>NC_060124.1:167332440-168660440 GCF_021461395.2 Schistocerca americana
GTGTCTATGTGCCTGTGGTTCTGTGAGTGTGATCATGTGATGTATCTGACCCCAGGAATGTGTCAATAAAGTTTCCCCTTCCTGGGACAATGAACTCACGGTGTTCTTATTTCAATTTCCAGGAGTGTAATAACGGTATGGCTTCCCTACAGGCAGGGAATGGGACGGAATAGGTAGACTGTACATGTCGAGAGCAACTTATCGAGCATGCCGTTTGTACACATAAACATATACATCCACAAATACACTGGGCTTTCATATTTTTCCTTGGAACATATTGCCTCAAAATTAAAAAAGAATAGTTCCTATTTCTCAGTTCTGACCAAAGTTTTCCCTTGAAAGGCATATGCTAAGACTGGAAAAATCGCTCTCAAATATTCCCAGTTGGGACTCCCTTTGCCCCACTATAAGCTTGCCCGGTATTTGGCTGCAAAGTCTCTTACTCTCCAACGGGTCATAACTCGAACAAAAATTCCTGTATGCTGAATAAGTTACACAGACACTACACACACATACACATAGGCACACGATTTTAATTTTTGACTGGTACAATGAAGACTTCGTCATAGGAACAAAAATAGTTGCATATGTGCTGTTACGAGCAAAGCTTCCGGAAGATTTCCCTACTTTAACCAGCGAATGCTGAAACTGGTAATTCTCTCCCAAATGCTTTCAATTAGGAACTCCTTTGTTCCACTCCCAGTTTACTGCGATTTGGCTTGAAGAACAAAGTTCTACAACAGCCTCCCCTGCTCTCAGTAGAAGGGAAAGGAATATGTAAATATTATCTGGTTGTCTTCAGCGATTTTCTGCCAGGTACTTAAGGCCTGTCCGACAGGAAATGTGTCTGAAGTTCATAAGTCTTCTGCATTCATTGCTAAGTACAGTTCACTTAAGTTTGATGTTCGTTCAGGCACTTGCGCCGAGCTACTGGGCGGAAAGACAGAGAAATTTTCGCAGAGAAACGACATATGATAGGTGAAGCACGAATAGAGATATATCAAAGGTGACGGCAGCCGAGACTGTTGGTCGTGACAAGCTCGTACGCCGGCGCCATGCTGCCGACAGACTGTAGATAATTGAGCGGCCTGATCTTGATTTCGATCTCGTGCCGAGTATTACACGGGCAGCCAACGACGACGCAAAGGTTAGCGTGCCAGTCTTAATGAGTCAGTGACCGAGAGAAATATGTCGGCACATTTACAGATGGCAGGAGCCGTACAGATTTGTGCGACACGCTGTCTGCAGAATTATTGCGGTGGTCGATCCCAATATCGGTGTTACTCTGTCACCAATTATTTCACCACCTTTTCGTTTCTGCGCAACAGAGAATAGTCTCGGTATTAAGAGCAAAACTACGGATTTTAATAAAGTGTATTGGAACAGTTTCGTCTGGTGTCAGCAATTCATAGGATGTGCGAAAACACATAATTTGTACCTGGTGCGATGGATAAACTGACTGATCTGGTCGCAATAAACAAAGGAATGAGACAAGTGTATAGTTTTTACTGTATTTCGTATCTACATCGACGATATTAGTCGCAGATGGAGTTTTGAAGTAAACAATGGGGTGCAGATAAATTATTTATTGGTATTAAAATCAGTGACGATCTTACACTGATTTCTAGAAAAGAAAGTGGTCATCAGGAGTTAATGAATTGAATAAACACGACACGAATTTTGTTGTTTTTGTGGCCTTTACCGAATACGAAGACAGCTTTATGCAGGTCTCCAAGATGGTATATCCTGTGCAAGTATCTTCATTTCTGCGCAGCTACTGCAACTTACATCCATGTATGCCTTATTGTGTAGTCAAGCCATGGTCTTCCTCTACATTATTTATCCCACACGCTTTCCTCTGTTACGACATTAACTTTTCATTGATGCCTCGCGATGTGACAATCTATCCCTTCTTTTAGTAAGGTTGTGCCATAAATTTATTTTCTCCCCGATTAGATTCAATACCTCTTCCTTTGCTATACTGTCTTCACAATTAATTTTCAGTAGCATCACGTTTCAAAAGCTTCTATTCTCTTCTAATCGGTATTCTGTACCTCAACGTTCATTTCAGTATAACGCCACGTTACAGACAAGTACCTTCAGAAAAGACTTCCTAACATTATTATTATTATTACGGTATTAATTAATACAAAGGTCAGTTAATAACATCATTTGGTTGTGTTCCTTTTATGTTCTGCCAAGCCGCTCTATTCAGGGCATCCTCCTTGCATACATCGCGATGCTCCATTATTTTTGTTGAAGTAGTCATTCCAAAATCGTCGTGGTCTGTCGCGTTTGCATCTGCCACGTGTTTTCATTCAAAAATTTTCTTTGGCTTTCGATCATCCAGCGTTTTCTACAAATTCCGTCCATACCGCTTTAATGATTTTCTTTGAGTTCTGTCCATCACTATCTCATTGGTGCACATTCTATCTCTTACTTCACGATTAGTTTTTTCTCGATTCTTGATATTATAGCGCTCCTTCGTAAATAATCCATATGCGCAGCTATTAACCTTGTTCTGAGGTCAGCGTTTAAAATCCATAGTCCCGATCCAGAGCGTAGGATGGTTCCAACTATTAGCCTACCAACTCTTGTCTTATTGTCGTTAGAAATGCCCTTTTCCCATCAAAACGAATTCATACACCCTACTACTTTTCTTCCTTGTTGTACACTGTATTTTAGTTCTGTATTACCCAACCCCTTTTTGTCAATATATGCCCCTAAATATTTAAATTTTTCTACCTTGTCTCATAACTGCTTCGTCATCGATGTAACTTTCAAATTTAGTGTCACTATTCACTACCAGCTATTTCATTTATGTCAGACTCATCTGTAGTCCTCATTTGTTATATTCCTGGTGTATGAGCTGTTAATATATTTTTCTGTTTCAGAAAAACTTTCTTTGTTATAACGAGTCTACGTTTTACATCCTTTGTACTTCTGCTATCGTCAGTTATTTTCCTCCCCAATTATCAAAACTCACCTGTTACTTTCAATGTCTCATCCGTTAAACTAACTCCCTCAGCATCACCTGCTTTATTTCGCATGTGTTCCAGTACCATTTCTTACAGTTGATGGTGCACGTCTAATAATCACTTTTTAAGACATTATCCATTCCGTTCAACTGATTTTCCCGATACTTTATTGTCTCCAGTAGAATTGCAATGTCATCGGAAAACCGTAAAGTTTTTAGGGTACGAATATGATGTGAAAATTACGGTGTAGAATGCTAATTGTATTGATATTATATGTTGACTCTCAACTCGGACTAAATCTACGATAAGAATAAAATAAAAGACGAGTCAGTTACTTCACATATAGTGCCTGTGACAGTGATAAACAAAAGAAAGTGAACAAGTTTAGTAATATTTTCGGAACAAACAGAAGATATATGAAGAATAAAAACTACGAATGTTTTATAAGAATTTTCTCTGCCACGCTGTTATATGGAAGTGAATCATACGGTGTAAAGGAGAAGCAAGAAATGCATATCCGAGAGTACAGAGATGAGTTTTCTAAGTATAGTCAAGATATGTTAAAAACTAGACTGATTCGAAATGTTGATGTTGGTAATGAATTAAACGAACATACGTAGCGTAGAAGTAAAGTTAGAAGGAAACAACAGGAGTTGGAATGAACTTTTGTAAAGTTTGAATCCCGATAGTTTACCAGTAAAAATAAAAAACTGCAAACAAGATGGAAAACGAGCCCTGGTAGACCGATGAAAATATGCGAATCAGAACATAATTATATATTTTTCCATTTTAATTAGAAATCGCAGTTCTCACAAGAAAGTCCGTATCGAATGAAGTGTAGCTATACTTCTCGTTATGGACTGAAGTTCCAGAAACAATAAGTAAGCCTGTGCCTGTGCTTTTGAGTCGGAGAGGATCAAAGTTTATGCACCTGGGAAATTTTATCGAAGTTCAGATTCCATTCTACAATAGCAGATCATTGTGCCACCTTAATGACAGCGGAGAAGTTTTTGGATTTCTCTTGGGTTTTTGATATAAATCAGAACGAAGCTTCTGAACCATCAACGAAATTTGGAAATTAATTAACCACCCTATCCCCCATTCAAAAATCCAGTTACTCAAAACCACGACAAAGCGCAGTGAACTGTGAGATTTACCTACATCCTCATTTTACGCTTACATATATGTATTACTAAGAATTTCACAAAGTATGAAATTAAGTGCTTAAACATAACACTTGTTCCATAAGCACTTGACGATAAAGGATCGTAGTAAAAGGTGGATGTATTTTCGAAAATTTGTTATTGGTTTGTTGAAGCAGTAAGTAATTTCGCCTTTCTTACACAACACATTGTAAATAAATCACAGCAAAAGATATTTGTCGAGCTGTCTCAGTATTAGGAAGAAATGCAGTATTCGGTCGCTTACCTTCATCGTGGGACTCCACGTGGAACACGGACCGCAGCATGTCCTTATCCATATGGTGGTGTATCTGAAACAGCAAAGAAAGACACATTGTTAGCCTATTTCAATCACGCGTTACACAGCCAATCGTTGCTCGTAGATTCTGTTAATAATAAATCGTTGCTCGGGTTATGAGAATTTACAATCTCTGCATTTTGGTGCTTGCAATGACAGTCTTATTGAGGATTTCGATCCATAGTTATGGATTAACATGTAATTTATTTATTTATTTTTACACACTAGAAGTGACGCGGACGGTAGAGATTCATTGCGTTATCATAATAATGTTAACAGCACCATATATCATCAAACTCTGTCGCTGATACGATTCAACCGCGGTCCATTGCAAATTTAGAGACATCAATTATTATACACAAATTTCGCGAAAGTATCTACTTAACTGGCCTTTAATTGCTCTAAGATTCTTATAAATACCTAAGACCTACTTTTGCTTCTTCGAGCTTACCGATGTTAATTTCTGTGCCGTATTGGTCGTACCCATCTTTAACGCAGGCGCATAATAGGAGTGACTGCTGGTGAACTCTGTGCAGCACAGAGGCAGAAGACAAGCAGCTTCTTTGAGCAACATCGGCCAAGTACCCACGCCACCAGTTCTTCAGAACCTTGGGAACACGATGCAGGAAGTGAACTAAGCAATGACACGGCAATTTTTGTACTGTAAGGCAAAGTAGCTTTACTTTTTCGGTGTTGTAGAAAGCTACAAGGGAGACTGCCGATTTTTACTTCACGGAAGAAACGTGTTATGGACTTTGTGAACAGGTAAAACGACATGAAAAGAAGATGAGTCATCAGGTGTCGATAGAAAATCTCATTTTTACTGTTTGCTTGAGAAAGGAATTAGTGTATTCTTTTTAATAACGCCGGAGTTATTCAGTAGGGCTGTACCTGGAACGCTACTTACCGAGATAAAACTGATTACTGCAGAATTTGCATTCGCAGTTTTAGGATTATTTGTTAATTACGATGCCAAAAGTGCTTTTGGGCTAAAAATTACTTTGAGACATTGAATCAAGTATTATGTTTTTGTTGTTCAAACGGGCGCATTGCTTGTCAAAATTCAGTAATACTTCTGTGAAGAGAAATTGCGCTAATTTCTGCAAAGAACGCATATGGTAGGACAAGTGACTTATTATAAGCGAGGCGCGAGAGTGAAAGCAAGTTCTATCGACTGCAACTTCTGCTAGCACCAAGGGGCAAAAAACATATCGACTTCAAAATGTGTAACAAGAAACAATAAACACCATGAGTAAATTATACACAACATTCGTAAAAAAATCTTTTTTTGATCTATAAGGATCGAATTGTAGAAACATATTACGTATGCAGTAGTACAGAGCCGCCGCTTATGATGCCTTACCAATAAAAGCGAAACATGTTTGGTGTAACAGTCTCTGAAACTGCAGTACACTTATATTTATACCTATGTTCTGCAAGCCACAAGCGTAACGGAGGGTACTCTGTTTAGCGTTGTCCCCTCCCCGTTCTCCTGTTCCAGTTGGCAATGGTTCGCGGCAAGAACGGTCGTTAGTAAGCCTCCGTCTGAGTTTGAGTCTCTTTAATATCACATCCACTTTCTTTCCGCGAGATGTACGTACGAGCAAGCAATATACTGGTCGACTCTTCTAGGACTGTACACTCTCGGGACTTTCACAGTAATATACACAGCGATGGAGAACGCTTCTGTAGCAGCATCTGCCACCAGAGTTGGGCTAGTATTTCTGCAGCACTTTAGCTCTTGCTAAATGAACCTGTAACGAAACGCGTTGCTCTTCTTACATCTGTTTGTTCTGTCTGTCCTGTCTGGTACGCATCCCCAGACTGGCGAGAAATATTGAAGTATTGGTCGAACGGAGGTTTTGCGTTAATTCCTTTGTGGGTGGACTACACTTCCAATGGATCTAAGTCTGGAACTGGCCTTCCTTGAGATTTGGTTTATGTGGTCGTTCCACTTTAAAGTGCACCGTACGCATCCTCCTGGGCCTTTTATGGTGTGACTGCTTCCAGTGATCATTCCAAAATGGGTCTTTCTGCCTATTAATGGGTAATACTGACACCTGCACCAAATGTCGGTCCGCTGCAGGTCTTCTTGCCTTTTGCTGCGACTTCTATGCATGCAGCAGCATCATCCGCGAAAAGCGTCATGGAAATTCCGACGTTATCCAGAAGGTCATTTACATATATTATGAAAAGTAATGGTCCTGCAACACTCGCTTGGGCTACGCCAGAAGCTACTTCTACTTCTGAAGATTTCTTCCCGTTGAAAATAGAATGACGCGTTCTTTCGCCAGGAACTCTTCAGCGCAGTCACACAGCTGGTCTGATATTCCGTAAGACCGTTCTTTGTTCATTAGGTGGTAGTGTGGAAGTCGAGGAACACGGTATCAAACTGGAAGACGGTATCCTCTGGTTTCCAGGAGTCGTGCACGAGCAGAACGAGCTGGGTGTGACACGACTGTTGTTTTCGGAACAGGTGTTGGTCCCTAAAGAGGAGATTCTCCAGAAATGTAATAATACGCGAACATGGAACATGCTCAAAAATTCTACAACAAGCCGACGACAGAGATACAGGTCTATAGTTTTTTGCGTATGTCGGGCGACACTTCTTGAAAGCGGAAATGATCTGCCCTTTTTTCCAATCACTAGGAACGTTTCTCTCTCCCAGCGACCTGCGATACTCTGCTGTTACAAGAGGAGCAAAATCTTTTGCGTACCAGACGTAAAATCGTTGTTGGCCTCCGTAGCTGACGGCTGCCTGCCATGCGGGTGTCCCGAGTTCGATTCCCAGCACTACCATGAAGTTTTGCTTGGTGGGAAGACTGGCACTGGCGTGCGCTGAGACCCATGAGGTCAACTGAGGGGCTTCTAGACCGATTAGTGGCGGTTCCATGGTCCGGAAACCCGAAAACCGCCCAGAGAGACCCTCCATACCGCATCCGGTGACGCCATTTGCGGAGGACGACATTGCGGATTGTGGGACCCGATTGGCCCGTTTAGGGCCAGAGCGCGGGACTTTTCCAGATATTGTGTGGATTCGTATCACTATCCCGTCAGTTTCATTACGAAAGGCTTCAGCTTTTGTTGCGCATTACGTTTCCACGATGGGATGCAACTGGCCGTTACCCACGGGGCGGTCAGTACCCGGAAAACGGAACTACCGGGCGCGTCTAAGCGTAATTTCCTGGAGTCGCCGGCGCTGACAATGGCACGGGACAAGCACCTTATGTTTTTTGAGGGAGAAGCTCACGGCCGTATCGACACTTTCACTGGGCTCTCAGTTTCCCGCGCCTCGTGCAACACGACGGAATTTTCTTGTCGTGTGTTCCGCTGCGGCGCCGTCGCAGACAGTCGGTACTGGGCGCTTGTACATTGTTATGGCGGCTCTTTCAGAGAACACAACTAAGTGTGTGGTGATTTTCTGAACCGAAATTGTTACCACTTCCATGTATATTGCAGTTTGGATGTGCCGCGACCGCTTTTCAGATGGCGAGGAGAGCAGGGTGAACTTCTGTAACACAGGGTGCTTCAGATAGTTTGTCCGAATTCACAAGACTACATTTTGTGCTTCAATAAAGATAGAGACTTCGATTTGATTTTAATATAAGCATAGAAACTAAAAGTTTATCTCGTCGCAGTTTTGCCGCGTTGGATAGCCGCGCGGTCTAGGGCGCCTTGTCACGGTCCGTACGGCTCCCCCTATAGGAGGTTCGAGTGCTCCCTCGGGCATGGGTGTGTGTGTTGTCCATTGCGTAAGTTAGTTAAGTTAGATTAAGTAGTGTGTAGGCTTAGGGACCGATGACCTCAGCAGTTTGGTCTCATAAGATCTTACCACAAATTGCCAATTTCCGACACAGTTTATGTAGTTGCCGGTAGAGATTTTCCTGATAATGATAGCTTGCTTGTTCATAACCCACTCTGTGTCGATTAAAGACGGCGATAACACGCCAACAAAAGGGTTTTTTCTCTCAGTTTTAACAGGTGCAACATTGCGCCTCCTAAAACTGAAGGAGCATACTCATCTTCGACTGCGAATCTTTGAATGAAGGGCGACGACGCAAAGCAACAGCAGTGAACGCAGTGCTCCAAAGATGGTCCCAAAAATAAGAGACGAATTTGACTACCGTGTTGTTGGTCGTCGTGCGTCCGGCGGAGAATAAATACAAAGTTCAGTATTAAACGTAACTGTGAAAAGTACCCCAAGGTTTCTTGTGGACGCATGTAAAAGATATACTCTTGTAAAATGGAACGATTCTTTTGAAAACATAAACCTTTCTGGTGGTTCGTGTAAGTTAAAATTCACCCCAAGCTTCTATCTTCATTCATGTAGAAGATATAGTGTTCTGAAATCGGATGAATCTTCTTGAAACATCCTATAGCTTTTTTTTTAATTTTTTGCCCGTGTTGTCTGTCTCCAGCGGTTAACACTTATAACATCTAAGCCGAACGCTATTACACGTCTTTTCCATTTTACAGAAACTGGATGAAAAGTAGCCTACAATTACACAGCTTGATGCTACAAATCTGCTCGATTACACACATGCACTACATCTCACTACTCTGAAAATTTGTTAGTATGTTACGTCGGAGTTATGAGCCATTTTGTTTCCTGGTTGCACCATGCTTTAAATATTTTAACACGATTAATGCCATGTCGAAAATGAAAAGTAACATTGATTCAGTTATTAAATAAAGCACTTTAACTGAAGGTTTATTAAGAGTATTCAACAGTGCACGAGGTGACTCAGTATATCTCGGCACCATTTAGCTAATAAGAGGAGAGTTCATCATTACTGTCGGTCCATAGTGGCCATCTTTAGATATGCCAGGAAAATAAATCAAATACAGCTACTGGACAATCTACATATTGTAAACAATAAATAATAAAAAGCATTTATTTCATATAACATGAGCTTGCAACAAATACGAACATCGCGGTCCACAGTAACAACAGGCCAAGTTCTTGTTATTCAACGCTACACCACACTTCCTAATGACAAAGATACTTGACACTATTATTCGACATAATCATCATTTCTCTTTAAACAATGGACGGAAGGTTCTAACAATCGTTCAATTCCTCGACATTAGAAATCCGACTGTTAGTCACCAAGCGATTCGAGGATCGATGAGTGAAAGTCCTTATCGTTTGAAAATGTGTGATTACCCTGAATCGTTTCTGCGATTGCCTGGATATTACCGTCTGTGCTCGATGTCGATGGCCTTCCTTTCCCGGTCGGCTCCAGCCACGTCTGTGCGGCCCGTGTACGTTTGTTGGTTCCATAGCACTACGAGTGTTGCATCTGGTCCACACTCCACCAGAATTTCACGAAGTGTCCTACTGTCCCGCTACTTCAACTTTGGAGTACGTTTCCACTTGCCGTGTCATTTCACTCCCACACTGTGGCCTCTGATGCATCTGTTAACTGTGCAGAGGCGGAAGTGTGTCTGCAGGAAATCCATTACAAGTAATTCCTTCTGCGATGTACTTGTTGCGTAATGCTCTTGGCGTGCGACGACATATGAAACTTACTTTTTGAAGCCCTCTCTCATCTCCCCTTAGAATCTCACACACACGATAGACGTAATGTTTACCTTGTTTGCCAGCTTTCAGCTGTCTTGTCAGGCTTCATCTTTCCAACTATTTGTGGTGGTTTATCTCTCTCTTAGCCATTAAGATCTCGTAGCCTATCTAACAGAGTCGAAAACACCGAGGCGACTGACGGTTTTGTGAAGGCCGACGAGTCAGGATAAAATTCGTGCAGCATCATGTCGCTAACAATATTTGACTATTGGGTGACCAGACAGTGGCCACACCGGAGGTAATCGCTCGCATCAGCGGACGAAGATGACTTGAAAACAATTTTATCTTCAGTCACAGCCGCATACAACTTTAACAGCCGTTAGCCGTTTCGAAGTTTAAGCAGTCCTCAGTTAGCCAGTCCTGTTGTGATTCTTATCCAACTGCAGAGCTAAAGTGACGATTACTGCGGGCGACGTCCGCAGGCGGATGGAGAGTCACGAGAGGGCTGGCCATCTGAAAATGATACGGACCTCGAAACCGGGAATGGCTGTGTAAGTTGTTCGCGGTTGCGACTGAAAATGAAACTGTTTAGCGACAGGTGACAAACATTGACACTCCACTTTCATATGATTATGTTAAATTAAATATGAGTAGGTAAGTTTCGGTTGTCGAATATTGTACAGAAAGTTGTAGTTGTCAATCCCTATGAATGCATGTGCATTACCTTCTTTCGATTTCTTTCTCCAGCTTTGCATCGATGAGCTTAGTAGATAACGTTATTCTTCAACATAATATAAAGATTTGATGTGTATATACTATTCTAAAAAGTACAGTGGTTTCTTTCCCAATAATTTCTAATACCTGACGTTAGCCAGACAGATGACACTTGTTATACTTAGCTAACTCATTGTCCGTTATTACGTGTAATACTAGCACTACCGAAGGGGTGGATACATCAGGGAACTTAATTTCCACACAATCTGTATCGTAGCTGAGATGAAATTATCTAACTGCCGGCCGACTATAGATTGTTGAAAACATTTATGAAAGGCTAAGAAACGATGTGCTGCTTCACTTTAGCGGCAGTGATGGACAAACTGAGCTACACCTTGCACAACCAATCACCAGCGGACAGTTTAATTCGCATCTATTTACTACGGTGAACACTCGAATCAAACTCTGTCTTTCTCCTCATCAAAAATCCTCCGCCATCTTCCCTGTCATCTTCACCTATTCCCAGATTAGATATATCTTTTCTGTTGTTATCGAAACATATTTGTCCTGTTCTTCCCCAAAATCTTACTCCACACGTTTTCTTTCAGCTCTTTTCGTACAATTTCTGCTTCTCTTCAGGTTAAATACCAACACCAAGACAGTTGCCTTTGTTTCATTTGTGCTACTTTGTCCCATGTTCTCTTGTGACTCTTCCACAGCTCTCCATTTTTCCTTCGTCTACACGCTTCTTTTTCTCTAATAGGTACACTTTATCTGCTGAGATTTGCGTTTTCAAAGCTCGTAAGTTTCTTTTCCGTATTTTGCCTTAACATCAATGTCTCAGTTACATTTGAAACTACTGGTTAGTGTAGTGCTTCGTATCGTATGGTCCGGGTTGTTCTGGAAAGAATCTTGCAGCTGAGTAACTTACCAAAGGCAAAACGTGCTCTGTTGCCTGTTTGGACCCTGGCCACTGTTTCATGATGCATTAGCTTTTTGTGATGTAATGGATTCCTCTGGTACGTGAAGATTTCAAAGGCTATTTGATCGCTACAGAATTTGGTGTTGGCCCTGCTGCTTCTGCTAATAGTGAGGTTTTTGGTTCTCATTTGGTTTATTTGCAGGTCGTCTTCTGTAACCTTCTCTATTAACATTTTCACTGCTGTGTGAGCTCTCCTTCATTCTGTCCTATAAATAATACGTCATCAACACAATCTAGAATATTTATCTTTCTACCTCGTCGTCTCCGACGTTCGACTTTGCCATTACCCTCAACACTTTCCTCAGGGCCAAATTAAACACAACAGGGAAAAGACTGTCGCTTTGTCGGGATATTTACTTTAAACTCAAATACCTCTGGGCCGGCCGAAGTGGCCGTGCGGTTAAAGACGCTGCAGTCTGGAACCGCAAGACCGCTACGGTCGCAGGTTCGAATCCTGCCTCGGGCATGGATGTTTGTGATGTCCTTAGGTTAGTTAGGTTTAACTAGTTCTAAGTTCTAGGGGACTAATGACCTCAGCAGTTGAGTCCCATAGTGCTCAGAGCCATTTTTTTGAACCTCTGGCATTTCACCATTTACCCTTCCTCTGCATTTTGAATTCTGTATCCTCGCTTTTGTTTCGGCGAGATTTTAGCACACATCACGACATCGCTTTTCGATTAATAGTGTTATATCTCTAAAGTCGACAAAAAGGCGTCGTTTTTCAAGTATCTGACTTGTACAGGGTGTCCATACCTCTCTTGCCGGTTAGAACTGCGGAAATAATTTTTCTAAGGGTTCCTCAATGGAAATTTTTATTTGGACATGTTGCAAACGTGGTCAACAACTCAGCTAGGAGACAAGGGAGTCATGGATCTCGTATGGTTAGAGCAGGACGGAGCTCCAACAGATTTTGCTCGTCTGGGTCGTGACTTCCCTGATGAACAATTTCGAGACTTCTGGGTTGGACGACATGTCCAGCCCCATTGAAACACTCTCCACGAAATCCAGTTCTTGCCACGCCAGACAAATCATTATGGGGAATAATCAAGTCCCAAGCGCCTCAACATCTAATGTAGAATTATACAATACAATACAAGCAAGCTCTTCGGAGCAGACCTGAAACGCTCTGCAAGGTGTCAGAGAGGACATCACCGCTTACAGATCTCTAACCCGATGACTGTGGACAAACATATCCACTGGATACATATGAGTAGTAAAATTATAAACAGCCGACCGTAAATTTATTACGTGGAACCGTTGCTGTTGTGCAGCTATGTTTAAAACATATGGGCAGGTTGAATTAATTCTGCCTGTCAACAAAGAGAGGGCAGCAGTGGTACTAGCGCAGCATAGCGGATAGCGACACGTGGCCTGTTTTAGAGTAGAAACATCACGCTTTCAGATCTGCGTGTGACTTTGCAGTGGCGTGAAAAGAACATACCTGTTTAGTGCTTGGAACGTGTCGGGTTTTGTTTTTACAAAACTGCATTTTGGGAAAGTGTCTGTCTTCTGCTTTCACTCAAGAAATCTGCTGCGGCAAGTCATCGTTTGCTACTGCAAGCGTATGGAGAACATGATCTGTCGGGAACAATGTGCAGAGATTGGGTCCGACGATTCAAAGACAATAATTTTGTAGCGCGTGACAAAATGCAACCTGATTGGTGTGGTGTACCATGTCACTGTGCAACCGGCTCAAACGATAAGCGCTGAATGCTACGAAGCACAACTGCTCAATCTGAACCGCGCACTTAGAGACAAACGCCTGCAATGTACTCAGGGACGTGACAAAGTCATTCTGTTACATGAAAAAGCCAAACCACATGTTGTGAAACGAGTGAAGGAAACACCATATTCGCCCACTTCGAGTACCATTTGTTTCGGGCAATGCATCATGACGCTTCTGACCAACGCTTCTCATCTTTTTACGACCTTGAAAACTGGCTCCATGAGTGGATTACCTCAAAAGGGCCTGATATCTTAAAATCGTGGAATCCAGTTGTTATTCGAGCAGTGGATAGAGGTTTTATCTGCCAAAGGACACTGTTTTCAGTAATTTATCGTATACCATTGTACAGAAATAAACATCTGTTTTCTGTCCAACAAACAGCGAAATATAATACAGGTGCTCAATAGTTTCATTTGTAACTACAACACACTGTTTCGACCTAGGGTTAGACGGACGTCGTGGACTTCTTGGATACTGTGCAGATTTGTTGTTGTCGATTTTTCTCTTCTAAAGCCTTAGTTTGTCGCATATGATCAAACGAGATGCGCGTGAATTATACACTACTGACCATTAAAATTGCTACACCAAGAAGGAATGCAGATGATAAACGGGTATTCATTGGACAAATATATTATACTAGAATTGACGTGTGATTACATTTTCACTCAATTTGGGTGCACAGATCCTGAGAAATCAGTACCCAGAACAACCAACTCTGGCCGTAATAAAGGCCTTGATACGCCTGGGCATTGAGTCAAACAGAGCTTGGATAGCGTGTACAGGTACAGCTGCCGATGCAGCTTCAAAACGATACCACAGTTCATCAAGAGTAGTGACCGGCGTATTGTGACGAGCCAGTTGCTCGGCCACCATTGACCAGACGTTTTCAATTGGTGAGAGATCTGGAGAATGTGCTGGCCAGGGCAGCAGTCGAACATTTTCTGTGTCCACAAAGGCCCGTACAGGACCTGCAACATGCGGTCGTGCATTATCCTGCTGAAATGTAGGGTTTCGCAGGGATCGAACGAAGGGTAGAGCCACGGGTCGTAACACATCTGAAATGTAACGTCCACTGTTCAAAGTGCCGTCAATGCGAACAAGAGGTGATCGAGACGTGTAACCAATGGCATCCCATATCATCACGCCGGGTGGTACGCCAGAGTGGCGATGCCGAATACACGCTTTCAATGTGCGTTCACCGCGATGTCGCCAAACACGGATGCGACCATCATGATGCTGTAAACAGTACCTATATTCATCCGAAAAAATGACGTTTTGCCATTCGTGCACCCAAGTTCGTCGTTGAGTACACCATCGCAGGTGCTGCTGTCTGTGATGCAGTGTCAAGGGTAACCGCAGCCATGGTCTCCGAGCTGATAGTCCATGCTGCTGCAAACGTCGTCGAACTGTTCGTGCAGATGGTTGTTCTCTTGCAAACGTCCCCATCTGTTGACTCAGGGATCGAGATGTGGCTGCACGATCCGTTACAGCCATGCGGATAAGATGCCTGTCATCTCGACTGCTAGTGATACGAGGCCGTTGGGATCCAGAACGGCGTTCCGTATTACCCTCCTGAACCCACCGATTCCATGTTCTGCTAACAGTCATTGGATCTCGACCAACGTGAACAGAAATGTCGCGATACGATTAACCGCAATCGCGGTAGGCTGCAATCCGACCTTTATCAAAGTCGGAAACGTGATGGTACGCATTTCTCCTCCTTACACGGGGCATCACAACAACGTTTCACCAGGCAACGCCGGTCAACTGCTGTTTGTGTATGAGAAAACGGTTGGAAACTTTCGTCATGTCAGCACGTTGTAGGTGTCGGCACCGGCGCCAACCTTGTGTGAATGCTCTGAAAAGCTAATCATTTGTGTATCACAGCATCTTCTTCCTGTCGGTTAATTTTCGCGTCTGTAGCACGTATCTTCGTGGTGTAGCAATTTCAATGGCCAGTAGTGTAAGTCTCAGTCAATTCGTACTTTGTGACCTGACAGACCAGTAGTCAGTCGAAAGAAGTCGCTGTCTGAATACTCCCGAGGTGATGCAACTTTAACTGAAGCAAGATGCTGGCCTTTCACGACTGTTTACAATATTCCGACCTGGCCCGTAGATCTAGATTTGGCACGTGTGCGTGTGGCGCAGCCGTAAAACTGCGCAGTGGCTGTGGAGCGATTGTGAGGTGGCGGTGGCGACCTCTTGGGAAACGGCTCCGGCGGAGTCCTGCCGCCGCCGGGCCAGTGTGCGGCGGGCGTGTCTCGTGAAAGTGTGCAGGCGCAAGGTCGGCCGCCACGCCGCTGCGGTTCAAGGGCGAGCCGCACCGGGCGGACACACGGCCCGAAATCCGGCGGCCGCGGGCGACGCCCCTCCCACGGGGGTACGGGCGCGGTCCGCTTCACGATCGTGACCTTTAATAACAGGCTGGCTGTGTACAAAGAATCCCGGCCGCAGGCCCAATTTCCGACGTACTTAAGCCCCGGTGGCTACACCATGTCCGCAACGGCTCCGTAGCCGGGGTCAGGACCGAACAGTTGCGTGGGGCGCTCGAATCGTAGCTAGCTACGGTACTGGTTGCGTAGGAACCAGTACAGGGGAGGTCGTACGCTGGAAAGTGGCATATCGGTTGTAGTCGACAGTGGAGCCACAGAATTTTTTTCTTTAATTACACTCGATGACCACAAAAATTGTTAGGCTATCGGTTTAGGTCCGTAGCGGCCATCTTTAGATGAGAGGTGGTCACAGAGCCATTTCAGATCTGCTGTGTGGAACCCTCTTTCTTTATTTCTTTCGCTTACGCCATAGTCCCGCAGCGATCGCAGGGTCGGCGTGGTTATAACGGATGTGGCAATGTTAGTTTTAGGTATGGCCGGATGCCCTTCCAGCCGCCACCCCGTACCCCCCAGGACGGAATCAGTGTATCCCAAGTGTCTGCGTCTAGTGTAAATCGTGAAATAGTGCGGACGTGTTTCAAATGTCTGCGACGGGCGTAACTGAGGCGTAACATGGGGACCAGCCCGGTATTCATCTAGCGTTATGTGGAAAACTGCCTAAAAACCACATACAGGGTGGCCGGCACACCGGCCCTCGTCGTTAATCCGCCGGGCGGATTCGATCCGGGGCCGGCGCGCCTACCCGAGTCCAGGAAGCAGGGCGTTAGCGCTCTCGGCTACCCTGACGGGTGCTGTGTGGAATCCTCATCTTTGGAAAAATCTGTTTCCCTCAGACGTTGTTCCTCTGTTGCCTGAACATTGCCCTCGATCAGCATCACCTATGTTTGCGCAGCCTCGGTGAAACTGTCGACTGGACGCGACATCGCATTTCGTCCATATACCGCCAGAATTTCACGCTATATCTGTGTCAAATTTAGACGTGCTGCCCGCAAGAATCCTTCCGTCTCACGTACTTCAGCTTTGCAGAACCTGTACACTAACCGCGTCATTTCTGTCGCACGCTGTCATCAGTACCGCAGCAGAAGCGTGGCTGCAAGAAGCTCAGAGCATGCACAATCTGTAGACTATGCGGCGGTCTTCTTGTGCAATGATCTTAGCGTGGGGTGACATGCATAATGTGCCTTCTGAAATCCCTACGTATTACTGAATAGCAACGTTAATCTACGTCTGCATGGTTACTCTGAAAATCACACTGCCTAGGAGAGTGATGATACGGGGGTTGCCCAGAAAGTAATGCACCGCATTTGTTTCTTCAACAATTCTTTATTGAACATAATGAGAAATACACACACGAAAGAATGGTGTTTTATGTACACCCATCTACATCCATCCCGTTCTACGGCCTTCCTCTAGCGCGAAACAAGAGCGTGTATGCCCTTTCTACTAATGCTTGTCCTGGTGGCGGAACCAGTGCTTCACTGTGTGAATCACCTCCTCATCGTCCTCAATTTGTCTTCCATGAATGGCATCCTTTAATGACCCAGACAAGTGGAAGTACAAGGGGGCTAGGTCAGGGTTGTCAGGTGTGACAGCCGTGGATGGTCTCCCCGACTGCTGCAAATCGTGGAGCTCCGCCGAACCGCCTTCTGACGACGTCACCCTCCGTGCGCAGCGATCAACTGTACTTCTGTCGACAGCAGATGCTCCATAGACTTTGCACAAGCGTTTGTGAATATTCCGCACAGGTTCTTTCTCTGCAGTGAGAAATTCAATGACGGCACGTTGCTTGTAACGTACATCGCCTACAGACACGATTTTGAAACTGTCCTGCGGCTACACTGTCGGAAGTGACGGAAACTTGGCGCGCTCACTCAGGATACTTCAAATAATACATACCTAACGTTTCGCATTCTTAGCGAATGTTTTCGGTTGAGAAAAAATGCGGTGCATTACTTGCTGGGAAAGCCTCATAGAACCACGTTCAGACTGTTTCTCAACCGTTCCAGAGTCGAATAACATGTTGCGGGAACGAACATACATATTTCCGTTCGACCTCAACTTTCTCTCAGCTTAACATGACAGTCGTTTTGACTGAATCAGTGAAACATTTTGGCATTCAGAGGAGAAAGTTAGTTACTGAAATTTGCTGAAAAGATCTCTCCGTAACGAAAAACGCCTTTATCTTAATTATAGTCAGTTGCATGTCGTCACACTCTTTCCCCTGTTTCGCGGTTACAAAGAGGCCGGTGCTCTTCTTTGAACTTTTTCGATGTCCTCTGTGAGTCCTATGTGATAGGGATCCCATTACGCAACGGCAGTACTCCAGAACAGGACGGACAAGCGGGGTGAAGGCAGTGTAGTAGATTTGTTACGTCTAAGTGCTCTGGCAATAAAACACAGTCGTTGGTGCACCTTCCCCACAGCATTTTCTGTGTGACGATTCCATTTTGAGTTGTTCCTTAGTGTAATCCCTAGATATTCGAAGTAAACGACAATCTCTTAGTTTGTGCGACTTACCTTGTAACCTAAATTTAATGGATTTTTTTGAGCACTCGTGTGGAAACCGCAGACTTCTTGCGGTTTAGCCTCAGTTTCCTTTTTTCGCATCAAACAGCTATCTTGTACATTCATTTTGGAATTCTTTTTTTATGTTCTAATAACGTTACTAGACAGTAAACGACAGTATCATCTGCAGAAATCTAAGAGGGCTACTTAGACTGTCTGTTAAATCGTTTATATAGACTAATAGCAGCAGAGGGCCTGTAGTAAGTGGGATCCTTTCATGTAGGTACATCATTCTTATTGGCTAACGTAAGAACATTCGTTTTCGAAACCGATAGCGTGTAAAAGTCACAATAAAATTTCCTGACGCTTTTACATGCAGGAGAGCAGATGTATGGTTACTTTTGATTATTTGTGATTTGTGGTTTGCAGAACACTTACTTCCGTGGCAACGTGTGTTACGCGTGAAGTATGTATAAGGGACGTACTGGAAGCTAAATGGTCCAGAAACATATTTTCATTTTTTTCGTTTTGGGGTCGGTGCACGTAGTGTTGCGCGAGAGATCGTCCGAAGCCGTGCGATACCAGCCGGCTACCGGTTCCAGAGCGGCCAGCTCCGTGTCGTTCGGCGCTGACCACTCCAGCACTCCAGCGCGATGACGTAACTGCGGCCCTGCTGCTGGCAATAAAGTTACACCGCGTCGCCGGACAAAAGTCTTTCTTTCTCTGTCCTTTTTGTGGACCACTTTTTGCGCAACGTTCGGCCGCCGCCTGTCATGAATGTTACGCAAATGTGCGCATGGAAATGCTTTCCGCGATTGAATCAACAGTTGTGGAAGTGGGTTGGGGAGCTGGCGGAGACCCGTTGTTTACCATCCATTAGCCAACGCCCAGTGCTCGGACAACTGGCGCAAGCTTTAATTCACGCCAAATGTGTAGCAAGCGTCGTCCTTCTCTGACGTCGAGGTGATCTGCTCGGAACAAATTGCTGTAGCGGATTATATAGTGCCATACGTGACGATAAAAGTTATTTGCGAAAATTATGGCTCCATTCACATACACGCAATAGTAAATGAAGTTTCCTTCGTCTCCGACGAGTGCTTTCTGAGCCTGTTTGATATGTTGGTATAGTGAAGGCATCCCCAAAAACGTCTCCCCCATGGCCAGAAAGAGAATTGCCACTGTCACAATCATTTAGCAATTACAAAACCTCTCACTTTGGCGATTTTATGGATCTATTAAATAATTATCTGAAGTAAGAAATGAATTTACAGCGATTCTGAGCTTTGTAGCGGAAGTACTCTGATGTGATGTGAAAAATTATAAGATATTTTAGATGGTGTGGTATTTCTGTAACTTAATTAACTCCGTAATGAAGTTCATTCTCATAATGATTTAATTATAAAATTTTCCAGTGTTTATTCTGGTAGGGAAAATATATGTCAACCAATCTCAAAATGTAATTTAAAAGTAACACAACCTACTTTATAATGTAGATAACTTGGCTTATGTATTGAAACTGGACTTGAAAACAGTAATGCGTCTGTGGTATGAAGCGGGTGTGAACTTTCCGAGGTATAAGTCTTTATGTATAAGAAATGAAATTGAAAAAAGAAACAATATTTACGCCACATAAAACGAAAAAGGACGCTGACGACCTGTTTCTCGCTGATGTTAAACTGAAGTGAAATCTCGGCACCAGGCCTCCTTACGGTGTTACGGCTGCATGTTTAGTTGACAAAGCTTACAACACAAACATGAAGAAAGTAAATGTTCAAGTCTGTCACTTTATGCGCCACAAACACACTATTTCACTCGTCATACCGACGTCTTAACCAGAAACACGATCACAGAATTAAGTCAGGTCATACGATTTTCGCATTCAGTCATTAAACTCCAAATTAAAATAAAATTTTTTAAAAGTGAGTGACACAAAAATACGTACATGAATCTTAGGACTTTCGTAGTGTCCGAACGCGTATCCAAAGGCAGCAGTGAAATTTCCTTTCGTTGAAATGAAATGATCCTACAGCTTTATTGGCTGCAGACACCATCTGGGCTTGCTCAACCACCAGGTACATGTCTTTCTGTCTGACGCCACTTCGGTGACCTGCGCGTCTTTGTGACGAACATTAGATGAAGTGATTTGGACGAGACAGGCACATAATCTCAAAAAATCTCACAACCAATCGGCAATTGTACCCGGGGCCCTGACATCTAGCGACAGCTGCGGTAACCACTAGAGCATGTGGTGCGAACTCATTTTCGTTCATTGACACTTGTGTCTCGGCAATTTATTTTGTTACACTGGCGAAAGCGCAGATTGACAGTTTTAAGTATTGTCTAGCAGTCACTTATTCGGTCATTTACGTCGGGCTTCATAAGTACAAAGTAGGCACCAGAGTTACTGGTGGATCAAAATGATGCTCCCCATAGTATGATAAGCAAACCATGAAGAATTCCCATTATGCTCCTACCTTCACTGCCATTCTTATCAAAATAAATATCTTACAAAACGATGTTAATAAATAGGCAGTTTTCTCTGCCAAGATTCTCTACGAAATATAGTGAGGTCGCTTGAACTAGACTAACTCGTCGAATTCTGCTGGTGCAGGACATTGTCATCACCAGCAGTTGACAGGGATGGACAGCAGTTGATGGCGTACAGTTTCTGATCACCAAACTGTGTGCCGGTATCCTCCGTTAAACCCAAACCTGTTCATCGTGTCTCAAGGAGGGAAACCACTGTTGATGGCGATCTGACCGTCGGATGGGCACGTTAAGCTTGGCTGCTTCTTTGGTCTATCAAAAACAGCCAGACTGAGTTTCAGACACTTTTCATTTCACTTGCGTATCATCCAGATTCTATCTTTTTAATATAAAACAGTATGTGTCTGTATCAGGCTTACCACATAACAATAGTCATTCAAAATATGAAACCATCAGACAAGGGTTGCTCCAGGGCTCTATTTTAGGTCCTTTTTGTTGCTCCTATTATATATTAATGATCTTCCATATGCAGTGTCACAAAATGCAAATTTGTCTTCTTTGATGATTATACACGTATTGGTATAAAAAACAGTACCCGTGATCTCACCGAGCAATCAGCTAATGCAAATGGATTGTCACTGAATTTTGACAAGACCCAGTACATACAGTTTAGTACCTCACAAAGAATACCTGACCCTATAAGTATAATGTATTCAAACAATGAAATTAAAGCTGTAGACAGTGTCAAATTTTTAGGGCTACAAATTGACCATAACCTAAATTGGAGAAGTCACACTCTAGACTTCATGAAACGCCTTAGTTCAGCTACATTTGCAGTACGTATGATAGCAGAAATGGGTGATGTAAAAATGAAGAAGTTAGTTTATTCGGCCTACTTCCATTCACTAATGAGTTATGGAATCATCTTTTGGGGAAACTCCTCTCACAAAGAGAACATTTTCAAAATTGAGAAACCAGTCATTAGAATTATATCTGGTGTCAGTCCTGGATCATCATGCAGAGGCCTCTTTAAGAAACTTGGTATTCTAACTACTACTTCTCAGTACATATACTCATTGATGTCGTTTGTCATTTCCAACATACCTTTCTTTACACAAAATAGTGCAAAGCATGATTATAATACCAGAACCAAAAACAATCTGTATAAGGACTATAAGAATTTCCTGTTGGCCAACTCCTTCTACTCCATCGATGAATATCTTCACAAGGATTATAGCTCATAACTCTGTGTACATTAAAATTAAAATAAAAAATTAAAAAAAAACCTTTGACTCTTTCCACATCCCAGAGAGTCCTTTCCAAGATATCCATGGAAAACGATAAATGCAGTGTAATGTAATGTAACAAGCACAACAGTACGCTGCACAAACACTAATCACAGTCATGCAAAATATAAATGTGCAATAACGAATTGAGAATCGTCAAAATAAAAAAATAAAAAAATAATCAGACAAGATTAACGGCTTTGGAGTTATACTACGATCAACTGTCTCTCGTGGAAGCGAATATTAGCCCATTCTAAACAAAGATGTTAAAAAAATCTGGTAGTTCCGTTGCCAAATTTACTTGCTACTTCATTCGCCTTTGTAAAAGGCAACTTATGTTAAAATTTCGTGGCTTTTATGGCAATGTTGCAGTCAGACTCATATACTTTGTAGAATCGTTGTATCTTTTAATTATATTTTACATTATGTGATGAAGTCAGACCAATGTGCTGTTTGTATCATCGTGTGCAATAATGTTATTTGCTGAAATGGGTTCTGCCTGGAAAACACACACACACACACACACACACACACACAAAGTCACTGAAATGAAGTTTTTGAACAAAACTCCTAGATTTAGTCAGATGGCTCATAAACGCAATAAACCCATAACCAAAGAGCTTAATGTAGTACCTGTGGCACACTGCTTCCTAGAATACAGGCATAATTAGCATGAGCGTGTTACATGTTTGAAGTAAGGAACGTTTGAGAGACTGGAACTAAAAATTGTAATATACATACCACAAGGAAAGAGATCAGTGAGTCGGTCATATATGAGACGAAAGGAGACCGTAACAAGCCATTAGGTCTGTGAATTAATGACAATGATGATAGTGGTGGTGATGATGTTGACACGTATATGTGACCAGTCTCCCAAAGTCAGAGGTAGGCAATAACAAACCTCTCGAACTAGGGCGATCTTGCCAACAGATAACATGAGATGGCGCGTATTACGAAAAATGCTCAGTAATGAGCACAATGATTGAGTTAATTATATAAGACTAGCGTGATTGGTTTGTTAGGACCTCAGCTTTGCTGTCACTCGCAAGAATGAGAATCCCTTCCGGACTGTCTCTGAGAATTCAGTTACGAGATGCATACAAAACAGTCGACTGGCGTCATTGCATCTCAAGAAACCGTTACACTGGTTCCACGAGGGAACGCTGGAGAGCTGCAGCTGTATCGGTTGATACCGCCTGCCTCCACTAGAGAGTTAGTGGTCAGTAATCGACTTTGAGTCCGGACGACCTTGTCTCCCGGCATCTTACGCAACCCGGCTAACAACCACTTTAACCTGGCTACTGTTCTGCAACCTGGTGGAGGCTTAGTTCTACAGAAGCTGCTCATAATTAGAGGTAGTTAACAGAGCAGCGATATTCAAGCGTGTGGATAATTCTCGAGATGATAGGTACTTCGTTGTGTTACATTGCTCTTTATCAGTAACCCTGGCGTCGGGCACTGCATAAAATCACTTCTGAAAAGCAATCACATAAGAAACGCGGGACATTAATAACACAAGATTTCACGATGTATTAGTGTTTGCCTTTGCAAGTAACGTTTAATGGAGTTGAAGCGGTGATTGGAAAAAAGTAGGGAAATAAAAAGTCCCGTCGGGATATAGGATATTACAGAGGTAAATATAGCTCAAAAATATTTTGGAGAGAATATTGGCCAAATCCTCAATGAAGGTCTTTGTATTATCTGAAGAACTGCAGAGAAACAACGGAAAACCCAAAACTGGGCGGCAAAGGAATAATTCCATTCTCGCTCCTCCTGAAGGCAGACCTGCACTGTCGCATTCATTATGGGTGAAAGGGAGTACAGTGAAGCGTCACTGAAAACACGAACGTATGGGCTCGGTTGTTGTGCTATACAATGGTAAACTTAGGAACATTTGAAAACTATTTTACAAATTCACTTTTTCATTTTACAAACAAAACCTGTTCGACTCTCAGTTTCTGCATTATTTTGTTTGGTTGTTGTCGTGTTGATTTTCAGCCCGAAGACTGATTTGATGTAGCTCTCGAAGCCAGTCTCTCCAGAGCAAGCTTCCTCGTGTGCGTACAACAAACTCCTGCAATCTGCTTACTGTGATCATCCTCTGGTCTCCCTCTACATGTTTTACACCCACAATTCCCCATTACCAAACTGACCACTGCTTAATGCCTCAGGATGTGTCCTATCAACCCACCACTTCTTTTAGTCAAGTTGTGCCGTAATTTTTTTTTTTCCAAGTTCGGTTCAGTACTACCTCAATCTTTGACTGAAACAATACTTACTAATTACTTATTCGATTTACCCGTCTTATCTCCAGCATTCTTCCGTAGTAGCACGTGTCAAAAGGTTGTATTCTTTTGTTGTCTGAACTGCTTATCGCCCATATTTCACTTCCGCACGAGGCTACGCTCCAGACAAACACCTTCAAAAATGGTTCAAATGGCTCTGAGCACTATGGGACTCAACATCTTAGGTCATAAGTCCCCTAGAAATTAGAACTACTTAAACCTAACTAACCTAAGGACATCACACACACCCATGCCCGAGGCAGGATTCGAACCTGCGACCGTAGCAGTCCCGCGGTTCCGGACTGCAGCGCCAGAACCGCACGGCCACCGCGGCCGGCACAAACACCTTCCCTAGCACTTAAATTTAGATAAAGATATTAAAATTTCCGTCTTTTTTCAGAAGTGCTTTATTCGATATAGCCAGTGAAAATTTTATATCCTTTTTACTTCGGCCATCATCCGTTATTGCCCGAATAGCCAAATCTACTAGTTTCAGTGTCTCACTTCCTAATCTAATTCCATCAGCATCAATTGATGTAATTAAACTGCATTCCATTACTCTTTTTTTTACTTTTATTGATGTTCATCTTATAACCTCTTTTCAAGACACTATCCATTCCGTTCAACTGTTCGTCGATGTCTTTTGCTGACTCTGACAGAATCACATTATCATCGCCAATCTTCAAGGTTGTTATTTCATCTACCTGAACTGAAATATCCGTTCCAAGTTTCTTGTTGGTTTCCTTTAATGCTTGCTCGTTGTACAGATTATTAAAAGCTAAACACAGAATAAGTAGCTCTCGACTTTTATCTCGAATTACGTTACGCAGAAGAGCAGGAACATTGCTGCTGTCAAAGTACTATACAGAGGAACAAAACCATCAATACAGAAAAAAGGAATGGAAATAATAGCGGACAAGAAGTACAACTTAATTTCTGATTACCCCTTCCCCCCCTCCCCCCCCCCCCCCCCATTTGAAGCTCCTGAGATCACTTCAGACGTCTCGGATTCCTAACAGTGTCGCAGGTGTCCTAGATTAGTGGGACTAAAATCCAAGATAACAACCACATAATTTTTTTTAAAGTGTCGGTTTTTTCTGAGATGAGTTGTATGAAAGTACGAAATAGAACAGATTAGAGAAACACCTGACGCGCTTTTGAATGGTATTCGAAATCAGACACAGAAAATGAGATGCCGATTGAGAATCTAAAGTTCATTGTTTAACTTAGACTTTTAAAGAGTAATAGAGGATATTAGTCTGTTGAGACACTCTTGCTGTACATGATTCAAAACATCAGTCAAAAGGGCGCGAAATGTTTCTCTAGTCTATTTTATTTCTTACATTTACAAAATTCGCTTTACTATACATTTGACCTTTTTTTAAAAAATTTTCATTTTATCGTCATGTTTTGGTCGTAATTGCTCTGATGAGATTCAAGCAGCAAAATCTGTTTTATCAAAAGTAGACGTCACAGTCGCACTTGCGCATTTCCCATTCTTCGTTTTGCTCTGGAAATTCGGACAAAAATCGATTGTGAAATTTCTATGGAGCCCTGTTCTCGCTCTACTCAGATATTTAACCCAAAAAAATTACAAAATTAAAACGAAGTATCAGAGGACCATGGTACAACGATTAATTAAAAAAAAATAGCTCGAACCACCTGTAACTGGTATCGAGAACATTGATGACCGCTGAGATGGTACCTTGGCCAGGCTCATATAAACATCACAAAACTGGCGTTTACAATATTTCCGATGACACCCAACTTTTGCAAAAAATTAATAATCCACCATCTCTCACCACTAGAAACGACTATTCAGTTTAACAGAAGAACTGATGTAGCAAAAATTACTGCGAGAGAACAGGAGTAAATATAACAAAGGACTAAAGTAAGGGAATAAAGCGAAGAAATGAAACTACGGATCAGTAAGTTAATATCAGTATAACACACAAACTGACTCCCGATCTCTCAAAACAAGTAGCAAGCCAGATAAGAATTTCATATTCGTAAAGCGTTCGAAAAGCTCGTAAATCGTAATCATTGTTTCGCCCATTGTTAGAAGAACCAGAGATAATCTCTGACTGATTAGGCGCGTAAGCTCGTTAACGAGTGACGTCACCATTCCAGCAGTACTGCGTCACGCATCAAGGCGCCGTGTGGTATCGAAGGCTCGAGTTGACCAGACCAGCGAGAAGAGATCGTCCGAGACGAGGCAGAGAGCGTCCGTCGTTAATATATGTGTGTGTCTGTGTGTGTGCGCACGCAGAGGAATAACACGGCGGCTGCTGCTGTGTGGGGGCCGAGAAAGCCCGCGCGTGGTGGGAAAGCGCCCAGCTGCGCCCGAGGCAAGGACGAGGCAGCGGAGCTGACCGACCGGCCACGTTTCCCAACCGTCGCGCCGGCTCATTACGCTCTGCTGCGTGTCGTACGGCCGAATGCCGGCGGAAAGCTCACTGCTGCTACAGGCGGAACGGAATAAGTACTGGCTATTCTTGGCAATGCCGACACAGCAAAATAAATGGAAACTGATAGTGAAGTTCATCTCATGTCTTTTCAATGTCTTTTTTACTATGTCGGCCTACATTCCGAAGTCGTACCTTCATCATCAGGGCTGTGCATCTCGTGTGAGGATCGGCATAAAACTGTACGTGTTGATATAACAGTGTGAACAAAATGTAGGAGTTACTTCATTGTCATGTCATACATAAAATAAATAGACAAAATTCGTCGATGCTGGTTTCTGGCATAGTGATATCGCAGTGAAGGTTCTAACCGCAGTCCTGATGACGAAATAGGGTTGGAAAAACCGACCGGTTAAAGGTGCCAGTATTTCAGTTCTGAATAACCGGTATTTTTCGATATTTATTTGGTCTTGGTTATACCAGGTGCTTTTATTATTTTGCTAATACCCGGATTAAAAAACGGAAATATTAATTCGCCGTAGCAGCAGGGCTATAATTTTTGGTTTTACAATAACCGTTTTTTTAAAAAAGAGTAATTTTTTCGTAAAATTTCCATTTCTTTGAATTATTGTTCTATTATAGAAAAATGGGGAAATCGATCAGTGCTATTTTAATAACAATACCGACAGAAACGAGTAATAAACACATCGCATAATGTTACTGGCCAGGTTTCCATCGTTGACCACTGCCTCAGGTCACGTTATTATGCTCGATGATTTGAATTTCAGGATCATCTCTTGCCATTAAAGGAAGAGGACAATCCTCCACCAAATAAACTTTAAGATTTTATGGATATGTTCTCTTTACAGCAGATTCTTTTTGTGTCTTCGCTATTGCTACTATCCGGCAGTAGACAGCTCCGAATAAACTCCGCACTTCACTAGTTGACAGATTTATAGGTCGATGCTGCCACAGGACAGATAGCGGCTACCATGTTGTGAATGGAGCATGAAGCGAGCAATACGATGCCAACTTAACGGGTAATGGAAACAGTAAGGTGCAGTGACTGATTAAAACCGAATAATTACAAGGTGCGTTTGTTACTTTCGATTGTGTCAAGAATGCTCTTTTACCTGCATACCAATAATGGACAGAGGAGCTATATCAAACGTCTGGTCTTTATTCCAGTACGTACAGCTACAGTGGCTAGCCAATGCCAGTTCCCTGCCGAGTGCAGCCAATAAAGAAAACCTTTAAGTATGTCCTCTTAGACACTGCAGACTCTTGACCAGATCTGCCTTTTACCTATTATGTATCATCTTTAAGTCTATTAGATACGTAGATGGCTGAATGGAGCCGCCAGAAAGGCAATAAAACAGCTTTGTTTAATGAGAGTTGTTCCCTCGTCAAACAGCTACTTTTTCACATCTCTTCTTGTTTTGCAGGCATGTATCCGGTAGCTTCACGGATTCGGCATGGTAATTTTCGAACATGGGAATGTTTCTTGGTAGAGGGTGGCGCGAAGCCTTTCCTGTAGCCACCCGTTTCCGCCTTGACGGAATTTGTGTAGCCAAACTGTCTGAGTCTACTTTTGTCGTATGTGAAAGTGTTCGAATGTTGTCGAAATGTTTGCGAATCGTGTAAATGAGGCGGGACGTGGGTAGCAGGTCAGTATTCACCTAGTCTAATGTGGGAAACAGCGTGGAAACCACATTCAGGATGGCCATCGTACCGGCGGCCCTCGTCATTAATCCGCCAGACGGATTCGATCCGTACCTCCCTGAATCCCGGAAGCACCGTGTTAACGGGCACGGCCGTCCGGGCGGGCCTGTTCCCTGACACGAAGTGCAAACTTGAGCGTTACTGTACACCGGCTGAGAGCTGGGAAGGACTCCCCCGGTAGCAGAGTGTGTGGTGCGGCGCGCGTGACGCGACGTTTAGGTCCGTTCCGGCCGCTGGCTCGGCCAGTTGCCACGCTGGTCGTCGGCCCTGGGATCTCATTCAGGCAGGCCTCATCGCTTCACTCGCCACTCGTCTGATCGTCCGCAGTCGTGCACCGCCGCTCCCCATCCGCGCACGTCGTGCTCTCGCCACTTCCCCACACGGTGAGAGGTCTGCTGCACACGTGCTACGGCTATTCTGTGATTTTCTCTGGCACGCAGTTGCGTATCCTTCTGTCTGAGCGGGCTGGAGTAAGCACTTAGCCTTTAATCTTCGTATATCCATAATTGAAACGGACGACTTGGGACGTCAGCTAGTATAATGTATGTTAAAAAATGACGAAATTCCTCCAGCTGTATTAAGGTGTTGGTTTTATTGGCAACTAGTTTCGAAGCAAAACGAGGATAATGGAATGTAGTCGAATTAAATCGGGTGATGCTGAGGGAATTAGATTAGGAAATGAGACACTTAAAGTAGTAAAGGAGTTTTGCTATTTGGGGAGCAAAATAACTGATGATGGTCGAAGTAGAGAGGATATAAAATGTAGACTGGCAATGGCAAGGAAAGCGTTTCTGAAGAAGAGAAATTTTTTAACATCGAGTATTGATTTAAGTGTCAGGAAGTCGTTTCTGAAAGTATTTGTATGGAGTGTATCCATGTGTGGAAGTGAAACATGGACGATAAATAGTTTAGACAAGAAGAGAATAGAAGCTTTCGAAATGTGGTGCTACAGAAGAATGCTGAAGGTTAGATGGGTAGATCACATAACTAATGAGGAGGTATTGAACAGAATTGGGGAGAAGAGGAGTTTGTGGCACAACTTGACTAGAAGAAGGGGTCGGTTGGTAGGACATGTTCTGAGGCATCAAGGGATCACCAATTTGGTACTGGAGGGCAGCGTGGAGGGTAAAAATCATAGAGGAAGACCAAGAGCAGATTCAGAAGGATGTAGGCTGCAGTAGGTACTGGGAGATGAAGAAGCTTACACAGGATAGAGTAGCGTGGAGAGCTGCAACAAACCAGTCTCAGGACTGAAGACCACAACAACAACAACAGTTTCGATGTTGTTACAACATCATTTTCAGGTCCATACTTGTTGACAGCAACCGTATGTGTCTAACACTAGTAGTCATTGGTGAGATAGGCGTGTTCCATGTGGAAGGAAGGTAGTAACTGATCAGTTACAAATCAACAAGTAACTGATCAGTTACTGCCTGTCTTCCGCATGGAACACGCCTATCTCACCAATGACTACTGGTGTTAGACACATACGGTTGCTGTCAACAAGTATGGGCCTGAAAATGATGTTGTAACAACATCGAAACTAGTTGCCAATAAAACCAACACTTTAATAGAGGCTGGAGGAATTTCGTCATTTTTTATCACTTAACCTTTATGTCGTCTCGCTTTTTCTGTGTCTGTCGTAAGAATAAAAATACAATTATTTTTTCAATTATTAATGCGCTGGAGCTCAAATTACAGGTTGATGTATAAATAGTTACAGAACATTAAAATATTAAATAAATATCCGCATTTTTCCTTAACTGCATACTCCTACCTGAAACTCCCTTATACGTAATTACAGTATCTTAATAATAACGACAAAATATACCAATTAAAACCAGTATTTTATATTTCATGTACTTTTATGTGCTATACTTCTTTTTCTTCGACTAATAAGGTGTGATTCAGCTGCTCCTACCGATATCACTTTATGCAGCCCCACGTGACGGAATTACGTTCTTTGCCAGTTCACTCTGGAGACGTGCAGGTCATTGTGCAAACGTCGCAGAATAACTGGCAAATTATGTGAAGACATCTTTGTCATACTATGCAAATTTTGTTTATGAAACTACATTAGCACATTAACGAGGCGAGTCATATTTTAATATGTTATGTACCCGAAAGTTCTCATGTTCACTCTTCGCATTTTCATACCTCCTTTTAATTTCGTTGTTTCCGATAGTGAACACACGTTTCTGAACCATTTACGAAAGACTGAATAGTATAAACGGAACAAAAACTTACAGAGACCTTCAAAATATGTACGACTACACCGCTAATTACACAAATAAAGATTGGAGACCGTTAGATAAGTATGGCAGAAGTAAGGTGTATCTTGGTCCAAAAATACCGTGTAGCTCGTGGCCAATCCTCAGTTGTATTTTTTACAATATGATTTCGTTTGCTAATAGTCGAGCAAAGCTCTTAGAGAGAACTTAATAGTCGGCCGGGGTGACCGAGCGGTTCTAGGCGCTACAGTCTGGAACCGCGCGACCGCTACGGTCGCAGGTTCGAATCCTGCCTCGGGCATGGATGTGTGTGTTGTCCTTAGGTTAGTTAGGTTTAAGTAGTTCTAAGTTCTAGGGGACTCATGACCTCAGAAGTTAAGTCCCATATGCTCAGAGCCATTTGAACCATTTGAAGAACTTAATATCGATTACTTGGCTGTCGCCTTTATGGATACCGTTTCTGATACAGACATAATGCGGTTTTCACAAAACGACATCGGTAGGGGGAGCTGAATCACGCTGTATTATGTTCTACATGTTAAAATGTGTTTTGATGCTAACAGTGAACAGATGGCTGATGATTCTTAATAGCACTGTTAACATGCCGAAGTAGATGGAGACCTAATCGAGAAATTTTCATTCCAAATATATTTGTACTAAATGGGACAATATTTCATACTGAATTCGGTGGGGACTAGTAACCATACTTTCGCAGTTGTCACACAGACGTTTCGTTAGCGGACTCGTGTTTACTTTAACATTTTTACTTCTGTTATCGTGTTCTTGCACCTGTGCCGGGCCGGCCGGGGTGGCCGAGCGGCTCTAGGCGCTACAATTTGGAACCGCGCGACCGCTACGGTCGCAGGTTCGAATCCTGCCTCGGGTACGGATGTGTGTGCTGTCCTTAGGTTACTTAGGTTTAAGCAGTTCTACGTTCTAGGGGACTCATGACCTCAGAAGTTAAGTCCCATAGTGCTCAGAGCCATTTGAACCATTTTGAACCTGTTCCGGTTTTCGCTATTAAATTATAATTCACCCTATCCCCTCAGTTCCGTGCAGCTTGGGGAAAAGGTGTGCGGCTAGCAAGTGCAGACAATTGACACAAGTCCGCAGCATCTTGTGGGGCGCTACAAGGGAATGAGAAAATAGGCGCTTGGAGCAACTGACGGATGCGGCTTGTAATGGTACTTGAATTACGTAACCATTACGGCACCTCACATCAACCTCTCGATACCAGCAATATTCTACTGTGTTACATATTTCTGTGACAACATTCAGATTTGATTTCATTAATGTAGAGCTACTTTGATACATCGATATGTTTATATTGCAATGATATTATTCTTATGTGTATTCTTTCTTTTGTCACTATGATCTTTGTCGTACTTGTAACTCTGATTTTTGGGTGCGTAAGCGGTTATTAGAGAGTCAAGTCTTGGTCATCATGTTGAAAAGACGCAAATTGTAGTCAGTTTATAAAGTGTGAACTAAGTACGTTGAATATTGTGAAGTGATGTTTTGTGAGTTACGTGATATTGCAACAAAAGTAATAAAAAAGAAGTGTAACTTAAATTCGGAGTGCTGATTACTTTTTTACATCACCACTGTGCTAACTTGCAAAAGTTTAATCTTCAAGAATGGTTTATGAAACACATCTATAAAAGTTTTGAATATCGCATAATAACACCTAGGCCTCTTTGCATCCGAGCTTGGAATCATCACCACCTAGATTTTAGACGATTGAGCCATGAGTTCACAACGAGACCACCGTGGGAAACACGAAAAGATGAGTGCCTAGTTTATCTATTATTTCATGAAATGACTTTATTAACTGTGCTCTAATGACACCTGCCACATAATATAACGTTGTTGTTGCCCGAAAATTCAATATTTAGTAGCGTGAGTAACACTACAATCATAATTAATTTTTGACCTTTGTTGTGGTAGGGTTGTTAGAGGCTGTAGGTGAATACAACTAAATGTCCAGCCAGGGATGTGCGACTGGCTATCATTGGCGGACTGTGCCAGAGAGGGCGAACCGAAGCGGCTGTCGCTACGGCTGCCCTTCTGGGAGAGTCGTGCTAACGCCGGCGGTTAGAGCAATCGCTTTGGAGGCCGCGGCTGCGCCGGCGTCCTCGCCGACTCGACGCTTCCGCGTTCGCCCCCGGTCCGCGCCTGCTGCTGCGCGCACGTGGAGCACAAACAGGCCGTCCGTCCGTTAACGGCCGGCAGCGGCCAGAGCGCCGAACCCCAGGCGGAACTGGGGCCACACTGGGCTTACCCCGAGAGCTGCTGACGTCAGGTATGCGTGGCAGGGACTTAATTTGTTAATCACCACCACATTCATTAGCCGAAGCGACTGTGGCCCCGTAAACAAGACGTAGTCGCGAACTGGTTTCGGAAAAGTGTGACAATGGTCGCCATATTTCGCAGACGTCACAGCGAAACCATTGTTCAAATGGTTCAAATGGTTCTGAGCACTATGGCACTTAACATCTATGGTCATCAGTCCCCTAGAACTTAGACCTACTTAAACCTGATTAACCTTAAGGACATCACACACATCCATGCCCGAGGCAGGATCCGAACCTGCAACCGTAGCGGTCGCGCCGTTCCAGACTGCAGCTCGGCCACATCGGCCGGCTGACTTCGAACACCTTTTATTTAATGATTACAGTGTTTTGTCAGTGAGTCGCAGCTGACTTCAGATATAGAGTACCAGGTTTGAAACCGTAGGCAGTCGACGTTGGTGACATTGGAACAACTATGGCTCTTATGGGTACAAAAGAGGGAAGGAGGGAGAGAGAGAGAGAGAGAGAGAGGGAGAGGGACAGAGAGAGAGAGAAAGAGAGATACAGACACAGACACAGAGAGCTCTCTGGACAAAGTATTTTTCCCCCTCCCCACCACTTATCAAACGAGTCCATTAGTCGCTCTGGAGTACTGCAGATGGTACAGAACTCGTAGCAGGCGGCCACATCACCTTCCACCGATGGCGTAAGTCGTGGCAGTGAAGTGCTGCGTATCTCCCAGTTACTTGTATGGAATCACCGCTGCAAGCTGGATCGACGTGGAGACATAGAAAATCGCAGAAAACAGCTACCGTATTGGGACGTGTCCACGAATAAAGTTTTCCGACATCTTGGGGAATCAGTGTGGCCTACACAAACTGTCTACAAAGAATGGTGAACCACTCAGAACCGTGTAACATGGTGTAACGACAGCGGTTATAAAAACATCCTAACCGACAAGGACCGGACACAAGTGTCACCACTTCTTACTGATGTTCTGTTTCAAACCCAGTAGAAATGTGTGCTGTCAGTGATTGCAGGTACATGTCAGCCACGTTCCGACGGAACATTTCGAAGAAAACTGCATACAATGGACACTGGGAGTCACGTAGCTCGCAAAAGGCCGTGTAAAGCTACTCGTAACTGCACGGAGCTGACTGCAGGCGCGCACTGTGGGTGGTCCACACTGTCGCACCTCTGCCTCTTTTCAAATGATGCAAGGCGTCAGGTGCACCGAACACCCAATGAGGTAGTGTGTGTGTGGGTGGGTGGGGGGTGGGGTTGTTCACATCGGAGGTGGTTTTTGTGGTTTTTGGGGTATTTTCTGTCCCACGACTTAGCCTGACTCATTAAGGTTGCCGTGAACGTGAACCAGGATGTTTATTTCAATATTCTTGGTGAGTAAGTGACAGCTTAATGGACTGTGGACACCTCCGTCTACTAAGAAGAACGGAGACTTGTTCAAAGGATCGCACTTTCCTGGTTTGACAACCGGGCACCCTGTCGCACAGCGGCTGGTCTGTTAAATCACCCAGCCTTAATCCCATAGAAGGTGGGAAGGTGTACGTCAGTACAAAGTGCTTTGTAATGCATGTTTCTAAACGTCTCAGGGCAGATCCGTAAAAATGACACGCTTGTTACGAGTGCTACCTTGCTTTATTATCTAGCTCTAAGCCGATATTTTTGTTGATGTGCTTCGCTATTCATTTTTTATCGAGATATTTCACCGAGTGCAATTTGGCTTAAGTGTTTCACCATGTGGAGAGTCAGGCCCAGTCTTTCTAAAACCGTAGTCAGCAGTTTCCACTTAAAACAACAGACTAGTAGCCGGCCGCGGTGGCCGAGCGGTTTAGGCGCTTCTGTCTGGAACCGCGCGACTGCTACGGTCGCAGGTTCGAATCCTGGCTCGGGCATGGACGTGAGTGATATCCTTAGGTTAGTTAGGCTTAAGTAGTTCTAAGTTCTAGGGGACTGATGACCTCAGATGTTAAGTCCCATAGTGCTCAGACCCATTTGAACAGACTAGCAGACTACAAACTGGAAGTGCGTGTGAATGACATAGTGTTTCCGTACAAGAATCGCCCAGATTGTCTTGGTTTGACTCCTCATAAACGCTTTCCTTCAGGAAGCGAGTCGAAAAAACTTCTTGATGTTAAGCAACAATCTTATCGAAATACTGTACTGTACTAAATGGGTAGCTTCAGCAGATACACTTTGAACTTTAGCGCTCAGTTTGGTGTTTTTTTACGGCTGATATTGTGCTTCGGTGTGCCACGCAAATAAGAGAGACACACAGCTCAGTACAACCATAAGAATCATCTCTTTCTGCATATAAATCACTCCACTATACTGGCTTGCAACGGTCAGCCACGTAACACCTACTCTCTTAACAAAACGAGAAATAATATTCCAAATTAATGAATAATCTTCAACGCATCTAGTAAGATAGTCCAGAAAGCCTCCCTTGCGACTGCTCACGGGCTTGCTGAGAGGACCTTCAACATTGACAGCAAATGGCGTGAAACGTGGACTACCAATTCTCCATCTGAAGTGACACATCCTATTGGCCCTCTACAGAGACAGCCTTGAGTGGTAGGATATAAATAGCGTTCGAACAGGACACAGAGTGTGTGTTTACAATCTGCCCAAATGTAGTAAGCAGTACAGACCAAGCTGTGATTGTCGAGCGGCGAACCAGACAGTCCCGTACAGTGTCGTGGAGTGTACGAGGTGTGTTTTTTAAGTAAGTACCGTTTTAATATTTAAAAAAAGGCGTGCTAAGATATCTCAATAATTTTATTTTTACGTGAAAGCCTGTACCTTAATCTACTTTTCTACATAATTTACGTCAATATTGAGGCACTTGTCATAACGTTGTACCAGTTTTTGAATACCTTCCTCACAGAAGTCTTCCACCTGACTTGTTAACCACTGCATCACCACTGTTTTGACTTCGTCATCATCTTGAAGACGCTGACAGCCCAGGTGTTTCATCAAGTGCAGGAACAGATGGTAGTCACTGGGTGCAAGATCGGGGCTGTACGGAGGATGATCTAGAGTTTCCCATCGAAAAGATGTGATGAGGTCTTTGGTCTGATTCGCCACATGCGGACGGGCATTTTCCTGCAGCAAAACGATGCCCTTGCTCAGCTTTCCACGTGTTTTGTTCTGAACTGAACGGCGCAGATTGTGCAATGTCTTACTGTAAGCTGCTGCATTGATTGTCGCATTACGAGGCAGAAATTCCACAAGCGATACTCCTTTTCTGTCCCAAAAAACTGTGCACATGATTTTCCAGCAGGAATTGTTTGCTTAAACTTCACTTTTCTGGGTGAATCTGAATGCTGCCATTCCATGGACTGTTGCTTTGATTCTGGTGTGACGTAGGCCACCCATGTTTCATCGCCCGTATCAATTTGGCTTAAGAAATCATCACCGTCGTTGTGGTACCGCTCAAGGAAAGTCAGTGCACTGTCTAAACGTTTGGTATTGTGCACATCGGTCAACATTTTCGGTACCCGATGTGCGCACAATTTTCGGTAATTCAAGTGCTCGGTCACAATGCCATACAAAACACTGCGAGAAACATTAGGAAAGTCATCCTGCAAGGAGGAAATCGTAAAGCATCTGTTTTCTCTCACCTTATTGTTCACTTGCTGCACTAGACTTTCACTAACGACCGAAGGACACCCACTCTGTTGTTCATCATGCACATTTGTGCGGCCATCTTTAAATGCTCTCACCCACTTTCTTACCATTCCATCACTGATAATGTTTCTCCGTAAACTGCACAGATCTCACGATGAATATCGATCGCTTTTAGGCCTTTAGCACTAAGAAATCTTATAACAGCCCGTACTTCACAGTCTGCGGGACTCACGATTATCGGAGGCATCTTAAACACTCAGTACACAGCGTAAAAAAGGAAGAATTAGACTGTAATGGCGTCAGTGCGTAGACAACAGATGTAGGTACCCAGTGTGCATGCGCAGAACGCCGACCGCAGCGCTGCGGCCGCGTTGTGGCAAAACGGTACTTACTTAAAAAACACGCCTCATATATGGCTGATCCGAACGACTTTTTCATGCCTGCAGCATCAAGCCTTGACTGGCTGAGGAGACTAGACATTGTCGTATCACAACTGGTTTTCATGTGTTGTCAATATTCACGTCTATATATCTTATTCTTTATGTGTTTTGACTATTTCAAGTGTAGTGCTATTCCCTAAGTAAATGAATACTGAGTCAAAGTCTTTTTCTTAGTAAAATCACTTCGTAGGGGCCAACCAGCGACACAGGAGAGGGCGCCGCGGCGGCCTGTGCGCCACTGCTTCGCGAACCGACACCTCGACCCAGTTGCAGCGCAGACTACGGTTGCGCTCACGCCGCCTTCGGCTCATTAACTCTGCTCTGAATCATACGCGCTTGTCATGAATAAGCATTCACTTGACGTAACAGACACTCGGCAGCTACGTTATTCGCGTCTTGTCTGAGCAAAGCTAGGCTGATTCATTCCCGTAAAGGAAGCAACAGTTCCTCTATTTCACTCTGCTCAGGATCCGGATTCCGCGATAACGGTGTTGCATTATGTAAAGTATAAGTGCAAAATACGAACGTTTTCGCAGATGCAGACTAATGAACATTTCGTGATCAAATGGAGGTGATAAACTGAAACAGACGCAGCGCGCAAAACACGACAATCATGTCCTTGAGGATGGGGCTGTAGTCCAGAAATACGTTGAAGTAAAGCAGGAGAATGAAGCATTGACGGCGGCGTACTAATAACAAAAATCTTCTAATCTATAAGTTACAGGCACTGCCAATGCCTGAAAATTTTTTTTTGTCAATAACATAAAATGAAAGAGCATTCTTATACTGCTCTATGGCCGTGGGTTCGATGCTACAAAATGTTCAAATAATATCCCTCAACAACTCCACGAAAGCCGGCCGATGCGACCGAGCGATTCTAGGCGCTTCAGTCTGGAACCGCGCGACCGCTACGGTCTCAGGTTAGAATCCTGCCTCGGGCATGGATGTGTGTGATGTCCTTAGTTAGGTTTAAGCAGTTCTAAGTTCTAGGGGACTGATGACCTCAGATGTTTAGTCCCATAGTGCTCAGAACCATTTGAAACATTTTTGAACTCCACGAATTTTGCAAAACCGATTCAGTGATACCTTGTGTAAGGATGGTGCGTTTGATTCCCAGTCTTTCTAAACACAACGGCTATTCAGAAACTAAATCACATTTCGAAGCTGTGCAGCAAGAGATGGCTCTAGCGTCTCCCTCTTGGTGTCGGAGCGTCTACTAAATAATTACGCATCGGCTTATGATCCCTTGCGGTGCGTATTGACTCTGCTTCATTCACTGTGAACGTTTAAAATGTGAGCTGCAGTAAAAATTGTCGCGAGTTGTTAAATGCGATCAGTGATTATGTTCTTGGATGCCACTACACTGACACCAACTGAAATCTGTCGGGAACTTTGTAAGGTGCATGGCCGCAACATGGGGTACACGAATTCGCTCATGAAACGGAGGAAACATTTGCAGTAATCAAGCTAGATCACGGAGTTCGTTTTTTGGGATGGAGAGGCTGTGCTTCTGGTAGATTTTATCAAACATATAGGTACAGTAAATAATGAGAGACGTCACAAATCACTGAAGAAAATGGTTCAAATGGCTCTGAGTACTATGGGACTTAACATCTGAGTCATCAGTCCCCTAGAACTTAGAACTACTTAAACCTAATTAAACTAAGGACATCACGCACATCCATGCCCGAGGCAGGATTCGAACCTGAGACCGTAGCGGTCGCGCGGTTCCAGACTGAAGCGCCTAGAACCGATCGGCCACAAAGGCCGGCAATCACTGAATAAATTAAGAAGAACAATATAAAATAAGCGTCGGGGGGGGGGGGGGGGAGGTTAAGTTACAAGATAATGTTCATTCATGACACTCAGGATCCTACACAGCCATTCGCACTCGACAGATCTTGAATGATTTCGGATGGGAGGATTTTTGTCGCCCATCGCACAGTCCGAATCCTGCTCCGAGCGATTTTCACTTGTTTCTACACCTGACGACCTGACGCGCAAGACCGCGCTTCGTCGATAACGAGCAAGGGACTACATGCATTACATCTTCTGCGAAGATGTAATTTACATGCTGGTGTACCATTATCATAAGTGCCTTAATTTGTAAGGGACCGATGACCGTAGCAGTCTGGTCCCTTTAATCCCCCAAACCAACCAACCTTAATTTGTATGGAGATGATGTAGAAAAATTGCTGAATAATGTTTCTTTCTAAAGAATTAAACTTAACTCCGCCCGAACAGGCCTTGGAAGGCCCAACGGTACTGACCGGCCGCCGCGTCATCCTCAGCCCACAGGCGTCACTGGAAGCGGATATGGAGGGGCATGTGGTCTGCACACCGTTCTCCCGGCCGTATGTCAGTTTCAGAGACCGGAGCAGCTACTTCTCAATGGAGTGACTCCTCAGTTTGCCTCACAAGGGCTGAGTGCACCCCGCTTGCCAACAGCGCTCGGCAGACCGGATGGTCACCCATCCAAGTTCTACACCAGCCCGACAGCTCTTCGGTGATCTGACGGGAGCCGGCGTTACCACTGCGGCTTGGTCGTTGGCTCTTTCTAAAGAAAGTAATAAAATTTGTTTCGTTTCATTTGCTTTCTTTTTATTTTTAAACATAAGTTCTGAATAGATCTCCGACGTTGAGACGCTGATGTCGCATCCAGGATAAGCAAGCTTCAAGTCTCATTATTTCTCCATAATCACTTGGTGTGGTGTGCGTACTGTAAGACCTTCGGTACACACACCATCAGATTATTTGACTTGTCGCTCTAACGAAGTAGGCGAGTGTCAGCAATATGTCTCGTGGTCTTATCGTGGCGTGTTTATCTTCTGCCGTTAGGTCAGACGTTAGAAATGCCACTTGCACCCTTAGAGTAGCAGATTGACGTTGACCAACTTTAAACAGAACTTGATTAATTTTCACACACATTTATTAAAATAATAAAAAGCATAGAAATTACTTAACTTGATTCAGGATGCTGTTTACAATTGACAATCTGAAGTTCCTTTGGTCTTGGTACGTTAATCTCACATATCTCTGATAATTGACATAGTGTCTATTCATTTATGTTCATGGCTATGTACAGGAATATGATAATCTTATTAGGCGCAGACCGGATCTTGACTACAGACTAATGCAGACTGACTAATCGGAGGTCTGTACACTCGTTATAATACCTCGCGCGTGCAGGTATCACTGCGTGAGTGTGATTCGCGAGGAGAAAAGGTTCTACGTTAGCAGCAATCTCATTGGCTGCGTTACATATTAATACGCGGATCGGCGGAAGCAGAATTTGGTCCGTCTGTAAGACAGCGCCATCTCGTAGTGCGGAGACGGACGAGCGCTGCGCCTGCGCTGTTGTGCAGCGGGGCGCGCTCTAGTGGGAACGTTGTGTACGCGCTGACTACGCGGAACTATGGACACAACACTTGGTGTGAATGCTAGGACAGTTTGTCAGCAACGTACAGATCTGAATGCATATCACCAACGCCCGAGACAAAGCGCCTTCGTCGTCAGGTTCGAACTGGTGTTGACGAGTATGGCCCGCGACCTCGATTCACTTTTCGTGGAAGTAGGTGAGGCGCGACTCTGAGGCGACCTTGCGGCCGCAGCCCGCCGGGTGCGGAACGGCGCTACGCGGGCCGGACAGGCGGCGGCGGTCCCGTGGGCAGAGCCGCACACTTGCGCCACACCGCAGGCGGTCGGGAGAGACGCGACACCGGCCGCGGCTGCCGGGACAAGGTCGGTCGGCCCCTGGTCCACTGACTGACTGACACCGGCCCACATATAACCGCCCGCCGCGCCTCCGCTGTCAGGCCTACGGCAACGGGCGCCTCCCCACAGGATCGGGTGTCCCGTTCGCGATAGCAAAGCGAGCGTATCGTGCTCCTTGTCGACACTCCTTGCCGACAGCGCGTAGGTGACGGCAACCGAGTGTTCGCAGGCATACCTGCCCTGTCAAGTCATATGTGATGGCAGTCCAAGAGATGGTGGCTACGGTAACTGTCGTAGGTACTATGTAACCCACAGCTGTGGATGTCTTGAAGGTAGAGCAGTAGATCCCAGCTTTGTTGGTTCCGAGTTAGAACTTGGATAGGGGGCAGATCGTGTTGTACTCATCTTCCGTAGTAACAATAAGTCACGACTAGCCTTACACTCATGCATCCTACAGCAAGAGAGTCGACCAGTATGAAGCGACCGCAGCGGCACAGTAGTCAAACTCGTCATTCTCGCGGAACCACAGCGGGAACGGAGCAAGCCCGTTAGCAGTGATGCAATGGCGGCGCCTCGATTTGTGAGGCATGCAGCCCGCAACATTAGATTCGTACTCGCTCCGTTTCTGATCTCCAATAGAGTCTCCATTTTCCCAGTGTCCTACCAGTGAACAGAAGTCTGCCAGCTGCCTTACATACGACTGACATTGTGATTCGACATTGTGGTCACAAGATACTAAGATTTTTACTTTTTGCATGAGTCAACAAAAAATTTGGTTCAATAGTGGCCAGGTACTGTGTGTCGCAGCGCTGCAGCAGCCCCTGCTGTCTAGTCGCGGTGAGTCAGCAGTTAGTCGGCGTCCGGCCTTTGTCGGAACCAGAGCCGCGGCGTATCCGCCACAGCTCTATCCGGCTGTCTGTGAGGTGAACGGAACCGCCCAAGGGAACTCGCCGACTGACTGCGAGCGCGTTGGGTGTGGCCGTCGCGATTTCGTAAAGGACCGCCCAGCAGCGGGTCGCGAAATGTGCCCCGCCGCCCGCAACAAAACACGTTATCGACAACGTCTCGTGCTGCCCTCTGTATTGACTAAAGGCGGCCTTCTCTACGTTACAAGTAATTCAGTTTCCCGACTGGTCTGATGTCATCCTAACTCTATTTCCACCTCGAGCAAATCTTATCTTCGTCACACATCTGCCACACCCAACGATCTCGATAATCTTTTTAACATATAGTCATTGTCTTCCCCTACAGTATATCCGCTCTGCCGCTCCTTCCAGTGTCAAGATACTCGAAGATCATACTGATGTATTACCTGTTCTGGTAAGAGTTTTCTATAGACGTCTTCCTTCCCCTATTCTTTCAATTATATTTAAATCTTCGACCTTAATTTTTGACATACTTCAAATTCTAGTTTCTTTATCTTCGCTTTCCCCAAGTTTCATGTACGACAGCTTGAATACAATACCGTGCGGCAGAAGTAATGTAATACAAACATCTCACTTATTTTCGTGGCACTGTGACATAACAGTGCAGCACTTACGTCAATGAAAGCTTTCTTCACCTTCACCAACTTCCATCCGATCTACCCCTTGCTTCAAGCTTCTTCTGGAACCTCCTATTGTTTCATTCCCTCTGTTTCTGAGTCTCCTGCAGTTTTAGTGGCAATTCTCATCTCTACCACTCTCCAACACTCTCTCTCTTTTTTTTTAATTTGTTCATACTTAATCCGAATCCTGTGCTACGTAAGTTTCCTTGGCTTGTTTTTCGTATTTCATGCGCTACGCTGCACGGACTGGCAGGATGTCTTGTTTTAGAGCCCTCTATCCTTTTCAGCCAAGTCCAATTTTTTTTTTAATGGAACGGATTCACAACAAGAAAAATATGGGAAAGCTGCTACAGAATGGGCATTTGTGTTCTAACCAAGGGAAACCTTGCCGAAACCTTTCTTCGGAACCAAGGGAGTCCACATATTTCAGTTTACTGCTGGGGTAATACTGTCCCCTTTTAAGAACTTGTAGCGCTAGTCTGTTTACCTGTGTGTTCAAATGGTTCTGAGCGCTATGGGACTTAACATCTGAGGTCATCAGTCCCCTAGAACTTAGAACTACTTAAACCTAACTAACCTAAGGACATCACAAACACCCATGCATGAGGCAGGATTCGAACCTGCGACCGTAGCTTCCGGACTGAAGCGCCTAGAACCCCTCGGTCACAACGGCCGGCTACATGTGTGTCGTAGCATTTGTGTAAAGCGGTTTGGCGGATGAGTTGTTCCACAAATTCTGGCGCGTTATCTGTCAGCGAAATGAAACATTACATAATCAGATCTATGACTGCGCTGAAAATACAACAAATATTGTCCTCAGGAAGCTTTTCTGAGACTGCCAGACGTTATTGCACCGACGGTTGGTATTATAAAAAGGCTCTTCACATGCAGTATGAAGACTATCTGGTTTGACACGTAGAAACCAATCAAAAAAGACACATCTCCCTAAACCTTTATTATAGAGAGAATGGTCTTTCAAGCCATACTACTAATTTCTTAAGGTAAATCATCTGAGGTAGGCAAGGGAAATGAGTCTGCGTAAATCTGGAGTCAGTCAGAATCGAAGTGGTGCCGAAGTGTGAATCTCAACTGACAGCATAAACTTGTTTTTAACATCACTGCAAACAGCGGAATAGATCGACGGTAATCATCGCGCTTTCAGATTATATAATCCGGGAATTGAGAGAAAGAAATCGTTTGTCGTGGATGGCTATTAGTTCACACGTAAAAGTACCCAGTTAACAGCTTTCGATTTCTCCTCGCATTTTTCCAGAAAGAGCGAAAAGAGAAACGAGCAGATGTATGGCGAAACTAATTCACGTGGCGGTTGGCTGTTTCTTCTTCAGCAGCCACAACCGCTACCTGTTGATCTGTGCAGACAGAACGTTGCCGAATAATGCTGGAACTGCAGCGGGTGTTGAAGGTTTTGCCGCCTGAGGAAGCGGTGTAAGAAAGCGCACTTAGGTGCTAGTTTCACCGATACGGGCTGCTGTAGAACCACTGTTTTCCCAGACTGTCTGCAAGAACAGTCCAGTCAACGTGGTCAGTTAATGTAGAGACGGTCGCTCGCCTTTTCTACATTTTCGGTGAGATGGAGCCACAAGTCACTCAGGACCGGTGAAAAGATAGCAAATGTTCCGTAATAGGCTCCAACCACGTGTCGGCGAAATGGTTTGCATACCTAGTGCAAGACTAATTGTTCGAAATCCTTTCTTAGAGGACAGTTTTAGTCCCCTTCCGCCGCTCTTTACTTAGCAACACAGGCTGTTGTTACAGGGGGCAGAGTCTTCTGTTGTGGAAGATCTGTATTGGAGCTGAACTCAGACACGCGAGTGTAGCTGAGGCGCTACTGAAAGTGGAAGTTGTGACCCTGGGCTCGAAGGCCGGGAGCGGGGTGCCAGCGGCGTGCCCATCCAGTTACGCCCGAGGCAGATGATGAGGCAACAGTCGGTCGACATCGCGTATCTCATTGGCCAGATCGCGGAATTATAGCATGACCCATCCGCTGGAGAGCCTGAGCACCGATTTCAACGTAACTGGAAGTGGGATTACCAGCACAGAAGGAGAGACGCGATGTGTGCGTGTGTGGACTATTGCGAATAGAGTGCGCTTTCACAACTACAGTCGCAGGGCATGGGAATGACAGTCTCATTCTTCGAATCAGAATGTATATTAGATCATTTTGGAATAGGGAGACTAAACGTAGTTGCCACAGTTACAACAGCCTTAAATGAGCAGCCACTTAAACCAAGATGCCAACTGGTACCCACAATAAATAGGACAGCTTGACACACAGTATAATACAATGAGAACAAATTCTCCAATGTGTATAAAATATTTTTGTCACGTGTATCGCGTAGTGCTGACTAACGAAGATCTGAGATACATTTAAGTGTGATGGCATAAGTGGAACTGTGCACTGCAGACATATTTTAAATACAAAATACGTGGCTTGTTAAAATGTGCAAAGTCCGAAATTAGTCAACCAGTAAATAAATAGCATTTTTGATGTCAAACATTTAAAATTATTTTTTCTTCAGCCCCATTTTACTTTTATGTATTTTCTAGTGTTATCCACACACCTTCCATTACGTGGTCGTTTCGGACTTTTCTTATCTCTCAGAATCCAGCAACAACGTATCTGGCCTAGCTCAACTGAATTTTCATTACAGTCAGAAATCGTCTTCGGTTAAGTTTCTTCCCTGTGACATTTGCTTTTTTTCCTTCTATATATCCCTTCGTGTTCCTCGTCATAGAACTCTAGATTCAAAAAAGTATTAAAATGTGTAACGCACATCGCACAATGAAAATGCTCTGAAGGACATGAAATGCATAGTCGGCACAGTAAATGACTTTTTTTCATCTTTCATTCCCTACTCATAAGAGCAAGGCGTACTGTTGCAGAACTTTGTTGCTTTCCGCCGACTATTCCAACTGGCTGGGAGTGCGGCAGAGGGAAGCCCAAATGCGAATATTTGCGAGGAGATTTCCAATTCCGACGTTCTCCCTATCACAAAGGGAAAAGTTTGGTCGGAACCAAGGTTTGGGCGGAGGCACCACGAATGTAGCGCAGGACAATACGTTGAGAATGTGGGTTTCGCAGGAGGCGTGCCAGAGAAAAATTCCTGCAGTCGTGCTATCCTCTATGTCCTCGTTGGCTCAGATGGATAGAGCGTCTGCCATGTAAGCAGGAGATCCCGGGTTCGAGTCCCGGTCGGGGCACACATTTTCATACGTCCCCGTTGACGTATGTCAACGCCTGTAAGCAGCTAAGGGTGTTAATTTCATTGTAATTTCATTCTAACGAGCTGCATGGTCACCGATGGTATCTGTTCTTTCGGACATGTCCGAAAGAACAGATACCACCTTAGTATAAATACATGTCTGTTTGTCGTATGAATGTATTCGACTAATATACCTTTTATCAGTTACCAATATTGCACAACAAATTTCAGAACGGAAACAGAACTACGTCATAATTAACGAAAAATAAAACAAGAACTTTTCTAAGTGTCTCCGTGACGGAGTCGATAGTTGCGAAGTAAGAAAAAAAATGATGCGAAACGTTGTAGCCCTCTTACTATTCGTATATCACGAAAAACAGCAAAACACTAAAGGTAGCGCCTCTTGCGCTAGTAGTTGGGCAATTGAGAGATAGAGATTCGCCCTTATGTTGTTTTCTGCCAGTAATCTTACCCGGTGTATAACGTATAATAGCACATTAACAAGAGTGTGGTATGTATTATTACACCATACATATGTTCTGTTGAAGATGAGGTTGTAAGAAATAGAGGAGCTGGATGAAACCTGGTATCAACAGGTAAAAGATGGAAATGTCGTGTGGCTAGGGCCTCCCGTCGGGTAGACCGTTCGCCTGGTGCAGGTCTTTCGATTTGACGCCACTTCGGCGACCTGCGTGTCGATGGGGATGAAATGATGATGATTAGGACAACACAACACCCAGTCCCTGAGCGGAGAAAATTTCCGACCCAGCCGGGAATCGAACCCGGGCCCTTAAGATTGACAGTCTGTCACGCTGACCACTCAGCTACCGGGGCGGACTCCCTCACACTTCTCAAAGGCATCGTGGTCGCCCTTTTCTTAACGTAATACGTTGGACGAATTTCTGTCACATGAACAATTTTAACGTCCTGTCATCATAAAAAACAGGAATAAAATATTTTGGGTTTCAAATAGACTTGTTTCCGTATAGAAGGGTATTCAGTAGCTTTATGGTTTTTTACATTTGCTACGCTATCAAACGGATTCTGACGAGAAAAACTCATGCTGTCAGCGAGTTCCAGCAGAACAACAACACGAAGAAAAATAATGAATAAGGCAGAAGAAATTAATATCTGGAACAATAAGATGGATTTGTTGTTCTCAGTAACTAAAAAAATAAAGTGATTGATACTGGAGTCTTAGATGATCCAAAATAAGCTTGAAAATGAGGGAACGTAACATGAAAAAGAGGTGTTTCGAATGTCTTCTTGGCAGATGGCCTATATGAGCGATATCGGAAGTAGGACTAAATTAGACCGAACAGAGACACCACAATGTTACTACGATGGATAGTATGTTGTCTGTGTGGTTGCTACACAGAAATACGTGTAGCAGAGCTACAGTGTGTCAAGTATTAATGATTAACGAGCGATCTTGCAAATTAGAGTTGACCAGATAATATATTATAGAAATGGAGCACAAAAAAGGAGTACTCTGAAGAATTCTTCTATTATTCAATTAAATATTCAAACATGCAGTAAAATGAACGTAGCAACGTAGAACACTGGAATAACCTTTCCCCTAATATCTATCAAAGTAACTCTGATTACACCTTTCTTTTGTGGGTTGGGTTGGGTTGTTTGGGGGAAGAGACCAAACTTCGCGGTCATCGGACTCATCGGATTAGGAAAGGACGGGGAAGGAAGTCGGCCGTGCCCTTTCAAAAGAACCATCCCGGCATTTGCCTGGAGCGATTTAGGAAAATTACGGAAAACCTAAATCAGGATGGCCGGACGTGGGATTGAACCGTCGTCCTCCCGAATGCGCCTTTCTTTTGTGTTCGTGCCTACTTCGCGCTAATATGAAAATTAAAATGAAACTGGGCCGCAGAAGACAAGTAAGGGAACAGCGTCCACGCGGGCAAAACGTATCGAACATATCGCTGTCCCATACGCGCTGTCGCACTGGTCACGGTCCCAGGTATTTGGGTCACCACTCGTGACGTAATATCTGGGCTTGTGTCACACGACACAAAAGGTCCGGGTTCGAGTTCCGTAGGTGTTTGCCGCCCAACGTCCTGTGCACGACTAACGCGCGTTCTTCTATAATCGACTACTGTATTGAATGTAGCGTCCTGTAAGATTTCAGCCATCATGCGCGTGTTCGACAGAAAGATATGTAGTGAAAATCACTTCGGGTAAAACAAAGAAATCGCCGTCACCACTGAACTTTTCCACGACTTCTATGTTTTTTATAAATTGTAAAGATAGGTGTTGTTTTTTGGCGTCGTTTTAATACGTGAATGGATCCACCTCAATGGTAGAGACGGCACCTCCATCTTAGAAAGGGGTAACAAACTCAACGCATCATACCATCTGCCCCATAATCTGCACAACAGGAAGTGCATTTCGAAGAATGCTAAGGTCTCTCATTACAGAACTGCTGTCAGACCACAGTTTCTGTATGCCGCCGAGACCCTCTTTGATTAACAGAAAAGGCACGATGGATGACCTGAAGAAAGCCGAAAGACGTATTCTTAGAAAAATTCATGAATCGAGATTGCTCCCAGATGGAACCTCCATATTGAAGTCTAATTCTGAACTGTATCAACAGTTAAAAATCAGCCAACACTAGTATGCGACGTAAGAGGCTCAAGTTCTATGGGCATCGATAACGAATGAACAACTATAGGCTTACCAAGAAGATCTTCTAATTGGTTACAAGCTACAAGACTGCAAGCCTGTGGCCTAATGAAGTACTAAGGGAGTTGGATTCGGCTGGGATCTCTGGTCTTGAAGTAGAACATCATTCCAAATTTTGTGCTATGGTAGAGTCTTGGACCCCACCACCTAGGGTCCCTAAACGTCGAAAGCCCCTTTCACAGGAGAGGAAGGAGAAATTATCAGCAGGGCTCAAGAGATATTGGGAACGGAAGAGAGCATCGAAGAAGAACCAGTCATAAGCGCTCCTTAGTGGGCTTAAATCAATGATAATAATTTAATACGTATGTAGCAGTATCTTGACCCTTACAACCCTGATACTTAAGGAAGAGGATCTGTAATAGAAAGTCTTTCTTTGAATGAATGAAATGTTACTCGTATGTCACATGGTATCGGAATGATCATGAAATGCAGAGGAGAGAGGAGATATAATAAGGATTCCTATAGCAACAGAACACTTTCTTGATGTAATAACCATTACTACTGAGAAATGATTATGGCCAATAAGTTGGACAGACAAAAACCGACATCGACAGAGATGAAAGTACGCTTCAGTCGGGAATACTTTTAAAGTGTTATGCAGAACTGGGTTACCTACAGCTGTTTTTTTTTTAATATTGTCATCTTGGACACGATATTATACGTTCATCTTCCGAAACGATATTCACATAGTTCTGCTTTAAACATTGTGTCACAAGCAAAGTATTATTACTGTTTCTTGAATAGAATTCTAGTATCACACATTATCTGTCTTGTACCCTTCTGCATCTTAACGCAGGAACATACATTGAAATATTAAATAGGTTGGTAGCTGTTTCGAATTTTTGGCCGATGAAGATTAGTTGAAAGACTTGGAGGTATTTTAGCAGCATACTCTTTTTTCTTTGTTATGATGCACTGGCCGAATGCTGTAGACTCATCATGCAGTAGTTGGTTTAGATATTGATTCCGGTGTGCTGATACGTAACGGTTTACACGAGAACACATGATAATCATTTGGGTGAAGTTGGTTATAATGCCACTGTATTTATGGTCTGTGCGGTTTGGACGGACGTACTGTCTACTCCTTGTTGCCTAATTAGTAGACGGATAAATAACAAAATGAGTGAATTTTTAAAAGTTACTGCTTAGATATATGACAGATGCTAGAAGAAACGTAAGGTATTTTACGTTTAGGAGACTTTCACCTCTTTAACAACGATACTTCAGTATTGCTGGAATGTTAAGTTTTTGTTTCTGTTGAGTGAACGTTTCATGTCTTATTTCTGTGATTGCGTCACTTCAGTCTGAAACCATGCGACCGCTACGGTCGCAAGTTCGAGTCGTGTCTCGGGCATGGATGTGTGTGATGTCCTTAGGTTACTTAGGTTTAAGTAGTTCTAAGTTATATGGGACTGATGATCTCAGATGTTAAGTCCCATAATGCTCAGAGCCATTTTTGTGATGAAGAATAAGAAAGAGATATACTTTTCAGATGTTTGCTTGATGTACCGTCATGTAAGCGCATCGCTGTCGAATAGTAAAAAAAAAACGATTGTTCCAGACATGGCGTGTAGTGTTTTGGGAACAGAAACAGTAATACTTCATATCTGAATACAGAACCGAGCTATTTCTTGGCAGATGTAAAGAATTTGTGTTGTCTGGATAGCTCGGATAATCGTGTAGTATCGTGTACATCGGCTTAGTTAGTACAAAATTTTTAGCCGAATTATGCAAGCCTCAGCTATTTACGCTTCATGCTTCACTGAGGTGAAAATTTTTAGCGATGGCTATGTTAGTATGCCCTTCCTCTCGATATGCGTACACCTAGTGAAACGACTCTCATAACAACTCTGTTTGTAAACAGAACAGGTGAAATGTAATTACTTTGCGTTCGATAGAAAGATTAAAGAATGGAGTAGAAAAGTTCAAAAATATTCGATTCGAAAGATGCTGTCGACTTACAACCGCGTACGAGTGATCGAACAGTTATTACTGAGTCATCCAGGAGCGTGGGAAATGTTTTGGGGCCGTACCTGTGGACAACGTGCAGCGGCACAGACAAGGGGCAGCGTGTCGTGAGCACGTGGCACTGTGTATGTGTGTGTGTGTGTGTGTGTGTGTGTGTGTGTGTAGCGGAACTCGGCGTCGAGTGAAGCGGATGGAAAGATCAGGGTCGTTCGGGCCGGGCAGAACACAGCACGATGGCCACACAGCCGCGGAGGAATGCCGGCCTCGGTAGTCGGCGTAGAACAGCGATCCTGGAGCGCGATCTAAAGAATCTGACGATCTGCTGACGACTGGAAGCCGTATTGATGTATGAAATGCATACGACTGTACAAAGGCTGTTCTCTTGCTTTGAGAGACGGTAGTGCGCGCGTTACACAGCTCCCGTATTCGTTACATTACACCTATTGTTCCTCAAGTAAACGTACGAGGCTACTTCAGAAAGTAAGTTACACATTATTGTGGCAGGCCAAGTAACATTTGTTGAATGCTGCACTACACTCCAAAGTGACACACGTACATGACACTGTTTTTCAACATAGTCACCAAGTGACTGTAAGCAATAGTCAGAATTATGGCAGTTGATAAAATATCGATATCCCAAGGGAATATCGATATATATAGGCGGCACCTACCTACAGAACATATCGATATCGAAATTGCAGATCAAGATCCGATATTTTTATTTTATATTGTATCTTTCGCTATTTTCGATAAATATTTGAAATTTTTTTTTTTGCAAATGTAGTAGAACACAAATTGAATGCGGTGTGAATGGAACAACAAGATTGCCGATGTGAAGAAATAGCACACCCGTTGCGAAAAAAAAAAAAAACGCAACTGGTGCGATATTTCTTGACATAAGCGTTCTTCAAAAACAGTTGCTGAAAATGTTAAACAGAAATCTAAATGACAAGATTTGTCTTTGCAGTGGGCGGAGACATGTGAGTGGAAATGTTGATGTAATCGGCGATCCGTGCTACCAAAAGAAACTTCACCACGCAATTTTGAGACTACAACTGCTAGGTCGCTGGCGTTGGCAGGAACGAAAGAAACAGGGAAGTCATCATAGTGTTCCGGACAAATGCGGTTTTTGACGAAACCAAATGACGGAAATTTTTTATTGCGTCACTTACGTGCAGTTACGACTGTCAGCAACGTGGTTATCGCCAAGCGCGTACATGGATCGTTTTCCTTTCAGTTTTTGCTCTAAGGGGGATAGCAAAAATGGTTCAAATGGCTCTGAGCACTATGGGACTTAACATCTATGGTCATCAGTCCCCTAGAACTTAGAACTACTTAAACCTAACTAACCTAAGGACATCACACAACACCCAGTCATCACGAGGCAGAGAAAATCCCTGACCCCGCCGGGAATCGAACACGGGAACCCGGGCGCGGGAAGCGAGAACGCTACCGCACGACCACGAGCTGCGGACGGGGATAGCAGGCTGCTAGCTTGTTGATGTACAGCGTATCTAATTATAAATCAATACTTAAACATACAGTTCTGAAACTGGCAGTATATTTACAATGTGCACCCGATTTTTGTTATTGGCCAGTTGGTCGATATTTCTTCTTTGATCTGTCGATATTTTTCTCGATATATCGAAACCTGGCAATGATATTGTTTTAAATATCAGTATATCGGATTATCTATATTTTTAAAATGTCAGCAGTGTTAGTCGGAACGCCACCAATCGCGTAATTCCTCGACAATAGCAATTTGTTCTTTGCTCACTGAAACATACGAAAACGGCTGTGCGAACGAGTCCTTCGTTGGCAAAAAACTCTTTTCCCTCTTAATGTTCTTTCAGCTTGCCGAAAATATGAAAATCGGACGGTGAAAGATCTAGAAGTCCCGATCAGCACCACTGACGTCTGTGCGTCCCTGGTATAGCTGTTGGCAACATTTCACTACGGCCAGACACCACATTGCGTTTGGTCCATAAAACGCCAGAACGTGTGCAGTTTAGACGCTTTGCGCACGGGAATCGTACTGTCCCGCATACTTCAAATGTGGAGTACATTTCCAGTTTCTCGGGTACTTCAGTTGGTTCCTGTGTCCCACCTGTTATCAGTACTGCAACAGAGGAGCTGGAAACACGGAACATGTATTCTCTTCTGACAGCGTGCTGCTGTTGTTGCGCATTGCTCTTAGCGCGGGTCAATAAGTGTAACTTGCTTTTTGAAGTCGCCGTATAGCTTTCGTGTTGCAGAAAAGGTATTGTCGATGTCACGACGAATGGAATAGTTCAGCGTGTCGCGTAAGTGAGACGTTATACCCGCCGTCAGCAAGACAGTCTACATCTGTTCTCCGCAAGCCATCTTACGGTGTGTGGCGGTGGGTGCCTTGTGTGCCCCTGTCACTTTCTCCCTTTTCTGTTCAAGTCGCGAATGGTGCGTGGGACGAAGGATAGTTGGTAAGACTCCGTGCAATCTGGAATCTCCATAATTTTACCTTCATGATGTCGCTACGAGATATATGTAGGAGAAAGCAATGCACCGGTTGACACCGCCAATGAATTTGTGATAGGATAGTTCCTTCCATAGAAAACACCTTGTAATACAGTCATAGAGACAGCGGTAGTGGCTCTTGCATTGTTCTACATGAAATAACCGATGGTCTTTTCGTTAGTGTTAGAACTCTGGAAAAAGTTTCGGTATGTTGTTCACATGGCAATCAGAAATTACGAGTAAAACAGCTTCAAAGGTTTGAAATTATCTTTCAAGTATGTTGGAAGTCGCTAAATTCTCTCAGTATTAAATACAGGATGAGTGTGGTATCGGTAATTTGAACTCCGTTTTAAGAAAAGCTAGGTTTTCACGCCTCTCAGTGTTTAGGAAGTGACATCTTCCGGACTATTTGTAGTACAATGATATAATTTTGGAGCTATATTCAGTGATATATGTGGATTGTGTCTACAAAATGTGTTGCGAATGAAGTTAGTGGTGAAGAAGTAATAAATTAAAACGTCCTGCCTGATGCTGCAGTTTCACTGCATGAACAGCGAAAATGTAGTAAACGATAAACTTTACTCATTTCATTATTTTCTGTGTCAGGGAGAAAAAGTTTCGAAAAGGTATGAAAATGTCTTTAAAGTTTGTTGGAATTCGCTAAGTGCTTCTTCTCAAATACTGCGTGAGTTTAGTTGGGGTAAAGGTAATTTGCACGCCGCGAGTTACGCTGCTGAAGGAGATACTGTATGCACAGCTTCTAACTTTGTATCCTCACTTATTGTGTTAAAGCTTTAACGTAATGTTATACCTCTTGACGATCTTAGTTTTTAAATTCGCTCAATAATTACACGAAGTACTGAAAATCAAAAATTTGATACGGCTGAAAGGTGTTACATAGGCAAACTGCGAGTGGGACTGTGTGAGCGATATATACAGGTGTTTACTGGTGGAGATGGCTTGGCGGGGAACGGTCGGACCAATAATTGGTGTTGCTCTGTCTGCACACCGGACTGCTGCTTCCGCGTTATGCAGAGAGTCTTGATGTAAATGAACATGATTTTTCAGACCTCGACCGTCGAATATTCTGGAGACCCATCCGGATGGTGAAGCATGCTAAAGCGTCCGCTTTCGGTGCACGTGGACGCACGCTGGCGCCAAATCAAATCCGCCGAGAGGATCAGCGACGAAGAGCAGTGTGCCGATCAACCTGGATGTGGTTTTAGGCTGTTTCCCACATCCGACTAGGTGACTGCCGGGCTGGCAGCGACGTTCTTCCTCAGTTACAAGATCGGCAAACGCAAGAGAAGCGTTCTCGCTCTTGCAGTGGACTAAACGCTGACAGGTCGGCGACGCAAATTACGTCCCGGATAGCGTCAGCAAGCGCATCCGGCCATCCACTGCCACTAACATTGCAGTATCTGACTTAGCATGCTCATATAAGAAGAGGAGCAGAAGAACGTCGATTATTCTGGAATTTCACGTTCTCTGATAAACACAGCCATGTGTTATCGGCGAAAAGAGAATTTCAGGTTCAACCTCTCCGCCCTGCACACAGACTGTAATAAACAGTTGCATTGCTGACGCGGAGCAACATTACCTTTATCGGACAGTGGCTATGAAAGTTCTTCAGCTTTTACGCAGGTCTTCAAGGATACTGCTGACACACCAGTCTGAAGCGATAAATGACGCAACGATTTTGTTTCTTGAGGCCCCTCCTAGCTCGCGAAGTTCGGCTCAGCTTATCCGCCGCTTACAAGAGTCCGAGGAATGAGTCTGAGCGTATGCGACTATCAGGGAGTACCTCCCCACGCAACACCAGGCACGGCGCTTGCGTCCTACGCTAACAGACACCGTGCAGGTCGTGACGAGAGGAGAAAGCGACGCCCTGCAGCCCGCGAGGCGGGGCTGGAGCCCCTGGACGGAGGCGACCGCCGCCCTGCGACGGTCCGCGCGCGAGCTGCAGACACTCGCTGCGGCGGCCCGGCCCACTGACCTAGACCTCGGCCGCCGACGCCCTGTCCACGGTTGCGAAACACGCCACTCTGTTGTCCGCTGTTTCCCTACTCCACCGTAAGTTTCTTTTCACCGTGCACTGAGGTCGATCGCTGGACACCATACGGTGTTGAATACGAGGTAACTTAAATACACTACTGTCCATTAAAATTGCCACACCAAGAAGAAATGCAGGTGATAAACGGGTATTCATTGGACAAGTATATTATACTGGAACTGTCATGTGATTACATTTTCACGCAATTTGAGTGCACAGATCCTGAGAAATCAGTACCCAGAACAACCACCTCTGGCCGTAATAACGGCCTTGATATGCCTGGGCATTGAGTCGAACAGAGCTTGGATGGCGTGTACAGGTACAGCTGCCCATGCAGCTTCAACACGATACCACAGCTCATCAAGAGTAGTCATTGGCGTATTGTGACGAGCCAGTTGCTCGGCCAGCATTGACCAGATGTTTTCAATTGGTGAGAGATCTGGAGAATGTGCTCGCCAGGGCAGCAGTCGAACATTTTCTGTATCCAGAAAGGCCCGTAGAGGACCTGAAATAGCGGTCGTGCATTATCCTGCTGAAATGTAGGGTTTCGCAGCGATCGAATGAAGGGTAGAGCCACGGGTCGTAACACATCTGAAATGTAACGTCCACTGTTCAAAGTGCTGTCAAAACGAACAATAGGTGACCGAGACGTGTAACCAATGGTACCCATACCATCAAGCCGGGTGATACGCCACTATGGCGATGACGAATACACGCTTCCAATGTGCGTTCACCGCGATGTCGCCAAACACGGATGAGACCATCATGATGCTGTAAACAGAAACTGGATTCATCCGAAAAAATGACGTTTTGCCATTGGTGCACCCAGGTTCGTCGTTGAGTACACCATCGCAGGCGCTCCTGTCTGTGATGCAGCGTCAAGGGTAACCGCAACCATGGTCTCCGAGCTGATAGTCCATGCTTCTGCAAACGTCGTCGAATGTTCGTGCTGATGGTTGTTGTCTTGCAAACGTCCCCATCTGTTGACTCAGGGATAGAGACGTGGCTGCACGATCCGTGACAGCCACGCGGATAAGATGCCTGTCATCTCCACTGCTAGTGATACGAGTCCGTTGGGATCCAGCACGGCGTTTCGTATTACCCTCCTTAACCACCGATTCCATATTCTGCTAACAGTCATTGGATCTCGACCAACGCGAGCAGCAATGTCGCTGTACGCTAAACCTCAATCGCGATAGGCTGCAATCCGACCTTTATCAAAGTCGGAAACGTGATGGTACGCATTTCTCCTCCTTACACGAGGCATCACTACAACGTTTGCCGGCCGCTGTGGCCGTGCAGTTCTAGGCGCTCCAGTCCGGAGCCGCGCTGCTGCTACGGTCGCAGGTTCGAACCCTGCCTCGGGCATGGGTGTGTGTGATGTCCTTAGGTTAGTTAGGTTTAAGTAGTTCTAAGTTCTAGGGGACTAATGACCACAGCAGTTGAGTCCGATAGTGCTCAGAGCCATTTGAACCATTTTTGAACAACAACGACGTTTCACCAGGCAACGCCGGTCAACTTCTGTTTGTGTATGAGAAATCGGTTGGAAACTTTCCTCATGTCAGCACGTTGTAGGTGTCGCCACCGGCGTCAACCTTGTGTGAATGCTCTGAAAAACTAGTCATTTGCATATCACAGCATCTTCATCCTGTCGGTTAAATTTCGCGTCTGTAGCACGTCATCTTCGTGGTGTAGCAATTTTAATGTTCAGTAGTGTAATTCCGCCGCCGTGAAAACACTTGTCATTTCGATCTACGCCACTGCATGCCTCAGCAATAAAATGGTTCAAATGGCTCTGAGCATTATGAGACTTAACATCTGAGGTCATCAGTCCCCTATAACTTAGAACTACTTAAACCTAACTAACCTAGGGACATCACACACATCCATGCCCGAGGCAGGATTCGAGCTTGCGACCGTAGCGGTCGTGCGGTTCCAGACTGAAGCCCCTAGAACCGCTCGGCCACAGTGGCCGGCGCTCAGCAATAGTTTACCGCCACGACCATGACTACGAACGTGTGTGAGGTTTGATTCCATGTGGCCAGGGAATAGAACATAAAGCTACACTGCTACACTGCCTAATAAAAAAAGTGAAACACGCAGAAGACATGCTCGGATTTCAATGTAACTTCGTACACCTACACACCATCGGCGGGTACGTAAATGTGTAGACCTGCGATTCTCTGTGACCGATAGAACGTCCACCACAGCGCATTAGTGCTGTTGACAGATCTGGTAGGGTACACCCTGACGAGACAAAAATCACAGGATACCTCCTCATACCGTGTCGAACCTCCTTTTGTCCGGCGTAGCGCAGTAACTCGACGTGGCGTGTACTCGACAAGTAGCTGGAAGTTCCTTGCAGAAATATTGAAGCATGCTGCCTCTATAGCCAGCGATAGCTGAGAAAATGTTGCCATTTTGGTTTTTGTGCGCGAACTGGCCTCTCTATTATGTCCCGTAAATGTTCGATGGGATTCTTGTCGGCTGATATGAGCCGTCAGATCATTCGCTCCGATTACCCAGAATGATCTTCAAACCAGTCGCGAAGACTTCTGGTCCGGTAACATTGCGCATGAAGATCTATAAAAATTTCATCGTTGTTTTAGGAACATGAAGTCCATGAATGGCTGTAAATGGTCTCCAGATAGCCGAACGTAAACATTTCCAGTCAATGAACGGTTCAGTTGGACCGGAGCACCCAACCCATTCCATCTACGCACAGCCCACAGGCCACCACCAGCTGAACAGTGCCTTGTAGACAACTTGTCTCCATGACTTTGTGGGGTATGCGCCACGCTCGAGGCGTACCATCAGCTCTTACCAACTAAATTTGGGGCTCACCTGACCAGGAAACGGTTTTCCAGTCGTCGAAGGTCCAACCTACTAGGTCACGAGTGCAGGAGAGGCGCTGCAGGCGATGTGCTGTTAGCAAAGGCACTCGGGTCTGCTGCTGCCATAGCTCAATACCGCCAGATTTCGCCGCACTGTCCTAACGGCTACGATAGTCGTACGTCCCACATTGATTTCTGCGGTCTTTTAACGCAGTATTGCTTGTCTGTTAGCATTGACAGCTGTACGCAAACGCAGCTGTTTTTAGGTCGTTAAGTGAAGCCTTCGGCAATCACGCTGTCCGTGCTGAGAGGTAACGCCTAAAATTTGGTATTCTCGGCACACTCTTGACACTGTGGACCTCGAAATATTGAACTCCCTAAGAATCTCCGAAATGGAATTTCGCGTGCGTCTAGCTCCAACTATGACTGCACCTTCAAAATCTGTTAATATACGTCGTGCGGCCATAATCACGTCGGAAACTTCTCACATGAATCACCTGAGTACAGATGACAGCTCTGCCAATGCACTGCCCTTGTACACACTGATGGGTGCATATCCCTACCCAATGACTTTTGTCACCTCATTGTTTAAAGCACCTGTACATCACCAGATGTTGAATGACACGGTGAAGCGTACGCGTATGGGAAAGAATTATCAGCACCTGATAGTTTGAAAGCGGCCTTTTTGTGCGTCTCCGTCTGCCTGTTTGATCTAATCAAGCAGTATCTACATTCGTGGGGCATTCGGGTGTGAAACTGGCTGAATATTGTACCACCTGGGATCGTGAGGCCACGCATACTCGTCGTCAAAATTCCAGTCGTCGTTGTCCGATCGCCGCGGGGAGGACAGCTGTGCCCATCATAATCCCGTCACAGCTGCACATGGCATCCGAGAACAAGTAATGGACTCCCAGCAACAGTTTGTACCATCCCGCGCTATTGGTCGCAGACTAGCGGCAGACGGACTGCGGAAATACTGCCCCAAGCGTAGGCTGCCGTTAACACCTCAATACGAACGGCAGCGTTCCGAGTGGCGGCGCTGTGACCGGCAAGTACGGAATGCTGATGTATGGCGTCGCACTGTGTTCAGCGATGGATCACAGTCCTACGCTACCTCGAATGATACCGTCGGCGCGTGTGGTGGCGACCAGAGGGGATGCCCCTTTCTTCCAATGTTTTGCAGAGGCACAGCAGTGTTACGCTTGGCGCGTTGGTGCGCGGATCAATTGCTTATGAACTCAGGTCGCTGTTGGTAGTGATTGAGGAAACTCTGAAGCCACAACGCTATGGCACAAGCTTCCTGCGTCCTCGTGTTACCTCTCGTACGACAGTATGGTAGTTCCACATTTCAAGCGTCCAATGCTCGACCACACATGGCACTTGTCTGTGATGTGTCTGCATAATTTTGGCCAACAGCATCCCCAGCTTTGTCCCCGATAGAACATGTATGGGACCAGCTCACATGTCTCTTCTGTCTCAGTGCCAGTATCTCCGATATTAAGGACTTGTTACAGTGGCTGTGATCCAACTTCCCTAGGGAGAGGGTACAGCTGACTTGTAACACACTTCCCAACCGAATCAGTGCAAGCAACCAGTGCAGAGAGTGTGCAACGTTACTCTGACAAGAGGGCTCGTACTACCAAGTTATTTGTAATTTGACACGATTTTGTAATAACTGTAGTAACTTCACAAGCTGTGAAGTTTCATTTTGTTTGCTCCTTTTCCTTTGTATGCTTCGGTTCTGTTAAGGAAGCAATATAACGAAGTGCATTAATCGTCTACTTGAACGAAGACTATCATTTTTCGCGCGGGATTAGCCGAGCGGTCTATAGCGCTACAGTCATGGGCTGTCTGGCTGGTCCCGGCGGAGGTTCGAGTCCTCCCTCTGGCAAGGGTGTGTGTGTTTATCCTTAGGATAATTTAGGTTAAGTAGTGTGTAAGCTTAGGGACTGATGACCTTAGCAGTGAAGTCCCATAAGATTTCACACACGTTTGAACATTTTTTCTTTCTGCAAGAAATTGCTTTACTGCAGCATACAATTGTCCGGCTGACGCGACACTCTCACATTTACATGTGCAAGCGCTCACGCATTCACACACAACTGAACGAAGCAGCGTGGTAGTTAAGACTTTGGTCTCCCATTCGGAAGGAGAGCTTCTCAGACCCCCGTCCAGCCACCCAGATTTTGGTTCTACGTAGTTTTCTGAAATCACTAAAAACGTATCCTGGGAAGAGTCCTTTGATTGGTACACGTCCAGCTTCTTTCCCCATCCTTGTCCAATGCGAACTTGTGTTTCTGCTCCAAGCACGATGCCAACTTCGAATTTACTCTCTCTCTGTCTGTCTGCCTCTCTCTCTCTCTCTCTCTCTCTCTCTCTCTCTCTCTCTCTTGCTTTGTCTCTCAAACTCACCCAGTCACACACACACACACACACACACACACACACACACACACACACACACACATCCGTGAACGAACCCATTCTTATAGGTGTCAGCGTATACGTAATTCCGTGTAAAACTATGTTTATTTTGGTTGTGCGGTACACATATCGAAGCTGACACTTTCAGTCTTAGGTAAATATGAAAAATCAGGCAAGTCTGTGGAAAACTCTTTGGCACTCCAGACCAAATTAGTCACAGAAATTAGCTTGCCTTCTGCAGCCGGCAATCGATAGTGTAAGGGGGTTCAAAAATGGTTCAAATGGCTCTGAGCACTATGGGACTCAACATCTGAGGTCATCAGTCCCCTAGAACTTAGAACTACTTAAACCTAACTAACCTAAGGACATCACACACATCCAGGCCCAAGGCTGGATTCGAACCAGTGCGGTTCCAGACTGAAGCGCCTAGAACCGCTCGGTCACACCGGCCGGCAGTGTAAGGGGGAAACGCAACGGAGGGAAGTACTCGTGTTTCAGTATCCCGATGTCGGCGAGATTACGCGAGCCTGTGGCGAGATTGCCCAAGCCTGTTTGCATGAATTGACCAAATTGGAGAAAGGAGCCCACTGTACTAAACACTACACCTTTCCGCTCAGTATGTGACGTAGCCGATGAACGTGTTTAAGATGTTAAGCCTCGACTTGTGTAGTTTACGGAGTACTTACGGCCTCCGTGCGGATGATGAGATTAGTTCAGAATGAAAAGAAATGGGTAAGAACGTCAAATGAGTCGAAAGAGTCGTGACTTCAGAAGAAAATAATAGCTTGGTCGGAGAAATATATTGATAAATTTTCTTCTGTATGTTGGTGTTAAGATTTTTTGAGGTTTTCGCCATACGCACAATACATAATACGCATTCGACACGCAAATGTGAGTACATATGTCCATATAAAACTGCTGAAATGACGTGTCATCTGCCGTAGTTCCACTTCTGTGCAGTTCATCACGATTTGTGAGGCTCCTGGGACAGCTTTAGTCTCGGATACTGGAAGATATTTTGACTGTTCCCGCGTCTGACTTCCTAGCCGTGAGGCGGGCTGTAGTGTGAAAGTCACAGGTTTTTCGGAGAAGTATCGCCGGCGTAAAATTTGTTAACCGATGAAGGCGTGCAGGAGGAACTTTCACTGGCCAAAATTTACTCGCCGACGCCGAGAGAATCGGCAAAGAGGGCCCGGGGCTGCGAGCAAACGCGCAAGAAATCGCGGCGCCTGAGTTACGGAGCGCCGGCTTCCTGAGAGAGCTGTAATTACTGCTGACCGCCGTGCAGGAAGTGCGACCGCTCGGGAGGACAACCGGCCGCGCTACGTAACTGCCGCTGACCACTGGACGGCTGCAGTGGCTGGGTGTGGCCCTCCGCCACCTGACTCGCAGGCCCGCCCCGGCACAAAGAGAGAAACAAAAGTGGCCAGCCCCGCCGGCCGTCACCTGGTCGCTTGTCGCGCCGTGTATCCGCTCTGGAAAGCGGCGGCATTGAGCTGAAAGCTACCCCCCGAGTCTCATCACGTATAAGCTAGTGAAAAGACAAAAATCTTTAGCGATGAGGAGAAATACTGTACGTTAACGTCAAATATTAACGTACTTGTTAGGAAGTACTTTCTCAGAGTACCAGGTGTAGAAGTACGAAACCGGAATTTCCCTATAGATGGTGCTAGCCGTCAGTGTAAGCCCGTGAGACGGCGTCTGCAGCGCCATCTGCTTCCTGTATCGGCTGACGATGAATGTCAACACACTGTAACCCAAGTTCCATACATCGGTATCTGATTCAAACCCGTAAACATGTCGAGTTTTTTTCCTACGAACTAAGATTTGCGGACAGCATTGGTTTTCTGTTATCATTTAAAGAGAACTGCTGCAGAGTCGCGTCAAAAACGGTTCAAATGACTCTGAGCACTATGGGAGTTAACTGCTGAGGTCATCAGTCCCCTAGAACTTAGAACTACTTAAACATAAGGACATCACACACATCCATGCCCGAGGCAGGATTCGAACCTGCGACGTAGCGGTCGCGCGATTCCAGACTGTAGCGCCTTGAACCTCTCGGCCACTCCGGCCGGAAGGGTCGCATCGAATGCTTATCGCCGGCCGCGGTGGTCTCGCGGTTCTAGGCGCGCAGTCCGGAACCGCGGGACTGCTACGTCGCAGGTTAGAATTCTGCCTCGGGCATGGGTGTGTGTGATGTCCTTAGGTTAGTTAGGTTTAAGTAGTTCTAAGTTCTAGGGGACTTATGACCTAAGATGTTGAGTCCCATAGTGCTCAGAGCCATTTGAACCATTTTTGAATGCTTATCGAAGCTTTCGGCGAACATGCTCTGGGGTAAACACAGTGTTTCGAGAGGTTAAAAAAATTCAACAGTACTGATTTTGACTTGGGAAACGACGAGCGCGGGAAACCATCGAAAATCTTCGAAGACAACTAAATGCAGGCCTTATTGGATGAAGATGATACTCAAACAGGGACTCGCGGAACAATTGAATGTGACGCAGAAAGCCGTTTCTCTTCGGTTGAAAGCTATGTCAAAGGTGGTCGGCCAGAGTGGCCGAGCTGTTCTAGGCGCTACAGTCTGGAACCGGCCGACCGCTACGGTCGCAGGTTCGAATCCTGCCTAGGGCATGGATGTGTATGATGTCCTCATGTTAGTTAGGTTTAAGTAGTTCTAAGTTCTGAGGGGACTAATGACCTCAGAAGTTAAGTCCCATAGTGCTCAAAGTCATTTGAAGCATTTTTTATGTCAAAGATGCAGAAAGTGGAAAAGTGGGTTCCGCATGAACTGAATGAAAGATGACAAGCAAATCGAAAGACCACCTTTGAAATGCTGCTCGCCAGATACAAAGGAAAGTCGTTTCTTCATCGAATAGTGACAGGTGGTGAAAAATGGATATATCTTGAGAATCCTAAGCGTTGTAAATTGTGGCTGAATCCAGGCAAACCATCGACATCCACTGTAAGACCAAATCGCTTTGGAAAGAAGACAATGCTCTGTGTTTGTTTCAATCAGAAGGGTGTCATCTATTATGAGCTGATCAAACCTGATGAAACCGTTAACACTGATCGCTGCCTACAGCAAATGATCGATTCAAATCGAGCATTACGTGAAAACGACCGGAATATGGAAAAAGGCAACACAAAGTCATATTGTTCCAAGATCACACACAGCAAAATAGGTCAGGGAAACGGTTGAGGGGTTCAGTTGGGAAATACTAGGGCATGCGGCTTATTCTCCAGACTTGGCTCGATCCGATTATCATGTTTTTGCATCACTGCGACACACTCTAGCTGAGCAACGCTTCAGTTCGTATGAAAATATACGAAAATGGCTCGCTGACTGATTTGCTTCAAAAGAAGAACTGTTTCTTTGGCATTCATAGCCTGCCGGAGAGGTGAGAGAAATGTATAAATGGCAATGGAGATTATTTTGAATAAAGTATAGTTTATCGGTTTCAAAGAGCAGACGTAAAACTATTGCAACCAAACTCCGGTTTGATACTTCTACACCTGGTATTTGTTTGCTCATATGGAGCTGCTACGTGGACGACAGGTAATGCAGATAAGATCGGAATAGGATTTTTTGTAAATGTGATGTTACGGAAGAATGATGTAGATTAGATGAATAGATCGAATAGCTAATGATGTGTTGTAATGATGTGCCAGAAGAGGAGATAGGGTGTGTCCATATATAAAGGTTCCTAAGACAATAAATGTTGCCAGATTGTATTCGTTGTCGTCATATGGCCGTCATCTGAGGTGATGGCATTGGGTCCACATGACGGTAATCTCTGGTAATTTGGACAGCAGGCGCTAAATTCCTGGTGTGTTCAGGACAGTGGGTGTGCCTTGTCTTATAACAAAATGACGCAGTACCGTATGTTACATGTGCTGCCCTGAGCTATCTCGAGGGTGATCAACTTTTGCCTTCGTCAATATATTCTGTATATCTCTCCCCCAATATATGGTCACAAGTTACCGAGAGATCGCACTTCATCACTCGCCAGCCACTGCAGCTGTTTACTTCAGAGTTGAAGGAACATGGAATGATGTACCCCTATCTGTCAGCCAAGATCAGTCCGACTCGATGCTCAATCGGTTTAGAGCTGTTTTTGCTGCCAGAGATGAAAGCTCTGTGTACTAAATTAAGCACCCTTTATACCCTCCACATCACCTACACGTCTAATAATATATTCTCCCTACTATATCGCACACGCATAATAAGCACTCTTTCGGTATTTGAACAGAACACGTCCTGAGGCGCCAAAACAAAAAAAAAAAAAAAAAAAAAAAAAAAGGTTCAGATGGCTCTGAGCACTATGGGGCTCAACTGCTGAGGTCATTAGTCCCCTAGAACTTAAAACTAGTTAAACCCAACTAACCTAAGGACAGCACAAACATCCATGCCCGAGGCAGGATTCGAACCTGCGACCGTAGCGGTCTTGCGGTTCCAGACTGCAGCGCCTTTAACCGCACGGCCACTTCGGCCGGCTCCTGAGGCGTCATCTTTTTGTCCTTGCCTGATCTTGTACCTCGGCATGTTAATCTGTATTTGATAATGTTAGTGGTAGAGCATACCTAGATGCCCTTCTTGTTACTAGCCGCACAGTATAAAAAGAGTGTTTTTGTTTAAGAAGACGTTCAAGTTCCATAGAATCTCCTGAGGAATGTAGTAAGTCATATATCGTTAACAAAATTCAGCTAGAGAGTAGCCTCGGTCAATACGTCTTTACTTAAAATCTGTCAACGATAGTTCTACGACTTTCGCAACCACTCTGTGTTACAGCAGTGTCACAGCTGTATGTGTGAAGCCTGAATAGTCAGCAAAGTCTTGCTGGTTGAGATAATAAGAAAACAAAAAGAAATTACAGTCCAGGTTAGAGACAAGCTTTAGCGGTAAATGGTTTCGGCACCTTTTCTCCACTTCACGATACAGGCAGAACGCATGTTTCGGCCTCATCCCGACAGATGCTCTCATATTCTCACAGCTCTTCCAACGTTTCCGTGGTGTTAATATTAGCTTAGAAACTCTTCTCCTACCATGCTGTTAGATGTGAGCTTTTCATTTATTCCTGTTTTCTTACATTTCATAACATTTAATTTTGTCCCTATATCATTATTACTTATACTATAAAACCTACAGCATCGTCTTACTTTCCCTATCTGATTTCCACTGTATGGATCTCGTTTAATTCCCACTGGAAGAGGAAACACGTCTTATTAACTTGTGTAGGAATCAGTACCGTCATTATTTTGTACATTTCTGGTTTTGTATCCTCGCTTTGTTAATTAGCATTCTGCTAACTATCCCATAACTTATATTAACTTGGAAACAGCAAAAGCCTGGTATCTGTTCTGTTAAAGTGTCAGAATGACCGTCTTTTACCTTATAGGGCATTCAACATGGAAATCCCACGCTTTAGGTTTTGGGACTAATATACTCTTACCATCTATTCTAATTTGTACACATATCGTGCGAGATATTCATTTTTTTTGTGTTTTTGGTATTTCTTAAGCGAGAAGAATGTCACGCGTTCTTGAACACTTTATTTTGGGCATTCGCAGTGTTTCGCGCTCATTTATTAACAGTTGTATTTCGAGTGTGTTTGCGATGCGAGTGTAGGGGGAACAGGTGCCGCAGCAGCCTTGAACCGTGAGGTCTTTCGACAGAGTGGCGGGGCGCGGTCAGTTTCATTGCCGTCACCTTCACTGAGGCGAAAGAATCCGTCCCCTGCGACACGTGCGAGGGACGGGAAGAGAGAAAACATAAGCGACGTCAACAGGCACTGTTTTACGAGCAAGCGCCCGTTAACGAAGCAATGTTGGTGGCGACTGATGGCGTTCCGGTAGAGGATATTAACGCAAACCGCAGGCAATTGTACCAGTCAGTCAGAACTGGAACCTAGCTTATGCAAAGAACAGTTCCGTGCAGAAGCACTGTGCTGAATGTAGACGACAGAACACATATTACTGTAATCAGTAACAGCAGTATCGTGGAACGCTCGAAGAAAACCGTGTTAAGCTAGTTGAAAACGGAATTTTGAGCCCTAATACCAAAAAAGATCAGTCTGTGAATTGGTTATGCGGAAATGCTTAGGGTTCTATAATTTCGGAAACATCTAGTTTCTCATGCATTCCAGTAATAATTATCAGAATATTAGAGGGACAAAATGGTTCAAATGGCTCTGAGCACTATGGGACTTAACAGCTGAGGTCATCAGTCCCCTAGAACTTAGAACTACTGTAACTTAACTAACCTAAGGACATCACACACATGCATGCCCGAGGCAGGATTCGAACCTGCGACCGTAGCGGTCGCTCGGTTCCAGACTGAAGCGCCTAGAACCGCTCGGCCACCACGGCCAGCATTAGAGGGACATTGTAGGCCTTAGACTTCATTATTAGCATCTAAATTCTGCATCACTGAAAACTTAATTTCAGATTGTCATTAAGGTGCGTACTGCACTGTATAGGTCTCAGTATTCAGAAGATTGTACGCTTCTCAAACTTCAGTTGTTAAGGTGTATACTGCACTGTATCGGCCTCAATATTCAGAAGATTGTACGCTTATCAAACTGTGACAATAAACGTAGTCTACTGCTTCAGACCGCCATTGAATTTTACAATGTTCCTTGATAACATGTCTTTCCGCTTGCGAAAACCGTTTTGTCAGTCAAACAGTATTGACATCTAGGATATAGGAACGCAGAGTAGACGCACAATGCGACTTGTATAGAATGTCGACAAGATTTTTCCAGTGGCGTTATCGCGTTCGCTTAATGAGAAGTCTGTATAGCCCTGTAGTGCAAAACAGTCTGGACCTTGGGAATTCTCCACCCGTGCGAGGAAAGTCTCACTCTTCAGTTGCCTACGACAATGAGAGGAAAAGGTGTGTTGGCTGCCTCACCACATCCATCGCACGTAATGCTTTGTCACTAGGAGCTAGACGCGTTCTGCATAACCATTTATCGTACTCGGAAATGTCAGCGCCTTATCCAGCATACTACAGTACTTATGATGAACAGTCGATTGTTATGCCATTATTTACTCTTTTTTCTTACATCACTTCCCATTTACTTCTGAAGAAGCGAACCCTCCTGATGGTATCTGAGGTTACTCAGGTGCACAGTTACTCGAGTCCGCTTCTTCTGAGAACTAATTTCCTCTGCTTGTTGAGTTCTGTTTACTTTATTCTTTTTTATGTTATGTTGCACAATTATTTCGCAAAATTTAAGCAATAACAGATGACGGTTGTTAGAGGCAGTAACATTGTGAATTGTTCAACTAGAAAAGTTATTTTTCTTTATTTATTTAAGACGGGTCTCACTAGCCTGTCTGTTATTGGATGAAGTGATGATTGGGATTTGATACACAGATTCTTTGATCCAGAAAACCAAAATTTTGCTATTGACGTGTTCACGATAATTATCACACCTTTTTACACTCTGAGGACTGTTACATGTATCATTATTACATTCTGTTCAGCTGGTAATCAATGCACATTTACTCCAATTTTCTTATAATTGCTTTGAAAATTCTGCTAGCTTTATTTTGTTTGCAATACTGTATTCTCATGAAGAGGCACCGTACTGAGTGTAAATATCCCTGCAGGAAGACCTAGTTTCAGTTAACAACTGTGAGGTTTTAAGTGAAGTTATCCGTATTTTCGCAACGAACTGTGAATTTGTTATGCGCTTTTTGGGAAGTAAGTCGAAATTAATAAACATTAGTGTATTGAGTAAATTGCCTTCTGCAGAACTTAATAGACGAAACGATAACTGCGCGAATAGTGAGTAACAACTGGGTACTTGGAGTATTAGATAAATGAACCATGAAATCTCAGATCTCGGGAGCCAAAGTCGTCAGTAATTTAATGTCTCATACGGTCACCAGTAAAGTGTTCCTAGTGATCTACAGACAGAATACTTTCTACTTGGAACATCTTGGATAGTAAACCCTGCCGTTTTATGACTACAGAGAGCCTAGGAAGGAGAAGTCGCAGAGTCGTCAGCCGTTCAAGGCTAGCCTCTGCGGCCATGCACGTGTGCAGCTTTTCTGCATGACGTAACTTAGCGAGCAAAGTTTTCTATTTTTTTTTCTTTCTTTTTGATTCGTCAACTTCAAGTAGATGTCCCAGTCACAGAAGATTAAGGGGCTCCGGAACGCCCTATACTTGCAATGTTAAAATAACGCTTATAAATTACATCTTTCCTCACAAAGTATTTGAGGTAGGAAGTTGAACTTTTTACAGATTATTTATTGGAATATGGGCTACAACTTAACCCAGGGATTTTACAAAATTTTAGTTCAGTTATTAAAGATGATTTTTTTTAATTGTAATGAAAATTCACAACATTTTTTTTGCAATTTTTTATTTATATATTCAAAAATATACAGTTTTTTGGAAAAAGGCTGTGTTAAATTATGCAGAAGGTACTGTGTAACATTTACTGAAAGTTTGAAACAAATATGTTTGGAAGATCCTTAGAAAACATGTAATTAGTATGAGAAAATAAAAGTTTTGGGAATCGAGCGACAAAGATTGGATTAACTTTTTAGTGCATTCCAGGTCCATAGGATGGATTATCTTCATCCTCTGCAAACTCCTCCTCCAGCTTCCTCTTGTTCCTCCTCCTGTTTACTCTTGCTTGTATTTCTAGACTCTTTACAGCCCTGTCTGCAGCCCGAAGGCGTTCCTTGTCTAAAGCAAGCATCGCTCGTTGTTGTGTTCGTAGATTTTGCTACCATTTTCTTCAGTTGCAGTTACTGCAACACTGTTCCAAAAGGTGGTCATGTATGAACACTTATCACATTTCAGTTGTATTTCACTAGCAAGTCCTACGTGCTTTATTATGGAGAGTTCCAGATCAACTTCACTACAATGAACACATCTTACACAGTTTGAAAAAATTCCTTTGAGAACTGACATATCAAATATTTCATTCACATCCGATTCGCCCATAAAACATTCATAGTTTTCACTCATTGAACCAAGCTTCTTCTGTGAAGTATTTTCTTTCCCACTTTGACTGCTATGGGCAGGTGTACTTGAGAGGTTAGGTTCACTCACTTGGTTATCGTCTTTATTGTTTACAGTAATAACACATACCTTTGGCTTTCCAACATTCCTCTTTTTCTTAAAAGCCTTCAGAGGATTTCTAATAACTTTACTTTTACTCATTATTATACTTCAACAAAACAGAGACTCAAGAAACAGAATTAATTACGAATATTTTCGAGATAACGACAGAGTAAATAAACATGAAACAATCGACAATCACAACAGCGATATATATTGAACCATCACAGGTTAGCCACAACACATACTTTATCTCACATCACTAAAATGTACTGATGAACACGGACGTTAATAATAACACCATTTGACAGCAGTTTAACAGCGCCACAGTGGGTCACGCCCATATAGAACACATTTCAAAACAAATTTAAAAATAGTTGTAGTCTTCGGAATTGAATAAATTATATATCTATTAAAAGGTAATAGTCTGCAGATTCAGAAAACGCAAAAAAGTAAAAATTGAACTTTTCATGATTTTGAGCCTTTCCGGAGCCCCTTAACATAAACGATTTCTAGGTGCAGCGTCGCATTATATCATAAAATAAGTGTCAGTAGAAAAGATAAAACCGACGATTCGGTCACAGCAGCAGAGCACTTCCTCTGAGCTATGGCGTCACGTAACAACTTTGAAAACCGTTATTTTTGCTCATATTGAATGAGACGACAGACAGCAGCAGGTCCCCACTCCTTCCACCACGTGAAACCAATCAAGCAGTGTTGCCACTGCTTCCATCAAAGAAAGACCATTAATTCAATAGTTATTAAGACTGTAGCGTGAAGCGATATGTTGGGTGGAATGAAAAGTCTAATGAGTACAGACTATGGATTGAGAGTAAATCGAAAAAAGACAAAGGTAATGAGATGTAGCCGAAATGAAAATGGCGAGAAACTTAACATAAGATTGTGGATCACGAAGTAGTCAAAGTTAGGGTATTCTGCTACCTTGGAAGCAAAATTATCCATGATTGACGAATCAAGCAGGACACAAAAAGCAGACTAGTACAGGCGAAGGGCTTTCCTCATCTAGGGAAGTCTAATTGTATCAAACATTGCCCTTATTTTGAGGAAGAAATTTCTAAGAATGTACGTTTCGAGTACAGCATTTTATGTTAGTGGTTCACAGAGAATGGGGAAATCGGAACAGAAGCAAATCTAAGCGTTGGAGATGTAGTGCTACAGTAGAAAGTTGAAAATCAGTTGAACTGTAAGGTAAGGAATGAGGATGTTCTCTGCAGAATCGACGAAGGGAGGAACATATAAAAAAACACCGATGGACAGGATGATAAGACATGTGTCGAGGCATCAGGGAATTATCTGTATGGTACTAGAGAGAGCGGTAGAGGGTAAATACTGTAGGGGAAGACAGAGATTGGAATGCGTTCAGCAAAGGTAATTAAGGACGTAGGTTTCAATTGCTACTCTGAGATGAAGGGTTTCGCACAGGAGAGGAATTCGTGGGGGGCCGCACCAAACAAATCAAAAGACCAATGACTCAAAAATAAAAAAAAGTATTTAAAAATGTGAAGCGTGCGCACTTAATAGGAAATTTCAGACTTGAGCAAACATAGTATCGCATGAGGAGAAGGACTGACTCATATAAACATTGTAACAGCACCTCACACGTTTATTTTATTTTCCATGGACTACTTGGCACTCTGTGACGCTGGCACAAGAACAGAGCAATGAGAAGAAGCGACAAGCGAAACAGTAGGACTCACATTTCTTCAAGCTAGTGACAGCACGTGTCATCTGTTTTCCAGAAACAGTGCACTAAAATAAAACAGTAGTATGAAGTGTGGCGTTGCCGTTCTCGTTATTTTAAACCTAAAATTAACGTGATAAATAACACAGAATTATTGTCATACTCACACTTACAAAAACTCATTACACTACAGAAAGGTCCGCCTGTCTCATTACATCTTACTATGTAGATTATTGATAGATGCATTTCTGAATACCGAGATCTTGGTATTTTGTGCGCAAGAGTGTATTGTTATATTTTGATCTAACACTCTGTACGCTTGTGCGGCTGGTCCCGGCGGAGGTTCGAGTCTTCCCTCGGGGATGGGTGTGTGTGTTTGTCCTTAGGATAATTTAGGTTAAGTAGTGTGTAAGCTTAGGGACTGATGACCTTAGCATTTAAGTCCCATATGATTTCACACACATTTGAACATTTTGAACTCTATACGCTCGCATTTATTTTCAAGATATCTTACTAGACGGTTTGTTGTAATGTTTCTTCGCTTTATTTTGAGTACCCGTTTTCTGTACTGTATCATTTTATTACTAAACTGCGTAAAAAAGTCTCGTGGTTTGAACTGAACGAATCTGATAAACAAGAACGAACATAAGAAAAAATTGTTCTAACGTGAGTACTTACCTTTATCAAACGCTGCTGTCTTCTATAGATTTACTTACTGCTCAACCTCACGATGTTTAGCAGCTTTCTTTTCTTTTATCTCACAGTCTCTCTCTTGAGTTTTGGGGAATTGAGAGGTGGGTAGAAGTGGATTGTGACATACAAACGTTTTGAAGCCAGGTAAGATTCATGTACATTTTACGAACAAACTGCTGATATCTTCCAGGAATTAATATTTCACAGAAGTGTATTGAAGGATGCTACATTCCTTCAAATAATAGCTCACGTCTCAACTGTGCAGTAAATGCGAAACACCAGTCTACGGTTGAAATTTTCTTCTTGCTCTATTCTCTGTGTCGTGTCGTTCGGGGTGTAAAGAGAAATGTCAGTTGACATTTAGTGCTACAACGGTAAATGTCAAGTAATTGTCCTTGTACGTACTTCTTACGAAGTTCAGTGACGCTACTGTGACCCAACTTAGAAGTGTAGAGGGAAGAAAATTCTTTATTCTCGACAAACGGTCTGTAAAACGAATGTACATATTACAGGATTCCATGTATTTTACGTAGACTCTGTGTAACCATGTCCCTTTGACTGAAGCCCTTTAGTGTAAGAGAGCGTCACTATGTATTTAACCATCTAATGAATGATTATCGAAATTGATTTCCCACCTCGGTGTGAACCACGTACGATTTGTTTATTATTGATGAAGTGCACTTAACATGATAATTTGAGTCTGGTTGAGCCTGCTTGAAGGCATGAGGTATAATAACACAACTACATAATTAGCTTGTTATGGTATATTCCTTAGCAATCATACGGCTCTGTAGCTGACGCGGACTGGCTCTAGAATACAAAAAGTTTGTGGAACGCTGCAATTAGAAGTCGCGGCACTTTCTAAATACATTTTAAACATTATACTCTCCAATCGAACGAAATATTTACATGCGGCAATGCATAATTATTACAAGCCCTTCCTGAGAAGTAACGACTCTGAATTTCTTATGTGAATACTCTTAAATCTTTTTAAATAAAATAAACTTTATTAACAGTCTGTATCTGCTTGCTTCATATGTTTATATTTATTTCTCAATATAGACACCCTAGGAACAAATACATTTCTCCCAACGAGAGACCATTTTGTTGATAGCGTCACTGATGATGGTTGATTTTGTTGACGGAGCCACAACCTCACCTTTGATTGCACTGCTTTATCTCCATTAAAGTGATGTCCTCGAAGGTGTTCTTTAAGTTTTTGAACGAGATGAAAATCGGATGGGACCAAGACGGGACTATATGGAGGATGATCGATGAAAGTGAACCCAAGGCGTCGCATTGTTGCAGATGTCGCAGCGCTAGTGTGTGGTCTGGCATTGTCATGCTGAAGTGGGGGAGGGGGGGGGGGGAGGTTGCTGCACTGTGAGGAGAAATTCTTAGAATGCGTGCTTTTAGTTTTATGAGGAACTACATTATGCTGTGTCTCACACACCGGCATAGTTACAGTACACACCAGCATATTACTCGGCACAATTCGGAGCCCAGTAGTGGCAAAGGGTTGCAGCCTGCGTCAGCGAAGTGAGAAAGCCCGCCGAGTAATATGCATGACATGTAATACGTCAACCGGTATTGAGAACAGAATAAAACATTCGGTGGAATTACTTTTCGGCACGCTCCCGTACTTTCACACGATTCTTTTGAGAAGGAGCAATCTTAGGGTTCTTAAATATTTACAATAATGGTGATTATCCTCGAAATTACACATTTTTAGACGATTCTGACTTGATTTTATGAAAATAAGTAGATGTTAACACCGGAATGTCCTACATATTTTCTCTCTTCATGAGAAATCTTGGAAAATAAATTACAGAATATAAGAAACCGTTTTAAATTTTTATAATAGACATGTTTTTTGTGTCGCCCGTAGGGAAGATGTACCTTTAACCATAAAACTGCTATGGAGTTTGGTGCACAATTTGCTGTCGAAAGGCTTAATGTGCGGTTGCATGTTGTTATTCCCAACTGTACTGTATGCAGAAGGTGCAGCTTAGGCCAGAGGTGTTGTTCTCAAGTGGCGAAGATATCCATAGCACCTCATTTATTTACTATAATCCCTCTCATGGTGTGACACAGCGCTCTTGTACCGTGTTATCTACTCCAGTACTTCCACCTTCGTCTTCCAGTTCGAGCATTGTAGGTTCAGCAAGTCGCAGTACCATCCCTTCGAGTGTGCACCCTAGGTTATGCACGATGAACACTCGAAAGACAGGAGCGCATCTGTATGGTCTTCGAAGTGTGCTGACATCGCCCCTGCAGGGCACACGTGCAATGCCATCAAGAGTTATGTGTATGGTTTGGGCCGCAATCAGTCCCATTCCCCGTTTTTGAAGCGACTGTTGAGTGATCATGGGTCATCCTGGCTCTCCACTGTATCTACTGTTTCGTGGGAAAAAGAAAGAGTTATTTGGATTTCTGGGCCACGTTGCGGTGCTCCCAAGTTCATGACATCATCGGCCACATCCCTACTGTCGTAGTGTTGCCAGGTTTCTGACGACATCACTTCCGATGAGTGAAAGTGGTCTGCAATGTCACTTTCAGCTGGGGAGAATAAAGTTTGCTGACGGGATCACATGTAGCAGCAATTTCAAATACTGGTGATAAAATAAAACTATCAGAACGATATCAGAAACCTGACAATGCTGTGTTATGAAACGACATTACGCAATGCTGTATTATGAAACGACATTACATAGCTACCAATTCATTAATTCATTGAAGCTCTATTGATTGGTTACTGAAAAAGCGTTGCCATAAAGCGAAAGAAGGTTCTAACAAGGAACTGTGTTTTCAGTACCTCTATCCCATCGTTTTTCGTCTGGATTTGTAGGTAAGAAAGGTCGTACATAAAAGACCTTGATATCCGTCTATAGCTGTTGTCATTTGTGGTATTTTATCCTGGAGAGCTGTGCTTAAATCTAGATGTGTAGTAATTTGTAATCCTTATTATGATAAATAAATAAGTGTAGAGAATATAAAAATGTTTCGTATCGGATATTCACCTTATAAATAAACAATCGACGTTAACATCTAACGAGGTGGTGCGGTGGCAACAGGCTGGTCTTTGGACGACTCCAGTTCGGCCATACAGATTTGGATTTTAAGCGATATGTCGAGATCGCTTAAGTCAAAAGGCAGTATGGTTCCTTTGAAAGGGCACCGCTGGTTTCCTTCCACATCCTTTTCCAACGATACCTTGTACTGAATGGTCTAATCACCACGTCTTCTACAGGAGTTTAAACCTCAATCTTCTTCCTGTCGTTCTTCGTACCTTAAGCACGAATCTCTGGCCCGTTGCTGTCTTTGCCAGTACAGCCATATGGAAGACCGTGAAGGACTCCCTCGAGTGACACACCGTTTCGAAACAGCTGTCACCGTTCGCTGCAGAACAGAAACAGAGTTTCAGCGCGCCCACTGGTCCGTGACAGAAAGCCACGATTTCTCCGGCGCGGCCAATATTGGGCAAGTGGCCTCCAGGGCGTCTCGCAACCATGGCGCAGAGCCGGCCAGCAAGTGGGGCCACGGCGCCCGGGTCCCGGGTTCGAGACAGGTCACCCACAACCGCAGCCCCTGCCAGCTCTCGCCTCACGTAATCCGCTAAACTGGCTCCCAAGGTAATATTATGGCTGAAGATGGAATATCATACCAAAATATATCCCTAACCTAGAAGTAAAAATCTCGAACAGGCCATTACTTAATGTCTATTACTAACGAAATACACTCACGTTCAGAAAAAAACAGAGCACCTTGAATGACTAGAGACAGAACGTTCATATTAACAGGACATGAACATTAGTATGTTCTGCAAAAGTGATTAGCATTTGAAGCATGTTGGTTCGCGGGTTCAGGGTCAACATCTATACAGCGTCGCAAAACCACGGGTCAGTGTGACTTCAGCAGACGTGCAAGATGCCTCACAGACGTTTGCGCGGACTGTCCTGTCAAATCAGTGAGTTTAAAAGAGGGCGCATTATTGGCATGAGAGAGTGGGAGGTATCTATCCAGGAAATTGCTGCTCTTGTCAGACGAAGTGTTTCGGTATTGCAGTGGGTGTATACAGAATGGTTCACGGAAGGCCGTAGAACATGCTGAGAAGGGTCGGGCCGTACCACTCGCCCCCCCCCCCCCCTCCCGCCCCGAGAAGATCGACACCTTATCCTAAAGGAATTGCAGGACAGATCTCCGTCCTCCTCGGCTCTGCTGCAATTGCAACACTGGAATAGTGTGACACATCGAACACTATCAGAGGTGACGGTTTATTACGGCATGGGTTACGTGCGCGTCGTCCACTCCTCCGCCTACCTTTCACGAATGTCCAGGAACATGGTAGACGACAATGGTGTATAGAACGACGTCACTGGGGACAGCAATGGCGTCAGATAGTGTTTTAGGACGAATCCAGGTTCAGTTTGTTTGAAAATGATGGCCGCATTTTGGCTCGCCGCAGACAGAGGGAGCGGCTTCACAATGACTGCAGACTGCATTCGCTCTAGATATACAGCACCAGCTAGAGGCCTTATGGTGTGAGACGATATTGTGTACATCCACAAATCACAGTTGGTGTGTGTCCAGGGCACTGCGATCAGTGTGACCTATATGAAACGGATTCTGCTACACGCAGCCATACCTTTTCTTCAAACATTCCAGACGCCATTTTTCAGCAAGACAATGCACGACCACATGTTGCTGCACGAACACGTGCCTTCTTCTTGTCACAGGATCTCAGCCTTTTGCCCTGGCCCGCCACATCACTAGACTTGTCGCCAATCGAAAATGTGTTGGACATGGTGAAACAACGGGTGCAGCGCTGTGACCCAATGCTGACCACCACAGATGAACTTTGGAACCAGGTGAATGCAGCATGGATGGCTATACCACAGGACGGCATTAGCGCCTTATACGCATCGATGTGATCACGCATGCTACAAGTACCAGGCCCCCTGGTGGACCCTGTGCCTACTAGGCAACAGGACACATGCTGATCCGAGGTGATTGAAACGCTAATCATTTCTGCAGAACATGCTAATGTACATATCCTGCGCATATGAACGTGCTATCTCTAGTCGCTCAAGGTTTTCTCCTTTTTCTGAATATGAGTGTGGAAGAGTAAAAATGGCCTGGAGTTCTTATGGTAAACTAAATAATCAAAGCTTGCAATGTGTACGGAAAGGAAAGTTAACAATCGATGTGTATGAGCACTTTGAAGATATGGACTTTTAATGCAACTGAGGGCCATTCAACGATGCCTGCTGGTTATTGCCAGGAGAGACAGAAAAAGAAGAACGAATGCAGCAGGAAGGTGTAACTGTTGCCGTACATATCATCAAACGATCGTGAGAGTGACTTGCACCTAGTGAATGTGTGTTATTTGCGAATCCTAGAGAGATAGGCATGACGATGTAGTGGAAGGAGGGTAACGACAGTAACGACATTAGAATAAATGCAGGAGCAAGGTGAATGCATGCAGCTGTAGATTACAACGCATGGAAATGTCTACAGGAAACGTTTATCCTACAATGGATGTATAAAACAAATTATCTGGGCTCTAAAAGGGCGGGGATGGTGATGAGAAGCTTCCTCGCGACATACACTCACAGAAATTTAAGCTTAATGTAACTGTCAGTAAGCATAATTCTGTGTACTGGGCTGATGATGATACGTTATTGCTGAAAAGGCTTTGAATTTACCTGATGTAAACGTGTGGTATGGTCTGTCTCCTAGGGAACTCATTGGGCCTTCATTTTTTGAAGGAACTGTAACTGGAGAAATTACCTAAGAGTGCTGGATGATTCCATTTTGCCTGCCAAACGCGCAGTGTTCTGTAAGGACAGGTTTCATTACCAACAAGATTCCCCCCCCCCCTCCTCCTGCTGTATTATCATAGGGATGTGCGGGTATATCTGTAGCAGATCAGTGTGTGTGAGGAAGTGGAGTTTCCTGCACGCTCTTCAGGCCGTACGCCGCACGATTTTTTTCTTATGGGGCACAGTAAAAGATGCGGCGTACTATGGTAACCCATGTAACCCGAGAACACTTAGGGATGATATTCAAGTGATGTGCGCAGAAATATCATTGGAAAATTTGATACGAAATACGGAATAGTGACGACTCATATCCAGAGATGTATCGATGCTGAGGGCCACCATTTTCAACATTTACTTCATCCATCGTTTGGAACATTGATTTTGACCGGGAAATATACTCACTTTCGAAATTTGACACTAGCTTTACTTTTTCCAGAGATTTAACCTTGTAGGTCGCAAAATAAATCTTCTGTAACGGTTCAATATACAGGGTGGTGAGAAAATGTGCGAAATGCTTGTAGGAATGTTACAGGGCAGGTTGTACTGAGACATATGTGTTAAGAAAAAAATTCGATACGTTGCTCCGTCTCCGAGTTATTTAGCATAGAATTTAGCCAATGGGGGCGTCGCGCGCTCACATTCAAGCGGCCTGCCAGGGGCGGTGTTGCCCAACGAGTGCTTTGTCTCGTTAGCTGAAACTTGAATTTACGCGCGCGACGATCTGATTGGCTAACTTCAATGCTAAATAACTCGGAAACGGTGCGACGTATCGAATTTTTTTCCTAACATTCATATCTCAGTACAACCTGCCCTGCAACATTCCTACAATCGTTTCAGACATTTACTGACCACACTGTATAATACCAGTGTCTGTTCCTCCAGATATGGCGAAAAGAACGGGCACCACGCAGAATCCGTAGCTGTAATTGGCCAGCAGGAGTGGCCGAGCAGTTCTAGGCGCTTCAGTCTGGAATCGCGCGACCGCTACGGTCGCAGGTTCGAATCCTGCCTCGGGCATGGATGTGTGTGATGTCCTTAGGTTAGTTAGGTTTAAGTAGTTCTAAGTTCTAGGGGACTGATGACCTCAGAAGTTAAGTCCCATAGTGTTCAGAGCCAGCTGTGATTCATATTATGTAAACTTAAGTGGAGGAGGGAGAAGGGAAAGGAAAGCGAAGCGAAGAAACTATTGATGTCGGCTGCATCGTGACTTTATGCGGAATCAGCGGCGACAAAGGAAAATGTGTGCTGGGCTGGGACTTGAACCCAGGATTTCCTGCTTACTAGACAGTTGCGTTAGCTGCTGTTGTGTGTGTGTGTGTTTGTGTGTGTGTGTGTGTGTGAAGATTATTAAACGAAGCCCGTTTCTTAGCAAAAAAGAAGGACTCTGGGAGGAGGGAGAATAAGTTGCGAGATTTAAGTGATTATTTTGTGGTGTGTGAGCAGTGGAGTTGAATAGGTGATATCGGAAGAGCGGGGAGGAGTGCGTGAAGGGAGTGAGAGAATGGGAGGAAAACATGAGACGTGCGACAGACTGGTAATGGAAGCTGGTCGATTGTTATGAAGAGAAAAGGCAGGCCCAAAACTGGATGGTATGGACAGCCATGAAAGGGGAAGTTGAAGGAGTGAGTCAGGACTTATTTCACTGCCTGGTACCGACGGCCTATTTAAGGTGCTTTGGAGAAGAAGATAGATCCGCATAGGTGCAGCGCTTGAAAGTGAGAGAGGAAGGAGGCGAATTTAATAAACGTAATCTTCGTTTGCTGAGTCCTTGAACCAAAATACAGATTTCTGTGCGATAGGCGATACAAGCGCAAAGAAAATGCCGGACACATCCTCAGTTAAGAGGCAACTTTTGACGACCCGTGACGCTGCAGTGACAACCGTGATACGTGGTTGGCTGTGGTGCAGCCAGCCCTCTTCTGGGCCCTAATGCGGCACGCGCCGGCATCGGAAGGCGCAAAAACCCGCCTCGCCGCTGCAGCAGCCGCTGGCAACTGCGAGTCTCCGACACGTCCCGTCCTCCCGCGCTTCAGCAGTCACGCAAGTGCAGCGGCTGCCCTTTGCGGCCTAGCCGATGGTTGAAAATAAGCGGCTGGCCTTCGGGTCGCTCATTAGTCGCAGCTTTGTTTCATTTCCGCAGCCGGGAACTTTCCTTCTGTAATGTGCGTGGGCCGGCACGTGAAGGCGGCGCTAGCGGCGACTGCACGCAGACCGCTTCGCTCTTCACCTTACGAGATGCAGAAGAACGAAGTTTGTGAAGCCCAAAGTGAAGCCGTGTTTCCCCACTTCCGGAAGGTGTTTGATACGGTTCTACACTGCCGCCTAATAAACAAATAGGTGGTTACTAAATGTCAAACCAGGCATGCCAGTGGATGAGGTGAGAAGAACTGGGAACCATGTTATCGTTATGAAGTTAGTTAAGGCCAAGACAGGGGAACCTTACAATAAGAAAATTTTGACTATTGTTCGACTGCGTTATTGGTGGCGGCAAGCATCTACAGTTTTCTATCGGAAGTGAATTAAGACGGAGAGACGATGCTAATCGATACGGAGCCACATGCCATTCTAAGAACGTGTAACGCGTCAACGAAACAAATTCGTTGCAAAATTCTCGTTAGATCGATTCTTATATTTCATTATTCGGAGAAGTCACGAAAGATTATTACCCCTCCCGTATATCTCGCTTAACCCTTTCACTATCACGTGTCCCACGATACGTTGTACCAGAGAACCAGTGGGAATTTTCTCGCTCTATATCATTGCTATGTACCAATGTCCCACTAGTAAAAGGAAGTTATGGTTTGAAGAATCCTGACAATTACAGATAGACCCTGTGCTCTGCGCTGTCTTCACGTTTTCCCTTTGTCCTTGTAGGTAGGCAGCCCCGGGAACAGATTTGCAAAGCGGTCTGTTGTCGCGCCTTTTCGGAAAATTTATGTCGATCATCTGCAAGCGCGTATTGACGTTTGCCCATATTTAGCACCAATTAATCTGAATTAAAAACTTGGAGAGAAGCTCTGACCACTGAAGTGTGTCATTCTTCTCTATGTCTCGTAGTTTTTGCGGAGTCTCTTCTGGAACCTCAGAGGTACTTACGAATAACCCTCTACGCCCCAAACCTCCCCGCGCTGAGAAACGAAACTGCGGGAAATATTTTTTTTTCAGCTTGTTACTTCTAACTACGACATTAATTAAAATTACGACTCATAATCTCTTTCACTCCTAAAAAACAATTGGTAGTAAAAGGGTTAATGGACATGTTGGGAAAATCAGATACATTTGGGAGTGTACAGAAGCGAATCGTGAGATAGTCTTGATGCAGACTATCTGCGATTGGAATACGATGTGTTGGGGGAAGGGGAATGATAATGGTACACTATCCAGAAGATGTTTGCTACCACTTTCGCGTTGGGGTAAACGTGTCAAAGACGAAGAACGATTCAAGCAGGAATGACAAATATTATTTTTGTCTCTTTAGCTCACAGCGGTTTACGTTTTTCGAGCTTACTACCATCTTTTTATTCGTTGCACTTTTGTAAGATAAACTATTAAACGCAACCAAAGGAATTTTTTTTAACCGTCATTGCCTCACATTTCGACAAACTGGCACTACGTGTGGTGAGTTTGCAAGAAGGAAATTCGCCATATCCAACAAATACAATGCTAATATGATGCCAGAATACTGAGTGACTAAAAAATCGGAATAGGACGTATCCGCTACGGCGAAACAACAAGTACGTGAAACAATTGTTTCAGCTCCAGCCATTGCTTGCGCAACAAAAATGATAATATTCTTAATAACAGTGATCCGAGCTACCGTGTGTGTGCCATATTATTTGTGGATGCCTTGGACTCATTTACACAAATTTATGTTCTTATCATTCTATACACAGAACGCATACGAACCATTCCGCAAAAAAATACTATTTCTTAACAAATAGATGGTCTTTTAATGTGAAAAAATATCTGTTACGAGCGAGAGAATTAAATAATGAGTTACATTGAACATTTTTTTACGCGATCAGTTTGGGCTGTAATAGATAAACGTCAGGAGCGAATAACTGAGACGATAAATTTTTTTCGTGCCTTGTGTGTGTCGGCTGAAGCTGGAACAGGTTGCATGCATAAAACGATTAATCTTACTAGCTTGTTCGCACGACTTTCAATAAATATTATAAGCTGTCGGACACCAGTAGATAGAAAAGTTAAATAATCATCTACATAAATGCTCAAAGAGAAATGAAATACAATTTCATGTAGTCACGAAACCACCTTGTGTTACCAGTTGAGTGGCAGCGTCATCGTGGAACATCCAACTCATTAATAAAGACAGTAAGGTCCTTGAATGAGTCTGCGATCACTATGAATTTTTAACAATAATTCGGTCTAGATTGTCTTCAGACCTGCTCCTACAACTTAAGGTCCAGCGCGATAGCTTGCGAGACAGGAACGCGGACCAGACACAGCGGATTAACAACCGTTGCAGAAGAATGTTGGAAATTAGGTGGACTGATAAGACAGAGAATGAGGAGATTCTCCGCAGAATCGACGGAGAAAGGAACACATGGAAAATACTGACAAGAAGAATAGACAGTATCAGAGGAAATGTCGTAAGGCACGAGGGAATTACGTCCATAGTACTAGAGGGAGATCGTGAGGGTAAAAACTGTAGGGGAACTCGGTGATTGGAATACGACCTACAAATGATTGAGCACGTCGGGTGAAAGTGCTGCTCTGAGATTGAAAGGTTAGCGCAGGAGAGGAATTAGTGGCGAGCGCCATCAAACCAGTCAAAAGAGTGATGACATAAAAAAAGGCATTCGTTTTTACTAAGATACGGAACTCTATAAAAAAAAGGTCTGCTACACTGGGCAGCCTGTAGTTTTTAGGCGTTGTTCCACGCTCGCTAAGGCCAATGCTGGATTGATAGCCTATATCCGCCTCAGAAAACCCGATTTATGAAGAGCTTAGAAAGGATAATGTGCTGGCGTGAGCTGTCGCCAGCACACCGGCCGGCAAAGAGGCTGCGAGAAGATCGATAGTAGGTGCAAGCAATGCGCCCATCAGGAGAGAGGCCAAGTAGAGACTCGCAAGCAACGCGCCAAGTATTTAGATCGCCGCCCACTCAGTCATCCAGTGAGTCAACGAGACGAGCGGGCAGCCGGCCGTTGTGGCCGAGCGGTTCTAGGCGCTTCAGTTTGGAACCGCGCGACCGCTACGGTCGCAGGTTCGAATCCTGCTTCGGGCATGGATGTGTGTGATGTCCTTAGGTTAGTTAGGTTTAAGTAGTTCTAAGTTCTAGGGGACCCATGACTTCAGATGTTAAGTCCCATAGTGCTCAGAGCCATTTGAATCAGTCGCAGGCAAGTGAGAGTCGCAGTGGCAGTTAGCTCAACCTCTAGGCCAGAGTCAGTCAGTACCTAGCGACCAGAGTAGTGTACACAGCGGACTTGTACTTCACCAGCAGCGAGGCTAACGTGGACTATTACGGAAGAGGTTGTACCACAATTCATGGACTAGCTTAAGATAAGTAGCTCTCTGTTTATGTTAATGAACAACCCTGTTAATATATGCGTTCAGTTGTCTTGTAGAAAGAGGATACCGGCCTCCAAACAACATCCTCTCCTTGCTTCCCATGATACAAGCCTACAGTGACAACGAGACGATATAAAAAAAAGGCACGCTCGTCAAGGCAAACGCTAGATTGATCTCCTATATCCGCCTCAGAAAACCCGATTTACAGAGGGTTTAAAAAGGGTAACTCGCAGAACAAAGTTTGCTTGAATGACAGACAGATTCCCCCTCCCCCCCCCCCCCCCCCCCCCCCCGACCTTAACTGACGACTGCGGCCATAGTAATGGCATCAGGTCACGAATTTAAAGTAAGGCAGCGTTCTGTAAGCAAGTAAAACGGCAGACTCCGTGCGACGGGATAAACACTAGGGAAGAAGGATCATCATTATCAGCAAGCGAAGACGAGTAGGTATTCATTGTTGCTTCAAGACGATGCTGCCAACCTCTAATACTCTTAACTCGAGAACCCTTTCACGGAAACAGCGTACACCCCTGTACTTTAATGTATCCTCACAAAATGAGACCATTCACTTAGTAGATTATGTAGTACGGTTGGTACACATCTGACACTCCAAACTGATTGGTTTCAACATCCTTTTCATTTTCGGTTTGATTTACGTACAAATTCTAGTGTAATATACGACTTCCGGCAGCTTCACGGTTTTGGACGAGTGCCCGTCGCGACGGAGAAGAAGGTCATCGACTTTACTGGACGCGGAAGTTCGCTACGCGGTGATTGAGCAGTTACGCCAGTCGCCTCCGCACTCGACAGGCGGTCGCCCTGGAATGAATGAAGAGCTCGAGAGAAGATGCGACTACTAGGCGCAGAGTGGGCAAGTGCCATCGTGCATCTCGCGTGGCTGTCTTCATTGGTCGCGCTCGTCGGGCACGGCGGCGGGGAAATCGGCGACGTGGACGCGGACTGGCTACGATCCAGTGAGCCTTGTGAATAATAACGCCGACTGGCTGGCCTTGCTTCGCGCTCCGCACCAGGGCTGCACAAAGGCGACGCCTGCCGCGACACGGCAGCTGCCGAGTCACGGGAGGTGGCGGCTGCGGGGAGAAAGGGCAAAGGGACAGAGAGGAAGAGTGAGTTAAACGAGCTAGTGAATAACGTAATAACTGTTCGAAGAGAGTAACCGCTCTAAACCCTTACAAACGCGCTGCCTTTGGCGGTTTCCTGGTCTCGCTGGTACGACAGTAAACCGTTCTTGGTAGGTGGACGGTGTTTCCAAATCTCGCGCGAGGCACACTGCAAGTAGTGGGAGTCGTATATTAGGCTAGAATTTGTAGGTAAATGGAACTGAAAATGAAAAGAATGTTGAAACCGAACAGATTGGCGTGTCAGATGCGTACCAACAGTACTACGTAATCTACTAAGAGAATGGTCTCCTTTTGTAGGGACACATTAAATTATAAGGGTGTACGCTGTTTCTGTGGAAGGGTTTTCAAGTTACGAGTATTAGTAAGGTGCAGCATTACCTTGAAGCAACAGTGAGTACCTACTCGTCTTCGTTGCTGCTGATGGTCCTTCTTTCCTAGCGTTTATCCCGTCCCTGGCGTACACAATTTGAGAGGGCGAGAACGTCATTCGAACGCAGTTCGTCAAAGTCACTCATCTTTGCTTCGATTGACACTTAAAACCAGAGCCAGTTTAAAGCCCAAGCGACGCAAGCGACCGTTTGGGGCCCAAGCTTAGAGCGGTGCAAGAGCTTTCCAAGTGCAAAACTCTTAACAGGGCAGATAATATTTAGCAGCGAAAGCTAACACAGGTGAGGGTATAGAAGCCAAAATATAACACCAAACAGGCATTTGTGGAAGGGTTTTCAAGTTACGAGTATTAGTAAGGTGCAGCGTTACCTTGAAGCAACAGTGAGTACCTACTCGTCTTCGTTGCTGCTGATGGTCCTTCTTTCCTAGCGTTTATCCCGTCCCTGGCGTACACAATTTGAGAGGGCGAGAACGTCATTCGAACGCAGTTCGTCAAAGTCACTCATCTTTGCTTCGATTGACACTTAAAACCAGAGCCAGTTTAAAGCCCAAGCGACGCAAGCGACCGTTTGGGGCCCAAGCTTAGAGCGGTGCAAGAGCTTTCCAAGTGCAAAACTCTTAACAGGACAGATAATATTTAGCAGCGAAAGCTAACACAGGTGAGGGTATAGAAGCCAAAATATAACACCAAACAGGCATTTGAGATATAACTGGTTACGAGCCGCCACTGACTTCAGTATCGATTATTGTCCTTAAACGTATTTCAAATGTAAACTTTTCGACTAAATCCCCATCTAATGGTGGTAAAACTTCACCCAAGGATTACTTTACCTTGTGCGAGGTAGGAATTATACATAACTTCATTAATAGAATACTTCTCGTTAGTATCACACACAAATTTGTGTTTTCCTTTTCAGTTGCATACATACAAATTTAGAATTTGTTTATCAGTTTTGAACTACTTTCGTGTAAAATTTTCCAAACTTTAACTACTTGCTGGTGACGTTTCTTCACTTGCAAGAGCCACAGATGTAAGGGGTAAAATACAGGGAGCCAAGACTATTTACAACTTCTACAGAAACCAGATAGCAGTCATAAGAGTAGAAGGGCACAAAAGGGGAACATTGGTTGAGACGGAAGTGAGACGGTTGTAGCCTATCCCCGATGTTATTCGATTTGTATATTGAGCCGTCAGAAAAGGAAACAAAAGAAAAATTTGGAGTAGGAATTAAAGTCGACGGAGAAGTAATAAAAACTCTGAGATTTGCCGATGACATCGTAATTCTGTCGGAGACAGCAAAGGACTGGGAAGAGCAGTTGAACGGAATTGACAGTGTGTTGTAAGGAGGATGTAAGATGAACATTAACAAAAGCAAAACGAGATTAATAGAATGTAGTCGAATTAAATCAGCTGATGCTGAGGGAATTAGATGAAGAAATGAGATACTTAAAGTATTAGTTGAGTTTTGCTGTTTGGGAAACAAACTAACTGATGATGGTCGAAGTAGAGAGGATATAAAATGTGGACTGGTTATGGCAAGGAAAGCGTTTCTGAAGAAGAGAAATTCGTTAACATCGAGTGTAGATATTTTGTCAGGAAGTCTTTTCTGAAAATATTTGCATGGAGTGTAGTAGCCATGTAGTGGAGTGAAACAGGGACTGTCAACAGCTTAGATAAGAAGAGAATAGAAGCTTTTGAAATGTGATGCTACAGAAGAATGCTGAAGATTAGATGGATATATCACGTAATTAACGAGGAGGTACTGAATGGAACCGGTGACCAAAAAAAATTTGCGGCACAGCCTGACTAGAAGAAGGGATCTGTTGGTAGGACACACTCTGAGGCATCAAGGGATCACCAATTTAATACTGGAGGCAAGCGTGGAGGGTAAAAATCATAGAGGGAGACCAAGAGATGAATACATTAAGCAGATTCTGAAGGATGTAGGTTGTAGGCGTTACTGGGAGGTGAAGAGGCTTGCACAGGATAGAGTAGCGTGGAGAGCTGCATCAAACCAGTCTTTGGACTGAAGACCGGAACAAGAACAACAATGTCTCATGTTTAAAACATAAAAAACATTGGATGATATTTTTTGTATTCATGTCTGACTTTTTCCGACGGCAACGTATTAGAAAGTTTCATTTCTAAACTAAAAAAACCCAGAAATTTATATTTTCCTTCTTCCGACTCACTACACTGCGAAGGCGAAGGGCCCGGTAAGTAACGCCCCACAAGTTACAAACATACGATGCCTATATTCTGATAGTGCTTCGTCTAAGGTACTTAGTTACACGTTGCACAGCTCTATGGACACTGATTTACTGGTGACTATGGCAGCCTGTTGGGAGACCATTTTATAGTTATAATCCCCATATATTCCGTGGTAGATACGTGAAATTCCAGCGTCTATTATCTATGTCGCACTGTCACTAATTCAGTCCTGACGTGGTTGAATACATTTTTTCTTATCTGATCATATTACGGAAATATTTCAGAGTTCGTCCTGTTGTTGCCCTGGGTGGAGGTCGGGGGGAGGGGAGGGGGGCGAGAGTGTCGAGTTGCCCCCATCTTGCAATCCGGAGTACAGAGTTTTTACGTACTACGCAATTCTCATACACTTCTAGAGATGATTGTCCGTGGTTACGCTAAATGTTATTGTGCCTTTGGCTTCCTGCATCCGACAACAGGATTATTTGTTATTACAACTAATCAGAAACGAAGGAATACGTCATAGTTTTCGTGTGTGATTCAATTACGAATTACACACATGTCAGTTGTTAAGATGTGACAAGAAATGAAGGAGTAGGAAGGTACGCAAGAGTTGAAGAGGGCAATGAGATGGAGAAGATGCAACTAGTGTACTGTTAGTACACAGGTATGTCATTAATTTTGGAAAACAATACCAAGTGTCGAGACTACAGTCTGAGTACGAAACATTTGTCGGCTTCAAAGAATATCGAACAGATTATTAGAGCTTCAGAATTCATAATAAAAACATCTTCAGAGGATAAAAATGAACAACAAGTGGTGCTAAAGAGACATGTCGGCAGCACATCGAGGACGATAAGGCGATATGTCGTATGAGAGGATCCTTTCCAAACTCTCTGCGGTTTGTAACAATATTAAGCAGCCGAAGTAATTCTATTTATATCTCTGGATCTGCATACAGACCGAAAATTCCATGTGTAAATAGCAGTAAAAGCCATCAGTGAGTGTTTCCGCGACTCTCGTCGTGGAAAGAGGCGTGTGTGGAAAGTAGTCCTGGCACCCAACCGCACGCACCTGCGCAACGCACACGTAACGCTGCCGCTGGCGCTTGCGAGATTCAACTTCCGCCATCAGAGCTCCGAGGCTGGCACGTGGCGATTTTGCTGTGCGTGCAACCTGTTGCACAGGGAGATAAGCACTTTTTTCCGTAGTGGCGAAAACACTTTTAACTTTTTCTCCGTGTATACCGCCAAGTGCCAGAGATTCCCAAAATACCGAGACCGCATTTTACAGTATCCAGACACAGAAAAATTATTCGCGCACGCAGGTGACACTGTAATCAGAGTTTGATCGTGGTGCCATATCATATCTAAGTGGACAATTGTGGTTTGTCAAGGCCTTTGCCACTATGACAACGATCACTATCGTCGTTATGCTGTGAATTACGAGTCATTAGGTTTTATAAAGGGATGGCATCCATTTGAGCCTGTGGTTTGGCGTAAAGTCAGGATGCCGAAACATCTTTTAAATATTCAGACCGGTTCAAATCAGGATTCAGAACAAAAACCAGCATATTTACGTCGTGTATTTAGTCTTCCACACACCATGCTGCACGGATAAAGTCATTGCGCAACAGCTGAGCGATGATAGACGCCAAGCAGGTGAACACGCCTGTTGTGATACTACCGCTTACACACCCTTAGTTTCCTAAACGTTTTCTTTAAGGCATTCGTGGATTCTCAACGAGGCTAGCGGTGTGTTAAATAATCATGCGGAATGCATTTCATGTAGCGAAAAGTGTTACTAAATTACTCGAGCACTATAGTTATGTGGAATAAGGTTATATTGCCGTCTTGGAATTGTTGGTTTTGAAATGACTGAAATCTGGCTATCAGTGCAGAGGGTTATTGCTGTTTTCTTGTTGTGGCATTCAGTCTGAGGACTAGTTTGATGTAGGTCTCGCTAGGCTATCATGTGTAAACCCCTTCATCTCTTCATAACTGCACCACCTACATCCATTTGAACCTGATTACTGTAGGCAAGCTTTCGCCTCCCTTACAATTCTTAATCACCGCACTGCCCTCCATTATCAAAACTGGCGATATCTCGATATCCTAGGATGTTTTCTATCAACCGATCCCCTCTTTTAGTCAAGTTGCGACATAAATTTTCTGTTCTTTCCATTTCGATTCAGTTCTTGTTCATTTGTTATCCGATCTACCCATCTTCCATCTAAACCTCTGCATTCTTCTGTAGCACCACATTTCAAAAGCTACTGTTGTCTTCTTGCCTATACTGTTCATCGTCCAAGTTTCACTTCAGTACAAAACCACACTACAGACAAATGCCTTCAGGAGATATTTTCTAAGACTTAAATTTATATTCTGTGTTTACAGATTTCCCATTTTTAGACACGTTTTTCCTGCTGCTCCTATTCTGCTTTCTGGTCCTGTCTACTTTCCCAGTTGTCAGTTATTTTGGTCTCCAAACAGCAAAACCCACCTCCTACTTTTAGCGTGTCATTTACTCGTCTAATCCTCCGGAATCCCTTGATTTAATTCGACAACTTTCCAATACCCTTGTTTTACTTTGGTTGATTTTAGTGTTTTTTTTACCCTGTTTCAGGACACTATCTATTGCGTTTAAGTGATATTCTAAATTCCTTGCCGTCCTTAACAGAATTATATTGTCATTGCCAAAACTCAAAAATCTTATTTCCTTGCTCTGAACTTTAATATCTTTTACGAATTTCTCCTTGGCTTAATTTAGTGATTGCTCAACGTGCAGATTGAATAAGATCTGGGGATAGGCTGCAAAACCTGTCTCACTTTCCTCTGAACTTCTGCTTCCCTTTCATGTTCTTTGACTCTTATAACAACTGTCTGAATTAAGTTCACGAAGGAAGCATGTAAGTAGATTTTTTATTACATGAACTTCCCGACTTCGGTACCACAGTTTCAATAATATCCTCTCTCTGTAGTTATGCTGTTTATCGTCTAAACTGCTTACCTTTGTACTGATTACTTGTCCATGAAGAAGAAACGCGCCACATTCCATACCGAAAAGACAAAGTAAGCAACAGTTTTCAGAAAATAGATATCATTTTACAGTTCAGATGTCTATGCTTGTCTGCGTTTTACATTTCGCCCTAGACCTTTCTTTAATTACTCCTAGGCTATGTCATCGATAATGTGTGTAACCGTTTTATGTTTTTAGTGAGCCTATGGCAAAACTACAGAAAAAGGTGACCCATCAAAAACAGAAAAATTGAATATAAAATAAACATGGACAAATACTGACAGACTGGTACAAATTAAAGCAAGTGAAGGTTTAAAAACGTTTTACAGTTCCATCGTAGCTGTATGTCCAGAGAACTTGACCGTTAACCATGTAACAGCCTTGGAGGATGCCTTCGTGCAATCGTTCCAGTCAATTTAAATCTTCTTATTGTGCATTAAAGGTTAAAATGGTCTACTGTTTGCTGCAGTGCGCCATGCCCAATTATAAAAGGGTGCTCTGTATCTTGCTTGCGTTCGAGTCGGCTGCATGTTTTTCTTGACAGCTGCATGCCTGTCACCATTAGGGCTGTGTCGGACTGACTCGCTAGACCTTGTACAGCAATGTCCAGTTACATCTCCAGCGTTCTTCTAAATGACAAAGAGCAAGTTAATGGAGACTTGAGATCCCACACGGGGTTTTTAGATTGGAGCCAGCGACATGGAAGACGAGAAAGAACTTTGTTGATAGGGGAGTTCCTAGAACTGACCAATTGTACAGCATTCTCGATTTTCGGTCCATTGCCAATGGTCGTCTGAGCTCTGGTGGTGCTAAATTAGACGTGACATGAAGCCAAAGAAATGGTGATGCTGTTAGAGTGCCAGTGACAATGCTCACACTGTCGTTAAGCTGGACATCAATCTTTCTGCCATAAGTGCTTCTAGCTCACAGAAGAGCACAGTATTCACCAACGAAAGAAAGGTGTTTGATTGTGCTGAGGAATGTAAAATATCTGCTTGCGCTCCTCAGCTTATCTCACCCGTCTTTCTGAGAATCTTGTTCCTAATTCAGTTTTGCATCCAGTCGTATTCAGATATTTCCTAAGTGAAAGAGAACGATCAAATATTACGCTCAGATATTCAGGATATTTAGGATACGGTTTGTGGTTTAACTGAGAACCACAGAAGATGATATCAAGTTTTACGTTGGCGAGCGTGTTACTTAGGCGAAGTACACCTGTGTGTTTTACTGAGGTCAGTACAGTGTCTCCACTGTCTGTAACAACTGCTTTGCCTATCAAGCACCTCTGAGAGGATTTCTTCTCTTCTTCGATAGATTTACATTGCTTTGCTAGGGTAATATCAGCTGCATAGGAAAACTTTCGAAATGTTGTTGCCTGTATATTGCTAGTGTCTACTCCAAATAAAAGTGGAGCCAGCACTGATCCGTGGGGCAGCCGTGGCCGCGCGTGCAGAGACCGAAGCGAGGCCCCATTCAGTGTCCTGCGCCCACGCCTCGAGCCGCGGTCCGCGCTGCCCAAATATTTGCTAATCTCGCGGGTCCACGCCGCCAAGGACAGCACCTGCTGTCGTCCTCATTCGCTTCAGTGGCTTCTGGGACCGCTGACGGTTTGGCGTCACTGGGGCAAGGACAGCCGCGGCCCCGCGCCCGGTATGAATAGATGGAGGAGGGCTCGCAGGAAGTGCTGGTCATCAGGGCTCGGATCTGCCAGTACGCGCCGGCTCACGACTCTGCGGCGGCATGTTTCTGGACTGACGAGCCTTTGTCTCGAGGAAGGTGACCAGTGATGGCCAGATAGGAGGAAGCGGATTTCACATGTGGCTGGTCTCGCTCTTTCCGCAGAGATCGCGATGGTACGCAACTGTGCCGCTTGGTGATGCTGTCGAAACTGACGTTTCCTGGATGTGAAGTTCCACGAAGCAGAAACAAAAGGCGCTAGTTCTACGGCGACAGGCATTCGGTGTTGGGCGGTGGCATAGATCCTAAGTTCTCGGACAGCTCCTCGCGAACGTAGTAATCGACAGTGAATTTGAAGATGCCTTCTTGCTGTGTGAAATGGGAGACAAATGCAAACGAGTAATTTTGTAAAATAATCAGCTGAAGTCTATTCGGTTTCAGAGAAGTTACTCGAACAATTTGCCACATGGTTTGTCAGTTTTACTGCCGGACACCATCAGTTCTATCTTTGCACGTGTGGGCAGCTTCGCTCATCTTGGTCGACTTCACATGCTGCAAACAGCACGTCTACATCTACATATCTATATGTACATACATCGTCCTTAAACCACCATACGGTGCATGTCGGACCGTACCTCTTACCACTACTAGTTGTCCTTTCCTGTTCCCGTCACAGCTGTCTACGTGCCTTCATACGCGTCCTAATTTATCTTGTCTTCGCGGGCCTTATGCAAAATGTACGCTGGCAGTTCGCTGAGCGTCTTCGTAAGACTCACGTGTCAATCACACCTGCCAGTAACAAATGTAGCAGCACGCCTCTGAATTCCTTCGAAACTTACCACTTATCGTCTGTCTCCATGTCTCGGAGACAGAATCATACTACAGTGATTTGAGGAGAATTTTAGTGAACTGACGTTGATTTCTTCGGAACCAAATTCATCTGCTGTAAATTCTATGGAACCCATCTGGTTCCTATCGGGTGCCATCATCAGCAAATCAGCGGCCCGTTTTGTAAGCGAATTACATTACCTGTGCGTAGATATGTAATGCCACAAACCTCCAGAAACCCACTAACGAACTTTCGGGTTCCTGATGTCCAGAATGAGTAATGTTTTTCGTTTCGAATAGGGACAAACAAGCTATTAAGCAGATGGTCATAATGTTTTGGCTCGTCAGTGTATCTACATCTGTATCTACATATATACTCCGCTAGCCACCAAGCAGTGTGTGGCGGAGGGCACAATTCGCGCCAAAGTCATAATCCTCCCCCCTCTCCCCCCCCCCCCCCCCTTTGTACCACTCGCGGATCGCTCGAGGTAAAAACGACTGTCTGAACGCCTCAGTACGAGCTCTTATTTGCCTTATCATTGAATGGTGATCATTGCGCGATTTGAAAGTTGGTGGTAATAATAGATGCTCTACATCCTCGGTGAAGATAAGATTTCGGCATTTAGTGAGCATTTAGCGATCCGTCTATCTGCAAGAGTGTCCCACTTCAAACTTTCTATGAGATCTGTAACGCTCTTGCGGTGGTTAAATGTACCAGTCACGAATCTTACCGCCCTTCTTTGGACCTTCTCGATCTCCTGAATCAGACCCAAGTGGTAAGGGTCCCATACAGACGAACAATACTCCCGGACTGGACGAACTAACGTATTGTAAGCTATTTCCTTTGTTGAAGGACTGCATCGCTTCAGGATTATACCAATAAACCACAATCTAGAGTACGCCTTACCCGTTACTTGTGTAATCTGATCATTCCATTTGATATCCACACCCAGATACTTGACGGACGTTACCGCTTCCAAAGAATGGGCATTTATTTTGGACTCGTACATTAATGGGGATTTTCGCCTTGTTATACGCACTAGGTTACATTGCCAGTCATTACACCACGCATTTATTTTCTGCAAATTATCATTGATTTGTTCACAACTTTCGTGTTATACTACTTTCCTATAGACTACAGCATCATCGGCAAACAGTCTAAGGCCGCTGTCAATACCATCAACCAGATCGTTTATGTAAACCGTAAAAAGCAGAGGACCTATTACGCTGCCCTGGGGCACACCTGAAGTTACGCTTGTTTCTGTTCAGGACGACATACTACTTCCGGCCTGTTAGAAAACTTTCTATCCAACCGCATATGTCATCGGATAGACCGTATATCGGCGATTTTGTCACAAGACGCCTACAGCTTAGGAAGAGAACGTGTAAAAGTCATTACAAAACGAGGCGTGGCAAGTTAACAAAGGTCATCTTACCAGGAAGCGGCTGCATAGAGTTTGCGATCTCTGCATCACGAAATCGTGACGACCAGAAGCCGATCAGAAGCAGACAAGGATGCTCGCGGGGAGCTGCGTGTTTTCTCTCGTTAAACTACAGGTTTTCTCGGGCCTGGACTATAAATAAGAGGCGACAGGAGCCCCAAAGTGAGGCGTCAGTGGCTGTCTTGGCCTCTCACGCTGCCAGCTCTCCTGCCCGCCGCTCCATATATCTCGGCAGGTCCGCCTCGCCTTCACCCTTCGCCTCTTTCGTAGACACTCGCCTCAGTTTGACCCGGCTGACTTGCGCGTTGCTCCAGTTTCCCTGTGTGATTTGCTGGTCACGACAGCATGCTGCTCTGCAGAGCCTTTTTTTGTGATGGCAGGCAGCACACAGGATTATTTTTCGAGAGGAGGGGAAGTGGGCACGCCCAATCGGAAAGTTAATTTTACTTAGTCTGACTTTTTATATTACAATAAGAATACAGATTCGATTAAACCTTTCAGTAGGTCAGAGAGGTGGACAAGAATTGATTTGCTGTTTCCACTCGTTTTAAATGATCCGTAAATGCGTTAACAGCTCAAATTTCCGCAAAAGTACTAGGTAAACTTTTATGTAATTTATAGCAGTGAAGTATCGCCGTGCGGGGTAGTCGCGCGGTCTCGGGAGCCCTGTCACGGTCCGCGCGGCTCCCCCCGTCGAAAGTTCGAGTCCTCCCTCGGGCATGGGTGTGTGTGTGTTGTCTTTAGCGTAAGTTAGTTTAAGTTAGATTAAGTAGTGGGTAAGCTTAGGGACCGATGACCTCAGCAGTTTGGTCCCATAAGGCCTTACCACAAATTTCCAAATTTTACTGAAGTATCAGTCTCGCACAGTACACATTAGAAAAGCAAACACCTCGAAAAATTCAAAGAAACTAACAGATGCTTACAACTTGACTTGCAGCCATAATCAAGAATAAACAATATTATGAAAGTATTATGGTACGAGAAAATTTGCATTGTATCTAGTATAAGCCCAAACATTTCGAGGCGGGAGCGTAGGAGGGGACGTCGCCGCCTCCTCCCCCCCCCCCCAGCCCCCCGTACGTGCAGGCCTTTTGATGATTATTGTTCATTGCGTGACCAGCAATTCTACGAGAGCTTCTTCAGTTTCATTATAATTGTACTCCGACAGAAGAGGTGTGCTAACATAAAGCGGTTAACGTGACACACTGCCGCCAACAATAACTGAAGTACACTTTTCAGTGTCTTGATACTGGACAGCAGCTTTTCTTCGACGATATAAGTACAGAAATATAGGGAACTACAGGCGATATGACCGTGCTGTGCACTGTTGACCACTAAAGTTGCAACATTAGGAAGAACAACAAATAACGAACCAATGCCCCCTCAAATGGTTCAAATGGCTCTGAGCAAATGGTTCAAATGGCTCTGAGCACTATGGGACTTAACTTCTGAGGTCATCAGTCCCCTAGAACTTAGAACTACTTAAACCTAACTAACCTACGGACATCGCACACATCCATGCTCGAGGCGGGATTTGAACCTGCGACCGTAGCGGTCGCGCGGTTCCAGACTGTAGTGCCTAGAACCGCTCGGCCACAACAACCGGCCAGTGCTCCTCTTCCAGGCAGCAGCACATGCCATATTTCAGCAGGACAGTGCCCGGACACATTTGGCGAGGAATGAATAAATCTTCTTCGAAGAACGATTTGCACTTTCGCTTGACGTGCCGTCCATGGAACAGGTCAGAGATATAGTCGATTGGCAGCAGGTTCGTTCTGTGTGTCCTGCAACCAGTACCGATGCTTTGTAAACGCGCCTGCAAGCAACATGGCAATATGTTCCCAAAGAGCATATACAAGACTTGTATGGTCCAATGCCACAACGTATGAGAGACTCTTTCGGCTTCATACGGTACTGAATGCTCACGGCGAGAGTGCTCGTACATTCCTGCAACTCTAATCACTTCTGTATTGTCATTGTAGTATCGTTGCCACAGATACTACTATAACGCCGCGCCAACACAAGGTTGGCAGCCCATCGTCTGTCGAGCACAGCGCACTCTAGCGGGCTGTGCAGCTCGACGGAACTGGAGTGTGCCTCGTGCAATTCTTAGCTAGATTTCAACCTAGGCAGACGCACTTTCATAATCGGCCCTCAGCCAGTTCTGTAATGTTTGCATTGATTCTCTCAGGAGGGCCCATCAGGCTTAGTCCATGTTACGAGATTGTCAGTTCATAGCCGCAGCTGCAAACTACTGAAGATAATTTCATTGTACTATGTGTTTCTTGAATAATAATCCTTCTCTCTAACAGTGTGCCGTACCGCATATTATTGCAACCTGGACTCCTTCAGCTCCTATCAACTCGGCCTCCTACTTATTTGCATTTAGTAACGAGCTGAAAACACCCACGCGTTTTGTGCCTCTAAACAGTGAGACACAATAGTCATGACGCTAATCTGTGGGATAAATTTCATTGTAATGAAATGTCTCCGGGTACTGCAATTTTCAGGAATAGTAGTGTAGATGTCGCTACTTCTGCCTATTTTGTGAGGTCCCGCTGCAGTGCTAACCGTTTGCGTATCCGAACATGTAGTACTTACTCGTCACACTAATTGGACATTTGTCGCGTATGGCCTAAAGTGTGTTGTAGATTTAATGGCCAGTGGTGTAGATTTTGAAGTCCGCAGCTCCTGGTCTCGCGACAGCGTTCTCGCTACTCGAGCACAGGGTCCCGGGTTCGATTCCCGGCGGGGTCAGGGATTTTTCCTGTCTCGTGATGACTACGTGTTGTTGTGTCGTCCTCATCATCATCATTCATCCCCATTACGGTAGGAGGAAGGCAATGGCAAATCACCTCCACTAGGACCTTGCCTAGTAAGGCGGCGCGGATCTCCCGCATCGCTCCCCTACGCTCTGTAAAGAAGTATGGGACTCATCATCATCATAGATTTGGAAACGCTAGTGCAGATAATGAAGTGGAGAAGGTGGTTTCGGGCAGTGGAGGACTTCCGGCCTGTGGGGGTAAAGGGCAGCGGCGGGAAGAAGCGGTGGGTGGAAAGGGGTCGGAGAAATGCGAGGCGGCCAGAGGTGCGCCGCGGGGGCGTAGCGGTCGGGGGCCGGCGAAAGCTGCCGCCGTTGCGCAACGCCCGCCCGCCGGCCGCCGTCTTGTCATAGGTCGCGGCAGAGTGGCCCGAGGCTGGGGGCGGCACCTGTTGGTACCCGCACTCTTACCGTGTAAACACTGTACGCGAAGCGGGCCGAGCGACAGAAGCTCCGTAGATCCAACCGTAGCGGGAAACGGCTTACAGGGAGGCCGCACCTTCTCATCAACACCGATTTCATCCATATTTATGGTATGTGCAGGGCTTGACCAGAAATGAAAGAGACACAAGTGGGAACTCGAGATGGCCCAGCGTTTAGAGAAAATAGCTTTACTATTGCGGGTCGGTTGCCGCATGAGCCTTGTATATTATCGTAGTTCCAGACAGCGCTTGGCACAGTGTAAAGAATACAGAACGGCAATCTAAGATTGATGGGGCTGAGTAAGCACGAATTATTTTTTCATTTCCAATGTTTTCGTTGCATTCCAAATAGACCGAAACACAAACAAACTAACTCATTTGTATACGGCACAATAGGCTATAATCCTTTATTGGAAATTATTTCCAGCAATTTACGTATGCCTGCCAAAGAACACTTGTTCTCTTGCAGCAAGTATCCAAAAACCGAGCCGGCCGGAATGGCCGAGCGGTTCTAGGCGCTACAGTCTTGAACCGCGCGACCGCTACGGTCGCAGGTTCGAATCCTGCCTTGGGCATGGATGTGTGTGATGTCCGTAGGTTAGTTAGGTTTAAGTAGTTCTAAGTTCTAGAGGACTGATGACCTCAGCAGTTAAGTCCCATAGTGCTCAGAGCCATTTGAACCATTTTGAACCAAAAACCGATAGTTGAGGACGCGGAAAATATAGGAATGTCGATATTACTTCGCCAAAATCTGGAAAACTTACAACAGCCAAACTTTCCGACTCATGTGATGAAACCCTTTTCCCAAAAAAACAAATTTATTCTATTATTTGACTCTGGGAGAAGACAAACAAATACCCCGTTATATGACGAGATTTTTCAAGATGAAAAAGGACTGCCATCGTGCAATATTATAATGATTTCCCCCAAATGCACTCCGCTATTGCAAAGCTCCCATGTATATTTTTATTGTCAGGTAAAGTATTTGATCAAGAAGTTTGAAAACTGCTCATATCTCACCCCGAGAAGACTGCATCAAAACATATTCCACTGTATATCACCAGCTAACCCCGCCAATATTTGACGAAATGATGCGTACTCGTGGTTTGCTGCCCAACTGTGAGATGAAAGACAACTTTCTATGAACGTAATAAAAGTTTTTTTCTCAATAGAAACTTTTAAACAGCCATGTAATTGCAAATATGTGGCGTTTATAACGTTTGCAAGATGTCGAGAAAATTACTGCTTCTCCCTGTTTTTACGATCAGTCACTCAAGCCTTTGTGATTCATCAGCTGTAAAATGATAAAAGTATCTAATTTTATATACGAAGTTGTCGTGTATGCCTTATCATCATTTCCTCGAAATTTATTTCCAATCCCAAATTTTCCTTTGGCTTTTCTTTTCATGTCTTTTATGAAAATGTCAATAAATACACTATAATGAATCTCATTTCGGTTCATTTGCAGTGTTAGTAAGGAACAAATTGCAAATAAAGAAACGTTTCCGCAGAGGGACTCCATCCCACGACTCTCCAATTACCATGATGTACTGCCAACCTTTGCGTGGAGACTACAGTAACATAAATGACCCATGCCTCGTCCAATCTATACCGAAAATGTTATTTGCTCTCAACGCTTGGCCATCTGGAGCTTCCACTTTCGTTACTTTCATTTCTGACCAGGCCCTGCACATACCACAAATTAGGACGAAATCGGTGATGACGCGTAGGTGCGGTCCCCCTGTTAGTCACGTGACCAGGCAAAGCCAAGTTCCAGCGGAAACCAGTGCACGTTGTCATCTCGCAGCCCTAGTACGGAAAGCGATCACGGAAGTAGCTTGTAATTATACCAGTAACTGATCGTCCTGTCAAGAAAAAGGAGTGTCGCTGGTAACTGTCCGATTACTTGCTGTTTTGCACCATGCAACCCTAGAGAGAACGTTAAATGTACCTATGATATTGAGATATGTGGCGTTATCTTCGACGCCGAAACCCGAATGTAACTGATGCATTGAACAACATAAAGGAGAGACAGATTGCGCTTTATACTTTTAAAATATTTCAAGTCTGCTAATTAAAGGAAAGAAATATCGGCAGGTATTTGAAAGGCAGTGTTGTGAAGAGGACCGTTGACGCTATGATCTATACTAAGTTCGCTGTCATATGTTCATTATAAAATTTTCTATGACACAAAAGCATTATTTTTTGATCCACTCTAATATGCCATTGTGTACTCCATTACTCAAGAAACTGCAGTACATCCTCGCAACAGGAGAAGTTACATGCTGCCGAAACCAACCATCTTTCCGAAGAGGATATCGTGAACCATTAACTGCCAACTGTCCATACGATGTTGCTAGCAAATCTACAGTTGGCTCGCTTAGTCTCCCGGCCTCAAGCCAAGTGGCTTCAAATTTTATCCACGGATAAAACCGTTTCTTTGTATCCTGTTTTTCGACACCATGTCATTGACCCAAGCACAAGCGCCATACCTCTCCTGACAACATTGCCCAAAATCCCATCAGCCAATACTTCTCAAACTTTCCAAAACTCCACAGCTCCTCTTCTTCGAAAAGACCAAGGATCATTCATGAAACCAAATTATTCGCGAAACCAATGTAATTGCGAAACCAAATGCTTGCTTTCGGTCCACGTCGACTGGAAAACGTTATCGAGTTAATCGTTTTAAATGTATTACTTACAATTTATTTGGTAATTAGCGAAACATCGAACTTGACAGTCCTGGAAGTGGTACAGTTTTTTCATACAAGCAAAATCTGTGGATATTATCGTACCCCTGAGAAGAGGCAACAAAGCCGACAGTAAAAGAATTAAATACCACATTTGATTGTTTAGAACTGTGTGCGCGTCTTTCCATATCCGTGCAGTGGTGTAATGTCTAGGTCATTGTATAAACGTTACTGAAAGAGACAATTTCACGTAAAGAATAGATTAATATTAAAGGACAGGATATTGAAGTTGTGGACAACTTTAAATATCTAGGAAGTATGATAATGGAGAATACAAGGATGGAGGCAGAAATTAACGAAAAAGCACAACAGAACAATGTTTTCGTGTGAGGGACTTAGTATGGGGAATGGAGGTGCCACTGGACTGGAATGAAGTACTATACTAAACGTACTTTATACCCATAGTGACATATGCATCGGAGATTTGGCAATGGCAAGAAGAGTGGAGCGCAGAATTCAATATAGTGAAATGAAATACGTTAAAAATAGTATATTAGGGAAAACAAGAAGACACAGAGTGAGAAATGGACATGTTAGGAAGGAAACTGGAGTAGAAATGTTGAACGGTAGAACTGAGAAGGTTAAAATGGAAGATGGAAAAAGACCAAGACGAATAATGGAAGGCAAAGTTTCAGCAAGAAGGAGACCCTGAGCAAGATGGATTCTGTCGATCAACAAAAGTTTAAGAAGATAGAATCTGGACTGGAGAAAAACAGTTACAGAAGAAGGATGCTGGAAAGACAGGGGAAAGTGGAGAAGTGCCATAAATGTCCCGATCCGCCCTGACGTTGGATAAAGAGGAAAATAAGATGACTGCGAGTTTTAATCTTGTGGTATTATAACTTTCGTTCCGAGTCGCAGTTGCAGAAAACTGAGTTGGTCGTAGTTTTAAATTGGCAGTGTCGCGCCGAAACGCCGCTGAGTTGCCAGCGAAATCCTAGGCCGACGTCACGCCACATACCTGGCTCGGTTTTGCGGCCGCTGGGGCGAAGAGGTTGCTGCAGTTCTTTGGCCCCGACACACGATAGCCTCGCGCACCGACCGACGTGTCCGGTTACTCCCACAATCCTCGCACGTCACCTGCGTTGGTAGTCTGCGCACATTCCATCGACTTATAACTTATCCCAGTTCAGTAGACTCAAACTTCTATAGCGATTTTTTCCTCAGTCTTGATACTGGCAACAGTATGACGCGATTCCTTGTTGGGTTATCGAAATAAGTCATTTGGATCAGATAGATGGAACGATCGAATACGACTCTAGCTGAAATGAATGTGGTTCACTTCCACGCTGAGATGTCTGGAGCCCAAGTACCATCGATGATGGGGAAGGCTACATTGTTTAAGGGTACCACTCTTATTACCAAACAACCACAATTTTTTTGGGAACGAGTGTTACTGAGTATTATCAGCGAGTCTAAAAATTAGTTAATAAAGAAACTCGCAGTAAAACTCTCAATTCAGCTTTTACTAAACAAGTCTTTCGAGAGATTTAATGCTTTCAGACCAGAATTCTTAATCTTCGTTTCGATTTGGTGCACACTGTCGAGCCTATCCGTCTTTCTATTCAGGCTACCCAGGTAGCTCACAGTGTTCGATTTTATGATAGTTCACGTTCCGATTCTCCTTGTTCGCCATCGTTGAAATCGCCTCTTCAAGAATAAGAGACATCATCCAGAGATCAAAACAGGAAATTAGTGTGGTTCTGAAATATTTTTCAGCCTGTGATGCCTCCATGAGGTTAATGCTGCGACCAGCGGTGTATGCGGTGTGGTATATCGGTTAATGTCACTAGCTGACATCTGTCTGCATGTCCGTAGCTGACGGAATACTTTGCTCCTTTCAAGCAGTCTAGGTCATCATCATTGGGCGGGGGGGTTAGACATCTTTCTTCGTGATTTTGTTCAGCCGTCGGCAGTCGATGCAGAAACGCCATGTGCCGTCCTTCGTCTTTACAAGACCGCATGAGGGGATGAAGGACACTCTGAAGGTTCACTGGTGTCTTCTTGCAGCAGCTTCTCCACTTCCTCTCAGATTATCCGTCGTTTAGCCGGCGGCACCCAGAATGAGCGGTGGCTAATTAGTGGATGATCCGCAGTGCTGATATGTTGTTTTACCACGGATCACTTGGTCTGTCTTTTCTCCACAGCGAATTTGAAAGCAGAACGGCTGTCATTCCCCGACGTTGCTTCTCGGTCAGGCCAGATCCTTTTGGCAGTTCGTTAATAGCTTCCCGCTCTGCGTCGTCTGCAGTGGCAGAGGAGCACGATTCTTCCTCGATGATACTTTGCTGCCCTTCCTGAATTGGATCGTCTGTCCATATGCATATACCTTTATAGAGTTTTGGCTGCTCGAGACAATTAATGATCTGGAGTTCTCCTTGACAACCTACAATGCTTATGATCGTCGGTGGCATGTAAATATCTTCTGTGAGCCTGAGTAGCTTTTTGCAGACAAAAGTTTCACAGTCTGACTAAGCATCTCGACTGACATCTGGATCACGTCTCATTGACGATGGCACGATAACACCGCCTTCAGTGGCAAATAGCCGCCGTGGGCAATCTCTGTTGTGTGTGCTTTATAGAATGGCTTCGCCACTGTGCAACTCTGGTCTTCAGCAGTCCGTGACTGCTTGTCATGCCTGCAAAGAAATACCACCCGAGAATAACTTTCTGACTACTCGCTGTTAAAAATGACAAATTTTAAAAGCTGTTTTCTGTCAACAATAGTTATTCTTGCGATACATGTTCCTGTCGGCTAGACGTATTTCCCATTTGCAGCTTTCAGCACAGTCCATTTTTTGTAACGATATACATTATTCTTTAGCTGACGACGATAGGCATCCGACATTACAGAAAAGGAAAACTTTGAGTGGGCTGTGTAATATTTGGCTACACTATTGCGCCTTCAGTATATTAGCCTCCGTTTCCTTCCACATCGGCATGCAGTTGACCATTGTTGATTCTTCTGCTTGTAGGAGCAGTAATATCTATACTAGTCGCCTCCTTTCCCTCCTACATTATAAACCTCCGCAATGTCGTTTTTGAATAAGTTGTCTGTAATTTATTTGACAGAAGGAAGAAAACTCGTCGAAAAAAATGTCGACTAAGGATTTCTTTCTTGGTGTAGTGCACCACGAAGTTTAACTCTGCGCACAGAAATGAATAATTCTTTCTCTTTACTAGCATCGTACCCTTTTTCGAGATCAGCATGCGATGAAGAATAACACATACAGGACGAGCGAATATTTCTTAAAATTTGAACTAACGTTGTTGAACTGTGAAAAAAGATAAAAAATTTGACAGCTATAGTTATTTTACAAATACGTTATTAATAAATCTGATTTAATACGTTCTTATGCGATGCTCATATGGCGAGAAAATAATTTTGTTTCATTTAAACATATCATACATTAATATTGCAACAAAAACACATAAGATAAAGAAGGCAAAAGGTTGCTGTCAGCTAATTTCAGGTCTCTACAGACAAAATAAGATGCAGCAAACGGACAAGTACTGATTTGAATATACTTATCAACGAAATCGCCACACGGAACATGCACCATGCTGTTCTAAAATTGATTGACTATGGCCTCGTTGTTGAAATGTATTAGAGATTATGTGTAACATGATCTTCAAATTAGAGTGACAAATGGGCTTAAAAGCGACATTAGAAGTACATAAGGAAGGCAAGTACGACTGAGTAGCACTTTTGAAAACATTTAGTTCATAAACTCGAAGACTTTTTTCCTAGAGCATTCTATTTCCATGAAACGTCTTTTTGTGGTGTACGAGGATTGCCCAGAAAGTAATGCACCGCATTTTTTTCTTCAACAATTCTTTATTGAACATAATTAGAATTACACGAACGAAAGAATGGTGTTTCATCTACACACCCTATTTTTGCACGTAAACTCCATCCCGTTCTATGGCCTTCCGCTAGCGCGAAACAAGGCAGTGTATGCAGTGTGGGTACCAATCCTTGTCGTGGTGGCGGAGCCAGTGCCTCACTGTGTGAATCACGTCCTCGTTGTTCTCGAAATGCCCTCCACGAATGGCATCCTTTAATGGTCCAAACAAGTGGAAGTCGGAGGGGGCTGCAACATGTCGGGAGTGACAGCCGTGAATGGTCTTCCCGACCGCTGCAAATCTTGGAGCTCCGCCGAATGGCCTTCTGATAACCTCGCACTCAGTGCCCAGCGACTAAATGTATTTCTGTCGACAGCAGATGCTCCATAGACTGTGCACAAGCGTTTGTGAATATTTCCCAAAGTTTCTTTACCTTCAATGAGAAATTCAATGACGGCACGTTGCTTGTAACGTACATCACCTACAGACGCCATTTTGAGACTGTCCTGCAGCTACGCTATCTGTCGGAAGTGACGGAAACTTGGCGCACTCACTCAGGAGATTTCAAATAATACATACGTAACGTTTCGCATTCATAGCATTGTTTTCGGCTGAGAAAAGGAATTGCTGCGGTGAAATAGAAGAGAAATCAGATTGGTTCTGTATTGCCAGGCTCGATAGAGCATGGTGCTGTCGAACTGTTATGTGAGACGATAGTCACATACTAGTTTAAAAATTGGATTTTAGAGCACTGGTCAAAGATAAACAAGAGGGTGCCGGAGCCCTACTTCATTTCTTATGGACATTGCATCATTTAAAGCAGGTTTCATGTTGCGACGCAGTGGCAAAAGACCTGCGCTGCTACTGTGCGTAGCTGCCGCGAGAACGCAGAGTGGTGGTTGCGTGGTTGCAGCCGTTCACAGAAACGGCCGCGGCGGTAAGCGTATAGCGCGGGCCGCAAATTGGTGTGTTTGTAATGCAAGGCGCGGGTCCTTGGCCGGCCCGCGGCGCACAATGGAATTGCTGAAACCGCTCGGGAAGCACGCCGCACATATGTGCCCGGAGTCCACGCACTGGCCGGCGCGCCGGCCTTCAGCGTTCTCAATGGTCGGCCCCTCTCGCTCCGCGGCTGTCTCGTTTCAAACAGACTCCAGGGAAAGCGTCCGCAGCCTTGAGAGTGTAGATGCGCGCCTTTCCTCGCATGTCTTCTTAAGCAACAAAATTTCCAGACGCCCACAACTGCGTTCCCCGCATTTTATGAGTAAACAAATAGTGCCGATAGTGTGGGTGTTTCAACCACTAAGAAAACTCATTTGTTTATAATTTAGTCTATGTCAGCATATCTTCACCTCAATTTGTACAATGGAAATAGTCATACAGGGTAGGGCAAAAATAAAAGTGGCCCAGAGAACAGAGTTACAGGGTCCAAAGAAACACAGCAGAGAAAAGGAAATACAGCACTATTTTGACTATAGCAGATATTGAAAGTGATCGCCATTCATGTTTTGGCACTTTTGGGCCCTGATAAGAAAGTTGCTGAAGGCAGATTGAAGCTGGACGGCTTGAATTGCTGCAACCTCATGCGAAGCGTTCTACTGCAGTTCTTGAAGACTATAAGGGTTCTGCGATACACCTTATATTTGAAGGCTCCCCAGACAAAGTAATCGCACACTGACAGATCAGGTGACCTGGGTGGCCAGCTAGGGCCGCAATCAGACTGACCTCTTCTAACAACTCTTGCCAGGCGTGAAGATTGTGTAAACGTGCTCTAAGGTTCGGCCGGCTGCCTGGGCAGTTGCTCCATCCTGTTGGAAGTGCTGTACGTCCTTCCCTTCCCCGTTCTACAGAGTGATTATAATTAAATTTTCAAATCGCTGTAGAAATAACACCACTGGTCAGAATGACTTCGCCGGCCGGAGTGACCGAGCGATTCTAGGCCCTACAGTCTGGAACCGCGCGACCGCCACGGTCCCAGGTTCGAATCCTGCCTCGGGCATGGATGTGTGTGATGTCATTAGGTTAGTTAGGTTTAAGTAGTTATAAGTTCTAGGGGACTGATGACCTCAGAAGCTAAGTCCCATAGGACTCAGAGCCATTTGGACCAGAATGACTTCAAATTGCAAAGGAATATTATCGGAGAAGGGGCAAAACGTACGGCAGAAGAAAAAAAATAGTGTGCAAATTGACTAATAGATGGCGCTGTATGTGTCAGAATACGTAAATTAAAAAACCTGTCATGCCCACGACCCATTGAAGTTGGCATAAACACGTCGGGTACACGGCTTTTCCTGCTTTCGCGTCTGCGACATGTTCCATGACTGTCTCAATGCAGGATCGCACTCTGCTTATAAAGCTGTATTACAAGAATGATGACTGTGCATACGTCGCTCTGCAGAGGTTCCGGACACTGAAGGGTTTGAAGAAAGGCGTTGGTCCGATGACTGCCGTGGGTTTGTAGAAAATGATTCGGAAATTGGAAAATACGGGTTCTTTTGGTGTGCAACCTGGTAGAGGAAGGAAACGAATTGATTCGATGTCAGTGGAAGCAGTGGCCACAGCAATGCAGGAGGAGACGAGTGGTGGTGTGTGTGCAAACGTGCAGTGCGCGGAGAATTTCCCGAAAATTGGACATACCCCTGAGCACGGCGTGTAATATCCCACGAAACATCCTTCTTTGCTATCCATTCAAAGTTACCCATGTGCACGAGTTGCTTCCTGTTGACCTGCCAGCAGGAGAGACCTTTACTTTAGAATTTCTTACTCCCATGTAAGTGGACAACGAGTGGCCGTGGAAGATTTTGTCGACAGACGAAGCCCACTTCCATCTGACAGGATATGTCAATACACAGAACTGTCGAATATGGGCAACGGAAAATTCGCACTCAAATCAGCCAGTACCACTTCATCCTGAAAAGGTCACTGTGTGGTGCGGGTTCACTGCATCATTTATCATAGGGCCACATTTTTTCGAAGAGACAGGTGCCTCCGGTCCTGTTACCTGTACCGTCACTGGTAAGCGCCGTGAGTGTCTTATGCGCAGCCACGTCATTCCAGCTCTCCAACAGCGTGCCTGTGTGGATGGGATAATTTTTATGGCACACCTCCGCACATTGCAAATCCAGTTAAGCAGTTGCTGAAGCGCCATTTCGGAAATGCTAGAATTATCAGCTGCCATTTCCCTACAGCCTGGCCGTCCCGATCACCTGATCTTAATCCGTGTGACTTCTGGCTGTAGGGCTATCTGAAAGGTGTTGTCTTTAGTGTTCCGATTGCAAACGTAGCTGCATTGAAGGCACGCATTACGCAACACGTTCTGAACGCGACCCCGGAAAAACTTCGATCAGTTATCGAACATGCTGTTTCTCGATTTCAACTTGTTGCATAAAACGGCGGACAGCATACTGAACATGTTTCGCGCCAGTCGCACGGAAATTAATCATCCGATTTGACTTTGATTGATGTTCTTTATGGGGTTTTTGGCCTCAGGACGATTAAAAACCGAAGTGGTTGATGCATTTTATGCGGTTTTTGGTCTCAGGACAATGAAAAACCAGTGTGAGGGATGCTTTTTATGGAGTTTTTGGCCTCAGGATAATTAAAAACTGATTTTTCCCATTCAATGTGATATGACCTTGCCGTGGTGGACGGGATTACGTAACTAACAGTGTCACACCTGTACACCCATGCACACTGAATTGTAAAGTTTGTGCCGGCCGGTGTGGCCGAGTGGTTCTAGACGCTTCAGTCTGGAACAGCACGACCGCTTCGGTCGCAGGTTTGAATCCTGCCTAAGGCATGTATGTGTGTGATGTCCTTAGGTTAATAAGGTTTAAGTAGTTCTAAGTTCTAGGGGACTGATGACCTCAGATGTTAAGTCCCATAGTGTCAGAGCCATTTTTTTTTTTTTTTTTTTTTGTAAAGTTTGTACAGTTTGTTGTATGATTCATTTGTCATTTGTAGTCGACAACTATTAAATTATGATGCTTACAGCGCCATCTATTGCCACATTTTGTAACTATTTACTTTTCATCTTCGATACGTTTTCCCCCTACTCCGATAATATTCCGTTGCAATTTGACATCATTCTGACCAGTGGTGTTATTTCTACAGCGGTTTGAAAGTTTAACTTTAATTATAATGAACCTGTATTTACGGAATGGATGACAACAGACTATCTGAAAAGATTTTCAAATATCTATGGAAAAAATTCGGGAGCCACTTCTCTTTACGATGAGAAGAAAGACTCGGAAAGAAACTACGTAAGGGTCGAAGAAGTAACGGAAAGAGAAATGATTAGAAACAGGTTGTCAAGAGAGGAGAAAAGGAAAACTGGTAAAAAGTAGTCTGAAGAAGCGAGAACCAATTCGGTGACAATGAAGGAATATTGGAAGAAAAGGAAGGAACAACGGAAAATGAAGAGTGGAAATTCGTGGGTTGTAGAGGCCACGTCAAGACACCCGTGTGGTGTTTTTCAAGGATTAGAAACAGCAACAAAAGATAATAAGACATAGGGTGCCGTTTACCGTGAGCTCTCGTTATTCACACCCGAGAGCACTTGCTCGTTGAAGAGACGCGTCAGGTTTCCCCGTGAAAAGGATGCGGTTACCGCGAGAAAGTCTGAGTTGCGCACGGTCACTCTCGAGATTAACCCGGAGACCTTTGTAATGGCCGCCCGCGCATCCTGCATGTATTTCTTTGCACGCCGCTGCGGCGCGAGCGCAAGTCAGCACTCTCGCCAGCCTCTCGAGTGCGCACCCCGGCGTTTCTTACGAGATCGGATGACGCCCATCGCTGGCCCGTGCGTTGCGTACCATCATCGCGGCTGGACGCGCAGCCAGCTTTCCGGGTTCGAGTCCCGGGGGAAAGTAAGAGTGAGCGTGGATCTCAAGGTCAGTGCTCTTGCCGCAGGCGGGAGAAAGTTGGCGCGGGCGCCTTGGCGGAGGCACGCGGCCGAGCGGCGCGTCCCGCAGGAGTGCTGCGCTGCTCTGCTTCTCACAGTGGACGAAAACTATCCGATTCTCAATTCCTGTGTCCGAGCAAAAATATCTAAACCCTCTCCTTCCAAAAGTCTGCAGCTGTCATATTCGTGGCATAAAAACATACGAGGGTCACTCCAAAAGAAATGCACACCATTTTTGTAAAAATACTGTTTTCATTCTGCATGTGTGAAAGTTTTACAGTGTGTAGATACATCCTTCCCGCTTGTTTTCAAACTTAGTTCAACCTGTTGCCCTGAGTGGCGCCGTCACAGCATGTCTTCAAGATGGCTGCTGCACTTGTTCGTCAGAAGCAACTTGCTGTCATAGAATTCCTGTGCTGTGGAAACGAGACAGTGGAAAACATCCACAAGAGCTTAAAAAAGGTGTATGGAGATGCTGCTGTCGATCGCAGTACGGTTAATCGGTAGGCAAGCAGGTTACGTGATGAAAGCGGCCGGCCGGGGTGGCCGAGCGGTTCTAGGCGCTACAGTCTGGAATCGCGCGACCGTTACGGTCGCAGGTTCGAATCCTGCCTCGGGCATGAATGTGTATGATGTCCTCAGGTTAGTTAGGTTTAAGTAGTTCTAAGTCTATGGGACTGATGACCTCAGATGTTAAGTCCCATAGTGCTTGGAGCCATTTCTTTTGGACCTTGATCACGTGAGTAAATGTTCAATCATCTCTGTTTCTCAGCTTTCAGCACCGGTCATCTTGGGTGTAGCCCCCTCGACCATTTTTCCTTTACATTTAGTGACCCCTGTTCCTGGTCTGTTCAGTGCTCCCCATGTACTATATTGTAACTCTTTCCTTTGTGTGATTTCCTCTTTGGGGTGCATGTTTGTATTTTGAAGAGGATATGAGAATTAATAAAGCAAAAACAAAAGTAATGGCATGCGACAAAAAAGATCAAGTGAAAGTTCAAGTTCATGTAGGCAATGAACTGCTTGAACAAGTTGATAAATTTACTTATCTGGGCAGTAATATTACCAGGGATGGAAGGAGAAAGGCAGAAGTGAGAAGTAGAATTGCTCAAACAAAGGCTGCTTTTAACAAAAGAAAAACATCTTGACATCTAAGAGCATCAGCCTTGAAATCAGGAAAAGATTTTTGAAATCATATGTGTGGAGTGTGGCATGCTATGGGTGTGAAAGATGGACTCTCGGGACAGAGGAAGACCAGAAGCTAAATTCTTTTGAAATGTGGTGCTATAGACGCATGCTCAAAATAAAACGTATCGACAAGGTCACAAACGAAGTGGTTCTGGAAAGAGCAGGTGAGAAGAGAAGCTTCTGGAGTTTCATTGTTAAAAGAAGAGTGCAATTTACAGGCCATCTATTAAGACATAAAGGACTCCTGAAAACAATCATAGAGGGATATGTCGAGGGAAAAAGACCAAGAGGAAGACCACGACTGAGGTACATGGATCAAATCGTGAAAGATGTGGGCTGTAACACCTATAAAGAAATGAAGAGAAAAGCTGAAACACGCACAGAATGGAGACAAGCTGCCGTTGTAACTGTTGCAAACCAATCTTTGGATTGACCACTACAGAAGAAGATGTTGCGAGGTCTCAGGTAGGCCTTCTAGCGGTACTGTCCGTTGCATAAAGCCTTTCGTTGAGGTACGGCGAGAAGGATGTGGTTGTTATACATTAAGTGCCGTGGGTCAGTTTGCTGTTTTTTTCTTCGCACTATTTCGCTGTCTATTTTCGTCTGATATTTGGTGGTGTTATGGGCGCAAGTGGGTCAATCTTGTGGGCAGGTGTGGCCTCAGGTCCCATAGCGAGGTCTACTTGTTTGGAGTACCTACAGGGTGCGGCGCTTAAATCCGGACAAATGAAACATTTTTAAAAGCAAATTGATTAAAACTAAATAGAAATGAAAATGAAAATCCTTTACATATAAGTAGTGGTACCCTTCAAGAGTAACATTACTCGATGTGAGCCCCTTCAGCCGTAATGACCGTCCTCTATCTTGTCCTGAAGTGATCGCACGCACTCTTTAAAACAGCGCTGTCCATATTCGCGAATGCTGCTTCGATAGCGGTACGTAGATATGTGACATTAGAGTGTCTCGTCTTAATGGCAACCTTTTCGACTACGCTCCGCACACATAGTAGTCGAGGGGGATCAAATTCAGGCTATACGGGGGCCAGAACTCTTTTAACCAGACCAAAAAAAGGTTAAAATGGCTCTGAGCACCATGGGACTTAACATCAGTCCCATAGATCTTAGAACTACTTAAACCTAACTAACCTAAGATTCAAATGGGTCTGAGCACTATGGGACTTAACTGCTGAGGTCATCAGTCCCGTAGAACTTAGAACTGCTTAAACCTAACTAACCTAAGGACATCGCACACATTCATGCCCGAGGCAGGATTCGAACCTGCGACCGTAGCGGTCGCTCGGTTCCAGACTGTAGCGCCTAGAACCGCTCGGCCACTCCAGCCGGCACTAACCTAAGGACATCACACACATCCATGCCCGAGGCAGGATTCCACCCTGCGACCGTAGCAGTCGCGCGGTTCCGGACTGAAGCGCCTAGAACTGGTCGGCCACCGCGGCCGAACTTTCACCAGAACATGCCACCGTTATCCGAGAGCCAGTTTTAGACTAAACGGCTCTTGCGAGACATATTGTCTCACAGAGGCCACAGATACCATCCACGGTTTCACGACATTCGCCAAAACGTGGAGATAAGCTTCTTTTGTGACAGTTTGTCCCTTTTCAAAGAAATGTGGTGGCATGATATCACCCTTACTGTACACAACACCTAGGACGTGAACCCCAGACTTCTCTGAAGCACTGCAATTGGCCACAAATCGTAAAGAGTTGATCTCGGGTACCCGAAGAATCGAACTATTTCCGTGGGCGAACGCCCAGCGTCAAGAATTTCGATAATCGCGGCTCTTCGGTTGTACTCCGCACATGTCCGTAACGTCTCGGCCATTCTGAGGTACATATTGTGCGTAAAAGGGGAAAGAGCACTCCATTCTGGTAATCCATTATTTTAGCCTCTCCATACACATTCTTCCCTTCGAGGATTACGTAGAATTCTCGATATTGCTGCATGCTTACTAACATGTAAGCCAGTCGAGTATCCTTCGTTACTTCATAGACTTTAGTTAAGAGTCGTTTTTGGTTCAATGTATCGTACGTATCAGAAATATCAACAAAGATAGCAGGAGTTATTAATCCCCTTACGAAACCTCCTCCAGTGAGTTGAGTCAGATATAGACTACTGGCCATTAATATTGCTACACCACGAAGATGACGTGCTACAGACGATAAATTTAACAGACAGGAAGAAGATGCTGTGATATGCAAATGATTAGCTTTTCAGAACATTCACACAAGGTTGACGCCGGTGGCGAAACCTGCAACGTTGTTGTGATGCCTCGTGTAAGGAGGAGAAATGCGTACCATCGCGTTTCCGACTTTGATAAAGGTTTGCGGTTTATCGTGTCGCAACATTGCTGCTCGCATTGGTCGAGATCCAATGACTGTTAGCAGAATCGGTGGGTTCAGGAGGGTAATACGGAACGCCGTGCTGGATCCCAACGGCTTCGTATCACTAGCAGTCGAGATGACAGGCATCTTGTCCGAATGGCTATAACGGATCATGCAGCCACGTCTCGATCTCTGCGTCAACAGATGGGGACGTCTCCAAGACAACAACCATCTGCACGAACAGTTCGACGACGTTTGCAGCAGCATGGACTATCAGCTCGGAGACCATGGCTGCCGTTACCCTTGACGCTGCATCACAGACAGGAGCGCCTGCGATGATGTACTCAACGACGAATCTGGGTTCACGAGTGGCAAAACGTCATTTTTTCGAATGAATCCAGGTACTGCTTACAGCAGCATGATGGTCGCATCCGTGTTTGGCGACATCGCGGTGAATGCACGTTGGAAGCGTATATTCGTCATCGCCGTACTGGCGTATCACCCGGCGTGATGGTTGGGATGCCACTGGTTGCACGTCTCGGTCACCTTTTGTTCGCTTTGACAGCACTTTGAACAGTGGACGTTACATTTCAAATGTGTTACGACCCGTGGCTCTACCCTTCATTCGATCCCTGCGAAACCCTACATTTCAGTAGGATAATATACGATCACATATTGCAGGTCCCGTACGGGCCTTTCTGGATACAGAAAATGTTCGACTGCTGCCCTGGCCAGCACTTTCTCTAGATCTCTCACTAATTGAAAACGTCTGGTCAGTGGTGGCCGAGCAACTGGCTAGTCATAATACGCCAGTCGCTACTCTTGATGAACTGTGGCATCGTGTTGAAGCTGCATGGGCAGCTGTACCTGTACACGCCATCCAAGCTCTGTTTGACTCAATGCCCAGGCGTATCAAGGCCGTTATTACGGCCAGAGTTGGTTGTTCTGGGTCCTGATTTTTCAGGATCTATGCACCTAAATTGCTTGAAAATGTAATCACATGTCAGTTCTAGTATAATATATTTGTCCAATGAATGCCCGTTTATCATTTGCATTTCTTCTTGGTGTAGCAATTTTAGTGGCCAGTAGTGCAGTATTTGACTACAATACGATTTCCCTGGTTTGAAATTAGCCTGTTCAAGGATAAGTTCTGAGTGAATTTTGGTTCCTAATCTTGACAGAATCATCCCTTCCAGTAACTTATATACGTGGCATGATAAGCAAAAATGAAATGGAGACCACGCTTGAATACAATAAGCAGTTTCAGACATAGCTAGGCTGCAGTAACTATCCACAGATGATGAGTCTTGCACACAGTATAAATCAGGGTGGAGAGCTACATCAGAGCAGTCATCTGACTGAAGACCTCAACACATAATGAAGATAAATCGCGCAACAGGTGAAAAATCATATAGGCTTATAAGTCCATAAGAAGAGGAGGACGATGAAAAGTGAAACTCACAAAATATATTCTAAAGCTAAGTCCGGTCGCAGCAACTCTTCTCTATTTCGTCCACATGTAGGGCACCTCCGTGGACGCAAACGGCGCGGCTATGTCCCAGAGGAGAGTGTGACGCAACACGGACGGGGCTGTGATTCAATGAACAGCCAGCTCTGGCTTCAGAAGTTATGGCCAGCAACAGGGTGCCGTCACCGCTAGCAGCTTTGCCTGGTGAGAACCTGCAGCAGTGGCGCTGGTTTGGACCCGGCTGGTTTCAACGCCTCACGTCGCCAGCTGCTGCTTAGCCAACCCGTCATCGGCGAGAACAATGCGCTCTTTGCTGTCGGGAGCACGGGCGTCAACCTCTCGCGAATGGCCCGCCTAGCCAGTGTTTACGCGCTCTTCAGCTTTCTAGCGCGTCGTTTCGTGTCGGTTACGCAACCGCCGGCCGAAATGTAGCGCGTGCATTATGTATACAATAGGTTTTCTCGAGCAGTCCGGTGGCGTATGTCTCCAAGAGAGAAGAACTATTATTCTGTCCACGGTAGCGTCGCTGCCTCTGCGAGTCCCCTCTAGACACGGCCATTACATATTTACATCTACATCACACTTCACAATCCACCTAATGGTGTGTGGCGGAGAGTACTTTTTTCACCAATAACTGACCCCCTTCAACCCTGTTCCACTCGCGAACAGCGCGTGGGAAGAATGACTGTCGGTAAACCTTTGTATTGGCTCTAACTTCTCGAATTTTCTCCTCGTGGTCATTACGCGAGATCTATGTGCAGAGGTGTAATGTGTGGTCCGACTCTTGCCGGAAAGTGTTCTCTTGTGATGCACAACGCCTCTCTCGTAACGTCTGCCATTGGAGTACATTGAGCACCTCCGTAACGATCATGCCGACTAAACGATCCCGTGACGAAACGTGCCGTTCTTCGTTTGATCTTCTCTGTCTCTTCTATCAGTCCTACCTTGCAGGGATTCCAAAGAGATGAACAATTCTCAAGAATCGTTCGAACAAGCGCTTTATAAGCCACTTCCTTCGTGGATGGGTTACATTTCCTTAAGATTATTCCTATGAATCTGAGTCTCGAATATGCTTTTCTCACTATTTGTTTTATGTGGTTACTCCATTTAAGGTCGCTCTGGATAGTTACACCTACATATTTTATGGTAGGTACTGTTCCCAGCCGTTTGTCATCAGTAGTGTAGTTACGCAGAAGTGGATTTCTTTTCCTATGTACGCGAAATATGCTACATTTATATATTTTCAGGGTGAACTGCAAGAGACTGTACCATTCATCAATTCTCTGGAGGTCATTCTGCATATCGTTACTGTCTTTTGGCTTTGCTACTTTGTTGTAAACAACCGCATCGTCTGCGAACAGCCGTAGAGAGCATCCGACGCTCTCTACTGGATCATTTATGTATTGTATATCTAAAGACTAGCAACTTAATTATTCTCCATTGTTTTCAAAACTCATTTTCTTATTCTTAGGTAGAAATGCCTCGTCAGCAGCCAGATTGTTAGAGGCAGAATGGGTAAGAACGGAAAAAGAAAACAAACGTGTCCTTGTCAAAGAACCATCTCGATATTCACCTTAAACTATGGAGGAAAACGTAACTGCGTGTCTAGACTGAGATTTGAATTCCACTTCCACATAATTCGAGTTTGATACCTTACCCACATCGTCACTTCACTCTGTATGTTGCTGAAGTCCTTTCTGTAGCGTACTAGGACACGACAAATTTCTCATTCCCTTGACTTGAACATTAAAACATCGTCTCATTACCTGCAATATGTTGCAGTTCAACTATTACGAAATTGCCAACCATTCACGGCTATTGTCAATATGGCTCTGAGCACTATGGGACTTAACAACTATGGTCATCAGTCCCCTAGAACTTAGAACTACTTAAACCTAACTAACCTAAGGACAGCACACAACACCCAGCCATCACGAGGCAGAGAAAATCCCTGACCCCGCCGGGAATCGAACCCGGGAACCCGGGCGTGGGAAGCGAGAACGCTACCGCACGACCACGAGATGCGGGCTATTATCAATATGAATAAAATCCTTAAGACGTCACTCCGTGTCATACTGAAGCGCAGAATCAACTGTAAAGCAGGTGTTTCGATCGTCTTCCCATCTGTCCTCTATAGGTGACTACTCGCGGTTAATTTAGTGCTCCATAACACAGCCTATGACGAAAAAGGATGGTATGCAAATAAACCATTATCTCTGTGAGGTGTTAAATTATAAAGTTCATAGATAAGCTCTAGCCACGGCGACTGATCTGCAACTGAAGCTATATCATATGAAAGATTCCGGACAGTATTCATATGTAGCATATTTCTGCCATGGTCGAGCAGTGTATTTTTGTATCAGTGATGCTCAGTGAGCATCGACATCAAACTCAGCCTGATGCAACATTTGTATCGAAGTAAACAACTTTTTGGCAATTGGGTTGAGAGTAATGAAATTTGGGAAAAGTTAAAGCTGAGAAATTACTGTCGTGGCAGTATCGTGATCTTTTTGATTGTTACTATGACAACCGTGACTAACAATATAGTAGAGGACCTACAGTAATTGTGTGATTGTTGCAAATGAATAATTTTTTTAATGTCTCAATAGCCGACTTGGTCACAAGAATTCTGCAAGTGCTGAAAGGTTTATGTATAACTGAAGCTGTAAGTTCTTGAGTAGAAACGTGAAAGGCACGGGAGAAAACCCCAAAATTGCCTATGACGTCTAGACGTAAATATGATGTTCAAGCGGAAATCATAGGTGCAGTGAAAAAATCGGTAAAATATTTCAAAATAAATATATAAAGTATGTATTCTTGGTCACCGAATATCTATTGTCGCCTGGACCATGAGTTTACGCTTGTTCCAGTTGCGCTTTCTACATCAGCGCATTTGTTGTACCTTTCTCCTAGATGGTACTTTCGCGTAAAGTTGCCAATGAAACAGTTAGCGGTTTCTTCATCAGAAAATGCTATGATCTGCTTGTGTGCATTTCCAATGAGACCCGCTTCTACGAAATCTTTGTGGGTGCTGGGGGTGCGGCCTTCCCGAGAACTACTAACGCTGCTTCATCGCACACCACAGTCGTTCGCAGCCGACTGTAAACTAATGAGCTGCGAAGTAGGACGATGAGTCAGGATTAGGGGCCAGTAGATGAGTTCGACTTTGCAGTGTGACTGTTAAAACCGTTTCGGAAAATCCAGACTGAAACCCACTATCCTTGCACCCTTTCTCCTTGCGGTTTCTTCCTTGAATTGTTGAAACATTCACAATTTTATCCATAAATTATCACGGCCTATTTAGGTCGCTCCTGCTGGGGCCGCTCACATGCGTTTCTTGGAACGAAACGCTGTCACATAAAGCAGAGTGTGAAAGTCTAATCATGTTCCGCACACCTGCACAGGAATTGCCCGATGACCGGACGCAACACATTCTCCGAAAGCAGAGAAATTGTATTAGTTGTATACTACTCTTGAAAGCAAAGTCAAGACATTTATGCTATATTGTTCGCTTAAACCTTGAAGACTATATGTATCATACACGAAACTGAAAGGATTATCGATCTAAAGCTTTCTTTAGTTGGACATTGGTTCATGTTTTCAGGTGTCATTCGTTTCGGTCTTGTTGTACATGACTATAGAGCACAATATTACCCTATATTTGCAACCAAATAGGATGTGACTAGGTGGCAATTCAGTGTGCTGTGGCGGCTGCTTTGGTTCCACATCAATAAGTTTTTTCCGTTAGTTTTATGAAACGTCTCACAGTATGCATAATAAGTATTATGCCGTTGTATGCATCTTTTTTTAAGACCGGCGTTATTGGAACTATGTTGTTTTGCGTGGATAGTACCCAACAGATCGTAAATTTTTGAAGAAAGTCATATTTAAGAACCACATATTTAGGAAATAAGCTTTGCTTCTCCAGGCTGCGTGGTGGTGTTACTATTGTGGTTGTTCATCTTCTTCTTCTTTCTGAGAGTTTTCTAGAGCACACGGCGTTTCTCGCATCCAGATTTCCGCCTCCTTCCATCTTACCAGTTCTCGACTTGCATGGCTCTGTGTTGCATCGCACGTCTCACTGCATCGTTCAGTGTAGCCAGGGTCTTGCTCTTTTTTGTGTAGTGGATCTCTCCTGTGCCATTTTTTAGAAGGCCATGTGTCCTCTGGTGGTGTTCTAAAACCTCCAGACCATGTTACGCATTTGTTTTCAGCTGTGTCTACAATATGCTTGTTAACTGCCATCTGTTTTCGTACCACTTCATTTCTTATTTTGTCTCTTATTATTACGTCACAACTTCGTCTCCAAAATTCCATTTCCATTGCCTTTGATTTCTTCTCATTGAACTTGGAGACATTACACAGCTGCCCCTTTCAGCAAATAAAAAATCCCTAGGCGTCACTGAAACAGAACACTGAAGAATAAAATGCATTACTGTTGACGGCAGTATCAGTGACACAGAGTGGTTTTCTATTTTATTTTTTGAAACCAAAGCAAGAACGATACCATACAGGTTAATTTAAATAATATTATGTTATTTAATGATGATCAGATGATCGAAACTTGTACGGAATAAGGGCTTGTTTGATATCCAGCTCTTGTAGGAATTAAATATCTAAATCTGTCGAACTTTACTGTATAATGGCTCGTCGGAAACATTTTTTCCGTATCCTTAACGGTTTATGAAAAATTGAAAGTTACCCCATTGTGGAGTATTAGTAGCTGTGACTATATGTTGGCATCAGTATGGTTATTCCTTGTGACTTAATATTTGTTCAGGATTTATATGCTGTGTGATCGAAATATAATGATTTGGTATATACAAGGGTACTTCAGGCTTCAGATTTATGGTCTAATGTTGCCTCCTATAGCAAAGAGTTTTCTCAACTTTTCCACTGCATCTTCTGTGAAATGTGACGTTTAGCAGGTTGCTGTTCGCCTTCTTCGCCGCTTTCAGTGAGTGAGGTGTTGCATTGATAAAGAGTAGAGGCAGAGATGACATGGCATTGAGCCTCGGAAATTTAGGGTTTTCGTTGTTTCTTAAGCTCAGATCAGACTAATGCTCATATCACTGTTATGACTTGTTTCTTTGGAGATACTTGTTCGAATGTGGTGTGTGCAACTTCGTACACAATGGTAAGGAGAGGTAAGTTACAGAGTGGTGCAGTAACTGTCGTCGTAGGAAAGCTGGACAGGAGCAGAAATGATTAGCGAACAAATAACACAGCAATCAGGAGATTTGAATTTCTCTAAAAGTACGAAAACTCAGAGCCAGCTATCAATGTCACAGGGAAGAAGAACGAACGAAGGTGCCGTAGCTTAGTGGCTCCGAGAGCAATTGGCCTGAGTGGCTCCCACCGCTCGTCCTATACTGTGGTAGCAGGGTGCGCTCGTGGTACAGAGCTGCGGGAGGTGTGGCTCAGCGGGGGCGCGCCATTGGGTCCGCAACATCCAGCGTGACCGCTGTCGGCGTCAGACGGAAATCCTCCATATGCTGTGGGGTGGTACCGGTATAGGATACCATAGAATGAACTTGTGCTCTGTTGTAAGGACATCGATGGTGACAAAGCATTAATTTTTAGATTTCCTTCCTTCATAGCTTTCGTATGTTTGTCTTTAACCCAAATTCTGTGCTACCTAAAATGTCTATTCCATTCTACATTCTAACACTTCGTTAATTTCGTACAGAAATGTTGTCGCCATTTTGCGAATCTTAGCACAGATGTATCTCGTTCTCTCGCACGACTATTCCCCTCGTGAGATTTGTTTTCGCTTTCTTCGCTGCGTGTTTGGGAACAAGTTGGCAATATCGGAGCCCCCAATCATCGGAGCCATAACGATTTGTTGACTTTACGTACAATCATTTTACTGTGCGGGACGGCCGAATCGTGTCGTTTAGCGCGGGTCCCAGGGAGACGTAAGTGTACGTTGCCGCGAAGCGCGCTCGCCGACAGGTCAGAGGTGAGGACCCATACGCGGCGAAAGCGGACACCCCGGAGTACGTGGTGCCGCTTCTTTCTGGCAGAGGTGACTCCGAGGCGACCCGGCGGCGGAGCCACCACTCGCCTGCGGGTCTGCCCTTCCAGCGCTGAGGAGCTGGCGCAAAACTTTCTTCCTGGTTCGAGACACTCGGAAGATGGCCAGGCGGAACAGCGGCCGCTTGCGCCAGGCGCATCCGTTGTGATGACCACCTACAATCGAGCGACGTGGAGCAATTGGAAAAAAACGGCAGGTGGACACCACTTACCGTGCTCCGACTGGAGGTCGCACAGTAGGGTGAAAAATGGTGTTTATGGATAAAGGAGCAACCTGGTGAAATAGGATTACACTGAAGACGACAGATGCGACTGCAAATAAATACAGACAATGGAATATCCTCTTCTCTCTCCAAATCGAACCAAATCTGCACATCAGTAATACCTGCTTTTTCACCGCCAAAAAAGTGGAAGAATGTTGCAAAACTGAGATTTAGTGCACTTTGCTCTCGGGAAGTGAAGTAGCAAAAGAAGATATCACCAAAATCTTGATTCTAAAAATCAGTCTTTAAAGCCAAATGGCCCGTACGACCACGTGGTTTTTTCGCGTCCACTCTTATGTGCTCGAACATTCTCTTATCTGCACAACTAATGTGCAGATGTCTGAATCCATGTGTAAGACCATGTGTCCTGACTTTTCAGTCATAAAATAACGATAACTGAAAACAGAAGTAATACCAGAGTGAAAAGTGAATATTCATTGTTTACGCTCACGTGACATTTAATGTCACGGGCCATACACCATAACCAGTTGACACAGAGTAGTGATTTATAATGACGACCTAAAGGTTAAAACAAGGTCCGAACACAGAGCACCTCTCTTTGGTTAAGTCCAAAGCAACTGACGAGAATCTGATTAGTGAGGAAAAAAATTGTTGTTGTTGTGGTCTTCAGTCCAAAGACTGGTTCGATGCAACTCTCCATGCTACTCTATCCTGTGTGAGCATCTTTGTCTCTGCATAACTGCTGTAACTTAGCATCCTTCGGAATCTGTGTACTGTATTCATCTCTTGGTCTCCATCTACAATTATTACCCCCCCCCCCCTCCCCCCTGGAACTTCCCTCCAATACTAAACTGATGATCCCATGATGTCTCAGGATGTGTCCTATCGATCTGTCCCTTCTTCTAGCCAAGTTAGTTATGTGATCCACCCATCCAATCTTCATCATTCTTCTGTAGTACCACATTCAAAAAGGTTCTATTCTCTTCTTGTCTAAACTGTTCATCGCTCATATTTCAATTCATTATTACACGATTATTAAAAAATTATACTATGAGCCGTTTAGAAGTTGTGACAATGCTGTTGCCTAGACGTGTACAAAGTTATTCTGAAGTACATTTCATACGTATCACCAGAATGTTGCTGTATTACTTTGTTTTATTTTTTTAGACTCTTTCGTCATCATCTGGCAGACTTTAAAGTTTAAAATTGTGTATACTTATTATTGCTGTGGAATCAAATGGGCCTGACATAACCCACGAAGTTTTTCAGTTCCCACTGTAGCTGCCTGACGTGACGCACAAAGTTCCCAAAGTAGCTGTTGACTATGGATAGTGCTTTAAACCTTATCCAGTCTTCTTGTATTTTTTTTAGCCTTTACCAATAAAACTAGCTTCTGAAAATTCTGCCTCGCTTTTTTTGCATATACGCACAATTCAGGTATTTCTAACGCCGTGGATCATTTGAAAAACTGTTAAATTTTTGCCTCTTTATAAACTTTTGAAACTTACGCGTTACCAATCTACTTCTGGAACTTTCGAGGATTGCATTCCTTAGTTTCCAGCAAACATTAATTGACCAATAGTTTTGTTGAGTTACTGAGACCTATTTTCATGCAACAAAGGCGGATCTCAGGTAGAAACTAGTACCTACTAGCACGTGAAACTACGTGTGTTCTCCCACTTTTACAATCACAGTAACAATCTGCAAATCACAATACAAGTATGATAACTGGACGAGAATACTTCAGCGCTATTCCCATTGCATTCTAAATCGAGACTACATTCATGACACAGCTGATTTAGTCATAAACACCTGAGTTAACACGTACCGTGCCCCCGCCCCGCCTGACACCGTGCCTCCGGGAATGGCTGCGCGCCTGGCGAGGTGGAGGCAACGAACGTGTTAAGTGAAAATCGGCTGAAGAGATTTGTACAGTGTGCAACTGATTAAACAGACACTAGTCAACACGACATACAAAGTCAAATTCAGAGAAAAGCTTTCAGAGTCCTTTGAGATCAAAACTAGGGCCAGACTGGGAGACCGATTTTTCGCCTTGCTCTTTCCCTCTGCCCTTGATAAAATGATCACGGAATGCAGGCAGTAAATGAAAGGAGTAGGTTGAACACTGTCGTGAAAGAAAAAAGGAAGACACTTAGATTGTCTTGCATTCGTGTGGGATGATGAGTGATTGTCGGAATCATTCGAGAAGTCATCTAATCAAACCATCCAGCTCCAGAGACAAGCTGCTACGCAGGTTTACGGATTTCTCTCGAGAAAACATGGGCGAAGACCAAAACAGCTCCTAGGCTGATGACACTGGAAGGAGGGAAAATTAAGAAGATTGATAGAATTAAGTACCTGAGGCAGTGAGTAGAAAGTAATCTAACAGAAAAAGAAGCTATGGGAGTACGAAGAAACAAGAGGAATTTAGCAAATAAACTCACTATAAAGGGTTAAAGTGGTTCAAACCGCCATATTGCATTAGTCATTAGTTAAAATGTGTAGTGCGTTTCATGAATTTAACTATATGACACAGTGCTGCTCTGTATACAATTTGTATTTGGATTTTTGCTTTTACAGTCAAAATACAAATTCTATACAGATCAGTCCTGTGTCATGTAATTATTACCGTAAAACGCACTACACATTTTTACTAATGACTAATGCAATATGGCCGCTTAAACCATTTAAACCTTTTATCCGTGAAGATGCTCCAAGACCGAAGCCGATAGAATTTGGGTTTAAAATAAAAACAGTTGATGGTTCAAATACGCATTTTATGCAAGTTCTGTATACCTAGATAAAGACCATCTCGCACTCCGTCAGGAAAGAGGAGCATGTTCTTCGGATACTTCCTTAGGATGGAACAAAGGAGCTTGATGTAACAGAAAAGGAAATTTCTTATGTACGAGAGAACCGAAGTACGCTTGATCCAAGAAGTACAAAACCATCTGAAGGAAATGGAAATGTTGTAAACGGATATTTACACAGTCCGGAACCGCGCTGCTGCTACGGTCACAGGTTCGAATCCTTTCTCGGGCATGGATGCGTGTGATGTCCTTAGGTTAGTTAGGTTTAAGTAGTTCTAAGTCTAGGGGACTGATGACCTCAGATGTTAAGTCCCATAGTGCTTAGAGCGATTTGAACCATTTTAGATTTACAACATAACGGCTTTCAAATGAAAAAGTCAGCCTGCTACAGGTTTCCAGGACAGAATTAGACCTGGGACAAAAATTGTCATGGACAGAAGAGTGAATTAGGTTGGAAAGTGTGAGAGTTGGATAATATTAGACAAAGATAAACACCAAAGGAACAAGGTGATACGAATTAACGCGGTCCTCCGTTTGCCAAAACGAGAAGAAGAGGAAGTATCGAAGCTGGTGGGTGGTCCTCGCCAGTGGCTAAGTTCCAGCGAGTGCAGACCTATCGACAGATCGTTATGCAAGCGGCCTGCTGTGCGGAGTTTCGCAAGACGCGCCGCCCGCCGCTTTCTATACAAACAGTGATGGCTCACACGAGCGCGCCGACAAGTAGCTGGTCTCCACCTGCCGGCGCCTGCATTGTCAAGGAGGCGTGCGCAGCTTGTGTAGCTCTCTGGCTGTCCAATTAACACGCCTCTACCCGCACCGCGCCCTCTGTGTGTTGTGCTGCGCTGATATTTGCCAGCCAACTTTCACGAGACGTCTCGTTCGACGAGTGTAGCTGTCCTCCCACTCTGGACATTTCCCACCCCTTCACCAAAAGAAGGAAAAATTCGGACTAGTGGCAAAGGAGGAATGAATAACTGCTTCTGCACATGTGGCTGCACTGCTAAGCCTGGGAAGGAACCAACAGATGCCAAGAACTTTCCTCCTTTTTTGTATCACCTGTGATGTATCTTCGAGGTGGATTGTTTGCAATAGTATTGCGGCTAGTGTTGATGAAATGCTGCACCCTGAAGAAGTGGGTATGAGGCCTGGTAGTGTTTGTTATGGCGAAATACTAAATTGCAGCCGAGACATCGATGATGGATTCGAGATAAATCTGGTCGCCAAGGCTGCATGCAGTAAGAGCATGAAAGGAAGAAATGCATGTAAAAAACCACTCTATAATCACTCCATCTCAGATAATATGTAACTGAATAGAGTGTTTCAAAAAGTACTTTACAACTTCAAAAATTCATATAAATTTATTGAAAGAAGATACAGAGCTGGGTTTAGTGTTATTTTGCAGGGAAACACATCGAGTTTTTTTTACCTTAAGCCAAAGATGTTGTATGTGGCTTCCGTTGGTTGTCCTGCACACATCCCACCGGAAGTCAATTTCTTCCCAAACTCGCTGTAGCATTGCAGGTGTAACTTGCTCAGGGGTGGCCCTACGAAATCGATGAGGATGACCAAGAACGAAATGTTTACTTCATGCAAGATGGTGCACCACTCCACTGCCTGCCCGACGCCTGGGATTTTCTCAGTGACCGCTTTCCAGGTCAATGGATTGGCCGTGATGCGCCAATTGCCTGGCCCCACGTTCTCCACACGTTACACCACTAGATTTTTTAAATGGGGATTCAACAAGGATATCGTGTTTGTACCTCCTGTACCGGCTTCTCTGCCTGAACTTAGAGCTAGAATTTACACCGCAACGTTGACAAAACGTTGTCTCACTCGCTCACCGACGTCGTCAGATGTGCTTGGACGACCTGATGATTTCCCATGTCTTACCGAGCACCCTGTTTCTACGGAACATTTATACCAGTAAAGGCAGCCATCTTTAACGCAACTGCCGCTAGCGCTCCTTACGGTGTGATTCGGCACTAGCGAACTACGCGAGACAAAACTTGATGTATTTCCCCACAAACTGAGATTAAAATCCCCTTTGTAGGTACTATGAATTTTGAAAGTTGTTGAGTCCTTTTTCCAACACCCTGTATTAACGCAGCAGACCGTATTCGACCGTCTTCGAGGATGCAGAATTCGTCACACACGAATAATTCTTTGGTGGGCAGCACTTACCAGACGCCAACTGGATAACGCTCAAAAGGGTGAGAACAACGGTTTGTGATAGGGGCCACCGGGTGAGACAGGTTTACACTGTGGGGAAACATGTTATTGCGGACAGATCCAGAGTCTGGAACATCTTCTTCACTGACCAAATATAAACGAAACTGTAAATAAGCATGAACTGCTTTTACCACAGAAAACTACTGAAACTGACGGCGGAAATTGGAAAACGAAGATACAATGGACTTTGGACTCGGAAAATAAAGTAAAGTAGCAAATGATGAGACTACCTGACGTTTGATTCTTATAGCAGATGTCGTCAAACGCTTCGTACAACCCTGCAGTTCCTCCGCATCCATTCTTATATGGTCTAACATTCTTCTAGACAACTTACGCGCAAAAAAATTTATGACTGCGTGTCAGATCGTGTGTCCTGATTTTCTAGTCATAGCACAACGACAGTTTAAGACAAAACTAATAAAGTGAAAGATGAATATTCATTGTTCGTGATCAGGTAGCATATAATGCCACGTGACACACACTACAATCAAGTGACTCGGAGTAATGAATTATAACGGCGACTAAAGGCATAAAAGCCGGTGCCGAAAACAGAGGCGTTCTTTCCGATCAAGGCCAAAGCTACCGAAGAGAAATCTTATGATTGAGGTTAATGGGAAACAAATTAGGGTGTGAGTATTTTGAGCGATGATGACACGCTGTTGCATAGAAGGGTACACATTTATTTCGAGGTAGTTATTGCATGTCCGTACTGTCTCCAATCTTATGCTGTAGTCTTGCGTGTTTTTTGTTTTGCCAGGAAGCACTAATCAAACTTATCAGGTTCTGTGAGTTCTGCTACACTTTTTCTGTGTGCACGCATAATTCAGTCACCTCTGGAGGCATGTTTCAATCGAAGAACCTTAGTTCAGCTTTTTACAAAAGTGTGAAACACTTACTTCTCCTGTCCAGCTGTGAAAATTACAGGAATCGCATTCTTTCTTTTTGTTTTGTTTTCACTTAGCGTAACTTCAGCAATAGTTTCGTTGATTGAATAAGGTCTGTTCTTATTTAACAGGAGGAGTATTTAGGTAGAAACAATGTCCTAAGACGATATATGCTCCTCTATATTTACAGTCTGTAAATGACAATATAGTACATGGGCGAGCGTTTTCATCGTACCTTTCCCCTAATTGCTATTCCCATTACCTTATAAACCGAGGATTGGTAGAAAATTTGACAACACTCATGACATAACTAATTTAGTCCCTTAATTGTGGAGGATCCCAATTCAATTCCCGGCACAGCCAGATATATTTGCTGTGGGGGAGGACTGGAAATGGTTACTGTTAGCAGCCTGATGCTAATAGACGTGAGAAGTAGCGCCTCCAAGATGTTGCAAAATCATAAAGGCCGGCAGGAAGTTGCGCTGCCCCCGCATCCTCCATATCGCATCCGAATTAAGCCTTTGGCAGAGGACGACACGGCCGCCGGTCGGAACAGTATGGTCCGTAAGGACTGGAACGCGGGGAAGTCTGCTTCACTTCTCGGTGGCCGGCGAATATTTCGTCCTGTGTTCTTGGGACACGACTTTAGCGTCCTACGAACTGCGTCATTTCGCACACTATTTCTCTAGATACAGAGTATTTTGCAAGTCTCTGCCTGAAGATAAAATGTTATTAGCGTCAGACAGTGTACTTTAATTAATATATTTCATTGTCTCTTTGCCGCTGAAAATGAGGCCACCGCTGAATAATTTTCAGCAAACAGCTAAAGTGATATGTAGCATCGTCCCTAATAAATTTCATCAAAAACATTCCTGCCACTTCGTCCGCAGCTCGTGGTCTCGCGGTCGCGTTCTCGCTTCCCGAGCACGGGGTCCCGGGTTCGATTCCCGGCGGGGTCAGGGATTTTTCACCTGCCTTGACATGACAAGGTGTTTGTGTTGTCCTCATCATTTCATCATCGTTCATGAAAGTGGCGAGTTTGAACTGAGCAAAGGTTGGGAATTTGTACGGGCGCTGTTAACAGCGCAGTTGAGCGTCCCACATACCAAACATCATCATCAACATTCCTACCACTTCACATAAGGCGCGACCGAGGTCACGACACTGTTTATCACTCTCTATCCAGAATGATAGGTTGACATCTGTGGCCTCAAGGAAATGGCTCTGAGCACTATGGGACTTAACAGCTGTGGTCATCAGTCCCCTAGAACTTAGAACTACTTAAACCTAACTAACCTAAGGACATCACACACATCCATGCCCGAGGCAGGATTCGAACCTGCGACCGTAGCAGGCGCACGGTTCCGGACTGCGCACCTAGAACCGCGAGACCACCGCGGCCGGCTGGCCTCAAGACGAAAAACTTCAGAACACCAGGTCGTCTGGTACTTTCACAGAGTAAATGCCAAATTCTAGTCCCATTAGGTATCTTTTTTTCAGCTTACCTTTCACCAGAGATGAAGCACTAGATCATACCAGACTGACGACAACGGGTGGAACGTACTAGAAGTCGTTTACAGAAATACGTTCAAGATTTCAGCTGCATTTATTAAAGAATTACATTGCAGAGGATTAATGCATGGTGCGACAGCTGGCAGCTTTCCCTAAACGTAGATAAATGTAATATAATGCGCATACATAGGGGCAGAAATCCATTCCAGTACGATTATGCCATAGGTGGTAAATCATTGGAAGCGGTAACGACCGTAAAATACTTAGGAGTTACTATCCGGAGCGATCTGAAGTGGAATGATCACATAAAACAAATAGTGGGAAAAGCAGGCGCCAGGTTGAGATTCAAAGGAAGAATTCTAAGAAAATGTGACTCATCGACGAAAGAAGTAGCTTACAAAACGCTTGTTCGTCCGATTCTTGAGTATTGCTCATCAGTATGGGACCCTTACCAGGTTGGATTAATAGAAGAGATAGACATGATCCAGCGAAAAGCAGCGCGATTCGTCATGGGGACATTTAGTCAGCGCGAGAGCGTTACGGAGATACTGAACAAGCTCCAGTGGCGGACACTTCAAGAAAGGCGTTACGCAATACGGAGAGGTTTATTATCGAAATTACGAGAGAGCACATTCCGGGAAGAGATGGGCAACATATTACTACCGCCCACATATATCTCGCGTAATGATCACAACGAAAAGATCCGAGAAATTAGAGCAAATACGGAGACTTACAAGCAGTCGTTCTTCCCACGCACAATTCGTGAATGGAACAGGGAAGGGGGGATCAGATAGTGGTACAATAAGTACCCTCCGCCACACACCGTAAGGTGGCTCGCGGAGTATAGATGTAGAACAGAGGTAAGATTTTTCTCTCTCTGCTTTACTGATTTATGTCTCTTTTATGCTAGTTTTTCTATACCGGTAATTAACACTAACTTTGGGGGTCGATTGTTTATAATGTTCCTTGTCTTGTAACTAGTCTCTTTTTGTTAATGTTAATTGTTAGTGTTCGTTCATTGCTTCGTAAGTCTTAGTTTAGACTCATGTTGGATTTTAGAGCAAGTGATTTTTTGCGAGACGGTGCCCTGTTACATTTATGTCTTTCTCTTTCCTTAGTTTCAAGTCTTTAGGGCATAAGTGCATCGTCGTTTGCTATTATTTGGAATGAAAACCTTACATAAGAATAAACCTTCGGTGCAAGTCTTGCCTAAGACTGCAGGGACTCGAGACAGCTATTTCGCGCTTACAAGGGGCGGTGCTTAAATCTGGACAAATTTCAAATGGAATTTTCCGCCATATCGTAGTTCCGCCGAAGGTAGCGATTGGCGTTCTTGAAAGCCATAGGCTTCTAATAAACAGCCAGAACCTCAAAATGACCGAGATATTACGAACAGGTGCGGAGTACAGCCGAGGAGCCGCGATTATCGAAAGATTTCGCGCTGTGCGCTCGTCCACTGAAACAGTTCGATTCTTCGGGTGCCCGAGATGAACTGTTTTCGATATTGTAGCCAAGTGTAATGCTTCGGAGATGTCTGGGGAAGATTCCACTAACCCAAAGAGAAAATCTTATTCGAGGAAACGCGTGTCACGAACTGTGGCAATCATAGAAAAGGCTCAGGCACTGATTTCGGAGAACCAGGGGCTATCGCTGAGGAAATTGGCGTCAGTATTGAATGTTAGCGAGCGCACAATGCGTCGGATGACAGAGGAGGATCTTGTACGAGCCATTTAGTCCAGAACTGGCTTTCGGATAACATTGACATGTTCTGTGGTCAAAGGAGTTCTGGCCCCCGAATAGCTCGGATTTGAGCCCATTCGACTACTACGTTTGCAGCATAGTCGAAAGAGTTACCAATTAAGACGAGGCACCCTAATGTCGCTTCTATACGCACTACTATCGAAGCAGCATTCGCAAATATGGACAACACTGTTTTAAAGAGTGCGTGCGATCGCTTCGGAACAAGATTGGAGGCGATCATTGCGTCTGAAGGGGGTTACACCGAGTAATGTTACTCTTGTAAGATACCACTACTTATACGTAAAAGGATATTCATTTTCATTTATATTATGTTTTAATAAATTTGCTGTTTAGAAAGTTTCATTTATCCGAATTTAAGCGCCGCACCCTGTACACACCACACGTTCCCTCGGCGGCAGAACTGACCCAATGGCGCCAGGGGCTGCCAGTCTGCACTGCGGAAGAGGTCCCGGAAGTGCTTTACGGCCTTTTTTGTACGGGAAATGGCGGCCGTTCCCAAGGTGTAGTTCGCACCTCTTCGCGAAGCGACACGTGTCTGTTCCTTTTACGATGGCCCGCACCAGCCCACCCTTGGGCCGAAGACAAGTCGGGGGCTAGAGATTTCTCGCGGTCGGCCGGCTCGCCCGCCTTACGTAACGTGTAATTTGTCGACGAAACGGCGCTAGTGTTACACGCGGGCACGTCAACACCGAGTGTTATGTTCTGGAGGCTGCCGGCTTCCTGTTATCTAACCGAGTTGTCAACTGCACGGAGCGACGTAAGAATCCGGGCCTCTAGGTCACAGCTCACGCGTGGTGACAGGCTGGATTCCGGGCTGACTTACGTGTCAGATGTTTCCGGCAAGGCTGGAACCCGTGTGAAACTTTTTGTGTTTACAAGCGTCATTGTGAGAGTTGTAATGACTTACAGTTTTATGTTACTTTTCTTACCGCTACCGTACTCGAAAGGTTAACGTCGCTGCCTTCGTTGCGGAAGGATCTTGGTTCGATTTCCGGTATCTCCTCTGATTTTTCTGACAACGGAAACTCCCCATCGCACCCCCCTCATATTTAGTGGTAAAATGGCCCATTGGATAGCCCGCCAAAAGCTGAACACAGATCAAGCATGAAAACAGGAAGAAGGTGTACTGAACTGTGGAAAAAGGAAGCAAAATAGAAACAGTGAACGGTCCATCCTTAATATCTGCAATATCCAACTACGTCATAGAGCGTAGTGTCGTGCTTGTGTGGTCTCGGTGTTAAACTGCGAAGCGGGAGATCTATGTTCAAATCTCCCTCGTGCCCTATATGTATTTTTTTTCACGAAATTACGAACTGTCCGTCCCGTCATTGACATATCTGTTCGCTGTATTCAGATCTGTTTATGTGTTGTGGCGTGATGTCCGTTTTCAACAGCAACATATAACGAAGTGACCTCCAGACGTGCGTACCTCCTTTTTTTTCTACACAGGTACCAGATGTATGCCTCTTGCGTTCCGTTTTGGAAGTTTTGACTCTTGAATTCTTTCGTTGTAACACAGTTCACACCCATTTATTTCTTGTTATCATTTCTGTGAGAGGTCCGTGAGGCATCTCGCCCTCTCTTACTGTTCGTCACAGAATATGGACCATGTGGTAAGAATATATCACCGTCACAACTAAATATACTGAAAGTCAGAGCAGGTGAGATGCCGTATAGGCCTCTCACAGAAATGAGCCGGCCGAGGTGGCCAAGCGGTTAATGGCGCTACAGTCTGGAACCGCGCGACCGCAGGTTCGAATCCTGCCTCGGCCATGGATGTGTGTGATGTCCTTAGGTTAGTTAGGTTTAAGTATTTCTAAGTTCTAGGGGACTGATGACCTTAGAAGTTAAGTCCCATAGTGCTCAGAGCCATTTGAACCATTTGAACCACAGAAATGAAAACAACCAATGAACTGGTGTGGACTATGTGACAATGAAGGAATTCAAGAGTCAAAACTTCCACAAGTGTAAGAATCGCCGGCCGGAGTGGCCGTGCGGTTCTAGGCGCTACAGTCTGGAACCGAGCGACCGCTACGGTCGCAGGTTCGAATCCTGCCTCGGGCATGGATGTGTGTGATGTCCTTAGGTTAGTTAGTTAGGTTTAATTAGTTCTAAGTTCTAGGCGACGATGACCTCAGAAGTTAAGTCGCATAGTGCTCAGAGCCATTTGAACCATTTTTTTTTTTGTAAGAATCATAACGTGTGGTACCTGCTTAGAACTAATTGGAGGTACGTACGTCTGGAGGTCTCTTCGTTACACGTTGCTGTTGCAAACGGACATTACGCCACGACACACACACACACACACACACACACACACACACACACACACACGCACGCACGCACGCACACAACTTTGAACACAGAGAACAGATCCGTCAATGACCAGACGGGCAGTTCGAAATTTTGTGAAAAAAAAAATGAGGTGCGAGGGTGATTTATACCCAGATCTCCACCTTCGCAGTCTAACACCGTGTTGTAAGTCAGGATAATGTGAATGATGAATCTGAAATTGTAAAGTTCACTCGGCTCTGAGCTTTATTTATACTTTTGTTATTTTATTCACATCCTTCTCGCGGGCGAGAGTGTCACCAGCAGAAATTTCCAATCTTCGTCCACGTTATAAATGAAGAAAAAATAACAAAATGGCTCTGAGCACTATGGGACTTAACATCTGTGGTCATCAGTCCCCTAGAACTTAGAACTACTTAAACCTAACTAACCTAAGGACATCACACACATCCATGCCCGAGGCAGGACTCGAACCTACGACCGTAGCAGTCGCGCGGTTCCAGACCGAGCGCCTAGAACCGCTAGACCACCGCGGCCGGCAGAAAAAATAACATTACATTTTTGATTTAATAACATGTGATATTGAAACATTCTTTAAAAAATGATGTTTTCTCGAGTAATCGGTAGGTTAACAGGTTAAATTGTTTGAAAGACCTCATTTCCACTTATGGTTTTCTACATTGTATGACATGCTATCGTAAATTTCGACATTAAGCCATTTACGAGGACAATTCATGTGTTAGATTGCACCTATGACTTGATTCATATTGTGCAATGGCACTAATTGTGGCAGTATGGTGAAATTTCCGTAGCATAACACGAAATGTAAACAGCCATAAGCGGAAATGACAACTGAGCTGATGATCATATAATGTTATTGCGACAATTGTTGATGATGGCGAAAACAGCGATATTGATAAATGTAGCAGTGTATGAAATGAAGAAGTCAAAGTGGAAGGATAGGGGTTATCCGGCTGATTGGGGATTCCGAGTGTGAGGACACAGAAGAGCTAGAGGGCACTTTAATTTCGAGGTAGGTGTTTTGGTCAAAAGTCTTTTGTTAATGTGGGATTTGGTGCCTGCTGTGGTACAATGGAAGCCAGGCCATATTTATGGGACAGTGAAAAAGAAAAGAAAGGAGAAGTTGCTGTTGGTTAGCAGCAGGTAGGAAAGCTGCGTCTTTTACGTACTGGAAGTTGGAAATGGGCAAGAAACTCAGAGGAAACGAGTGAGAGGGTCTGACATGCGAAGTTGACGGTGTGGGTAAGAAAAACAAGGAGTTGAACAAGTGTGCCTGACGCTTTAAGAGAGAGTAGGCCTGGTTGTGGAACTACACTGAGCGCTAAAGAAACTGGTACAGGGATGCGTATTCAAATACAGAGGTATGTAAAGAGGTAGAATACGGCGCTGCGGTCGAAAACGACTATATAAGGCAACAAGTGTCTGGTGCAGTTGTTAGATCGGTTACTGCTGCTACAATGGCGGGTTATCAAGGTTTAAGTGAGTTTTAACGTGGTTTTATAGCCGGTGCACGAGCGTTGACACAGCATCACCGAGGTAGCGATGCAGTCGGGATTTTCCCGTACGACCATTTCACGAGTGTGCCGTGAATTTCAGGAATCCGGTAAAACATGAAATATCCGGCATCGCTGCGTTCAGAAAAAGACCCTGCAAGAACGGGATCAACGACAATTGAAGAGAATCGTTGAACGCGACAGAAGTGCAACCCTTCTGCAAATTGTTGCAGATTTCAGTGTTGGACCATCAACAAGTGTCAGCGTGCGAACTATTCAACGAAACATCATCGATATGGCCTTTCGGAGCCGAAGGCCCACTCTTGTACCCTTCATGACTGCACGACACAAAGGTTTATGCCTCGCCTGCGCCCGTCAACACCGACGTTGGACTTTTGATGACTGGAAACATGTTCTGGTTGGACGAGTCTCGTTTCGAATTGTATCGAGCAGATAAACGTGTACGGGTATGGGCACAACCTCATGGATTCATCGGCCCTGCATGTCATCAGGGGACTGTACAAGCTGGTGGAGGCTCTGTAATGGTGAGGGGCGTGTGCAGTTGGAATGATATGGGACCCCTGATACGTCTAGGTACGACTCTAACAGGTGACACGTACGTAAGTATTTTGTCTGACCAGCTACATCCATTCATGCCCATTGTGTATTCCGACGGACGTGGGCATTTCCAACAGGACAATGCGACAGCCCACACGTCCAGAATTGCTACAGATTGGTTCCAGAAACACTCTTCTGAGTTTAAACACTTCCTCTGGCCACCAAACTCCCTAGACACGAATATTATTGAGTATATCTGGGATGCCTTGCAATGTGCTGTTCAGAAGAGATCTCCACCCCCTCGTACTCTTAGGGATTTATGGACAGCCCTGCTGGATTCATGGTGTCTTTTTCCTCCAGAATTACTTCAGACATCAGTCTAGGCCGTGACATGTCGTGTAGCGGAACTTTTGCGTGCTCGTTGGGGCGCTGCATGATATTCGGCAGATGTATCAGTTTTTTTGGCTCTTCAGTGTATTTATTCGATTGCACCTATGATTTGATTCAAATCGTGCAATGGCAGTAATTGAGTATGTTTGAAAGCTCAAATTTCAGTAGCATAACACGAAATGTAAACAGCCGTAAGCGGAAATGACAACTTTCAAACGCTGAACTGATGATCGTATAATGTTATTGTAATAGTTGTTGTTCTTGTATGATGGTGAAAACAGCGATGTTGATAAATGTAACATTGTATGAAATGAAGTCGAACTGGGAGGCTAGGGGTTATGCGGCTCAATGGGGATCCCAGTATGAGGGCTCAGAGGAGCAAGAGTTGGGCTGTAATTTTTAGGCATGTGTTTTAGTCATGAGTGTTTTGTTAGCATGAGCTTTGGTGCCTACTATGGTACAACGGAAGCCAGGCCATATTTATAGAACAGTGATCGGTTGGTTAACAGCAGGTAGGAAAACTGTGTATTTTACGTGCTGGAAGTGGAAAATGGACAAAAAATGCAGGGGAAATGACGAGGGTCTGAGTTGTAAAATTGACGGTGTGGGTAAGAGAAAGAAGGACTTGGAGAAGAGTGACTAATGCCTTAAGAGAAAGTGGGCCTGGTCGTGGAACTGTTTGGCTCGTACATTAGGAAGGAAAACTGCATGAACGGTAGGCTGATCTGATGTAGGGTGCACTGTCTTTGGTTGATCCAAGCGAACGCTTATGAGGAAGCAAGTTTTATCACCGATAGCAAGACTTGGCGAAGCATAGCATAGGCGGAAGCCTTACTCACCGACGGCGACTTTGGTGACTCCTTAGCGGGCTTTGACTCTTGGGCGGTGGGGGACGCACTGGTCGCTGCCAGGAAGTGCAGGATCAGCGTCGCCAGCGACACGGCGCTGAACGCGGACGCCATCTTGCGTCTCGTTGTAGTTGCTGCTGCTGACGATCCGGCTGCTGCCCGTGCGTCTGCAAAGGAAAACCGCAGCCTGAAGATGAGGTTTCGAAGACACGCCGAAACGTTACGAATCGAAGATAACTAAGCTCTACTGCATTTGCTGTTCTGGAATGTGCCGGAAGAGGAAAAGCGAAGTAAAGTAATTGAGATGTGCATGGGTAGGTAAGCATAATATAAAGAGCCTTGCACGACATTTGCTGCTGTTGCAAGAGGAGTGAACTTAATTGCTGCTAGTTGCCTCACGGAACCGCCATCTGCTTCATCACGCTCGTTCGCCTTATTAACTCCAGCAATAACCCTATATATTTTAGCAGGCGAGCTAAAATTGAGAAAGAGAAAACATAAGAATACAATAAAATAGAAGGAACGAAATATAATCAATCCAGTACTACAACCAGTTATCTCATGAATAGCATTATTAAGTAGCACTGTTCGTTCACTGTGCTTCATTGTAGGACGTAAGCCTGTTCAGTAATGAACGACCACATTATTACCGTATATTATGTGTCTCTGCTTACCCACATAAATTTTCACGCTATAATGAAATGAACTCATAATTGATCACATGAAGCATTTCAGAAGCTTCGTTCACGCTTATTTTAATTTAAAAATGTATTTATAAAATCGCCTTCGTAAGCTTCGTTGCAATCTCTGGTGTGCTGTTGAGCTAACGTAAGAGCAAGTTTTGTAATGTGATCGGAACACCTAATCTAATAATTCGTTATCACCGCAACAGAAGCTTCCTCAAATATACCCAAAGACATCCCAGAGGCTGGCACTGCCTCTTATTTATACATATTCGAATGACTCTATTCTTCATTTCAGAACTTCAGGAAAGGTGACAAAACGTACTCTATTCGAACATACCTAAGATTCGTGGTAATGTCCTAGCACTGTGGCCTCACTTTGTCGCCCAAACTAAGTACTCCAATTGCTGGTAAACAAACAGAATCAATCGATTCTTGTTATTTCACGGGAGATGGTTAAATGGCTCTGAGCACTATGGGACTTAAAATCTGAGGTCATCAGTCCCCTAGAACTTAGAACTACTTAAACCTAACTAACGTAAAGATATCGCACACATCCATTCCCGAGGCAGGATTCGAACCTGCGACCGAAGCTGTCGCGCGGTTCCGGATTGAAGCGCCTAGAACCGCTCCCCCACCGCGGCCGGCTTCACGGGAGAGGAAAGTAGATTTTTTCTACGGGAGAGGAAATGAATTTCTTTTTAACAAGAACATGTCAGGCTTACAGCACAATGCGACAAAAAGCTATGTCAAATTTGCTTAGATTATTTCGTTTAAGTTTCCAAATTTTTTGTGGTACTTCTGATTAGTAAGTGATTTTTAACCCGAGTAGTTTTATTTTTGTGATTTACATTCATTCGCACTTAGAACGGAACGAATATCTCACGAAAATATACCGTCTGACTAAACAAAATGGCTGTAATGATTGCACTAACGCGCCGTTGTATTGTGAAAGGAAGCAAATGATGCTGTTCCATGCCGAATGAAAAATGGGACCCTAAACAAGGACTTTGACAATTAGCATTATTTTACTTCCTGTGGAAGGAGCACAAAAGTATATGACTGATATAACGTGTGGAAATACATGGTACAATGAATAAAGTAGTTTAGCGATGACAGGGAAGAAGGCAATCATATTGATAAACTGTTCATGACTCAATCACTAACAGCTGGAATGAAGAAAGGAAGCTTATGGTCTAACATCCAGTCGACAATAAGATCATTAGAGACGAATACAAGTTCGATTAGGAGAGGCAGTCAGCCCTCGCTTATCGAATTAGGCATCCGATATCCTCCTCAAGCAATTTAGGGAAATGGTGAAAGATATAAATTTGGAAGGGTGGACTGGAACTTTAGCCGACGTCTTCCCGAATGCGAGTCTAGTGATCCAAAGACCGAATCACCTCGCTCTATTGAGCATTGGCTCTAATGGGGAATCCCGTATTGTCAAACTGGACAACGTCCTCCTCCTTGTAGCTTGCTGTTGCCTTCCTAAGACCTGTTACGGTTCGCCGTGCATCTCTGGCGTATGATAATCGCACCGCACGCATATGTACAGGTCATGAGTCTGGCGATAAGGACAGCACTGTTAAATGTTGTGTTTCGAGGAAAAGGAGGAATTGCTAGTTCTATACACAAGGCAAATGACAAATGCAATTCTAAGCGCTATATTTAACCACTGTGATATTATTGTCGTCTTCATAGAATAAAAAAATAATAAAAAAATAAAAAAATGAAGAAGTACTTTAACCGAAATAGTTCCAAATCTGTTCACGCGTATCACCTTCTCGGCCCTTGCCTCCGATACTGTGAATCGTATTGCTGTGCAACTGTATGAGGCCAGAAACGCGTTTAGAGACTTAATGAGCGGGTGTGAGATGACCATTGAACTTTCCGGTTGACTCTGAACCTTATTACACTATCACCAATTAGTTCTGCTCATTCACGGAGATCTCTTACCAGAGTAAATTCATGATAACAAATAGTGTTACTTCGCACTTACTTTTAATGTCTGCAACAGTTCTACAAGGTTATCGTAGTTGACGAAACTGAAACCGTGGCGTGTTATAGCGTCACACTCATTTTCACTGATACACTACTGTTGACTCAATCATGCTCTGCATCTTCATCTGTACTCCGCAAGCCATCTTACGTCGTGTGGTGGGGGTATTTTTTATATCGTAGTCATGTTCGCTTCTTCTGTCCCAGAACGAGTGTTGATAATCCTCCGTATGATCTTGAATCAAACTTTACCATTTTCGCATTTTTTGCCAGATATACGAAGGAGGAAGCAACATACTGCTTGACTGTTATGGGAACGTACGTTCACGAACTTTTAACGGTAGACTACACCATGATGCAGTAACATCACTCTTGTAAATTGTGCCATTGGAGTTGGCTTAACCGTCCGTGACGCTTCCGCGCTTACTAATCGAACCTATGACAAAACGCGTTGCTCTCCATATGGTTTTCCTTATCAGTTTCTATTTTCTCTGTCAGTCGTATTTGGTAACGGTCGCAGACCGACGAGCAGTACTCAAGTTATAGTCGAATGAGGGTTTGTAAATTACCTGTTTCGTCAGTGGACTAAACTTCTTGAGGACTCTTCCAGCGAATCTCAGCCTGGGATCTATCTTTCTTACGATTACTTTTATGTGGTCGTTTTATTTTAAATCGCTTCTTATGCACGCTCTCTAATATTTAATGGGTGTGACTGCTTCCAGAGATTGACCTGCAGTCGTGGAGTCATACAATAGCCGTCTTTCAGCCAATTTATATGCAATATCTTGTATCTACTTAAGCGGAGGGTACAGTGCCACTCCCTGCACCAGGCGTCATCTTCTGCAAATCTTCCTGCGTTCTCTAACATCGCGGCATCTTTGCTTGTACACCGGCATAATTCGCGAACAGTACAATGGAGTTTGGTCACGCTTCAACACAAGACGTTAGGCTCAGACGCATTTACAGCTGGTTCTGTCATCGCAGCAGTCATTGCCCTATGAGGGTTGCACACTTCAAACGTTCGGGATGACCTCTGCAGAGATGTCGTTGAACAGCCGCAACATCCGCCTTCTATTGCTGTGCGGTCTGTACACGTCGCAGGTCTACCACGACTGTGCACGCCAACTTGCCAGAAAAGTGACAGTACGCCTAAAGTGTAGTTCCTTCTTTTGAGAAGGCAGCTAATAGAGAAAAAACATCCTACACGAATGATAACAAGGTGACTTGGCCAAATGCCGAGGCATTACCACTACCAGTGTGTCCTGAGCAACAGGAAACGGCGGGCGGAGAAACCGGGTCGCCCGTGGCCCTGCGGTGGGCATTTCCTGACAACCTCGCAAACCGGTGATGCCCAATCGCGGTCACTGAAAACCTGCTCGAGCGGACCCACCGCCCAAGCACAGTGGCAGGGAAATAAATGAGCAGCTTAATTTTAGACAGTCGTCGGGCTCGTTAGAGTAATGAAACTCGTTCATTTGACAAGTGTGGGGGATAAAGTCCGTCAATGCCTTCTTAAAGGAACTATGTTCATGAAACTTCTTTGGGTGGCGAGGCAAATATTGTGCCTACTGAGCTATGCAAGCGCAACCAGTTGTTTCCATTCTTGCAGGAGGGTCAGTCCCGGAAGGTATGCAGGGGGACTTCTGTGAAATTTGGAAGGTAGGACAGGATCTACTGGCGGAGGTAAAGCTGTGGGCGTTGGCCGTGAGTCGTGCTTGGACAGTGTAGTCGACAATCACTTGCCCATGAGAGGCAAAGGTCCCAGGTTCGACTGCCAGTCCGACGCAGAGTCTGCAAAGTTTCAAATCAGCGAACATTCCGCTTCACAGTGAAAATTCGTTCTGAGAACAGTATTGACGTTCATAAGTTGAAGGGCTCTTAGAGACTCACTAACAACATGATGAGCAGAGACAATATATGCAATTAATGGTGCAGACATGAGACACAGTAATAGGGATGTAAGTTTTACCGTGCCCATGGCCACTGCTGACACGAGATGTGGGTGTCTTCTGGCACATTCGGCAAGACAACGATGCTGCACGGATATAGCTCTTGGTCAGCTTTGGCCTAACTGATATGGATTGTTTCGCAGCTTTCGAAATCTTCACTCTAAGTGTGAAATATCGCTACGAATGTTCAGCTCACGGCAGTTCCTCAGTCGTCTTCTCTCACTGGTGTGCTCAACACGAATCTGCTGGCTGATCACTCATTTTACTTTATCCCCCTACAGTATCCCGCAAACGACCAGTACCTTCATTATACGAGAACTTGTCGCTCCCGGTCTGTGTCATGATGGTGTGATGAACACATCACATACAACAGAGTGCTCATGTGGCCCCCAAAGTCAATTGCCCCCAGTCCTACACCTAGGATGTCATCGAGTGAAATGTGTCGCCTAGTTCTGCAAATTCTCCGAGGATTGTGGGCAGTGATTAAGTAGTCATACATTATGATGTTTCCCCATGAAATTAGGTGTGTCGGGGAGTCACTGGCATCGTCAAGGCGAAAGGGCGAGTTATATGCTGTTCATTAGGAGTGTGTAATGCAATTGCTGCGCCTGTGGCGTGTGCAGAAACCGCAAACGCGAGAGGGAGACGAGGACGTCACACCAGGCACGGCGATTGCAGTACCCCGGGGGTATCTAGACCGGCGCGGCGACAGGTAACGGCGACGTCCTTGTGTCCGCGGCAGATGGACTGAATTCCTGACCTTATTTGCGGACGCGCGACGAGACAGCGCGGGACTCGGTACAGACGCGTGCGGAGCACTCCGCCTTACGAAACGAGAGCACCCGCGCTCCGGCTTACGTCACGGCCTGTTACACGGGACTCCGAGCAGTCTGACAACCAGAGTAACTCGTTCTATTCCCCTACTCATGCTCTGCACCCAATTACGAGTTCCTTTATTTATGCGTATGTGCTTATGGAAACGCATTACCCGGTAGTTCAGGTTGGGCATGATTGTTATCAGTAATAATAATAATAAATACTCAAAATGATAAATACTCAAAATGCGAGCTCTCAGACAAAAACCTGTAGTAGGCACATTTGCAGATGTCAAAAGAGCATACGATCCAAAAGACAGGCCCTCACTGTTCCAAATTTTAGAAGAGAGGGGATTAGATCCCACAGCACGAGAAATCATAAAATAAACACTAATTGGCATGAAATCCAAAGTAAAATTTATGGGGGAGACCTCAGAACCCTTCGACATTCAGACAGGTGTGAGACAAGGTGATGGACTCTGTCCTATTCTGCTCAACGTAGTTGTAGACAAAGTTATAGAACAATAGGAGAAAGAATTCAAGAAATGTGGAGTTTGGAAACCAATCCGACAGGGCGTTGCCAAAAAGGACCGCTACATACCATATCTTGCATTTGCGGACGATCTGGCCATACTAACAGAGGATAAGCAGACTGCAGTCAAACAGCTGGAAATGCTCAAAGAATGTGCAGAAAAAGTAGGTTTACAACTTTCATTTGAGAAAGCTGAATTCTTTTGTTCAGAAACTGAAATTGCAAGCTTGAAAACAAAATATGGTAAAATTAACAGGGTTCCATACTTTAAATACCTTTGAGAATTCATCGAACCGGCAGGTATTGAAAAAATCTCAAATCAACATCGCCTCCAAAAAATTAAGAAAGGATTAGGGTTAACGCAAAACTTCTACAACAAAAAATCAGTGTCAGGAGGGGCAAAAATTTGACGCTACAATACTGTCATAGAACCAGCAGTCCTATATGCAAGTGAAACACTAGCCCTTGACCGAAAAACAACAACTTGAAAATGGTTGAAATGGCTCTAAGCACTATGAGACTTAACTTCTGAGGCCATCAGTCCCCTATAACTTAGAACTACTTAAACCTAACTAACCTAAGGACATCACACACATCCATGCCCGAGGCAGGATTCGAACCTGCGACCGTAGCGGTCGCGCGGTTCCAGACTGTAGCGCCTAGAACCGCTCGGCCACTCTGACCGGCTAAAGCTTATTATGACCAGCCTTTGAATAATTGTGAGGACACTGGGCGTAAGTGTTACTCCGAGACGAAGGGGTGGGCACAGGAGAGGAAAACGAGGCAAACTGTATGTAGCAGACAATATTTGGTGGTGTGCCAGAACCAGGAAGTAAGCCCGAATGAATAACTTCGGATGAGACATTAAAACAATCCACGACTTTCTCCGTCATTGTCGACGTACCGTTTTGATCCCTGTCATTACCGAGCAACACTGGGTGATTTTACAGGGTGATCGAGAGGTCTCTCACATGAAAAGTAATCAGGTGCATATATGTATGTTTATAATATGTGTTTTATTTTACAACTTCATCCACATAGCACAAGCTCAAAATGATTGCCCTTTTCTTTAGCGTATGCATAAACTCGTTTTACCGTGATTTAACGGCACTTCACGGGCACGTTGATACTTACGTTGCTAATCTCCATTGTTAAGTTCAGATTTAGTTCCGCTAATGTGTGCTGCCTCTTTTATATACAATTTATTTAAGTTATCCCGGCAGGAAGGAGTCTGGAGACGTTACATTGGGAATATGTGGGGGCCATAAGCCTTTAGAGATGATTCGACAACCGTAAAAGTCTCCTGAGAAATGGGTTCATTAGATGTGTGACGAGTAGCGCCGCCCCTCTGCAACCAGCAGTAAAGTTCATCCGCCTTAAGAAGAGGTTTGGAACATAAATCTGTTCATCAGGGTTTCAAAGAAATTAGGACCCCCTATTCGATTCCACAATACAGCACGCCGCACTCCACTTTCTGGCGGTGAAAGATGCTTTCTTGCAAGACATGTTGAATTCCAGTTGACCAAATTCCTGTGTTTTGACTATTCATGTTTCCAGTAAGATGATGCCACCCTCGTCAGTGAGGAAAACAGGATCCAGTTCTGGATATCAACAACCGATCGAAACAGTGAGCAGTACGCTAGATGCTTTTCTTTATCCAACGCCTTCAATTCCAGCACAATACAAATATAATATGCACCAACTGCATCGCTTTCTGGGAAATACCATACAAGAAGTTAGACTGAACAGTCTCTTCGAACGTTCTGAAGGCGAACGCAGCATCGCATCCCTCACTTCAGGCAGTTTACCGCCCGTCAAAATGGCTGGTCCTGGTTTTACTCTTATTTGCATCTGATTTCGCATTCCATGAAACAAGCGGTGCTGTATCTGGGTATTTCCCTCAAATTATGTCAAAATGGTTCAAATGGCTCTGAGCACTATGGGACTTAACATCTGAGGGATCAGTCCCCTAGAATTTAGAACTCCTTAAACCTAACTGACCTAAGGACATCACACACTTCAATATCCGAGGCAGGATTCGAACCTGAGACCGTAGAGTCCCGCGGTTCCGCACTGAAGCGCCTAGAAACACTCGACCACACCGGCCGGCGATTGTGTCAACAAAGCCGTGAGAACGAACAACTGCTAAAATACTGTTCAACACTGAAAACTCGTTACTCTTGGGTAAAATGACATCTTTACCAAGCAATGAACTGCGCATGATTTTGTAATATTTAATGTGTTCGAACATCCTGAATTGCGTCGAAGAAAACGATCTAGTAATGACTGCTATCGGCAGGGCATTTCTATTTGATTCCGTATTTCTAGAATTCCAAAAGGCTTTTGAAACCGTTCATCACAAGCGGCTTCTAATCAAAGTGCTTGCCTGTAGAGTATTGTCTCAGTCGTGCTACTGGATTTGAAGGGCAACTCGTTTTGTGTTATCGCGAAACATGGGAAAGAGTGTCATGGGTATGATACGCGAGTTGGAATGGCCATCACTACAAAGAATGCGTTTATCATTAAGACGATATCTTTTGACAAAATTTGCATCACAAACTTTCTCCTTCAAATGCGAAAATATTTTGTTGATGCCACCCAACATAGGGAGGAATGATCATCTTAATGAAATAGGTAAATGAGACTGCGCACAGCAAGATTTGTTTATTCGTCCCACATGCTGATTGGGACTGGAAAGGTGGTTCAGTGAACCTTCCGCCAGACACTTATACGTAGATATAGATGTAATATTACATTGGCGTCTGCATTTGTTGTCGCTAATACCTGTGGTGCTACCTTGCTGTGGCTGCAACGCAACTGCTATTCACGGACACCTTTTTGTTTACACTTGCACAACTTTTCGATCGCACTGTAGCAGCTCACCTGAGGAAGAGCAGGGAAGGGAAAGCTGGGCGCCGGATAGAGCGCGTGTGCGTTCTCGGCTCGGCAGGGGCGCGCCAGCACCACCAGTGTGTCTGCCGTTCGCGGCGCGGCGCGGCACGGGGCGTCGTTACGCAAGGCGTCGTTCCGCACACACACAGCAGACGCTGCCGCGGCGGCGCCGCCCCTCATTAGCATACAGATTGCCCTCCAGTGGCCGCTCCGCTCCGCCGCTTCCGTCCCTCCTCGCACTTTTTTTTTTATAACACTCGCCGCCCCGGCTTTTCTTAGCGTATTTAAATTTGTTTGGATTTCTTCCGGTATCGGCGGGAAGTAAAAGTTGAAGCCGCTGTGGCGCCATGTGCCATTAGCATAGCGACGAGACGCCCGCGAAACCCTGCCCCCCCCCTCCACCCCTCCAGTTTAAAGTAACTGTACGGGTAATCAGCCCATCAACTGCCTATAAGTGGGCAATCGAATTCCATCTTCAGCGAAAGGCCAGCTGCTAACAACCGCACGGACTGTTTCGGAAGATCCGGGTGTCTCGTAAATCGTCTACGACATTGCCAACTCATTTCTAAAGCTACGTTCTGAAGACCCATGAAAATCGGATATTGCCGACTGCATAGCTCGACAACGTTGTCCGGTAGCACTGTAGCCCAAGGAATTGCAGGCCCAGTCAGATGGAAGACAACTGTTGACCGGCAATGTTTGCGGTAGCACATTTAGGGACAAGAAGTGTTTACATAGAGTCACACTAATGCCACAAAATAAGCGACCGTGAGCCACTGGAAGTGAGTCTACTGCTTTTACATCACATGAGCTGGTCGTTTTTGGAGCATCACCTTCTACCAGCTTTGCGAAAGAAGCGGCAACACTTTCTGCGCATCCCACCCATCATTTTGCACGACAATTCGCGGGCGCATACACCTCAAGCTGTGGCTGCTCTGTTCGGTCGTTGGGACTGGGAAGTACTGTACTATCCACCATACTCCCCGGACTTAAATTCAAATGGTTCGAATGGTTCTGAGTACTATGAGACATAACTTCTGAGGTCATCAGTCCCCAAGAACTTAGAACTACTTAAACCTAACTAACCTAAGGGCATCAGACACATCCATGCCCGAGGCAGGATTCGAACCTGCGACCGTAGCGGTCGCGCGGTTCCAGGCTGTAGCGCCTAGAACCACTCGGCCACGCCGGCCGGCCCCGGACTTAAGTCCTAGTGACTTTGATTTGATTCCGAAGATGAAGGAGCCACTTCGTCGCATTTGCTCCAGAACTCTTCCAGAGATTCGACAGGCAGTAGACCGCTCCATTCGCACCATCAACCGAACAGGCTCTGCTAACGGTATACTACGCCTTCCACATCGCTGGCAACGGGTTCTACACAACGCTGGTGACTACTCTGAAGGACAGTAACAGGTGCAAACATGTAACTCTTTTGTATCGGTTCTGAATAAATAGTTGCCACTATTTAACTTTCAATCTACGTATAATAGGAAGTCTTTTCTGAAGGCATTTGTCCGGAGTGTTGCGTTGCATGGAAGTGGAGACAGGTAGTTCGGACTTACAGAAGAAAGCTGTTGCAATGTGGTCCTATAGAAGAATACTGAAGATCTGATGAGCAGCGCGAATAACAGAGTAAGCAGTGAATAGGATTGGGGAGAAAAGAAATATGTGGCTTAATTGGACTAAAAGAAGAGATCGGTTGATACGACAGTTTCTGAAGGATTAGGGAATGGTGAGTTTAGTACACTACTGGCCATTAAAATTGCTACACCAAGAAGATGACGTGCTAAAGACGCGAAATTTAACCGACAGGAAGAAGATGCTGTGATATGCAAATGATTAGCTTTTCAGAGCATTCACACAAAGTTGGCGCCAGTGGCGACACCTGAAACGTGCTGACATGAGGAAAGTTTCCAACCGATTTCTCAGCAGTTGATCGGCGTTTCCTGGTGAAACGTTGTTGTGATGCCTCGTGTAAGGAGTAGAAATGCGTACCATCACGTTTCCGTCTTTGATATAGGTCGGATTGTAGCCTATCGCGATTGCGGTTTATCGTATCGCGACATTGCTGCTCGCGTTGGTCGAGATCCAATGACTGTTAGCAGAATATGGAATCGGTGGGTTCAGGAGGGTAATACGAACCGCCGTGCTGGATCCTAACGGCCTCGTATCACTAGCAGTCGAGATGACAGGCATCTTATCCGCATGGCTGTAACGGATCGTGCAGCCACGTCTCGATCCCTGAGACAACAGATGGGGACGTTTGCAAGACAACAACCATCTGCATGAACAGTTCGACGACGTTTGCAGCAGCATGGGCAATCAGCTCGGAGACCGTGGCTACGGTCACCCTTGACACTGCATCACAGAGCCGAGTGGAGCCGAGTGGAGGGTCTGAATCAGAGGCTGAGACGGTTCTGCGACCGTGTGGGCTGCAGATTCCTCGACTTGCGCCATAGGGTGGTGGGGTTTCGGGTTCCGCTGGATAGGTCAGGAGTCCACTACACGCAACAAGCGGCTACACGGGTAGCAGGGGTTGTGTGGCGTGGGCTGGGCGGTTTTTTAGGTTAGATGGCCTTGGGCAAGTACAGAAAGGGCAACAGCCTCAACGGGTGCGGGGCAAAGTCAGGACATGCGGGGACCAAGCAGCAATCGGTATTGTAATTGTCAACTGTCGAAGCTGCGTTGGTAAAGTACCGGAACTTCAAGCGCTGATAGAAAGCACCGAAGCTGAAATCGTTATAGGTACAGAAAGCTGGCTTAAGCCAGAGATAAATTCTGCCGAAATTTTTACAAAGGTACAGACGGTGTTTAGAAAGGATAGATTGCATGCAACCGGTGGTGGAGTGTTCATCGCTGTTAGTAGTAGTTTATCCTGTAGTGAAGTAGAAGTGGATAGTTCCTGTGAATTATTATGGGTGGAGGTTACACTAAACAACCGAACTAGGTTAATAATTGGCTCCTTTTACCGACCTCCCGACTCAGCAGCATTAGTGGCAGAACAACTGAGAGAAAATTTGGAATACATTTCACATAAATTTTCTCAGCATGTTATAGTCTTAGGTGGAGATTTCAATTTACCAGATATAGACTGGGACACTCAGGTGTTTAGGACGGGTGGTAGGGACAGAGCATCGAGTGACATTATACTGAGTGCACTATCCGAAAATTACCTCGAACAATTAAACAGAGAACCGACTCGTGGAGATAACATATTGGACCTACTGATAACAAACAGACCCGAACTTTTCGAATCTGTATGTACAGAACAGGGAATCAGTGATCATAAGGCCGTTGCAGCATCCCTGAATATGGAAGTTAATAGGAATATAAAAAAAGGGAGGAAGGTTTATCTGTTTAGCAAGAGTAATAGAAGGCAGATTTCAGACTACCTAACAGATCAAAACGAAAATTTCTGTTCCGACACTGACAATGTTGAGTGTTTATGGAAAAAGTTCAAGGCAATCGTAAAATGCGTTTTAGACAGGTACGTGCCGAGCAAAACTGTGAGGGACGGGAAAAACCCACCGTGGTACAACAACAAAGTTAGGAAACTACTGCGAAAGCAAAGAGAGCTCCACTCCAAGTTTAAACGCAGCCAAAACCTCTCAGACAAACAGAAGCTAAACGATGTCAAAGTTAGCGTAAGGAGGGCTATGCGTGAAGCGTTCATTGAATTCGAAAGTAAAATTCTATGTACCGACTTGACAGAAAATCCTAGGAAGTTCTGGTCTTACGTTAAATCAGTAAGTGGCTCGAAACAGCATATCCAGACACTACGGGATGATGATGGCATTGAAACAGAGGATGACACGCGTAAAGCTGAAATACTAAACACCTTTTTCCAAAGCTGTTTCACAGAGGAAGACCGCACTGCAGTTCCTTCTCTAAATCCTCGCACAAACGAAAAAATGGCTGACATCGAAATAAGTGTCCAAGGAATAGAAAAGCAACTGGAATCACTCAATAGAGGAAAGTCCACTGGACCTGACGGGATACCAATTCGATTCTACACAGAGTACGCGAAAGAACTTGCCCCCCTTCTAACAGCCGTGTACCGCAAGTCTCTAGAGGAACGGAGGGTTCCAAATGATTGGAAAAGAGCACAGATAGTCCCAGTCTTCAAGAAGCGTCGTCGAGCAGATGCGCAAAACTATAGACCTATATCTCTTACGTCGATCTCTTGTAGAATTTTAGAACATGTTTTTTGCTCGCGTATCATGTCATTTCTGGAAACCCAGAATCTACTATGTAGGAATCAACATGGATTCCGGAAACAGCGATCGTGTGAGACCCAACTCGCCTTATTTGTTCATGAGACCCAGAAAATATTAGATACAGGCTCCCAGGTAGATGCTAATTTTCTTGACTTCCGGAAGGCGTTCGATACAGTTCCGCACTGTCGCCTGATAAGCAAAGTAAGAGCCTACGGAATATCAGACCAGCTGTGTGGCTGGATTGAGGAGTTTTTGGCAAACAGAACACAGCATGTTGTTATCAATGGAGAGACGTCTACAGACGTTAAAGTAACCTCTGGCGTGCCACAGGGGAGTGTTATGGGACCATTGCTTTTCACAATATATATAAATGACTTAGTAGATAGTGTCGGAAGTTCCATGCGGCTTTTCGCGGATGATGCTGTAGTATACAGAGAAGTTGCTGCATTAGAAAATTGTAGCGAAATACAGGAAGATCTGCAGCGGATAGGCACTTGGTGCAGGGAGTGGCAACTGACCCTTAACATAGACAAATGTAATGTATTGCGAATACATAGAAAGAAGGATCCTTTATTGTATGATTATATGATAGCGGAACAAACACTGGTAGCAGTTACTTCTGTAAAATATCTGGGAGTATGCGTACGGAACGATTTGAAGTGGAATGATCATATAAAACTAATTGTTGGTAAGGCGGGTACCAGGTTGAGATTCATTGGGAGAGTGCTTAGAAAATGTAGTCCATCAACAAAGGAGGTGGCTTACAAAACACTCGTTCGACCTATACTTGAGTATTGCTCATCAGTGTGGGATCCGTACCAGGTCGGGTTGACGGAGGAGATAGAGAAGATCCAAAGAAGAGCGGCGCGTTTCGTCACTGGGTTATTTGGTAACCGTGATAGCGTTACGGAGATGTTTAATAAACTCAAGTGGCAGACTCTGCAAGAGAGGCGCTCTGCATCGCGGTGTAGCTTGCTCGCCAGGTTTCGAGAGGGTGCGTTTCTGGATGAGGTATCGAATATATTGCTTCCCCCTACTTATACTTCCCGAGGAGATCACGAATGTAAAATTAGAGAGATTAGAGCGCGCACGGAGGCTTTCAGACAGTCGTTCTTCCCGCGAACCATACGCGACTGGAACAGGAAAGGGAGGTAATGACAGTGGCACGTAAAGTGCCCTCCGCCACACACCGTTGGGTGGCTTGCGGAGTATCAATGTAGATGTAGATGTAGATGTAGACAGGAGCGCCTGCGATGGTGTACTCAACGACGAACCTGGGTGCACGAATGGCAAAACGTCATTTTTTCGGATGAATCCAGGTTCTGTTTACAGTATCATGATGGTCGCATCCGTGTTTGGCGACATCGCGGTGAACGCACATTGGAAGCGTGTATTCGTCATCGCCATACTGGCGTATCACCCGGCGTGATGGTATGGGGTGCCATTGGTTACACGTCTCGGTCGCCTCTTGTTTGCATTGACGGCACTTTGAACAGTGGACGTTACATTTCAGATGTGTTACTACCCGTGGCTCTACCCTTCATTCGATTCCTGGAAACCCTCCATTGCAGCAGGATAATGCACGACCACATGTTGCAGGTCCTGTACGGGCCTTCGTGGATAAAGAAAATGTTCGACTGCTGCCCTGGCCAGCACATTCTCCAGATCTCTCACCAAGTGGAAACATCTGGTCAATGGTGGCCGGGCAACTGGCTCGTCTCAATACGCCAGTCACCACTCTTGATGAACTATGGTATCGTATTGAAGCTGCATGGGCAGCTGTACCTGTACATGCCATCCAAGCTCTGTTTGACTCAATGCCCAGGCGTATCAAGGCCGTTATTTTGGCCAGAGGTGGTTGTTCTGGTTGCTAATTTCTCAGAATCTATGCACCCAAATTGCGTGAACATATAATCACATGTCAGTTCTAGTATAATATATTTGTCCAATGAATACCCGTTTATCATTTGCATTTCTTCTTGGTGTAGCAATTTTAATGGCCAGCAGTGTATTAGAGGGAAATGTAGGGTAGCTATTTGAAGATGAAGAGGTTTGCACAGGACAGATTAGCTTGGAGAGCTGCATCAAACCATTCTTCGGGCTGAGGTCGACAACAACAACAGCAACGCCACTTTAGTAGGATTTTCGTGGGTGCCCACAACAGCTTGAGACGTATTCCCAGTTGAATCCCTTCCGGAAGGACACGGCCTAATTCTTTCCGTCAGTCCTACTAGCTTGTGCTCTGTTCCTAGTCACCTCGTCATCGGCGTGACATCAAATCTTAATCTTCTTTGCACTTGAGGAGGTTCTCTACCCCTGAAAGTAAGAGGTGCAGTCGTGTACTGCTGGAGGCCCATCGCTCACTGAGCAGGCGACCGGGCCGGCAGCTGACGCGCCGCCGAGGCCAGCGAGTTATGAGGCGCTGACCGGCGCCCGGTTCCTGACCTTGTCTGCTCAAAAGCGGAACCGACCCCGCGTCTGCTCTGTATTTATGGAAATGCGCTCTTGTGAGAAAATCCGTCTCTCCCTCCTAAACACTGTCAGTCGCCACGTATTGTCCTACTCCTCCACTTTCCAACACATATGACAATGAGGGCGAAAATTCTTCGTTTTACATAACCATACCTGCACAGTCTGTGTCCGTGACTCTGTCGAAACTATACGAGGAGTAATGACAGTTTTAATTACAGCCACGGAAAAATAATTTTACGTAGTTAATTTTTTTTATATTTCCCATCGTTTCTTACAAGGGAACCTCCCCATCGCACCCCCCTCAGATTTAGTTATAAGTTGGCACAGTGGATAGGCCTTGAAAAACTGAACACAGATCAATCGAGAAAACAGGAAGAAGTTGTGTGGAACTGTGAAAAAAGAAGTCGAATATACAAACTGAGAAATCCATGCGCAAGATAGGCAACATCAAGGATAATGTGAGCTCAGGAGCGCCGTGGTCACGTGGTTAGCGTGAGCAGCTGCGCAACAAGAGGTCTTTCGTTCAAGTCTTCCCTCGAGTGAAAAGTTTACTTTCTTTATTTTCGCAAAGTTATGATCTGTCCGTTCGTTCATTGACGTCTTTGTTCACTGTAATACGTTTAGTGTCCGTGTTTTGCGACTGCACCGCAAAACCGTGCGATTAGTAGACGAAAGGATGTGCCTCTCCAATGGGAACCGAAAACATTTGATCGCAAGGTCATAGGTCAACCGATTCCTCCACAGGAAAACACATCTGATATATTCTATACGACACTGGTGACGGCACGTGCGTCACATGACAGGAATATGTTGTCGACCCACCTAACTTGTACACTTGGCGAATCGGTAAAAAGATTCTTCTACCTTGCCCGATTTAGGTTTTCTTGTGGATGTGATAACCACTCCCAAAAAAGTGATGAAAACATAAGAGTTTGTCACATAAAATGAATAAATATTTTACTCGAGGGAAGACTTGAATCAAGGGCCTCTTAGTCCGCAGCTGCTCACGCTAACCACGGAACCACGGCGCTCCTGAGCTCAAGTTATCCTTGATGTTGCATATGTTGCGCATGGACTACTGAGTTTGTATATTTTGCTTATTTTTTCATAGTTCCCCACAACTTCTTCCAGTTTTCTCGATTGATCTGTGTTCAGTTTTTCAAGGCCTATTCACTGTGCCAACTTATAACTAAATCTGAGAGGGGTGCGATGGGGAGGTTCCCTTGTTAGCTGCTTCTATATTCTTGAAGGTGTGGTCCATCTACGAGACTAAATGAAGTTTTTTTTTCCATAATAAGCTGATTTCCTGTCTGTCGATCGCTGTTTCTGTTTCAAAATGACCTGTTTCTGGCAATGTCGTCTACTTTTAAGTCATACAGGGTGACAATTATTGAACTATACGAAAATAAGTAAATTAGTTACAAGCTACGGCGTGCACACACTTTACCCAACATGTATTCGGATTTAGGTTGTGACATATCCGATATGCGTGCCATCCTTGGCGATGACGTGGAGGAGACGAATAGCGAATTTCTGCATAACGCGCTAAAGTGTCGGAACATCGATGCTGTCGATGACCTCCTCAACGGCTGTTTTCAGCTCAGAAATTGTTTTAGGGGTTATTGCTGTGCACCTTGACTTTAATATAGCCCCACAAAAAGGAGTCGCGCGTGCTCAGAGCCGGAGAATATGGCGGCTAATCGAGGCGTAAACCAGTGGCCTCTTGATACCGCAGAGCCAGAATGCGTTCCCCAAAGTGCTCCTCCACGACAGAAACACTCTCCTGCTCCGATGGGGTCGAGCTCCGTCTTGCATGAACCACATCTTGTCGAAATCAGTGTCACTTTGGACAATGGAGATGAAATCGTCTTCCAAAACCTTCACGTACCGTTCGGCAGTCACCGTGCCATCAAGGAATATCGCACCGATTATTCCGTGCCTGGATATTACACAGCACATAGTCAGCCGTTGAGGGTGAAGAGACTTCTCGATCGCGAAATGCAGATTTTGAGTCCCCCAAAGGCGCCAATTTTGCTTACTGACGGACCCATGCAAATGAAAGTGGGCTTCGTCGCTAGGCGCGTGCGCATGCGCATGCACATACTAATTTCCATCATGCCCCGCGGCCAGGCGTGCAGTTTGAACGTCCTAACGCAAACCGTTCAGAAGTTATGACAATTTTATTCTGTAATGTTCAATAACTGTCGACCAGCATCTCGTAGTTACAGATTAAACAGTGTTAACGGAACTAATATTTTCGGTATTATATACTATATATAGCAGACAAATTCATAATTTCGTTAAGACCGGTTACTCTGTAACTACGAGATATGATCGAAAGATAAGCGACATTACCAGAAACCGTCATTTTCAAATAAATATATAGATAACAGAACTATGACTTTATCTGTAATATACAGGGTATGACGTCAAACTGTTCATTCTCTTAAGAATGGTTACCCTGAAAAAAAAAAAAAGGTTTAAATGGCTTTGAGCACTAAGGGACTTAACTTCTTAGGTCATCAGTCACCTAGAAGTTAGAACTACTTAAACCTAACTAACCTAAGGACATCACACACATCCATGCCCGAGGCAGGATTCGAACCTGCGACTGTAGCGGTCGCGCTGTTGCAGACTGTAGCGCCTAGAACCGCTCGACCACCTCGGCCGGCGTTACTCTGTAACTGCGAGATAAGATCTGATAATGGGCACCATTGTTCTGCACCCGTCTTTTTTAAGTAAAAACAGCGGCGACAGACAGAAAATAAGCCTATCTTGTACAAATAACGATCCAGGATAATTACCAGCGGCCGGCCGGGGTGACCGAGTGGTTCTAGGCGCTACAGTCTGGATCCGCGCCACCGCTACAGTCGCAGGTTCGAATCCTGCCTCGGGCATGGATGTGTGTGATGTCCTTAGCTTAGTTAGGTTTAAGTAGTTCTGAGCTCTAGGGGACTGATGACCTCAGATGTTAAGTCCCATAGTGCTCAGAGCCATTTGAACCATTTTTGACAGCGTGACACAAAGTTTTGCGCCTCGCCTGGGCCTGACATTGGACTGTTGATGACGGGAAATATGTTGCCTGTTCGGACGAGTCTCGTTTCATATAGCGGGTATGAAGACAACCTCATGAATCCATGGATACTACATGTCAGCAGGGAACTGTTCAAGCTGGTGGAGGGTCTGTAGTTGTGTCACGCGTGTGCAGTTGGAGTGGTATGGGGCCGCTGATACGTCTAGATACGACTCTGACAGGTGACACGTACGTAAGCATCCTGATCGCATGCATCCATTCATGTCCATTGTGCACCCCGAATGACTTGGGCAATTCCAGCAGGACAATGCGACACCCCAAACTCCCCAGACACGAATATTGTTGAGCATATCTGGGATGCCTTGCAACGTGCTGTTCCGAAGAGATTTCCACCCCCTCGTACTCTTACGGATTTATGGACAGCCCTGAAGGACTGAGACATTAGTCGAGTCCTTGCCACGTCGTGGTGTGGCACTTCCGCGTCTTCTCGAGGGCCCTACTCGATATTAGCCAGATGCACCAGTTTCTTTGTTTCTTCACTGTATATTTAGAGATAGCTGCCATTCGTCATACCACCTAGGAATTTTGTCCAAGTCATCTTGTATTGTACTTAAAACTTTACGACTGGCCGTCGTAGGTCTGTGGCTTGAAATCGCACCACAACTGAGCGTTTCCTCGGCGAGAGCGAACAACTGCCAGCGGCGCTTTCCCGTGGTCGGGCGTCCCACGGCGGCTGTGTATGCGCCGGCTGCTCGCTGCTGGCACCCATTGTTGGCACGGGCGCGTGGGCAAGTACGCGCGCGTGGCGAAAGTGGCTGGGGAGCTATGGCGGCGCCTAGTGCCAGAGCCGTGGCAGGGGGGAGCAGTTACTCAGCTCTGCTGGGCTGGCGACGCATGCTTCAGCGTCTGTTTACACGTTCCCTAAAGAGCGCGACAAATCGCGCCTCTCAGTGTGAATGAGGAAAGGTCGCGACCGTTTCGACGCGCCGCAGCGCGCGTATCAGTACTGTACACAGAGCGACATTTACCGTGGCGTCGAGTACTGAAGGGAGATGCAATTCTCGCTTTCTCTGCGCCGTTGCAATATATGCCTTGGCAGTGAACAATACGAGAAAGCAGAAAACTGGGACTGCGTGACTTAAAATGCATTGACAGAGGAAGGGAGCGATGGCCACAGGAGGAATGTTTGCCAGAAAATTATTTGAGACTTAATGAGGGTAATTACTAATTCCTATCGGAAAATAAATATCATGAAACATATCGATAGCAGCCCAACTCGTATCGAGGTTGGTAACAGAATGGCAAGTTTCCGTCAGGCGCTGACAGCGGTCACGCGGGATCTGGAGGACCCAATGGCGCGCGCCCACTGAGCCACACCTCCAGTGGCTCCGTACCACGAGCGCCCTCTGATGTTGCATACAGCACGGCTGGCGGCAGCCGGTCAGCCCACTTGTGCTCGTAGCCACTACTCTATGACACCTTCATTTGTGCTTCATCTTTCTTGACATTGAGAGCTGGACTTTATTTCTAGCTGCAATATTCGTAATGAGTCTTTATGTGTTTGGAGAAATACATGTTAAAGAAATCTTGGGTTTGTTGTGTTAAACTTGTTCGCTAATCGTTTCTGCTTCTGTCCAACTTTCCTCATACAACAGTTGCCACACCACACTGTAGCCCACCTCTCCTTACCATTCTGTACTAAGTTGTGCACAACAACAAATTTATACCACAACTTCACTAAAAGAGGGATCACTTAATAGTATACTTGCTGAAGCTTCAGAGAATCGCCAATTTGAAAATAGCGGAGAGAGCCAAGGGTTGCGGATGCATGACAGCAGAAGCCGGTTCAAATGGATGGCTACAGTAGTTACACAAATATGAAAAGGCTTGTGCAGGTTATGTTTGCCTCGTTAGCTGAGTGGTCAGCCAGGTTGTCTGTGGAGGACCCGGGTTCGAATCCTGGTACTTCCAGGGATTTTTGCTTGGTGGGAGTACTGGTACGTGGCATACTCATCCTCATGAGCCCAACTGAGGAGCTGCTCGACAAATTAGTAACGCTTCCAAGGTCAAGAAACCTGACAACGACCGGGAGGGCGGTGTGATGACCATATGTCCCTCCATACCGCGTCCGATGAGCCGTTAGCAGAGGAAGACACGGTGAACGGTCGGACCCGATAGGCTGGTTTCGGGCCACAACGTGGAACTTGTACAAGTGAGACTAGCTTCAGGAACTACATCAAACAAGTTAAAATGGCTCCAAGCACTATGGGACTTACATCTGAGGTCATCAGTCCCCTACTTAAACCTAACTAACCTAAGAACATCACACAGATCCATGCCCGAGGCAGGATTCGAACCTGCGACAGTTGCAGCCGCGTGGTTCCGGACTGAAGTGCCTAGAACCGCTCGACCACAACGGCCGGCTACAATCACAAGTCCATACAGTACTACTAAATTCGTCCATCACCTACCACACTCCAACGAAGAATGTATCAGATTCCGCAAAGACTGTGCCAAGACAAGACCAAAGATTGTTTAACTGTAATGTAACTTGCTCTTTCTGTGACGTGCACACTTATAAAATATAAAAATCAAAATCACATGACTACCTAACAAAGGAACTTTTTTTTTTTTTTGAAAACGCCTTTCAGAGCAGGTGGTAGATCTGTCCGCTGGAGACGTTGCCAGTGCTGTGTGCAGGAAGGAGCCTCGGTTTTCCTCGCCTCTCGCCAGCGTCCAGCGCGAGGCGCTGCCCGCCGCCTTTCACTTTGTGGACGCTCGCCGCTGGACGTCCATGCTGCTCCTCCTCACACAGCCAGGCTGCTACTAAAGCCACGGCGTACAACGACACGGCAGAGCTCACGACTGTAGCAAGTACGGACAAGGCATTACTCCTCTGTATGCACCTGCAGCGCTGATAAGTTTCTTCTGTGAAGTATTTTTCCGCATTTTGCCGGGGTATTCTCTCGGCATACGCATCAGACTCCCACGTCCTTCAGTAGGGGAGAGCGTTGTACCAGGGGGATAGTGTAGCTAGAAACACATCACGTTTCCTGGTCGGTGACCGATTTTAACATCGCACGAAGGAACGCGCTCACTAGAGACCGCCATAAGCAGTTTTCGTTATCTTCTACTTCTTTGGTTGTTATAATATATCAGGTTGTGTTCTGTGCAGCGTTTGTAAATATTACGAGTTCTACGTGTTTAAGCGCTGTGCAAAATGTTAAATGTATATTGCGGATATCGTTAATTCCCCAGTTAACGGGTGTCATGTTGAGTAAAATTCTGTATATTTTGAAAACTAGTTGAATAACGTGTGGATATCGTCGGTCGTTCACCATCTTCTACCATGGAACACATGATTTTTCAAATGAACTGAGCTTTTTTAATGTCTCAACAATTTTCCCTCTCTTGAAAATGGAAAGTTGTGTGCTTCTATTTCAAAACGTTTTTAACCTGAAACCGGTTTTTGATGATCCTTCTTCTTAATTTTATTTCGCTTATAGATTATTGGTGTGTGTAGTAAAGTAATTATGTAACACATAGACAGCTGAATACATTACTGCAAGATTCTAGATTGCAACGCTTCTAAATTTGAATAGAACGTTTGTTCCTAGCTACATGACCGTCTTGTACCCTGTTGCAGTTTTTTTCATTTGGGAAAACCCTTACTTTTCCAGAGCAGTTTCTGTACTTTCAGGAAAGCTCTGCAGCACCCATAAAATTAATGGTAGCATCCCGAAATAGAATAAGAAAATATGGTAAATTTCGAATTGAGGAGATGGCTAGAGGTGGAAGTCTGAAACGTTTACAAAGGCACAACAATATCCCCTATACTATCGTTCGTCTTATTGGTTGTTGCCACAAAAGTAGTAATGCCGCTTCACAAAGAAGACTTTGAGAAAGAAGAGATGAGGGACACTGATTCACGTTTGCTCCTCCTCTTGCTACGCGTGTTGCAGATTGAGTTATAGTGACCCTCTATCAACCTTTAGTCTTCCTTCAAGAGGAAAAGTATGATGGCAAAAACAGAAATCTGGCATAGTTAGGCTGATTACATTGACTTTATAAGCTGCAGTTACAGAGGCGAGCGACCTTTCAGAAACGTTACAAGGTTAGAACTGAAGTGTTTCGTGGATTACAGAAAAAGATCACTATAGCAAAAATATGTTACTAACGCTCAAAGCTAAAGTATAAAGTTAAGAAGAATGTTAGAGTTTCGCCTCATTGATATCGAACTCACCAGAGCCTTCCTTGTTTTTATTTTTTTAAGACAACGCTGGCAATTGCCCTAGACGATCTATCGAAACCGGGATTATCAGACAGCAATGTGACCTTCTTCATCCGAATATGATTTCAAACTCGGAAGCACTCTGCCTTTTCGCTGGGTAAATCGCAAGGAGCCAGCAGCCACAAAGCCTTACCGGAGATTCAGAGTTCAAGAGTATTCTCTATGAGTATTAGAATAACGTCTTTACTGTAGAACACTTTCTCAGTCTAATAACGAAGCAATCGTACCCCACCCCACACAACATCCAATGCAAAATGAATCCACAAATAACTTCCCGTGATGGTACAAAAATGTAAAACTCGCGCATCGAAATATGCCACTTCCAGAATAGACATTGAACTGTTCTCCAACCAAACGTCCAAATCACATTTATCACATGTTTCGATATATGTGAGCAGGAGCTATCACCGAAGAAGATAACAGCACCGCGTATCTAATAGTGTCCTCCTTAGCGTTGCTCCTTGCTTGTAACCTTGCTCGATAGATACTGACACTCGACGATCTTGCAGACCAAAAAGTTCACTAGCTCACCATTTCCAGAAATTTTGTCGAAGGCTTTGAAATTTTGTTTGTGGAAAAGAATTTGTGTAAGTCTGTTTTATACTTTGTATTTTGGTTGCCGGCTGTAAATGGTGCCAATATCTGCGACTGCCGGTTGCGGTATAGACTATCATGTAATGTAGGGTTACTGGTTTTCGTAATGTGATAAGTTTAATAGTAGAAAAAAATGGTTCAAACATCTCACAACTTACAACTACTTAAACCTAACTAACCTAAGGACATCACACACATCCATGCCCGAGGCAGGATTCGAACCTGCGACCGTAGCAGTCGCGCGGTTCCGGACTGAAGCGCCTAGAACCGCTCGGCCACCGCGGCCGGCGTTTAATAGTAGAGGTACGTGCATTAATCATGGGTCGTCTTGCTATGACATGTCATCCTTTTACGTTCGTAGATGGCACTCGAACACTTGAGAACTTGGTTTCTAGCGTTCCAAGTACTGAATGGACAACGTCCTGCACCACCCTTAACAGTATTAAACTACCGATATCTGTTATGCTTCATTCTTCGCCGTTTATGATGGTACAGAAATACTCTTAGCGATAAACTTACTTCTGTTGCAATAAATTCGCTTGTTAAAGAGCTATTTTCTTTGTAGCCATACAGATACTCTTAGTCAACTAACGACCCGTGATAACTTATCGCCATTCGTATTCACTAGACTGTCGTCATGCTCATTCGAATAAATAAGCAATTTATGTGCAAATTTGCGTGTGTGTTTGTATGTGTGTTGTCACAAAGAGGGGGAGGGGAGGGAAAAAAGGAGTAGTGGCGGCGCGGAGGAGGGGGGGGGGTTGACGGGAAGGGGGCAGGGGGAGTGAAGACTGTGTTGCTGACGTAACAACTACTGCTAATGGCAGGGAAAATCTGTGTTGTGCCGCGATATCGATGTTGACGTTGAACCCACGGGCTCATATGGCTCAAATGCTAATCATTTCAGCAGAACATACTAGTTTGCCTCTAGAACGTTGCCCGCTGAGAAAGCTAGGAAGTGGACATTCCCCGTTTACGAAATATGGCTCCCTTTCTTGGAAGATGCGCAGGCAACATCTTAGCCGCAGGCAATGAATCTGGTTATGGCCTCAGAACAGAACTCGCCCACCGCGACCGTGTCCGGGAAGTTTCAGCAAACATAACGGTACGAGGGTTACGACTTTTCCGTCTGTATTTGTAATCATCTTCCTGCCCACCGCAGCCCCCTTAGTCCACATCTTCACTTGCCTACAGTGCTAAACCTCAAAAACGAGACCGGTATGTCATCAGAAGATTAACCCTAACTGTACCCCTGGAATTGTCAGAGAGCTCCTCAACACTTGCTACGTTTTATTATGTAATTGTATCGAGGTTCACGCAATCAGCTACTAAGCCAGAACGTTAGTGTGCGCGCCGTATACAGTCAACAAATTTCCGGGTTACCTGTTCCACATCATAGAAACCTCATCATATGAAACATGTTGATTTACCAAAAGTTGCAATTGTATTCAATATTATTTGAAGAAGTGCGTAAATTTTGTCTGTGATACAGAAGCTGTAAAGCAGAAGCATTTTATTTTTAATTGTCTTCAAAAGTAGTATTCACCTCCAAGACCATAGCTGTATAATATTTTAAGCCTCAGATATAATTGTATTTCTGCATCACAAACATTAATTTACATTTACTTACTATAATAAATTTCCTTTTTTCCCTCTGTACGTGTGCCTTATCTGTAAGAAGCAATAATTTACAGCTTTGTGATACCCGAAAAATATCAGGCTTACCATGTATATCGCCAAATGAAAGGTTTAGTGTGTCAAATGTGAAACACGCACTCAGCTCAATAAATATATGTGTTACTTAATAGAGCCAAAAGAGAGTTTTGTACGCAACCTCTTCCTTGCGTCACCCGCGCCATTCTTAGAGGGTATATTCCGCTGTAACACGTTATCTCTATGTCATGCCTGAGTAGCACGTTGTAAACACTGAAGCGTGAAACGCAGCTCGCTGTAAGTCGGCTTCTGTCGTCGTGCTTCAAACAGGCACTTTGTTTTATTTTCGTCGACAAAAAAACCTGACAATACACTCAATAAACTGTTTTCATAATTGTTACACTATACTTGTGACTTACAAATCGCTACAGACTGCATGGTAACTGGAAAGAGATTGAGTTAAAACTGTATTGCTTTTATCACGATTAGCGCACAGTGACTGCGAGGTATGGGGGAAGACAGATTAAGCATGCAAACAACATTTTTTCCTAGCTCCATACAATGATGTAACTCAGTAGATAATGGAACATGATGGTAAAAGTGCCCAGCACCATTTACTGCACAAAGTCTTGCGAAGTAAATGTCCTCGGTGTTCAGTCTGCACATTGAATATCCAGTAAGGAAGACTAAGGACAGATTTGGAAACGGATTGAAAGTTAAGGGGAAGAAACAGAAACTTCAATGTTTTCCGATGATATTGTAGTTCTTTTGGGACTTTGAAGATGAGATCAATGCAATGGATAGTGTCTTGAATAAGTTATAAGATCAATATAAAAAAAAAGCCAGACGGTGGTATTGAAATGTAGACGAATTAAAGCAGATGATACTGACAGAGTTAAGCTTGGAAATGAGACACTGGAAGTAGTAGATAAGTTTCACTATTTCGGCAACAAAATAACTGATGATGGCCAAACTAAAGACGAAATAAAATGTAGACAAGTAGTAACGAGAAAAGCATTTCTGAAAAAGAGGAAATTGTTAACATCGAATATAAATTTAAGTGCCAGGAAGTCGTTGCTGTAGATATTTGTACGAAGTATAGACTTGTACGGAAGTGAAACATGGATAAGCAGTTCTGACAGGAAAATTTAAGCTTTTGGAATGTGGTGCTACAGGAGACTGCTTGAGGTTAGATGGGTAGGTCGGATAACTTGTGAGGAGGTACTGAATTGAAGTCGCGAGAAAAGAATTCTTTTGCTCGATTAGACTAAAATGAGGTCTCGGTTGATAAGAAACGTGCTAAGGCACCAAGGCATCGTCAACACGGTAGTGGAGGGAAGTGTGTGTGTGTGTGTGGGGGGGGGGGGGGGGGGGTAAAAATTGTAGAGGGAGACCGAAGTTTGACTACAATAAGCAGATCAGAATCGGTTTACATTGTGCAAGTAGATGTGCAGAGATGAGAAGGCTTACAGAGAATAGGCTAGCGTGGAGAGTTGCAGCTGAGCGGCCTTCAGACTGCAGACCACAACAATGTGGAAAAGAGGTTAAAATGGCATCCTGTTTGAGGAGGCGTCTACAAGATGGTTACGGGTGAACACCGTGTTTTGGGTACAAACTGCAGACTACCTAACATGAAAGTTTTCTGTGTATGGTACCGCATCATACTGTGAATAACTATCACTGATCAGAACAACATTTCGGTCACATGTCACAGTCATCAATAAGCTTTTTCAGAAACTGGAGACTTTTCAACTGGACATTGAAAGAAATAGTTTAATAGCATGTTAATGTTATCAGGTGTAAGATCACATACGCGTCTGGCCAGGCAACCACTGACACCACGACACCGTCAAGCACGGATGCTCTGGTGTCGTGAAAGGGCCGACTGGAGAGTGGAATGGCGCTTTGTTGTGTTCAGTGACGGCAGCAGGTTCCGTCTGTGTGCCAGTGATGGATGTAAACGGGTGCGGCATAATCCTAGTGAGAGGCTTATTCTGGAACGCATTCGTCCACAATGCTCAAGTCCCACCTCAGGGTTCATGCTGTGGGGCCTTCAGTTACAACTTTTCGACACATTTGGTGTTTCTGCACGGCAAAATAACCAGTGCCCGCTACCTTGCACAGGCTATTATCCTTGTGCAACTGCTATTTCTTGGACAAGGAGGTGATATGCTTTTTCAGCAGGACAATGCACGTTCACATAAGGCTGCTGCGATACTGTGTGTTGTTAGTGGTGTGGAACAACTGCCCTGGCCACCAAGATCACCAGATCTCTCGCCAGTTAAACACGTATGGGACTGGTGAAGCAGGAACTTACCTGTTCTCCAGATCCCGCAAGAAGCATTGCCGAATTGCATCAACTGTTGCAAGACGCTTGGACAATCTATTGCTGGATGTCATTCGGCACCTTTATGATACAGCAGTTCCAGTGTTATTAAGAAGAACGATGCAATATTCCTTCGGACACACATTAATGTCTGAAGGAAAAGGCACTGCGGTGACTACAGCCGTAATGAAATATATGAAATGTATTCGCATTTGCGGTCACGAACAACCATCAGCTGTATATTTGTGCCGAAGCGGAACTCGAACCCCGGATTTCCCGCTTTACGCGAGCGGCCGCCTTAACCGCTTTGGCCATCCGTGCACGACTCACGGCCGGACCCAAAGCATACGTCGTCGTTCCTGCGTCACAACCTGTGCTGATACACACATTATGTAATCCCCGTCCAGGGGAAGTCATTTTAATCAAAAGTCGATCCCTGGTATCGCTGGATAAATACGATATTGCAGTGCCTGTATTGTTACGATGAACGATGCAATGATTCTGTGGACATGGGTGCATGTCTGAAGGAACAGGCACTGCAGTGACTATAGCCGTTAGGAGACGTAAATTGGGAAATCCGGATTCGAATCCCAAATTTTCACTGTCTTCATTTTCTTATACAGGTGATGGTTATTCGTATTCGCAACTGCGAATACTTTGCATGTACCTTACTGATCGTTTGCATTTGAAATACACATGTGCGTTGCCACAAGAGGAGGGCATGCTGTGTCTTTTGGTACTCTTATGAAACATCCCCTTAGAAAAATTTATGAATTACTGTGCTGGTAAACCCCTTACGTTATTTTTAAACAGCTGAGCAGAACTGAACGTATTCAGTCATTTCGCTCTTTACTTATTCTGATCAACACTAAATTACTTATTCTGATCAACACTAAACTGACACACAATACTTTTAGCGCAACGCAATCTGACTTTCAAAAATCCGTACAAAAGAATGCCCTGACTAACAATAACCTATACCTTTCATTAATCACTTACCTCACAAAAGCCTTCGTTACTCGAACTACTGCAATACAGCGAGCGCCACTACTGCCAGCTAAATAAAAGATTCTAACTACTGAAGGCACTAACTACTGATAGGCATAGTCAGCAAATGAAAGATTTTGGTAGAGAACGAACAATGTATTTACCTTAATAGTGTTCAAAGGTCATAAAATATATATATATATCAGTTCATGACATCCAGTCTTACAAATTTACTCTCTCTGATGGACACACGTCCAGATCATCCGCTCTCGAAACTTCGCCATCTCACTCCCCACACCCACCACTGCTGGCGGCTCACCTCCAACTGCGCAACGCTACGCGCTGTTAACAGCCAACTGCCCAACACTACAATAGCAAATTCCAACAATACAAACCAGCCACAGACTGCACACAGCACAGTCAGTGATTTTCATATAGAGCGCTACATGGCGTTACCAACATAAAAACCTAAACAGCCTACTTACACACTTTATTGTCAAACTATTTCATTTGATTTGAATTTTCTTATCTTGTACTGCTACAGTGATAAACTACCTTCACCACTTGTCAATAAAATGAACTTGTCCATGAGGGTGTTGCACGTTTGTGTGTTTACAAGCACCGTACACCGGAAACTTCCACGTTAAATGACTCTGGCCGCGGAGGTATACGCAGTTATACCCGCAGACTGTCTGCTTCAGAGACTCGGGTGGAGGTGTTAAGCTCCTGCAGCCTGTTAAGGTGCCCACAGTGCGTAGGTGAGATCCGGGAAGAAATGGAACTGAAGTCCTCGCCTGAGTGGACGCTATCGACATCGCGCAGGCCGGGTTTCCCGGCATCGCATCGCAGTGTGCGCGCGCTCGCGCTCCAAGGCCGCCACTTGTGCTGCCGAGCTGCCGACGCTGCTGCTGCACGTGACCCAGATGCTGCACATTTCACTCTCGGACTCAGCTGGTGGGAAAGCGGCGGCGAAAGTGAGCCCCGCTGCTGCCATCCCGCCATCCAGCCGCGCGGCTCCGCGGCGGAGGCGGCGGTGGGCGCCGGCAGCGTAACTCGCGGGCCCACACGCACGGTGCGCGAGCTGTTACATGGACGCGCCACACCCCCGCCAGGCAGCCGCGCTCACCCGCGTTTAAGCTCGTCACATTCGTCCTAAGACCGTCTCGACCTCCAGGAAACTTGACAGCGAAGTTTTATGCAGCGGCATTGTGCTATAAAATCTTCCCGGCGTTTACGCTGCTCAAATCGGGGACTTTTAAAACTCGAACTTTCGGATATTAACACTGTGTTCTTCGTCAGGAGACGACTGTCTGCCGGGAGCGAAGCCTGCTTCCATTATAATGGCGTTCAAGCTTGTAATTAGTCTGGTGACTTTTCTTGGAGTGTCTGGAAGCGCGCGACCGCTACGGTCGCAGGTTCGAATCCTGCCTCGGGCATGGATGTGTGTGATCTCCTTAGGTTAGTTAGGTTTAAGTAGTTCTAAGTTCTAGGGGACTGATGACCTCAGCTGTTAAGTCCCATAGTCCTCAGAGCCATTTTTTTTTCTTGGAGTCTAACTTCTACTGGCGATGACGTCACGTGGAGGGCATGATCCGTATGCAGATTGTCTGCCCTACGTAACTTTCGCAACATTGAAGTGGCACATTGCAGACATCAGGTACTCTTTAAAGCCGGGCTGTCTTTCACTGGACGCTGCAAATCCTTAATTTTCCGCAGACGTCGCAATACTGGTGTTACACAGTACCATACACTGGTGTGCAAAACGTAAGGACGAAAGTAACTTTCGCACAACGTGCCACTCACAAGTAACATAACTCGATAAAACTTGGACCATATTTAGAAATAACTGCTAAGTATAGTAAACAACCTAAATGGAAGAAATACGCAATGAGATGAACAGGAATGACACTTGTATTTGAAGACAATGTTGTTGTTGTTGTTGTGGCCTTCAGTTCCAAAACTGGTTTGATACAGCTTTCCAAGCTTTCTATATTGTACGAGCCTCTTCATCTCTCAATACCTACTGCAACCTACACCCTTCTGAAAATGGTTACTGTATTCGTCTCTTTGTCTCCTGTCGGGAACATTCCGCAAAGGTGTGAATCCACTATCGAGTAAACTTCCGCATGTCACTTGTAGAAGCTACTTCTCCAAGAGCCTTCACCTGGAAAGTCTCCCAGCAAGTCGATTTCCGTAAGTATAGTCAACTTCCAGAGGTAGATTTTGCAAGTTATTGCAGACAGTTTGTTGTAATTTGCTGTGATTTATTTTTTTGCAAACTTGCGGGTGGAAGTTTTGTGTGTTCAATACCGATACGAAAAAGTCAGTGTTGAAAAGTGATAAGTACGTGTGGACCAGTGAGACAACGCCGTTGCTAACTGAAGAAGAGGAGTGCTTTCCTGTATAGTCGGGCACGAAACACGTGGCTTTTAAGAATAGGATTAAAAAGCAGGGCCTACAAGAAAATATTACTTCACATTTTGAGGTAATAGATGCTGTAATATGCAGAAAATCTACAATTTGCGCACTCAGTATGAACAAGAAATTAGTAAAGTACATCTTGAAAACTGAAATATGTACGCCTGTATTTCTGTTTCTTCAACCAGGCACTTCTTTTTATCGTAACTTTTTGTTTTTGTTACGATCGTTCTTTAGTAAAAATAATGCAACCACGTGCGGCAGCGCGGCATAGTAAACTTCCACTCGCCTACCTCACCACGCTACTGGGGACACAAATGCAGGTACTTGCAGCCAGTTCTTGTAATCTTGTGCAAGTTTTAGTTTTAATGTAAACGCATCAGCAAGTACTTACAAAAGTTACTTGCAGAAGTTAGTTGTTAGTGGACACATCTCTTAAAGTGCGTCATCAGTCCGAAGGTTCGATCCAAAGCCACAGTGCTTTACTAGGCACTGTTTCTATAGTATGTGTTATGCCGACCGATCGGATACTATAAGATACTTTGTCTTTGTTTTGTACATTGTCATGTATTTATCCACTTTCAAAGAGAGTTCCTATAGAAAAGTGGTAGTACCATTTCTTTGAGGACAATAAGGGCTATAGATAGTTGGAAAATCAGAGACGCTACAGGATTCGTAAGGTATTGCCGTCTGGGTCGTAAACGAGCTTAGCTGACTAAAGGAGATCTATACAAAAGCTGAAAGCGAGAAATCCGGAAGCGCCTTGACTCAGCAGGTGTCCCGTCGTTGCTAATACACTTGCCACAAGAAGTGAGCGTCTGCTTTCATTTACATCTACGTGACTACTCCGCAGTTAACACATAAGTGCCTGGCAGAGGGCTCTTCGAACCACCTTCAGACCATTGCTCTGCCGGTCCACCCTCTAACAGCGAGTTGAAAAAATGAACATTTAAATCTTTCTGTGCGAGCTCTGATTTATGTTGTTTTATTGTCACGATCATTTCTCCCTATGTAGGAAAACATAAAATATTTCCACATTCAGAGAAGAAAGATTGTGAGTGAAATTTCGTGAAATGGTCTTGCCACAGCCAAAAACGCCTTTATTTTAATGACGGGCTTTCCAGCTCGCTTATCATATCCGTGACACTGCCTCCGTTATTTCGCGAAAATACAAAACGCGTTGCCCTCCTTTGAACTTTTTCGATGTCTTTGGTCAATTCTGTCTGGTAAGGATCCCATACAGCACAGCAATACTCTGGTAGAGGACGAAAAAGCGTAATGTAGGCAGTTACTTTAGCAGACCTGTGGCATCTTCTAACTGTTCTTACATTAAAACGTTGTCTTTCGTTTACCTTGCCCATAATATTACCTATGTAATCGTTCCAACTTAAACTGTTCGTATTAGTAGTCCCTAGATATGTAGCCGAATTGACAGTGTTTAAATTTTGTGTGATTTGTTGTGTAAATGAAACTTAACGAATTTCTTTTTGTACTCACGTAGGCGATCTCATACTTTCCCTTACTGTGAGACATTTGCCACATTTCGCACCATTCAGATATCGTGTCTAAGTCATTTTGCAATTCGTATTGATCTTCTTGTGACTTAACTAGAGGGTAAATGACAGCATCATCTGCTGACAACCTAAGAGAGCTGATCAGGCGCACAGCTGAAGCGGTACTCCATCTTTTGTCTGACAGATAAGGTATTCATATAGTCACTTTTTTAAGGAGCTCTGTTGAGACAGCTGACAGGTGAATATTGTTTTTCTTTTCCTTCTCCTTCTTCTCACTGTGATTCTCTGGCCACATGTGTGCATTTTTGAATAAGACTCTTCCACACAGTTCTGTATCACTCGTTTCAGCCACCATTGTCTTCCGACAGTCTTCTTAACCCCGTCGAGCTTTCTCTTCTCGTCGTCTTCCGAAATACGTTTGGCAGACGCCCGTTCTCCTCAGAAGAGGAGGCTGCCTTTCAGACAAGCCTACTTTTGTTGCTATAGCCCTCGGTCTACCTGTGCAGTCCCATGCAAATACTCGACAAGCGAATCGCGCTCATGGCAGAGAGCGTAAGCGGGCCAAGGCGAAAAAACAATGACGCGATTGAAAATAATACGGCTGTTAACTGCAGCGTAACGACGAGGGAGATGGATGTGGATATCTGGGGTCATTTTTTACGGCCCAAGTGGAACGGCACGATTAGCATTTACGCGCTAAACGTTGCGCCACGCGCTTCTGGCGTCGGCCTGCCCGTGTCCTGGAATGCTGGCGCACCAGCAGTGGGGGCGTACGTCTGAATTATTATTTAACCAATTATTACGTCTGCAGCGTAGGCAGATGTTGAGAAGATGTCCGGTAGATGCAGTTTTGTGTTTTTTAACAATAAATGTTGTTCACTGTTTTCTTGTTTCGTTGGAAGTTTGGAAGGAAAAGATAGACATATGTCAATTAGATCTGTTGAGCAGTATGTATTACACAGTAGATTAGGAGAAAAGTATTTATATATTGTCAAAAAAGTGGAATGCTTTTTACGATACCGATGAAAAAGAAATTTGAGGGAAAGGTAGATGGGGGGAGAGAGAGAGAGAGAGAGAGAGAGCGAGAGAACAACCGTATTGGTCCTTCAGCCAATATTACAATATTAATAATTTTCTCGTAATAAGGGATATCTACACTCTAAGACAGTCCGCCCCCAGCAGCTGAGTGGTCAGCACGACAGAATGTCAATCCTAAGGGTCCGGATTCGATTCCCGGCTGGGTGGGAGATTTTCTCTGCTCAGGGATTGGGTGTTGTATTGTCCTAATCATCATCAATTCATCCCCATCGACGCGCAAGTCGCCAAAGTGGCGTCATATCAAAAGACTTGCATCCGGCGAACGGTCTACCCGACGGGAGGCCCTAGACACACGACATTTTTACATTTACTCTAAGACAGAAAGAAAGCAGCACCACGAAGGAATCATGCAAGTGGGACGCAAATTGATAGATGTGATGTACATGTACAGACAAACAAATGATTACAACTTCACAAAAATTGGACTATTTATTCAAGACAAAAGAGCATCACGAATTGAGCAAGTCAATAATGCGTTGGTGCAGAAATGGTTCAAATGGCTCTGAGCACTATGGGATTTAACATCTGAGGTCATCAGTCCCCTAGAACTTAGAACCACTTAAACCTAACTAACGTAAGGACACCACACACACCCGTGCGGGATTAGCCGAGCGGTCTACGGCGCTGCAGTCATGGACTGTACGGCTGGTCCCGGCGGAGGTTCGAGTCCTCCCTCGGGCATGGGTGTGTGTGTTTGTCCTTAGGATAATTTGGGTTAAGTAGTGTGTAAGCTTAGGGAATGATGACCTTAGCAGTTAAGTCCCATAAGATTTCACACACATTTGAACATTTTTTGAACATCACACACATCCATGCCCGAGGCAGGATTCGAACCTGCGACCGTAGCGGTCGCGCGGTTCCAGACTGAAGCGCCTAGAACCGCTCGGCCACAGAGGCCGGCAATGCATTGGTGCAATCTGGCCCTAATGCAAGCAGTTATTCGGCTTAGCACTTATTGACATAGTAGTTGGATGGCTCCCTGAAGGATAACGTGCCAAATTCTGTCCAACTGGCGCATTGGATCGTCCAAATCCTGAGATGGTTGGAGGGCCCTGCCCATAATTCTCCAAACGTTCTCAGTTGGGAACAGATAAGGCGACCTTGCAGACCAAGGTAGTGTTTGGCAAGCACGAAGACAAGCAGCAGAAGCTCTCAGCGTGTGCAGCCGGGCATAATCTTGCTGAAATGTAAGCCCAGGATAGCTTTCCACGGACAACAAAACACGGCGTAGAACAGCGTCGACGTAGACTCTAAGACTGCCACGGATGCCAACCAAAGGAGTTCTACTACGAAAAGAGGTGGCAGCCAGGTGCATCACTCCCGGTTGTCGGGCCATATGGCGGTAGACAGTAATGTTGGTATCCCATCTTTGTCCGGGGCTTGTCCGGAGACATCTTCGCTAGTCTTCGTGGCTCAGTTCGAAGCGTGATCCATCACTGAAGATAATTCTACTTCAGTCAATGAGATTTCAGGTCGAAGACGTCTCTGGAGACGACCCGGGCAGGGTTGGGGTATCAACATTACTGTCTACCGCCACATGGCCCGAGAACCAGAAGTGATGGTCTGGGGTGCCTATCGTTTCATAACAGGACCCCTTTGGCTGTCATTCGCGGCACCATTACAGCACAGCGGTACGTCGACGATATTCTACGCCTACTTTTGGCGCCCTTCACGGCAAACCAACATGGACTTACACTTCAGCAAGATAATGCCCTCCCACACGTCTTCGTGCTTGCCAAACCCTACATTGGCCAGCAAGATCGCTGGATCTCTCCCCGTTTAAGAATGTTTGGAGCAGTATGGATGTCGGGATTTTGACGAAATAATGCGCCTATTGGACAGAATTTGGCACGGTATTCCTCAAGAGACACCCAATAACTACATCATCAGTGCCAAGTTGAATAACTGCTTGCGTAAGGGTTGCAAATGGACCAACGTGACCTGCTCAGTCTGTGAATCTCTTTCTCTTGAATAAATCATGCACCTTTTCTAAAATGTGTGCATGTACATCACATTTATTTATTTCCATCCCATTCGGATGATTCGTTTATTTTACCCTACAGCGTGTCTCTTCTAAGAGTCGTCAGGTGCATTACCTCTGGTGTTTCGGGGTATATTGTCAGTTTACTATTTGAAAGTTTAGGTGGAGTCAGCCGAGACAAATACTGCTCATTACGTCTTTCGTGCACTCTCAGTGTCGATGGAAAGCGTCCGTATGTTCCCCGGTACAAACAAAATTGTTTTAAAGCGTAATTTTATGTGCCTATTTAATAGAGTGGTCCCACATTGGTCTAGTGCTTTGTTTGTACCGGGGAACATACCGACGCTTTCCATCGACACTGAGAGCGCACGAAAGACGTAATGAGCAGTATTTGTCTCGGCTGACTCCAGCTACATATTGCAAAAAGTAAACTGCAAATATCTGCCGAAACACCAGAGAAGACGCGCCCGACGACTCATGCGAGGGACACTCAGTACATTAGGAAAAAAAAAACCAAAAAAATCTATACTTAATTTTGCGATAGCGATGAAGAAGATTTTGCAAATAAATCTTTTTGCGAGTTAGCTGTCTACCACTAAAATACTCTTTCAGCCAATATTAATAAATTGGGTGTAATAGGAGATGATAATGGAGTAACTGGAAATATAAGTATAAAAAGTATATTGATATTTCCAGTTACTCCATTATCATACGTTTAGTGAGAGAATTATTGCACTTTATCCGCTATCAACTTGCTGAAACACGTCACATGTGTTACATCAACATTTTAAAAAGTACTCCTTACTACAGTATCAAAGCCATTTCTCAACAAAAGCAGTTAAACACATTGGATGTTAAGTGACCACGATTTACGAGACAGTGGCGCTGATTTGAAATAGGAGAAGTCATACTGAACACACACGGGAGATACTGCAAAGTCATTTCGGTTCCTGGAAAAAAATTTGATTCTTATATGTAGAAACATATTTTGATGACTGCCGGTGACAGTCCGATTCACCTTACTGCGTTGCTGCCACCGTGCGTAAGCGCCTTTGTGCTAGAAGCTAGAGGTTTCGGTAACGTGAGAAAATACGAACTGTATTTCTAAAGATAGAATCGTTAGCACAAAGTTAAGTATCGGAACGGCGCCAGGTAGCTGTAACTTGGCGAGAAAGTGTCGTGCAGTCCGCAAAATGCCAGCCGGACGTTCTTCCCCTAAGTGGCGTGAGCAGCGCCAGGAGAGGAAGAGGCGAGCCTGCCCGACTTTTTGCCCGCGGCCGCTCCTTTTTATATCGCCGAGAGAACGCTCCGCTCTGTCAGCACAGTCGCTTCCGACTTTCTTCTCGCGACAGTCTTACACAAACTGCAGCGCCGCTCCAGCTTCCGCAGGCTGCAGTCAATCCGAAACACGCCTCTTAGCGTTGTTCAAACGTACTCCTCTCTCACCTGTGGCGTCGTCGTTGTACGGGAACTATTAGTGGCGACCTTTATATTCGTTCTGAGGAAACATAATTCCCACCATCAAGAAAAATTGCCTTACGATGTGCTACACTGAAGAGCCAAAGAACCTGGTACATCTGCCTAATATCGTGTAGGGCCCTTGCAAGCACGCAGAAGTGCCGCAACACGACGTGGCACGGCCTCAACTAATGTCTGAAGTAGTGCTGGAGGGGATTGGCACCATGAGTCCTGCAGGGCTGTCCATAAATCCGTAAGCGTTCGAGGGGATGGAGATCTCTTCTGAACAGCATCCCAGATATGCTCAATAATGTTCGTGTCTGGGGAGTTTGGTGGCCAGCGGAAGTGTTTACATTCAGAAGAGCGTTCCTGAAGCCACTCTGTAGCAATTCTTGACATGTGGGGTGTCGCGTTGTCCGGCTGGAATAGCCCATGTCCGTCGGAACCCACAATGGACATGAATGGATGCAGCTGATCAGACAAGATGCTTAGGTACGTGTTACCTGCTAGAGTCGTATCTAAATGTATCAGGGATCCCATATCACTCCAACTGCACACGCCCCACACAATTACAGAGCCTTCACCAGCTTGAACTGTCCCCTGCTGACATACAGGATGCATGGATTCATGAGGTTGTCTCCATACCCGTACACGTCCATCCGCTCGATATAATTTGAAAAGTGACTCGTCAGACCAGACAACGTGTGTCCAGTGAACATTCCAAAGTCGGTGTTGACGGTTCCAGTTGAGGCCTAAAGCTTTGTGTCGTGCAGTCATCAAGGGTACACGAGTGGGCTTTCGGCTTCGAAAGGCCATATCGACGATGTTTCGTTGAATGGTTCGCACGCTGATACTTGTGGATTGTCCAACACTGAAATCAGCAGCAATTTGGAGAAGAGTTGCGCTTCTGCCTAGTTAAATGATTCCCTTCAGTCGTCGTTGGACCTGTTCTTACAGGATCTTTTTCCGGCCGCAGCGATGTCGGAGATTTGATGTTTTACCGGAATCCTGATAATCGTCGTACTGGAAAATCACCACTTCATTGCTACCTCGGAGATGCTGTGTGCCTTTCTCGTGCGCGTACCATAACAGCACGTTCAGAGTCACATAAATCTTGATAACCCGCCATTGCAGCAGCAGTAACCGATCTAACAACTGCGCCAAACACTTGTTGTCTTATATAGGCGTTGCCGACCGCCGTATTCTGCTCAAAAAAAATGGTTCAAATGGCTCTGAGCACTATGGGACTCAACTGCTGTGGTCATAAGTCCCCTAGAACTTAGAACTACTTAAACCTAACTAACCTAAGGACAGCACACAACACCCAGCCATCACGAGGCAGAGAAAATCCCTGACCCCGCCGGGAATCGAACCCGGGAACCCGGGCGTGGGAAGCGAGAACGCTACCGCACGACCACGAGATGCGGGCGCCGTATTCTGCCTGTTTACATGTATCTGCACTTGAATACGGATACCTATACCAATTTCTTTGGCGCTTCACCGTGTTACAGATAGTTATCTATTATTACCCCGATAGGGTGACTGGCGCACCACCAATCCTAGGATTTTTTTGTCATTTCTCCCTTCTTTTATTCCTGTCAGTAATTCGTCAATGTGAAAAATTCCGAGTTACACCAATCTTCAGAGCCTCTTTGTACTGTCGGTCCTCCTCCAACTGGCAGGGTAAATTAGAACGAAGTTCGAAGGAAGACGACAAAATGTCACTTCCAGTAGAACCGTAACCAGTAAACCACTGTGCTGTTCAAAGCAACTTTCGACTGGTTTCGAGCTATTTATAAATTATATGCCATCTAACTAACCCTGTTACTCATGTGCCCCTTATTCGTCCGATCTTAGCTTTTATTCGGTACAGGGAAATTTATTTTGTTTCAAGATCTGCAATATGCCATTTTATCTTGATAACACGTCATTGTAAAAAAAAAAAAAAAAAATCTTGCATTTTCGTCTGAAATTTATCTTTAGGGAAACGAAAACCTAACGTGAAAAACATAAATACAAAAACTTTAACACCAAGGTGTAAAACGCATAAAGCAGCAAACAAACAAAAGGTGATTTGAACATCGATCCTCTTGTCACAATTAAATTTCATATCGCCTCGCCTAGAAAGTTACGCAGTAATTAATAATTTAAGGTAAATGCGAATCGTTGTACAACAGTACTTACTGGACATGTGAAGTATTGTCAGAAAAGTGGCCAAGTCTGAGACGCTATGTACAAAGTCTGAAGGTAATCTTTCAAAGAAATAAAATATCTTCGTATGAAAATATAGCAGAAAGCCTTCAGGTTATTTTAACTGCAAGAAAGCGTGGATAAAGATATTAACTGTTCCAGCATCTGTCATCACCGGATTACACGGGACAACGTGTTTTACTCAGCATTCCCTTACTGAAACGATCGGCTATCAGGTGAAGTGTGTAGAACCGAAATGATTATTACTATAATATGACCTGACGCATCACCTCTTATTGCGCGGTGGACACAGTAAAAACCGTCTTTCGATCATCCTGATTTAGAATTTTCACATTCTCCATAGCCGATTCATTCCTCCTTCCTCATCAGATCACAACTATATAATCACCTTTAATGAATACGACATCGACGATATATGAGTCTCATCTATTCTTTTTTTCTCGTACTTTCTCCAAATGGATGTTGTTGAATGTTGCAATAGTTATATAACTTCGCCTACATTCTCTTCCTGTGAACGTTATCTAATCGATAGAGAAATGTTTGCTCTAACTTCTGAGTTGTACCAAATATCGTTAAAATTAGTGGTTCAGTGGTACGTTGGTTCACTACCGCATCTTTCCTTGTGTATCGTGTGAACACTCAATGACGGTTTCTGCTTTCCTGTAAGTAGCCCGCCACAGGGAAATCCAGCTGTGGCTTTCAGTAATGTGCTTCCCCCAATTAGGAGTTGGTAATGGTTCTGTTAGGAACGCGTTTCTAATCGGCCGTCACGTCCGCGAAATCGATTTCCAGCCATCTTACATAGTTTCCATGTCAACCGTATGTCCCTATTGGTGACAGAACATAAGGTTACGCATATTTCGATGGTCACTAGTGATAAATTTCGGAAGCGCTGTCTATTTTTAAACACAACTTTCATTTTTCTTCGCGGTAGGCATGACTGCAATTTCTAATGAAACTTTTTATACATTCTTCTGCCATGTAATATATTACGCGTATCCAACTTATCAGTGTATCGTGTTCTTGGCTAATGCATTTCATTGGTATTGCAATGGACTTAATGTTAACAACCCGTGGCATGGAATTACTGTAATGGAACATGTCTTTAAGAATGGAGGTATTTACATAGTAACTCAGAGATACTACGTGATTTAACAGGTGCGAAAAACTCCTTAATTATTTCAATTGCTGCAATGAAATTAACCCGTTCTTGTTCTACAGAGCCAGTATAGAATAATTCTGAATGACACCAAAGAACTGACGAGCATGCTAAATGCTCAGAGTTGAAATACATAAAGTATCAAATTCAAATGGCTCTGAGCACTATGGGACTTAACTTCTGAGGTCATCAGTCCCCTAGAACTTAGAACTACTTAAAACTAACTAACCTAATGACATCACACACATCCATGCCCGAGGCAGGATTCGAACATGCGACCGTAGCGGTCGTGTGGTTCCAGACTGTAGAACCTAGAACCGCTTGGCCACCCCCGCCGGCCATAAAGTATCCGGCAAAGAAACTAACAATAGTTTGCAGGAAAGACCAGTAACTGCGAAACTAGAACATAATTCTTCACCGCTATTAATTCCAAGGCAGCAGTAATAGTAGGAGTAAGTGACAAATCATTAATACACCGTCTGAAAATCGTGACTGGTCCATTATTTCGGTATATTTTTCTTTCTTTTTTTTATTGATGCATTTAACTTGGTAATATTAGATCCTTTTTCTCTTCCATCAGCATAGGAGCAAGGCACACAGACTTCAATTTTATAGTGTTTAAACCTCCTCCTGTTTCACACATTACCTTTCGGTGCTGGATAGGTGTGATCTCGCTGTAAGATCGTTTCAAGGGAAGTTTTCAGAAAAAAAGAAATAAATTGAAAAAAGAAAAATGGTTAGATGAGGTGGATAGAGAATTTTTCTCTGGCGCAAACGAGTGTCTCCGAGTTGCTGCAGTTGTTAAAGATGTTAAGTTCGAAGTCAGTTAAGATGGTCTCCAGAACAGATAAATGGATCACGATAAGAATTAAGTGTCAAAAATTTTGGTTTCAGACTTCAAGTAAATGTGTATAGGAAAGCAGGTCATTCACTAGATAGCGGGTCCTAGCATGAGATATTAAATGCAGCAGCATACTTTCTCCTTCTCACAGATGTGTTTTATGGCTGGCTCAAATGGCTATGAGCACTATGGGACTTAACATCTGTGGTCATCAGTCCCCTAGAGCTTAGAACTACTTAAACCTAATTAACCTAAGGACAACACACACATCCATGCCTGAATCAGGATTCGAACCTGCGGCCGTAGCAGCAGCGCGATTCCGGACTGAAGCGCCTAGAACCGCTCGGCCACAGCGGCCGGTAGATGTGTTTTATGTCTCACTCGGCGTTAAATTCACGAATCAGGCTGCAGCACAGCTTCAGACTGTCAAGATTTGAGAAACCGCTGTAGTTGTACCAAATAATAATTGCAGTTACCCCACACTGATTCAAGAAAAGTAGATTACTTGTCACGTACTGATAAACAGTTGTAATTACTCCTGAGAATAACTGCAGCATTCGCTAGAACAATTCGGGAGAAACTCAAGTGGTTCGTATCAGATTATCAGGACTTATTATCAAATCGCTGTTTCCACGTTTCTTCTGCGAGCATTGAAACTGAAATCCTAACTGAAGATGTCCTATAAGAATATATTAATTTCCGAATAAGCATGAAATATTCGTGTTCTGTATCAGTTTAGCATGTGTAAACAAATTCCACATAGCCCCCGGAGAGGAATCTGCTAGAATCAGGGAATGAACCACAAGATATTAGCACCAAGTGGAAGGGCGATTCTTAACGAGCGAGAGGGGAGTGCACAAGGAAGAAACCCTAGATCGATCACGTCCAATTTTTTCCCCTCTCACGGTCGAGCAGGGTGGCAGAAAAGGATAGCTCCTTCATTTTCCCCTCAGCTTTCCCTTTCTCAAAGCGGAAAATATTTCCTGGAGGAATATAGGTCCGCAAGTCTTCTTCTATGGAAAATCCCCTTCCCAAAAAACTGTGGATCGCCAATATATTTTATAATATTTTCACTAACACCTCGTTGGTGAATACTTTCAATAGAAACGTTAAGGATTATTTTCCTCTCACGTTTTTACATTTACATCTTTGGCGGAGTCCATAGACCACATAAGTCTCTCTCTAGCAAGCATTTAAATGCCTACTAGAGGCGTTCGGGGGTTCATGGACTCTGCCGACTACGTAAATATAAATGCCTGCTGGGGAGAGGCTTTTGGAGGTCTGTGGACTCTGCCAACGAAGTATATATAAAAACGTGAGAGGAAAGTAATTCTTAAAGTGTCTATTGTAAGTATTTAGCAACGAGCTGTTAGCAGAGAGAGAGAGAGAGAGAGAGAGAGAGAGAGAGAGAGAGAGAGAGAGATTTTTCTTTGGAACGCGGCAATGAGTTTTCAATGACATTTTTATGAATCTTGGCAGTTTATGGAAATGCCGGTTGTTTTACATTACACTAGTCAATGATCTAGCTACTCCGCGAATTGATTGTGATTTGCGGCGCAACTGTGCGTTTTGTAGGCTGTGAGATGATTCATTTTTAATCGTTCAGTGTGGAGGCTAACTAAATACATCACAGAAAGTGGTCAGCAGGTAGCAGCGTGAAAATGTTTTCTCTATCGATTTGTAAATTTGTTATTCAAACACAGTACCAGTTTCTTGACATAGTGTGCTGCCAATTGCCAAAAGGTGTCACGTATTTTAGAAAACACATTACAACCATTTTCGGTTAGCAGCCATTTCTAGGTATAAAAAAATCGTTTAATAGTTACGTACGACATCAATCTTCGACATGGTTTCTTTTGTCGTTAAGATGGTTGATAATCGGGAATGGTTATAATAGTAAATAAACGTAGACAGCTGCGTGTCATGCAGTTCCTGAAATAGGATATTAAAGGAACACAATTAACAACATATGGGAAGAAAGTAGTAAAGGAGATTTGTTATTTGGGTAGCAAAATAACCGATGGTGGCCGAAATAGAAAGGACATGAAAAGCTAACTGGCTATAGCAAGAAAGTGTTTCTGGGAAAACAGGGAATAGTTATCATGGAATATAGTTGAAGTGTTAGGAAATCTTTCCTGAACGCATCAGTATGGAGTGTAACCTTGTACGGAAGTGAGACGTGGACGAAAAGCAGTCAGACAAGAAGGGAGCAGAAGCTTTCGAAGTGTTGTGGTGCAGAAGAATGCTGAATATTAGGTGGATCGATCACGCAACAAATGAGGAGGTACTGAATTGAATTGGGACAGAAAAGAAATTTATAACACATCTTGACTAAAATAAAAAATCCAGGAATTTTCGCGTTGGTATTCGATGGAAGTGTGGAGGTAAAAATTGTAGTGAGATTCCCAGGGATGAGCACAGTAAGCAGGTTCAAGTGGATGTAAGCTGCAGGACTTATTCGGAGGTGAAGAGGCTTGCACGGGATACAGTACAGCGTAGAGCTGCATCAAACCAGCCTTCGAACTGAAGGCCACAGACAACGGAAATTCGTCCTGCTACTTCGTTTAGGCAAGCAGTATGCAAATTAAGCATTCAGCAGGGGACACAACACAGAATGATGTTGCTGTTTGAAAGCGTTTGAAGTCAATGTGTTTCTCCAAAACGGAGAGCTGTTTACGGAAGGTGAAAATGAGTGAGGTAAATACGCCCATTAACGCTCTCCACAGTACGGTGGAAACGGGGATTCTAGAATTCAACTCTCGCTTTTACTCTCTGAATGAGTCCTTTTGTCGTAATGACACGATAAATGCACTCCTAATTTTCTTTCAGAGAACGCCGTGCTATGAAGAAACACACACGTAATTTAACGATAGTTAATTGGGTTCAGCGGAGCTGTCAGATAAATGCTTTTAATTTATTCAGTATTCTTTAGCAGTTACAGCCTTCTCCCTTTCTCTCTAGTGGACTGAGAGTACCTCGTTCCTGCCATCGTGTACACAGATTTACATTTACGTCCACATATGTACCCTGCAAACCACTGTGAACAGCATGGCAAAGGATACCTAGCATATCGTCACATGTTATGGTTTCTTCCCGTTACAATCACATATCCAGCGCAGGAAGAATGACTGGATGCCACTGTACCTGCTGTAATTAATCCTAACTTCATGGTGATGATGATGATGTTACAACTGTGCAGTCATCAGCGCCCGTACAAAGTCCCATTTTTTAACACTCCAATTTGTTACGCAGTCCAACCTAGCCACTATCACGAATGATGATGATGAAATGATGAGGACAACACAAACACCCAGTCCCCGCGCAGAGAAAATCCCAATCCGGCCGAGAATCGATCCCGGGACCTCGTGATCCAGAGGCAGCAACGCTAGCTACTACACCACGAGCTGCCGACTATCTTCTTGGTCCCTACTGGAATCATATGTAGGTGGTCGAAGAGCAAGTCTAGATTCTTCAATTAATGCTAGTTCTTTAAACTTCATAAGTAAGCTTTTACAGGATAATTGGCTCTACTTAACAACTGGCCACAGGGAATCGACCTCAAGCCTTCGTGTTAGTAACCAGTAGAGCCAACCACAACACCACGAACACAAGAGATTACACGTGTTCGACAAGAATGTGGAGAAACCACGAGACATTCATACTTCAGTATGAATGGTGATGCTAGACGTCTCTGCTCTCTACTCTAGTATTTGACAACGAGCGGCACCTGTGCAATATCGTCAACACATTCGAATGTCATTCGTGGTCATAACAGTGTTCTATGTGGTTTTGGGTGCATTACACCGAAGCAAAGTTAACTCGAACGTGGGCAAGTTGTTGGTTCTCGTTTGCTGGGTGCTTCCATAGTCAAGGTAGTCTACGCATTTGGCGTTTCAAGAGGCACCATATCAAAGATTTAAACCGCATGCACGAAAAGCAGAAGAACGTCATCCGCTAAGTCTAAAGTGTGTGTTGCTTGTTCGTGATAGACATTAATTGAAGAAAATTATGACGAAAACTTAAAGGACGAGAGCTGCGAAAGTCGATGCAGAACTGAATGTCGAACTCGCGATCCTAGTCAGCACCAAACCAACGAAAGGGAGCTCTTTAAGTTGGAAATTACAGGGTGCGGTGGAATTCCGAAACCACCTATTAGTGTTCCAAATGTCCGTAACAGGGAAACGTGGTGCCGAAGCCATAAACCCTAGATTATGGACCAATGCACGTGCACTGTTCCAAAGTTCTGACCGAGTTTCCGTCCCAAACGCGAAACATGACGCGGGTTCGGTGATGATTTGGGCATCCATATCGTGCCTTTCCATGGGCCTCATGGACGCCCTGCAAGGTCACATTATTGTAAATGATTCTGTGACCATTTGGGCTGATCAGCTGCATCCTATAGTACAATGTTTGCTCCCAAAAGGTCATGCTGTGTTCCAAGACGACAGGTCCTCTGTTCACAAAGCTAATACGGTGCAGGATTGGTTTTGTGAGGATGGGAATTAATTGTCGCATCTTCTCTGGCCACCACAAAATTACGTGATCACAGTATTATTGAGACTTTGTGGTCAACTTTGGAGAGAAGGGTATGTGATTGCTGTCCACATCCATTATCGTCTCCTGCACTTGCCACTGACTTGCGGGAAGGATGCGATTCCCTTGAAAACCCTACAGGAACCGTATTATCCATTCCGAGACGAACGTAAGCTCTTTTCAATCCCAACGCTTGTCCTACACCGTTTTGGGCATGGTAATGTGTTTTTGGTGTTTCCATGTTTTTGTCCACTCCCTAGTAGAAAAGAGCGCTGTGTGCGAAGAGAGCAGACATTGGAGCAGGCTAGCCACGGCAACGCGAAACGGCAAGAAGTGGCGCCTTTCGCAGTGTTAGCTCGGGTAGCTGTGTAAAAAACAGGGATCGACGTGGCAACCCCTTCATCGACCGCGCTACCCTGTTACGCCCCGCACCTGCTGCCGCCTCGTCACGGGAGCAGGTAGAAGGAGGGTGTGCCAGAGGGAGCCTCCACGGGCGCCACCTGCTCGGAGAACAAACATCTGCGAAGAAACACAGCCCTGTCTGTGACTTTCGCTATACACTTGATACATCAGACACAGCTTTCTTATGGCCATGCAAAAGTGGACAATGCATGTGCAACGTGCAGTCGACCTTGAAGACCGTATGCAGTTGTAAATAGTAGTCCTAGCTCTGAATCCGTCAAGAATACATGGAACGCCGTTTGGAAACCAGTTATGCACAACAAATCACTTTGATTCATACAAATACGAGAGTCGTTCAATAAGTAATGCCCCACATGCCATTAATATACATATAAAATCTTTCTTCTTGGTGTTTCACGTTTGATGTTTGTTCTGTGCGCCAGTTTCGAACCGTTCTGGCAGATGGCGTCTACATACGACTCACGTTACAAAAAGCTTGCTGCTACTGAACTCTTGTGTGCAGAAAAAGAATCCGTGCTGAACATCCATAAACGTTTGTGTGCAGTGAATGGCGACGCTGCAGTTGATAGGAGTACAGTTGGGCGATGGGTAAAGAAAGTTACAGCATCAGGAAATGCAGAAACAGGACTCCGTGATCAAAAAAATGGCTCTGAGCACTATGGAACTTAACTGCTGAGGTCATCGGTCCCCTAGAACTTAGAACTACTTAATCCTAACTAACCTAAGGACATCACACACATCCATGCCTGAGGCAGGATTCGAACCTGCGACCGTAGCGGTCGCGCGGTTCCAGACTGTAGGACTCCGTGATCAGCCACTCTCGGGACGTCCTGTCACAGCTACTGCTCCAGACAGGCTGAATCGTGCGGATGCTATTATTCGTGCCGGCCGGCGCATCACAACTCGGCAATTGGCTCTACAGTTGTTGGTCAGCATTGGAATTGTGTCTGCAATGCTCGAGGCTCTCGGGTATTCAAAGAGGTGCTCACGATGGGTTCTACGAATGCTCACAGCGGATCACAAAATTCAAAGAAAGGCCATTTCATCTGAATTGTTGAAGCGTAAAGATTCTCTACGAGGAACACACTTGACGAGATTGTCAGTCATGCAGTGAAAACAACGCTTCGCCTGCAGGGCAAGAGCTTTTACCAGCAGGGAATACATGCTCTTCCACAACGTTGGCGATGGAGACTACGTAGAAAAATACTACACGGATAAAACATGTTGATGTCTATTGTCACCAAATTCTGACTCTTCATAATAAATATGTTTTGAGAAAAACAAGTGTGGGGCATTACTTTTTGAACGATTCTCGTAAATTTGTATGTCTTACGTGGCTTTACTTTGTGTTGTAGTGATCGTTCGACACCATAAATCTTTCAGCTTTTGACGATATCGAGATCAGTCATCTAGAATCAATTGTCTTCGCCTCCTTTCTCCATTCCTTCAGCCGTTTACTAGCCTCGCATACAATCCTTTGGTTTTCCTTCTATGTGAGAAGATTCGACGGCGTACAGTAAAGAAATAAGTCGTTTTGTTTTTATCTTAACATCGAGTTTGTTATTTTCTTATCATTTAATCATACGATTGTCTCATTTCAGTTTTGTAGACCGGTTGTAGCAAGCTCGCACAAAGTACGGACTGTCAGAGTAATTTGTGAACGACTACACAAGAAGAGATAGTTTAATAGCTTGTGAACTAACGCCTATTCGCTACTGTAAGCGATCATATTATTTTGGTTCCCTCTTTCTCTTTAAGGAAAGTGTCACAATTTTCCACAGTCCTGGATAATTATAGGACTGACTTAGGCTAAGAACAACACACACACTCATGCCCGAAGGAGGACCCGAACCTCCGATGGGGGAGCCACCCGAAACGTGGTAAGGCGCCTCAGGCCGTGCGGCTACCCCGCGCGGCAGTAGTGGATCTCTTCGCTTGTTTTCACCCGCAACACTACGTTAATCTACATTCAGGGCCAGCTGTTAGTCCCTGTACGAGATCATCGATTCTTTGTAGGCCATAATAAAATGTGATGTTCACCCGTGGGCGTCATGTCGGTAGCTTTTGAAGGGGCTACGCATTTTAACTGTGCCGTCACAATACATATATTCACTAGTGAAATTTGTCATTAATAATCTACCACAATGTCCGTACCTACAACACTGAAGGGAAATAAGTTCTTCATTATCAGTTATTAAAGCTGTCAGTGCTTCGGGAAGGAGTTCAATATGCAGCAACAAAAATTTTGGATCATTTTCCCAATAGCGTGAAATATCTATTTCAAGTCTAACGTAAGATCATTTGCTCTGGAAAACTCCTTCTGTTATTCCACTGAAGAATTACAGGAAAAAAAAAGCTCCACATAATTTCGATAAGATGTAACTGTATAACTAACTTGCTGCAATTCAGTACAGTCTTCTGGCGTTCCTACTTGCTTTTAGACCACCGCATCATCTACCGACGTTGTTCTCTACATTAGTCGTTGTAAGCTTCAGTTTACAAACAGATCTGAGACGGCAACAAACCCGAGAAGGGGAAGAACGTCGCCGCGAAAAGCTGCTTTCGCACACTGTAACCTGCTCTGTTCCAAATTCTGTAGGTCAACGACATGCCAGCAAACGGGAACAAAACGTACGGCCAACCCTCTATAAAACGCTGACCTTTGTATTTGTAGCTCGCGGTTAACCGCAGAGCTACACATTTTGGCGCCGTGGGAAGTGCTCGACTCGTAACATGAGAGTGACATTTAGAGACGCGTCCCACGAGGCGCCAGTCCGGAAGAGAACCTCTCACTTTTGCTCGGAGTGCACGCATGCCTGGGTCACGTGCTGAGAACGCTGGACTGGACGGAACGGCGGTACCGCGACCCTGACCTTTGACCGGAGTGCCGCACGACTGGAGGTGCAGCTCGCCGCGCACCACAACGGGACCTGGAGTCGCAGGCCGCTAATTGCGGGTACAGTCGGCGGCGGTCTCTGCGGGGCTCCCATAACTACAGTGGTCGGCCATCTGTTTGCCGCACTTGCCAAACGTCTCCATGGCCGCCTGCCTGCGACGCCTTTCCTGGGTGGGCGGCTTCTCTAACGAAAACTGTGTGCCAGAAGCGCTGACTGCTCCAGTACCGTTCTCCGAGACTGGTCACGTCCGTGCGAGGAGCAAGAAAAATCTTTAGGCATGTCTGGACCTCAACGTATTTTCTGTTTAATGGGGAATACTATGAGCAAACTGATGGAGTCGCAATGGGCAGCCCACTCTCGCCGGTGGTCGCGAATTTGTACATGGAGTACTTCGAGGAGGAAGCCTTGGCGTCATCCATTTGGAAACCTACTTGTTTCTTCCGTTATGTCGATGACACGTTCGTCATCTCGCCCCATGGTAGGGACAAGCTCCTGGATTTCCTTACACACCTTGTAACAACAACGACGCTGTACTATTGCACATGTAAGTATTTTTTTTCTTCTGATTTTTCGATAAACTTGTGTAATTGATGTTCTGATTTCATTTCTTTTTTGTTTCATGCCATTGTGTTAAGAAAACTGTAAACAAGTTTCAATGTGGATATTAATGTTTATGTCAAATGTGAAGCAATATTGTAATAGAATTGAAATGTAACAAATGTTGAAACTGTTGTAAGATGTTTAAAATTGTAACTGTGCGTCTGGTCCATACGTAGGAAATGTGTTAGGATATGTAGAATGCAAAACCTCGAGTGGATACCCTGCCTATCAGGGAGCGGTAAAAGGTGGATGGCAGGCGAGCGCGGGAAAATGCACGCGGGCACTGCACGGCACAACGGGCTCAGCAGTAGTAGTTGGAGTTTGGCACTGGTTTGAGCAACACCTTCTGGAGCGAGGAGGCGCTCCTGGAAGACATAGCTTCACTGAGCCTCGGGTATGCTGTCCCAACCCCCACACAGCATGGCCAAATTCCGTAGGCACTAATGAAAAAGTATTGCGACGCTAAGAAGAATTAAAGTGCCAATACGTCAAGAGCCATAGCTGTAGTTGTATGTGTGCTCTGTGCCTCGCCACCTCGCCGCCCGCCAACCGCCGCATCGATACAAGCAGGTTGAAACTTTTAGTACTGTGTTCGTATGGATCAGTGAGTGAACTGTGCATTAATAACCTAAACTATACCAGAATTTTCCCATCATTTAATTATCCTCATAACTAACCTAGACAGGGTCCTTTCCAAATGTTGTACAATCCGAGTGTCCCAAAATGAAAATTAAAATTTGTGCTAATAATAATTATTTGCGGAACTAGCTATGTTAGAATGTTGTTTGAAGAAATGTTTTGTTAATGAACCAGTAAATGAATAACGAAGGTCTAACGAAGTTGAAAGATAACTTTAATATTGATATAGTAATGAAGTTTATTATTTCGAGACAGATATAAAGGTATTTAAATGAGCAGTAAATAAGATGAAAAGAGTAGAAACTTATATACTGGAAATCTTGAACGCATAATAAATTCAGTAATCATTTTTTTTAAATACTACAGCGATCATAACAGTTTCAGGGTCCACCCCCCTCCCCTCCCCTTAATTCATTTGAATTCTGAAGTGTTCTAAATTGGTTTGAACAGCAAAAGTTAAAGTCAATATAAAAGTCAAAATTTATCAGTGTTTTATCTTTATCAAAATTGACATTTTGTGTGTGGCACGAAAGTGCTATTTCTAGGGTAACCTATGCCCGAAAGATGACCTCGGTTTGAGGAAGGCCGGCATATACCAAATTCCCTGTGAGTGTGGGAGGACTTATATCGGAGAGACAGTACGCATCATCTAAGATCGTTGCCGAGAACATCAAAGGCACACTTGACTGAAATATCCAAATAAGTCGCGGGAGCAGAGCACTGTTTGTCCGAGAAACGCGAGATGTATTATGAGCGTACCAAGATCCTGGCTCAACCCTCTAAATATTGGGACAGCATTATAAGGGAGGCTATCGAAATTCGCACCATGGAAGATCTTATCAACCGAGATTGCGGTTACAATCTCAGCAAGGCTTGGGATCCGGCACTGAATGTAATTAAGAAGACTTTCAGCAAGACGTACGAACTGGCGACCAGGGCGGACGTAGCAAGCACATCGACGCTACGACAGATTCCGACGCCCACGTCTTCGCGACCGCCGGCGCGCGGGCGCGGGCGCGGACGGCGAAGAGAGCGGCCCGCGGGGGGAGGGGATTTAAATCGGCCGCCCGCCCTCAGCAGCTCAGTTCGTCAGCGCACCTGACGGTGGCGACATGTCTGATCGCCGAAATATTGTGCCCGTTGGACACTATGAACCGGCAGTGTACCCGTGGACTGTTCGAGCAACAAATACGCCGGGAGAAACTGAAGAATCACAAGAAAAATCTGGTTTGGTGTTTGTTAGAGGACATCTTCTAAACATCATTAGCTGCACTTTAAATGTTTTTTAGCCCAACCAGTATTCGGGTGTATAGTCTATCGTCAGTGACATCTGATGCTGAACCCTTTCGACCACTTCCTCTTCTTTGCCAACCATAAAGTCTTGGAAAGGCCGATCCTCAATCGCATCTCACATATTGACAAAAACCTTGTAAATGGGCAATCACGTTTCCACCCAGGAAAGTCATCTTGTGCTCATATCCTTAATCTCACTCAGGGCATAGGAGGTGGACACGAAAGAGCAGCAGTGGCATTCGTAGATCTGTCAGCAGCGTGTCGCTGTCAACCAAAGAATCTGATTAGAAAGTTGTATTCAATCACAAAAGACTACCATTTAACACTCTTTATGCTGTGTTTGTTGCAAAACGGTACGCTTTTTGTCACACTGCATAAGAAGAGCCGATGGAGGATCTTGAACAATGGTCTCCCTCAGGATAGTGTTTTCGCACTCCTGCTATACAATGTCTGCACCAACGACCAACTAATTACCATCCGTTATTCATACGACACAACTGCGCCTTAAGGCAAAAATTTTGCGGAAATGGAGATAAAGTTGATAGTCGTCCTCGAAAATCTCGGCAAATATTGTGATGATATCCACTTAAAGCCAAACTTCGACGCAGGTTCGAATCCTGCCTCGGTCATGGATGTGTGTGTTGTCCTTAGGTTAGTTAGGTTCAAGTAGTTCTTCTAGGGGACTGACAACCTCAGATGTTAAGTCTCATAGTGCTTAGAGCCATTTGAACCATTTGAACCAAACTTCGGAAAGACGCAGGCCTGTACTATTTGCCCGAGCAACCGGAAAGCCGGAAGAAAGTTAAATTTTATCTGGAGAGGGCAATGACGGTGCCACTACGATACTTCAGTATACCTGGAAGTAAAGTTGGATCCTAGCCTCACACTCTAAGATCGTCGCCAAGAAACAAAGGAAAAGGTATCTGCCCGGAACAATATGATCCATAAACTTACTGGCACCATTCGGAACGCGCAGCCAAACGTTATCCGTTATGTCCGCCCTGGCACTACGATTCGCCGAGACTGAATACGCAGCATTAGTCTGGCGAAATTCTGCGCATGCCAAACAGGTGGATACGGCGTTGAATGGGTCTTGACGCATTGTGACTCACTGACTACGACCAGCTCCTGTCACCAGAATTTTTCAAATTATGGATGTAGAGCCACCTGACATCAACAGAAGAACAGCCATAGAAATGCAGAAAAAGAAACATCTCGATCGGCGAGAACCCCTGTTTGGATACGGACCAGAGAAGCCCTGACTAAGATCAAGCTGCATGCGCACATCATCGTCAATTCCATCAGCACTTGGGACCCGGCGAACAGAGCTGTGGATAAATTCATTAACCGAAAGGGTAGGGGTAAACATCAAAGAGAAACCTGCTGCGGGTTTTCATCTGCCGTACGTGACACTGAGGGCACCAGAACGACTGAGGACAGGAGAGTCATGTTGCAAGGCGAACCTCAGGCAGTGGGCTTCATGACTGAAGATGAGTCCTGTTGAGTGCAGGACCCACATCATCTCCTGGTGTGCAGAAATCTGCCCGATCCTCGCATCACAGAAAATCTATATGAAGCAAGTGATAACGCCATCAAGACGGCGGAATTCTGAAGCTTGCGGACAGACTAACATAAAATCAATGCCTGGCAGAATTTTCTTATTTTTTTATTACTTTGTATCATCTAAGTCCTGGGCACACAAAATAAATAAATAGGTAGTGGCGTCTGATACAGAGGACAAAAAAAAAACAATGGCGTGTACATCGATATCTACAACATAACAACTGAAACATAAGTCTACCTACATTATGCCAATCACGTGCGTGTCAATTATGAATTCTTTATCATGTTCGACTTGATATTTATCTATAAACCAAACAATCATGTAGATACCTAGAACCAAATTGTAACTAAGTCTATGGGAATACGATAGGATATGAAATCCGTCTTACCTCACAGTACACAGGTTGTTCTGTATGTTACGGCTGTCAAATTTAAAGTGGTGGTATTTCTTGCTCATACTGGACACAACTGTCATATAATGTGAATATGGGAATGACAGATAGGCCAAAGAGTCTACTTTACATGTCTATTGTTATTTCTGAGATCATATTTGTGTGCTTCTCTGATAAATGACATATACTCTTTGCTCTGTATATCAGTTTCGGTTTACGTTATTTGGCAGCTGTGTCCAATGTAACCAAGCAATGTCACCATTTTAGATATTACAGCAGTAATATTAACGACAACCAGTGTTCTGTGAGGTAAGACTGACTCCATATCCTATCATAATAACATCCACGTTTCACGAAATATGCTCTTCAAAAGCAACCAACGGTGCTATTAAATGACACAGAACCCAATCTCTTATCTTAAAAATTTGTGTACATTGTTTTTAGTTCACTATTGGTCCAATTACAGTAGAGTAGTCCTTTCTCTTACATCGATTTTTGCTGTAGTGTATCTCTACAAAGGGGAAGGTTCACAACAACGAAGAACAGGTTTACAGGAGAAATTACTTAATATCTGGATTTAAATCGTGTTATACCGCAACTAAAACATGAAGTGCCTATAAAACCGTCTGGGGTTATACCGCAAAATCAGTATTGTTAAACGCGACCGTCGATTACTGGAGTTAAACTGCTAATTAATGACATTTGAAAACAGGAAAGAAAAACGGTAAGGAACATTTGTGTCCCAAAGCACTTAAATGCAATCTGAGTGAATCGAAAATCATGCTAATTTCCGAAGAAATCTCCCAAACTTTTCAGAAAATTTGACAGGAAACTTTTACGAGAACTTGACGGAGATTTTTATGGCCTAATTAACAGAACATGGAATTTTAATCTGTTCAAACTAACTCTCGTGCTTTTCCTCTCAACGAAAGCTATCAGCTGTTAGTTACCTGAAACGAAATAGATGTTCACGAAACAGACGTAACAGGGTATACTGTACAAGAGGAAATTAAATTAAGAATTCTAATTGCCAATAAGCCTTCTGTGAGATTATCCAAACATTAAATCTAATAAGACCTAGAGGTATAACGATGATAAAAAAAAATGTTGTTGAATTACTTGAGATCAGTGAATGTTCAGGCATCCACTCAAGTTTCCTGACTTATTCTATTTCATTTTGCAAAAGAATTTGGCATTGCGCATTTCGGCAACACTTTCGTATCTTAAGGTGTCAAATATGACGTTAATGCATTACTTATTGTGATATACAAAATGGCAACGTTGTGTCAAATCATTTTTGCAAATAAAAAATAACTGGAGCAAAAACTCTTATGAGACTTATTTCTCATGTTATTACAATATCGCAAGTATTCATTTCGCATATATATGTCCACCAGCTCACAACACATCTCCTCGTCCCCTTCCTTTCTACTCACTAATCGAGTGACTTAAAATCACTAACCGAGTGACGCAAAATTGTCAGTAAGCCTCAGCACGCGCCTTATGTTCTAATGGTCCTTGCGCGAAATGCAGCATGGAGGCAGTGCAACGGTAATGCAGTTGTTTCAAATACTGGATATCCAAAAAATAATGAACAGCAGAATTTAAGTTCCGTAAGCATCTCATAACAATGTCTCGTCCACCGATTTACCGTTGCATCTGAATTCGCTCTCTCTCTCTCCCTTTAACTTGACCTTGTGAGGAGTATGCTAGAAAAGAACTAGTGTACCTTGCAGAAGCGCTACTCTTCCACGGATTTATACTTAAGAACATTTAATAGACATGTCTGAATTCAGCAGCAAACTAATAACTCTGTACTCACATGGTTCCCCTCAGTACACTTTTTTTATTACTTCCCATACCAAGTAAATGTTGTTTTCTAGACATTTCCGAAAATTACAGGTGGCTTCTTCTGTCATCTTCTATTCTAAACGCAAGTACGCTTGTGTACGGTGGAGCAACAATATTTCATTCTTCTGAAAATTTTCACTGTCTTTCTTAACTAACTACTGTGACGGACACGAAATGCGTTTTCTTCACGAGTGGAAGTATATTCGCATACAGTTATTGTACCATTTCCTACTGTATTTTGACAATGTACAATTTTAATTAGCTGCAGTTAACAAATACACTAGCAAAAGAATCAAGATCGGCTTGGCGTTACGTTGGTGGCTGTTGCCTTTGCTACAGAGAGGCGGAATAACGAAAAGTGATAGCTAATTCGGTGTCTGTGACGGCAGCAAATTTTACTGTATTCATGAGCCAGAGAAAACGAATAATGTAACTGTGTTCATTAAGACTTCCCCTTTACGACAGCAATCGAAAGGTGAAAAGTGAGTCCTACATTTCCATCCGGAATGAATACCGAAATATGAAAGCTGTTCCGGCATGTGTGACGACAGCGGATTTTTCCGACACAAGAGATATTCATACAGTAGGGAAAATGAGTAAGGTAACTGTGCCCATTAAGACTTCCCACTTACGACAGTAATCGAGAAGCAAAGAAGTGAGCTCAACTTTTCCATCGTTACGTGGTGTTAATGGTGAGAAATACTAGGGCTTATTCACCTTCTTACGAATAAGAGCTGGAGAGCAATTGCACGTAGAAACAAACAGAAAATTTATCAACTTGAACTCCGTTCAGACACGCGATCACGGAAAGGACTTCAGCTTATTCTGTACTCATAAGTTCCTGAGTATGACGAATTAATTTAGCTGAAGCGGCAGTATTACTTCATTAACGAACATACTATTTTTCTTTTTTCAGAAATGTATTCTCAGGTCTCTAGAACTAGTCGCGAAATTCTGTTTATCTGTTCGTGACCCACTTATGCCTGCGCGCGATTTTTTTAAAACAAAGAACAGAACGTTGTTCTGCAGACAAATTAAAGAAATGTGCTAGGCAGGCGAAAACAAACATCAGGCCATAGTACGGGTGAGAACAAGGAAGCGCAAAACTGTGACCGTATTCGAACTGTAACTCTGACTAGCTGTGCTGTGAAATGTTATGTTAGTGATATCTTCGTCACAACTAGTTTGAATCTAGTAGAGAAACAGATTTGTAGATACTTCATTTAAAATGGCGCGCTGGCGATATCACCGTAAATCAGGACAAAGATTATATAGCGTATTTTGTTGCGGGCTTTTCGAAGAAGTCGTAAACTAAAATCGGAGGATACTTTGGCTTCATTTTGCTCTTTACTCCAGGAAAGCGGTTCTAGGCGCTTCAGTCCGGAACCGCGCGCCTGCTACGGTCTCAGGTTCGATTCCTGCCTCGGGCATGAATGTGTGTGATATCCTTAGCTTAGTTAGGTTTAAGAAGTTCCAAGTCTAGGGGACTGGTGACCACAGATGTTAAGTCCCATAGTGCTTAGAGCCATTTGAACCATTTGTAACACCACGTTCAAACTCACTTAAATCTTCATAACCTGCTATTGTAGCCGCAGTAGCCGATCTAACAACTGCGCCAGACACTTGTTGTCTTATATAGGCATTGCCGACCGCAGCGCCGTATTCCGCCTGTTTACGTATCTCTGCATTTGAATACGCATGCCTACACAAGTTTCTTTGGCTCTTCAATACACATACAGGGTTTCCCAGGAGAAATCGTCGGTATAAAGAGATGACAGGAACGACCATTCGAAGAAAAAAAAGTCGTATTAACAAGGCTCTAAAATGCGTGTATTTAGAGGTACGAGCACTTCCTCATCTTGGATACTGTAAAACAAATCTCTTCTACTGCAAATTCTTCGCTCTCCATAGGAGACTTGCTGTATGAACCAAAACAAGAAAAAAAATGTGTAGTAAAAATGGGCTCTAAATAGCATACCTTAAGAGCTATGAACACTTGTTCATCTTCGTTACTTTGAAACACTTTCTACTGCTGAAATACTCATGGCTCTTAAGGGATGCATTTAGAACCCGTGTTTCCTAGACAATTTTATTCTTGTTTTGATCCATACTACCGCTTCCCAAATTATGGAAAGCAGAGAGCTTGCGCTAGAAGAGATATGTTTCACAATATCGAAGATTAAGAAATACTCGTGGCATTTAAGGTATCATTTTTTGTTTCGAATGATGGTTACTGTCGTATCCCTGAATATTGAGCATACCTCCTGGGACACCATGTATATGTAAGTTAGATTATTATATGATGTCGACATCTAGGTCATTAGAAAGGTCGTAATAAGTGAGGCGAGCGTGGCAGGACGTATCCGATAGGCTAAATGGCCAAGCACTGATCCTTACTGAACTCGCAAAGTACCCTACGCAAAAGAGCGTTATCATTCAGTGCGATTTCGACTTCGAGATTATTAAAGACTGAGTACTACCGCGGACTGTTAAGGAGAGGGAAGGAAGGCTGATACCGAATTTGGCCTAATCAAAGGCATAATCTCAGATTACGCCGGAAGAGACTAAAAAAGGGATAGCTAAATCAGGGATTTCGGTAGGTGATTCGATTATCGCAACTTCAGAAGTAACCGAGAGACTGAAGTTATTCGTGGGGAATTTTGTTGTATCGGAAGGCAACAGCTGTGTGTGATCTCTCATCAATGCCTTAAGAATAGCTTAGCTGACATCTTCTAAAGTATCCACTTATAATCATATTCAGTTCTCATTTACATCTGATGATAATCGACTCGTTAATGGTATCATACTGTCTGCTGTGGAAGTCTCAGAGCAAAGTCCATGACATAACGTACTGTAATGAGCAAATTTTCCTCTCCTACACGTGAGCTGCGTATGGTGAGAGATCATTTGTTTGTGTTACGCATATCTCAGGCCAAGGCGACATTAGAGAGGAGAAAACTTTCCGATCGTTTTGAGCGGAACCGGCGACATTTGTGATTCCCACGTATTGAGCAACAGTGCAATCAACGTCTGGCTCGATTTTAGAAATCTATCGGAGAGCAGAGCCCTCTAGCCAATTGCTCGCACGTGTTCCCCACATCCTTTCCCTCAACCTACTGGTAATTGCTCTTCCTGCCAATGACCTTTGATACAGGTACCCTGGCTCATATAAAGGTGTATGTTACTTCAATGACAATATTAGAATCCGTGACAGAAGATACGAAGTAACTAAATTAAATATTAGTTGTGCAGTAAATGCAAAATTTACGCAATCTTCTGTAAGCTTATTCATGAGCCATCAACATAACAGAGATGTTGAAGAACAAAGGACAGTAGATTTTACAAGTAAGTTGCAAGTGAGTGCATGAAAGATTCAGTACAGGCAAAAAATGAACTGACACACATTGCGACAGAAAAATTAAAAAGCACATTAACTATTGAAAACATTAACTATTGAAAACTTAAACTAAAGGAACAGATACCTATTCTGTCCAGTGCGTCTTTTTTGGTAACAAACGCAGGTCACTGAGGGCCAGCCATTCCGATGCTTCGGTGCTGAGGCCTTGGACATCTTGCAACGCACTCCTGAAATACGTGTCGGAGCAAACCAGGGTCAGACGAGCGACCGTTTGCTCTTGTTTCAGGTACCATGGTTTGTGCGAATCCTGTTGATGTTGTACCACTTTCTTCTGGGAAGAGAACGTCCTGGTGCTTTCAAAGTTGGATATGTCACGAGATGGGAGTTGGTGATACTCTGATCTTACCAATGTGATGATGTCCAGTGATTATTGATACGGAAGTCGTTGAGTAGGTTGGCAGCTGCTACAGGTGGATGTCTTGACTTCAGACTCAGTTGCTGCCGTTTATGGAAATCCATGTCGACACGAATGGGAAGCAATGAGTAGGCATTACATTTTTTCCAGCTGTGATTGAGGGCTGCCAATCGTTTAGATTGGGTATGTTCGACATTACTCTGCTCCCAAGTGAATGATCAACACACTAAAGTGTACACAACCGAATGTGATATCGGAAGCCTACGCGGTGTATTTGTCACAGATCATGTAACAATGGATTCCAGACGCTCCAGAATCAAATCGGAGCTATCTAGGTCACGATAGATCATCGATAACTCTGCGGACGCGACATGGCGTCCGTTCGTCACGTCAAACACTTGTGGTCATTCCTTGCGGCGGTCTACACGTGTGAAAGCGTCCTCGCTGAAGATCCACCATTTTCGCACGCTTGACCTCGGACAGCTTAACTGTTGTGTAGTCTTTGATACACTGTGGCACTAGCGACATGCGACGATTATCATCCCACGTTCATAGTCGGTTAATTCGCCTGATGATCACTACACACCTGTCTATAACAGACTGCTGATATCAGGTGATCAAAAGTCAGTCTCCTATGAAAATTAGTCTGGAGACAGTGGGTTTCCATGAATTTATTTCCCCGCCCCTCCCCCCCTTTTACACAGTGACTCGGAGTCCAGTGCCTACGTGAATCCGGAGATGGGGTTCCATAAGCCACGTACCCGGCGCCCAGCAGTTCAGTACTGTCCGGTCCCGGTAACTGAGTGGTCAGCGCGACAGAATATCAATCCTAAGGGCCCGGATTCGATTCCCGGCTAGGTCAAAGATTTTTCTCCGCTCAGGGAGTGGGTGTTGTGTTGTCCTAATCATCATGTTTTCATCCCCATCGACGCGCAAGTCACCGAAATAGCGTCAAATCGAAAGGCTTGCACCCGACGAACGGTATACCCGTCGGGAGGCCCTAGTCACACGACACTTAATAGTTCGGTAATACTTCAGTATTACCAGACAGAAGCAGGGAGCATAAAAATCGGCAGTGTACTAAGGTTGCTCAACTGTACGACTGCATCTTTCCCTCGACTACTGTGGCACAGGATGAACTTTTATAATTTTTTTTTTTATTAGTGATGCGATACTAACATTTGTACTGTAAATGCTGCTGTAGCAATTTGACGCTGCCTGATGTAGATCGTTTGGATGGAAACTGGTTGCAAATAAAAGTCTGTCTTATCCACGACTTTTGGTGGTAAACAGATATGACTTTTTTCGTATATATCTAAATCGGTTGAGTCGGTGCTCCATCTCCCTTTCAACAGGAAGCACGTTTTCGCACCTATAAAACAAAGACTTGCCATTCACTCTGAGTTGTCACCCAGGCTATGAATATAAGCTGAAGTAAAATAATCCAAAAAGTAACTGACAAGTGGCAAAGCATTACAGGTATTTCATGCATACATCGAAATGATTCGTAAAACAAGGTCCATACTACTTTTCTTCCTCCAGCTGCCCAATCCTAGGTACTGATCTGTCTCTAATAACATCAGTGACGACGGAACGCTAAAATCTAACTTTCCTTCCTGTTTTATACTAGCTTGCTGCCTCCAACATTCAATATAGGACAGATGCTACACTCTTTTATGCACACAGACTAGGAAGTTTTTTCCTTTTATTGTGCTGTTAGCTACTGACTAAAGGAAAATACTGACTTTGAGTATTCTGGACTGTAAAGTTACTTTTATATTTGTAGTTTTTTTTAAAAAAATAAAAATAATTAGGCAAAATATGTTACGGCACACGCTAAAGTAAAGGGACATTAGACTATTAAAATAGCTTTTGTATACATGGGTCAACAGTCGCTGCAAATTTATTGAGTGAAGTCACTTTTCTGCGTGGGTTGTTGTTATTTTTGAAATAATCACTTCATTTCATGCTTTTTCTATAGCTAATTTCGCCGCCGTAGGGCATTTCGAAGTACCTCTGTCATAATGTGAAACTTTTGTTACGTAATATCTTATCTTTGACACATTTGTGCGGCGGATGATTCATTTAATGGTGCCCTAAAGAAAGGTCACTTGTGATGGCGGTGGTAACGGACACAGCTCTCACAGCAGATGTGAATTCCGTATGCAAAATCAGTAAAATGGAATCCTTAAGTGGATTGTCGTCATTCGTAAAAGACCTTGACCACGTCATTTTTAGTTCTGTTTGAAGTGTAAAACTAGGGTACTTTAATATGGGACACGCTGCCACAGTGACAAAAATTCACTTAAGGTTGCGTTTTACTCTTATTCCATGTGGGATTTACATCTGTGAGAGTTATGCCCGTTAGCAGTGTGATCATAAGTAACATTTATTAAGGGTACAGTTAGACGGAGCTTCATTCACAGATGTGTGGAAAATGATATATTACGTGAGTGCAGTTTTTCACTGTGACTGAGGTAGCGTGAAAGTACCAAATCGCGCAAAATTAGCTAATACATTAAATACGTTGTTTATTTCAGAAATAAGAAAACCCTACGCTAGAAAGTGACTTCCATGAAGAAAAACTATTAAAATACTTTAAATGGCTGTATATCAGGAGAAAACAGATAAGTATTTTGATTCAGAAGACGTGTACATCTACATCCATCTCCGAGAAACCACCGTACGGTACGTAGCGGAGTGTACCCTGCATCACTACCAGTCGTTTCCTTTTCTGTTCCACTTGCAGGCAGAGCTAGGGAAAAACGAGTATCTATGTGTCTCCGTATGAACCCTACATTCTTCTATCTTGTCTTCGTGGTCTTTGCTCAAAATGTATGTTGGCGGTAGTAGGATCGTTCAGCAGTCAGCAGCAAACGTCGGTTCTCTAAATTTTCTGGATTGTGTTCCTCGAAAAGAACATCGCCTTCCCTCCACGGATTCCAATTTGAGTTCCCGAAGGATCTCCGTAACACCTGCGTGTTTTCGAACCTGCTCGTAACAAGTCTAGTAGCCCGCCTCGGAACGGCTGCTATGTTTGCCTTTAATCCCACCTGGAGCGGGTCCCAAACACTTGAGAGCACTCATGTCGCACCAGTGTCCTGTCTGCCATCTCCTTTGCAGATGAACCACACATTCCTAAAATTCTCCCAACAAACCGAAATCGACCATTCGCCATCCCTACCATAGTTCTCACATGTTCGTTTCAATCTCGTATCGCTTTGCAGAGTTACGGCCAGATATTTAAACGACGTGACTGTGCGGGGCACTGCTAATGCTGTATCCGAAAATTACGGGTTTGTTTTTATTACTCATCGGCATTAGCATATATTTTCTGTAGCTAGAGCCATCTGCCATTCATCACATCAACTAGAAATTTTGTCTAAGCCATATTGTATCCTCCTACGGTCACTCATCTTCGAAACTTTCCCATACACCGCAAAGTCTTCAGCGAACAACTGCAGATTGCTGCTCGCCCTGTCGGCCAGATCATTTACGTATATGGAAGATAATAGCGGTTCTGTCACACTTCTCTTGGGCACTTGTGACGATACCCTTGTCTTTGATGAACATTCGCCGTCGTGGACAACATACTCGGTTATATTGCTTAACCGCTCAGAGTGAACGCTTGGTTAGAGGCGCCATGTCACGGATTGCGCGGCCCCTCCCATCGGATTCGAGTCCTGACTCGGGCGTGGGTGTATGTGTTGTTCTTAGCATAAGTTAGTTTAAGTAGTGTGCAAGTCCAGGGGCCGATGACCTCAGCAGTTTGGTCCCTTAGGAATTCACACACATTCTATTGTTTATGAAGTCTTCGAGTCACATATCTGGGAACCTATTTCGTATGATCGTATTTTCGCTAAGTTTTCAATGGGGCACCGTGTGAAATGCATTGCGGAAATCTAGGAATATGGAATCTGTGTGTTGCTGTCATACATAGTCCGCAGTATACCAGGTGAAAAAACAGCAAAGTGAGTTTCGTACGAGCGATGCTCTCTGAAACTGTGCTGATTCGTGAACATAAACCTTCTGGCCTCTAGGAAACTTATTATATTCGAAGTCAGAATATGTTCAAGCATCCTACAACAAACCGATGTTAAGGATACTGGTCTGTATTTTTGCGAGTCCGTTCTTTTACCCTTCTCACATACAGGAGTCACCTGCGCTTTCTCCCAGTTGCGCTGGGCGAGAGTTTCGCGATAAATGCAGGCTAAGTAAGTAGTGGATTTTTTCGAAATTGCAGAGAGGGTGGAGGTGGCGGAGGTGAGGAAGCTGAGCGCCCTGCCCTCCCGCCGGGGCTGACCTTGGAGGGCTATCCTTCGGCGGTTCCGAGCGCGACACCTGATCCCTGAGCGGACAGGTCGTTGCCGTCTGCTCGCGACCAAACACGGCGGCTGCCACACCTCCGTCGCAGACGTTTGCCGCGGAGCGGCACTAATCGTAAGCAAATATTGCATTAGGGAAAGATGAAGAGAGGCGGCAACAGGTTTGACTCAGCGTGACGCAGCGCCGTGACCCAGTACCGAAGAGCGCCGGCCGGCGTTTCCCTCCCTAGTCGCGCGCTGTTGCAATGAGTAATGCATGTGAGTACACCAGAGCTGGCAGACCCAAGACGCACACAGAAGGAGACAGCGCCACGTTCTCCGATGGGCACAGATCCTAGTCTGATCAACGAATCATGGAAGCGCCACTGTTACATTTAAATCCAACCATACTGCAGACTATCTTTCATGGCGCTCTCGAATCGCACTCAGACGAATCCCAACGAAAGCTGACATCTCGTGTCTCATATATTTCGACTGTGATTCCACATTTTCACCGTAATAAAACCCAAGAAACAATAAAAGGCACTGTTTCATTGCTCTGAGTCAGGGTATTCATAGTAAGACCAACAATCGCTACGCGCCTTGAGAGGCTGCTTCAAACATTGTGCTAGAGTTATTTATTTATCGTACATTGAAAAGCCAATGAAACTGGTATACCCGCCTAATATCGTATGCGGTCCCCACGAGCACGCAGAAGTGCCGCAACACGACGTAGCATGGACTCGACTAATGTCTGAAGTAATGCTGGAGGGAACTGATACCATGAATCTTGCAGGGCTGTCCATAAATCCGCAAGAGTACGAGGGGATGGAGATCTCTACGGAACAGCACGCTGCAAGGAATCCCAGATATGCTCAATAATATTCATGTCTGGAGAGTTTTGTGGCCAGCGAAAGTGTTTAAACTAGGAAGACTGTTCCTGGAGCCAGTCTGTAGCAATTATGGACGTGTGGGGTGCCGCATTGTCCTGTTGTAATTGCCCAAGTCATTCGGAATGCACAATGGACATGTATGGATGCATGTGATCAGGATGCTTACGTACGTGTCACCTGTCAGAGTCGTATCTAGACGTATCAGCGGTTCCATACCACTCCAACTGCACACGCCTCACACCATTACAGAGCCTCCAACAACTTGAACAGTCCACTGCTGACATGTAGTGTCCATGGATTCATGAGGTTCTCTCCATACCCCTACACGTCCATCCACTCCATGCAATTTGAAACGAACTTTGTGTGGTGCAGTAATCAAGCGTACACGAGTGGACTTTCGGCTCTGAAAACCCACATCGATTATGTTTCGTTGAATGGTTCGCACGCTGACACTTGTTGCTGGTCCAGCATTGAAATTTGCAGCAATTTGCGGAACGGTTCCACTTCTTTCACGTCGAACGATTCTCTTCAGTCGTCGTTGGTCCCTTTCTTGCAGGAGCTTTTTCCGGCGGCTTCAGTTTCGTTGTTTTGTTGTTTTACCGGATTCCTGATATTCACGGTACACTCGGGAAAATACCCACTTCATCGCTACCTCGGAGATACTTTGTCCCATCGCTCGAGCACCGACTATAACACACTTTCCATACTCACTTAAATCTTGACAACCTGCCATTGTAGCAGCAGTAACCGATCTAACAACTACGCCAGACACTTGTTGTCTTATATAGGCGCTTCAGTGTATGATGATAGAGAAATATAGACGCCTACTTGTAACAAAAATTATATTTCTGTGCAGATGTACATTACCTCAAGTTCGTAATGGGTTCATAACTCCAAGTCTGGATTGTAAATCCAGTCAGAAGCTTCTGCAGACAAATTGTGATGGTCTTCCATTGTACCTTAGAATGCTGTGAAGAAACATTCAACTGTACTGTTTGCTGTTCTTCACCGCCGTCACATTCAGATGACTTCCATCCTCATTAGCGCAGCAGTGCTCCACGTCTGCCTAAGTCAATTTTGATCCGATTCAGTGTGCACCAGTGTCGTCGGGGTAGGTGATAACCTGGTCGTCGCTCACAGAGAGTTTTGATTAACTGGTGATGATTCATGGAAGTTTGCTGCTGCCATTGATCGACTCTTCTTACATGTTGAAGATAGTGTCTTGCAGACAGATTGCTGTGCGCCACGACAATTTTCTAGACCTCAGCGGTTGCGTTTCTGATTAAGACATTTCTGAATGAAATGGTGGTTGTGGGCTGCTTTTTTTTTAATTCTCGTCCACACGTTCAGCAATTACAGTGATCTTCTTATGGGTTAGTTTACAGGTTCGCTCGTCAGATTTGTACCTGACAAAACGGTACAAGGTCAGCATATAGAGGGGCCTCGAATCAGTTCAAGGACACGATTCTCCCGATTATCTTATCGACTTATGGTCCCTAAGGTATTTGTGCGTTATCTCTAAACCTAGTACCGGATCGTAAACATGTTTTCAGAATGAGAACCGCGACGAAATGCGGTGTATTCAGAATTACAATAGTAACCATTTTGCAGTTGTTTCAGGTGGAAGCTGTTCAGAAATAAAATGACGACAAAATGTTGGAATTGACCGAGTGATATATCGATAATCCTACTCAGAAAATTTAGAAATTACTTTTATGCCCTGAATGTGTTTTGTTCTAAAAAGTAATTTGTGATTATTGTGAGAGAAATGTGGCCTCGCTGATTCTGTTGCTGTGAAAAGGTGTTATGCGTGACTGAATATTTTCATTAGTTCAGACATTTTCATCTCTCGGCCAATATTAGAACATATGGTACCTAACCAGGCATTTCCTACTGCTTCTCTCTCTCAACAATTTTATTTTTCGTGGTTGCTACCTTCATTACGTTTCGAAGATTCTATGCTTATCTGAAGTCTTGTACAACATTAAAAGTATCGTGTCTACGGTGCCGCGAAATAACCAGCAATGGGGACGTAAGTACTGGACTTCGCCTGACGTTTCCGTTCTACTGAAATATTAATGGAACATAACGCAACTTTTATCTTCTCACTATTAAATATGAAACTGATCTACCAAGAGGTGATGGAAGAACCCATTAACATAAAAATCAAATAATGTTTCTTGTATTGCAAGAAACTGCACCAAAGCTGAGCATGTAGAAAGTAATAAGTCATTCCACAACAAACTTACAATTTTTTTTTATAGGACTTAACATATGAGGTCATCAGTCCCCTAGAACTTAGAACTACTTAAACCTAACTAACCTAAGGACATCACACACATCCATATCCGAGGCAGGATTCGAACCTGCAGCCGTAGCAGCAGCGCGGTTCCGGACTAACAAACATATAACTAAAACAATTACTTTCAACATAAGAAATTAACTTCTTCGCTTCAAGATAATGCTTAACAGCGAGAAACATTTTCTTTGTGTTTTTTACTCTATTAATACTTCTTGCACCAGTAAAAAATTCTAAGTAGCAATCTGAAGATTTAATAGTTCTTTTTCTATTTATAAGCAATAAAGGAAACGTTTGAAACCATTGTTTAGTAACTATCACCCATTTCTAGTAATTCATCAAGAACCAATAAAAATATTATCGCAAGTCGACACACATGTACTGCATATTTAGAAATCAAAGCTTGAACATATGAGCTTTTCTTCTGGCCATGACATTAGCTGGCATAAAAACTGCGTCGGAGAGGTCAGCTGTGACGAATGCCTTGAACCGCATCCGACCCACGCCGCTGCAGGCACAGTTTGAGAGGTGATGCGGTGATTCGTCCCACATACCGAAGGTCTCGAAACTTCCAGGCCCTGTTTAATAGTTTCCATTCCTCACTGTGATACATTATTAGGGTCAGGGGTACTGCTAGAAGCTCATCAAAAACCACTTGAAAGGTCGCCTCATCTAATCTCATGTCATAATTCACCCCTTTGAAAAACTATGTTAATACCAGAACGAATCTTTAAAGGAGTTACACTGTGACGAAGTGTTTGCCATTGGGGCTCGAAACTAGAGCCTCGTCGTTGACACGCAACGCTCTTGTCGATTTAGTTGTCCATTTTTGCCTCAGTTTCAGTCCGCCAATATCCTTTTCCAGACGGGAAGCTGTCACCTAACATCAGCTTAATGAAGCACTTTAACCACAAAGTGCATTACTAAAATACGCTGCTCAAAAAATGTTAAAAATGTAATAAAAGAAGACGTAATAGCACTTTCGCCCTACAAATTGTCTGTCGATGGACCGAACGATGCACTCACTTAATGCCATGCAGATTATCCCGGAGGGTCTACATTTACATTTACACACATACTACGCAAGGCACCGTACGGTGCGTGGCGGAGGGTACCTTGTACCACAACCAGACATTTCTTTTGCTGTTCCAGTCGCAAACAGAGCGAGAGAAAAACGATTGTCTTTATGCCTCCGTACGAACCCTTAATTTCTCTTATCTTATCTTTGTGAAACACGAAATGTGCATTTGAGGTAGAAGAAGAGTCAGCTTCAAATGCCGGTTATTTAAATTTTTTCACTTGAGTTCACAAAGCATCTCTGCACCACACGCGTGTTGATCGCACCTACGGGTAACACATCTAGAAGCACGCCTCAGAATTGATCTGATGTCTTCCTTTAATCCGACCTGGTGAGGATCCCAAGCACTCGAGCAGTGCTTAAGAATGGTTCGCAATAACATTCTATACGCGGCCTCCTTTACAGAAGAACCACACTTTGCTAATAGTCTCTCAATAAACCGAAGTCGACAAATCGCCTTCCTTACTACCACTCTCACGTGCTCGTTTCATTTCATATCGATTCGCAACGTTGCGCCTAGATATTTAATAGACGTGACTGATGCTGTATCCGAACATTACGGGCTTGTTTTTCCGGCTAATCCGCATTAATTTACATTTCTGTACATTTAGAGCAAGCTGCCATTCATCATACCAACTAGAAATGTTGTCGAAGGATGTGTGCGGTTTCTCTCAAAGAACCCCAGCGGGGAAACATCTCTGATAGTGATGGCGCTATGTGGTAAAGCGTGCAGTAAAATGCTGCGCACTTTCACTTTCCGTTTAACTATTTTTGTCATCAGGAAACATTTCAAACATAGCTCCCTTGGGAACATCTTTGTCGTTCGTGTCGTGTTGATGCCATCGAAGTGATCGCATTTCTGACGGGCCACAGAGGCAAAGCTTTTCTTTATGCTGTTAAACATTTTTGTCCTAGTCCATTACGACAGTTCGGAATCAGTTGAGTCAGTTGAAACTCCATCACTCATAATGCGACGCACATTACACTGCTACGAGACGGGCCATCAACGTACATAGGAGTCTGTCCAGCAGAAAACCCTGCGTGAGAAGTTTGAACTGACAAAAGCTGACGCGGTTGAGACATTTATGCTGCGTATAGAGCTGCAGTCGGAGCAGATTAGGATTTAGCGTCCAGTAGATGGCAGCGTCGTTAGAGGGGGACCCCATGCTAGAGGAGGAGTGAGAAGGGAAACAGCCGTGTCTTTTTAGGAGGAACCGTCCCCGTACTCATCTTAAGCGTTTTACGGGAACTACAGAATATCTGAATGTGGATGACCGGACAGCTTTTTGAACTGCCATTCTCTTAAATAAAAGTCCGTTGCCTTACCACTGGGCTACACAACCGGCATCTTTGCCGTTTGAGCGCCGCGTCCTGTGAGCTGAGTCAACCAAGCTCTAATCACGTCTAATAGTTTAGATCTATCGATACCCTTCGACAGTCCTTGTTCTGCACAATTTTAGCATATTATTCAGTTAACTTCGGCTAAAATTCCGTCAGTAGACTGAAAATTCACGAAGGAACTATAACAGTGGCCTTTGCCGTAATTGCTCCATTTCTCTGTTTGACTTTTTTCTCATCTGTTGAACTGAAAAACAAGTATGTGACAATAAAAACGAAGGACTTACGAAACAGCAGCATCTTTTGGTCTACAGGGAAAGAAGATTTTGATCAGAAAATCAGAAATATATGAGAGGCAGCGAAATGAAAATCGAACATCCGCCACGGCGGGTCCGTCTAACAGCATTCGGACAGCCCGAGGGCAAACGTCAAAGCCACTAGTGGAAACATCCCACATCTCTCCCCGTCAAAGAACTCCAAAGCTGTTCACACAAGTTGAACTCCTTCTTCGACTGCAGGGGCTCTCTGCTCGACCACGTCTTCGAACGTGGAACCACAATCCATGCGGAGCGCTATGACAACACTTTGCAGAAAGGGCGACTCGCCATAAAGTCAGAATGCTCAGAAATGCTGTCGGACAGAATCATCCTGTTGCACAATAACGTCCGCCCCTACGCTGCCAATCGGTCGATGGCTACTCTTCAGCGATTTGGTAGGAATACACTGCAAATCCTCGATACAGCCTTGATATTTCACGTACGATTTTCACAGCTTTGGCTGCTTGGAGAAACACGTGTGTCGACGTTGGTTTCAGTCAGACGAGAAAGTGCAAGAAAAATTGGAAATTTGTGGTAAGGTCTTATGGGACCAAACTGCAGAGGCCATCGATCCCTAAGCCTACACACTACCTAATCTAACTTAAACTAACTTACGCTATGGACGACACACACACCCATGCCCGGGGGAGGACTCGAACCTCCGACGGGGGGAACTACACGGACCGTGGCAAGGCGCCTCAGACCGCACGGCGGAAGTACAAGTGTGGGTGCGATTGTGGATGAAACTGGACTCTATCCAATTGTCTTCCAGTGGGATAAATGTCTGGTGATAAATTTTGAATGGAACCACTTCATGGTCCCGCTCTGGCAGGTGTTCGGTTTTGATTTCACTTCCTCTTATAGCTTGATTTTTTTACAATTTACAAGCGTACTTGGCTCTACCTTCTGTTGATTTATTTATTGTCTGAGAGATATTTATCAAATGGTTATCAATTCCAGACTCTGAAGAAAAGTTTTAGTAGTATGGAAACTGAAATATCTGTGTGAAACGATTTGCTTTCAACACTAATTATCTGCTTTAGACGTGAGATATAACTAGTTTCACTGTCGCACAGGCGAGCCCTACTTCTTTATTCTTTTTCCTGACCTTTAAAAATCGTCCTGGCAGGTTCTGCACAGTCGACCATCAGAATACAAAAACAGAGGTTCGACCTTTCAGCTCGGGGAATATTTTGTAAATATGAAAGAAGTTGCACCGCTGTTTCGATACCATGTTAAACTTTAGTTCCTCCTGTGATAGGCGAGGTTAGGCGAACCGGTTTTGTGGTCGCATTAAGATGAGTTCCAGTCACCTACCTACAAAAGCAGTATGATACTCTCGATCTACCTTGGATGTGAGGACGACTTTACTTTACCTAAAAACTGGAAGAGCGGATGCACACTAATATTTCAATAAAGGAGAAAATGCTTCACAGAGGACTGCAGTGCCCAGTAATTACTTTGAAGAATGTAGGAAAATTACCGAGTGTCTTGGTTTTTAATTACCAATGCGAATATCCCAGTGCCGTCTGGACAAACACACGCACGCTCGAACCGTGTGGAAAGTGCAGGAGGCTGTCCCAGGAAGTGTGTGTGAGCTGGGTGCTCGCGACAGCGCGCATAATTGCAGACACTCCTGGAGCGGAGGAGGAGGGGGGGGGGGGACTGTGGCAACCAGGAGGAAGTTTCTTCACGTCCCGGAACGGTAGCCGGCTGCCGAGCTGAGCAGCGTTGACTCATTCATTTACACGAACAAAAGTCTTCAGGCGACGTGCATAACTCTAATGGCGTAAATGTATCGCTCTGATAACAGGAAAAAAAATAACCATTCTTCACCCATAGCATGATTTACTCTTTCAAATCGTGGAAGACATTATCTTTATCTGCAAAACGTCTCCATGAAAACCTATAAGCAAACAGTGAAAAAACACGCAGAATGCAACGTTACTTCAGAGATCTAGTGCAACTATCGTACAGATATTGAAACATGGGCAGCGTTGCGAGGTTTTTTCTTTGTCTTCTGTCCGTGTTTTTCATGTCGTTAATAATGAGAAAACCGTGGAAGTATAAGAAAAATCTTTAGTTATCCTTCTGTCATCTTGTCAATTTGCAACTGTGGAACACAGAGTTAGACCGCATACAGATCAAACAAGTCATCCGGCTATGTCTTCACTTCTAGGTTGATGGGTAAAAATTCTGTTGACTTTCTATTAGTAACATAGGAATTTTACGGATCGTCAAAGGCACACACACACACGCACGAAATATAAGTGACGAATTTTATGGTATATGAATCAGCTGAAGATATTTAGTCACTTTGCCGTTGTGCTTCATATTCTGCATACTGTACTGCTTTGGTTATTCCAGTATGCAACATAATGTTCTTTTAATGAAACTCAAACTCTACGATGCATATAATAACCTTATTTTACAATTATTGGAGACCTTTTTGGAAAAAAAATTCTTTTCGTCATAGAGCTTCAGTCACATTCTGCTAATGACCAATGTAAAATCGTCTACACAATAACTAAAATTTAAATCTACTCTTGGCTTACAATGTGTTTCAATATTTTTTTAAATTTTAATTTTACTTTTGTTTGTTACTGTTTTTAACTCTTCTCAGATACATACATAAATATACTACCATACTTATTTCATATTGTTATTCCATGCTTAGCTTTAGTGTTTGGTCAATGTAATAGCTTTGCAAATTTAGTTTCTTACGATATAGTCAAACTGTCAAACGAGCAAGACAGCACATACCTTAAATTTAAAGATGGTGCTATTTCAGTGCGCATACCGTATTTTTCTACTGTAGGCAGATCGCTGGAAAATGGTTTAAAAGACAGAAACTTGTCGTGAACCAATAAAATAAATGCGGCAAGAGTGGGGGAAAAAGTCACCTTCTTTCAAAAAAAGTTTATTTTACTCTGATTCTGTTAGTGACTTTCTGTTTCTTACAATGCCTGTGGAGATGGAGCTATCTGTCATGTTAGTTGAGTGTACGGGCTAAAGAAAGTCACACGGACTACTATAGCATGGACTGTTTTCTAGTCACGCGGATTAACCTTTTAATGGTGGTGATCGTCAGTAGTTGAATTTCACTCAGTTAAAGGGAAGAGGGAAATGGGCTGGGGGATGGGAGACGGTGAGTGGAGGGGGATGGGGAGAAGTGAATGGGTATTAGACATAAAAGCCCATGTAGCAAAGTGATAGTGTACTCGGTTTTGGATCATATGCTATGCCTGGTAATAGGAACTGAGACTGACTGAGTTGTGCTCGTAAAAATAATATGTTTCAACGTCTTTGCAACGTGTAGGATTTGATTTAATAGAGGCTTCCAGTTACAAATACCTCGTGAATATCTTACAGTTATTAGTGTTTATTAACGCGTCGTTATTGTAGTCCAGAAGAAGCAAACAGGTCTTAAATTTTGTCTTATTGGAAAGTGGATTTCTGAGTACTTCCAGGATACACAGTGTCGCTGCACACGCTCTGTTAATTCTCTTTAACTGTACGCGCACACAGTATGCTTCAGGAAAAGCATTCGTTTTTCATCAGTTGTAGAATAATCCTGGCAGCAAGGTAATTAACGATAGGATTCCAGCTAAGTATTCTTAAGTAAGGGAAGAGCAACAGGTCTAGAAGTTTTACATGAAGCCACCAGCTATTCGAATGGAGAGAGTGTAGTAAATCACGATAAATTGAAAACCTTGTCGTTAGAAAAGCTCAGTAACTGTTCCATTAGGAAGTCGAGTCCAAAGTTTGGAGAATACGAAGTCATAAAGTACGGTGTTACGTCGGCTGGACCAGAACGTTTGAGGACTTGTGTAAATTCGAATCCTGTATTGACCAAAAGCGAATTAGGAAAATCACAGAAAACATAAATCAGGATGACCGGAGTGGAGTTTGAACCAAGGTCATCCCGAATACGAGCCCTGTGTGTGAACCGCTAGTCCAATTTGTTACTAGTCCGTCTTTTTTTTTTTTTTTTCATTAAGTGGTCCAACCCAAGTAAGAAATGGGCACTTTTCAACTGCTGGTAACAGTGTCGTCTCACCATTGTTAGTAAACGCGGCAGACACTGTGCGTAACCAAAGAACCTGGCCGCTAGCTGTCTAGCTGTCTGGACTCCAGCTGGTGGTAGGCACGGACGGCGGGGGGAGGAGGGCGCTGCCGCCTGCCATCACGGTCACGCTTCGTGTGCCGCGTCTCGTCCGCGGCTGCGGCAAGTGAAGCATAGCAACCGCGGATTTGACTTTCGCTTCCACGAGTAACGGCACTGGCACGATTCTCTCTGCCCGCCGTCCAGCTTTTGTCAGCTTCTGCCGTGATTTTCCCCGAGGGTGATCCATCACCTGAGTGGCGAGATTTTACTGTCATTCAACACCGCTTGATTCCAAGTGTTAAACTGTTAACTGAATGCATTACGGTGCACAGCTAATTCTCGGACGAAAGAAATAATTTTCTGTTTTGCGCCTGTCTCTTTGAAACATTTTGTTACTGCTGGAACGAACGACGTACTGGCTACGCTCAACACGTCAGTGATTGCTGGAATTCTTTTTGGAAACATTTATTTTCTGGCACAATCGCATGTGCCAGAACAGTAAGAGCACCGACCTACTGACGATGTAAACACGTCCAGCCGATAGCAGCGTCACCTGGCTAGGAATGACTGCTAGTCAAACACATGCATCATGTATGTAGTATCAGTGAGAGTGTTGTCCGTGTGTTGAATGGGGAAGGCGAGCGATCTATCTAAATTTGACCTTGGGCAAATTGTGATGGCCCGGAGGCTCGACACGAGCAAAAAAATGTTTCAAATGGCTCTGACCACTATGGGACTTAACTGCTGCGGTCATCAGTCCCCTAGAACTTAGAACTACTTAAACCTAACTAACCTAAGGACATCACACACATCCATGCCCGAGGCAGGATTCGAAGCTGTGACTGTAGCGGTCGCGCGGTTCCAGACTGTAGCGCCTAGAACCGCTCAGCCACTCCGGCCGACCCGACACGAGCATTTCGGAAACTGTACGACTTGTCGGGTATGGCGAAACCAAGGAGAAACCACGTCGAGACGTCGTGCGGTTGGGCGACCATCTCTCATTACAGATGTCGGACGTCATAGGTTGGGCAGACTGGTGAAACAGGGCAGGCGTCTAATTGCGGCCTAACTAACTTCAGACTTTAATGCTGGGCAGAGCATAAGTTGTCTGAACGCACAGTGCACCGAACACTCCTAACGATGGCCCTCCGCTGCCGACGACCCATGCATGCGCCAATGTTAACACCACGACATCGGCAGCTACGACTGAAATGGGCACGCAACCGTCGCCACTGTACGTTGGCGCAGTGGCAGAGCATTGCATGGTCTGATGAATCCCGATATCTTCTTCCTCATGCCGATGGGAGGGCGCGAATCCATCGTCCTCCAGGGGAACGGCTTCTTGACACCTGTACTGCGGGACGGAGACAAGTTGGCAACGGCTCCATTATGTTTTGGGCAAGATTCGCGCGTGCACCCATGGATCCAGTGGACCTCGTGTAAGGCACCATAATGGCCAAGGCGTGTCGTACACTGGTTGTAGACCACGTACACCCCTTCATGACGATCATCTCTTCCGACGGCAGTGGCATTTTTCATCAAGATAATGGACCATGTCACAAGGCTAGGAGCGTGGTGGAGTGATTCGAGAAACACAGTGGCGAGTTCCAGTTGATTTGCTAGCCTCCCAGCTCGACTGACCTGAACCCGATCGAACACATATGAGATATAATTGAGCGTGGTGTCAGAGCTCATGGACCCCCTTCCCGGAATTTATGGGAATTGGTTGACATGTGTGTGCAGATGTGGTGTCAGCTCCCTCCAGTAATCTACCAAAACCTCATTGCTTCCATGAAACGACTCGTCGCCGCTGCTATTCGTGGCAAAGGTGGACATACCGGCTATTAGGTAGGTGGTCATAATGTTCTGACTGACCAGTGTATTTCCACAAGGAAATACCGGTTTCGGTGGATTTTTTTTATGATTTGAAGATGGCCAATGACGACTGAAACCGCTACTTTCGTTCGAACGTTGTACGTGATTGTGCCAGAAAATAAACTACTTATGAAAACCAGCTAATTTTATGTTTCAGAGCAAAACAATGGGAGAAATCATTGATAGTCATCTCTGTAAAAAGGGCATAGTTTGTCAAGTCTTACGTTACGCTGAATACATACGCTGTGTTTGTTGTTAAGTGTAAGATGATAGTTATTTTTACGTCAATTATGAAATGCTGTCTTGACATACTTTCTTTTTCTCTCCAGAACCAGCTTAGGAAACACAAGGAAACTTAGTGATATAACGTTCTGGTTTACCGTTACTGGAGTATTTTACTGGAGTATTCTTTGCCTGGAAACTTTCTTAGTTTTGCCCGACCAGTTATTCTTGGCAACAGTCTTCTGGAAATCCTTGAAGTTGAGAGTGGATTGGTATCGTAAACCGTACCCTGGCACAATCTATAATTCTTAGCATAACTATCGCATTTTGTTTGCCGTTACCAGTGTGAATAGTCGGATTAGGACGACTAATAGAAGATTACACAGGAAACAATTTTTAATTAGAGGCGTATAAATGCTAATGCCTAGCTTTAAGGGAAAAGCGAACTGTAAATCGTATAACTTGCATTACAAAATGAAGAGCTGTTATGGAACCAGTTAGTGTTCAGGTTTATGAATGCATAAAATCGTCAAGAAGCAATGCAAAATGTCCGACGTAGCGATAGCCAGTGAGTTCGCGCTAGCTAGTTAATTCAAGCTGAGCAACGAGACACTACAGTTAAAGCATACAGTTTTCCTTGGAAAATTTGAAAATTTGTGGGAAGGTCCTATGGGATTAAACTGCTGAGGTCATCGGTCCCCAAGCTTACACTCTATTACTTAATCTAACTTAAACTCACTTACGCTAAGGACAACACACACACCCATGCCCGAGGGAGGACTCAAACCACAGACGGGAAGGGGAGAAGCCGCGAGAACTGTGACAAAGTGCCTTAGACCACGCTACAGTTTTCCTACTTACCCTTCAGGAAATGTAGGATAAACCGCGTAACATCCCAAAAAAATGAAACCCCTCGAAATAAAATTATTGATCGTGGTATACTAAACGTCGGTAGCAAAATTAAGGTAAAGAAACCTATTTTATAAATAAGAGTCTTCAGTTGTTTTAGATAAAGGCTTTGTGAAGTTCTTAAAAATAAGGTGTTCATAGTTTCTCCACACAGAACATATGAAAATATGTATTGGACTAGACTAACGCTGGAGACTTCGACGACCGTAGAGAACAGGAACCCGACTAATAATAAGTAGCCTCAGATCGGTAACTAAGTCGTTAGACACTAATAATGGAAACTCGAAGGATCACAGTGGATGAGTGTGATGAGCTAAACAAGAGGACCAAAGCCGCAGATCATTAGCATACTGGAGATGTAGCCGCTAGTAGGGTGCTCAGAAGTAACACTGATTTGTCATTTTACCTGTTATGCGTCAACGATAATTACTACTCCTAAAGCCGGCCGGAGTGGCCGTGCGGTTCTAGGCGCTACAGTCTGGAACCGCGTGACCGCTACGGTCGCAGGTTCGAATCCTGCCTCGGGCATGGATGTGTGTGATGTCCTTAGGTTAGTTAGGTTTAACTAGTTCTAAGTTCTAGGGGACTGATGACCACAGCAGTTAAGTCCCATAGTGCTCAGAGCCATTTGAACCAAGCCACTACTCCTAAAAATTAGGCAACTACAAATACAAGTAGCGTATAGCCTGTAAGAATATTCTCCAGAGTTAAAATGAATGGTAAACAAATCGTAAATTAGTATAGTAGGAAAATGAGATTCGTTAGCTGTGCATGTCCATAAGTCCCTTGTTACTGCCTGGACTAATGGAGAAAGCGAAAGATTAGATAAACACGAAAATGGGAGCAGGATGAAGTTGTTCTTATGTTGTAAGAGAGAAAATTTGTAACCAATGATTAGTGTGTACTTAATTTTGTACGAGATAGGAATTTAAAATTCGTTTCGTGTAGCGGCGGAAGAGCTCACATTTATCAGAGTCATCTCAGCTGGAAACTGTGATCTTAATAGAGGCTACAGATAGCGCCGACAGTCCTATCCACTCTGTGGCTAGTGCCGACAGAAAATAGAGGTGTGGCGAGCCGAAGTTTTTTGCATCTGTGATTAATGAGCGCGGCTGTTGGCCTCGTGTTTGGGCTCTCCGCGTTTCGTAAACACAGCTGTTGCGTCGCTTGGCCGGGCTCTCAGACGACGTGTGAGTTGTGGCGTGACAGGAAGCTCGCTTGCACGAGCTACTATCTAAAGTTAACGCGTGGCGTAAAGGAATCACTGCGCTGCTAACGACAATATATCGTGCCCATAAACTGAGCATGTAGCGTTTTGAAAGTGTAGAAATAATTAATTTTTCCGTCACCAAGTAGAGAACCTACTTTGGGAGGCCTATTGAGAACAGTAGTATTGATATGAACCATAATTAGCGCAGGTTTTAATCGAAGCGGAATGTTGCCTGCAGTTATGGGTCTAACGAGACGTGTTGTTTTACTTTCGACAGGGTTTTCTCCACAAAAAAAAACCCTAAGGTACTGTCGGTGCCTATCATCAGATACATTTAGTGAGAACGAGAAGGTGTTCACCTGGAATATTTTCGCGGGATGGTAGAAGACGAATGTGAGTACAACTCATGTAATTTAGATTAGGCTTTTCTCCAGCGATGCAGTGCAGTCTTTGTCGCCTTATAAGGAGGAAGTGCAGCAGTGTTGGATCTTACGCGAGACATTGAAGATAGAGGTACCAACAAACTTGGTCGTGTACGTCTTCGAAGATGTAAAAGATGTTATGGTTTTCGATGCTTATTTACGTGCCAGTACCATCTGCCTTTCGCAACACCTTGAAAACTGTGATATGTAAATACAGACCAAATTTAAGGCCACGAATTTTGACATAAAGGCGAAATCGTTATTATTCTCAGGGGACGAATATTTCAAACTGTTTACTTGTGTTTTTGGTCTCTACAACAGAGAATTTCCACTGTACTAAGAAAGGAAATCCCGAATGGCATAGCCAGCCGTAGTGGCCTTGCGGTTCTAGGCGCTACAGTCTGGAACCGCGTGACCGCTACGGTCGCACGTTCGAATCCCGCCTCGGGCATGGATGTGTGTGAAGTCCTTAGGTTAGTTAGGTTTAAGTAGTTCTAAGTTCTAGGGGACTGATGACCACAGCAGTTATGTCCCATAGTGCTCAGAGCCAGCCCGAATGGCATACCTTAAATTTCTGTTTGGAGTATCTAATAAGCCACATGGCTGCCCCACAAATAACTATATTCATGATAGTAGTACGGAGTATCGTTCTTTTTGTCTATGGTCCAAATCGATTCATTTTAAAACCACCAAAGGCCTTAAGGAAGGTTGCAGTGTCCTCACTACTTTACAACACATGCAGAGAACAAGCGCTGGAGGCATGATACAAATGTTCATGAATGGGTGTGTTAGCAGGACAGGACAGAATGCATTCGCTGGGTTTTTGAAATGACCAAATAATTTTCGCAAACAGCTGACAAGATGCGAAACACGTGCTGGATAATTTACGGAAGAAATCCAAATGATGGGGTATAAAAGTTAATTTCTGAAAGACAGAGTGCATGTGCATTGTTAAAGAAGGAACGGATTTAGTTCTCGAAGATGACAAAATTATTGTACAAAATGCATATTTGAACCATCAACTGTTTTTATTTTAAATCCAAATTCTTCCGGTTTCGGTCTTGGACCATCTTCACGGATGAAGGGTTGACATGGTTTCAGCCACCATATTGCATTATTCATCCCTTAAAATGTGTAGTGCGTGCCATGGGTGTAAATACATGGGACAAGGCTTTAAAAGCAAACATCTGAATTCCAAATGCATACAGATGTATACTGCTCTGTACACAGTTAGAATTCGGATGCTTGCTTTTAAACTCTTGTCTCATATATTTACATTCATGGAATGCGCTACACATTTTAAGTAATGGCTGATACAATATGGAGGCTTAAACCATTTTAATCCTTCATCCGTGAAGATGGTCCAAGACCGAAACCGGTAGAATTTGTCTTTAAAATTAAAACAGCTGATGGTTCAAATATGTACGAGGGCAGTTCAATAAGTAATGCAACACATTTTTTTTCTCGGCCAATTCTGGTTGAAAAAACCGGAAATTTCTTGTGGAATATTTTCAAACATTCCCACTTCGTCTCGTATAGTTTCCTTGACTTCCGACAGGTGGCAGCGCTGTACGGAGCTGTTAAAATGGCGTCTGTAACGGATGTGCGTTGCAAACAACGGGCAGTGATCGAGTTTCTTTTGGCGGAAAACCAGCGCATCTCAGATATTCATAGGCGCTTGCAGAATGTCTACGGTGATCTGGCAGTGGACAAAAGCACGGTGAGTCGTTGGGCAAAGCGTGTGTCATCATCGCCGCAAGGTCAAGCAAGACTGACTGATCTCCCGCGTGCGGGCCGGCCGTGCACAGCTGTGACTCCTGCAATGGCGGAGCGTGCGAACACACTCGTTCGAGATGATCGACGGATTACCATCAAACAACTCAGTGCTCAACTTGACGTCTCTGTTGGTAGTGCTGTCACAATTGTTCACCAGTTGGGATATTCAAAGGTTTGTTCCCGCTGGGTCCCTCGTTGTCTAACCGAACACCATAAAGAGCAAAGGAGAACCATCTGTGCGGAAATGCTTGCTCGTCATGTGGCTGAGGGTGACAATTTCTTGTCAATGATTGTTACAGGCGATGAAACATGGGTTCATCACTTCGAACGTGAAACAAAACGGCAATCAATGGAGTGGCGCCACACCACTCCCCTACCAAGAAAAAGTTTAAAGCCATACCCTCAGCCGGTAAAGTCATGGTTACAGTCTTCTGGGATGCTGAAGGGGTTATTCTGTTCGATGTCCTTCCCCATATGGTCAAACGATCAACTCTGAAGTGTATTGTGCTACTCTTCAGAAATTGAAGAAACGACTTCAGCGTGTTCGTAGGCACAAAAATCTGAACGAACTTCTCCTTCTTCATGACAACGCAAGACCTCACACAAGTCTTTGCACCCGAGAGGAGCTCACAAAACTTCAGTGGACTGTTCTTCCTCATGCACCCTACAGCCCCGATCTCGCACCGTCGGATTTCCATATGTTTGGCCCAATGAAGGACGCAATCCGTGGGAGGCACTACGCGGATGATGAAGAAGTTATTGATGCAGTACGACGTTGGCTCCGACATCGACCAGTGGAATGGTACCGTGCAGGCATACAGGCCCTCATTTCAAGGTGGCGTAAGGCCGTAGCATTGATTGGAGATTACGTTGAAAAATAGTGTTGTATAGCTAAAAGATTGGGGAATAACCTGGTGTATTTCAATGCTGAATAAAACAACCCCCGTTTCAGAAAAAAAATGTGTTGCATTACTTATTGAACTGCCCTCGTATTTTATACATTACTTAACGGCTGTTGGCAGTCATCTTCCAAAAACGTTTAAAACAAAATTATTAAATACGAAAATCGTAAAGATTTAGGTTCTGTTACACTGAATGACGGCACTTGTGACAAAAATATTCAGACGAAAGCAATGATACTTAAGCGAGTGACGAAGCACATGGATCGATTTGAACCATAGTATTAATCAACAGGCAAAAAGAACGATAGTCCGTACTACTATTAAGAAAATACGCTACTGGCCATTAAAATTGCTATACCAAGAAGAAATGCAGATGATAAACGGGTATTCATTGGACAAATATATTATACTAGAACTGACATGTGATTACATTTTCACGCAATTTGGGTGCATCCTGAGAAATCAGTACCCAGAACAACCACCTCTGGCCAAAATAACGGCCTTGATATGCCTGCGCATTGAGTCAAACAGAGCTTGGATGCCGTGTACAGGTAGAGCTGCCCATGCAGCTTCAACACGATACCTCAGTTCATCAAGAGTAGTGGCTGGCGTATTGTGACGAGCCAGTTGCTCGGCCACCATTGACGTTTTCAATTGGTGAGAGATCTGGAGAATGCGCTGGCCAGGGCAGCAGCCGAACATTTTCTGTATCCAGAAAGGTCCGTACAGGACCTGCAACATGCGGTCGTGCATTAACCTGCTGAAATGTAGGGTTTCGCAGGGATCGAATGAAGGATAGAGCCACGGGTCGTAACACATCTGAAATGTAATGTCCACTGTTCAAAGTGCCGTCAATGCGAACAAGAGGTGACCGAGACGTGTAACCAATGGCACCCCATACCATAACGCCAGGTGATAGCCCATTATGGCGATGACGAATACACGCTTCCAATGTACGTTCACCGCGATGTTGCCAAACACGGATGCGACCATCATGATGCTGTAAACAGAACCTGGATTCATCCGAAAAAATGACGTTTGCCATTCGTGCACCCAGGTTCGTCGTTGAGTACACCATCGCAGGCGCTCCTGTCTGTGATGCAGCGTCAAGGATAACCGCAGCCGTGGTCTCCGAGCTGATAGTCCATGCTGCTGCAAACGTGATCGAACTGTTCGTGCAGATGGTTGTTGTCTTGCAGACGTCCCCATCTGTTGACTCAGGGACCGAGATGCAGCTGCACGATCCGTTACAGCCATGCCGATAAGATGCCTGTCATCTAGTGATAAGAGGCCGTTGGGATCCAGCACGGCGTTCCGTATTACCCTCCTGAACCCACCGATTCCATATGCTGCCAACAGTCATTGGATGTCGACCAACGCGAGCAGCAATGTCGCGATACGATAAACTGCAATCGTGATAGGCTACAATCCTACCGTTATCAAAGTCGGAAACGTGATGGTACGCATTTCTTCTCCTTACACGAGGCGTCACAACAACGTTTCACCAGGTAACGCCGGTCAACTGCTGTTTGTGTATGAGAAATCGGTTGGAAACTTTCCTCATGTCAGCACGTTGTAGGTGTCGCCACCGGCGCCAACCTTTTGTGAATGCTCTGAAAAGCTAATAATTTGCATATCACAGCATCTTCTTCCTGTTGGTTAAATTTCACGTCTGTAGCACGTCATCTTCGTGGTGTAGCAATTTAAATGGCCAGTAGTGTAGTTATTTGTGGGGCAGTCATGTGGCCACATACGAATAAAGGAAAGGACAATATCAGCACAGTGGAATTACATTTTATGAGAAGGCGCGTGCAGATCACTCAGAACATAAGATCAGAACATCAAAACTAAGAGGAAAAATTCAAGTGACACAGTCCATAAAGAGCAGATTGGAGAGTAAAAGTCTTCAGTGGTTTGCAAATCTTTAAAAGAATAAGCAATGACAGGTGGCCAGAAAAGGTGTTAATGCTTGGCGCAAGAAGAACTAAAAGGCGTCGGCTACCTTTGTCACGAGACTTATTAAGGTGCATTCAAAAAGAAACGAGCCGGAGGCAGTAAAATCACAACCGCTGAAGGCGTCGTAATGCCGCTGCATACGGGAGAAGGTGTAGTCTTTTCAAGAACACTGAGGCCGCAAATTCACAACTAGAGGGACACGGGCACGCTCCCACGTGAGGACAGAGGGAGCACGTCTCGCAAGTCGACCGACCACTGTGCACAGTCGCGCTGAAAACAGACAACCTGACTCTTCGAAAGAAGAACAAAGGGGTATAGTGCGCTTACTGGCAACAGAAGGAAGTGTGGCGAACGAAAATTCCTCAAAGAATGGCACAAGTGTACGAAGAGCACTGAACGTCTGTTGCAAGGATCAAGGCGCGGCTCAAGCGATTCAAGGAGGATTGGATATCGTTGGCTGATGAACCACGGTCTGGAACGCCACACCGCGTTACCGGTACCATTTTCCAGCAGGTGAGTGCCTTCACTGTTGTAGACGGCCAGGTTACGCTGGCAGCCATTGCCCCCAGAGGTCGGACTGAGCTTCAGAATTGCAACGGACATGCAGTACTCGCGTTGGCATGTGCTATTCATCGATGAATTCCCGTTGCCCGTACTCCTTCCGTTGTAAGGAAATGCACTACACCTCTTTGCTCTTCTTTTGAAGTTTCAATGTCTCTGTTTCCAGCACTAGTGACGAGGAGAACTCATGCCATAACTCGAGTTCCCAGAAACTTCCCTCAGTGGCAGAGGGGTCAAAATAAGCCAACACATATCTCGCCTTCTCCGTTGTTCTAGTTTTTCATTTAATAACCTGTGTTCGTATAAGGTTACTACACAATTTTTCCCCAATGTATACTAATTGTATTTCTGGTGGATGAACAGGAAAAAGCAACAGATGAATGAGAAAATTATTTGTAATTGTTTCCGACGAAAGTGCTGTAGTGTATGTTCGTTCAAAATTAATCGCAAGCGCCATTTATCGGAGAAGTGATCCGTTACGCGTGGTTTGCCGCGAAACTATTGTCAACGTGTGAAATCTTTGACAGTGGTTCAAGTGGTTCAAATGACTCTGAGCACTATGGGACTTAACTTCTGAGGTCATCAGTCTCCTAGAACTTAGAACTACTGGAACCTAACTAACCTAACTGACCTAAGGACATCTATGCCCGAGGCAGGATTCGAACCTGTGACCGTAGCGGTCTCGCGGTTCCAGACTGTAGCGCCTAGAACCGCACGGCCACTCCGGCCAGCCTTTGACAGTGTTAACGTCGTTTCTTTCCCGAGTGAGATTCGTACGAAAAAATGTTGCTGTGGCAAATCTGCTTTCCACGATGCTGGTGGTGTTACGGAACTTCTAATTTTTGATAGTTTCTACGATCGGTATAAACCAAGGGAGTGCACAAAATATTCCGAAAGAAAAAGCATAACAAAGAATAATATATGAAAATTAGTGCAAGCAATGATATAAGAATGAAATATGAGAAAATGAGAATTTTAAAAGATTGTAAGCCTTGAAAATAAAATATACACACATATTATGCCAATACCATATGTATGACAGTTATTGTGAAACCCAGTTGTATTTTTACAACTAATATAACGACCTTGTATCCCGTAACTTTATAAGAAACATTCATGAAGTAACCTTCTATGCCGGCCGGTGTAGCCGAACGGTTCTAGGCGCGTCAGTCAGGAACCGCGCGACCGCTACGGTCGCAGGTTCGAATCCTGCCTCGGGCATGGATGTGTGTGATGCCCTTAGGTTAGTTAGGTTTAAGTAGTTCTAAGTCTAGAGGACTGGTGACCTCAGATGTTAAGTCCCATAGTGCTCAGAGCCATTTGAACCATTTTTTTAACCTTCTACAGGCATGGGTAAAAAAATGAAAAATAAATAAATAAAATGAAAATAATTTTCTGGTTTCGAACACTGGCCACGGGAAGTGCAACGCTAGCCACTACGCCACCATTTCCGCTGACGATACCGCGCGCTTAAAGCCGTAATTTTCTCAGGAACGGTCGAGTGTCTACGGATAAACCGAGACACGTTTTCGCTTATTTTGACTCCTATTGTGTGAAGTTTCTGGGAAGTCGGGTTATGGCACTTGCCGTGTTCTCCTTGCGGGCGCAGTGGGTGATCGGCGACTGCACGTGCTCCCTCTATCGTCACGTGGGTGAGCGCCCGTGGCCCTCTAGCGGCGAGTTTCGGGCCTCGCCGCTCTTACAAGGCACACCTTCTCCTCTAGGCGGTTACATCACGATCCCTTCAGTGATTTCCGTTTTACGGTCTCCAGGCTTGTTCCTTTTTGGATGCACCTTGTGTGTGTCGATGTAGCACTGGAAGAAGAAGGGTTCACAACTTCCGGTTGGAGTTCAAAAAATGGCTCTGAGCACTATGGGACCTTGATGGCTGGGTGTTGTGTGATGTCCTTAGGTTAGTTAGGTTTAAGTAGTTCTAAGTTCTAGGGGACTGATGACCATAGATGTTAAGTCCCATAGTGCTCAGAGCCATTTGAACCTCTATGGGACTTAACTTCTGAGGTCATCAGTCCCCTATAACTTAGAACTACTTAAACCTAATTTACCTAAGGATATCACACACATCCATGCCCGAGGCAGGATTCGAACCTGCGACCGTAGCGGTCGCGCGGTTCCGGACTGTAGTGCCTAGAACCGCTCGGCCACCCCGGCCGGCCGGGTTGGTGTCACCGAGACTTCTGGAAGGAGAAAATGATGAAACTCTAATGAGAAAAGTCGAAGAACAATAATAAGAAGAATATTGTCGTCTGAACCGCTCTTGTATTGTGACGGTATGAAAGGAGCTCCGGTGTCAGCTGAGGACGTGGGAAGTGGCCTGGGGTGGGGTGAGGTGAGGCGCTCCTGTTATGCAAGACTGAGTGAACACAGGGAGGCGGGGGCCTGGAGCCGCGCCACGGAAGCCGAAAGGGATGACAGCAGCGGGGCTATGGCTGCCGGGGGGGGGGGGGGGGGGGGCTGCATGCGAGAAAGCGACGCAGGGGCTCTCTCGTCTCGTACGTACTCCGTTCGCCGCGCCAGTCGGCTGAGCTCTGCTAGCTTTCGCCGATCCCCCCCCTCAGCCTCCACCACCACCCACTACTCACCACCAACACAGCCGTGCGCGGCCGCGGCCGGTTGCGAAACAGGAGCGTGCGCTTCGCCCGCCTTGTCCTCGACACGTGGGCGTTCTGTCGCCTGCCCATGTAGCACGCCGACCGTCTCACGCCCGGAATCAGAGCCTGCTAGCCCCATAAAGGAATGTATTTGATAGTCTATTACTGTGTACCTCTCAACAAAAAGAGTAAATACTGTACTTGTACATCACCCCTGTATCATTGTACTGCCCAGATTTGTTAATTGGTTGGTTCGTTGATTTGGGGGAGGCGACCAAACAGCAAGGTCATTGGTCCCATCGGATTAGGGAAGGATAAGGAACTTGGCCATGCCCTTTCAAAGGAACTATCGCGGCATTTGCCTGAAGCGATTTAGGGAAAACACGGAAAACCTAAATTATGATGGCCAGAAGCGGGTTTGAACCGTCGTCCTCCCGAAAGTGAGTCCAGTGTGCTAACCACAGTGTCACCTCACTCGGTACTGTCCAGTGCTCTCGATCATAGGTTCACCTACTTCTGCTTTATGCATTTTACGTCTATTTTAGCATTCATGGCTATCCACTTTGATATGAAGGGTAGTCATAAAGTTTTAACTATCACATCAAAAAAGGGAAGTGTGGTAATTAACTTTGTCGTACGCACACACACACACACACACACACACACACACACACACACACACTCACACTCGTATATTGCTGTGCGGTGTGGGATCCGCATCAGATGGGACTGACGGAGGAAATCGAAAAAGTACAAAGAAAGGCAGCTCGTTTTGTGTTATCGCGAAGTAGAGGAGATAGTGCCACAGACAAGATACCTGAATTGGAGTGCCAATCATTAAAACAAAGGCGTTTTTCATTGCGACGGGATCTTCTCATGAAATTTCAATCACCAGTTTTCTCCTCCGACTGCGATACCATTCTGTTGGCATCCACCTACATGGGAGAAATGATCATCACGATAAAATAAGAGAAATGAGCGCTCGCACACGTGTGTGTGTGTCTGTGTGTGTGTGTATGTGTGTGTGTACTCGGACAACAAGCGTAGGAGGAGCAGACACAGGAATCTTGCGCCACCGTTCTAGGCAGACCACTAGTGGAGGTAGTTTGCTGCAGTGAAATATGTGTAAAACTTCTATTTTCATTTAAAATATTTAGCAGGTTACCTTTTTCTGCGGTGCGTAGGATTGACAGGCATTGTGTTATGTCACTAGTGAAGCCTTTTTTTTTTTTTTTTTAAAAAAAAAAGATCTGAGGTAAATGAAAATAGGTTCAAACCAGTGAGATTTACACAGTCTTTGAGTCTTGGCGTGAAATTTCTTCGTGTCCGTTTTATTTTCTCTCAGTTATTGCATTTTAGCGCATAAACACCTGAACGGGTAAATCTGTACGACCAGTCTATGGAATGACAGATTCGTGATCGTATTATGTCGCGCCTTCTGAAGCTTATTCTCAGGCTGCTTTTTGGAGTCCAAGTTAGGTTTTATCTGAAATACACGCGCTTCGCTACCGTGGCCCGGGGATTTTGAGGTGTTCCAGGACTACAGATGCCTACCTGTAAACAACCGACAATCAAATTACTGAAGTTTATTTTTTCGAGGTGATAATTAAACCTATAGGGCTACCCCTCGTAGAGGTATTGAAATCGCTTCTCCCTTGTCTCGTGCCATTTATAACACTACCAACGTTTTGTGCACTGTAACAATTAGAGATAAATAAACGCCTTCGAGTAGCTGCTTCGAGACATTCACTGGGAATCTAAACCAATACCTCTGCATCCGGCAGCCAGCGAGGATACATCGCGAAACTGTGGAAGCAACTTTCGGAGATTTGGGATGTAAAAGCATGGTACAATCTATATTTTCCTTACTAGCCTAGTAAAAACTCCGAATTCTTGAATTGTGGCTTTGCAGAACATAGGAAACAATAATCGGTGTAACAGAAACAACAGAGTATTTTCGAAAATTAGGTCGTTCCGTCCTCTCGTTTTCTGCGCTGAAATAGGTTTGTTGTGAATAACAAACTGTCTTAGCTCAAAGGCGATTTCTTGTTAAATTTACTTTTTTACATTTATTTCGATAGCTCCAAAATACTCCAACAGACGTGCATCCACACATTTCTTGTCCTTTGCACTAAATAAAATTAAGGATGAATCAAAGATGGAAGCTCAGAGTCGAAGTTTCACTAGTAAGTTCAGCGTTCCTTACTCAGTGTTGATAAAGACAATACTGACGTGCACAATCTTTTTGCTGTAGTAACACTACGCTACAGAAATAGTTTTAATTTTAAGAAAAAAAGAGCGAGTCTACAGGCCACCAAAGTCGCTATGTGTTTGGCGCCAAAGCGCCGAAGAAAGCAGTTTATGAATCAAGAAGTAACGTCTCGTATGAAGAAAGCTTAAAATTCTGTCGACGTCGATTTTATTAGATCCAGACTTCAACTACGCATTATACAAAGATATGGCTTGTTTCGAAAAAATATGTATCCCTGCACTTGCCTGCAGTGATTTAGCGAAACTACAGAAAATCTAAATGTGGACAGCCGTATAGGTATTTAAATACGCATCATTCGAACACGTCTGTAGTGAGTTTATCCCTGCACCGCCACGTTTGTGTTTACCTGCATGCAAAGAAAGTGAGGGAGGGTGTCTGAGACACATCAGAGAAAATCTGGTTTAGGAGAGTTGAAAGCCAGTGTTTTAGTACTTTGAACATACATTCCAAATGGATATATAAATTAGAAAACAAAACGATGACGTGGTTTTACACTGTTTTCTGCTAAGTAAATGTAGTCTGTTAACTGATATCTATTAATGAAAATAAATGGGCGTATGAATAGGAGCAAATTGAATTGTTCAGAATACTTTATTTGATGATTGTGGATATGTTACATGTCCAGCAAACTGCGGTACACGATTTTCTCTGGAAATGTAGATAAAATTTGACAAAACCAGAGGGCAACATAATGTCTCGCTTATGTAATTATTTTTAAATAAAGTCAGCATCTTAAATTTTCGTTATAACTAACGGCCAGTTGCTAGTCAGACCTTTTTGGAGGGAGAACCTTATCAAAGTAAGAAAGTATGCATTTATCACGAAAGAACTGACTCCAACTGTAGCTCTGGCAACAACCGGAAAACGGAATTACATTTGATGACTCGACAAGTACCTTGGGTTCGTCTTCAATAATCTATGTTTAACACTGTAACTGTTTGAATAGAGGGATGTGAAAAATGAGAGTGATTATTATAAGCGTGAGAAATACATTTAGTGGGATTGTATAGTGAAGTGACATGCTCTATATGCTCTATACGACGTACGTAATTTTTGACAGCACTAGTATTAGACAAGTGGTTCACATTTTACACAGCGACATGGATTCACCCATGCATCTGAACGTAGTCGAAGTACGTGGATTATCCACAACATTGCCGATTTAGTACTATCGGCGGTTATATTGTAGGAACAGATATCTAATCTCTGAAGCTCCAGTGAAACCCACGGTAATAAACATGTAAAAATGTTTCTAGTTTTTTTGCTTGTTTTCAAATCTTGTGACTGGAAAGCAGCGCGACACAGTTTCACTTCCCTCGCCGGATTAGTGTGGGAAAGGTGGCACTCGGAGAGGCCGTCCGTGTTTCACGTCTGTCGCGGACGATTACGCCGGAAACGACTTTTTCTCGGAAGCACCCATCAGAAGCGAACCGTTGTCACTCTGACGAATCTGTCATTGAAATGGAAACCGTGGTTCGGTCTCATCTTCCAAGCAACAGGCGGAGACTAGACGTCTGAAAACTGTACCGACCTTTGCTGAAAGCAGTTTACATGTAAACAAGACTACATCTGCAGCGCTATGGGATTAAAATAAGTATACTTTTCACAAAGCGTAGTAAGTACCTAAGAATGTCTTTGCGTCGCCTCCCTTAAGCGTAGAACGCTAAAGGGGGGAAAATATTACACTACTACTAGGCCGTCGTAAAGTTCACCACTATAAATTTTACTCAAAGGAAGTCATAATTTATAGGTTATGCATTAGTTTATTACCATTATGAGATATCCATTAGTGTGTTACATACCAAATTAAGTACAGAATGTCCTGTTTTATACTCTACTGCAATCGTAAATTTTACGAGGGTTTAGTAATCTAGAGTTAATCTAGTGTTATACAGATAACTAATGAGTGGTTAGTCCTCTAGACCGAAAATGGGAACTATGCTTGTCGTGAGAACTTCAGTTCTTCGTTCTTGTTTGTTTCACAATTCCTATTACAGACTTCTAGAGGTTGTAGAGGGGAGTTAATAGATAGAGTTCTAACGAGGAGCCCACGTCCGGAAATAGACCGCCGGATATAAAATGAGCTTGAAGATCGGATAACTTTCAAATCGCCCGCTTCGCGGTACGCACACAAACTGAGAAGTGGGTTCCGTCGTCAGTCCCTGTTTAAATTACGGCATCACACATACGGGTTTCGTAGCACTACACCAATGGCTGCGAGAATCAGGTACGTTCGCAACCAATCGGCTTGTCTGCGGTGCTCCACGGACGGCGCGCCGCACTCTCGACTTCGAAGAGGACATCTTTCGCCACGCAGAAGTGTATGTGACGACGAGTACTCGAAACATTGACCATTCCACGGGCTCCTATAGAGCACACACGTCAGAGCTCCGCTGTGTGCTTACCGTGAGGCGGGAGATTTGAAAGTGATCCGATCTTCAGACTTGTTTTACACCCTAATGGTACATTTCCGGAGGTGGATTCTTTATCAAGATTTTGTCTAGTAAGTCCCCTCTACAGATCCTAGCAATCTGAAATAGGAATTGTGAACCGCCCTGTATATACATGGACAGACTTAAAGGTGTTTGCCTACTGACCAGTCGACACGTTAGCTCCACAAGCTCACTCACTCGTTCAAGAGTCTTGGAATGTGGGTTTATTAGAACAGATGAGACAGTGATACTCATTTTTCCTGTGAAATTCGCAAGTTTAAAAACGTTTTATCACTTTGTTAGTGACTGCACAATATGCTAATAGGAGGACAATGTGTCCAATTTCGGCTCGAAATTTGGGAACATAGAATACAGCCACATACGGAATATACAATTCTGAGATCCTGGTAACCAAAGGTCGCATCGAAGTGCCTTATGTAGCGGTTTCCAAAGTTATCATATTCCCGTCTTTACTTTGATGATGCTAGAAGATAATCTAATTTATTTAAGAGAATCTCAAAACTAATTTTACGTACTAATTGACAAAATGGAAGGAAAAAAAATGTGGCTTAAAATTCCTGTGACCCTATCGGATTTCTCGCAGCCGGGGTAGGTGGTCCAAAGCGCTAAAATCTTTGCATTCGGATCACGATTTTGATCCAGTTGCTACGAAACGTGAGTCGGTAAGCGTGCGTGAAGAGGAAGCGCCCGCCTGGCTCACAAAGCATCAGCCGCACCGTCAGTGTCCACGCTTTGTTCTCAGCCGTGGGCACGGCTTTTCAACTGCAGCTCTATTGTCTCTCCCAGCGCGTGGACACCCACGGAGTGGGGGAAGCCCGGACTGACAAATCCGAGCTGCTATGCGGGTTATGTAACGTAAACTTTCTATGACCAAAGAAGTGTTCTCATATATGTTTTCCTTCCCCCTCTGTTTTCTAGACATAGAGTGTCTGTCACAATACCTTTGCAACGTCCAAGTTTCGCCACGCAATTTGTCCCATCTGTATTTATTCTTTCGTCGACAGCAAAATACCGAAGATAGGGAGCGGAAGTCTGTTACAAAATATTCATCAGATATGTAAATGCGACCTACAGCGCATATGTGGACCAAAATATTCTTCGTCTTGAAACTTTCTGGCAGATTAAAACTGTGTGCCGGACCGGATCTCGAAAATGGGAACTTTACCTTTCGCAGGCAACTTCCCTGCCGACTGAACTATGCAACAAACTAAGTTTTGTATTGATTGACTGTCATTGTACTGTCATTGTTCTTTCGTTCAAGAAATTTAACACTTCGTTTTTTCTGTTTCTCATCATTGATGTGTTAGGTATGTGAAAGACTGCGTTTAATGATTTCTGAATCACTGTGGTTTCCTGTAAGTGTTAAACAGTGTTTCATACACAACTGTTTGCAGGAAGCATTTTGTGTACTGTTTGAAGTGAGATACATAATTCTCACATTGTAAGACTAATAGTATTTGTATTGATATTCAGTAAACGTTTTCTACGAAAAAAAGTCCAAGTACGACTCACGACCCGCGTTCACAGCTTGACTTCCGCCAATGCCTTATCTCCTACCGTCCTGTCTTCATAGAAGTTCTCTGTAAATTGCGGGCCCGCATCTCGTGGTCGTGCGGTAGCGTTCTCGCTTCCCACGCCCGGGTTCCCGGGTTCGATTCCCGGCGGGGCCAGGGATTTTCTCTGCCTCGTGATGGCTGGGTGTTGTGTGCTGTCCTTAGGTTAGTTAGGTTTAAGTAGTTCTAAGTTCTAGCGGACTGATGACCTAAGATGTTAAGTCCCATAGTGCTCAGAGCCATTTGAACCATTTTTTTGTAAATTGCGGACCTAGCACTTCTGAAAGACAAAATACTGCGGAGACTTGGCGCGGTCACAGCCAGGGGCTCTGGTTCGAGTTCCTGTCCGTCACCCAGTTTTAATCTGCCCAGAAGTTTCATTTTAGGACAAACTGCACTGCAGAATGAAAACTGGCTCTGGATTCTTTATCTTCTTCAGAAAATAAGTGAATGACACTGCCGTACATGAAATAAAACTTTATGTGTACTATTTATGAAGAAAAACAACGACCTCCCGTATAGTACCTGAATTTATGCTAAAACAAGAGGATATTAATATTCCCGCCGGTATGTTCACAAGAGTCTTATCACATTCAAGACTAAACTTAGCAAATCGCTATTTGTCCATTTTCTGCACTACTCAGCTAAATACCTCGTTAAGACAAGCAAGGATGACCAGAAATTGATCAGTGTGTAACGGTAATGTGTGCCTTCATTGATAAAGTGTACTCCCAATACGAATTTTACTCTTCACGCACGCATGCTCTGTGGAATTTGATTTTCTGTAATATTTGCATACTACTTCTGGTTGATCTCGTGTAGCACACTTTGAACCGAATCCTGAGCATACACAATGCGAGGTCACTGAAACACAGAACGCAAAAACTAGTTTTTAAAAATTTTTATCAGATAAAAAAAGGGATACTCATTTTTCTGAAAAACTATTACTTAGAAACATGATGAGGGTGAGAGACTTCAATGCGTGGGTGAAACAGAAACTTTATGGTGGAACGATCATTCTTTGCAAATTGATGCCAAGTCTCTCTGTTCAGTTTAGGCTCTATTCATCGTCTCAGAATCTACGCTGTTTGCATGTAAATTAGGCAGATAGAGCTAAGGCGGTTTCAGAAACTTTCCAAACCATATAAATTATAGGTAAAACCGAAGACATCTACCAGTTTTAGGAGGGCGTGGTTGGGTGTACACGTTAACATCCTCAAGGATTCGCAGCGTTCTCGAAATTCCAACGGACGAGAATTATAGCCTGGTCAGCTTACGCGGGCTACACGGAGGAACGCAAACACGCGTCTGCAGCTGAATGGCGATAGCGAGCTATTGCAATGCTGGCAGCCGTCCTTGGAGCTGGGATACGCATACAGATGGCCGCTACGGACAGTGCGTGCGACGCGTGCGGACCCGTCTCGCCGCTGTTTCAGCTGGACAGCGTCAGGTGCCCAACAAGGGACGCCTTCGCCGGCGGTTCTATTTTTCGACCTATACGTCGTTCTGCGACATTTCTACACTTACATGTCTATCTATATTCCGCAAGCCACTTCAATGTCTGTGGTGGAAGGCACATGTTGACCAATGAAACACGCGCCCCCTCCCCTCCCCAATCCCCTTTCCCTGTTCGTCGCGAATGGTGCGATAGCAGACGCTTGTTGTGTTTCTTGAAGTTTCCCCGGCGTATCAAATATTCCATCACTTTTCGAACGTGCAGCCGGGATATTTTGAATTCATGTTCCGATATTTCGGCAGACAACCTTTCAGCCGTTCTCAGAGTGTCATTTGCAGGTCATTATCACCTCGAGGATGGCTGAAAGGATCTCAGCGGAAATATCGGAACATGAATTAAAAATATCCCGGGCGCACGCTCGATGGGACATAAGACGATTGTTGATTAAACTCCGTGTGTGGTCGAATCTCTCTGATTTTACCTTCGTGGTCTTTTCGCGACTATACATAGGAGGAAGCAATACATTCTTCGACTCTTCCAGGAACATTCGCTCTCGGAACTTTAGCAGTGAACCACACCATGATGCACACCGTCTGTTTTGTAGCTTCTTCCACTGGAGTTGGGTGTGACGCTTTCATACGTCTTAAAGAAACCTGAGACGAAACTCCCTACTCTTCTTTGGATCTTCTCTGTTTCGTCTATCAGCCCTACCTAATACGGGTCCGAGACTAACGAGCAGTATTCAAGAATCGGTCGAACGAAGGTTTTTTATAAACTGCCTCCTTCGTGGGTGGACTACATTTCCTGAGGTTTATTGCAATCAATCTAATTCTGGTATTTCGCTCCATTTACATTCACTCCCTACACATAATCCCAAAGTTGGCTCTGAGCACTATGGGACTTAACATCTTAGGTCATAAGTCCCCTAGAACTTAGAAGTACTTAAACCTAACTAACCTAAGGACATCACACACACCCACGCCCGAGGCAGGATTCGAACCTGCGACCGTAGCAGTCCCGCGGTTCCAGACTGAAGCGCCAGAACCGCTAGACCACCGCGGCCGGCAATCCCAAAGTTAGTGGATGTGACTGCTTCCAGTGGTTGTCCATGAAATTCGGCAACAGCCGTGTAATTGAGATTTTATTTTATTTTGATTATTAGTTTCGGCATTCCACTACGCCTTCTTCTCTCAAAAATAAACGATATTCTCATACAGTGCCATATATTCCTGGATATCGTGAATTCAAACCGTATCCCAAGTGCTTCATTCGAAGACTTGGTTGCAATCACTCAGTTGTTTCCTGCTTTTATTAAGGCGAATGTCAGACACTAATTTTAAGATTTTTATAGCCTTCTGTGGTCCTCCTTTCGCTTTTACTAAAACGCTGAGTTTTGGCAGTTGTCAGTTTCTCGACTGAAAGTTTTGATGTATATTTCAGTTAGCTGGTTTCGCATTTCAGCGACAAGAACACTGTGCTGCGTATAGTTGCGCCTGAAGATCACGTGCAGCTGCCCTGTCGAAAAATTGTGTAGTTTCCGCGATAGCATTCGACGCAACATCCGAGAACCTTCGAAGCAACAATCGTATTGTCAGTTACCTGAAATTACATTAGACACGTAAACCCCCTTACTACCCTTATCCCACACACTACATTACTTTTTATGCAGCTTTATAAGTTTCGAAAGCTAGCGGCAGTTAACAATAGTGTATCTAAAATAACCGCAGAAATAATGTTTGCAAGTTTAATAGACATTCGGGTGCCGGCCGCGGTGGCAGAGCGGTTCTAGGCGCTTTAGTCCGGAACCGCGCGACTGCTACGGTCGCAGGTTCGAATCCTGCCTCTGGCATGGATGTGTGTGATGTCCTTAGGTTGGTTAGGTTTAAGCAGTTCTTAGTTCTAGGGGACTGATGACCTCAGATGTTAAGCCCCATAGTGCTCAGAGCCATTTGAAGCATTCGGGTCACTGATGACGCTTCTGTCAATAAAACCGACAAACTTGCTGGCGTAACTGTACTCCGCTGTTTTGAACTGCACATGCATTGACAATCAACTCATCGGAACTACGCGGCATCTAGCTACATTTTTTACAAAATTCCTGAAGAAGTATTTCGATAACAGCAGATCCTGCTTACAAAACGAACTTTTTCAACTTTCTTTTAGGCGCATTCATTCAGTCTCTCTCTCTCTCTCTCTCTCTCTCTCTCACACACACACACACACACACACACACACACACACACACATACACATACACAGAGAGAGAGAATAACTAAATTTACCGGTTAGATTCAGTGTCTATTTTCTTTATTATTGTTATTATTATTAGTATTATTATTATAAATGAAGAACACAAAATTGTCGGTGTTCTATAGTATTACTTTATCTCGTCCACTGGTTTTCGGGTTATAAGGCTATAATGATACTCTAACGGACTATTGCCGTCAAAAAAAAATTATTTGTTACATAATCTATTACGTTGTTTTCACACATGTAGAAGTAGTCTTCTGTTGAGTGCAATTCTTTGATAATGTTGTCCCCCCTTTCCTTACATTTCATTCTAAGTTCGTACACACACAAATACACACACACAGCGACTCACCTACCTTCTCTCTCACACACACGTACAGACACACACACACACACACACACACACACACACACACATACACACACACGTTCAATGTTTATTTTTTTCGTTTGTTCCCTTTATATTTATTTACTATTTAACATTTTATATTATGTTATCAGCACACTGTCGAATATGACGTATACTCCGTGTTGGCAACTCTCCGTGAGTAATACCTTAGTTCGTCAGTTTTTATCGTCTTTGAGGACGATAGCCAGTTGCAGTCTGATGATGTCCTTGTAACCAGAAAACCGGTTAATGAAATAAAAACTGTACAGTATCCACAATTGTGTTCTTTTCATTTATAATTATGACGTTATTCTACCAAGAAGCGACGGAAGAACCAGTTAACATGTGAACAGTTTATACGGGATATACAAGAAGGACCATTACTTACAATCAGCGCCCTTCCCGGGTTCTGGGCAGAGCTATATCACAAACGGCCAGCACAGTCGCGTCCAGAGCGTTGTGCGGCGGTGCACACGACACTGAGACACCCGAGTCTCGGCGGAGACTGGCGGCGGGCGGGTAAGAAGTGCGGCCAGAGTGGCACTAACGAGAAAGTGACTGACTGGCTCATTACGAGAGCGTCGCTAACGAAACCGCCGGCGCCGTCAGCGTCTCGAAACTGTCCACGGCCCGCCAGCTAAGGCGTCCGTCCGCTGGCGGCTGATTCACCGCCCGCTGCCAACAGCTGGCGGTCTGGGACAGTACACAAACGCGTATGAAATTCCGTGGTTGCAGTTAGCCCTCAAGGCACGACAGGTTGCTCCGAGTAGAAGTTTTATGTTGGCCAAGCACTCAGGCGCTTTCGTATTGCGTCTGCGTGACCCAAAACTCTATTCGTTCGCTAGTTTCAGTATGTCTCACATAGTGAGAACTGACAGGTATCGTCAGCTTGCAGATCTTCCTGTTCGCTAGCTTGGAAGATATCGTCGCTCACATGTTTCAATAATTTACGTTTCTCATTAAGACCCTGGAAGTACTGATAGAGTAGGTTATAAAGAGGTCCTGGATCTAGCCCAACGAAAAATAAAACGCCTAATGAAGAGCGTAGAAGTTCAGTTCCATGTGCAGCCATCCAGAGTGAGGTGTTCCTGAAGCACTTCTGACAAACGGAGAGATGGTTCCTCCAACAGATCAGATCATTGTTCTCTCTCCCCACCTCTTTTCGCCAACTGAGCTTGTCTTCTGCCTGTACTCTCGAGGAGTTCCCTTCTTTCCATCTGCGTGACGGGTGCAACAACTCTTCTGTGACTATTACACGCTCGCCCAATATGGACTAGGATTTGGGATGAAAGTACGAAACCCCCAGGAATTACTTATAACAATTTACTGCCGGAGAAGCAAATGCAAAACGTGGCTCATCAAGCTTTTCCGACACGGAAGTTGAATACAGAGTCCGCGGAGAATGGCTAAGTTGTTGTTGTTGTTGTTGTTGTGGTCTTTAGTCCAAAGACTGTCTTCGTCTCCCTCTACGATTTTTACCACACACATCCCTCCAGTACTAAATTGGTGATCCCTTTATGCCTCAGAATGTGTCCTATCAACCGACATCTCCTTTTGGTCAGGTTGTACCACAGATTTCTCGTCTCCCCAATTCTGTTCACTATCTCCTTATTAGTTACGTGATCTACCCAACTAAGTTAGAGTAGTCTAAATGTTTAAATAAGAATACAAATGACTACGGACGTTGATGATACGGAGTTTATCGCTCTAAAACACTGTCACTAGAAGCGCTCTTAGAACTTTCTAGACACAAAAACAGTAATCGACATATATGAGCGGTCGAGAGGCCTCAACTACTTCGAGTCAGTGTTGTCCAAAGCTGCGCACCAAAATTTTGATGATTTAAAACGAACGTACATTGAAATAAAAAGAATAATGAAGTCGCGTAGTTTTCCACAAGAAACAAAGAAACAAAAATGCTATTTCCTTCCAGTTAATATTGTTAGGGACAGTTGAGAACAGGCATTGTTTTGGGCGAACGAAAAGGTTATGGATCGCTGTAAAATACTAGATCGGAATTGCAAATAGTCAACAAATGTTCAGTTTGACATAGTGACCACCCATTCTTTTCATCAGCCGGTATCATCTAGGAGGAAGTATCAAAGAAATATATAAGAACTTTTTATGTTCCTCACTCTGCGCGGAAATTTGCCCACTATTAGCATCAAGATACCGTGAATGAACACCCACAGTGAAAAGTACCATAAACGTCTAAGATGGAGTACAGTGCAATTGGATAGTAAAATTATGATTTTGAATGGACATTTGTTAATTAATAAGTGTTTCAAAGTTTATAAATCACTTTAGACTTTCAGTGCCAATGATTGCTATCAAAATCCTTTGCCGCTCTACATAGGACCGAAATTGTAGGGACATTTGATAGCTAAGATACAGTATTTAATATAGCGATATGTCAGATAGCAATGGGTAGAATGTCCATAGTAACTAGATCATGAAGGCATACGACAGAACACAACTGAAAAGTGAAACCAAAAGTTGCGGGTAAATGACTAAAGATGAACAGCGTATTTCACGTTCAGAAACGCACCAGCGGCTGACAAGAAATTCTTTCATGCTCGCTTATCCGTAGAGAATGTTAGTCGGAGACGAAATTACTGAAGTGTTTCAATTTGGTAGTGAAAGCTCAGAATAACGTGCAGCCTACAGGAGTCATGATGTTTCACTAAATGGCAGGTCAGTTGCATTAAAAAAATTATTACGTTTCTACTTAACTGTTTGGTTAAATAGCAGCTCCAGTTACATAGAAACTTAGTAATTTATTTTGGTGCAACTGGACCTTCTATTTAATCAAATGGATAATGCAAGTGTCATCTGACAGAAACGAGACGTGTGTTGACAAAATAAATTCAACAAAGGCATCAGCTGCAGCCGATGCTGCGGGTGTTAGGAATTAACGTGCACATAATTCGCCACAAGTCGCATATTGTTTGACTTATTCTCTCTACAGACGATAGTGCTGAGCGGAGAGTGAAACAAGTAATAAAGCAAATAGCACGCCACTGTGCCAGTTTATCCTCATTAAAATAAGGAACCTAATGTTTCCTGTGTGAAGCCCATCCTCATCCAGATTGCACCTGCTGAAAAGTCAGATTATAGTGGCTAGTGGAGGGCTCGTCTCATGTTCCGTCAATCACTGACTAAAGAGCCAAAGCTTATGTGGCCATAGTGCACGTAGATGCTTTGCAATTATTAAAGCTGTTTTGAAGTCCTTCTTTGTGACTAGCAAAAAGCGAGTATCTACTTTCCCATTACGTGTTCTGATTTGTTGATTTAGAACATACTCAGGAGCAGCATTTTTGTCTGATTTCCGGTTACATCTTCAAGTGTCGTTCATTCTCCAGTTATTCCTGCGGTTGGAACTGGGTTTTTGGACTAATTTCACATTGAATTACAGCACAACATATTTCTTGGCGTGAGATTCGATAAAAATATTGCATCATATTAGCAGAATATTCCGTCGGTTCTTGGTAGAACAACATTATAATAAATATAAAGTACCAGTTTGCTTTTGTTCTACTGCCCGCAGCTCGTGGTCGTGCGGTAGCGTTCTCGCTTCCCACGCCCGGGTTCCCGGGTTCGATTCCCGGCGGGGTCAGGGATTTTCTCTGCCTCGTGATGGCTGGGTGTTGTGTGATGTCCTTAGGTTAGTTAGGTTTAAGTAGTTCTAAGTTCTAGGGGACTGATGACCATAGATGTTAAGTCCCATAGTGCTCAGAACCATTTGAACCATTTTTTTGTTCTACAATATTACTTTTATTGTTAACCGGTTTTCGGCTTACAAGGCCATCTTCAGACATTTACTGAGTATTATCACCAAAGAAGTTACTTCTCTTCCAATGGTGTCTGCTAGCATTTAACTTCTTTGGTGATAATACTCAGCAAATATCTGAAGATGGCCTTGTAAGCCGAAAACCGGTTAACAATAAAAGTAATATTGCAGAACAAAAGCAAACTGGTGCTTTTCATTTATTAAAAATATTGCATCACTAGTGTTTATTTAGTGCTTTTTTTTGCTGAAACGTAAAGTAATGGAACAATATTTTGATGAAATTCAACTGGCCGCTGCAGCTAAAGTTCGTTGATTTCTTTTTTTAAAAAGCGGTTAATGGAGTTGCTAACCATCTCACTGCTGTTTTCAGAAACCTGTACCTAGATTCAAGTTGCTGAATAGAATAGCAGAAGGGAAGACCCTTCCTTAATTATTCTTAAAGGTGTCATCAGACAAGGATGCAATTTGACCATACATTTTCATATTAGTCGTAGATTTCGTAATGAGAAAATCTATGGACAACTCCAACATGGGCATACGACTGAAAGATCAGTCTAGTGTTTCGAATCTGAATTTTGCGTATGACGTCGTTGTTGTGGCAGAAACACCAAAAATTTTACAACTACTGACTAGCAAGCTGGATGAAATGGAGAGTTCAGTACGGCTAAAAATAAATAGTGATAAAACAAAAACGATGTGCACCTTCTCAGATTGTAGTGTAGCAAAGGTACTGCAAGATGTTGACCGATTTCCGTATTTCGGCAGCGTTATCTGTAAAAACGTGGACGTAGATGCAGACATCACCAGGAGTTTTGGCAGACCTTCTGTAGTTTTCCAATGAAAGAGATCCATTTTGCATGTAGACTCTGTAAGTATGTTCACAAGGTTTCGGCTGTACTCTGTCATCGTCCCAATGGCCAATACACACACGTGAGACCTGGAAAATGTCAGCAGAATCAGCGCACATGCTTGATATTTTTCACCAACGGTTATGGGGCGAGTTCTGAAGACCAGCTAACGCTCCTCATTTCAGATTATGACGTGCTGAGACGATGTGGTCTACGAAACCGGTGTAGTATATTGCTGAAAGAACACTAAAGATTGCTGGGTATCTTCTACGCTCGAAAGATGGATAAATCGCGAAATCAGCAGTGTTGTGGAAACCAATGGATGGATACGCAAGTAGAGGAAGAGCTCCTAACACCTGGAAACAAACTTTTGCAAAGGATCTCCAATGCGCGGACGTGAACTGGGAGCTGATCGAGTTCGCCGATGGAAACTTGTTGCTCGATATGCTGCCTAGGATTGGAGGAACTGAGTTCAGGCGTTTGTTTAAGTTTACAAGTTTAGCCAAGAGAGACATAAATGAACACTAATGTTGCAAAATTTTTGTACTGTTTCACGTGAATAAGTCTTTTGTGACGCATGCCAAAGCGAAATTAGTGCCACGCTCGAAAGAGGTAGTAGTTATTAAAGGAGACATAAAAAAGCAGCTCTGGTGGGCTGTCACTACAATGCATTTTTTACAGAGTGTCCCCGCCCCCCACCTAAAAAAAAAACAAAATAAACGCAGGCAAGCCTTAGAGACATGTTTCTCACATCAAAACAATAACAATGAAAAAATGTGTAGTAAACATTGGGTTTAATACGCATACCTTAAGAGCTGTGAGAACTTGTTGATCTTCGCTGCTGTGAAACAAGTCTCTTCTACTGCAAGGATTTTGCTTTACATGTTTTGGGAGAAGGTGGCATGGACCAAACAAAAAAAAAAAAAAAAAAAAAAAAAAAATCGTTCAAATGGCTCTGAGCACTATGCGACATAACTTCTGAGGTCATCAGTCGCCTATAACTTAGAACTAATTAAACCTAACTAACCTAAGGACATCACACACATCCATGCTCGAGGCAGGATTCGAACCTGCGACCGTAGCGGTCGCTCGGTTCCAGACTGTAGCGACTAGAACCGCACGGCCACTCCGGCCGGCCCAAACCAACAGAAAAATGTCTAGTGAAGATAGGGTTTAAAATGCACATCCTAGGAGCTATGAGCACTTGTTCACCGTCGCTAATGGTCATAGCTTTTGAAGTATGCATTTTAAAGCCCATGTTTACTACACATTTATTTCTTGGTTTGATGTAAGGAACCTGTATTTAAACCTTGTAGGTGTTCTGTTTTGGCCGGCCAGAGTGACCGAGCGGTTCTAGATTCTACAGACTGGAACCGCGCGGCCGCTACGGTCGAAGGTTCGAATCCTGCCTCGGGCTTGGATGTGTGTGATAGCCTTAGGTTAGTCAGGTTTAAGTAGTTCTAAGCCTAGGGGACTAATGACCTCAGATGTTAAGTCCCATAGTGCTCAGAGCCATTTGAGCCATTTGTTCTTTTTTGGGACACCGTGTATAATCTGTTGCTACAGAACAGCATAGAAAATATATATTCAAGAAGTTACCTAACGAGGCCGTAAGTGCTGTGCTACTGTACAAGGAACGTAAATTAGGCTGATGAAAACCATCGAAAGTTTGAAAATGTGTGTATTGATGATAGCTTGATTATATTTGGGTACCGCCTGAAAATGAGTCGCGCTCGAAACCGGTAGCAATACATAGCAAAGATACTAAAAAGCAGCTTCTGTGGACTGTTATTGCAATGTGTTTTAAACGCCAGAGCGCCTGAAAAATGTGCAAAGCAGAACGACACTTGCAGATGTAAGCGAAAATCAGACAAAAATGCTACCGCTGACGATGAAACGAGACGGGTATGGAACTATAAATACACATTTTTTTCAGTAGTTGCAGAGCCGAAATGTAAATACTTTGCGTAGTTGTGAGTAGAGAGTGTGTGAGGGCGCGCGCGTGGAGCCGCAGCCGACAGCTGAGTGCCGCGTCAGCCGGCGGCTGTGCCAGTTCGTGCAGATCGGCACCTTGGCTTTTAAAAAGTGAAACTCGCTCACGGCTCGGTCGAGCTCGCTGGCTTACCTCTCGCTGCGGCGCTCGCCGTCCTGTCGCCGACGCCTGTGGCTGGTGGCGGCTCAGAGGACACAGTGGCAGCAGCTCAGGCGCACATGTCTGCAGCCCAGTCCCAGTAAAACGGCGGATCCCGGACGGCGTACGGCACACGAAACTCTCGCTACTCGGCCGCTCCGCGGAACATGTCCTCGAGAGATGTGTAGTGAAAGTATATAGGCAATGGCACCGGTCGAGTCCTCCGCGCGGCGGGAGTAGCTGTCGGAACGATTCCCGTGTGACGACTGGCAGCTGTGAGTGCTGTCGGCGCTCTGTTGTGGGCGCGCTGGAGGCCGCGGGTGGTTAACAGCTGGTAGCGGCAGGCGGTGGCGGGGCCGCGTCGCGGTTGCTGGTGATGGTGACGGTCGGTGTCGCAGGCGGGGGGCCGCCGGTCATCTTCCTCTGGACGACGATGTGAGCAGTGTCGCGCCGTGTAGTGTAGTGCGGTGTGTTGCAGAGGTGCAGAGGCAGCAGAAGTGAGGTTCGCCACTGAGCGGCGACCCGCGCACCGCCCGCTATAAGAGTGAGAGTGAGCCAGGCGGCCCGCGGCCGCAGACCCGGCCGTGTGGAGGGAGGGCGGCCGCTGGTGGGAGGAAGGGCGGCCGCGCGGGGCCCTCCGCCGCAGTACAGTAGCCGCCGCCGCAGCCTCTGGGGCGTCTCTGGCCACTAGCGGCTACAACCGGGCTCGCTAAACCACTGTGCAGTGCGCGGAAGAGGCTACCTCATACTGTGGCCCTCATTAGATGTACTGTCCCACAAGGATCCATCTTAGGTCCCTTACAATTCTTGTGTTTTACTTCCAGATCATACAGACACTGCAATAAATGACTCTGATTAAAATTATCCGGACACTGCTATATTCGGCGGTATTCACCTCTAGATGCCACAAGAGGAGGACCCACCAGCATAAAAGGAGACTGGCAGTATTGTATAATCAGTGGACAAGCAGTAACAGCATGAGACCTCGGTGTGTCTCTGGCCAGTAGCGACTACATCTGTGCTCGCTAAACCACTGTGCAGTGCGCGGAAGAGGCTACCTCATACTGTGGCCCACATTAGATGTGTTGTCCCACAAGGATCCATCTTAGGTCCCTTACTTTTTCTTGTGTTTGTTTTATTTCCAAATTATACAAACACTGCAATAAATAGAGTCTGATTAAAATTATCCGCACACTGGTATATTTGGCGGTATTCACCTTCAGATGCCACGAAAGGAGGACCCACCAGCATAAAAGGAGACTGGCACTATTGTATAATCAGTGGAGAAGCAGTAACAGCATGAGACCTCGGTGTGTCTCAGACCAGTACCAGTTACATCTGGGCTCGCTAAACCACTGTGCAGTGCGCGCAAGCAGCTACTTCATACTGTGGCCCTCATTAGATGTGCTGTCCCACAAGGATCCATCTTAGGTCCCTTACTTTTTCTTGTGTTTGTTTTATTTCCAGATTATACAAACACTGCAATAAATAGACTCTGATTAAAATTATCCGAACACTGCTATATTCGCCGGTTTTCACCTCTACAGGGTGAAAAGTATTTAAACCGACAAACTCTGCGAGGTTGTAGGGGACATCAAAACAAATATTTTTCCTTAATGTAATTTTTTCCTACGAGGAGTATTTAAACTGGTAGAGGAAGATTTCTCTGGCAGCAAATTAATTAAACCAACAAACACTTTTCCATTTTTTTTATGACCAAGAGACAACGCATTAACACAACCCAATACCAATTACAGTAGATTTTCAATAATGCCTCCATTCACACGTAAACAAAGGTTACACCGTCGGATCATGTTCTGTCTGACACGGGCAAAAACCCCAGGAGTATCCTGAATTGTTCCTGCTGCTGCTACTATCCGAGCAACCAGATCCTCTTCTGATGAAACAGGAGTTGCGTGAACAAGGTTGTGCATCTCTCCCCACACAAAAAACTCCTGAGGGGACATATCTGTGGATCGAGCAGGCCATGGTACAGGACCACCTCTGCCAATCCACGTTTCTGGGAACCGGCGGTCCAAGAATCGACGCACACAACGACTGAAATGTGCCGGTGCCCCGTCATGTTTGAACCACATGCGTTGTCTTGTAGGGAGCAAGACGTCTTCCAGCAATTCTGGTAATGCTCTGGCGAGAAAATTGTAATAGTGCTTGCCATTTAATGGCCTAGGTAGCAGATACTGCCCAATTAAACAGTCATCAAGAACACTGACCCACACATTAACGAAAAACCTCACTTGATGAGCGCTAGTAACTGTAGCATGTGGGTTATCCTCGCTCCAAACATGCGAATTGTGCATGTTGAAGACTCCATCACCCCTGAACGTTGCTTCATCGGTAAACAACACAGAGGATGGAAATGTAGGATGCATTTCACACTGTTCCAGGTACCACTGCGAAATCTGTGCTCTAGGTGAATAATCAACTGGTTCCAGGTTGTGGACACGCTGTAAGTGAAATGGACGTAACAATTGCTCTCGAAGGACTGTTTTTACATTCGTCTGATTAGTCCCCACGTTACCTGCAATTGCACGAGTGCTGATTGAAGGATCCCGCTCCACATGCTGCATGACAGCTTCCTCAAATTGCAGCGTTCTTACCATGCGACGGCGTCCCTTTCCAGGTAATCTGCTAAATGATCCGGTCTCACGCAGACGATGGTACACAGTACGAAAGGTCGTATGATGCGGGATACGGCGATTAGGATATTGTTGTTGATAAATCGGCTGTGCAGCTCGTCCGTTGTGGTGCGCTACGTAGTACGCACCAATCATATCAGTGTACTCACTCCAGGAGTATCGCTCCATTAGTAAACAGAGACAATGCACTACTACACTGGTGGACAGCAGTTACCTACAACTGAAGAGCGTAATACGCCCTCTAACTACTGAGGATCGTAATACGGCCTCTAACAACTGAAGAGCGTAATACGGCTTCCACAAGTTTAAATAATCCTCATAGGAAAAAATGACATTAGGGAAAAATATTTGTTTTTATGACCCCTACAACTTCCCAGAGTTTGTCGGTTTAAATAACTTTCACCCTGTAGATGCCACGAGAGGAGGACCTACCAGCATTTACGGAGACGCAGTATTGTGTAATCAGTGGAGAAGCTGTAACAGCATGAGACCTCGGTGTACCTCTGACCAGTAGCGGCTACATCTGTATTCGCTAAACCACTGTGCAGTGCTTGGAAGAGGCTACTTCATACTGTGGCCCTCATTAGATGTGGTGTCCTACAAGGATCCATCTTAGGTCCCTTACTTTTTGTTGTGTTTGTTTTATTTCCAGATTATACGAACACTGCAATAAATAGGCTATCTGATCAAAAGTATCTAGACACTCCTATTTTATGTGGTATTCGCCTTTAGATGCCATGAGAAGCGGACCCGCCAATATAAAAGAAGAGGAGCAGTGTCTTGTAATAAGTAAGAGAAGCAGTAACAGCAGGAGACCTCGGTGACGTCGAACTTGGACTAGTAGCTGGATTTCACCTGAGTGGCAAATACAGCTGCGAAAATTCATCCCTTCTAAAGATGTCCATGTGGACTGTTGGCGATATGACTGTGAAGTGGAATCGAGAAGGAAAGACCACAACACAACAAGAGCTAAGCAGATCTCGTGTACTGACGACCGGGAGTTGCAAAGCATTGTGGAGGGTGGTTCCAAAAGACATCGTGAAATCACTGGAGGGAGTCACTCGTGAGCTGAAAGGTACTACCAGCAGGCTATGATTGTGTATAGGGAGTTACAAAGAACGGGTTACAATGATGAGGAGTTCCTCGTAAGCCACACATTTCCGCAGTCATTGCTAAGCGACGCTTCAGGTGGTGTAAACACCGAAACCACTGGGTAGAGGATGACTGGAAACCAGTTAGTTGCAGTGACGTATCACGCTGTACCTTGTGGAAATATAGTTAAAGGTTTTAGGTGTGGCGAATGGCTGGAGGACGTTATCTGCCATCATCTGTAGTGCCGACAGTGAAGTACAGAAGAGGTGGTGTTACTGTACCGTAGCGTTTTTCGTGGTCACGACATGGTCCCCTTACTGTACTTAAGAAACTGCTAAATGCAGAAGAACGTGACGCATTTACAGGCTGGTTCAAATAGCTCTGAGCACTATGGAACTCAACATCGGATGTCATCAGTCCCCTAGAACTTAGAACTACTTAAACCTAACTAACCTAAGGACATCACACACATCCGTGCCCCAGGCAGGATTCGAACCTGCGACCGTAGCGGTTTCGCGGTTCCAGACTGAAGCGCCTAGAACCACTCGGCCACTGCGGCCGGCCGCATTTACAGCTTTGTATACTGCGCACAGTAGAGGAACAGATTGGAGACGATGGTTGTATCGAGATGACAGTGCACCCTGTCGTAAAGAAATATCTGCGAGACAAAGGTTATGGATAGTAACATATCTGAAATGGACTGGTCTCGGCAGAGTCCTGAACTGAACCCAATGGGACATCTTTGGGATGAGCCATAATGTCGACTTCACTTGGGACCCCAGCGCCTAATGTCACTACCTTCTCTGATTCCGGCTTTTGAGGAACAATTGGCTTCCGTTCCTCCACAGACATTCAGAGACCTTATTGCATTGTCCATAGCAGAGGTCAAGCCGTCGTAAACATGGACGGTGGTCACACCCTATATTAATGTCCAATAACAGGTGCCTCCATACTTCTGATCACATACTGTAGCAAATAAAGTATAGTTTTAGAAAGATGAAATTTTCAAGCACAGTAATGAATGACTCCCAGTCAGTTGTTCGTCATTAAACTGTGAAAAAAACACAGTACATGCAGTTCAGTACCTGTAAAAGGTTTACTCCAAACAAATATCTGAAATACGACTAGAAGCAGGTAGAAGAGGTTGACGGTGTTTAATTCTTTAGATTACAACTTGACAATAAACTCAAGCGGAAGGAGAATACCACAGACATGCTGAAGCGCCTATACAAATCGTTGTTTACAATTTGGATGCTGTTGGACATAAGGGTTAAAAAAAAGAAGGTATCATACTTCTTTTACTTTCATTGCATAATGTGCCAGGGATCATTTTTTGAGTAGCTCAACGAGTCAAAATATAGCTTTTCGACTGCAAAAGCGTTCAAAAGAATTCGTTACCCTCAGAAATCAATGTGTAGTACGTGGCAGAGGGTACTTCTATTGTACCACGTGCGAAGTGTAATCAGAAATTTTTCATTATCACGAACACACTGAAGTGCCTTCCACGCAGTACCATAGCGAGTCACATTTTCTTTTTATTCCCGCCATCTATCTTCTGACTGGTTTGACAGGGCCCACCACAAATTCATCACGTGAGCCACTCTCTTCATTTCAGACTAGCACTTACACCCATCTCATTCAATTATCTGGTGGATATTTTCATTCTTCCACTACAGTTTTTACCATCTGCCGCTCCCTCAAGAATAAAGGAAGTTATTCTCTGAAATCTTAACATATGTGCTATCATGCTTTCCCTTCTTCTTGTCAGCGTTTTCCACATGTTCCTGTCCTCGCCGATTCAGCAGAGAAGCACCTCATTTCTTATCTTATTAGTCAATCAAATTTTCAACATTCTTCTACAGCACCACATCTCAAATTCTTCGATACCCTCTTTTATGGTCTTCCCACAGTAGATGGTCCACTTTCTATACTCCAGACGTACATTCTCAGAAATTTTTTCCTCAAATTAATACCGATATTTGATAACCGTATACTTATCTTCCGCAGGTAAGCCTCGTCTGTTTGTGCTTATCTGCTTTTTATGTCCTCCATGCTTTGTGCGTGATGTGTTATTTTGCTTCGAAGGTAGCAGAATTTCTACTCTTCGTCTACTTTGTCGCCCCAAGCTTTGATGTTAAGTTAATCGATATTCTCATTACTGCTACTCCTCACCACTTTCGTCTTTTTTCCATTTACTTTCAATCATTGTACTGCTCATTCTGTTCAGCAGAAGATGTCAATGAAGATGGCTGTGTCATCAGCGAATCTTATCATTGATATCCTTTCACACTTATTTAATCCCACTCCTAAACTTCCTTTATAGTTTCCGTCCACCACGGCGCTAGGAGTACTAAAATAAAATGTGGCAGCCCACTGATAGGTGAAGTATCTGTGTGTCGCCATTGGGGAACAAACATTGTGCCACGGGATGGACCTTATCAGCATAAATTGTCACATGATTCCTGACAGTAATCTGACCTAACAAAGTAGCCTTCTGGCCTATTGAATACCACGATAGGGATGTCCAGATGATCACCAAATCACCGTCGCGTTTCACTCTTGGAACGTAAACACGACCAGAAGTTGGAAACAGTATGCAACCGACCGAATGACATTCAGTTTCTGCATGTCCACCCTTGCCATTGGAGGTCTGGGGGACTTCGGCCTTCACTTATGTAAAAAATGAAACACCTACAGCCGTTCATATGACGTCAGTTATTGTTTGGCTATCTGTTTTGGTGCTTCAGTTCACCACCTTCAGGCCTTAGCTGATGCTACCATTCGTACACACGATGCATCACTGGCAAACATCAATGACTGGTTTTCGCAGACTACCTGTAATCGCGGTGTTGTCTCTCCAACCATCAACTATCAGCTCAGCCATACAATAATTTACATCGTAAGGAGGGTTGTAGGTGTTTTATTTTCTTACACAAATGACATTCTTCCATAGCTCCTCCTTATTCAAGACCTTGTGGCTTCGGCACCACTGCATTTTCCCAGTCTCTTAGCAATGGAAATTTTCCACCTTCTCTACCTGCAACTGAGACTATGCGCTAATTCCATATCACATCACCACATATTAACATGCCCAGCTATTCATATTACTTAACTGACTCCAGTTCTACAGCTACATCGCGTAAACTACTGTGAGATACATGGCACAGGGTACTTCGCACTATGCCACTTAGTTGAGATTCTTCCTGTTATATTCTCGAGTAGAGTGTGGCAAGAGTGATCGCTTACATGCCTCTGTTCGCAGTGTAAATTATTCGCGATCCCAATGGTTCTTCTCGAACCGCTGTAAGTAGGCATTCTGGTGATAGTTGCCGTCTATGTTCAAGCATGTGCCAGTTCAGGTTCTTCAGCATTTCTGCGTGTGAATCTATACTCCGCAAATAATCTTGGCTACATTATCATTCTCTCCTGTGGCTACATTATCATTCTTTCTGCCTCATTCGCTTCTTATTCCATTCGCCACACGTGTTATAATTTCTGAGATTTTCTCGCCTTGCTCATTTCGCGAGACATGCGTTGGAGGAACTAATACCCTTTCAGACTCTTCTTAGAACTTACGGTTTGGGGACTTCAGTAGTAAACGTCTCCGTGGTACACAACTTGTAGCGACAGCCATCGAGTTTTCCTCAGCATATCCACAACGCTCTGGCGCCGACTAAACGACTCAGTGACGAAACCTGCCGCCCTTCGTTACATCTCGTGTATCTTTTCTGTTAATTCAACCTAGTAAGTGTTCCGGACTGACGAGCAGTACTGAAGAACCGGTCATATAAGTGTATTTAAGTCTCTTTTTTCGTGCAAGGATTACACTTACTTAATATCGTCAGACTGACATCTGCTCCTCCCACCATTAGTTTTACGGGTTCGTTCCACTTTAGGTCACTGCGGACGATTAGTCGTAGGTGTTTTACGGTTGTTACTGTATCCAACGGTTTATCACGAATAGCGTAGTGAAACAGTAATGGGTCTCTTCGCCTGTTTATGCGCTAAGCGATACGTTTATTAGCGAGTGCGTTCTACTGCCATTCTTTGCACCAAGAAGTTGTCGATCTCCCTTAGATTTTCCTGCATTTCGCTAAAATCGACTGTCTTTGCAACCTTCTTGCAGACAATACCATATTCTGCGATCGTCTTCATGCAGCTTATCTTCGCCTACGGGAACGACACTTATTATATTCATACATTCCTCACTCAATACTCGTTCTTGGAATTGTGTAAGGTTTTCGCGAGATAATTGGTGTTTTTTTTTAAGCAGCAGTAAATGTAGTTTTCTTCATCCTCTCTGTGATGATCTCCTACAACTGAAGATCATTCGTACTCTCCTTCTTTGTATACTTCCAGTACCCCTTTTACTCTCATCTGTTATCGATCCCATACACTGTAGCTATATTCTAGGATGTGTTGGACAATGGTTTGCAAGCAGTCTCCTTTGTGGACTGCATTTTTCCAGTAGGTTAGCAATGAACCGAAGTCTACCACCTGCTATACATGCCATTGGCCCTATGCCATTCCCTTCCGTATCCCAACAAATTGTCATAACCACGTATTTGTTCGAGTTAATTGAATCCAATTCCGAATCACTGATATTTTAGTCATAGCAAATGACGTTTTTGCGTTTGGATTTTACATTTACGAACGTCGGTGGTATAGAGTATGCCGATTCCCATGTTCTTCTGCTTCCTATTCCATACGCGTACCGTCGACTGACGGATGTCAATTCCTCCCAACATACACCGATGTTGAGAGAGCTACTTCAGATACCCCTCATATATATATATATATATACACTCCTGGAAATGGAAAAAAGAACACATTGACACCGGTGTGTCAGACCCACCATATTTGCTCCGGACACTGCGAGAGGGCTGTACGAGCAATGATCACACGCACGGCACAGCGGACACACCAGGAACCGCGGTGTTGGCCGTCGAATGGCGCTAGCTGCGCAGCATTTGTGCACCGCCGCCGTCAGTGTCAGCCAGTTTGCCGTGGCATACGGAACTCCATCGCAGTCTTTAACAGTGGTAGCATGCCGCGACAGCGTGGACGTGAACCGTATGTGCAGTTGACGGACTTTGAGCGAGGGCGTATAGTGGGCATGCGGGAGGCCGGGTGGACGTACCGCCGAATTGCTGAACACGTGGGGCGTGAGGTCTCCACAGTACATCGATGTTGTCGCCAGTGGTCGGCGGAAGGTGCACGTGCCCGTCGACCTGGGACCGGACCGCAGCGACGCACGGATGCACGCCAAGACCGTAGGATCCTACGCAGTGCCGTAGGGGACCGCACCGCCACTTCCCAGCAAATTAGGGACACTGTTGCTCCTGGGGTATCGGCGAGGACCATTCGCAACCGTCTCCATGAAGCTGGGCTACGGTCCCGCACACCGTTAGGCCGTCTTCCGCTCACGCCCCAACATCGTGCAGCCCGCCTCCAGTGGTGTCGCGACAGGCGTGAATGGAGGGACGAATGGAGACGTGTCGTCTTCAGCGATGAGAGTCGCTTCTGCCTTGGTGCCAATGATGGTCGTATGCGTGTTTGGCGCCGTGCAGGTGAGCGCCACAATCAGGACTGCATATGACCGAGGCACACAGGGCCAACACCCGGCATCATGGTGTGGGGAGCGATCTCCTACACTGGCCGTACACCACTGGTGATCGTCGAGGGGACACTGAATAGTGCACGGTACATCCAAACCGTCATCGAACCCATCGTTCTACCATTCCTAGACCGGCAAGGGAACTTGCTGTTCCAACAGGACAATGCACGTCCGCATGTATCCCGTGCCACCCAACGTGCTCTAGAAGGTGTAAGTCAACTACCCTGGCCAGCAAGATCTCCGGATCTGTCCCCCATTGAGCATGTTTGGGACTGGATGAAGCGTCGTCTCACGCGGTCTGCACGTCCAGCACGAACGCTGGTCCAACTGAGGCGCCAGGTGGAAATGGCATGGCAAGCCGTTCCACAGGACTACATCCAGCATCTCTACGATCGTCTCCATGGGAGAATAGCAGCCTGCATTGCTGCGAAAGGTGGATATACACTGTACTAGTGCCGACATTGTGCATGCTCTGTTGCCTGTGTCTATGTGCCTGTGGTTCTGTCAGTGTGACCATGTGATGTATCTGACCCCAGGAATGTGTCAATAAAGTTTCCCCTTCCTGGGACAATGAATTCACGGTGTTCTTATTTCAATTTCCAGGAGTATATATATATATATATATATATATATATATATATATATATATATATATATATATATATATATATAGAGAGAGAGAGAGAGAGAGAGAGAGAGATCTTTTTGCCTATATTCTGATATCTGTTGCTAGCGTGCCGCTAGCCTCTTGGAGGCAAGTGTATCGTTTACATGGCTATGTCTTTTCGTTTCTTTATTATGTTACAAATAAGTGGACACCTGAATTACTCCCACATCCTTGTTCCATCATATAACGCTTGGTACTTGACTGAAACGAGTCAATGTGAGTTTTCATGAGCGTATCCTATAGCTATCTGCTATGTACTTTCGTCTGCTTCTCCAATTTTGCCAATAGTAAAGGGAGAGCGGTCTAGCTTGGTGGTCAGAGCTGGTACAATAGCCCACAAAAGAGTTAGGTTGGCAGGTAACGACATCAGCATCTTTGGTAGTTGCCCACTACAGAGGTAGCGGAAGCAGTTAGGCTAGGTGCAGAAAGGTTTACTGTTCTCCTGGAGCTTGGTGAGTACAGATGGATCTGTGGTTAGCCCACGGATGGTGGAATTTGAAATACGTAAGGCACGAATTTTCAGTCATTTCATTGCAATTTATTTTTGAATCAGGGGTAATCATATTAATTAACGTGCGAATAAGTTTCGTGTTAAGTTTTAATGTCAGTTTTTGAGTTTTGGTAAGAATATTGTGTGCATGAATGACCTAGGTTCCACGCCTGAAGTAGAACGAAAGAGACTTGGTTTCCCAAGCCAATATGATGGAGGATTCGTTCTAAAAATATAGAGCAGATTTATTAAACGGAATTGCGAGAGCAGCAAGTTTGAAATTCAAGTTTGGAACTTGAAAGTCAGTGGCTTTGTCGAACCACACTGCCACGTGGTTGATGGTGAGTCTAAGACCATTCCTTGGTAACTCATAGCAAATATGTGCACCATCAGTGCGTGACTATTGTATGAATTTTCCATTTTAAATCTATGTCTTTTCATTGTGAGATAGAGGGTTTCAACCACGTGTGAACAGAGTAAAACAAGTCTAACTTATTCAATCAGTCCATAACATCGAAATATAGGTTGCACATAAAGTCTAGGAGCACTGTAAATTATTTATTGCACAATAACCAAACATTATACAGATATCATAAAAATGTCATTTTGAAGAGAAACCCTGAATTTTTTTTTTTTCCATGTATACCGCCACAGAGTAGTTTGGTAATTTGCCGATAGTTGGCGCTAGTCACAAACATGCCGAGTTAAGGTGCGGAACGAGTTTTCCGTGTGTTGGAGTTTGACAAACACAAGTGTGTTCAACGGATGTTTAGAACCAAGTACTGTAAGAAGCTACCAACAAAGAAGGCCATTTACCACCGCACAACAAGTTCGTACGATGGGTTGCTTGTGCCCGGCAAAGAGAAGTGGACGTCGCAGTGTGAGTGAACTGAATGTGGAGCGCGTACGTAAGACATCCATAGGGAGTCGAAAGAAATCGGCGCATCGTGCATCCCGTGAACTCGAAATGGCTCCAATAACAGCGTGGAATGTCCTGCGCCAGAAGCTGTCTATGAAACCATTCAAATTGGAGCTAGTGCAGAACACGGAGCTGCCGCATCGATGGATCGGCCGTGCTACAGAAGGGGACAGCTGTTTCATGAAATGGCCTCCCCGACCACCAGATCTCACTCCGTGTGACTTTTTTCTGCGGAGACACATGAAAGGTCTGGTGTATGTATCGCCTCTATCACGTGATGCAGCAGAGCTCCGGGAGAGAATAAGGGAAGCGACTGCCACAGTCGACGATGCCATGCTGGGACGGGCATGGCAAGAATTCCATTACCTTATTGACATCTGATGGGTCACTCATGGTTCGCATATGGAAAGTTAGTATTAAAAAAAACCTTTCAGGGTTTCTCTTCAAAATGCAATGTGTATGACATCTGAACAATGCTTAGGTCTTGTACAATAAATAATTGAAAGTGTTCTCGGACTTCATGTACACCCTGTATTTGCTTAGGTAAATTATTTGGTGTTTCGACAATTGACCGGTTTAAAGTATTAGTGGTAGTTTCTCACATTTAAATCATCTTCTCATGAAATTTTCGGTACATGCTCACGCCTTCAGCGTTTTTGTATTTTTGTATCGTTTGTATTCTTGACATGTCCTTTTTTTTATTTTGCAGATTTTGACGGTGCTATAACCAGGATTTCTTTGTGGCCTTGTGCCTTATGCGTGCATTATTCTGTGCTGAATAGTCACTGGATTTGGTGGTAGTTTTAGCAGTAGTACTACGATATATATTCGGGTTGTTGTGCAGCGAGTATAAGAATGTTAGATTTATTTTACGAACTATTCTTGTTTCCTTTCACCGTACTATTCACGCAACAACATTGTTCAGATGTGATACATTAAGATAATTCTTTAAACGTTCGTGTAATGTAGAGGATCACACCAGTTTATTAATATCTGAATAGAATTGTCTTGTCTGTACTTGATGCACAAACAATCAAGTTGTTGAACAAACTTCGTGGATCATGTGCTAAAATATTTAATGGTTTCAAGATTGCAGTCCCACGCACCATCCTTAGTGTATTTGTGGAAGAGCAAGTTGAAAGAGTCATTGATGAAATTTAAAATTAAACGTCATATTCCCTTGATTAATAAGCTAAATACGAAAGTCAGTCATTCGTTGTACGTTTCTTTAAGTGAGTATCAGACGCAAGTAGTGATTAGAGCCTAAAGAAAAGTCAATGTTAAAGGATGGTTAAATGGAGAGTAATGTTAATCTTAAACGAAAGCAGATGGAAATAAGTATATCTATTCTCCACGCCACTGTAAAAGTAATCCAATCCTCCGTCAATCCTCCACCCATTTAAAAGTAAACGTTTCAGTGTGCAAAACTTAAGGACGAAAGTAACTTTCGTATAATTTCTCACAGACAGTGACAAATAATATATCTCGATGACACTTGCACCACATGTAGAAAGAACTGCTACGGTGCAATAGATATTTCAAAGAAATACACATTGAGATGAACAGAAATGACAGTCTTATTCAAAGACAATTGCTACCCCGCAATTTATGATGGTCCCCTAGACATTACAAAGACGGGACATGGTTCTTAATAGGCTGTGTCAACACCACAGATAGACACGCAAGCTGCGCAACGTGCTCCCATGCTGACGACAAGGTTGCTAAGGAGTTCTCGTGACAGGGCACCCCATTCGTTCACCAGTGCCGTTCACAACTGCTGCATGGGGATGTCCTGCAGTACGTGCTCAACGGCACAAGTAAGTCGGCAGCAGACTAATCCATTCGCCGAATACCCTCTCGTTCGAAGAGCTCCACCACTTGCGCAGTTCGATGCGATCGCCCATTGTCATCCATGAAAATGAAGTCAGCACTTGGGGACGGAGTAAAATGTACCGGTGATTGTACCGTTTACAAAGATTTGGAGGTCAGTTTCTCCATGCAACATTATGCCTCCTCACAAGATAACACCTGGATCACCAGAACGACCATGTTCGAGAATTCTGGACCTCCTCTCACAGGGCGAGAGGTGGGATCACGTAATGCACCCAGGAACATGATCGAAAATGATTCTTTCGGAGGTCCAGCTGTTATAGTGCGGGGAGGCATAATGTGCATGGGTGCACTGGCCTCCAAGTCTTTGAACGCCGTACACTCACCGGTCAACAATAGTCTCACGCGGTACTCATTCCTACCGCGCGTCTTTTCAGGGGTCCATTATCCCCTTGACTTCCGTTTTATGGGTGACAATGCGCGACCTCATCGAACAGCACAAGAGAAGTATCTCTTGGAACCAAAGGATATCTGTCAGATGGAGTGGACTATTCGTTCCCCCGACATTAATCCCTTACAGCACGTGAGCCATGCGTTGGGGACACTTATTGCAGTACGAACATATGCTCTAAAGACCATAAAGCAGTTTTCAGACGTGTTGGTGAAGAAATGGTACGCTCTGCCACAAAAAGCCCTTATCAGTCTTGTGCTAGCCAAGGAAGCGCGTTGCAGGATGAGCACTGCTGTCCGTGGTGATCACACACCGTATTAAGAAATATATCCTGCCGTTTGCAATATCGAAGGGACCATCGAGAATCGCGATGACTCCAGCGTAATTATTGTCTTTGAACAAAAGTGTCATATCTGTTCGCCTCATATTTATTCCAGTTAACCTCCTTCAGCGTACCACACCGTACTCTACAGTATTGTAATATACACTGACTTACCAAATGTCACAGGATAGTGGAGCGCAGATGGCACATGTGTATTGTATGCGCACCACACGCCCCCTGTGTGAGCTGCAGTTGCATAGTAGACCTACAGATAAGTGATTGTCCAAGTCTTTTACGTAACATGCAAAATTGTCATGAGCTGACGCAGTTCGAAAGGAGTATGGTGGTTGGCAACCGACGGATGAAAATATCGCTTTCATCAGTGGTACACGAATTCGGCTTCACACGTTCAGCCGTGTTCATGGTGTATCGCGAATGGCTGAATGAGGTTGTCACAATCCACAACAGATGAACTATTGGCCGTCCGGCCACCCTCTATGACGGATAATCAGTAGTGATAGAAGGGCAACAGTGCAACAAATCACGGCTTAATTCAACACAGTATGTGCTAGACGCGTCTCCCAATGGACAGTCCGTGAGAGTCTGCACCGTACACGGATGCCACTGTTGAACCAACGTCATCGGGCACAACGGCTTGTATTTCTCGCCAATCACTAGGGATGGACACTGGAACAATGGCGTAATGTGACATGGTCAGACGAATCACGATGGGTGACACCGTGTGTGGCACAGACCGCATGATACCGTGGGCCAAGAAGGTGTGGTCCAAGACGCTGGTGTCTTTCTTATGGCATGGGGTCCATTTTTCTGGTACGGTATGGTCCCGCTAGTTGTTCTGGAAGAGACGTTGAATGGTCCACGGTATGTTGAGTTGCTCAGCGACCATCTCCACCCGTTTTTGGACTTCCTACAAACTGACGGTTCTGCGGTGTATCAAGACGATAATGCTCCACCATATCGCTCTCACGTCACCCGAGTATGGTTCGAGGAACATGCAGGAGAGGTCCAAAGACTGAGATGGCCACAACAGAGCCCAGATTTCAACCCCATCGAGCATATTTGGGATGTCATGGAACGCAGCTCGGTGCCGTGGATCCTACACCCACGAACAGACCAGAATTGGCTGCTGCTCTGCAAACGATTTGGTTTCAGCTGCGTCCAGAGGAGTATCAGGGATTTTAGACTCACTTCCACCGTCTCACTGCAGTCTGGAGGGCTTAGGAGCCCCCGCGCAATATTAGATGCTTTTCCCATGACATTTGCTAAGTCAGTGTACTGTAGAAATTCTTTCTATGTACAGTCCAAGCTTCATCAAACTAAGTTGCTTGACAGTGACAAATCATGCGAAAGCTACTTTCGTCCATGAGTTTTGTACTCATCGGGCTTGTGAAATGTGGCCCCTCCGTTCCTTCATGATATGCAGATAGTGGAGCTCAGGCCGCTGTTGTCTTTATCGACTTTCAGAAAGCCTTAAACACGCTTCCGGACCGTCGCCAAGTAAACGAAGTACGTGCATATAGTATATACGCTTTGATATGCAGCCAGGTTGGGTACTTACAAGCCGTTACCGCTAATACTCACCCGATGCTACATCCATATTGTGCTTGTGGCGTCTGTGGTGGACAGTACATACTGTGCCGACTACCACGTCACGTCGCTTTCTGTTCCATTTCCGTACGGAGCAGAGAACAAATGAATGTCTATACGTCTCAACGTAGATCTCGGTAGTGCCGATCATCAAAAACCTCGTTTGCGGTCGTTACCACATTCTCTCTCTCTCTCTCTCTCTCTCACACACACACACACACACATACATGCACACACACATGCAGCACCCATACACAACTGTTCGCCATCTTGTTTTCGTATCTTGTAAACAGCGAGACAGTGCAAGTTTAAAGTGCAGTTTCACAGAGAAGACAACGTAGAAACCTGAAAAAGTAAGTGTAGATATATTGCACACACACACACACACACACACACACACACACACACACACACACACACACATACAATTTTTTCATACAGAATAAAATAACGTTAACCAGCACAATCTAACATTCCCCGTCGTAAATTTCCGATATAAATAAGTTTTCTGCATTAAGTTCTCCATGGTTGCAGACGACAAACTGTAAAAGATGTAACGCAAAATACAGAAAGCCAAAGAAGCCACAGTATGTGTTAACAACGTATATTAAGAAATTTCTGTTTTCAGATTTGTGAGACCTTTACTTAAAAACGGAATCATTGTATCTATAAACAGAAAAAAGCAATTTTTCTATTTTCTTAATAGAAAGAAAAAAGTACTAATGACGATGCTGTAACTTCAACGAAATACTTCTTTGTCGAAAAGAAAGAAAAAGTGTGTGTTTGCTCAAGGCGGAACCAATCCAAGAACAAATTTATTCTGTGATTTGTTAATAACATGTCATTGACCTTGCCGCAGTAGTAACACCAACACCGGTTCCCTCCAGATCACAGAAGTTAAGCGCTTTCGGGCTTGGCTAGCACTTGAATGGGTGACCGTCCGTTTCTGCTGAGCGCTGTTGGAAAGCGGGGTGCACTCACCCCTTGGAGGCCCTTTGAGAAGTTACTTGATTGAGAAGTAGCGGCTCTGCTGTCGTAAACTGACAAACAGCCGAGAGATTGGTGTGCTGACCACATGCCCCTCCATATCCGCATCCAGTGACGTTTGTGGGCTGAGGATGACGTGAAAGTCGGTCGGTGCCGTTAGGCCTTCCGAGGCCTGCTTGGACACGGTTTGGTTTTAGTTAATAACGTAATCAGTGAAATGGAATCCTACTGTTTGACGCTGGGAATGGCAGGCATTGTGTTTTCTACTGTTTAGTCAATGACCTTAATCGACAAGCACGTGCCATGTACATTAAAGGATATCCTGAACATCGCATTGCATTTGAAAAAATGCTTCAGACACGAGATCATTAGCAACAGTAACAGAGAGTCCACGGTAGTCATCAGCCGACATTATAAAATGAGTGTTGGGATGAACAATAGATAATCTGCTGTAGATTATCCTGCATCACGTGTACGGATACTGAAGGGATTATCTACACTCTCGCGTGGTCAGTTCTGTATGTACAGGTACTGAAACTGCGAGTGACAGATCGAAAAACACGAAACTACCATGCCAGTTTACAGCCCTGCCAATGGATTCTATGTCAGAGCGATTAAGATCCCAGTCCACAGTTTGCGGATTTTTACAATTGAGATTGGGTTCACTTTAGAGTTAGGCAATAAACTGGGACAACAGCCACGTGTGGGAACATGTAAATCATCTAGTGACCACGGGAGGAAATTGCGCTTTGGTATCAATGTGCGGGCAAAGACTGTAAGTGACAGAATCATAGGACCATTCATTTTAACGGAGAAATTAACAGACACTGTGCATGACCGATGACTGCGCGACATGTTAACTGCGTCATTTGAGCGTCTTAGACTTGCAGAAAGGCAACGGGTGTTGTTTATGCACGACGGGGCACCACCTAACATAAACGTCTAATGAGCAGTGCACTGGTCCAGGAGGACCTTTTCACCCGACCTCAATCCCCTAGATTTCAGGCTATGGGATCATTTATTGACATTAATGTATTCTACACACATCGACAACGAGCAGACCTTACAGTAGCCTCTGTTTCTGGGATATTCCAAAATCCTAGAACAGTCAGATGTATTCGCACGAGATCTTGATTCTTTGAGAAGGGCTGAAGATTCTGTGAAAGTGAGTAGTAACTGTATTGAGCAGCTCCTGTTGAGCACCACAGCGAGCGCAGACAGTGGCTGTCATAAGACAGAGCGGCACGTATTTTCTTCTTTTCTTTCACTAAGGCTTCTGTAGGGCCGCAGTTAGCCCCATTCATGATTTGGGTTTTCATCTTCTCCTAGAGCCTCTTCGTCCTTTCCATCTTTCTCTTCCACCGTCCTGGGATCATCAACATGCTCTTGCCTTTCCTACTGCCCTGGCGACTTTATCCATTTCTTTTATCCTTCTCCATCGTTGATCTCTGCAGTACTGGTTGACGTTTAATTACTTCTGCAAGTTTCCTCTCCATCCACCTTGTTCCTCATCCAATATTTTCTTTTAACAGTCCAGTTGGTTCTTATTTTTATGTTGTCCTACACATTGTTTCACATGCTCTTTTAGTCATTTTGCCCACGATCATCTTAATCACATAGCCTACTTCGCAAATCTCCTCTCATTTTCAACCTGTTTCCTCTTTATATTTCCCTCATATTACGATACAGTTTTTGGCTAGGTCTTAGCATCCAATTTTCACGGCGTCTTTTAGGGCCCAGTATTTTCTTCTGTATTTTTCTCTCTTTCTCTCTACTTTCCGCACACCATGTATTCCTAGTGTTACCGTCGCAGCCGTATAGAGTACTGAAATCTTTACCGTTGCCTTGTAGTGTCTGATCTTTGAATATTAGTTATATTCTTGTTGTTGTACACTTCTCTGCTCACAGAGAAGGCTGACTTCATTTTATTCACCTTTTCGTTATCCACTCGATCTTCTCTTTCTTCCTCACATATACTCTTCCCGGTATTTAAATCTTTAAACCTTAAGGACGGTGCCTTGGTGTTTTCCAATCTACTGTGGTAGGATATGTTGCACCGTATCTCAACAAGTACATTTTTTTCGGGCATATGCATGAAGGACATTTTTTCTAGTTTACATCAGAAATATTTCCTATAACAATACGGGATACTATTTTAAACACTCTGTATTTGTCGAGGACAGCTATGCCCTCATAATTTTCGCTTGAGCCGAAGTTACTGTCACGTCTGACAACAAGTCCGCACAAACGCCAAAATAAGAGAATTTAAGATAGTCAATCGCAGGATAGAAGATCAACTAAAACGGCTCAACAGGGTGTGACTAATAACTTGTACGATTCTACAAAAATTGTACAAAACCAACTGCTCTCTTCTAACATCAGTTTATTGTGAGTTGGTATGTGAAAGATCGATGTACTAAATTCTGTCTGCCATGAAGACTTAAATCCCATCATAAAATTTGTGCGGTACTCCGTAAACTTGAATTCACATGCCAACTTACAGTAAACTGATGTTAGAAGGGAGCAATATGTTTTGTAGAATTTTTGTAGAATCGGACAAGTTCTTCGTCACACCCAGTTTGGCGGTTTTAGTTGATTTTCTATCCCGCGATTACCTATCTTAAACTGTCTCATTTTGGCGTTTCTGCGAATATTGAACAGAGCAATCATGGTTCAGTCTGAATTAGTTAAGCAAATTTGTTAGATGGAATTTAGACTTGGACATTCTCTGTGTTTCCCTTTATATCGGTGCCAGTATGATTAGTGGGATATATACTATCTGATCAAAGGCATCCATATAGTACTAAGTCCTAAGTGGAACTGACCAATAGATGTCAAGACAGACGATCCACCTGTTCAAAAGGAAACGGAAGAGTATTGTGTTGTGAGAAGACAAGCAGTGAAAAGAGAATGGATTGCTCAGTAGGGGCTCAGTGGATTCGAATGTGGAGTAGTCACTGGATGTCGCCTGAGCAACGAATCCATTGAGGGCACTCCAAGGCTTCTGAAGCTGCCTAAGTCAAGTGTTGATGAGCCGATTGTGAACTGGAAAGGCGAAGAACAACCACAGCTAAAGCTAGACCAGACTGACCGCATGCAGGCCTACAGACGGACAGGAACTGTCGAACATTGTGGAGAATAGTTGTAAAAAAATTGCGTGAAATCAGGGGACGAATTTGCTCCTGAGTTCAAAAATATACCAGCAGTCAAGCTATCTAAGTGTCTTGCGTAGGGAGTGAAAAAGGAATGGGGTGCTAAGCGGCGCTTGAGGTGCCATAAAGAGCGGCATCATGTACAGTGGATGACAGAAAACGATTGATCTGGAGTGACGAATCACGCCGTACTCTGTGGGGATCCGGTTAAAGGATTTGTGTTCGGTGAATGCCTAGAGAAATTTGCATGACGTCAGTGCCAGCTGTGGAGAACGGAGGAAGTGATGTTACGGTATGGGGGTGTTTTTCGTGGTCAGGTTGTCATCCCTTATTGCACTTAAATGCGCAGGGATGTGAACACATTTCACTGCCCTGCGTACAGTGTGCAGTAGAATAACAGTTTGGAGACGATGGTTGTTTGTGTCAGTACGAGAATGCTCACTATCATATAGCAGCATCTGTAAGAGAATAGCCGGCCGTGGTGGTCTTTCGGTTCTAGGCGCTTAGTCCGGAACTGCGCGACTGCTACGGTCGCAGGTTCGAATCCTGCCTCGGGCATGGATGTGTGTGATGTCCTTAGGTTAGTTAGGTTTAAGTAGTTCTAAGTTCTAGGGGACTGATGACCACAGATGTTAAGTCCCATAGTGCTCAGAGCCATTTTTTTGTAAGAGAATAGTTTGTGGACAACAACATTCCTAAAAGAGATTGGGATGCCCAAACTACCGAACTGAACCCAACGAGATAGAAAGTCGACTTCGATCTATTTCCACGCGCATTAGATACAGGCTCCCAGGTAGATGCCATTTTCCTTCACTTCCGGAACGCGTTCGATACAGTTCCGCACTGTCGCCTGATAAACAAAGTAAGAGTCTACGGGATATCAGACCAGCTGTGTGGCTGGATTGAAGAGTTTTTAGCAAACAGAACACAGCATGTTGTTCTCAATAGAGAGACGCCTACAGACGTTAAAGTAACCTCTGGCGTGCCACAGGGGAGTGTTATGGGACCATTGCTTTTCACAATATATATAAATGACCTAGTAGATAATGTCGGAAGTTCTATGCGGCTTTTCGCGGATGATGCTGTAGTATACAGAGAAGCTGCAGCATTAGAAAATTGCAACGAAATGCAGGAAGATCTGCAGCGGAAAGGCACTTGGTGCAGGGAGTGGCAACTGACCTTTCACATAGACAAATGTAATGTATTGCGAATACATAGAAAGAAGGATCCTTTAATGTATGATTATATGATGGTGGAACAAACACTAGTAGCAGTTACTTCTGTGAAATATCTGGGAGTATGCGTACGGAACGATTTGAAGTGGAATGATCATATAAAATGAATTGTTGGTAAGGCGTGTGCCAGGTTGAGATTCATTGGGAGAGTCCTTAGAAAATGTAGTCCATTAACAAAGGAGGTGGCTTACAGAACACTCGTTCAATCTATACTTGAGTATTGCTCATCAGTGTGGGATCCTTGCCAGGTCGGGTTGACGGAGGAGATAGAGAAGATCCAAACAAGAGCGGCGCGTTTCGTCACAGGGTTATTTGGTAAACGGGATAGCGTTACGGAGATGCTTAGCAAACTCAAGTGGCGGACTCTGCAAGAAAGGTGCTCTGCATCGCGGTGTAGCTTGCTGTCCAGGTTTCGAGAGGGTGCGTTTCTGAATGAGGTATCGAATATATTGCTTCCCCCTAATTACACCTCCCGAGGAGATCACGAATGTAAAATTAGAGAGATTCGAGCGCGCAAGGAGGCTTTCCGGCAGTCTTTACTTCCGCGAACGATACGCGACTGGAACAGGAAAGGGAGGTAATGACAGTGGCACGTAAAGTGCTCTCCGCCACACACCGTTGGGTGGCTTGCGGAGTATAAATGTAGATGTAGATGTAAAAGTATCCCCAGCAAAGTTCAAGCCGTGATGAAGGCGAAGTGTGGAAACACTCCATATTAGTGTCGAGCAATAGCTGTCTGGATGCTTTCGACCGGATGGTCCAGAGGATCCATCTTCACATAAGACCAAAAACTCTTAGAGGTTTCGTCAGATCGGTAGGCAGAAGCGTACTTTCTAACTGACTGACCGCTTCTCGCACTTGTCTCCTTGCACTAATGATGTATTCGGTTAGTTTAGGCTTTATTTAAATCCGCGATGAAGTTCTCTCATCTTCCGCAACGATTTTTTAACATGGCTATCGAATAACTTTGGAATTATAATTCACCGACTAAGGAGGTCTTCACAAAATCATCGTTCGACCAAATCGTATCTTCTTCGATCAGGGACGTAACAACTTGGATTAACGGGGAATATTCAAAGAAGAGCGGCACACATCGTCGTAGGTTTGTCAGTGCGAGAGCATAATGTTTTTCCCCACTGGTGATGTCGCATCATTGCGCTTAATTAATCTCTGTTTTTAGGTATCTGGCACTGTCTATCCGGACGTCAGAGCATATGCCGCAAATGGCCCCCGTAATCCAGCCGTAAGAAGGATGTTTTCGTGTCAGACATCTGCCAGAGAACCGTGTGACCTGTGTTTCGTGTTTGAAGTATTTGCTAGCCCTGTTCCTGAGGTATTAGACGGAGAATTAACGCTGCTTTCGCCTTAACGGAAATGAGAAAGTCGTTAATGTGGCGCGCGGTTTCGATGCGGGTCTGATGCACCTCCCCGTCTCGCAACTAGCCCTCTTCGCGTTAAGCCACATAACCAGGTCATGCGTCCAGCACAACACTGTATTTTAAACATTATGTATGACTTGCCGAGAGAAAAAAAAGCAGAAATATTACATGCACTTCAGTATATTAGAAACGCATCAAACTGCGTTAAATTTATTCTGCATAACTATATGACTTAAAATTTTGAAACGTCGTTAGGACTTACCTGTACTCAGCGTTCGCTCATTTCCTTGCACAGAATAACAGGCGTTATCGTGCAGTTGTAGACTGCGTTTCCGGTAGAAATGCGATAGCTAAGTACGCAGTGTCGAAATGAAACAGATGTGAAAAAGAAGCTGGACGTGTTTACTCTTTGACAAAAATTAGCTGTCCTTTATTCATCTGTCATTCATTTGTCATTACTTATAGCTACTCTCTTCCCCCCCCCCCCCCATCCCCCCTCTCTCTCAGCAGTTGACTGAGATGTTTGACAGTGTTGATTGTGATACCGTAACGAAGTTAAACATGCTGCAACTGCATCTCGTCTGAAAAGACGCCACAGATACGGTGGCGCCGATTATTCGTACTCCTCAAGTCAATCTGCTGCTGCGTTTGACGGATGGTAACTTTTGATAGAACCTTCACGGTGGTGCGTGAGCTAGAAGCCAACATTAACGTCTGTCCGGAGTTCATTTCTTAGGCCATTAAAGTCTGACTTTCTCCACGTAAAAGAGTTTCATGACGCGAGGCAGCAAATCGCCTCTCGGAAAGAGACCGAAGTCTTACGACAAAGATGGCAGGCGAAAACCAGTACAACAACGAATGTTCACTATAAGGAACAACCGGAAATCTTTGCAAGATACTGAAACAGTCATTGCTGTTCCGTATTGTGATTTTACTAACTTTCCTAGCTGCTTGAGACTGTGTGCCGGACGGGGATTCGAACCTGCGTCCTCTGCCTTTCGCGGCCAAGTGCTCTACCAACTGAGCTATCCAAGAAAGACTGACGACTCGCCTTCAAAACTTTACATCCGCCAATATCTTGTCTCCTATCTTTCAAACCTCAGAGATAGTTCTGCTTGATGCCTTGTGGGACTAACATTCTGCGAGGATGTCGTGAGCTGTGCTTGGGTTGCACACTCGGTAGAGCACTTACGTGCGACAGGCAAAGATCCTGAGTTCGAGTTCCGGTCCAGCATACGGTTATAACCTGTCATGAAGTTTCAAAACAGCGCACACCCCGTTGCAGAGTGGTAGTCGATTCTGGATTACTCCTGAACTTCACAGCCAAAAGGCAAGAAGCGAACTCTGTAACAAGTACAGGTGTTGCATGAAGTCCTCTGTTGACTCTATGAAACACAGGTTAACATATCTCTTTCTCCAACTTCGCTACATCCTCTCAACTACATTTGAACGCTTCCCATATTGTGTATGTTATTCCACTCATCCATTTCCTTTTGTAATTTTAGTGCACATTTACTCGATTCGACATATTTCGTGCAGGTGGTGCTGCAAACTTATAAGTATCTGAAAATGGAAAACATGGCCGACCAGAATTTTCCATACGACTTTATTCACTGACTGTCTTATGGCAGCATTAATGTCACTTGCTCGTTCTATATATCATCATGTTGATGTAGAGGGTGTACTCAGATACATAGTTGACATAATCGTACTGGGTGAGTATTGTGAACCTCTGCCATCATGTGCCGTGTGAATGATTAAACATTATAATCAGCTGCATATATACCAACAAAAATAAATAATAAATTATGATATGTAGAAACTTACCTAGTTTAGACACATCGAGAATGCGTATAAAATCATGTATGTTACATGCCTGCAGAATTGACTAAGTCTATGACAGTTGTAAATTTGAAAATAACGGGTTTATAAATTCGAAATACATTTGTAAGTTGCAAGTGTATATTGGATGCAAAGCTGTCTGGGTCCCTACAAAAAAATAATATATTGCTTCCGCAGCTACTGATAACATGTGTTCATTTATTCCCATCGTAAGCAAATTCCGCTGCGTTCATGCCTTGCAAATAGATTGTTTAGTGGAAGAATATAGGTCTAAAAATACTGGCCTTTTGTTAATGTTTCATTTACTCATAACGCTTTCCAGAACAAGTTCTACTTCGCTTAACACACATTGCTAAGCAATTCAATTTAAAGAGCAAAACAATTATTTTAAGACCTATACATGGCTGTTTAAAATTGCATTGACTGTTACTCTCTCTGTACCTCTCCTGTAGTATGAAGAATCACCGAAGAAAATGAGTACATCCAAATCTAATTTAATGGGCAATCTTAGTAGCTTAACCCTTTGACTACCAACAACAAGAAAAAAATATAACTCAAAACTTACACAAAATTTACCGTTATTATCAAAAGAAGCAAGGAATACATGGAGAAATTGGCAAAAGTAAATAATGAATTATTTTGAAGAGACGTTTCCACTTTGGAACCACTCGTACATACAGTTTTCAAGCACCCATCATTTCATGTAAGCTATTTGAAAATAATTTCGCTTTTTTTCCCAGACACAGTCCCACATCTCGAAACTACCAGGAACTCATAATGCGTAAAACAAATTATAGTCCTAAATAACAAGAAAATGGGCCTAAAATTTAATGAATTTACATCAAACGTACATAGGGCCTATTGCCCCAATGGTTTCATTTTGAAACCACTCATAAAATGAGTAGTACAAACTTAAGTTTGCGTTACAATAACATTAGACATACTTACTTTCACAGTATCCTCAATATGATCACTGGAAAATAAACTCCGAACCGGGTGTTGCTTTGAACGCCGTAAGTGACTGTTACAATGCACTGTAATCGTTGAAGTACCTCATTGTACCACTAGATGTCCCCGTCTTGTAGTATCGTAGATGGCTTTGTGCGAAAGACACAGGTATTTCATAGCAAGATTAATAAAATGGTGTTTTGATGATCCACTGATACTAAAGGAGTTAAGCTACTGCCTCTGTATGTCCTTATGGAAATGCAGAAGCAGAGGCTATTCGGGAATGAACTAACCAAACACGAAGATTCGGACAGCTGAAACTGCTGCCTATGCTGAATCATAACGTTACAGAGCTGTAAAGAGAAAGTGAGAAACCTATGTCAGTTGGTGGACTGACGCAATGAGCGCATTTGTATAACGGGGAATATAACCGATAAAAGAAATCACTTGAGCAGACGTAGGCTGAGAATGAGAATGTTTCATTTAAAGAGAAAGTACAGTGCCTTTTGCTGCTAGTCGAAATTAAATCGTACGAATAAGTACAACGCTGTTTCTCCGTCTGCCGTGGTGGAGATCCCAGCGCTAGCGACAGTGTCCAGTCCTAGACCTAGAATCAACAGTATCGGAAGTATGACACTATTTATAGCCTTCCGCGACAAGAGTCTGTTTCAGGAAAATTTTGCTGGGTATGTGACTTTCTGGATGCTATAAAATTACCGACATTTCGGCTACTGTTGCAGGCTGGGTTCATGAGGCAGATGAAATATATTAATTGAAATACAGGTGGCATTACGATTCGAATGACAAATCACCCAGAACTACATCCATGGTTCACAAGTATATTACAGTGAAGCGCCAAAGAAACTGGTATAGGCATGAGTATTCAAATACAAAGATATCTAAATAGGTGGAATATGGCGCTGCGTTCGGCAATGCCTATATAAGAGAAAAAGTGTCTGCCGCAATGTTAGATCGATTACTATTGCTACAACGGCAAGATTTAAGTCAGTTTGAACGTGGTGTTGCAGTCGGCGCACGAGCGGTGGGACACAGCATCTCCGAGGCAGCGATGAAGTGGGGATTTTCCCATACGACCATTTCACGAATGTACCGTGAATATCAGGAATCCGGTAAAACATCAAATCTCCGACATCACTGCGGCCGGAAAAAGATCCTGCAAGAAAGGGACCAACGACGACTGAAGAGAATCATTCAACGTGTCAGAAGTGCAGCCCTTCCGCAAAGTGCTGCAGATTTCATTGCTAGGCCATGAACAAGTGTCAGCGTTCGAACCATTCAACGAAACATAATCGATATGGGCTTTCGGAGCCGAATGCCAACTCGTGTACCCTTGATGACTGCACGACACAAAGTTTTACGCCCGTCATCACCGACATTGGCCTGTTGATGACTGGGAACATGTTGCCTCGTCGGACGAGTCTCGTTTCAAATTGTATCGAGCGGATGGACGTGCACGGGTAGCTCATGAATCTATGGACCTGCATGTCAGCAGGGGATTGTTCAAGCTGATGGAGGCTCTGTAATGGTGTGGGGCGTGTGCATTTGGAGTGATATCGGGCCCCTGATATGTCTAGATACGACTCTGACAGGTGACACGTACCTAAGCATCCTGTATCATCACCTGCATCCATTCATGTCGATTGTGCATTCTGAATGACTTGGGCTATTCCAGCAGGAGAGTACGTCACACCATACTTCTAGAATTGCTGCAGAGTGGCTTCAGGAACACTCTTCTGAATCTAAACACTTCCATTGGCGACCAAATTCCCCAGACACGAATATTATTGAGCATATCTGGGATGCCTTGCAACGTGTTTTTCAGAAGAGATCTCCATCCCATCGTACTCTTACGGATTTATGGACAGCCCTGCAGGACTCATGGTGGCAGTTCCCTCCAGCACTATTTCAGACATTAGTCGAGTCCATGCCACGTCGTGGCGCGGTACTTGTGCGTGCTCGCGGAGGCCCTACACGATATTAGGCAGCTGTACCAATTTCTTTAGCTCTTCAGTGTGTATAAGAACTCTAAAGGAAATCCGTTTGTGAAGCTGACGCTACAATGAGCCGAAATTGACAATTTGAGCGGACAAAGAGCTGAGTCTGGTTCCTACTGTAGGCGAGTCCAGTGTCTCAGCCAGTTCGTAATTTTCCTGGTATTATCTCTCTCTGCCTCTCTGTAACTAACGCGTTTTTTTTATAGTAGTGACCACCGTAGTTTATTAAAGTGCTGACATTACTCTGAATATTTTGGGTACCGTAGAAACTTCTGAACACGTTTACTACTGGCATCACTTTTAACAAAACCTTGAAATTTTTTTACACAACAATAAAGAGTGTAATTGACTGTACTAGCAGTGTCATCGCAAGCAGATTTAACTTCCGCTATGCATTGTTTTTTTTTTCATAAAGAATAATGAAAGGCACATTACGCATATAATACTGTAGTCAGGTGAGCGTAGCTCTCTCCATTGGTATACTTTGCCTCTCTCCAAAAGTCACTGTCTAAGCTTCTTCTTCGAGCGTTTTCTGTTTCAGCGATTTTATAAAGACTGTTTTTACGTCTGTGAAAGTGAAAGGAACAGCATGTGCTTCAAATACAGTCTGAGGAAAAAAAAAAGAAAGAACTGACCAGTTGCGAGATGTATTCGCGTTCAGAAGGTTCCATGCGGATTTAATTATATCCCTAGACAGTTCAGCCATCCCTGGATTCGAGGTTCTCGACGATTTTCGTCTGTCATCTGCATTGAAACTGGCAAGATATCGGTCCCGGTAATTCCAAGGCTACCGGTAATACTTTAATCTTATGTTTGAAGTCGGGTTACAAATGACGAAACATATATTTTTTCGTGTCATGTAATGAAATATTGACAATTTTCTGGTTTTCCTGTACTTGTAGTGCGAAACCTTGCTTCTTGGCAGATTTCATAATTCTATAGTCCATTAAATTTCGGGTATGTAGCCGCGCAAATAAAATTTGCTTCGCTGACGTTTCGGCTGCTTATCCTCGAGCCACCTCAGAGTGACTGACGATAAGATTTTTTTTTTTTTTTTTTTTTTTTTTTTTTATTGAATTTCAAGTCCCCCCGAAGGGGCGGGCTGGCAGCAGCTTAGTACGCTGCTCTACAGCCCACAGACTTTTTTAAAAACGGAAGAAGAAAAGAAACAACAAAAACAGGCGATAAAACGGTGACTTAAAGTGTAAAATGGCGGAAAATCGTGGAAAGTTAAAAAAGAAAGCAAAGGGGTTGGCAATGTTAATAAAATACAAAGGAATCAGACAAGTAACATAGTAGACACACAATTAAAAAAAAACATGTCGACAGTCTGGTTTCTGTTCGCAAGAGATAAAAAATCACACCCAGCAACAGTATGCCGGCCGTTCGCAACACTTCCCAAAAAACACTCAACACAGAACACTCACTGTAAAACACTGCGTGAAAATATCGGCACAAAGATAACACTCCCTAGCCAAGGGCAGATGGGGGGGGGGGACCTGGAGGTGGGGGAAAACAAGGAGGGAGGAGAGTAAAAAACGAAAAAAGCGGGGGAACCAAAGGAGGGAGAGAACTCATAAGGGGGGAGAGGGGCAGGGCAGATGCGAGACGGAATGGGAAAAGGCAGAGGAGGGAAATGCAAAAGGACTCGGGGGAGAGAAGGGGGCAGAGCAGGGGAGGTGGGGAAAAGGAGGATGGAAGGGTGGGAGAGGGAGCCCGGGAAAAGGACAGAGGAAAGGAGGGGGAGTGAGGATCAGAGTTGATAGGAGGGATAAATGGAGGGAGAGAGGGCATCATCCAGGAGGGGGAGTTGATGGAAGCCACCTTGGGAAAGGAGCTGAAGGATGTAGAGATGGAGGGTAGGGGGGACACAACAGTGAAGACGTGGCAGGGAGTGGGGATGGGAGAGGAGAGGAGCAACCAGGGGGTGAGGGGGATCAAGGCGGCGGGAGGTGTAGAGTATGCGGATATGTTCGAGGAATAGGAGCACATGGGGGAAAGGAATGAGGTCATAGAGGATCCGCATGGGGGACGGGAGGCGTATACAGAATGCGAGGCGGAGTGCATGACGCTCAAGGATCTGGAGGGACTTAAAGAATTTGGGGGGGGGGGGGCAGATATCCAGGCAGGACTGGCATAACAGAGGATGGGACAGATTAAGGATTTGTAGGTGTGGAGGATGGTAGAGGGGTTGTAAGGTGTCAGGCAAATCCAACATCTTCCATGAAAACCCTGACATGATAAGCAAATCCAGCAGAATGTCGCATAGCTCCGAATAAATCCTGACATTAAATTAACCAAAGTAATACGATCAACGAGTGAGCAAATGGAATACCACAGACTAACACAAGAACGCCTAAATGCATGTCATACCTTCCCACCGTGAAACAGACACAGTTCCGAGGGGAGAAACGAGAACAGAAGCCGAGAGCAGAATCGTGTAGGCTAGGAGGCTCTACGATAAGGGACGGACACCCACGTCGTCAGCCGACCGCCAAAACCACCCCCCAGCCCATGTTAAAAGATAGAGCCCTCCAGAAGAACAGTATTGATCTTACGATAACACTAAAAGGGCCACACCAGCTGCAAGTTTTAGCGTGAGACTTTTTCGTGTCTCTGTTACGTTGCAAACGTTAAAAACATTGCCCCACCACGAAAAGTATAACGTTTCTCATTGGATAGACAGAAGTTTTGTAGGCGGAGCTTAAGGTTAACATTGAGACCCTGATTGGTCAGTTGAAAACACAGCCAGATAGCTTTTTTAAACCAACGTCGGTAAATTGTAGTAAGGAGAAGTTACGAGAGAGTTGCTTCCGAGACGGCGAGATGTGAGGAGCTGCGCCGCCCGCCACCCCCTGATGCTGCCTGAACACCGTCAACGTAATGAACGCATGCGATGCTGCATTTTTGAGCGCATAAGGCTTCACTCAGAACTGCAGAAGTCTCGTCTGTTACGTCCCCTTTTTGCGTAGTAATAGTGTCGATCGTCAATTAAAGCTCATGGTGTTCACATTTGCTACGTTAGTTAAAATCTGAAACGCAATGATTTTTCTGTTATATAATTATTGAGAAGCCACATCAGCCACTGTATTTTACGACAAGTTAAATAAGGAATTAAATATAATTGAGGGTCACTGTAGACCATTTTGATAGTTTTCTCTTTTATGAATCTTAACTTAAACCTAGATTATAGATGTGATATGGCATAGGTCATCCTTCGATCCGATTCAGGGAATATTCGTTCACATTTTTGTTGAACGCAGTTGGTTTTTGTCATCCTGTATTAAAACATTTCCTTTTATCAATAGTGCAATTTATAAACAATGTTTTGTGAGTAGAATAAAATTTCCAATGGTAAACTTAACTGCTTTTTCGACGTTATTTTACCAGCTAACTAAAAATAGGAAAGCATTGAACCCCTTCCACTAAATTTAGTTATTGTTAAGATTCTTTCACAGGGAGTGCAGTGGAGCTGACGCTGAAATCATTAAGGGTATACAGAACGCCCTATGCTTACAATGTTAAATTGAGCTAAATGTTAGGAACATTTTCTCATTTGTGATTTGGACGATACTCTTGATTTTTTCACAGAATGCAGAGATATGTTCTGCTTTTGTGCTGAAGTATTAATTTTGAAAAAATAATGTATAGTTTTTCAGATATTTTATTTTTTGTAAATGTTAAAAAAAGTTATACATTTTAACAAGTATTTTAAAATTTACATCCATTAATACAAAATAATTCCGCATATCTTTTAATTCAGATATATTAGAAGGTCTTAAGGAACAACTACAGACAATTTCATCTTTGTACTATAAATAGGCCCTGAGAAAATGTACCTTATACACAAAAAAACTAAAGTTACGGGAAATTAGCTTCAAAGTTTTTACTTCAGTACAAGCCTGCTCCATAGCTTGTATCATCAGAATCGTCCAACAGCTTCCTCTTCATTGCTCTGCTATGCTGTCTAGCCATCTGTGAATATACTTTTATGGCATTATCTGAAGACCTGAGCCGTTCCTTGTCCAAACAAAGCATAGCTGCGGCAGTTCGTAGTCCAGCACAGAGCCCCAACTTCTGCAGAACTTTGCACTTTGTTATATTGCCCTGATTGAATGATGAAACAGCATCATAAACCCTAAAGTGAAGTGTGTTTATACCCACAAACACAGTTTTAGGTAGTCTATTCCATATCACATGGTTCACACACTCATTTGGATTTTGAGTCCGGCCATGAAGACATTTCTTTAGTAGACTAATATCTGCGAGGTCTCGGAATATTGGTTTTATTTCATCCATTATGGCAGGTGGCAGGTGATGAGGGTGATTGTATTGTTTCTTAGTTACCTTGCCTCTGTTGTACTTGCACCAACTATCGTCTCCTTTTGGACATAGCCCATGTTGGGGATTCTCATTGTTTGATGCTGTATGAAAAAACAGATCCCAGACTGCTCTTCTCATTAATTCTGCATCTGCTGTATTCTGTCTTATTGGTAGACCATAGCACTTCTGAATATGATCTATTGTAGCATCTGCCAGTCTGTTTTTCCCATCTAAAGTTTTTCCATCGCTCAATTTCTTGCCTTTCATGCTAGCCTTGAGCTGTGGAAGTCTTGGTCCCATCGTTTTCTGAACATGGCCAACACACTCCAGTTTGGAAATTTTCACGTCGTTACCATAGGGTCTCAGTTCCTCAATTTCTTTGAAAGCCTTTGAGTCACCATCTCCAAGATGATTTATGTATCTAACGTTGTACCATTTTACTGAGCGTCGATAAATACTTCTTACACCAGCAACTTCCATACCACCATTTGACCCATAGTAATTTGCCATGCACTCCTCTTCATGTTTATTTTTCATTTTCTCCTTGCATCTGCAATGCTTGGAAAGTATTGCCACATCAACTACCTTACCAGTGTCCACACTTGTAGCTGTTACTACACCATTCAGAGATGTGTGGCCTCTCTTCTGCCAGCTTCCATCAAAAGCTATGGACAAGTCTCTGCAATTATTATTTTCAACAACTGCTTCCTCAACAGCATCTTTCATGTTTTCCTGTGCCACATCTTCTACAGCAGAGCCTATTGCAATTATGTGTTTGTTAAATTTTGAAGGTGGAGGAGGGAGGTTCATCACACCACACAACATGGCACCTGCAGCCCTGCCCTTTCCTATACACCGTAATCCATAAACCAGTCTAATGTTTATATCGTATAGTTTACCTGTATCTGCAGTAACATGTGAGGAATTGAAGAAAGTAACACTGTGTTTGAAGTAACTGCACATCAACTCTAATTCACAAGCAAGTCCTACATGTAAGTTTGTTTTCAATGAAACACCACATTTTCACATTGTTTGCAGCACACATTGTTCTCCAAAGCGTCTGATAATAAAGAGACGTTAATTACCTCACATTTTATAGTTCCAGCATTTAGTTTCTTGTATTCTTCTTCAATTCCAGCTAGTTTTCTTCTTGAAGCACTTTCCGGTGTAGTTGCAGCAGCATCACTCAATGTATCACTACCAGTGTTGAGGTTAGTCGCTACTGGGACATCAGATACTGATGAAGATGAATCAGACGAATTTTTAGTACACTTTACTTTCTTGATCCAATGTACACGCTTTCTAAATACCTTCAAATGGTTCAAATGGCTCTGAGCACTATGGGACTTAACATCTGTGGTCATCAGTCCCCTAGAACTTAGAACTACTTAAACCTAACTAACCTAAGGACATCACACACATCCATGCCCGAGGCAGAATTCGAACCTGCGACCGTAGCGGTCACGCGGTTCCAGACTGAAGCGCCTAGAACCGCACGGCCACACCGGCCGGCGAAATACCTTCAGACTAGGTCTTGGCATGTTGAAGGAAAGAAAACTCAATGACTTCTCCACATACGACTTACACGACAATGACATGGGTGTACTCACAAAGGAAACGATACAAATGGTGCAGAATCTATTGTCAAATGTCTAGCAGTGTAGCCAACAGAAAAGCTAACTCTCTTGTGCTGAATTATATCTCTGGCAAGGCTGTCTATATCAGGTATATTTCACGTCTCATATACAAGGTGCGGAACATCGTGTGTCGAAATTATTTTAAAAAATTATTTAAATAGTTCTATTCATGTCATCCAAATATTTTATACATGGTATTAAACGGGAGAGTCTAAATTTTTCGAAAATGCATTTACCCAAAAATAGATTTTTTTTCATCGAAAAACTCATTCCGTATACCCTTGTATTTGATTATATCATCGCTAGTCTCACTGAACTCTTCTGAACTTCACATGTCATGTGTGGTCTGGCGTCTCCTTAGCAGCAACAGGTCCCAGGTTCAAACTAGTCAATTCCCTAAAAAAACACGCTCAGAGCGTCGTTGTGCGAAAGTGGTAGGGAGACACGACTTAGAACAAACAGACACCACACAGAATGTTAGAGGGTGCAACCCCCATATCCGGCCAGTGATGAGTCGGAGGCGGTTGTGGGCTTTGGACTGGATGGAGCGGAGACGAGGGATCCAGGTGAAGTGACGGTCAATGGTGAGGCCAAGGTAGGTGAGGGTGGGGGAGAGGCGGACAGGACGGGCGCAGACGGTAAGGGAGAAATCCAGGAACCGGAAGGAGCGACTGGTACGACCTACGATGGTTGCCTGGGTCTTGGAAGGATTGATTTTCAGGAGCCACTGGTTACACCAAGCGGGAAAAAGGTCAAGGTGATTCTGGAGAAGGCGTTGGGACCGTTGGAGGGTAGGAGCGAGGGCGAGGAATGCGGTGTCATCGGCATATTGCAAGAGGTGTAATACGATAAGATGCCAAGCGCGGCCTTCAAATGGTTCAAATGGCTCTGAGCCATACAGGCAGACAAGTCAGCTGTGGCCGAACGTTGTATTGATAAAGGGCATTCCATGAATTACAATGATGTGAAGATTTTAACATATTATATAAGGCCGCGCTTGGCATCTTATCGTATTACACCTCTTGCAATATGCCGATGACACCGCGGCGGTACTGCGCATGCGGGTCACAGATGCTGGTCGGCGGCAAAGAAATATGCTTACACATGCGCCGCCTGTGGCGAAGACGTACAGACATTCGATTCGCCTATCGAAGTATGATCGGCAGCGGCGGTGACACCATAACGACTTCTCTGCAGTTTAATAACTCCAAGAGCCGGATTCCATGCTCTGTCTAAATTAAAACCATTATCTCTATTTATTACATTATTAGCTACTCTAATCGCTATAGCTTCCTTCTATAGCAAGAACAGCTCACATACATCAAGAGCATTTTTAAATCGAATGGATTTTATCCTCAAAAAATTCGTAGGCATTCAATGCAAAACCTAGAAAGCAGGTATGTGATGGGGAAGAATATACTAATCCCTATGTGGGTGCTCTTTCCTCGAAGATAGTCCGTATTCTTGAGAAACACTGTGTTAAGGTGATCTTCCAGACCCCCACGAAGATTGCAGCTTTACTCGGCTCTGTGAAGGACGATTTACAGCTTCGTAAAGCCGGTGTGTATCAGATTCCTTGCGCAAATTGTGAGAAGTCGTACATAGGTCAAACAACACGCACCGTTCATGGGAAATGTGTGGAGCATCGAAGATACACACTCTAATTACAGGCAGACAAGTCAGCTGTGGCCGAACGTTGTATTGATAAAGGGCATTCCATGAATTACAATGATGTGAAGATTTTAACATCCACCTCTTCCTTTTGGAAATCTGTCTTGAAGAAAGCTACAGAGATTAGAATAGCTAATAATTTAATAAATAGAGATAACGGTTTTATTTTGGACAAAGCATGGAATACGGCTCTTGGGTTAATTAAACTGCAGAGAAGTCGTTATGGTGCCACCGCCGCCGATCATACATCGATAAGCGAATGGAATGTCTGCACGCCTTCGCCACAGGCGGCGCATGTGTAAGCTTATATCTTTGCCGCCGACCAGCATCTGCGACCCGCATGCGCAGTACCGCCGCGGTGGAGCATATAAAGCCGCGCTTGGCATCTTGTCGTCCGTCTTACTCACTCTGAGGATGGCCGGACGATACGAGGCCGAAATATCAGTGGAGAAAATTTTATTTGCGCTGCTGCATGCCCAAAATTTAATGGACTATTCATAACGCCGCGAGAAGTTGAAAATGCACTTCACAATTCTAGGTCAAAGGGAAATGCCTTATACCTTTTGATAGTGAGTTTGCTAGCATCAAAATATGTGATTTAAATGGCCGTACCTTTCGATTAAGTTGACTTAGAAGCCAATTGTGCTACACCGCCAAGGGCCCATAGACCTAAATTTCAACCTGATACGTCTACCCGTTCTTGAGAAAAAGTTTTTATAACTGTAGAACTTACAGACAGATAGAGAGACAGACGGAAAACAAAGTGGCCCTACAAGGATTCCGTTTTTACCAACAGAGGTACAGAAACCTCAAAACGACGCACATCGAAGAAATTATCCCAGTGGTTCGGAAATCGGTAGATGTGATGTATGTGTGCCGACAAACAAATGTTTAGAGAGAAAAATTGTATGTTTTATTCAAGAGAAGGAACTTCACGTATTGAACAAGTCAATAAAGCGTTGGTCCACTTCTGGCCCATGTGCAAGCTGTCATTGCGCTCGGCATTGACTGATAGAGTTGTTGGATGTGAATCTTAGGGATATCGTGCCTTATTCTGTCCAAATGGTGCGTTAGGTCATCAAAATCCTGATGTAGTTAGAAGGCCCTGCCGATAATGCAGCAGACATTCTCTATTGGGGAGAGATCTGGCAACCATGGTGGCCAAGGTACTGTTTTTACGGTACATGATTTTCTACACCTTGTTTTGTTGGCCTTCGTGGTTAGCCATCCTGGGATTACATTTCAGCAAGGTAATGCCCGCCAGTATATGGCAACAAAGTCGCCGAATCTCTCTGCCGTTGAGAACGTTTTCACCATTATGGGCAGGGCCCTCCAACGAGCTCGGGATGTCAACGCGCCAACTGGATAGAATTTGCCACGACGTCGCCCAGGGGCACGTCCAACAATTCTATCAATGAATGCCGAGCCGACTAATTGCTTAAAAACGGCCAGAGGTGTACAAACGTGTTATAGACGCATTCAGTTTGTGAAACTCTTTCTCTTGAATAAATGGTACAATTTTTCCGAAATTGTAATCATTTGTTTTTCTGCATATGCACATCACATCCGCTGATTTCTGTCCCATTCGGATACTTACTTCCTGTTGCGTCTTTTTTTTGTCTTATAGTGTACATTAGACAAGGACTTAGAAGCCGTTTGTTCGCAGCAATTTAGGTACATGACGTGTTACAAAACGCTAAAATGAGTTCTTGTGTGCAGTATGTGATGTGGAAGAATATTCCTGTAAGTTCAGGTTTTCGAAGTATGTGTGTGTGTGTGTGTGTGTGTGTGTGTGTGTGTGTGTGTGTGTGTGTGTGTGTGCGTGCGTTTGTGTAACTAGTCTCTTTTCTCACGTATATCAAATAGCTTTTAAATATGCCACATTTATCAACGAGAGAACTACAAATTATGTAGCGGTAATTATAATATGCCAAGTATAACGATGTTAAATACGTAGTTCACCAATTTACTTTATTGGTGGACCGAAACTGGCCAGTAAGGAAAAGAGGATACATGGTGGCATAAAGGTCGTCTTGTACAAGCCTATGGTGGATACTGAAAATGGTTTTATAATTCAGAAAATACATTGGTGAGCGAAACATTTTGCTCACTGTCCACCACAAGCCTGAATGCGGCCTGCTGACGTTGCGGTCATGTGATGTGGTTACGAAAGTATATAAGCGGAGAAGAGACGAATGGGGGATCATTCCAGCGATGACAGGGTCGCAAATGGGGAAATCGTGTGACGTAAGCGTCTCTGACAAAAGGAGGGTGGTTACGGTCCGGCGCCTGGGGACGATCACTTCGGAAGCGGCGAAGCTGGTCGGCTGTTCGAGTGTGGATGTCCTCAGCATCTGTGAAAATGGTTGAAAGACGGTGAAGCCAGGAGAGGCGACGAGGTGTCGGACAACGTGAAGGTCGGAGGTTCGCCCGCTGTGTAGGGTAGGGCTGGCGGCGATCTGTGGCATATCTGACGACGGAGTGCTGCTGCACGCACCAAGTGCTTCAGAGTACACCGTTCAGCGGACAGTGTTGACTCTCGGGACTTGGCAGCAGACGACCGATACGTAGCCCCATGTTGACACTACAGCATCACCAGGTATGACTGCATCATCGAGACTGGGCGGTGAATCGCTGGGAACGTGTCACCTGGTCGGATGAATCAAACTTCATGTTAAACCAGGGCGATAGTCATGTCTGGGTACACCGTTATCCAGTTGAACGGCTGGTCGAAACTTGCACTGCACCATGGACGCATGCAGATGGGGCAATCTTGTGCTAAAGGGCACATTCATTCACCAGAGCTTCCATGGTGCCTGTGGTAGAGCGCACATAAAATATCGTGGCCAGTATATGCGCATATGGCACGGCATGCATGAGGCATGAGGAGAGCGGCAGGGGAGGGGGGGCTGCAGACTGGCACTGTAGGGGAAATGCCGAGGGCTGGAGGGGACGTGCCGTTCTAAACTGAACTTTATTTTCATCTGGCTTGTTAACCATTTGTAACTTTCAGAGAAGTGTCGCGAGTGGCGACTTTTGAGTCAAACCTACTCATTTCTCTTGTTATCATGTCCAGATTTGCTTCTTTTGCGAAAATTCAGCGTAGATCACACTGTCTCACCTCACTAACAACATGTTGTGCAGACGCAATTGCGAGAGAATTTTGAAACAGTGGTTTGTTAAGTGAGGAAGAGAGAATTCTGAAACAGTGGTTTACTAAGTGAGGAACTGAGAAAAAGAAAGGTCTTCATTGAGATGTCAGGTCAGAGGGGTGTTCTGAACACAATTTCGACACAAAGCAGCTCAATAGGCTGTGGAGTGAAAGGGGTAGGCTAACCATAGAACAGTGCATCACCATTGACTAGACACTCATTTATTGAACACATAAATCAAGTGTTACCCAATAGGAACAATCAGTAAAAATTACAAAATAATATTCTTTTCCTTTAAGTCACTCAAACATTTAAACAGGCAAATACCAATCATTTAACTGAAAGCCTTTTAAGAAAGCAAGACTAGAAAATTTGAATGATGTGTTAAAATCATATTTAAGTAGGCTCTGACCGAGTACATATTTTAAAACGAAATACTTCCTTTAAGGAACCAGCGATCAAAATTAATTACATAATCCTCAACAATCATATTACATCCAAGACATTTAAGATTAAACAGTAATATATAACATCAGAGAGCTGCAGTCCCAAGTTTTAAGCAGCACGTTTCAGATGGACTGCACTGCAACAGTACAATACAAGTCCTTCAGAGGACCTCCCCACACAGGAAGTTATTGCCGCAATCGACAAAATATCAACATCATTCCATGTACAGACCTAAAACAAAATAAAAACTCTCTTAAGTTTGGTCCAGTCAGTTCCTTACAACATAACATACGTCACAAGTCTAGTCCTAGGATGGCACCGACACCCCTCAATTTAGCACGCGAAAAACTACAGCGATGCACTCATCACGTATCCTTATAAAATCCAAGAACATGGATCCGGCTCCCCAATAGCGGAACATTTAACCACGCGCAGCGTGCGGGTTTTGCGGGATGCTGATCTCGCCCTTAACCTCAACAACAGTTCAAATACTAGTCAGCCTACAATCTTGAACCACCGTACACATTCCTTCAGTTACTGCATAGAAAGCCAATGTGATAGGCAAACAGACCAGCATATGATAAAAGCTTAAGCAATTTGCTTACTAGACAACCCTTATGAATAATAGCAGTAATTTTTTTTAAACGTGAGCACATCCACAATCAAAAGACAAACAACGCCAATCATAAGGACAGTAGCACATAATCAAGTAGCAATGGTAACTTCTGCTTAGATTGGCTACAAATCAGCGCGTTATTTAGCACAGCAGAGAACCAGACCTAATGAAATCACCACAGTTTTCGCCTCTAAATTGTCACAGTACAAGTGAGAATCACAAATGTAATTTCACATCACCAGTTCCCGTATAGTCAATACAAGCGCCTGATTTTCACCCGTTTATAACGGCAGGCAGCAACATCGTACGGAAAAGAGCGTAGACACAAGCTCTTACCAATTCTCTTCTCCGAAAGCAGCCACCGCAACTCTCGGGAATCACTGGGACATCCAATGCAAAAATGGTTACTCCTTCACACAAATTACATGACGCCGCCTTCCCACTGCTTGCTACGGCGCCTTCCGTTCAGAGCCAACTTGTACACTGCTGGAAATGGAAAAAAGAACACATTGACACCGGTGTGTCAGACCCACCATACTTGCTCCGGACACTGCGAGAGGGCTGTACAAGCAATGATCACACGCACGGCACAGCGGACACACCAGGAACCGCGGTGTTGGCCGTCGAATGGCGCTAGCTGCGCAGCATTTGTACACCGCCGCCGTCAGTGTAAGCCAGTTTGCCGTGGCATACGGAGCTCCATCGCAGTCTTTAACACTGGTAGCATGCCGCGACAGCGTGGACGTGAACCGTATGTGCAGTTGACGGACTTTGAGCGAGGGCGTATAGTGGGCATGCGGGAGGCCGGGTGGACGTACCGCCGAATTGCTCAACACGTGGGGCGTGAGGTCTCCACAGTACATCGATGTTGTCGCCAGTGGTCGGCGGAAGGTGCACGTGCCCGTCGACCTGGGACCGGACCGCAGCGACGCACGGATGCACGCCAAGACCGTAGGATCCTACGCAGTGCCGTAGGGGACCGCACCGCCACTTCCCAGCAAATTAGGGACACTGTTGCTCCTGGGGTATCGGCGAGGACCATTCGCAACCGTCTCCATGAAGCTGGGCTACGGTCCCGCACACCGTTAGGCCGTCTTCCGCTCACGCCCCGACATCGTGCAGCCCGCCTCCAGTGGTGTCGCGACAGGCGTGAATGGAGGGACGAATGGAGACGTGTCGTCTTCAGCGATGAGAGTCGCTTCTGCCTAGATGCCAATGATGGTCGTATGCGTGTTTGGCGCCGTGCAGGTGAGCGCCACAATCAGGACTGCATACGACCGAGGCACACAGGGCCAACACCTGGCATCATGGTGTGGGGAGCGATCTCCTACACTGGCCGTACACCACTGGTGATCGTCGGGGGGACAATGAATAGTGCACGGTACATCCAAACCGTCATCGAACCCATCGTTCTACCATTCCTAGACCGGCAAGGGAACTTGCTGTTCCAACAGGACAATGCACGTCCGCATGTATCCCGTGCCACCCAACGTGCTCTAGAAGGTGTAAGTCAACTACCCTGGCCAGCAAGATCTCCGGATCTGTCCCCCATTGAGCATGTTTGGGACTGGATGAAGCGTCGTCTCACGCGGTCTGCACGTCCAGCACGAACGCTGGTCCAACTGAGGCGCCAGGTGGAAATGGCATGGCAAGCCGTTCCACAGGACTACATCCAGCATCTCTACGATCGTCTCCATGGGAGAATAGCAGCCTGCATTGCTGCGAAAGGTGGATATACACTGTACTAGTGCCGACATTGTGCATGCTCTGTTGCCTGTGTCTATGTGCCTGTGGTTCTGTCAGTGTGATCATGTGATGTATCTGACCCCAGGAATGTGTCAATAAAGTTTCCCCTTCCTGGGACAATGAATTCACGGTGTTCTTATTTCAATTTCCAGGAGTGTATATCTCCATGCGATAGGTCCGGTCCCACACTCGCTGCGTCAACCCGACAACCGTCTTTCATGACGTCTCGGAGCACCACCCGCCACAGGACCTCGCCTCGTTACTCCTCGCGTAGGCCCCAGAGGGCGCTGCTTACCGCCCTGACCGTGGCAGGGAAGAAACCACCAGAGTGGCACTATCGATATGAGCCGCCAAGGCTCAATCATTTTATTAGAAAGCATGTCTTCGATACAAAATAAATGTGTAATAAATTCACTTATGTTATTCCAAAACCCATAGCATTTTTCGTTTGACCAGCTATCGGTGGCTCTTAAAATAACATTCTTTCATAAAAAAAGTCTGTAGTTATTAGGATAACATGGTAGATAATGAAGTTTTACATAATAACCATGCAGCAAAATACTCTCCTCCTAGTGTGCTATAATTTTCTAAAATCTCATTTCGATATCTCATACCGCTTATGAAGTGTAAGGAATGTTGTGGATATTTCACTCTACTTTTATCTCTGGCGCAGTGCGATCGCAAATGAGTGCGCTACTTCAGATCAGTTTTCTCGAGATTGGTGACAGATAGAGACCTCCACCCAAGTCTGAAGAAAAATTCAGTATGTTAGCTAAATTTCATATGCAGCAACATCTTATTTAATATACACCAAACCTAAAATTATAGCGACTCCTGTTTTGGATTGCAAACTCTTTCGAGTTTTGCGCAGTGTCTTACTTCCACGTAAAAAAAAGGCAGTGACTGTGACCATTAACGAAATGATGGGCACATCATAGTGAACCTGACGTATAAAGGTAAAAACAAAGCAAAAATCAAATTTTTTTACCATATAGTTTCTGTAAAATCGTTTGGGAAAGATTGCGGGGCGTACGTCTCGATTGTTCATCGCCGACTGGCCGAAAGGTGGAAGATAGTGTCGGCCTCCCCTCCTGAACAAATGAATGAACTCGCCCAGCGCCTTGGGCAAAAACTGGTCACTGTGCATCTGCCACCATATCCCGCACGTGCTACAGTAATGGAAGACACTGTGGCAGCCGTGCCTACGTGAACATTACTGCGGACCACGTGCATCCCCTCGTTGCTTGATGTCCTCGCGACGGTGGTTCCGGCTTCCAGCAAGACTGTGCGTATCACAAGCCTGGAATCGTGCAACAGCGATCTCCACCTATGACATGAATCCGATGGAGGGGAATTGCGTGACATCTTGTGCCGCATACAATCCAAAACCTACCAATGACGTGTCGAATCCATGCTACGCAGAATCGCTTTTGTATTGCTATTAAGCAGGTGGTAAAATATTTTGTCTCATCAGTGTCTGTCTTGCGTAACGAAGAGGACGTTGGTATTGGAGAGGTTCAGCGTCATACAGCAGAGTACCAACATTATTTTTCCTACGCATCATCCACCAACAGAATATGGATAAGTGAGACTGGCACGTTATATATCAATCAACACACGCCATTCGCTGATTTACTGAATATAGATGTAAATGCAGAATTACGGAGAATTGGAATCAGCATTGTAGAAGAACGAGTTGAACTCGTGACAAATCAGATGATGATGGAGTTCTGACACTCTGCAACTTTTTGGTCATCAGCGCCCTTTATGGATATCAACATATATTTCTTGTTGTTTGAACGATGTTTGTTCTCAAAAGCGAAATTGGTACGAAAATTTTCCAGGAACGCAAATTAATAGTTTTCTTCAGAATGTCCGGCTATGTTGACATGTATATGGTTTGTCACTCATAAAGTCAGTTCACCAGTTTATAGCGACTGGAAATTTTGGTCCGTTGGTCCTAACGGAGTGTTACAGTGAACATGGCTGTCGTCAGGTCAGTGGCAATTGACATTAAAAAAATGGAGGATGTCCCAATACCTTTTCCCCGTCAGACACAGAGAGTGTCTGCCGATCTTCTATACCTAGACTGCAAAGGCATCCACCTACTTCAACTACCTGCATGCGACTGTTACCAAGACGGCGATATAATTAGTAAAAGAAAGGGCAGTGGGAAGCTACACTGAGTGGAAGGACTTCAGTGAAGTTAAACATGAAAGTATATTGTAAACGAAAAGGGACGCAAATTGTGGTAGCCCTGTCACACAATTAAATTTGTCCACTCACAACTACAAACGATTTAGCGAGCTTCTTTCCTGCTGTAGGCCAACTATTACACATGACAATTACACTAAGAAGTTCAATAAAGACAATGAGATCGAAAACCAAAGCCTAGAGAAACAGTGAGAATTAACTGCGATAGTTGGTTCTCGAAAACGAGAAATGAAATCCACGGGTATCGGAACGTTAGCAAAAACAGGAGCGGAACGTTAAAGCTTACTGCAGTACTGCTGACGAACTTGTAGTGCAACGCACCATCTTGGGCGATTTTAATACTCATTGAATGGTGAACGGGGAAAATGTTTAGACCCTCCACCCGACAGTTCGTAGTGCAAGCGTGACAGCAGTGGTGATCGTTGTCCGGAGAAAATAAGTTTTGGTACTCAAATTGACAGACAGAATTAAGCAGATTTCTAAGTAAGCACTTAATTGGTCCGTGATTGCTAACTACATCTTGTCTTGTCGTCAGTATCATGGACCTGTTATTGAATTTTATGGATTAATTTTATTTCACTGACCCTTCGCTTTCCGGTACTAGCAAGGGCAGTGTGGATACCTTCACCACGTGCTACGTCTGTGAAGGAAAAGTCCGTTTGTCACAACAGTTGCAGACCTCCTCATCGGTACATAACACCTGCTTCCAGTAGTCTAATCTTGCCCTTCTTCTCCTACTTTTATCTCTCACAATTCTCTCTATTAGCAAATAGTGACGCTTGTAGTGAATCAAAAAGCTACGTTACTAAAGCATAAAAGTTTTCTAAAATTGCCAAATGTTTAAACGTTGTGAGAAAATGGAAGTTTCCCGAAAAATGTCGTGGGAATCAGCACTCACGCTGCCGTCTTCGCAGATGAATAAAGCTGTTTTGATCCTGACCTGAGACGCTACTTAATGGAACGACATCAGCTGAATGAAAATACTAGAAACTGTCTGTTAAGTACGGGCTACTGACCACTAAATAAAAGCAGCAGGGGCCGATCCATCCAGTCAGAGCTCTTCTGTATTTCCCCTTCCCCTTCCCCTTCCCCCATCAACCCAAAACCTTCTCAGTATTTTAGAATGGGCGTCACACTGTTTGAGTTTTCGTCTATGAACACAGATAGATTTGTAGCCAGGCTAAGGATTGCTATTAGGACCGCAGATGATACTCATGTGCTCAAAATATGCTGATGTTCCAAAAACCATTAGGACCACCTGCTTAATAACACACATATGGAACGCAGAAAAGCAGTGATTCAACCTCGCATTGATTCGTCAAGTCTTTGGTGCGTTTCGGGAAGTATGTGGCACCTGCTGTTGACTCATAAATCACGCAATCCAAAATGGGCCGGTTTAAGCTACCAGATGCGTTTGATGTAGTTCAGATCATGCAAGAACGTCAACGGGAGTTCACTATCACGCCTCTCACACCATTGAGTCACGCACAGAGTATAACTGGAAGATGCGAGCCCTCTCGGCGTAGATAGCATTAAAGGATGCAGGGGGTCCACAATAAAGTTCACGTAGTCCAGTAGCAGATAGAGACTCAGATTACAATTCATTAATGATGAAGAGTAGGCTGAAGTTTAAGAGAATAGTCAGGAAGGCTCAGTGCACTAAAAACTGGGATACGGAAATACTAACTAATGAAGATATACGCTTGAAGTTCTCTGATGCTATGGGCTATACGATATTGAAAAGCTCAGTAGGGAGTTCAATTGACGACGAATGGGCATCTCTAAAAAGGGATGTAACAGAAGTTGCAAAGACAGAACACAGGTACAAGGAAGATAACTGTGCATAAACCGTGGGTAACAGAACAAATACTTCAGTTGATCGACGAAAGGAGGAAGTGCAAAAGTGTTCCGGGAAATTCAGGGATACAGAAATACAAGTCAATTAGGAATGAAATACACACATCAAAAAAAGTTTTGCATCACCCCAGTTCCCAGAACTCCTGAAGATAGACGTTGACTGTGGGTATTGTGTCACAGACACACTCCTTTCGACTGCTCAGTGATGTCACTAAACCCGCCCAAAGATGTAAACAACCATGCTTGAGCAGCGCCTATTAGACGGAGGGGGTCCGACAGCCTATCAGTTCCAGTCATTCCACCAGGAAGAAGTTACAAGGCTCGTGTTGTCTGCAGTTCAACTATGCCTAGACGGTCAATACCGCGGTTCGATCGCGTCCGCATTGTTACTTTGTGCCAGTAAGGGCTCTCAACAAGGGAAGAGTACAGGCGTCTCGGAGTGAACCAAAGCGATGTTGTTCGGACATGGAGGAGGTACAAAGAGACAGGAATTGTCGATGACATGTCTCGCTCAGTCCGCCCAAGGGCTACTATTGCAGTGGATGACCGCTACCTACGGATTATGGCTTGGAGGAACCCTGACAGCAACGTCACCATGTTGAACAATGCTTTCCGTGTAGCCACAGGACCTCGTGTTACGACTCAAACTGTACGCAATAGGTTGCATGATGCGCAACTTCACTCATGACGTCCATCGCGAGGTCCGTCTTTGCAACCACGACACCATGCAGCGCGGTACAGATGGGTCCAACAACATGCCGAATGGACGGCTCAGGATTGGCATCACATTCTCTTCAGTGATGAGTGTGGCATGTGCCTTCTACCAGGCAATCGTCGGAGACGTGTCTGGAGGCATCCCGGTCAGGCTGAACCCCTTAGACACACTGTCCAGTGAGTGCAGCAAGGTGGAGGTTCCCTGTTTTGGGGTAGCACTGTGTGGGGTCGACGTTCGCTGCGGGTGGTCAAAGAAGGCGCCGTAACGGCTGTACGATACGTGAATGCCATCCTCCAACCTATAGTGAAATCATATCGGCAGAATATTGGCGAGGCATTCGTCTTCATGGACGACAATTAGTGCCCCCATCGTGCACGACTTGTGAATTACTTCCTTCGGGATAACGACATCGCTGCACTAGAGTGGCCAGCATGTTCTCCAGACACGAACCCTATCGAATATGCCTGGGATATAATGAAAAGGGATGTTTATGGACGACGTGACCCACCAAACACTCTGAGGGATCTACGCCTAATCGCCATTGAGGAGTGGGACAATCTGGACCGACAGTGCCTTGAACTCGTGGATAGTATGCCACGACGAATACAGGCATGCATCAATGCAAGAGGACGTGCTAGTGGGTATTAGAGGTAGCGGTGTGTACAGCAATCAGGACCGCCACCTCTAAAAACGGTTCAAATGGCTCTGAGCACTATGGGAGTTAACATCTGAGGTTATCAGTCCCCTAGAACTACTTAAATCAACTAACCTAAGGGCATCACACACATCCATGCCCGAGGCAGGATTCGAATCTGCGACCGTAGCGGTCGTGCGGTTCCAGACTGAAGCGCCTAGAACCGCTCGGCCACACCGGCTGGCCCGCCACCTCTGAAGGCCTCGCTGTGTGGTGGTACAGCATGCAATGTGTGGCGTTCATGAGCAATAAAAAGGGCAGAAATGATGTTTATGTTGATCTCTATTCCAATTTTCTGTACAGGTTCCGAAACTCTGGAACCGAGGTGATGCAAAACTTTTTTTTATGTGTGTATTTCTGGCTGCCTCCGCTGCTGTGCCCCCTACTGAAATCAAAAAGAAGAATACGTCGGAAATGTTCACTATCTAACGTCCACAACTCCACTCACTATCTCCAAATAATAAAATGACAATATGTAAACTCAAATAGCAACAATGGACTACAGATGAAAATCGATAATCAATAGATAAACCCATGGCAATCGGAATACTAACATGCAAAACGAAAACGCTGTGAGCTTATGCACCAATCTAACATTTTATTTTTTCAAAGTGAAAGAAAGAATTCAACAATTTATGCGCAAAACAGCTGGACCTTGATGAGGTGAATTTTTTGACACTTCATTTATATAGCAAGCAATATTTCAATTTTCTTAATTACCCTGACTACTTTGAAGCAATTGTTATTACTTTTTTTCAGAATTATACCTCAAGCAGCTGAATTTGATATTCCACTTGTTCATTTCCCAGTCTTCGTTGACGAAAATCCATTACGTAACTTTTCCTCAAGTGAGTGATTAATTTCGTCTTAATTACCTTGATTACTTTCAAGCAATTAAATATATTTTGCAAAGCTGCACGTCATGTTTGTCAGTTTAATACCCCATTTGTCCATTTCCTATCTCCGTTTGCCTACAAAAATCAGACAAAGTTCTCCTTTATTAACCTGATCGTGGGACGATCCTCAGCTACCGAACGGTTTGCATGTTATGGATAGCTGTGGTCCTCGGATATGAACGTCTGCTACGAATAAGGAGTGACCCGAATACGTTGTCCCGGATCGAGGCGGCAGGACCGGGGAGCGTAGGAGGGTAGCTTATGGCGGAGCTACGCTCAATAAATGCCACATATGCTCGATGTTTATCATGTGTTACAGTGAGTAAGCACATTTATAAGTGCCGCCCCAGCTGTTTTAGGCGCAGGGATTGGCTCAAGTACTATTGGTTTTTGAATGGTTTTTAACATACAGCGGGTGGCCATGTGTGCTTCTCTCCTTGTTCGTCACCAATTAGCTCGTGAACAACACCGAGCATTCCTATCCTGTATCGTCACTGGTGACGAGTAGTGGTGTCTTTATGCTAACACAAAGAAAAGAAACGAATGGCTGAACCCAAACAAAGCAGTAACTTCCCGTGCACAGACCTGAACGAATCCACAAAAGATAATGTTATGCGTGTGGTGGAACAGCGGCGATGTGGTGTTCTTCGAATTGCTTCCCCGAGGTATAATCATCATTGCTAACATTTGTTGTCAAGAACTAAGACCCACTGCAGACGCAGGCCACGAACAATGACCAGGATGACTGCATGATGTGATGCTACTCTACGACAAAGCCCACCCGCATGCTGCTAGACTGGTAGCAAACACTGTACGGTAGTTGGGTTGGCTAGTCACTTCGCATCCACCGTATTCACCTGATCTTGCGCCCTCAGATTTGCACCTTATCCGCTCTCTCGCGAACAACCTACAAGGAACTTCCTTTCCGGATGAAAATACGCTCCGAACACGGCTCGACGAGCTATCCTCAAAACAAAGTGATTTCTACAGTCGCGGAACCGAGAAGTTACCCCAACGTTGGTAGACTGTTGTAAATAGTGAAGCTGAATAAATGATTAAAGTATGTGTTATGTGTATCTGTTGTGTTTGTTAAACTTATGGAGAAACGCTACGAACTTTTGCACCTACCTAATAAACATCAAATTACAGACTAGAGTGAAACTGCTCTGCTTCGTCTTGATCTACGTAATAATAGAATACGGATCCATATTTTAATATATTACACTTCATGATTTCTTAACAAAAATTAGCAAGTAAAAAGTTGGGGAAACATTTGACACGCCTCATTTACTGTACATGATTCCGAACATCACAGAGAGGCGCGTCTTCCCGCTGCCGCCGGGTTCTTCCACCCACTTGCGTCCGCACCGGCGCTGTGCTCTGTCTTCACATCTGCCACAAATTTCTTACTGTCATACTTTACAGAGATTTATGTTCTGTCACGAGATGCATACATCCAGTACCTTGTCGCTACACATGGTTTCACCATCCTTCAAATACCTTACGTAGGTGCTCACGCCAACAAGACATGAACAGCCGACGAACATCACTCGTTCCCAGGCACTCCGCCCTTTATCAACGTGGTACGCTGCTCGTCTCTGTTTCTTCATATCCCGACGTCTCCCGGTACCCAGCGTAATTAGAATGCTTTGATGTTTTAACTGCTGCAAGGCTTGTTTGGGGGTGGGGGTTTGGGTCTGCATTATTTTTTCTACTCGATTCTTTTATAGTGAAGTTCCAAAAAACTGGTATAGTCATGTGTATTCAAATACAGAGATATGTAAACAGGCAAAATACGGCTCTGCGGTCGGCAACGCCCACGTAAGACAACAAGTGTCTGGCGCAGTTGTTAGAGCGGCTACTTCTGCTACAACGGCAGGTTATCAAGATTTAAGTGAGTTTCAACATGGTGTTATTGTCCGCGCACGAGCGATAGGCCACAACATCTCCAAGGTACCGATGAGGTAAGGATTATCCATACGACCATTTCACGAGTGTACTGTGAATATCAGGAATCCGGTGAAACATCAAATCTCCGACAACGCTGCGAGTCGAAAGTCCACCCGTGAACCCTTGATGACTGCACGACAAAAAGCTTTACGCCTCGCCTGGACTGATCAACACCGACACTGGACTGTTGATGACTGGAAACATGTTGCCTGGTCGGAGGAGTCTCGTTTAAAATCGTTCAAATGGTTCAAATGGCTCTGAGCACTATGGGACTTAACATCTGTGGTCATCAGTCCCCTAGAACTTAGAACTACTTAAACCTAACTAACCTAAGGACATCACACATATCCATGCCCGAGGCAGGATTCGAACCTGCGACCGTAGCGGTCACGCGGCTCCAGTCTGCAGCGCCTAGAACCGCACGGCCACACCGGCCGGCCTTTTAAAATCGTATCGAGCGGATGGGCTTGTACGACTGTTTAAACTGTTGGAGGCTCATTAATTGTGTGGGGCGTGTGTAGTTGGAGTGATATAGGACGCCTGATACGTCTAGATACTACTCTGAGAGGTGCAACGTACGTAAGCATCCTGTGTGATTGCCTGCATTCGTTCGTGTCCATTCTGCATTCCGGCGGACTTGGGCAATTCCCGGCTGGGATGGCCGAGCGGTTCTAGGCGCTACAGTCTGGAACCCCGCGACCGCTACAGTCGCAGGTTCGAATCCTGCCTCGGGAATTTATGTGTGTGATGTCCTTAGGTTAATTAGGTTTAAGTAGTTCTAAGTTCTAGGGAACTGATGACCTCAGAAGTTAAGTCCCATAGTGCTCAGAGCCATTTGAGCCATTTGGGAAATTCCAGCAGTACAATGCAGCACCCCACACGTTCAGAATTGCTGCAGAGGCGCTCCAGGAACGCTCTTCTGAGTTTGAAAACCTTCGAAAGCTGCGAGACTCCTCAGATATGAGTATTTTGAGCACAGCTGTGATGCCTTGCAATGTGCTGTTCATAGGAGATGTCCAGCCCCTCGGTATTTATGGACGGCCATGCAGAATTCGTGGTGTCAGTTTCCTGTAACACTACTTCAGACATTAGTCGAGACCATGCCACGTCGTGTTGCGGTACTTGTGCATGCTCGAGGGGACCCTACACGATATTAGGCATATGTACCAGTTTCTTTTCCTCTTGAGTGTAATTTACACACTGGGGGACGCGGAGAGAACCAGGGCGGATGAGCAAATTTCCACGCGAAGGTATCGCGCCTGCTGCAGAACCCAGTGTGCTACGCACTCCGCCACCTCTGTTCACCGCAGGCACGAGGGCCGTGTCTGGGCCAGCCAGTGCGTGTGCGCGGCGTCGGGTGCTGTTACAGTCAGTGTGTGAGTCCACGCCGCGCCACTCTGTCTGCAGCGGTCGGCGCCGAGGTCGACGGCCGGAGCGCCGGCGCCTGCGCGGCATCGCCGATCACCCTGGCGACCCGGCCAGGACGCGCCGGCTCCCCCTGACCAGTGAGCACGCAGCTGCCCGCGGCTTCCAGCTGGCGGCATCCGGCCCCAAGGTGACGCCCGCCGCCCGTCATGCACCGCGCGCGCGCCTCTTGATCCTGGCCGATCCGCTATGTGTTACAAGGACCGGACCCTCGAGACAGCGCGCGCTGGCTCCTTGTAAACACACGAGTATCGCCTGGTGTGACTCACAAATGTCTTTCACGAAGGTTTTTCTTCAACTCTGAATGTGAAACGAACAACGTAGAGAGCTTGTGACAAACCTATGAACATCGTGGTTACTTGTTTTATAATTAAGAAACGCCTTCTCTTTTTGCACTGTATTCTATTCTCCCGATGCGTTTCGCCTTTCATTAGTGGGATTTCCGCCCCTGGTAGCTGAGTGCTAAGCGCGACGGAATGTCATACCTAACGGCCCGGGTTCGATTCCCGGCTGGATCGGAGATTTTCTCCGCTCTGGGACTGGGTGTTGTGTTGTCCTGCTCATCATCATTTCATCCCCATCGACGCGCAAGTCGCAGAAGTGGCGTCCACTCGAAAGACTTGCACCAAGCGACCCGACGGGTGACCCTAGCCACACGGCGTTTACTTATTAGTGGGATCTATAATGACACAGTTATGATACACTTTTGTTTTTGTTTGTATTATTCGTAGATAATAAAACAGTTCACTTCTCGCTTTTTATGTAAATAAGCGATCACTTACTGTTCTTCGCGTTTTTAGTTGGAATCTGCGTTTCCTCTCATCTGGTCAAATGCTGTAGGTCGCACTACCGCTCTGTTTACTACGAAACATGAACATGTTTTTCTATTTCGAACATTTTCCTTTCCAATTTTAATTTCGTTTGCCCTTGTTGTTGTGATGAACTATCAGCCTTCTGTCACTAATCGAAAACTGTGACTTCAAGATGTAACTACTCTGGGTTCACCGTGTGTCTCATCCTGTTTGCTTTGTTTACGTACATGTTGCCAACCTAACGAAGTATATGTTCAAAACTAACAACTGTTCATTTCTGTGTGCGCCGTGCAGAGAGCAAATAACCACGTATCGGTCGTCTCTGGCCAATGTTTTCCATTTTCTCCCTTGTCCTCACTTTCTTGTGTATGCACGAAAAGTCAAATCTTCCTGCGGTAATGTCACTGTCGGTACACGTTCTGCGTAGGTCAGATGTCTCATGTCGACTGATGAAAATTTCATAAAGAGTATAGAGGAGCACTCGTTACTTGCACTCACTGGATGACACAGTGAGACATTGTTCGTCCATTTTCCTCTTAGGCATAGCACGATACATTTAAATACTGCTACTAAGCCATGGATTTCAAACGTATTGTGGAGGATTGTTCTCATTATTAAAACACTTTGGAAGACTAAGAACAACCGTACATATCTTAATGATGGAGTACATACATGGTACACTCTATCAAATTCTAGACCCTGTAATTGTTTTGAGCAGTGTAGCCACTAGTGGGACAAGGTCAGCGTTACCCAACTCTCCATTGCTGCCAAATGTATTCAAGTTGGCGGATCCAAGATGGTGTCAATAGATATGGCAATGTCACAATGGCATCCTGGTGGGAAGTTCAAATTTTGGCTCGAAAATAGGTCAATTGGGCTACCTCCACTAACCTAAAAACCTCAGCTTCCCCCTCCCCACCCTCTCCCAGAACATGGCGGGAAGTTCAAATTCCAGCAGGACAATGCAACACACCACAGCTACCTCCACTCATCTAAGAAAATGGTGGGAAAACAGCTCACTTGTGCTACCTTCACCAATGTAAGTCATCCGACCACCACCTCGTCCTAGGAATTGGCAAGAAAAGGACAGCTTGTGCTGGATACGATGGACATAAGTCTTTATTTTCAGTCTTTATTTAAACAATTTGAGGCGGTAGCTCCATCCAGTGTGTTCACCTGAAGTCTGGAGTCCAACTGACCTAGTACACAGTACTGCCACCAGAGGGCACTGTCATCCATCCCATGATGTAATCCAAGATGGCGTTCTGGGGAGGGGGGGGGGGTGATAGCGGTAACCAAGAGGAACCCCTAATCCAGTCACGTGTTAGACTTCACCTGGTATGATGGCAGTATCTGGTAATGTCATTGGAGGGGATGTAGGACAGGCTCAGCAACTCTAGGACCTCAATCTTGCTCAGTCAGCCGGCAGCAGCAGCAGCAGAAGCTGAAGAACAGGAAGAAGAACCAGTGTCAACAGCAGTCGCAGTCCAACACAGCCCTGCAGAACAGGAAGAAACGGAAAAGTAAGTTTCCCATATCACATCTTTCTGTGTGTTAGCATTATTATTATTATTATTATTATTATTGGGTGTTTTCGCGTCTTGGTCCACATTTAATGGTTCCTCATCTTTGTCCAGTAGTAGCCCTCGACGCGTCCAAGCCCGCAGGGTCGAGTGCCAACATGCCGATCTCTGCCACGTCCGGACCTGTAGCAACCTCGGCTGCTATCTTGTCGATACCTGCACTGACCTCTGGACCTGTGGCTGCAACAACCTCCAGCATGTCTGAACGTGTAGCGACCATGTGGGGTCCTGTTGCGCACATAGACAACTTGCTGGAGCATGACAAGAAGCTGATGTTGTCCATCCCACTCATCGATTTGTGTGATGAGGACACGCGATCTGCTCCCAACACATCGAACGCTGCTGGTGGTCCCAAACAACAGCAAGATGGAGGGCAGTACTGGTCACCAACATATGATCCAACCCAACAGAACATCCCTGTGCCAGTGCAGGCACAGTATGCAGATGCTGTGGATAAGAAGCATTGAGTGCACCCTTGCCTTTCAGTTCTGCATAAAATTTAACTCCCAGTGGAATGAAACGTGTAAACGTTGGTATAGAAGCACATCCTATCTGGGGTTTGCATGCGAGAATAGAAATTGAAAATGCATCGAAGGGTGTTAAAGTGCCAATTTCTGAGTTATACAGGGACGAAATATGTCGTGCAGAGTACTACATCAATCAGCAGATGACTACAGATTATTATCCAACTCGTTCTTCTCCCCCAGAAATTCCCATTACTGGTGTGGCAGTACTATTAGAACAGTGTATGATGACTGTGCACTATGTGTGAAATCGAGTGACAACTGTGTTTATCTAAGGCACGCCTCATTTATGAACTTTGGATACTGCGCTACGTCTTGCTTTGGAAAGATTGAACCGTTGGTTGCCGAGCATAGACTCTACATACAGTGATGTTGTAAACTTCCTACGTGTGTATAGTGTAATGCTGATGATTTGGAGCAGTACCTTTTCTTGCACATGAACGCTGAACCAAAAGAGAAACAGATTAAATGTGCGTGTGAAAAATCCAAGTACTATGAGGCATCCATTGGTTTGAGGGAGATACGTGCGGAATTTATTGCACATCAAAAAGCTTTGTTTGGAAAATACTGTACAGGTGCGAAGAAGAAGAAGATACAGAAATAAATAATGTATGTACATATAATCTCAAACGGTGTTTATGTTTTCTTTCATACCCCTCTCATTACAGTCAAATTATTACGCTTATTAATATCATTATTTTTTCAGTGCTGCACCTATAATGATGCAGCAGCAGACAATGACCCCAAAGATCGCCTCGCTATATATTGATTCCTCTGTGTAGCCAATATAGCTCAGTCGGTTAAGTGATGGAGCTATAGTGGCTACACATACTATCACTGCCCCTTCAACCGTATCTTTCTATATACGTAAGTACCTGGCGTAGTTATTATCATGGCAGGGTGGGTGAAACATCCTCATCACAAGGACTCTGTTGTCGGTGACTGGTCCTGTGAAGATGCAAAAGAAGATCTGAAGAAGAAGAACGGAATTCTGGTTCCTGATAATATACGAGGAATTATTGTAGATCCATCCGATTGTGGCAAGACTGATGTCCTCATGACACTGCTAATACATGTAGATGGAGTGCGATTTGAACATGTTTGTGTATTCTCAAAAACACTGTTTCAGCCCAAGTATCAGCTATTACAGGAGATATTGCGCGGTGTAGATGGTGTTACATACATGGCATTCAGTGAAAGCGGTGATATCCCTCCACCTGAAAAAGCAAAGCCAAACACTGTCTTCACATTTGACGATGGTGCTGTGGAAAAGTAAGCCCAAATTCGAAAATATTTCTATTTCGGTCGTCAAATGGGTGCTGATGTATTTTATCTAAGCCAAACGTATTCCAGAATCCCGAAACAGTTGATTAGGGAAAATGCAAATCTCATTATAGCCTTCAAACAAGACAATCTACGATGCACATGTAGGAACTGACATGTCGTTCAATGATTTTGTAAAGATATGTGCTGATTGCTGGAATCATTCGCAGTATGGGTTTCTCGTTACTGATAAAACAAGATAACTGAGTGATGGTAGGTAAAGGCGAAACTTTCAAGAGTTTCTGCATATATAGCACGGTAAGAGAGTTTAGTACATCAGTATACGCTGCACCATTGACAAATTCGCGCGCATGTCTACCTCTCAATCCGAGAGAATGGGTGTACACAGACAGAACATTCGCCTGCACATGGATGCGAAAATTCAGGCTGTTGTGCATAAAATTGAAGGTATGGGCAGGGAACTAGAGACATATTACCAGACTTCTCTGAGAATGGTGAATGCGTTAAATGAGTTAGTTAATGAAGTCGGTAAGAAAGTAACAGACTTAACTGAAAAGATAGAGGTTATTGAGGGGAAAATAGATGTAGAGTTCCTTGTTGTTGAGAAGGGGGAGCAGGCACATAGTAAGAGGAAGAAGAAGAGCGGATATATAAAGCCTCACGCTGCGGAGATGTCTGATTAGTATACACCGAGATATCAACGAAGCAGAAAGTGATGCAGGCACCTCTCAGCAAAAACAAAAACACGCGATAACGATGGTGTTGCCATTGACGAATTCATTATCCGTCACGCCCCTGGTCAGATAGAGCATTCGGCGTTAGCAGGGGAGGACCGTACATGTTGGGAATGCATCCTATAACTGTAACTGATGACACAGTACAGATTGGTGATAGGCTGTTTGAGAGAACACCTGGCTTAATGAATCTTATTTTCCTAAGACCTACCAAAAACCTATAAATTAATGAGTTCATGATAGGGAAACGTACCGTGAAATACTGCATATGACTGATGTACTTAAGATCGCGAAAAGCCCGCGCAACAAGAAATATAAAATCATTATAAAACCAATACTTGATGTCGAAATCAATAATAGCAACAGCAGCAGCAGCGGTGATGGTATTGACATGGAGCATAAAGCAGTGAACCACCGAATCCCGCAGTATATATATTATGACGACCCCAACGAGCTAATAGATCGACTACTCATGGCTGCTCATGGCATCAGCTGCTGCAGGTAATACAGCTCATTCGATTGAGGCTATTTCAATAATCTCTGAGGTTAGAGAGAGAGGTATCATCGAATAATTATAGAGACAGTAGCTGGAGAACTGCACAAACCAGCGCGTGAAACATACCCTCATAGGCATGTTATGATTAAAGATTTGGATGACTTAGGGCAACTTGATCTTGTAGATATGAGGGAATATTCACATGGATTCAAATATATTTTTATGGTTATTGATACATACTCCAACTCTGCCAGGGCATTACCTGTTAAAACAAAAACGGGTAGAAATGTCGCGGATGTTTTTGAGCGTTTGCTACAGACAGGAACAAATCGATGCCCAGACAACGTCCAAGCCGATCACGACGGGGAGTTTTAAAATAGGTATTTCAAGATCATGATGCAGCAGTACGGAATACATCACTACTCAACATTCACTCACCTGAAGGCAAGTATCATGGAGCGTCTGAACAGAACAATAGAAGGTCGAATGTGGATTCGTTTTAATCTTTGCGGTTCATAAATATGGACAGATATCCTCCCAGAAATAACTGCTCAGTATAATCGAACTATACATACCACAATAAAAATGAGACCAAACGACGTTCGTGATAATGGACTCATGGATACGGTGTGCTATCGCTGGATTAAAATGCTGGATCCACACAGACAGAAATTTAATGTAGATGATTTTGTACTTATCTCAAAATATATTTACGGTTTCAAAGGTGCAGAGAACGGATCCTAGAACTTATATACTGAAGGGTAGTAAAGGTGAAGAAATTGCAGGCGGCTTCTGCACTGAGGAGTTGCAGAGAGGCTCAGAACCGGGTGTGTTTCTTGTGGAGAGAGTCATAAGACGCCGGGGAAATAAAGCACTAGTCAAATGGCTTGGTTTTCCTGCTGCACAAAACAGTTGGATTTATGCTAAAGAGTTCCTGTATAATGGGGGTGCACAGTCTACAACCACCGCAGTAGCATAACATGCGTGCTAGGAGATGCATTAGAGAAGGTGGTGGTATTCTAGACAAACTGCCAGTGGAATTATACATCTCTGGGTATAACTTCTGTGGACCTGGGACAAAGCTTCAGAACACTTGGCACGGGGTGACAAGGGGATTAATCTGCTTGATGAAGCTTGTATGGAACATAACATTGCGTACACTGCAAATAAAGATCTATCAAGTTGTCACATTGCAGATAGGATTTTAGCTGATAAGGCTAATGCGATATGGAGAAGAAAGGATATTGGTATAGGTCAACGCATCGCAACATTTGCGGCTGATAAAACTATGCGAGGAAAAATTAAGCTTGGTTTAGGAGTGATGAATATACCCAAGGCATCTGGCTGTTTTCTTCCATTTCTCTTCCTGGCCCTCTCCACATGTTTATGTGGGATACATTACTGGAGACTATGTGGAAAACTGGTGAATGTGACATTGTGAATTTAGATGTTGCTGGAGGCCCCGGCATCCACTGGGTATCATATGAAAAAATGCGAATACCGTCTACTATTTCGACTCATTTTGTGAGCTGCTACCACCAGAAGAATTACAGCGATACTTCACTCACAGAAGACGTGTGTTCTACAATTATCGGCCCTATCAGGACTTTAATACATACTTCTGTGGACATCTGTGCATCATGTTTCTCTTGACGTTTACAAAGAAGAAGATTCGTGCTATATAAGAAGGAGCTTTAAAAATGCCCTCATCACTTGAGGTTCAGATCCACTGTCGTACACTTGGACGTTAAAAGAACGATCATCTGTATTGCATGGAAATTACTTACCGCCAATTGATTTGAGCATTGGTAAATGGAGTATTGCATGGATTGGACTGGAGACGTACAACAGCATTCCAAATATCACTGAGACTAACAACAAACTGCATCTGGATATTAATGGTGAAAAAGACATTGTGGAAATAGAACCAGGTACATACAATATCGATGATGTAAACGAAGTCTTAAAACTGCCTGGAAAAGGTATTGAGCTACGTGCAAACATCAATACTCTTAAATCTGAAATAAGGACTGTAAATGCAACGACCGACTTTAACCAGAGAGTTTCAATAGGGCGCCTACTGGGTTTCACAAAAGAACTGGCTTTGAAGAAGGATCTAAGTAAATTTTACAAGTCGGATCAGACTGTGGACATACTTCCCGTCAGCACAATCCGAGTCGAGTGTAACATTGCAATGAACTCCTATCTCAACGACAGTCTGATTCATACTATTTACATCTACATCTACATCCATACTCCGCAAGCCACCTGACGGTGTGTGGCGGATTCTTCCCCTCAGTTGCACCTTGGTATAAGATTCTTGAGACTCCTACCAATGCAATATACCTTCCAGTGACAGCTCAGACATTGGACTATTTGGAGCTGCGTATTGTGGACCAGAATAATCAACTTGTTGACTTTCGTGGTGAGGAAATTGTTGCACGATTACATCTAAGGCAGGATGGGCATACTGTATAAAACAAGCGCACGAAATTCACAGCATATCACTTCGCTCCTGAACCGCAAAGTGATAACACGTGCGAACTATGAGTTTCTTAAATCAGTTGGCTTGAAACCTCGCAATGTCGTCCTCACTCAATACAACCAGTTCAGTAGAGTATGATGAGAGAATTATACGTCAGGAATACTTCTCTCATAAACCTTACACTTCAAACGCATTTTACAAGAACGAAGAAATTAGAATTGTCATCCTGCGCCAAGACTCACTGATGCTTCCATGCAAGAGTTTCATGCATCTAGAGCGGACATTCAAGAAAACCGACGGCAGCGATACAGTGGGACACAAGCTTACACGTAAAGCATCCCTGTTCCAAGAGATACGCTATCAACTCTATGGGTCTGAGATCGACCGTACACGCAATGTCGGCATAATATCAACCCTTAAAACATATGTCTCTGCGTCACCTGCGGATTTGCATGGTTTAGAAAATGCGGGGTGGTTCATAGATGATCCGGAGGATAGAACAGTTGCAGAGTACAAGCGATTTACTGCATGCATACCTCTAAAAATGCTTATGGGCTACTTTGAGGACATGAGACAGATTATTATGAACATTAAACAAGAACTCATTCTGGTACGGAGTGCGACGCATAATAACTCATACATTCAAGGAGCTCAAGAAGAGAATGTGATCACAATCAGCAAGATAATATGGAAAATGCCTCATATCAATGTATCAGACAAGGAGCGTTTGTAGCTTTAAAAAGTCGTGAATTCCAGTATATTTCTATCACTGACATTTTGCTCGTAGGAGGTTTCCGAGTACCCAATGTTACCGACTGTGAGCAGACAGATATGGGCTATAAAAACCTCCTCACAGCTAGAGACACCTAGATTCATCAAACTAGCGTTTCAGACTGATAGAAGAGGTAATGTAGCAAATGATTCCACCGTGTTCTAAAACTGCAAGTTAACTAATGCCAATGTCTATCTGAATTCAGCATTCTATCCATATGACAATTTGCACCTGCAGTGGAATGAAAATGTATACAGTCTAGCATATGACATGTATGCAAGGTTTCATGTTTCTTACTATGAAATTGCTGAAGGAGAGGTAGGGTGTATTCTCAGTCGATGGAAGTTCAAGGAGCTTTCACCAATAATCATAATAGACTGCTCGAAACAGAATGAGAAAATTAAGTCTGGATCTATGGATGTGCGAATTGAATTTGAATCTTTGACAAATTTCCCAGAACACACTGCCACGTATGCTCTAGTTTTACATGACCGTGTGATCAACTACTGCCCACCCACCAGTGTTGTGCAACGAGCTGTATAAATAAACAGGTGCAGCACCATACCTAGAGCATTTCACAATGGCATCTCAAGGCATGACCATCATTGCAGATTCTCAGGGTTTCTGTGATGGTAAGCATAGACAGTTCATATTTAAAGATGTTGCATTCGTAGCGTATACACAAGATGCGGGAATAATACAGACGTTCTCAGCAAACATTGAATCACCCAGGTCTTTCAAGTATGTGAGGTGTTCTGAGACACGGAAGATCAAAATCCAATCGCTCTGAGCACTACGGGACTTAACAGCTGAGGTCATCAGTCCCCTAGAACTTAGAACTACTTAAACCTAACTAACCTAAGGACATCACATACATCCATGCCCTAGGCAGGATTCGAACCTGCGATCGTAGCGGTCGCCCAGTTCCAGACTGAAGCGCCTAGAACAGACACGGAAGAGTGCAAAGTGGTTAACACACTTTTGTACCATGGAATTCAGTGGCACACGTTACAAAGATACGGTGACGGCACTTAAAATATTCGATCACACGGATACCATGAACTACATGAAGGGGAAGGAGAAGAGCTCATGGATGTCTACATCTACATCTACATCTACATTTATACTCCGCAAGCCACCCAACGGTGTGTGGCGGAGGGCACTTTACGTGCCACTGTCATTACCTCCCTTTCCTGTTACAGTCGCGTATGGTTCGCGGGAAGAACGACTGTCTGAAAGCCTCCGTGCGCGCTCTAATCTCTCTAATTTTACATTCGTGATCTCCTCGGGAGGTATAAGTAGGGGGAAGCAAAATATTCGATACCTCATCCAGAAACGCACCCTCTCGAAACCTGGCGAGCAAGCTACACCGCGATGCAGAGCGCCTCTCTTGCAGAGTCTGCCACTTGAGTTTATTAAACATCTCCGTAACGCTATCACGGTTACCAAATAACCCTGTGACGAAACGCGCCGCTCTTCTTTGGATCTTCTCTATCTCCTCCGTCAAACCGATCTGGTACGGATACCACACTGATGAGCAATACTCAAGTATAGGTCGAACGAGTGTTTAGTAAGCCACCTCCTTTGTTGATGGACTACATTTTCTAAGCACTCTCCCAATGAATCTCAACCTGGTACCCGCCTTACCAACAATTAATTTTATATGATTATTCCACTTCAAATCGTTCCGCACGCATACTCCCAGATATTTTACAGAAGTAACTGCTACCAGTGTTTGTTCCGCTATCACATAATCATACAATAAAGGATCCTTCTTTCTATGTATTCGCAATACATTACATTTGTGTATGTTAAGGGTCAGTTGCCACTCCCTGCACCAAGTGCCTATCCGCTGCAGATCTTCCTGCATTTCGCTACAATTCGCTGCATTACAATGCATCGAATCTTTAAATTTTCTGCTATTCAAGACCTGGAATTCTATGGGTGTCCTTCTCTGCATCGAATCAAGAAGACAAAGATGTATGAAATTAGTGTTGCTGTGTCTACTTATGAAAATGTAAAATTACTTTTATGTTGGATAAGAGATAAATGAATTTTTACCTCACAACCTCTATGTTCTTTTTTTTCCAACCCTGTTCCTTCTTTGGCAGTGTACAGTTTTAACCACGTGCTATGTCTGTGGTTTTCTTCAAGTGCAAGAGATATAATTTTAGACATGCCTGCTGTATATCTTTGGAAGCGGACTTGGTCACCTGCCTCTTGCTCCCAAAACCTAATTTTTGCTGCACGATAGGTGTAATTCCATGGAACCAGTCTATATATTTTGTTATATTCCATCTTAAACTTCACCTCCATAATCGCACTCATCTTCAGGAAAACTAATGTCTTTTGAGACCTCCACAGCCATAATATACATATACATACATAATGCAATAGAGGATAGGGTTTTTTGTAAATAACAACAACAAAGATGTATAGTGACTAATTTTTTCTTCGTTTATTCAGTTCACACAAATACAATACAGTTCTTGAGGTACAATATGATTCTTGAGGTACAATGTAGTTTTTGAGGTACAATTAGTAATCTTGAGGTATACATTGACTCTGCTATTCCAGTGCAGAAATACTTTTAACTTCCGTGCTACAACAGTAACACTGGTAGTAAACTTTTTTTATAAACTAATGTGGAGATACTTTCTTCACTACAACTAAATACCAGAGCCCCAGTAGCATAGCTTTGAAAATAATTCTGATGGATTGTGCACACTTAGAATCTAATTTCAACAGTCCCCAATATCAAAGGTCGCTACAATAACAATTCTGTTGGACTGTGAGATATACAGATGCATAAACACTTAAAAGCTATTCTGATTTCGATGGCTAGCAGCAGGTGAAAAACTTAAAAGTTATTCTATTTACAAGACGCACATGGTATATATATATATATATATATATATATATATATATATATATATATATATATATATATATCCGGGCTATGCATATGTTGTGTATGAACAAATAATTAAATATATAATTTTTTTCTGTTAATGCTTTTTTAATATTTTTTGGTTTATGCTTCTTTTTAAATTTTTCTTTCTTTTACGCACATGGTGTGTGTATAATAGTTCTTTATCTTTTTATCCTTTCTTTTCCGCACATTCTCTCTATATATATATAAACACATGTACAGAGTACACAAAAATATTTACGTCACACACACACACACACAAATTACTTACACTATGATAAAAGGGTCGTACTACTACTCTCCAGACTCTCTCTCTCTCTCGCTCTCTCTCTCTCTCTCTCTCTCTCTCTCTCTCTCTCTCTCTCTCATTCTCTCTCACGGCCACTCATCAGAGCCCCCAATCCCTTCTCACGCTACATGTGAGAGTTTCAATCCCGTCATCACAAATGACCCTCTTATCATCGTGAGGCAACAGACCGATTCTAGACTACAGCACAGTGTACACCTCGTGTCCTCTCGATTGAATACTGGTCTGCTGTACCATATGCGGTGGCTGTGGTGTAGCACCATGAACACCACTGCACAGGCACTGCAAATAGTCTCTGATAGAGAGAGCTCTTGATTCCATACATTGCACACCCTTAGCCTGTCTCTGGGTGCGATACTCATACATTTTCGAGTGTAGACCTACAAACTCCACATTCGCCTTGTCCTTCATAAGACCAATAACCTTCATGTTCTGTGGAATAATGCCATAAGGATTATCGGCTGTGTATGAGGACGTGGCGAATTCATTACTGTGACACCTCATTACTTCATATGGATCGCAGTTCTTCACCCAACAGATGAAGCTATCTGTACCCATATAAAGTAATTTAGGATCTGTGAAATGACTTTTCGCAAATTATAATGAAAGTGGTACATGCGGAGTTCGGTCAGGTCTGGTAAGCACATCCCCACATAAATAGGTTTCGTAAACTCTACTGCATTTGGTGCTAATAAAAATTTCATGTCTTTCCCTCAAATTCTCCATTGTTTTACCGAAAATTGAATTATTCATTAACGGATAAAAATCTTTCTCAGAGCCACCCGTCACGGAAGCTCTCTCCCTCGTATTCAAATCAATAAACCCCTTCAACCAGGGGGACTGCTTGAAGAAGATAGCTTGCATGATTCTAACCAGCTCCATACCCTAGCTGAGACACTGCTGGAGATTAAAATAATGAATCATGTATCTCCGGTTATCCCCCAGCATTGTCATCAGTTTTGGCATGGAGCCTCCTCACAGAACTAGTTGCTTTGGTCGAAGCAGCAAATCAGAGTGTGCATCATGCAAACTAATAGGGTATGTGAATTCTGCCTCCATCATATACCCTACATCAGAATCAGCTGCCATACCCCCACATGAATTTCCACCTAATCCTTTGCATTCGTCTTTGGGCACCCATCGAAACTCACTAACCGGCAGTGATTGCTGCATGGAGTGACCGCATCAGTTATTTACGTCCACGTACATTATGTAACTCGAATCAAGGGATGCATTGAACTTGTCACCCATCTGCAGGTTATCTGCCTTCGCATGCCTATGGACACATTAGCAAAGTCCCCCACGGATCCCTCGCTCAAAGAAAAGAAGCATGTCAACATCGGTCAATAATTCAATGCTGCACTTCGTTTTCTTGAGCATTGCGTCCCAAGACAACCCAGGTGCCATGTAATAAATGGCGGGATCCAGAGAATATGTGGTTATGCATAGACTCCCGAATTTCTCGAAAACGTCCGCAAGCAAGCACACATCTGTGTCTATGTGAAGCCATGCATACCCTCTTAAAGTGGGAATGTTGAATTCCCGCCAGACATTCATGGCATGCTCATACTCTGCGTCCGTTACGACATCACCTGTAAGATTGCTGTAGAATGTAGAAATGTCGGGTAGCCTGGTTTTGTTGAGTTTCGCCATACCATCCACATACTCGTATGGGATATTAGCCCTGACGTAAGATTTATAGCGTTTAAGACTGAAATCATAGGACGATACAGTTTGATACGTTTCCACATATGGTAAATGTTTTTCTGTAAAGGTGGTGTGTGAGGCTGTAGAGTCACCTTCACAGAGGGGCACAGGAGTGAGGAGGCATTCAAAGTTGGTGTACACTACAAATGGGCATTGCTCCTGTTTGTGAACATTCTTGAACTTTATGAACTTGTTTTCCTCAGTAGGCATAATAACACATACCGGATCCTTGCAAGCACAGTCTACTAGATGCGCCGCTAGTAACTTGTCTGAGGAGAAATAATTTAGACATCTTAAGCAAATATGCTGCTTATGTTCATGATTATTCATCAGGGTGGAAAGGAATCAGGGCATGTCTTTGATCCAAACATAGTCATAGTTATCATCTTCAGAGAAGAGCAGCATGTTTACATGCAACTAACACCCACCAGCAAAGTTTGAGAAATGGAGGGGGCCAACGACAATATGCTTGTCTTGTTCATCTGACTTGCTTTTCTTCTCCAGGCCATAAACATGAACCAATTTTCCGGTATTCTGCTCCTCAAATTTAGATATGCCCTGCATATTGATGGGGAAATCGATATCAACACAGTTATAACACCCACGAATATTACCACCTACATGGTATGTACTCGGACACTCAGGATGATCTCTGTAATCTCTTTCGCAAGCCAGGATCGACCACGCAAAACGAGCCTCATCGTTTCTATTTTCGACATTAATGCATGTCCTCCTGTTAGCTATATCGTTAGGGAGCTTGATATAGTTTGACACTCTATTTACCTGATCATAGACGTATATGGATGTTCAGGTGCAGTATTTGGCTGAGTGCTTTAGCTGACCCTCTGACCTCCATCTCGGAAAACCGGGCCAGTATAGCACACAAGAAGAATTTACGAAACCACTCGGTGACTGACGTGCTCGCATTATCATGCCATTTTCACCCCCAAAGATAATGAAGAGTTGTCTCTTCAACACCAGACTCAACTATGGGGGGTGGGGGGTGCGATAATTCTATGCAGACCACCGCACTGCATTTAATGGTGACGAGCTCCGTTTCCACGACAGGAAGGCATAGCCTTAGAAAACCAACAGGGTCGCGGTACCCTCCTGCTGGGTTCTCGATCCTGGTGAACCAGATTCGCTCCTCAAAAGCGCCTGCAATCACCGAGTATTCTAACTGCAGTATGGTAACACTGACCTGTTGTCCTTCACGAAAAGGGCGGGAGAGAGAACTGCCACTAGCTACATGATCATCTATATTAGTATTAATACTATTCTGAGTCCACCCCATTGATGATGGTGTTGGAGAGGGGCAAGTCGGTATGCGGCGGAGTACACATGTATTTACACTGGTTCTGACAGGGCTCATATGATGATGATGATGATGATGATGACAGGAGGATGTTGCGGTGTTACCGGGTCAGCGCGATGGGAACAGCCAGGCTGCGGCGGTGGTTCCTGATGCTGTTGTAGACACGATCCAGTAACTTGAGGGGCAGTGGTTAGTTGCTCGGCCGACGGACGTCAGAGCGGCGGTGCCGGGGCGGCTGCGGCGGCGGCGGTTTCCCGCGCAGCGAGTAGTGGCGCCCTTACTGGCGATGCGTGCCTTACTGGGGGCCGCTTTGGTGAGGGAGAAGGCTTAGCCGCCACTGATATGGGCGCCACATTGTGTTGAGAGTTGCGTAGGCGCGACCACTGTAGAAGAAGAGATAAAATAAATAATAGTTAAGTAAACTGCTTGTCGCTGCTGGCAGGGTGAAAGAAAGAGTTCTGACGATCACAGGGTTATAAGCAGAGTGAGTAATTACCTTTTTCGCTCTGGCTCCAGGGCATTAACACTTCATCGGGCAACTCCATCACACCCTCAAAAAAGTCATCATCATCTAATAGGGCCAGATCAGAGCGCCTTTCCTCCTCTAATTCAGTGGCCCAGTGTCTGACCCATTCCGGCATGTCATCGTCGTCGTCGGAATCGACATCTGGCGTTTGGTCTGTGTCGACTACAACAACAGCATACAAGATATATAAACCGAAAGCAAGATTGAAATAAGAAAATTTTAAATCGCTACTACACATGAAAAAATTACAATGAAAATTATACTCACATGGCATTTCTGGCTGTGGACCCGCCACAGGTGGCTGGTCATCGAGAGTCTGCCATGGTACAGCCCCCTCCTGTCTCTCCTCACACTCCAAGACAGAATCCTGGAGTTGTACTATAACAAGAAGATGGAATTAATAAGGCGAATTTAACATACACACACGAAAATTTACACTCAAAATAGAAATTATTTACCCACATGGTAACCCTGTCTCCAGAACTCTAAGCCTCTTGCCGCTACACTCTGAAGCGTTGCTGCAGCTACCACTCTTCATCTTGCAGAGAGAAAAGAACAAGTACACACACAGAGACGATGGAACGCACAAGGCGGGCAGCAGCGGACTGAGGACAATGGAGGTTGGTTGTGGGTTTATATATAGACCGAGGCGGCCAATGAAAGAGCTTCATTTGAATGTACAGCAAATGAGAAGCTTTTATGGAATGTCACTATGTCTGGGAGGGCTTGATGCGACCATCTTCTCTCTCTCTCTTTCCAAGTAACTAGAATGTTTTTATGATTAGCAGTGTTTCGCAAGCATGCACATACATGATGAGGGCTTTTAGTGGTGATAAGTTTACCGTTTCTGAGACGTATGTTGAAAGCAGGATATTACGATTTCCGGGAAGGGTAACTCGTGATCCCTCGTTAGGACCATCAGGAAGAATGCAGTTGGTGTTATTCGGCCTATTTTCGTGAACAGGTCCTGTTAGAACAAGAGTTTCTATTCAGACACGCGGAGATGTCACGAAAGCTACAACAAAAGAGATGGTTAACTATTTCTGCGGCACTTTACCAAGTCCTAGAAGGGCCTGATAAGAAATGGACAGAGTGTCCCGTTAGGGTCGCGAGGGAGAAAGCAGTCGGTGTTATTCTGGGCTATTTTCATTAACAGGTCCTGATAGGACCAGAATTCCCATGCAGACAAGCTGAGACATCACGAAAGCTCTTACAAAAGCGATCGTTAACTATTTGTGAAACACTTTACAATTTACATAGCCATGTGATATCAGTATAACTTTGAGAACATTTTAGATGCAACTGCGATGGTGAGTCACTACGCGAGTGTTTTGTATCAGTGTAATAATTAAACTATGTGAAATAAATTGTTCCCTAATTAAATAAAGTACACTCCTTCCTCTCTGCAGTAGCCCAGAACAGGCTTAGTCCTTTTCCTGCCATTTTCCTCACCCCAGACTGCCATATTGGATTACATCATGGGTGGGACGACAGTGTACTGTGTACAAGGTCACTTGGACTCCTGACCTCATGGTGAATCCACTGGATGGAGCTACTGCCTCAAATTGTTCAAATAAAGATTGAAAATAAAGACTTACTTCCATCCTATCCAGCACAGGCTGAGTCCTTTTCCCACCGATTCCTAGGAAGAGGTGATAGTCAGATGACTTAGGCTAATGGAGGTACCCCAGTGAACTATTTTCCCGCCATTTTCTTAAGTTAGTGGAGGTAGCCATGGTGTGTTGCATTGTCCTACTGGAATTTGAACTTCCACCCATTTTCTGGGGGAGGGGGAGGGGCAGGGGAGGGGGTTAGGTTAGTAGCGGTAGCCCAATGGACATATTTTCCCGCCAAAATTTGAACTTCCCACCATGACGTCATTGTGATGTTACCATATCTATCGCTGCCATCTTGGATCCGCCATCTTGAATACATTTGGTAACAATGGAAAGTGGGGTTACGCCGGCCTGGTCCCACTACTGTAGCCCCATCTAGTACAATGGCAGTTATTCCCTGAATCCTTAACACTTGTCCTATCGTTTTTTCCCTTCTTCTAGTTAACATTTCCCATACATTCTTCTCCTCACTGAATATGTTGTTCTTATCTTGCCACTCCACTTAACTACCGTCGTCCTTCCGTAAAACTACAAGCCAAACGCTTCGATTGTCTTTTTTTCAGTGTTTATCACTGTTCATGAATCACTATCATGCAACCGTGTGCTCCAAATGTACATTCCTAAGAGTTTCTTCTCCAGATTAAGTCCTATGTTTTGTACCAGTAGGGTTTATTTACCACGAATGCCCTCATTACCTGTGCTCCCTGCTTTTTGTACCCTCTTTGACAAACTGCCTGTTGACTTCTGTCTCCTGCTCTACGGCCGATGTTTATTTGATGATTTTCCTGACGTTTCGCCTGCACGAGTGTCTTTCATTGTCTGTGCCTCGCTCTCCATTGCTGGTGGGCCAAAGAACCCGACGGGCGATGGTGGGTGAACTTCGGCCGAAGAACCCGAGACAGAAGCCAACAGGTAGATAGTCAACAAGTGGCCACGGAAGCCTCGAGAACTTCGTATACCTGTCTTGCTTCATCTGTCACTCTTTATTTTGCTACCTACGCAGCAGAATTCCTTCACCTACCCTACTAAGTAATCAAAAATTTTATACCCGTTACTTTCGTCATATTTCACTTTATTCTCAGTCCATATAGTCTGCTCATCTGTCTTTATTCCATTCAATACATCCTATAATTCTTTCTCATTTTCAGCCAGGACAGAAGAAGCCATCAGTGAATTTTGTCATGATATCCTTCACCCTGAATTTCAGTTACCCTTGAAGTTTCCTTTGATTCCCGTCAAATTAAATGGGCGATGCTTAAAAGAGCCATCAGTGTAGCCGTGGAGGAAGTACCGCAGAGGGTTGAGTACAAATGAATAGTTAAGTGGTTCGACAAGAAGTGTTCACTGGAAATCCAAGAGAGAAGTGAATGGAAGCAAAGAATGGTGCAAATGAAAACAAGACTAGGGACGGAAAGTCTATAGAGAAGAGGAAAAAATGGATAATTTACGCAGGATGAAGAAAAGGCAGTATGCAAGGAAGAATATAAAGCAGCCAGACGAAATGAGGGAGAATAATGAGATATGGAAGTTGTGTTGAAGATGTAGAGAAATGAATAAAGGATTCCAACCGAGAGCTGTCTTCTATAAGGATTAACATGGAAATCTAATTGGAAATAAAATGTTTGGTGACAGGAAGGGCATCAGGCCACTGAATACCACTATCGTTTCCAAATCCAGACTAATACGCTGATCCCGTGACGAAATGGGATAATGCCAGTAAACAAAAGAAAAATGAAGTGTTTGTTGTGATACAGATTTCTGTGTTGTACAGCTGAAGAATTCGCCACCTACATGATAAATGGTGAAATACGAAGTATGGCGCCCTGTGTATCAGTGTCAATGCGATACTCGACTGGTCGGCGGCGTCCGCCGCAAGAACGAGCCCAAAGGTAAATGAAATCTGCAGCCTTTATGACTGTACAGTGAAACAACATGCATGCTGAAAAATGTACTGAATGCTGTTACTGCTGCAGTCAGTGCTCGTTCTGGCCGCGAACAAGATAACATGTACATTGTGGCTGAAAGTGTTTTACACTTGGCATCGGTGTTGAACAAATCTATTTGAAGTGTGTGTGAACATAGAAATTAATCATCGAGTTACAGATATTTCCTGAAGTGGAAGCATCTTGATGGAGGTTGAATCAACTGATTATTCACATTGAAAAGAAATTAGAAAACTAATGAGGGATATGTTTATTAATTAAATGTGAACAAAGTTGTTTTACTACGTTTGTTGGAAAACAATCACAAGATACATTAAGATGGAAAATATTGGATTTCATATTTGAGTAATAGCAGGGGTTCAGTGAATTTATCGGAGCGGCCATGGAGTTATACGTAATAAGGGGAATTATCATGACGTCGCAAAGTTAAAGCCGACGTCCACCTTGTCAGATGGCCCAAACGTTAGCTTGTGGTGGAAGTGTTTTTTATTAAAAAAATGTCAGCTTGTGTCATTTACCGATGTAGTAATAGATTTGATAGTAGTCATAATGAAATCACGCTTCATTCGTAAATGGACTCGTTCAAACGATATTTTATTTTATATACATGAATTATGACTGCGTTTTTTACTTTTGCTACAGTGGTTTTGTTTCTGTCGTTTCCTTTCTGTCCAATTCGAAATGCTCTCTGGATGAACGCTTTGATAAGGAAAGATTCGAAACAGACAAAACATAGCAAATTTTGTTCTCATCATTTTCGGGAAGACGTCATTGACCGAAAATCAGCTTCGTCAGTCCGTATTAAGGAAAATGCTGGATTAGGAAACAGTTTTTTCACATCACTCACTTCTCGTTTTGGCCATTCGAAACATATAACATAAAGTTAGATTAAGGAGGCAAAATGTGTCATTACTGGACGAAATATGCATTTGAGACCAGAAAAAGTCTGAAAATACCTTCCTGGCTGTGTTTTATTGAAGAAAGCACTAACATTTTCTATTTGAAACAATTGTTGCGTGCAGACGATAGAAATTAAGAACAAGAAACAATGTTAGCAACGCTAGTTTCAAAGCAACGTACAACATAGTCAGTGACAATTATTGAACTTTGTGAATAAAATGTAATTTAGTTACATACACACTACAGATATTCGGATTTAGGTTGTGACATGTTCGATATGCCTGCCATCATTGGCGATGATGTGGAGCAGAAGAATAGCGAAATTCTGTATGACCCACCAAAATGTCAGAGCGTCGATGCTGTCGATGACCTCCTGAATGGCTGTTTTCAACTCAGTAATGTTTTTGGGGTTATTGCTGTACATCTTGTCTTGTACAAAAGATAACAGCATGTGTTCAGGTCCGGAGAATATGGCGGCCAATCGAGGCCCATGACTGTGGCCTCTGCATACCCCACGGCCAGAATGTGGTCCTCAAAGTGCTCCTCCAGGACATCAAATACTCTCCTGGTTCGAGCTCCGTCTTGCATGAACCACATCTTGTCGAAATCAGGGTCACTTTGGATAATGAGGATGATATCTTCCAAAGCCTTTGCGTACCTTTACTACTCACCGTGCCATCAATAAATATCGCACCGATTATTCCGTGACTGGACATCGTACATCACACGGTCACTCGTTGAGGCTGAAGAGACTTCTCGATCCCGAAATGCGGATTCTCTGTCCCCAAATGTGCCAGTTTTGCTTGTTGACGAACCCATCCAAATGAAAGTGGACTTCGTCGCTAAACCAAACCATCCATTCGCATACTAATTCCCATCATGCCCCGCAGCCAACCGTGCAGTTTGAACGTCCTTGCGCAAACCGTTCAGAAGTTGTGACGGTGTTATTTCATGTAGTTCAATAATTGTCACCCTGTAAGTCTGTGGCGCCATCTCCCTTCATTATACCTTCATGGGAGCACCAATATAAGGAACGCAATCAGACACTACAATATGCAACTTCAGACAGAAATTAAACCAGAAGTATTCAGTTCTCGAGAGACGAATCTGCAGACTGTTAAATACACTACTGGCCATTAAAAGTGCTACACCAATAAGAAATGCAGATGATAAACGGGTATTCATTGGACAAATATATTTTACTAGAACTGACATGTGATTACATTTTCACGCAATTTGGGTGCATAGATCCTGAGAAATCAATTCATGTTGAAAGCAGGATATTACGATTTCCGGGAAGGGTAACTCGTGATCCCTCGTTAGGACCATCAGGAAGAATGCAGTTGGTGTTATTCGGCCTATTTTCGTGAACAGGTCCTGTTAGAACAAGAGTTTCTATTCAGACAAACGGAGACGTCACGAAAGCTACAACAAAAGAGATGGTTAACTATTTCTGCGGCACTTTACCAAGTCCTAGAAAGGCCTGATAAGAAATGGACAGAGTGTCCCCTTAGGGTCGCGAGGGAGAAAGCAGTCGGTGTTATTCTGGGCTATTTTCGTTAACAGGTCCTGATAGGACCGGAATTCCCATGCAGACAAGCTGAGACATCACGAAAGCTCTTACAAAAGCGATCGTTAACTATTTCTGAAACACTTTACAATTTACATAGCCATGTGATATCAGTATAACTTTGAGAACATTTTAGATGCAACTGCGATGGTGAGTCACTACGCGAGTGTTTTGTATCAGTGTAATAATTAAACTATGTGAAATAAATTGTTCCCTAATTAAGACCTCTGGTCTTAATAACGGTCTTGATACGCCTGGGCATTGAGTCAAACAGAGTTTGGATGGCGTGTACAGGTACAGCTGCCCAAGCAGCTTCAACACGGTACCACAGTTCATCAAGAGTAGTGACTGGCGTATTGTGATGAGCCAGTTGCTCGGCCACCATTGACCAGACGTTTTCAATTGGTGAGAGATCTGGAGAATGTGCTGGCCAGGGCAGCAGTCGAACGTTTTCTGTATCCAGAAAGACCCGTACAGGACCTGCAACATGCGGTCGTGCATTATCCTGCTGAAATTTAGGGTTTCGCAGGGATCGAATGAAGGGTAGAGCCACTGGTCGTAACACATTTGAAATGTAACGTCCACTGTTCAAAGTTCCATGAATGCGAACAAGAGGTGACAGAGACGTGTAACCAATGGCACCCCATACCATCGCGCCGGGTGATACGCCAGTATGGCGATGACGAATAAATGCTTCCAATGTGCGTTCACCGTGATGTCGCCAAACACGGATGCGACCATCATGATGCTGTAAACAGAACCTGGATTCATCCGAAAAAATGACGTTTTGCCATTCGTGCACCCAGGTTCGTCGTTGAGTACACCATCGCAGGCGCTCCTGTCTGTGATGCAGCGTCAAGGGTAACCGCAGCCACGGTCTCCGAGCTGATAGTTCATGCTGCTGCAAACGTCGTCTAACTGTTCGTGCAGATGATTGTTGTCTTGCAAACGTCCTCATCTGTTGACTCAGGGATCGCGACGTGGCTGCACGATCGGTTACAGTCATGCGGATAAGATGCCTGTCATCTCGACTGCTAGTGATATGAGACCGTTGGGATCCAGCACGGCGTTCCCTATTACCCTCCTGAACCCACTGATTCCATATTCTGCTAACAGTCATTGGATCTCGACCAACGGGAGCAGCAATGTCGCTATACGATAAACCGCAACCGCGATAGGCTACAATTCGACCTTTGTCAAAGTGGGAAACGCGATGGTACACATTTCTCCTCCTTACACGAGGCATCACAACAACTTTTCACCAGGCAACGCCGGTCAAGTGCTGTTTGTGTATGAGAAATCGGTTGGAAACTTTCCTCCTGTCAGCACGTTGTAGGTGTCGCCATCGGCGCCAACCTTGTGTGAATGGTCTGAAAAGCTAATCATTTGCATATCACAGCATGTTCTTCCTGTCGGTTAAACTTCGCGTCGGTAGCACGTCATCTTCGTGGTGTAGCAATTTTAATGGCCAGGAGTGTACGTAAAGAAGTAGTCGTGTACATATAGCACTTGAAGGTCAAAGTAAACTCCAAATTCATAATCATTCGTAAGGTCATTACATGGCTACGTTTAATAACACTACATTCTGCATTCTTCGTATGATGCAAGACAGTCAGGCAGGCGAATAATCTCACGTTCAGACAATGCGCTCGTCTTGTACATGTTTGGCTAACCGTATTTCCCAGTTGGCATCACTGAATATTACGTCCAGATAGGGTGTGGCGGCGAAACGTTGCCGAGTGTAAGTGTAATTTTTATCCAATAACTTGCTATTTTCTCATTCGGTTACATAGCAGAAGCTAAAATAAAGAAAGCGACGGATTCTGGCATGAAGTGCGTGGGACGGACCGCCACAACACGCACAACCGCGCAGTTGTCCGTTCGTTTAAGTGCAGACCAGCCTGTAGCGTACCCGGCAACAGTCTAACAGTCCGCGCCGGCCATTGTCTCTGCGCCGTGAGGGTGAAAGCCGCTAGCGGGTGGCGTGAGGCGACAATTAGCGGGCGGCCGGAGCAGCGGCGGCGGCGGCGGCAGCGGGTGGCGATTTCGAGTCTCCCAGTCGCCGGCCGAGCGCGGCGCTTTGCGTAATTTCACGGTCCGCCGCCAGTGGAGCGGGCGGCGCTGCACCAGCTTTTTACCGCGATTGGCCACGTTTTGCCGGCTGCGCCCATTCAGGCCATGCACGAGGCTGACAAAGGACCGAAGAAAGTGCCGAAAGCTTCTTCTCCCCGCGACACCTCATTGTACCGTTACGCCACGATTTTCTGCCAATTACCCAATCGCTGCCGTGAAGTTATTGTGTAACGTACACTTCTATCTCGTTGGGGAAAGGGTACGTGCTCGAGTCTGTCGCCCTTCGCCTCTCTATCTTAATCGTCTCAACACCTTTCGTGTTTTCAGGGCCATATTTACGCTAAATCTGTTAAACTTTTTTGATAACCAACCCGCAAAAATTTAGAGCAATTTCCGAATTAAAAGCCTATAACGCAAATTTAAGGTTCATTATATAATTGTATAAAATTCTACTGTACAATTTATGATTCAGTGAACCGATGAGATGAAATATACGAAAAGAATTAAAGTATTCAACTTCATTTATTAACATCATCATGAAAAATTACATTTTTAAAGAAAAGAACAAAGTGTTGAGATTCATGTCGATACAAAATCGGTTTTTCTTGGTGTTATTGATTAATGGTGAGATTCCAGGTGCTTTGTCGAGTTGCTGTTTCTATTTTCTGCACTTTATTTCGATGACCGAGAGTTTTGCTGTTACGTATACTCGCTGCCTGGGCTCCAAGCAGACTGTGAACCACTTGTGGGTCCATGTCACTATTTACAGCTCAGTTCGGTTCCTGACGCGATCTATGCCCTTTGTTGCTATTTTATTTTACAAAGCCCACACTGCTATTCCGTGAAGGGCAAATTCTCTCGGCGTTTCGCGGCTGTTGTGGATGTGATGGCCTGTTGAGGTCATCATAAATTGAGTGGCGGACATCAAGCGTTATTGAAATTGAAATCTCCGCCTCTGTTTATTAGGTTTTCTGACATCTTTATTTCGATAGGCTCCTTCATGGTGCTGTCTCAGGAACTTGGCGGTTGCACCGAGTTCTGAGATGCTGGTCTCACCTTATTTCATTTTACGATAATATTCGATGCAGAGTTTTGCAACAGCTGATCTGCTTATTTGTTTTAATCGGGTGTGGCACAGTACCTCAAGAAGACGACTGAGTATATTGAGCACAAAATGGAAGCAACAACTCGGCAGAATACGCAGAACCTCATCAGCAGTCAGTATTTCAATTTCAGCAGTAACATATTGTAACTATAGGTAGACATGTTTGTTAGGCAAATGCAAGATAATAAAAGAAATGTAACAACCATGCTAATGTAATTACATTTAACTTGAATAAAACACTTCCACAAACAATAATCTTTAAAATAGGAGTTTCAGATAATGTTATTGGGTAATAGGTTGCCACCTACACTTCATACAAATGAAGCTACTTGTAATTTCTTCATAGCTTAGTTGTTTGAAATGTATTACCTTCAATATTACACAAAAGCAAAATCTTTAATCTGCCTTCTAACATGCTAGCTAGAATCTTTTTATTAACCAACTTCTATTCTGAAAACACGTTTCTTCATTGCCCTTAGTGACCGGAAGTGGCAGGTGCTTTCTTAGAGCAACCGCGATGTTAAGAAAACATTACGTTAGACTCGAAGCGCTTTAGGAGACCTGCGACCATGTTTTGCGCTAGCAAATAACTCCTTTCTTGGACGCCAAAATATTTTGTTTTTCATTTTTCATTCCTTATGGCGCGCTTCGATCCCAGCATCATCATAGCTGTGGTACAAAATGTAAGACGAGATGGAGAACAATTTTCTATACAGTGACGCAATGAGGTCAGTTTTATACCTTAATCTATACACAGTATTTACTCAGTCATAAACGCTCCTCCGTAACATCAGTGCCCAAACTGGCTCATGCCATACGGCAGGTTACGAAATAAACACTTTTGCCACAAGATGGCATTAGAGGTATCATCAATACCAAAACAAAAAAATATCTGAAAGATGTGAATGCTTATTTCAAATAATATGGAAGCCGTGATTACATTTTCTGCAGTACTTAAATAATGAATTACATTTTATATAATCTGCATAGACACATGCATACCAATCTATACCATTTCTGTAGCCAAGACTGACATCAGTTGTATGAAGATACAGTGCTTTGTCGACCCATCAGGGCTGCTGTTTTTAACAAAATACGATGGACTCTTTATCACGGCAACCTATATTTTGGTGACGAAAACAAGAGTTCAAATGGTTTAAATGGCTCTGAGCACTATGGGACTCAACTTCTGAGGTCATTAGTCCCCTAGAACTTAGAACTAGTTAAACCCAACTAACCTAGGGACATCACACACATCCATGCCCGAGGCAGGATTCGAACCTGCGACCGTAGCGGTCTCGCGGTTCCAGACTGCAGCGCCTAGAACCGCACGGCCACTTCGGCCGGCAAGACAAGAGTATTATTAGGAAAACAGTCTTTGACGTTTTGTAGGTTTTGGTGTAATGATGTGGGGTATGAACAAATCGATTTTCCGCCAAGTCAAACTTCCAAAATGTCGTTATCTGTGTACTTCCTTAAAGGTCGTAGTGATTTTTGCCAGCTGTGTTTACACACGTCTGACCAGGCGCCACTGGGAATTTGATGCGAGGAAGAACGAGGCACGAGAGGTGAATGCTCACTTTACTCATGTCAGGTTACGACTGAAAAATTCAGTCGATTAAGCCCGTACAAGAGGACATGCACCACAGCATTAAAACAATGACGTATTTTTGATTTTACTTTCTTGTTCTGCGGACACCTATGCGGCGCCTAGATACAGTGCGCGTAATGTGGCTTTCATGTGGAAGCCGTGTAACGTATTTCTGAACAGAATTGATCTTTTTTTTATCTAACATAAAAACATAAAATGAAATAATAGTGACTCAGCGGTCAGGCTTAGAGGACCACGAAATGTCGAATGTCGCCGTGAAACCTTTCGCCTTACGGCGTCGCTTGAATGCGGCATGGAGGGGCATACTCTCCAAATCTTTTTCATTTCCTTGGATTTCGTAGCGGCTACTTCTCATTCAAGTAGTTCCCCAAATGATCTCAAGATGCTCAGCGCACCCCATTCCAGTGTTTTCGCGAAGGAAAAATCCCTGGCAGAACCGGGAGTTGAATCTGGAACCTCCGCATGACATTAGACAAGGAAGCTCTTTCAAAATCCACACTAATATAATAAACGCGAAAGTGTGTTTGTTATATTTGCACGACTAAACCGCTAAACCGGTTTTGATATAATTTGGCATGGAGATAGCTTGAACGCTGAGGAAGGACGTACGATACTTCAGAAGATGAAAAAAAAGAAAGTCGACCCCTCTAAGAGGGTGAAGTACATCAGTGAACAGTTGACGTTATTGCACGTACCATAGCTTACTTACTGGCCGTCACTCATCTTAACAAAACTACTGGTATGTAAGTGGAGCGGCGAGTAACAGCTAAGAGATAGTATTTAATAAGCAATTTTCATTGTAGCCGTAACCTACCGTTTTTCTAACGAATTTCATTTCGCGTGATTCGCAAAATTTGTCAGGTTAAATCCATGCAGCAGTGTTTTAATTTCCTTTTAATTAGTTACGACTTCTTCCATTCTCAAAATTATGCAGCTGACAGAAAAATGCATACTGCGGGACCCGGGTCCAATGGTTGCGATGTGTCACACACTGTGGTTTAACAGCTTCCCTGTGCTGGTAAAAAACTTGTAGAATACACAGTTGTAGTATTGAAAATTTACTGTCCTCTGATTTTCTGTTCTTGGAATTTACGTTCAGTATGCTGGTTGACCGTATACGTTCCAATGAATTGGATTGGGGAATCTTGCTGCAACATCCTCTGTTTTTTGAAGATCTAAAGGCTGATGTGTTTGGAGGAAGAGTATAGACTAATTTCCTCCTGTTTTGCAGAAGATCACTTCTTCTAAGTTTTTTTTTGCACGAATGTATTTCACAACATCTGTGCCATTATCTGCAGATCCTTTCTTTTACCGCATATCTGAAAAAAGGAAAAATTTCGCAGTAACAGTGACAATGGGAAAATTGATCTAAATGATTTTTCTGTCTATTGCGACTTTTTGTTTCCGTTTTTTAGCTTTTATTTCTAGTATGTTAGGTTTTATACTATAAATGATCATTAAATGAAGGGGTAGTTTGTAGTCCGCAACAACAAACAAAATAAGTCCATACACACAGTATGAAACATACAGAAAATCCACAACTACAAATGTACGATCAGCAGTGCCCCATAAACAAGAAAGTTTCACGTACATACTCCACATATCAAACGGGACATCAGCAGCCAACAAAACTGTATGCAAAACTGAAACTCCATCTAACAAATAACCTTAGAAAATCAGTTTATTGTAGATAAACTCAGTCACATTGTATGCAAACAGATAACGTAGGAACTCACGAAATTCTACACAACGCATGAAGACCCAACATATAGGCAATACCAGAGAGATTCAGCAAAACAGGAATCATTCCGGTGTTTTATCTTTTGAAATCTATCAGGGAACTTCCTCGCTCCAACCATCTAGCTACAAGACTCGATAACTGCGCTTCACTTTAATTACAGCCATAATTACGTCTTCTATTCCAGCCTATTCTCTCATTGATTTCTAGATTTCTCGCTTCTCCTGCTAATTCTCAATATTCTTCTTTGATCGCTTGCTAAGCAGTCCTCGGTTTCTGAACAGTTTTCGTATTACAAGAACAGTTCCCATTGCGATAAGTCCATTCTGATGGCACACTCTGGTCCTGAAATTTCTTTTTTATATACCTGAAACTTACATTTGGAAACACTACTTTGGCAACAGTTTTGCATTGCATTTTACTCTTCTATACATTCTGTTCCTGTACATACAGCTATCACCTTCAACTTCTCCCTTTTTCTCTGACTGGTTTGATGTGGTCTACGACAACAACAGTTTTGCATGTCATTTTACTCTTCTGTTCATTCTTTTACTGTCCATACAGCCATCACCTACAACTTCTGCCTTTTTCTCTAGCTGGTTTGATGTGGCCTACGACAACTTCCGCTGGTGTGCTAAGCTCTTCATATCGGAGCAGCACTTGCACACCACGTCCTCAATTATTTTTTAAATGTACGACGGTGAGTCAAATGAAAACCTTAAATTTGTAATAACAAATCGAAATTTTGCGCCGTTATCCTGTAAGTTGGTAAGCGTGCTACAAACAGCGTGCAGAATGGCCTGTAGGTGGCAGCGTAGTGCAGATGCACACATACCATCACAGTATCAAGGATGGCCGCCCCACTTGCAACTTGCACCAGGGAAGAACAGCGTTCTGTTATTCGGTTTTTGCGTAGTGAAGACGTGAAACCTATTGAAATTAATCGACGAATGAAGGTTCAGTACGGTGATGCATGTTCGTCACAGCAACAAATCTACGAATGGAGTAGCAAGTTCGCAAATGGTGTGACTTCAGTGTAAGATGCTCCTCGTCCAGGTCAGGCACAACGAGTTGTGACTCCACAGAAAACTGCAGCAGTTGAAGCCATAGTGAAGGTAAATCGCCGAGTGAATGATAATGCAGCATGGTTACCGATTAGTCATGGGTCAGTACACCAAATTGTGCATGATGTGCTCCAGTTTCACAAAGTGTCTCACCGAGCGAGGTGGCGCAGTGTTAGCACACTGGACTCGCATTCGGGAGGACGACGGTTCAATCCCGTTTCCGGCCATCCTGATTTAGGTTTTCCGTGATTTCCCTAAATCGTTTCAGGCAAATGCCGGGATGGTTCCTTTGAAAGGGCACGGCCGATTTCCTTCCCAATCCTTCCCTAACCCGAGCTTGCGCTCCGTCTCTAATGACCTCGTTGTCGACGGGACGTTAAACACTAACCACCACCACCACCACAAAGTGTCTGCAAGATGGGTGCCACGGCAGCTGACTCCTGAAATGAGAGAACGACGTGTTGATGCTTGTGAAGAACTTCTTCGGCGCCTTGGACGAGAAGGTGATGGCTTCGTTGCAAGAATCGTTACTGGGGATGAAACCTGGGTTCACTTCCACCAACCGGAAACGAAGAGAGCGAGCAAGTAATGGCACCATTCCTAATCACCAAAACCAAAGAAGTTTCGAACAGAACCATCATCAGGTAAGATTATACTGACTCTCTTTTGGGACGAAAAAGGCGTCATTTTGGAGCATTACATGCCTAGAGGGACCACTGTAACAGATCTACTAAAAATCATCTGCAGCCTGCAATAAAATCAGAGCGACGTGGATTGCTGTCAGCAGGTGTTCTTTTGCAACATGACAATGCAAGGTCCCACACTGCCCGTACAACAGTTGAAACAATCACAGACCTGCATCTTGAGTGTCTTCCTCATCCACCATACTCACCAGACCTTGCCCCAAGTGATTTCCATATCTTTGGACCACTCAGAGACGCAATGGGAGAAAAGAAGTTCCGTTCTGATGAAGAGGTACGCCACGCGGTGCATGAGTGGTTGTGCGGACTACCAAAAGAATTTTTTCTAAAGGAATTAATGCGCTTTGTAAGTGCTGGAGGACTTGCAGTGAGCGTGGGGAGCTATGTTGAAAAGTGATACAGCTTTGTACCACTTCTGCACAATAAATAATATTTTAAAAAATATTTAAGGTTTTCATTTGACTCACCCTCGTACTTTAATCTCTGCCTTCTACAGCTCTCTGGTACCATGGAAGTTAATCCCTGACGTCTTAACAGTTGGCCTATCGTCCTGTCCCTTTTTCTTGTCAGAGTTTTCCATAAATTCCTATCCTCTGCGGAGAAGCTCGTCATTCCTTACCTTATCAGTCCATCTAATTTTCAACATTTTTTTTTTTTTTTTTTTTTTTTTTTTTTTTTTTTTTTTTTTTTTTTTGTAGCACGGCATCTCGAATACTTCGATTGTCTTCTGTTCCAGTTTTCCCACAGTCCATGTTTCACTGCCACACAATGCTATGCTCCAGACATACATTCTCAGAAATTTCTTCCTCAGTTTAAGGTCAATGTTTGATATCAGTAGACTTCTTGTGGTTAGAAATGCCCTCTTTGGCAGTGCTAGTCTGCTTTTTATGTTCTCCTTGCTTCATCGGTCATCGGTTATTTTGCATCGAAGATAGCAGAAAGTTTTAACTTCGCTCACCTTGTTATCATCAATTCTGATGTTAAGCTTCTCGCTATTCTTATTTTGCTACCTCTCATTACTTTTATCTTTCTTCGGCTTATTCTCAATCCATATTCTCTCTTCGTCGCTTTCACTGAGGATTGCAGTGTCATCAGCGAATCTTATTACTGATGTCCTTTCACGCTGAACGTTAGTCCGACTCCTGAACATATCTTTTGTTTGCATCGTAGCTTCTTCGGTGTACGGATTGAGCAGTAAGAGAGAAAGATCGCATCCCTGTCTTACAGCTTTCTTAATCCGAGCACTTCGCTCTTGTTTTTGATTCTTACTGCAAGTATAAAGTCTCATCAATTAGTTCTGTGACATCATTGTAAATTTGTGGTATATTGTTTTACACAAGATGGTTGAATCTTTACCAGTCTTATTTTAATTGATCTTTCGTCCTGCTGTCAAATTTTTCTTGTTTTTCTATTCGTTGTAGAAGATTAACTGCGTTACTGGTGAGCATTACAATGTCATCAATAAAAAGAAGATGATACAAGTGTGCTCTTTTTCAGGTATACTCTAGTAATACGTGTTATTTCTCGTTTCGCCAGTTTTAGGTTTCGGAAACTTCATCTAGGACTGCTGGGAACGCATTTGGTGATGCGGAATTCTGAATATCTCACTATGCTGATCAAGCCTAGTAGAAGATGCAGCACTAGTGTACATACTGCAATTTACAGTATAATAAAATAGGCTGAGCGAAGTCCCTGTTTCTCAGAAGTATTAACAGTGACTTTCCTGAAGTCAAATCAAAAGATTTCGCAAATTCTATGAATAGAAAAACTAAGTCGTAACGTCTCCCTTCTGTGATTTCGTTGCCCTTTTGAAAATCGACTTCTTGTAAAGGCAGCTAGTTTCTTTGATTAAAATTGATTTCTTTCAGCTATAATATAGTAACATACAAATACATTACCATATGGCACGTAACTGTGATATGCTATCATGTTAACATATAGTAGCGCTATGGTATTTTCACCGTTTTGGAGCATAGAAAGCACGTAGAATAGACGACAAATTTTGAAGTACACTGAGGTGACAAAAGACATGGGGTAGCGGTATGCACAGACACAGATGGCAGTAGCATCGGGTACACAAGGTATAAAAGGACAGTGCATTTGCGGAGCTGTCGTTTGTACTCAGGTGATTCATGTGAAAAGGCTTCCGACGTGGTTATGGCCGCACGACGAGACTTCACAGACTTGGAATGCGGAATGGTAGTTGGAGCTAGACGCACGGGACATTCAGTTACGGAAACTGTTAGGGAACTAAATATACCGAGATCCACAGTGCCAAGAGTGCGTCGAGAGCACCAAATTTCAGGCATTACTTCTCACCACGGACTTTACCACCGAGAGCAGCAGCACTTGCGTGGAGTCGTTAGTGTTGACAGACAAGAAACACTGCGTGAAATAACCGCAGAAATCAGTGTGGGACGTACGATGAAAGTATCCGTTACGACAGTGCGGCGGAGTTTGTCGTTAATGGTCTGCGGCAGCAGACGACCTACACGAGTGCCTTTGATAACAAGACGGTAGCCTGCAGCGCCTCTCCTGGCCACGTGACCATATCGGTTGGACCCTAGACTACTGGAAAATCGTGGCGTTGTCAGATGAGTCCCGATTTCAGTTGGTTAAGAGCTGACGGTAGGGTTCGAATGTGGCGCAGTCATCACGAAGCCAAGTACTCAAGTTGTCAACAAGCCACTGTGCAAAGTGGTTGTGGCACCATAATGGTGTGTGCTGTGTTTACTTGTAATTTACTGGGTTCTCTGGTCCACTTGAACCGACCATTGACTGGAAATGGTTAGGTTCGACCACTTAGAGACCATTTCCAGCCATTCATGGACTTCATGTTCCTAAACATGTCATCGGGCGACAATTGTTCGCGATTGGTTGAAAGAACATTCTGGACAATTCGAGCGAATGATACGACCTCCCAGATCGTCCGACATAACCCAGTCGAACATTTGTGGGACATCATCGAGGGGTCTGTTAGTGCACGAAAGCCTACACCGGCAACACTTCCGCAATTCTGGACGACTGTAGAGGCAGCATGCTTCAGTAATTTTGCAGGGGACTCGAACGACTTGTTGAATCCACGCCACGTCGAGCTGCCGCACTAGAGCGGACAGAAGATGGTCTGACACGATATTAGGAGGTATCCGATGGCTTCTGTCACCTCAGTGTAATAAAGTTGTAAAACTACCTGCTCCATTATCTTGGCGCCAAATAAATAAATAACAGAAGTTGCTACAAAGAGAATACTGTTATGTTTCTTACAAGGATTATCCCACCCGTGTCCAGATAAGGTAGTTATCAGCTGCGTGGGGTAACCAGAAGGATTTATCACCTCGAAAAAATAAGCTTCGTAATTAATTCGTTGTCGGTTTGCAGGTGCCTGTCTTCAGTCCTGGTACACACAAAAATCGCAGCGCCACAGTGCTATAGGAAGCCAGTAGAAGGGACGAAACAGAATGGCGCAGCCTTCCGACAGAGTGGACTGGTGTGCCGTATTCGTTTTCTGCTTTTGAAAGGAAACAATTCTGCAACAATCCGTGCTGAGTTGGAGGAAGTGAACGGCAGTAGTCTATTATGACTTGACACGGCGGTGAGGTGGCATCGACGCTTCCGTTATCGCTGGACAAGTCTGAATGCGAAGACAGCCATCCGTGGTAAACCCGGACCTCCTTTGTCTGGAGAAATACGATTGGTTGGAAATTACTTTCGCAGTAGTACTTTTGTAAGTTTGGAAGGTAGGAGATGAAGTACTGGCGGAACTTAAGCTGTGAGAACAGGTCGTGAGTCTTGGTTGAGTCTCGGTCCGGCACACCATTTTAATGTGCCAAGAAGTTTCGTACCAGCGCACGCTCTGCTGCAGAGTGGAAACTTCATTCTTGAAATAAACAGATTTTAATATAACTTCGTCAAAATTCGTTAAACGGGACTTGCCGCGTAAGTAGTTTCGTACGGTTTACATTAAAATACCAGAGACATGCACTGTCTTATACACACATTTTCCAAACGTCTTTGTTGAGAATAATGAGCAGTTGCCTACAAATGACGATACCATGTTGAGGTGACGTAAAGTGATAGCATATAAGATACTATTTTTTAAATTATCCCGTGACTTACTCACATGCATTGTAAGCGTATGCTGTCAATTGTGGAAAGCATTTCTTTTATTTTTTTTATGAAAAATCTTTATTGTGTTGTTGTGGTCTTCAGTCCTGAGACTGGTTTGATGCAGCTTTCTATTCTACTCTATCCTGTGCAAGCTTCTTCATCTCCCAGTACCTACTGCAACCTACATCACTTTGAATCTGCCTAGTGTATTCATCTCTTGGTCTCCCTCTACGATTTTTACCCACCTCGCTGCCCCCCAATACTAAATTGGTGATCCCTTGATGCCTCAGAACATGTCCAACCAACCGATTCCTTCTCCTAGTCAAGTTGTGCCACAAACTTCTCTTCTCCTCAATCCTCTCCAGTACCTCCTCATTAGTTATGTGATCTACCCATCTAATCTTCAGTATTCTTCTGTAGCACCACATTTCGAAAGCTTCTATTATCTTCTAGTCCAAACTATCTATCGTCCATGTTTCACTTCCATACATGGCTTCACTCCATACAAATACTTTCGGAAACGACTTCCTGACACTTAAATCTATACTCGATGTTAACAAATTTCTCTTCTTCAGAAACGCTCTCCTTGCCATTGCCAGTATATATTTTATATCCTCTCTACTTCGACCATCATCAGTTATTTTGCTCCTCAAATAGCAAAACTCCTTTACTACTTTAAGTGTCTCATTTCCTAACCTGATTCCCTCAGCATCACCCGACTTAATTCGACTACATTCCATTATCCTCGTTTTGCTTTTGTTGATGTTCATCTTATATCCTCCTATCAAGAAACTATCCATTCCGTTCAACTGCTCTTCCAAGTCCTTTGCTGTCTCTGACAGAATTACAATGTCTTCGGCGAACCTCAAAGTTTTTATTTCTTCTCCATGGATTTTAATACCTACTCCGAATTTTTCTTTTGTTTCCTTCACTGCTTGCTCAATATACAAATTGAATAACATCGGGGAAAGGCTACAACCCTGTCTCACTCCCTTCCCAACCACTGCTTCCCTTTCATGTCCCTCGACTCTTATAACTGCCATCTGGTTTCTGTACAAATTGTAACTAGCCTTTCGCTCCCTGTATTTTACCCCTGCCACCTTCAGAATTTGAAAGAGAGTATTCCAGTCAACATTGTCAAAAGCTTTGTTTTTCCATTCGTCTGTAAAGAATTCGCGTTAGTACTTTGCAGCTGTGGCTTATTAAACTGATTGTTCGGTAATTTTCACATCTGTCAACACCTGCTTTCTTTGAGATTGGAATAATTATATTCTTCTTGAAGTCTGAGGGTATTTCGCCTGTCTCATGCATCTTGCTCACTAGATGGTAGAGTTTTGTCAGGACTGGGTCTCCCAAGGCTGTCATTAGTTCTAATGGAATGTTGTCTACTCCCGGGGCCTTGTTTCGATTCAGGTCTTTCAGTGCTCTGTCAAACTCTTCACGCAGTACCATATCTCCCATTTCATCTTCATCTACATCCTCTTCCATTTCCATAATATTGTCCTCAAGTACATCGCCCTTGTATAGACCCTCTATATACTCCTTCCACCTCTCTGCTTTCACTTCTTTGCTTAGAACTGGGTTTCCATCTGAGCTCTTGATATTCATACAAGTGGTTCTCTTTTCTCGAAAGGTCTCTTTAATTTTCCTGTAGGCAGTATCTATCTTACCCCTAGTGAGATAAGCCTCTACATCCTTACATTTGTCCTCTAGCCATCCCTGCTTAGCCATTTTGCACTTCCTGTCGATCTCATTTTTGAGACGTTTGTATTCCTTTTTGCCTGCTTCATTTACTGCTTTTTTATATTTTCTCCTTTCATCAATTAAATTCAATATTTCTTCTGTTACCCAAGGATTTCTACTAGCCCTCGTCTTTTTACCTACTTGATCCTCTGCTGCCTTCACTACTTCATCCCTCAAAGCTACCCATTCTTCTTCTACTGTATTTCTTTCCCCCATTCCTGTCAATTGTTCGCTTATGCTCTCCCTGAAACTCTGTACAACCTCTGGTTCTTTCAGTTTATCCAGGTCCCATCTCCTTAAATTCCCACCTTTTTGCAGTTTCTTCAGTTTTAACCTACAGTTCATAACCAATAGATTGTGGTCAGAGTCGACATCTGCCCGTGGAAATGTCTTACAATTTAAAACCTGATTCCTAAATCTCTGTCTTACCATTATATAATCTATCTGAAACCTGTCACTATCTCCAGGCTCCTTCTATGTATACAGTCTTCTTTTATGATTCTTGTTTATTATCATCCATTAATTTTCTTTCGTTTTCTTTAATTAACATAGTTCCATAACATGAACCATCCTTGCAAATACTGAATATTGCACTGAATTTACATCGAGGATCACTTTTTATCCAGTTATATGATTTTTCCATTCCCACACCAGTGAGCTTTCCGCATTCTGATCCAGACACAAGGCTCACTATGAACAAAACGGCTATTCATAAACATGGGCGAAAAGCTGAACTAAATGCTACTTATTTCCACTCAATAAAAACCAGACATCGGGACGGCAATAACAGTAACGACGGGCCATAGCAGAGTACAGTCGACAATAACGATTTAAGAGTGGCATTACGATGGAATGCGCAGGACTGCGTCAACTGTCTTCATTCAGTTTCTCGCAAAGACTGGTTTGATTCGAAAGAAATGAATGAGTAATCAAACCTTTACGTAAAGGTACAATCAACTGAATCGGTTCTTATCATTTGGTTGGGTCAATAGACTCGTTTCACTCGATAGAAATGAATGAATAATTCAACCGGTACGCAAAAACTGCAACGGAATAAGTCTGTTGCTTCCCAACAAACGACCGAAGCGACTGTTAGCAATCTGTTGTTCCCTTCAGCAGATCAAATGAGGAGTCAGTGCACTAAACAGCTGTGCAGTACCGTCTAGTGCCTGTCAGAAAGTGCTAATTAACTAGAGCTTGCTAGTAGTTACGAAAGGGAAGCTGCACGCACTGTTACTCACGTGATTCGTTATGAAAACAGTCAAAATCCGCAAGTAGCATGTGTACAAAACGAAACGCCTCGCATTGTACATGAAAACGTAATATTATATTGGTTAGAACCTACTAATACATTTAAAAAAGTTTAAAAGATCGATAAAGACAGGCAGAATACTAAAAATAGCCACCTATCGCGCACTTGACCGTGCTGCTGATCTGTGCATGCGTTGCAGTGGTGACTAGTATAGATGATCTTTTATACTAATCAAAGATTATGTTGCGCAGGACGCACGGACATACAGTACTAGACTGGCAACACCGTATACAGTATCACTGGTGGCACTGAAGCCAGCAGTTTAAAATAGCAATATGGTTGGCTGGTTGGTTGGTTTAAAAGAGGGGGGGAAGGGAGCAACCTACCAGATCATCGGTCCCTTGTTCCGAAGGAAACAATGCCACAAGGGTGAGAATAAGACAATGAGACAACACAAAACAGAATGAAAGGAAAAACCACAACAACGACTGAAGGGCAACAAACACTTAAATGGACAAAAGGGGAGAAGAAAACGACAAAGACGCAAGAAACAGGTAGAAGAAGTTAAAACAAGAAAGCAGGTTACCATGGCTGGCTGGCCATGAGGATAAAAAGGAAAAGCCAGCCACTCTGCAACACATTAAAAACCCCACTCTGAAAGCACGGATAGAGGACACACAGGGACAATGGACATGTGCTAAAACTTACGGCAAATGATAAAACTCACCCTCAAGAATAAAACGTAAAACTAAAGCTGCTGTTGCGGCATTGTCGCCCAACACCGAAGGTAGGGTGGTGGGAAAGCTAAAAGTCCGCCGCAGAGCGGCTGGAAGTGGGCAGTCCAGCAAGAGGTGGACGACCGTCATTCGTGAGCCACAGGACACCGAGGTGGGTCCTCGCGACAGAGGAGGTAACCATGTGTCAGCCACGTATGGCCAATGCGGAGCCGACAGAGAACCACTGAGTTCCTTCGAGAGGTGCGCACAGAGGTCTTCCACACATTCGTAGTTTCCTTAATGGCACGCAGCATGTTGTGCGTTCTGAGGTTAAGCCATTCCGTCTCCCAAAGCCGTAAAACTTTGCGGCGTAATACTGAACGCAGGTCAGTTTCAGAGAAGCTGATCTCCATAAGCGGTTTATGTGTAGCCTGTTTGGCTAGCCTGTCGGCAAATTCGTTGCCTGGGGTTCCGACGTGATCTGGGGTCCAGACAAACACCACTGAACGACTGGACCTTTCTAGGGCGTAGATGGACTCCTGGATGGTCGCTACCGAAGGATGAAGAGGGTAGCACTGGTCGATAGCTTGTAGGCTGCTCGAGGAGTCAGTACACAGGAGAAATGACTCGTCTGCGCATGAGCGGATGTCCTCAAAAGCACGAGATATGACAGCCAGGTCTACAGTGAAAACACTTCAGCCATCTGGCAGGGAGTACTGTTCCATATGTCCTCCATGAACTCAGGCAAAGCCAACGTGACCATCAGCCATCGAACCATCAGTGTAAACCACTTCATGGCCCCGGTACATGTCGGGAACCGAGAGGAAGTGATAGCAGAGAGTCGCAGGGTTAAATGAGTCCTTAGGGCCATGTGAAAGATCCAGGTGAAGCAGCGGACTAGGTGTACACCATGGAGGTGTTCGTGAATGAACCTCAAGTATATGTGGTAAAGGCAAGGACTCCAGTTCGGAGAGAAGTGATCGCACACCAACTGCAGTTGTAAGCCCTGACGTGGGCCGCCGATGCGGGAGATGAACCGCCGTGGGCGAGAAAAGGAGACGATAATTCAGATTTCGGATGCGCGGGATGTGCAACGTAACTGGAGAGCAATTGCGCAGGCCTAACTTGCAGTGGAGGGACTCGGGCCTCCACCAGGACGCTGGTCACAGGACTCATCCTGAAAGATCCTATCGCTAGGCGAACGCCACAGTGGTGCACTGGGTCCAGTAAACGCAACGCTGAGGGTGCCACCGAACCATAAACCAGACTCCCATAGTCTAGGCGGGATTGAACAAGGGCTCTGTAGAGCTGCAGCAGCGTAGAGCGATTTGCACCCCAGTTGGTGTTTCTCAGGCAGCGGAGGGCATTGAGGTGCTGCCAGCACTTCCGCTTAACCTGACGGAGGTAAGGAAGTCAAGTCAATTGGGCATCGAAAACCAGTCCTAAGAGTCGATATGTCTCCATTACAGTGAGTGGATCGTCATTAAGGTAAATTTCTGGTTCTGGATGAACGGTACGACGCCGACAGAAGTGCATGACACACGACTCCGAAAACTGAAAACTGTAGGCTAGAGCCCATGACTGCGCCTTCCTGGCTCCCTGTAGGCGCCGCTCAGTAAGGCTAGTACTCGAGGAGCAGTACAAAATGCAGAAGTCGTCTGCATACAGAGACGGTGAGACAGACGGCCCTACAGCTGCTGCTAGATCATTAAAGGCCACTAAAAACATACACTCGATATGGACCCCATTCTCCTAGGATATGGGGCGAACTATTAGAGGCACCAACTTGGAAAGTACCAAGCGACAGGAAACTCTGGATAAAAATCGGGAGTGGGTCTCGGAGACCCGACTCGTATAATGTGGCAAGGATACGATATCTTTAGGTGGTGTTATACACTTTTCATAAATGGTTCAAATGGCTCTGAGCACTATGGGACTCAACTGCTGTGGTCATAAGTCCCCTAGAACTTAAAACTACTTAAACCTAACTAACCTAAGGACATCACACACATCCATGCCTGAGGCAGGATTCGAACCTGCGACCGTAGCGGTCATGCGGTTCCAGACTGTAGCGCCTTTAACCGCTCGGCCACTCCGGCTGGCTTTTCATAAATCAAAAAAGACAGCAACGAGGCGTTGGCGTCTGGAAAAGGCTGTTCGGATGGCAGACTCAAGGGACACAAGGTTATCAGTGGTAGAGCGACCCTGGCGGAAGCCGCCCTGATATGCAGCCAGTAGGCCACGTGACTCCAGGACCCAGCCCAACCGCCGACACACCATATATTCCAGCAGCTTACAAAGAACGTTGGTGATGATGATAGGCCGATAGCTATCCACATCAAGTGGCTTTTACAGAGTTTAAACACCGGAATGATGGTGCTCTCCCGCCATTGAGATGGAAAGACACCATCGCACCAGATCCAGTTGAAGATGATGAGGAGATGTCGCTTGTAGTCAGATGAGAGATGTTTAATCATATGACAGTGGATCCGATCTGTTCCAGGAGTTGTGTCAGGGCAATGTGCAAGGGCACTGAGGAGCTCCCACTCTGTAAATGGGGCGTTGCAGGGTTCACTGTAGCATTTAGCGAACGAGAGGACTTTCCTTTCCATCCTCCCTTTGAGGGTGCAAAAGGCTGGGAAAGGGGGGGGGGGGGGTAGTTCTCCGACGCAGAGGCTCAGAAAAGTGCTCAGCAATCGCGTTTGCATCGGTAGACAACGCGCCATTGATGTTAATGCCATGAACACCTGTTGGGGTCTGGTACCCACAAAGACGTCTGGTCTTCGTCCAGTCTTGGGAAGGTGACTTCCGGCACCCAGTGGTCGGCACGTACCTCTCCCATCTCTTTTTTCCGTCGTTTTATAAGAAGGCAAACGCGGGCACGGAGCTGCGTAAAGGCTATTAGGTCCTCTAGGGAAGGGTGCCGCTTATGTCGCTGTAGAACTCGCCGACGCTCTTTAACTGCCTCAGCAACTTCCGACGACCACCAAGGGACTGTCTTTTGCTGGGGGCAGCCTAGAGAACGAGGGATCGCGTTTTCCACCGCAGAAACGATTGTTGTAGCCACCTGCTCAACCATAACATTGATATTACCGTGTGGGGGAGAGTCAACGGTGACCACAGAGGTGAAAGTTTCTCAGTCTGCCTTGTTTAAAGCCCATCTGAGCAAGCGTTCGTGGGCCTGATGCCGGAGCAGTGACAGGAAGATGGGGAAGTGGTCACTACCACACAGGTCGTCATGTGTTCTCCAGTGGGTAGGTAGGAGAAATCCTGGGCTGCAAGTGGATAAATCAATGTCCGAGTAACTACCACGAGCCACATTGAAATGTGTGGCGGCCCCAGTATTTAAGAGGCAGAGGTCGAACTGAGACAGTAAAGTTTCGACATCTCTGCCTTGGCCAGTAAGCACGGTGCCACCCCACAACGGGTTATGGGCGTTAAAATCTCCCAAAAGTGGGAAAGGTATAGGGAGTTGATCAGTCAGTGCAGCTAATGCATTTAGGGGTACTGCACCATCTGTAGGAAGATATACATTGCAGACAGTTATTTCCTGTGTCGTCCTTATTCTGACAGCCACAGCTTCAACAGGGGCACAGATGCACTACAGGGCATAAACGGAGTTTAGGACATAAACGGAAACTCCACCTGAAACTCGATTATAGTCATTACAGTTCCTGTAATACCCCTTATAGCCGCAGAGGGCAGGGAACCAGGTTTCTTTCAGGGCAATGCAGAAAGCAGGTGTAAAGCTTAACAGTTGCCGTAGCTCAGCCAGGCGGTGGAAAAAAACCCGCACTTCCACTGGAGGATAACATCGTGAGACTGGTAAGGCATAGAACATTCAGTGAGGCAGTTTAGGCCACCGAATTATTGCCTGAGCAGTCTATATCCATTGTTTCTGAGGGTCTGGCGTGATCTAGGTTCTCAGTGGACGCCAGAATCTCCACCTCATCCCCAGACGCAGAGCTTGTAGGTAGTGGTGGTGTGGGTGCCACCGCAATTTCCTTGGTCTTAGAGGTCTTCTTTTTGGACTTTTCTCACTACTCATTGGGTTTCTCTCGCTCGGAGGGCTTCACTAATTCAGTCTCCGGGACTGAGGAGCATCGTGAAGCCCTACAACCAGCTGCTTTTGGGCACTTCAGCCACTGGCAGGCGTCATCTTTCCCACTAGCAGAAACCTGGGAAGGGAGTGACCGAAGGGGACCCTTCCTGGGGAGAGGAGCCGAGGACGACTTACGCTTCTCCAGCTGGGGAGTGGGGAATGGTGTACCTGTTGGTTGGGGTTGGCATTGCTCCCAAGGCAGGTGGTGTGTGAGCAACAGGGAGGGGGGGGGGGATTCCCCCCCCCCCCACCATCAAGGGGCAGATGTAGCCTTTCGGCTCTGAGAGCCAACTGGAATTCGCACAACTGATGGGGCTACAACTATTCTCGTAGCGGCGGTGTATGAGGAGGTCATAGCCACAGGATGTAGGCGCTCATGTTTTCTCTTAGCCTCAGTGCAGGTGAGTCGGTCCAAGGTCTTGTATTCCATGATTTTCCTCTCTTTCTGTACAATCCTGCAGTGTGGCGAGCAAGGTGAATGTTGGTCTCTGCATTTGACACAGTTGGGAGGCGGGGCACATGGAGTATTGGGATGTGATGGACTTCCACAATCTCGACATGTGACGCTGGAAGTACAGCGGGAAGACATATGGCTAAACGTCCAGCACTTAAAGCACCGCATCGAGGAAGGGATATATGGCTTTACATCACAGCGGTAGACCATCACCTTGACCTTCTCAGGTAAGGTGTCACCCTTGAAGGCCAAGATGAAGGCACCAGTGGCAACCTGATTATCCCTCGGATCCCGATGGACGCACCGCACGAAATGAACACCTCACCGCTCTAAATTCGTGCGCGCAGCTCGTCGTCAGACTGCAAAAGTAGGTCCCTGTGGAATATAATACCCTGGACCATATTTAAGCTCTTATGTGGCGTGATGGTAACAGAAAAATCCCCCAACTTGTTACAAGCGCATAAAGCCCACGACTGAGCAGAGGATGCTGTTTTTATCAAGAATGCCCCAGAGCGCTTTTTGGACAAGCCCTCCATCTCCCCAAACTTGTCCTCTAAATGCTCTATAAAAAACCTGTGGCTTGATCGAAACAACGGAGTCTCCATACGAGGTATCAGTGTGAATAAGGTTCGCTGCCATCCTTAGTGTTCCTCCCATGGTGTGGCCAGAGAGGGAAAAAGTTTAGGGTCGTACTTTCTTGGATTGTACTGATACTCGGAACCCTTAGAGACATCTGGTGTCTGATCACCAACAAGTGATGACGTGGTACCCTTCATCGTGCGTTATCCGCCCTGATGCACCCACTCCGACCAGGGGCCCTCCCCATGGCGCGCCACCCAGCTGCAGGAAAAGCCACCTGGCAGGATGACCTTTGCCGAGAGTCCCAATGCCCCAGGGTAACGGGCATCTACTCCTTGGCATACATGGGGAGTTAACGGCGCAAGCATCAGCAGAGCGATTCCTGTGTTGTCAGGGGGGCTACAGCCAGCAGGATTCATGTCGGCCCCACCACAACGGACTGGCTACCATGCTGGATATGAGGTGCAAAGAAGTCCATGGTCATCGTCGGCCCAGAAAGCGACACTGCATGGTTGGTGGAAAACGCACCCAGGAAGGTGTCCTCGCCCAAGTGATGGAGAATGAGCTGGACTGCAATGCGACGACGAGGAAGTGGGCTAAACATCTCAAGACATGATGTACACGATGCACCATGTAAGACGCCCTTCCCCAATTGGCTCGCTCTTTGGAAAAATTTTGAAAAATTGGGGTCAAACCCTGCAGGGGACTATCTTATAAATGCCGAAACGTGTGAGACTCCTTTCAGTCGGCTCTTACGACAGGCAGGAATACCTCGGGCATATTCTAATCCTGGGACCCACAGGGGGGAATAGCAATATTGTGGCGAGCGCAAAGGACTTGTAAACGGCTGTTTATGTACTGATAAAACACACGTAAGAAATGGGAATAAACTGATACAACTACATTACCTTTAGAGTTTTGACATAATGGTAAATATATGCCTCATGTTGATTGTAATTTTTCGTACAGCAGATGGAAGATAACAAGGATAGGAACATGTCTGAACGCAAGCATAATTAGAAACATCTTACGTATTTTTGCTTTTGTACTGTATTAAGCCTAAATAATCACATTACAGTTTGTCTTATCCGAAATACCTGTGATATTTAAATAGTTTATGTGTATTTTAGAGGGTTTAATAATCTGGTATTAACAGACACAGATTAATAATGTGGTTTTAATCAGTTTTGATTGACTTAGACTTTTCTTCGAATAGTATGCTCGTTATGAAAGTGCTCCTATAAGTAGAACGTGCTATTTGTCGCTGACAACAAGTTTCTTTATTCATTTGAGTGTTCCTACAAAAACTACAGACTGCTTTAAACTTGCAGATATGTAAACTGATATCCTTCTCGTATCATGATTCTACATCGTATGTGTTAAACTTAGCTAGTACGCAGATGTTTGCTCGACTCCAGAAATTCTTTAAACCACCTCGTGAAGCTTAAAACGCCATTTCATTTCAGAAAATCGTGTTAGTGCCACACACAAACTTCCTGGTGCCGCCATCTTACCTCACCAAACTTTAGGCTTCAGTAAAACGTATGTCTTTGCCAGTCTATAATGTACAGTCCGTCTGTGGCAGGACGTCCTAGGTATCACCATGGAGGTACAGTAAAGGGAGATGGCTCTACAGACTAACGTAATACCTTGCCTTGAAGCCGGTGGCACTACGTTAGCCACCCAAAAACATTAGCAAACTATTATTTACGACTGCGTCTAGTTGTTAATTTTATCGTGTAAGCACGACAGTTGTTTTTGATGGAAAACGTTACAGTACTCTCGTGAATAACACCTCAGGACGGGGTTTTCGTAAGTCTTTCTGGTCTTAAACGCACATTTAATTCAATAATATGACAAGTTATGCCTTTTTTATATATATTGGTTAATGTTATACGCTTGAAAACGGTAACCAACAAGAGGAGAACGTGATGTGAAAAGCTGCTTTCGTAACCCAGAATTTTCCTTTATACGGACAGCCGAAGTTGATGTTCTGTCAATGTCAGCTTCCCGAAAATGACGAGAACGTATTTTATTATGTGTGGTCGGATTCCAATTATTTTACCCTTCTCACAGTGTTCACCCAGAGAGCTTTTGGAGTTGGTTTGATCGGAAATCTGAAGTCAAACGACAGAAGTGAACCACCACGGTAAAAGTAAACAGAGCAACAAAAATTCATGTATATAAAAGAAAATATCGCTTGAGCCAGTGCAATCATGAATGAAATGTGATTCCTTTACACTTGTAGACTATAATCAAAATGATTAGTTCTACAATAAATGACGCTAGCTCTGATTTTTTATCAAAACACTTCCACCAGAATCTAAGGTTTGGAGCAACCAACAAGAGCGACAAGAGGGACGTCAGCTTCAAGTTTTTGACGCCATGACAACTCCCCTTATTATACCGTATGGTAGGCGCCGAGACGTCATGCAGCTTGCACTGCCTACTGCTCGCGGACGAGTGTAGCGATGTATTCCACTCCGCAAGTACACAAGAGAGGGCAGTGTTCGATATTCTGGCCGGTTTTATCAACCTTTCAAACTTTAAAAAATGTACTACCAGATTGTAAGCAATAGTCTACTACGTTTTCATGTAAAATGTGAGGTTTTTCTCTTTGTACACAGCCGTTGTGGCTGAACGGTTCTAGGCGCTTCAGTCTGGAACCGTGAAAGGTCTCTGTTGGATTCCTTTCATGTTAATTTTTTAAAACTGTTGTCATTTACGACATACATTCCACTTCTAAATTTACTGTGGTGTTCCTGACTATCTAGGAGGAGACTGAGCAGTGGAACGTGTTACTTTTACACATAATCAAGAACGATCTGTCACACTACTACACTTTAAAACACAATTTATATGTAATTCATGTCACACAGTCTCATACGGAACCTACATCCGCTTTATTTTATATACTGTATATGATAAGATACTGTCATCCCCCTTCCCTTCTGTGTGAAAGGATGAATGAGCAAATGTATTTCTAGTTGCATGGTTGATGGTGGCAGACAAGCCTGTCTGCTAGAGAACAGTAGGACCAACGTCGGAACAGGTAGCTACGCTTTCTAAAAGCAAAGAGGTTTCTATTCTTAGTATGGACCTGTCCGTCCCTTGTCATGTTGGTATAGGAAGCTGCCTCTCTGGTCACTTCCGTTTTGTATCTGGAAGCACCTTTGGTAGGGGCCCACGGGCAATCAGTCCGCGGCGAGCGTCTGAAGTGGTAAGATCTCAGGCTAAGCGCGCCTCTGCGAAGTCCGTAGGACAATGGATTTCTTAAGTTCAGCCTAACTGAAAACTTAATCACCTTTATTTCACGTTTAGATCTAAAATATCTTATGTTATCTTAAATTGCAACGCAGTGTAATTCGAGTGTGAAGTTTAGAATATCTTCCAGTAGTTGCTTTGTCACTACTTTGTGAGTAAAGTGGAACCACGTTTTGAGGATCCGTAACTCTAAGATCAAATGTGTGTGAGATTATAACGTCTCGTCTTGACAATATTTTCCAATATAGCAACTTTTCTTTATGTTCAACCCACGTGGGGTGTACTTTGTGAGACCAGTACCAGGTGCTTATACAATTGTTTGACCCATCAGGTTAATAGTAAGACGATAGTAACCAGTTCGAGGTTTTTCTTTTGTAAATTGCTATTCGATGTAATTTATTTTAATTATCAAAATTATTGTGGAGTTACGCTCTTTGTGTAAACCAAGTTGACCACGTGTAGCATGTAGTGTAATCATCAAAGCAGCCCTCAGCTATTCTTTTCGGGAAGATTTCACAGAGAGTTAGTATGAATTTAGTATACCAGTGTGTGGTAAATTCATGACGGACAGGATTGCGCTACGAACGTAACTGCTTTGGGTGAAAATTGAATCGGTTGATTGTGGTTAATTTCCACTTGCATATGTTTCAACGTTCTTCGTGTGTTATTTTATGAATGTAGTGTTGTATGCAGTCTCCCAAACTTGGCTCCATATTTGATGTGTTCCGTAAGATTACAAACTCACATTTTCACAATCCTAAATAAGGCACCAGTTTAGTTATGAATCAAGTTTAATATGCTGAAATTTTAACGGAACAATGATCAATGTTAAAATAAATGTCCAAATGTAAACTGATTTATTTCTTTTTATTTAAATTCTCTTTCACCAGTTGTCGTAAGATGACTATTAAAAGATTATAATTAATGTTAGTCTGGTTGGAAATTTGGTAAGCTAGACTGGATACCTGATGAAACAGTTACTCAGTAATGCAAGGTTAACTTCCCCAGATAGCTCACGTCTTTTAACCCGCTTTTATTGTCTTGAATATCAGTACCTCTTTCAGAACAAATTAATCCATCAACATTACAACCGCGCGATTGCTATGGTCGCAGGTTCGAATCCTGCCTCAGGCATGGATGTGTGTGATGTCTTTAGGTTAGTTAGGTTTAGGTAGTTCTAAGTCTGGGGGCTGATAACCTCAGATGTTAAGTCCCATAGTGTTCAGAGCCATTTGAACCATTTCTTTGTACACAAGCTGTTTGTGGCTATTGATCGTTTATATTACTGATCACGTCAGAAACGGCGGGTGGAGCTTATGTTTTATAACCCCTAGCGTTCGCAACCTGGTTAGCATTTCGTGACGGGCACCAGTCGGTACCATACAGCAACTCTGTGCACTGGCTGCTCACGTCATACGTGTAACACATGCTTTTATATCGTAACTTACGTTTTAAGTAATAAATGAAAGACGCTAGTTAAGTTTTGTTGTACAGTATTACTTTTATTGTGTTAACCTGTTTTCGACTTGCTGGGCCATCTTCAGACATTTACTGACTATTGTCGCCAAAGAAGTTATAGTGTTTGTATATGACGTTGGAAAAAAAGTTACACGTCTAGATTTAAGCAGAAACATACAGTAAATAACATCTTTGACAGCGTGGTGGTAATGCAATATAAAAATTAAAAAGTCGAACAGTGAATACATATAAAAGGAGTGGAAATGAAGTCCCATGCTTCTTGACAGAGCGTAGGAGAACGATGCGGGAGACCCGCACCGCCGTACTAGGCAACGACGTAATGGAGGTGGTTTGCCGTTGCCTTCCACCGATCGTAATGGGGATGAAGGATGATGACGACACAACACCCAGTCATCTCGGGGCAGGTGAAAATCCTTGACCCCACCGGGCATCGAACCCGGAATCTGTGTTCGGGAAGTGAGAACGCTGCCGCGAGACCACGAGCTGCTAACTGTATAAAAGGAGTAAACAGGAAAAGACTCTAACACAAAACTGAAACAGTACATAATAGTTTATATTAATAAACCAAAGCAATAAAACGAAATAAAGTTAGAACTTGACAAGGCTACTTCAGGAGGTATAAATAGGGTTACCAGATTATCTAATGGAAATGTAGGACACACTGGTAAAAAATGTAGGACATTTGTCAAAAATGTAGGAAACCATCGCTCAATGAAAAAAATTATGTAAATTTCAAATTAAAGTGCTACTTATAATACCCACAGGCATATACATTAATATTTTTTAAAAATTCTGACACATACAATGTTAAATATGAGAATCAACAGCAGTCAGTTATAATTCTCTGAAGAACTAATCCTGTGCAAAACATTTAACTTGCTTGAAATACAATCAAAAAATTCCAAACAACTGTAGATTTTAAAATTATACTTTATAAAAACAATACCTTTGACCGAATCAACAGATAATCTGTCCCTTTTATCTGTCCACTGTGCTCTTATTAGTGAAAATACTCTTTCAACATTAGCATTATGTACAGGAATAGCAAAAAAATACTGAATTAGTTTCAACAGTTCAGAATGGCAGCCCTCATGCTTGCTACCACTAAAATATCTAACCCATTTATCACTGCAGGACAATTTCTCAAGTTCAGAGCTATGATGCTACAAAAACTGGTTCACATTTCATATCTCATCACAACACTTGAAATCATCTACACTCCTGGAAATGGAAAAAAGAACACATTGACACCGGTGCGTCAGACCCACCATACTTGCTCCGGACACTGCGAGAGGGCTGTACAAGCAATGATCACACGCACGGCACAGCGGACACACCAAGAACCGCGGTGTTGGCCGTCGAATGGCGCTAGCTGCACAGCATTTGTGCACCGCCGCCGTCAGTGTCAGCCAGTTTGCCGTGGCATACAGAGCTCCATCGCAGTCTTTAACACTGGTAGCATGCCGAGACAGCGTGGACGTGAACCGTATGTGCAGTTGACGGACTTTGAGCGAGGGCGTATAGTGGGCATGCGGGAGGCCGGGTGGACGTACCGCCGAATTGCTCAACACGTGGGGCGTGAGGTCTCCACAGTACATCGATGTTGTCGCCAGTGGTCGGCGGAAGGTGCACGTGCCCGTCGACCTGGGACCGGACCGCAGCGACGCACGGATGCACGCCAAGACCGTAGGATCCTACGCAGTGCCGTAGGGGACCGCACCGCCACTTCCCAGCAAATTAGGGACACTGTTGCTCCTGGGGTATCGGCGAGGACCATTCGCAACCGTCTCCATGAAGCTGGGCTACGGTCCCGCACACCGTTAGGCCGTCTTCCGCTCACGCCCCAACATCGTGCAGCCCGCCTCCAGTGGTGTCGCGACAGGCGTGAATGGAGGGACGAATGGAGACGTGTCGTCTTCAGCGATGAGAGTCGCTTCTGCCTTGGTGCCAATGATGGTCGTATGCGTGTTTGGCGCCGAGCAGGTGAGCGCCACAATCAGGGCTGCATACGACCGAGGCACACAGGGCCAACACCCGGCATCATGGTGTGGGGAGCGATCTCCTACACTGGCCGTACACCACTGGTGATCGTCGAGGGGACACTGAATAGTGCACGGTACATCCAAACCGTCATCGAACCCATCGTTCTACCATTCCTAGACCGGCAAGGGAACTTGCTGTTCCAACAGGACAATGCAGGTCCGCATGTATCCCGTGCCACCCAACGTGCTCTAGAAGGTGTAAGTCAACTACCCTGGCCAGCAAGATCTCCGGATCTGTCCACCATTGAGCATGTTTGGGACTGGATGAAGCGTCGTCTCACGCGGCCTGCACGTCCGGCACGAACGCTGGTCCAACTGAGGCGCCAGGTGGAAATGGCATGGCAAGCCGTTCCACAGGACTACCTCCAGCATCTCTACGATCGTCTCCATGGGAGAATAGCAGCCTGCATTGCTGCGAAAGGTGGATATACACTGTACTAGTGCCGACATTGTGCATGCTCTGTTGCCTGTGTCTATGTGCCTGTGGTTCTGTCAGTGTGATCATGTGATGTATCTGACCCCAGGAATGTGTCAATAAAGTTTCCCCTTCCTGGGACGATGAATTCACGGTGTTCTTATTTCCATTTCCAGGAGTGTATTACAATGCCTTTATCACTCAAGAACTGTACACACTTTCGTTCATCATCCATGCATACTTTATCATTTAAATTTAACCACCTAAAACAACTGAGTTCTGAAAAGGACACAAACCATTTATCTAAATAGCGCAGACATTCGCTATACAACGAAACAGCCTCCTGCTCAAAAATGGCAGCTTCTTTATCAAGGCCCTCCTCCCTAGAACTTATCAAGACGTTTTTCGTCTTTAGTTTCGGCGTGCAGTCCATGGATTTGTATGATGCGTGGTGATTAACAACTTGAAATGCAAGCGTTTAATATCTGAAGTACCGACAGAATTTTCAGATATTTTATGATTCGTTGTCTCGATTTCCCGTCATTCATCGCACAGTTACCAACATCTACACAGCACGCAGACACCGCCGACACCGAAGTCCATTTTAACCCAGAGTTCAAATGCTGTGTAGCCACATCCGTCGCTCTTTGCTACTATGGAATGTATATGCTGTATCACTGTAGCTGTGTTGCCATAGCGACTTACAGTTGCGGCTAATAACCAATTATGCGTTTCTATTTTCACAGCTGTCAGTTCATTTCTAACGATCACTGTTTTGTTTCTGAAAATGTAGGACATTAGAGGCTTTTCAAAATTTCCCCCCGGACGCCGGACAAACGGTTAAAATGTAGGGCATGCCCGGGACTTTAGGTATAAAACATGGGAACTGAAACACAAACCGGTTTAAAGAAAGAATTATCAATGTAACTACAAATTATGTGAGGAACATAAGCAAAGCAGGAAAATGGAGGAGTATGAGGGACTATACAGTAAATGGTTGTAAGGTTGCTAAGTATAGACCTATGTCATGCAGTACTCATCATAAATACTAAGTATATATTTCGTAACTTTGCCCTGAGGATTGTCTTAAACACCGAAACCGGTAACCATAATTAAAAATGTGTACTGTTTTTTTGCAATATGGACTGCTCTTACACTGAAGCGCCAAATAAACAGGTATAAGCATGGATATTCAAACACAGAGATATATAAACAGGCAGAATACGGCGCTGCCGTCGGCAACAACTATATAAGGCAACAAGTGGTTGGCGCAGTTTGATCGGTTACTGCTGCTACAACGGCAGGTTATCAAGATTTTAGTGAGTTTGAACGTGGTGTTATAGTCGGCGCACGAGCGATGGCAGACAGCATCTCCGAGGTAATGATGAAGTGGGGATTTTCTCGTACGACCATTTCACGAGTGTAGTGTAAATATCAGGAATCCGGTAAAACATCAAATCTCGGACATCGCTGCGGCCGGAAAAAGATTATGGAAGAACGGTACCAACGACGACTGAAGGGAATTGTTCAACGTGACAGACGTGCAACCCTTTCGCAAACTGCTGCATATTTCATAGTTGGGTCATTAACAAGTGTCAGCGAGCGAACCATTCAACGAAACATCATCGATATGGGGTTTCGGAGCGGAAGGCCCACTCGTGTACTCTTGATGATGGCACGACACAAAGCTTCACGCCTCACCTGGGCCCGTCAACACCGACATTGGACGGTTGATTGATTGGAAAGATGTTGCCTGGTCGGACGAGTCTCGTATCAAATTGTATCGAGCGGATGGACTTGTACGGGTATGAAGACAACCTCATGAATCTATGGACCCTGCATGTCAGCAGGGGACTTTTCAGGCTGGTGGGGGCTCTGTAATGGTGTGGGGCGTGTGCATTTGAGGTGATATGGCCCCCCTGATACGTCTAGATACGACTCTGACAGGTGACACGTACTTAAGCATCCTGTCTGATCGTCTGCATCCATTCATGTCCATTGTGCATTCCGACGGACTTGTGCAATTCCAGCAGAACAATGAGATACCTCACACGTCCGGAATTGCTACAGAATGTCCCCACTAACACTTTTCTGACACTTCTGCTAGCCACCAAACTCCCCAGACATGAAAATTATTGAGCATATCTGGGATGCCTTGCAACGTGTTGTTCAAAAGAGATCTCTACCCCACGTACTATTACGGATTTACGGACAGCCCTGCAATTTTCATGGTATCAGTTCCCTCCAGCACTTCTTCAGACATTATTCGAGTCGTTCCACGTCGTGTTGCAGCACTCCTGCGTTCTCGCATAAGGGGAGGGGGAGGGGGCTACACGATATTATGCAGGCGTACCAGTTTCTTTGGCTCTTCAGTGTATCAAGATATTAAGCACTATTGCTGTGCTAAATTATTTTCTGACCCTCTCAGGCATGCATTGTGGCACATGGGAGGCAGCCCTAGGTCTGTCGAAATGCGGTGCCGAGCCAAAGGTCTCGGAGTGTCGGGACCCCGCCCTCGCACTGTTGATCGGCGGGACAGATTTGCTGGCTGGGGTCACGTAGCGGCGCGAGTCAAGGCCGCAAGCTGCCTCTCCGCCGCTTCCGTCCCCTGGCGCTCGGCCTCAAACAGACCGCTGCGACGCGAAGCCGTGCCCAATGCCGCGTTTCCACGTCGCCCGGCCTTATAACACTTGGCGTGCGCACGCCGGTCGGAAGTCTGTATGAGGCTCGTGTCACCTTATAAACAACTTGTGCGTAGTGTCTGGGTGATGTCTCAGAGGGTCACAAGCTTATATCATTTTATCACAGGGACTTAATGGACATAAAACTAACCTTTTCTGGGTCAGTTTTTTGTGTTATTTTATTAATGTTCGAGCTACAGAAGTGAAGCGATGAGACTAGCGTTTTAGGACGCTAAAGGCCGGGGTCATCAACGTCCAGAACATGCAGCCAGAACCGGGCGGACGACTTGGTTTCAAATGCTAATGTGAAGTTTGTTCTGAAGAAGACGGATTTAAATCAGCCGAAACCATGGTCAAGGTTATTTGGAAACCACCATTTATTGCAACTGGTTGGCTGGGTTTTGTTACTGCTGTTCTGCAACCGTTGCTGTAGTGCACCCTTGTTCAAAATATGCCGGCATGTAGCCACTAACACGGCCTGTTATTGTAAATTATTGGTTTTACTGAGGAGACCAGTCCTTGATTCTAGGGGCCTTAGTTTTTACATATGACATACGGATCGTTGCCGATACATGTCATGTGGACACAGGTTTTATTGAATGAATTGGCGATACATGTCATTTGGAGACAGCTTTTACTGAATGAATTGCTAAGGTGAAGTTTGTTTCTCCTTCTACATCTACATCTACATGGTTACTCTGCATTTCACACTTAAGTGCCTGGCAGAGAATTCATCGAACCATTTTCATACTACTTCTCTACCATTCCACTCTCGAATGGCGCGTGTGAAAAAGGAACACCTAAATCTTTCCGTTCGAGCTCTGATTTCTCTTATTTTATTATGATTATAATTTCTCCCTACGCAGGTGGGTGTTAAAAAAATATTTTCGCATTCGGAAGAGAAAGTTGGTGATTGATATTCCGTAAATAGATCTCGCCGGAAAGAAAACTGCCTTTGTTTCGGTGACTGCCACCCCAACTCAGGTATCATGTCAGTGACACTCTCACCCCTGCTGCGCGATAACACGGAACGAGCTGCCCTTCTTTGCACTTTTTTGACGTCCACCGTCAATCCTACCTGGTAAGGATCCCACACCGCGCAGCAATACTCCAGCAGAGGACGGACAAGTGTAATGTAGGCTGTCTCTTTAGTGGGTTTGTCGCATCTTCTAAGTGTTCTGCCAACAAAGCGCATTCTTTATTTCGCCTTCCCCACAATATTATCTAAATGTTCTTTCCAATTTAAGTTGCTCGTAATTACTAGGTATTTAGTCGAATTGACAGGCCCTTGGATTTGTGCGATTTATCGTATACCCAAAAATTATTGGATTTCTTTTAGTACTCATGTGGATGACCTCGCGTTCTGAAGAAGTGGCTTTGAATCCGTCGAAACCGTGGGAAAAAGCACTCCGTCTTCAGGCCAAGTGGCCCATCGGGACCATCCGGCCGCCGTGTCATCTTCACTTGAGGATGCGGATAGGAGGGGCATGTGGTCAGCACACCGCTCTCCCGGTCGTTATGATGGTTTTCTATGACCGGAGCCGCTACTATTCGGTCGAGTAGCTCCTCAATTGGCATCACGAGGCTGAGTGCACCCCGAAAAATGGCAACAGCACATGGCGGCTGGATGGTCACTGATCCAAGTGTCGGCCACGCCCGACAGCGCTTAACTTCGGTGATCTTACGGGAACCGGTGTATCCACTGCGGCAAGGCCGTTGCCTGAAACCGTGGGAAGATTATTTGAAAAATTATTTGAAAAATCACCAACTATCGCAACTTGTTGACTGTCTTTTATTCCAACGATCTGTTTCTTAGTAGCTGGTGGCCTCAGCGTCTAACCTAACATTTCAAAGACATGTGGGACCTGGAGCCTGTAATCTTCCACCTCGTTCATTCTTCCATCTATTGTGTTAATTAAACAGTGACCAGTCCAAATGAATAATAAGCAAAGTCTTTTATGAAGATCTGAGAGGAACGAAGATTACAATAAACTTTCAAGTTTATTTAACTTGTCATGTTGAGATGGCTCCAGTTCTTCTTGTCCAGGGGGTCTGATTCTTGAAGCTGAAAATCTAACGCCTGGTTCTCACGCTTGGTTTAAAGTAAATAAGTTGGAAGATTGTTGTTGCAGGATTTATTACGTAAATATATTTTCCACTGATTTCCTCACATTTTAGTATATCATACAGTATTTTGATTTTTCACATTAACAAAGCCGAAATTACATTTTTCGCACCTATTATAAAAAAATACGGCCGATCACATCAGAGGTAAGCTTACCACTCTCACACTCTGCGGAAATAGCAATATTCGAAAGGGTTTACAATTTTTCTTAACAGTGAATTCCTACGTGTTTTCCTTATGTTATTAATATCGATTATTATTTCATAAATGAATGCCGCGCGGAGTGGCCACGAGGTTTGAGGCGCCATGTCGCGTACTGTGCGGCCTCTTCCGCCGGAGGCTCGAGTCTTCCCTCGGGCATGGGTGTGTGTGTTGTTCTTAGCATAAGTTAGTTAAGTAACGTGTAGGTCTACGGACTGATGACCTCAGCAGTTTGGTCCATTAGGAATTCACACTTTTGAACATAAATGATTGCAAAAATAAACATAGTAAATAGTAAAGGATTGCATAATTAATAATAGAAATTTTAAGTATGCAAATAATTCGTAATTTCAAAAGTTTCTAAAAAAGTAGTTTTTACTGTACATTCAGAGCCATCGATAACATTGAAACTAAATTTTTTGTACAAAGAAATAACTTTTCATAAATTTTAGATTGAAATATAACATACTGTGTATAAAATTATATGAAAATTTTTAGAAAAACAAATGAGATAAGATTGACCTGTCCAAAATTAAAAAAAATTAATACTGGTATCGACAACTACTGATGAGGAAAAGTAATGCTAGAGGAGGATGTCCCGCTACAATCCCTAAGTGTAAAGCGCTTGTCTGGAAACCGATAGCTCCCTCGGACAACGGAATATTTCAGTCTGTCTTTAACCTGACCATCACAGCTGAGCTACACTATCTGATCAAAAGTATCCAGACACCTACGAGGGTCACTCCAAAAAAAATGCACACAATTTTTTTTTAAAACCATCTTTTATTCTACATGTTTGAAAGTTTTACAGTGTGTAGATACATCCTTTAGGTACAATATTTTCATTTATCCGCATAATTTCCATCCCTCTCGACTGCCATCTTGGAACCAGCACCTGTATACCCGCACGATAAAATTCTGGACCAACTTGTTGGAGTCACTGCGTGGCAGCGTGTACAAGGGAGTCATCATCTTCAAACCTTGTTCCACGAAGAGAGTCTTTCAGTTCCCCAAAGAGATGATAGTCACATGGAGCCAGGTCAGGACTGTGAGGCGGGTGTTTCAGTGTTGTCCATCCGAGTTTTGCGATCGCTTCCGTGGTTTTTTGACTGACATGTGGCCGTGCATTGTCGTGCAACAACAAAACATCCTGCTTTTGCCGATGTGGTCTAACACGACTCAGTCGAGCTTGAAGTTTCTTCAGTGTCGTCACATATGCATCAGAATTGATGGTGGTTCCACTTGGCATGATGTCCACAAGCAAGACTCCTTCGGAATCGAAAAACACCGTAGCCATAACTTTTCCAGCAGAAGGTGTGGTTTTGAATTTTTTTTCTTGGGTGAATTTGATTGATACCACTCCATTGATTGCCTCTTCGTCTCTGGTGAAAAATGATGGAGCCATGTTTTATCATCTTCCAAGAAATTCATTTCCACCATTCTCGTACTGTTCCAAAAGTTCGCTGCATACCGTTTTTCTTGTTTCTTTGTAAGCCACTGTCAACATACTGGGAACCCACCTGGCACAAACGTTTTTAACGCCAACACTTTCAGTTTATGCAAACACTTCCTTCCACTATTCCAACGTAGCTTGACAATTCGTTCACTGTGATGCGTCTGTCAGCAGTCACCAATTCGTTAACTCTCTGCAAATTGTCTGGAGTGTGTGCAGTACGAGGCCTGCGAGGACAATCCTCAATATTGCCGTGCCCGCTTTCATCACGTAACCTGCTTGCCCACTGTACAGCGATCGACAGCAGCAGCTGCATACACCTTTTTCAACCTGTTGTGGATGTTTCCCACTATCTCGTTTTCACAGCACGGGAATTCTATGACAGCACGTTGCTTCTGACGAACGTCAAGTGTAGCAGCCGTCTTGAAGACATGCTGTGACAGCGCCACTCACGGGAACAGGTTGAACAAAGTTCGAAAACAAGCGGGAAGGATGTATCTACACACTGTAAAACTTTCACACATGCAGAATGAAAAGTATATTTTGACATAAATAGTGTGCATTTCTTTTGGAGTGACCCTCATATTACTGGACACCTATTATGGGGTGTGCTCATCCTTCACCGTTATGACAGCTTCAGATCTACTGTGTACACTTTCAGTGACGTATCTGAGTGTCTGTGGAGGAACGGCGACACATTCTTCCTCAACAGCCTACACCAGAGAAGCTGGAGATGTCGGTCGCCGGCATCTGGAACTTAGTCGACAATAAGACTGATCCTAAAGGTGTTCCGTTGGAACACCCACACATCGTAACACCTTCTCCACCGAACGTCACTGTCGCCGTTACACGCGATGGCAGGTAACACTCTCCAGGCATTCGGCAAACCCAGACCCTTACATCGGACTGCTGCAGACTAGAGCGTGATTCACCAAGCCAAACTGTCTCTTTTCTAGACATCCGTTGTCTCATAACGTCGCTCTTTACACCGCCTCAAGCATCGCGTGGCATTGACTAAAGAAATGTGTGGCTTATGAGGGGCCGCTCGAGCATCGTACCCCAGTCTCTTCAACTAATGACGCACGTTCATTGTACTAACTGGCCTGCAGCTTACACACTATAGCCTGCGGACTCTTACAAACAAACCACACTATTGACAGATCGTTACTGATAGAATGTGTGTTTACACACACACACACACACACACACACACACACACACACACACGGCGCAGACAGAACATAGATATATGAAATCTATTCCTAACTGTGAACGTGGACAACCATCAGCTGTATAACCGAATGACGGCATTGAAAATTTGTCGCAGACTGGGAGTCGAACCTGGATTTCCCGCTTATCGCGAGCGGTCGGCTTTCTGTTAGACTCTCCGAGCACGACTCAGGGCCAGACCTATAGTTCCGTATATTGTCAATCGTGTGTCTACTAACTGCACTCTTACGTTAATTATATATATTCCCATATAAGGGAGACATTTTAACTGAAAGTCGCTTGCTCGGTGTCGGAGGATAAATACGATATTGCAGCCCAGAATGAATTTTCACTCTACGAGGTGCGACAATAAAGTAATGAGACTGATTTTCTTTGCAAGATGTGGCAACCCTGCAGGCTTGCGTAGGCACAATATCTTTCAAATGGTTCAAATGGCTCTGAGCACTATGGGACTCAACTGCTGTGGTCATCAGTCCCCTAGAACTTAGAACTACTTAAACCTAACCTAAGGACATCACACACATCCATGCCCGAGGCAGGATTCGAACCTGCGACCGTAGCAGTCGCACGGTTCCGGACTGCGGGCCTAGAACCGCGAGACCACCGCGGCCGGCACAATATCTTTCACCTTGGTCTATACGCTACTTCTAGCCCAAGTGGCACATCGATGCAACTGCTCAATCGTGAGATGTGCTGTAATAAGTTAACACGTGTTTGTGTCTTTCGTCACGGAAATGGAACCGCATAATATTGCGCAACGGTATGCCATTTCTTTTTGCGTTAAATTGGGTGAAAACGCGACAACAGCTTACGGTAAGCTTCAGAAGGCTTTTGGAGAGGAGGTTATGTCAAGAACTCGTTTTTCGTTGGCGTAAAATGTTTAGTGAAGGCAGAACGAATGTTGAAGATGGAGACCGCAGTGGACGACCATCAACCTCACGGACGGTTGTCAACTTGGCCAGGGTGCTTGAACTCGTACGATCTGATCGAAGATTATCAGTGAAAATGATTGCAGAAGAACTGAACATCGCTCGAGAAACGGTTCGTCTAATAATAACTGAAGATTTTGGTATGAGAAAGATTTTCGCGAAAATGGTCCCAAAAAATCTCACACCACAATAGCGGAAAACACGGAAGAATGTGTCAGTCAGCCGATCTGTAAGAGCAAACGGAAATCAATACAGAATTGTTGAGCAGTGTTATCGCTGGTGATGAAAGTTGGTTTTTTTAGTACGATCCAGAGACAAAACGCCAATGTTCGCAATGGTGCCCAAAGGGATCACCCTGACCAAAAAAACCTCGCATGTCAAAATCAAAAGTGAAATGCATGCTTGTGTGCTTCTTTGATTCCAAAGCAATTATTCATAAAGAGTGGGTGCCTCCTGGACAAACAGTTTACCAATATTACTACAAAGAAATTTTAGAAAGATTTCGGAAAAGAGTTCTTCGTGTCTGTGCCAACATTGCTGACAATTGGATTCTGCATCACTATAATGCGTCGTCCCATACTGCTCTGACAGTACAGCAATTTTTAACCTCACAACAGATTTCCGTACTTCCACAGCCACCTTATTCACCAGATATCCCTCCATGCGACTTTTTTTTCTATTTCCAAGAGTCAAAACGGCGGTCAAGAGACCCCATTTCCAAACAACACAAGATGTCCAAAAAGCTGTGACGAGGGTCTTGGCGGATATTACATAAGATGAGTTCCAGAAATGTTACCATCAATGGCAGAAGCGCTGGAAAAAGGGAAATACTCTGAAGGAGACAACACTAAACTTGACTAAAACGGTAAGAAACATTTTTTTTCACATCAGTCTCATTACTTTATTGTCGAACATGGTACATGGAAGGGTGCGCTGATGTGAAGCTTCCTGGCAGATTAAAACAGTGTGCCGGACCGAGGCTTGTCCGCGAAAGCCAAAGGTCCTGAGTTTGAGTCTCGGTCCGGCATACAGTTTTAATCTGCCAGCAAATTGCGTGATAATGCAGTACGATATTGAAGTACGATGCCATGTTCCTTCGGAAATGCATGCATGTCCTAAGGAGCAGGCACTGCGGCGACAACAGCCGTTATGTGATACATGAAATGTATTCGAAGTTGCGAATATGGACAACCATCAGCTGGATAACGGACTGAATCGGCTGGGAATCTCATTTCCTGGAATAGAAGTGTCTTTAGTGGTGAGTCACGCTTTGACCTGAGCCCTGGTGACCGGCGAAGACGTATGTGAAGACGTCACATACATACTGCCCGACAACCAGGAATGATGGTCTGGGGTGCCATTCCCTTTCATGGCAGGACGTGTGTGATTGTCGTCCGCAGCGCTCTCACAGCATAGCGGTACGTCGACGATATTCTACTCACCGTTTCGTTGCCTTTAATCTCAAGCAATCCTGGGCTTACATTTCAGCAATTTAACGCCCGCCCGCACGCGGCGAAAGTTTCTGCTGTTTGTACTGCTTGTTTTCGTGCTTGCCATACCGTACCTTGGCCAGCGAGGTCACCGGATCTCTTCCCAACTGAGAACGTTTGGAACATTATGAGCAGGGGCCTCCAACAAGTTCGGGATTTTCACGACCTAACGCGTCTTCGTACATCCATAGTTGAAATGGGGGGCAATGGGACATCAGCTGGTATAACTTTATATTAAAAATGAAGAAATTCCTCCAGCTGTATTTAAGGTGTCGATTTAATTTTGGCAACTAGTTTCAATGTTGTAACAACGTCATCTTCAGGCCCATACACTCGCTGACGTCAACTGCGTGCGGCTGATACTAGAAGTCAGTGGTGAGATACGGACGTGCTCCATGTGGAAGGTGGTTAATAACTAGTATAAGTGTATATAAGTATAGTATAGTGGAAGGTGGTTAGTAACTAGTATAAGTTACTAACCACCTTCCACACGGAGCACGTCCGTATCTCACCACTGACTTCTAGTATCAGCCGCACGCAGTTGACGTCAGCAAGTGTATGGGCCTGAAGATGACGTTGTTACAACGTTGAAACTAGTTGCAAAAATTAAAATCGACACCTTAAATATAGCTGCAGGAATTTCTTCATGTTTAACGCGTCAGTCGGATTGAATTTCGCACGATAACCTTTAGGAGGACATATAACAACTCTATCAATCAATGCCAAGCCGAATAACTGCTTCCATAAGGGTCAGACGCAGATCAACACGTTATTGACTTGCTCAATTTGTGGACTACTTTTTCTTGAATAAATCATCTAATTTTTATGAAATTGTAATCATTTGTTTGTCTGTACATCACATCTATTGATTTCTGTCCCGTTCGAGTAATTCCTTCGTGGTGTGTCCTGTTGTTCTTTTCTTTTTTCTGAGAGCGTTTTTCAGTCTGTGTATTGATTGTAAGTGTGACTTTGGATGCGTCTGTGTTTCGTGCAGATGATTACAAATGGTTCAAATGGCTCTGAGCACTATGGGACTTAACTGCTTTGGGCAGCAGTCCCCTAGAACTTAGAACTACTTAAACCTAACTAACCTAAGGACATCACACACATTCATGCCCGAGGCAGGATTCGAACCTGCGACCGTAGCGGTCACGCGATTCCAGACTGTAGCGCCTAGAACCGCACGGCAACTCCGGCCGGTAGATGATTTCAGTGAGGTGTAAAGAGAAAAGGTAGCTGGCAGATATTTGCATCTGCATATTCGCTCAAATTTGAAGCTTTCCTTACTTAAATGATTTTGACAGAAGGGGCGTAGGATCACAAGTTATATTTAGCCAGCAAGGTGTTGTATTGTATGCATTATATGCTGAGCTATTACGGTACAGTCTAGTCTGGGAATCTGAGCTTGCGTTCAGTATGGGAAGAGTATTGGGGACGCAGATATTTGTTGATTACAGTGGGAACATATTGTAAAGCACGTCAAGTGTTTACAAACCCCATAAAACTGTCTTGACCCGAACCGTGGTAGTTAATCAGTCAATAGGCAGAGAAGAGAGAGTAGTTAGGAATGCTTTAATCGATCTATAATCATCTGGTGCTTTTGGGTTATCATTGTTGATTGACTTAAGCTTTGCCTCTGCGCAGTAAGATACGTACTACCAAAGAGGGAGAGATGAAAGGTGTCTGTGAGAACTGAAGTAATAATTCCGATAACGTTTAGAATAATACCTACGCCAACCCCAGAATTACCTACTGCCCTGCAAGATAGGAGTACACTTTGATGACTGCTTTTCGTACTGCCTGTGTAGAAACATCTTTTAAAAAAAATCTTGTCTGTCGAGATAATGCTACCTTGTGGCTGGTAATTTTTGAAGCTTGAGGGTGACTGCTGTTCAGAAAAATTCATCCGTCTGCAGATACTTGAAAAATAGTTTCAGATTTTGCCTTTGTTAAGCCGAACCTGTGCGGTTTTTGCCACGCTGGTGAGGCATTTCGTCACGCTGCGCCTACTTTGGCGTTGCGCACGTTTTGTTTCCGCTGTTTCACAGCTTCCTGTACATTTCATACCGATCAGGTGGACGATTTCGCTTTAATCTTCTACGTGCAGAATCACGTTTATTCACTATCTGTGCAGTTCCGTAGTCGGTCATGGACGAGGAGCTTTCTTTCCTTGGAGAGAACGTTTACGGGTATGGTTGTAGACAGTGCAGTAAGTCTGCGACATAATTCCCGGACTTTACCGTCTAATGTCGGCTCATTGCATGTATCCTGCAACGGAATATCTGAACAGTAGTTTTGCAGGGCATTATGGGTTACTCGTTTTAAGTTTCTGTAGGTTATTAGGTGAGTTTTTTCTCTGGTGATCGGGAATGAGTGCGTTAAGAATATCGCATCAGGAGCAGAAAGTCCAGAGGCATGATGGGCGAGACTTACTTAATGTTCCTTTCATATCTGTAAGGCTGCGGCTTTGTGACGTGTGATGAGTCGTAGGTATAATATGTCTGTCGTTAAACAGGAGCAGTCTCCTTGATTCTCTGTAGAGCAAGAACTTAACTGCAGGTCTGTATTTGTTTCTCCCATAAAGATTACATGTTCATACTGCAACACTAGTGAGGACAAAGCAGACTAGAAGGGTAATACGCTGAGGTGACGAAAGTCGTGGGGTAGCGACATGCACGTATACAGAAGGCGTACACAAAAGGGCAGTGCATTGGCGGAGCTGTTATTTGCATGCAGCTGATTCATGTGAAATCGTTTCCGACGTGAATATGTCCGCACGACGGGAGTTAACAGACTTTGAACGCGGAACGGTAGGTGGAGCTAGATGCATCGGACACTTCATTTCCGAAATCGTTAGTGACTTCAACATTCCAAGATCCCCAGTGTTAAGAGTGTGCCGAGAATACCAAATTTCAGGCATTTCCTCTCACCACGGACAACGCAGTGGTCGATGGTCTTTAGTTTACGAGCAAGAGCAGCGGTGTTTGCGTAGAGTTGTCAAGTGCGAACAGACAAGCAACACTTTGAAATAATCGCAGAAACTAATGTGGGACTTACGTCGAACGTATCTGTTACGACAATGCGACAAAATTTCGCGCCAGCGAACTATGGCGGCGGATGGCCGACTCGAGTTCCTTTGCTAACAGCACGACATCGCCTGCAGCTCCCCTCCTGGGCTCGTGACCATACCGGTTGGGACCTAGATGATTGGGAAACCGTGTGCTGGTCAAATGAGTTCCGATTTCAGTTGGTGAGAGCTCATGGTAGGGTTGGAGTGCTGCGTAGTCCCCACGAAGCCATGGACAGAGGTTGCCCACAGAACACTGTCCTAGATGGTAGTGGCTGCCTAATGAAGTGGGCTGTGTTTAGTTGGAATGGACTGGTTCCTCTGGTCCAACTGAAGCGATCATTGACTGGATACGGTTATGTTCGACTACTCAGAGACCATGTGCAGCCATTCATTGGCTCCATGTTCCCAAACAGCGATACAATTTTTTTAGATGACAATGCTCCATGACACAATTGTTCGAGATTGGTTTGAAGAACATTCTGGATAGTTCAAGCGAATGATATGGCCACGCAGATCGCCCGACATGGGACACAATCCCGCACCGCAACACTTTCGCAGGTATGGACGGCCGTAGAGGCAGCGTGACTCAACATTTCTGCAGGGGACTTCCAACCACTTGTTGAGTCCATGCCACGTCGAGTTGCTGCACTATGCCAGGCAAAAGGAGGTCCGACACGATATTAGAAAGTATCCCGTGACTTTTGTCGCCTCAGTGTAAAGCATCGATTTTGGATGACTTATAGGCCAATTAAGGCAGTGGAGGGCGTTGCATTGTCATGTTGCAAAAGGACATCTGCTGACAGCAATCCACGTCGCTTTGATTTTATTGCAGGCTGCAGATGATTTTTTAGGAGATCTGTGATAGTGGTCCCTTTAGGCATGTAATGCTCCAAAATGACGCCTTTTTCGTCCCAAAAGAGAGTTAGTATAACCTTCCCTGATGATGGTTCTGTGCGAAACTTCTTTGGTTTTGGTGATGAGGAATGGCAACATTCCTTGCTCGCTCTCCTCGTTTCCGGTTGGTGGAAGTGAACCCAGGTTTCATCCTCAGTAACGATTCTTGCAACGAAGCCATCACCTTCTCGTTGAAAGCGCCGAAGTAGTTCTTCACAAGCATCAACACGCCGTTCTCTCATTTCAGGAGTCAGCTGGCGTGGCACCCATCTTGCAGAAACTTTGTGAAACTGGAGCACATCATGCACAATTTGGTGTGCCGACCTATGACTAATCTGTAAACATGCTGCAATGTCATTCAGTGTCACTCGGTGGTTTTCCTTCACTATTGCTTCAACTGCTGCAGTGTTCTGTGGAGTCACAACTCGTTGTGCCTGACCTGGACTAGGAGCACCTTCCACTGAAGTCACACCCTTTGCGAACTTCCTACTCCATTCGTAGACTTGCTGCTGTGACAAACTTGCATCACCGTACTGAACCTTCATTCTTCGATTAATTTCAATAGGTTTCACGCCTTCACTACGCAAAAACCGAATAACAGAACGCTGTTCTTCCCTTGTGCAAGTCGCAGGTGGGGCGGCCATCTTTATACTGATACTGCGACGGTATGATTGCATCTGCACTATGCTGCCACCTACAGGCCATTCTGCACGCTGTTTGTAGCACGCTTACCAACTTACAGGAGAATGGCGCGAAGTTTCGATTTGTTATTACAAATTAAGGTTTTCATTTGACTCACCCTCGTATTTCTGGTTATAGATCAGGCAAAATATACAAGCCCATACCGCTCCCACGAAGACTTACACGATCGGCCCTTAGAAAAGTATAGCCTGTGAAACAGCGTCGGAAGAAGTGTGGTTTTAGTCACGTGTCAGAGGGAAATGCGACTGGTGAAACGGGTCGTAAAACTTGTCATGGTGAGCCGTCGAAGACTTCACGTTAGCGTGATCGACAAGCGGCTCGCACTGTGATAGCCCTGAGACCTTTCGTTGTACTAGTATGCCATGCGTTCTAAAATCACAATTGATGTCTTCACAAACAGTCCGACTGCCGCACGGTACTCTCATTGCAGTCTGTATCGGTAAACAGCATACGTGTCACAAGGTACTGCTACGTTTTCTATAATGCCTTGACACAGTGACCTAAATATAGACTGCTTTTGGAGAGCTGTAGTATTTATACATTCGCCACTTCGGAACGGTCCACAAGATACTGTAGAGAAGACCGTTCACTGTAAGGTTGAGCGCAACACCCTTCGAGCCGACGACCACTGGGAGGATGCGGTGTCGCAACGGGAAGCTGGAGTGTTATGTCTGAGACACCGCGATGTTTTGAGCCACTCGTTAACGACGGAGGCCGGTTCTCTCGTGTCGTCAACACTCGCTACAGGCGGCAGGGACTGCAGTTGTAAAGCCTACGCCTGGCGCTTACGCTGCTACAAATTACGGCCCGGGCGCTGGCTAGGCCCCCAGACATCCGCCGCCTCTTTTTCGGCCTGTGATTCCGAGACTGGAGCGCTGTTTTCTGCGGCCCGAAGGCCGTTGGGCAAGGCGCGAGGCGAGAGGCGAGGACGGCGCCAAGGACGTGGGCCGCGGGACCCCGTGGTTCCTCCGACGCGCGTCGCCGCCTCGCCAGGACCGACGCCGCCGCAGCCGAGGGCGCCGGCTCCCAGTCCAGTTCGCCTCTTTAGCCCGTCCCTGCCAAAAACTAATTCACGAAAGCGTTTTGTGTAGCGATGACCGCGCCACGTTACATTCTCATTTTTGTGGTCGGCCTCCAGACTGGGCTGATGCGTTCCAACACGACCTTACGGTCACCAATCCCGTGGAAGCTCCTCCTCAGTACTCGGATTGGGAATGATAAGTTCTCAGACCGGACTGAAGTCTCCCAACACAGCCTCATGATTATCTTCCCTTGGCAGTTCCGTCCCAGAGATCCGAGTGATGGATCATCTACATCTACATGATTACTCTGCAATTCACATTTAAGTGCTTGGCAGAGGGTTCATCGAACCACAATCATACTATCTCTCTACCATTCCACTCCCGAACAGCGCGCGGGAAAAACGAACACCTAAACATTTCTGTTCGAGCTCTAATTTTCCTTATTTTATTTTGATGATCATTCCTACCTATGTTGGTTGGGCTCAACAAAATATTTTCGCATTCGAAAGAGAAAGTTGGTGACTGAAATTTCGTAAATAGATCTCGCCGCGACGAAAAACGTCTTTGCTTTAATGACTTCCATCCCAACTCGCGCATCATATCTCCCACACTCTCTCCCCTATTACGTGATAATACTAAACGAGCTGCCCTTTTTTGCGCCCTTTCGATGTCCTCCGTCAATCCCACCTGGTAAGGATCCCACACCGCGCAGCAATATTCTAACAGAGGGCGAACGAGTGTAGTGAAAGCTGTCTCTTTAGTGGACTTGTTGCATCTTCTAAGTGTCCTGCCAATGAAACGCAACCTTTGGCTCGCCTTCCCCACAATATTATCTATGTGGTCTTTCCAACTGAAGTTGTTCGTAAGTTTAACACCCAGGCACTTAGTTGAATTGACAGCCTTGAGAATTGTACTATTTATCGAGTAATCGAATTCCAGCGGATTTCTTTTGGAACTCATGCGGATCACCTCACACTTTTCGTTATTTAGCGTCAACTGCCACCTGCCACACCATACAGCAATCTTTTCTAAATCGGTTTGCAACTAATACTGGTCTTCGGATGACCTTACTAGACGGTAAATTACAGCATCATCTGCGAACAACCTAAGACAACTGCTAAGATTGTCACCCAGGTCATTTATATAGATCAGGAACAGCAGAGGTCCCAGGAGGCTTCCCTGGGGAACACCTGATATCACTTCAGTTTTACTCGATGATTTGCCGTCTATTACTAAGAACTGCGACATTCCTGACAGGAAATCACGAATCCAGTCGCACAACTGAGACGATACTCCATAGGCCCGCAGCTTGATTTGAAGTCGATTGTGAGGAACGGTGTCAAAAGCTTTCCGGAAATCTAGAAATACGGAATCAACTTGAGAACCCCTGTCGATAGCGGCCATTACTTCGTGCGAATAAAGAGCTAGCTGCATTGCACAAGAACGATGTTTTCTGAAACCATGCTGATTACGTATCAATATACACTCCTGGAAATGGAAAAAAGAACACATTGACACCGGTGTGTCAGACCCACCATACTTGCTCCGGACACTGCGAGAGGGCTGTACAAGCAATGATCACACGCACGGCACAGCGGACACACCAAGAACCGCGGTGTTGGCCGTCGAATGGCGCTAACTGCGCAGCATTTGTGCACCGCCGCCGTCAGTGTCAGCCAGTTTGCCGTGGCATACGGAGCTCCATCGCAGTCTTTAACACTGGTAGCATGCCGCGACAGCGTGGACGTGAACCGTATGTGCAGTTGACGGACTTTGTGCGAGGGCGTATAGTGGGCATGCGGGAGGCCAGGTGGACGTACCGCCGAATTGCTCAACACGTGGGGCGTGAGGTCTCCACAGTACATCGATGTTGTCGCCAGTGGTCGACGGAAGGTGCACGTACCCGTCGACCTGAGACCGGACCGCAGCGACGCACGGATGCACGCCAAGACCGTAGGATCCTACGCAGTGCCGTAGGGAACCGCACCGCCACTTCCCAGCAAATTAGGGACACTGTTGCTCCTGGGGTATCGGCGAGGACCATTCGCAACCGTCTCCATGAAGCTGGGCTACGGTCCCGCACACCGTTAGGCCGTCTTCCGCTCACGCCCCAACATCGTGCAGCCCGCCTCCAGTGGTGTCGCGACAGGCGTGAATGGAGGGACGAATGGAGACGTGTCGTCTTCAGCGATGAGAGTCGCTTCTGCCTTGGTGCCAATGATGGTCGTATGCGTGTTTGGCGCCGTGCAGGTGAGCGCCACAATCAGGACTGCATACGACCGAGGCACACAGGGCCAACACCCGGCATCATGGTGTGGGGAGCGATCTCCTACACCGGCCGTACACCACTGGTGATCGTCGAGGGGACACTGAATAGTGCACGGTACATCCAAACCGTCATCGAACCCATCGTTCTACCATTCCTAGACCGGCAAAGGAACTTGCTGTTCCAACAGGACAATGCACGTCCGCATGTATCCCGTGCCACCCAACGTGCTCTAGAAGGTGTAAGTCAACTACCCCGGCTAGCAAGATCTCCGGATCTGTCCCCCATTGAGCATGTTTGGGACTGGATGAAGCGTCGTCTCACGCGGTCTGCACGTCCAGAACGAACGCTGGTCCAACTGAGGCGCCAGGTGGAAATGGCATGGCAAGCCGCTCCACAGGACTACAGCCAGCATCTCTACGATCGTCTCCATGGGAGAATAGCAGCCTGCATTGCTGCGAAAGGTGGATATACACTGTACTAGTGCCGACATTGTGCATGCTCTGTTGCCTGTGTCTATGTGCCTGTGGTTCTGTCAGTGTGATCGTGTGATGTATCTGACCCCAGGAATGTGTCAATAAAGTTTCCCCTTCCTGGGACAATGAATTCACGGTGTTCTTATTTGAATTTCCAGGAGTGTATCATTCCCTTCGAGGTGTTTCATAATGTTTGAAAACAGCAAATGCTCCAAAACCCTACTGCAAACCGACGTCAATGATATAGGTCTGTAGTTCGATGGATTACTCCTACTACCCTTCTTAAACACTGGTGCGACCTGCGCAATTTTCCAATCTGTAGGTACAGATCTATCGGTGAGCGAGCGGTTGTATATGATTGCTAAGTAGGGAGCTATTGTATCAGCGTAATCTGAAAGGAACCTAATCGGTATACAATCTGGACCTGAAGACTTGCCCGTATCAAGCGATTTGAGTTGTTTCGCAACCCCTAAGGTATCTACTTCTAAGAAACTCATGCTAGCAGCTGTTCAGTTTCAATTTCTGGAATATTACATTCGTCTTCCCTGGTGAAGGAATTTCGGAAAACTGCGTTCAATAACTCCGCTTTAGCGGCACAGTCGTCGGTAACAGTACCATCGGCACTGCGCAGCGAAGGTATTGACTGCGTCTTGCCGCTTGTGTACTTTACATACGACCATCGTTTAGACTGGAATGATGCGTCCCTACCCGAGCTCATGGTCTCCTTCGACTTGACAGACCATCCTGAAGATCTGGATGCGGAAACATCAGTTCTCAGCCTGGACTGATATGTCCCAATACGACCTCATGGTCACTTTCCTCTTTCTAGGTCCCCTCCTGGAGATCCGAATGGAGGACCAACAGTCTTGATACCGGCTCATGCGTCCTGCCATGACGATATAGCCACCCCTCTTGGCATTTCACTCCAAGAAAATTCAAATGGGGGCTAATCCGGAATCTTTTACCAATGAAGAGATCATTGTGACATGTTTTCTATTAAAGGCCACATTTCCTGTGGACACACAATGTATGTGGCTCTGAGCACTATGTGACTTAATTTCTGAGGTCATCAGTCGCCTAGAACTGAGAACTAATTAAACCTAACTAACCGAAGGACATCACACACATCCATGCCCGAGGCACGATTCGAACCTGCGACCGGAGCGGTCGCCCGGCTCCAGACTGTAGCGCCTAGAACCGCACGGCCACTCCGGCTTGCACAATGTGTGTCTTCATTACACTGAAGTCCATTGCCTTCTGCGTCCTTATGCCACAGATCGATGCTGATTATTTTTTCTTTAGAGGGAGTTTGCACAGTGAATTCAGCGCTTCAGAATACATAGAAATGAAAAAAGAGACAATCTCCGCCCGAAAAGGCCAAGAAGGTCTAATGGTACGGGCCGATGGCCGTGCCATCCTCAGCCCACAAGCGTCACTGGATGCGGATATGGAGGGGCATGTGATCAGCACACCGCTCTCCCGGCCGTTGTCAGTTTTCGTGATCGGAACCGCTACTTCCCAGTCAAGTAGCTCTTCGAGTGGATTGACAAGAGCTCAGTGCACACCACGCTCGGCAGACCGGACGGTCACCCATCCTGGTATCCAAGTGCTAGCCCAGACTGACAGCGCGTAATTTCGGTTATCTGACTAGAAAGGATGTAACAACTGCGGCAAGGCTGTTGGCAGAAATGAGTACAGACGTGAATAATGAAAACATAGACAAATTCGTGAAACAAGTATTGTCTTCGGAGATTAAGTGATTGGATATGTTCATTTGTTTCTTATACACTCTTGGAAATTGAAATAAGAACACCGTGAATTCGTTGTCCCAGGAAGGGGAAACTTTATTGACACATTCCTGGGGTCAGATACATCACATGATCACACTGACAGAACCACAGGCACATAGACACAGGCAACAGAGCATGCACAATGTCGGCACTAGTACAGTGTATATCCACCTTTCGCAGCAATGCAGGCTGCTATTCTCCCATGGAGACGATCTTAGAGATGCTGGATGAGGTCCTGTGGAACGGCTTGCCATGCCATTTCCACCTGGAGCCTCAGTTGGACCAGCGTTCGTGCTGGACGTGCAGACCGCGTGAGACGACGCTTCATCCAGTCCCAAACATGCTCAATGGGGGACAGATCCGGAGATCTTGCTGGCCAGGGTAGTTGACTTACACCTTCTAGAGCACGTTGGGTGGCACGGGATACATGCGGACGTGCATTGTCCTGTTGGAACAGCAAGTTCCCTTGCCGGTCTAGGAATGGTAGAACGATGGGTTCGATGACGGTTTGGATGTACTGTGCACTATTCAGTGTCCCCTCGACGATCACCAGTGGTGTACGGCCAGTGTAGGAGATCGCTCCCCACACCATGATGCCGGGTGTTGGCCCTGTGTGCCTCGGTCGTATGCAGTCCTGATTGTGGCGCTCACCTACACGGCGCCAAACACGCATACGACCATCATTGGCACCAAGGCAGAAGCGACTCTCATCGCTGAAGACGACACGTCTCCATTCGTCCCTCCATTCACGCCTGTCGCGACACCACTGGAAGCGGGCTGCACGATGTTGGGGCGTGAGCGGAAGACGGCCTAACAGTGTGCGGGACCGTAGCCCAGCTTCATGGAGACGGTTGCGAATGGTCCTCGCCGATACCCCAGGAGCAACAGTGTCCCTAATTTGCTGGGAAGTGGCGGTGCGGTCCCCTACGGCACTGCGTAGGATCCGACGGTCTTGGCGTGCATCCGTGCGTCGCTGCGGTCCGGTCTCAGGTCGACGGGCACGTGCACCTTCCGCCGACCACTGGCGACAACATCGATGTACTGTGGAGACCACACGCCCCACGTGTTGAGCAATTCGGCGGTACGTCCACCTGGCCTCCCGCATGCCCACTATACGCCCTCGCTCAAAGTCCGTCAACTGCACACACGGTTCACGTCCTTGCTGTCGCGGCATGCAACCAGTGTTAAAGACTGCGATGGAGCTCCGTATGCCACGGCAAACTGGCTGACACTGACGGCGGCGGTGCACAAATGCTGCGCAGCTAGCGCCATTCGACGGCCAACACCGCGGTTCCTGGTGTGTCCGCTGTGCCGTGCGTGTGATCATTGCTTGTACAGCCCTCTCGCAGTGTCCGGAGCAAGTATGGTGGGTCTGACACAACGGTGTCAATGTGTTCTTTTTTCCATTTCCAGGAGTGTATTTTACGACAATATAAAACAAATCTGAAATTTATGAGATGTCACAACTTTTTAAAGGTTTTTAAAAATCTTAACACATTTATCTAATGAATGTCACAACAAAATTTGTCCAAGTTGATATTCCTTTCGCAGCTACAGGCATGTATTAATGGACAAAGTCAGGATATCACTCTCGCTACACAAACGTGACCTCAACCTACTGTTCCCTTCAGTACTGCTGACAACACTGTGTTTTCCATTCAGCATGATTATCTTTTTTTTTCACTACATAGATTAAAGAAATTCTGTAGCGGTTCTTTGTTGCTCTTTATTTACTGACACTCTGAAGATGACCATTGGCAGATTCAAAAGATTAAATTCTTATGTAACTGAGTCGTAAAATCGTGAAAAATAAAAGAACATAAGTAATTCAGTTTCAGCCATGAGAAGCATGTGTTTTAAGTTTCATGTTGGTGATTCCTGTCCTTTCAGGATATTTTCAGCTGGTAAAGCATTACGTTTGAGTGTTTTGGGGAAGCCTTCTGCGTGATCACCGACCGCTTCGTCCGTCCAGCTGGTGCAGCTGACTGCCTTGACGCGCTATATCGCTGATTCGTGATACTGACAGATGGGCCTCCGGTCTGTGGCGTTGTTGAGCAGTTTATTGGTCAATGTGGTTGCTCACAGTCGTCACAGTTCTTTTAAAGGCTGTGTCTAACGCTATGAATAGACCCAGGAATTTTTTGTGTCACGAGTCGTCGGCCGCCATTAGTGATTAGTGTTAATCGAAATCTGAGTCATGGCTGCGACCGATCACTGGATTCAGGATGTTATGATTAGTACTAAAAGAACGACCTTCCATTTAACATTCAACAGACAGAATAGGTACTTTTTGCAGTACTAGTTTTACAATGAATCCCTTTAGAGAGAAAGCAAAGGAGGAGATGGTAAGTGATATTTTAAAACGTATTTGCTTCTGAGAAAGTGGACTCACCCGAAATGAAAGAAAAAGCGCAGTATATTCAATTCTGCACAAAAAATAATCATCCGAACAACAGATGTAGTACATGAGCAGAAGCCAATAAATAGGATAGAATGTACAAAAATTTTGGATGTACATATCGGTGAAAACTTGAAGTGCAGGAACATATTAATGAGGTCCAGAAACACTACCACTTAAGTTCAGCTACTTTCGCTCTCTCTCTGTCCGCAGCTCGTGGTCGTGCGGTAGCGTTCTCGCTTCCCGCGCCCGGGTTCCTGGGTTCGATTCCCGGCGGGGTCAGGGATTTTCCCTGCCTCGTGGTGACTGGGTGTTATTTGCTGTCCTTAGGTTAGTTAGGTTTAAGTAGTTTTAAGTTCTAGGGGACTGATGACCATAGATGTTAGGTCCCATAGTGCTCAGAGCCATTTGAACCATTTTTACTTTCGCTCTTCGTATAACTGCTAACCTTGGGAACAAACGAATCAGCCTTCTGGCATATTTTGCATATTTCCACTCAATAATTTCATATGGAGTTATTTTCTGGGTAACTCATCAATTAGAGAGAAAGAATCGATTGCACAAAAGCGAGCAGTACGTGGCATTCACCCAAGGACGTCAACTAGGTACCTCTTCGAAGAGCTGGGCATTTTAATTGCGTCTGCACAATACAGATTTTCGCTAATGAAATTCGTCATAAATAATCCGTCACAGTTTGAGAAAAACACTGATGTCCATCTGTACAACGCTAGAGGGAAGAATGACCTCTGTCACCCATTATTAAAGCTGTTGGTGGCTAGCAAAGGAGTCCAATATGCATCAACAAAATCTTTGATGATTTGCGCAATAATATAAAATTAAAAAGTGTAATTGCGTGAGTAGGACTAAAATAAGTGTTACAAAAAGGTACGGCCAAACTTTCAGGAAACATCCCTCAAACACAAATAAAGAAAAGGTGTTATGTGGACATGTGTCCGGAAACGCTTAATTTGCATGTTGCAGCTCATTTTACTTTCGTCAGTATGTTCTTCCACCTACGCTCAATGGAGCACGTTATCATGATTTCATACAGTAGTGCTGCTAGAACATGTGCCTTTACAAGTACGACACAATATATGGTTCATGCACGATGGAGCTCCTGTACATTTCAGTCGAAGTGTTCGTACGCTTCTCAACAACAGATTCTGTGACCGATGGATTGGTAGAGGCGAACCAATTCCATGGCCTCCACGCTCTCCTGACCTCAACCCTCTTGGCTTTCATTTATGGGGGCATTTGAAAGCTCTTGTCTACGCTAACCCGGTACCAAATGTAGAGACTCTTCGTGCTCGTATTGTGGACGGCTGTGATACAATACGCCATTCTCCAGGGCTGCATCAGCGCATCAGGGATTCCATGCGACGGAGGGTGGATGCATGTATCCTCGCTAACGGAGGACATTTTGAACATTTCCTGTAACAAAGTGTTTGAAGTCACGCTGGTACGTTCTGTTGCTGTGTGTTTCCATTCCATGATTAATGTGGTTTGAAGAGAAGTAATAAAATGAGCTCTAACATGGAAAGTAAGCGTTTCCGGACACATGTCCACATAACATATTTTCTTTCCTTGTGTGTGAGGAATGTTTCCTGAAAGTTTGGCCGTACCTTTTTGTAACACCCTGTATATATATATATATATATATATATATATATATATATATATATATATATATATATATATAGTAAACTGACGCTTTCCACATCATTTCGATAAAAGAATCGTTGAAATGATCTATGGAACACGTAACTAGCCTTCACCACCTTTCGACTATGGTAACATTCTCGTATTGTCCGCAACCCCACCATCATTCTCTGTGAGGTGGCGGGCGAGTTGTGGCGCCCTGAAAATATTCTAAGTTCGGAGATAGTGTGGCCTTTCTGTGGGCCGCGGCTCATCGGCGGCCGCGTGGTGCCAATCGTTAGCCGCGGTCCAGGCCGACCACGTGCCTGGGAATTCCTTGGTGACGCTGCGTCGATGAATGAGACTTGTATGGCAAGAGTGCCAAAGATGGCGGACTTTGTGAAACCATCATGGCAGACATTTCACAGTTCGTATAGAAATTAATAATGGCCAGCTGCATCATGATACCTCAAAAAGAAACATGTGCATTACCATTATTTGCACGACGATTCTGATGGTGTTATCAGATTTTCAATATCTTTATTATCTTAAACTTTAGTATCTGACGATAAAAGGTACAAGTAACACCCAGCAACGACTTTCCAAAATGTAAACGGTTCATCCGATTTTGTCGATCGACGTGGTTTTAGAAAGCTATTAGTGTAAACCTAAATCGGTACGAATTACGGGCGTGTAACTTGAACAGTACGTGAGTTATTGTAGGTCAAAGTGGCCGATTACTATCGATCGCGTCAGGCCATAAGTACTCCACAGTTAAGCGGAGCCGGCCGAAGTGGCCGTGCGGTTCTAGTCGCTGCAGTCTGAAGCCGTGAGGCCGCTACGGTCGCAGGTTCGAATCCTGCCTCTGGCATGGATGTGTGTGATGTCCTTAGGTTAGTTAGGTTTAATTAGTTCTAAATTCTAGGGGACTAATAACCTCAGAAGTTGAGTCCCATAGTGCTCAGAGCCATTTGAACCAGTTAAACGGAAAAACGGTAGCAGCATGCTTATATATATATATATATATATATATATATTCGTTTATGTCTTTGTTTATTCCTGATATATACTATTCATGAAGAAATTGGTCAATTATTTACTGTGTTTTAGGAAGCACAGACACATTAGGCTACTGGCTTACTTCTGTTCTATTCCTTTGACAAATGTTTATTTAATTTGTTTATGTATTTAATAATGTGTTTTAGAGCGTGTTTATGGTCCAGCCGTAGGAATATTTATTTAATTTCAAGTTATTTAAATGTAAATCCAGTATTTCGAATGTGTTTCATTATGATTGTGAGTGTGCGTTGGCTTCGAGTCATGGAGGGATCGCTATAGCCAATCACAGCACTCGTGAATGGGGAGACTGGATGGAAGTGGGAGAAGAATATGGGACTGGACAGACGAGTTCTGAGCAGTACAGGAGAGGACACATGAGAGTCCGGGACAGTACGGCGCGACCGACGCACCGCCTCGGGAAAGACTTGGAGAGTGGAGCAGTTTGCACGTGGTAGCGGGAGATAGAAATATTTCGTAGTGCCGACTTGTGCACTTGTGAGATTTCCGTGGCTTCTGCAGTGAAGACGTAGTATGCGTTTAGAAGTGAATATCTCGCGAGCTATGTTGTTGTTCGTAACTAATTGCGTGAAGTAGGAATCTATTGTTTCCCTGTTATTCAACTTATATTTTATTTAATTGCTGGACCATCGACAACAATAAGTGTTTTACAGTAATAACGCGCTTTCTTAAAGTTACTTCTGCTATCTTACCCACAATTTAAAGTCGTTAAAATAGTACCTGCAGGATTTTTATAAGTGTTTCATTCAAAATTCGCAATTGCCGAGTGATAGGAACCTTCGACCATTCGATTCATGTGTATATTCATATTGTATACTGCAGATTCGGCAGTATTTGGCTTGTAATGCGGTAACTACGTATCCCAGACGCCGTACAATGAAACCAGCCAAAACTTTTAATATTTCAACTCTGAGTCTGTGGGTACGTAGTTGAGGGCCACCACAACACCTTATTTATTAATTGAAAGCCCGCAACTCTCAGCAATTACCAGTAACGAGGATTACAAGGAAGAAAAAGAAGATTAACTGGTATAGTTGAAATACAATAGACTTTTGTAACATGTGACGTAAACTAAATGTCCAAAAGCGACGGTAAAGTGGCACTGGAGGTGACGTAAACGCCGGCTGTTGAAACCTGTACCGTGCATTTGTCTCCATGCAGTCCGGATAGGAATGGGTCCTCAACTGCCCACATTCTAGTCGGCGACGACCTGACTCACGGTTAACCACGTGGCACCGGTGACGCCCGTTCCTCAGACATATGTGTACCAGCTAAACGCGTATGGAAACATCATTTACTATACTGAAGATCGACTGGGGCACTAGTAACATCGTAAACGCCAGTTTTTGTATAATCGTCGCTATGCTATGAACCGTAAGTGTTTCGCCGTTGTCATCCCACGTTCAATCTCAGGTAATTCGAGACTTTACATCTGCATGTAACAGACTCCTCAGATATCGTTCCTAAACACGCTCCATTGGGCGTATCTAGCAGCAATATTCTGGCCTCGTACACGTCGCATCTTCAAACTGGACAAACCTTCCATTGGCTCATGTCCACTCAATTTAATTTCAGTTATCTGCTGAATTTCGCCCGGCCTCCGTAGCAGAGGTCGCTAACGTACGCCCGTGCAACTCCGAGGTAAGCTGGTTCGAATCCTGGCCGTGGAACATTTTCACTACCGGTATTTGGCAGGCAAGGACAGGAGAGCCGTGTACTTCTGCTCACCAGTCTCTGGGCCAATGTCCTGGATTGAAGCCCAGACCTCCGCAATGTCTCATGGGGTGGGGGCATGCCACGCTGTTGGCGGCGATCTGTCCGTCCTGTGGCTCCCCCTAGAGAGGAGCAGGCTGTGTGCTGGCAACGGATTTCACCCTCTCTCCTCCGTTCATCCGTGACGACACAAACCCAACAATACGACGTCTGTTCAAAAAATTCCGGAACTTTGTCTACAATGCTACTTGCATTGTTAAGTGTCTTTTATTATTGCCCGTCACTTTCTGTAAAGCTTGCTGTGGACACCTTGATATACACTGCAGAGGCCTGAAGATGGCGTATTGAGATGCTTAAACTGGCAGCGAAAATAAACTAAAGTAACTTCGCAATTTGCTCGGCTGTTTGGCGAATTTGTTTGTTAAAAAAATGTTAGCCACGTTGTCGTGTTTCTTTACGAAATAAACGAGAGACTGGCAGTTTTTCAATACAATGAGTTAAATTTAGTTAAAAGGTAGTCTAAAATAGCGAACCTATCTATCTCGATTAAGCTACTGACCAAAAGAGACGTATTTTCATTAATGTAAAGATGAACGTTCCAAACATGTGACGTTTGCCGGACATATTCCGACAGAAAAGCGTTACAGAAAAGGTCAAGAACGTCACGGAGATGAGCATATCGTTAACGTCACACCGGTACACAAAACTGCCACTTTGTTGCACGTCGTAAAGGTTAAAAGGTAAAGGAAAGTTCTGTGGCGCAAGCCCGTGTCCAGGCTACCGGGCTGAGGGTAAACTATAGCGGGACTAGGAGGGAGTGGGTAACTATATTGCAGCAGAACAAATAGTCCTGCTACGGGAAAAGCCACCTGTAACACTATTATTCGCGGAATTGTGTATATACAATACACACGTCGTGTAGTGTTACTCCTTTTACAGGATTTGACCGTGATGTATGACTGATGGATATGAAAATCAGACTATTAGTTCCTTTTCCTGTGAGTTATCTTGCTGTTAGAAAGAAATGCAGTAAAATGGAATAATACTGAATCTAGCATCTTTCTGTACCAAAATCATTAAGTGGTTCGTCTAATGGATTTAGCGTCGCCAGCCTGTCTAGGAAAAGAAATGGTTAAGTTTCAGAAAAGCAGAAGAAGTTAAGTTGGCCTATTTCCTGCTGTTCCCTAATGTACTTTCACAAGTAAATATAACTTTTCAGGATATGGTTCTGAGAAAGACAGAGGAATCTTTTAGCTACTACACCCACAAAAGTTTGGCCAAGGAGGGACTTGTGTGTTTGCACATTTAAATTTACTAAGACACTTTGTTTATAGTTTTCTCTGAACAAGTGATCTGTCAAAAGCCAAAGGTAGGTTGTGGTCACTCTATACTGTCATTCGGTATTTTTTGATAGTTTGGGGGAGGGGACCAAACAGCGAGGTCATCGGTACCGCCACTATTTTCACGGTGCAACTGTACTTCAGTGTTACTGAGTGACATAAGTTATTTCCCTTTTTAAATCTTTATATTTTACTGAAATTTATTTATAACTGAAACAATATTATCTTTACTTTGGTCAAAACCTAAGTTTGCAAAACCTCAGTACCAATGTTCGTCTTTTTAGCAAAACCTATTTACTTTACTTATTACCACAAAGAGAGTAAGAATATTAGAATCGTTAAATTTGTTCTCGCGTTACACGCTAGGTCACAACAATTATTTTCAAAGATTTATTCAAGGATCAAAATTAGTGCTTGTAGGTACTGAGTAAAACACTTTAAACGTTTTTAAACACGTTTACTTGGAATAGTCAAACACCAGGAAAGGATCCTATATAGATGAATGATTAGGAATAAAATAATATAGTCTTCGTACATCCATCGTTGAAATAGAGGACAGTGGGACTTCAGCTGGTATAAATTTATATTAAAAATAAAGAAATTCCTCCAGCTGTATTTAAGGTGTCGATTTTATTTTGGCAACTAGTTTCAACGTTGTAACAACGTCATCTTCTGGCCCATACACTTGTTGACGTTAACTGCGTGCACCTGATACTAGAAGTCAGTGGTGAGATATGGACGTGCTCCGTGTGGACATTTGATGTATGCCATGGTTGTCCACACGGAGCACGTCCATATCTCACCACTGACTTCTAGTATTAGGTGCACGCAGTTAACGTCAACAAGTGTATGGGCCAGAAGATGACGTTGTTACAACGTTGAAACTAGTTGCCAAAATAAAATCGACACCTTAAATACAGCTGGAGGAATTTCTTCATTTTTAATATAAAAATAATATAGGGTAACCAAATTGTATGTTTAACACAATAGTTATACAAAAGTTCATTCTCAATTAATGATTCAGTCTTCTACAATTATAGCCGGCCGATGTGGCCAAGCGGTTAAAGGCGCAACAGTCTGGAACCGCGTGGCCGCTACGGTCGCAGGTTCGAATCCTGCCTCGGGCATGGATGTGTGTGATGTCCTTAGGTTAGTTAGGTTTAAGTAGTTCTAAGTTCTAGGGGACCGATGACCACAGCAGTTAAGTCCCATAGTGCTCAGAGCCATTTGAATCTACAATTATAGTTATACAGCCGTTGGCTGTTGGCGTTTGGTGTGGCGGATAGTGATGGCGGCTACAATACCCGTGGTACGCCGTACACGTTTCTTGAAGTATAGACTAATAGATTGTTCTTGGCATCCTTTTTACGTCCATAGCATTGCCCAACAACTTGCACCAAAGTCGTAATAATTCAGCAGTTGTCATCCGCGGCTATTGTTCAACAATTTCCAGACAAGACATCAGCTGCTTCACCCGAGTGTTGCCTCTTTCGGTGCTGCCTACAGACTGTGTCTTCTCGTACCCACTCATTCTACAGGTAGCGCGTCAAAAACCCAAGCAACCTTTTACGCTTCGCACGGTAACTTCCATACAGTACAAAAGCACTCCAACTTTTACATAACACATATCCTACACACTGTGTCGAAGCGTGTACCATTTTATACAAATTACAACTTGTACAAATATATAAAATTACTTACGCAAACATTTTCATTTCATCAATCCATGCCAAAATATTATTTAATGAATTATACGTTTCACATATATATCGATTCCTAAGTTACAAAGATACATTAACAAAGCACTTTAACATCACATATATACACTTTCCAAACAGTCTTTGCCTATCACAGTTGTATAATGACAAATTTTAAAGGGAAGAATTTTTTATAAATTAGATGATTGATTGAATGATAGTGTTTTTATGAACTACTGTTTAATTTTCATTGGCATTAAATACTTGTAGCACTGATATGAAAACGGAACACAAGCAGGCAACCTTCCACTCGAGTGCGCAACTTATTTCCCCACCAGGTGGCGGACGAGTATTTTAGCATTGTGGTACATTCGGACTACCGCAAAATAGTGACGGCGAGCCGGTGGGAGGGGCGGATGGTTGCACGGGGACCGTACAACAGCCAGCAGCGTATCAGCAACAACGTCTGTTACGCAATTCGTCGCTACTCGTGGCCACGTCTCGGGTACAAATGTTTAATGAGAAGTTTAAAGCAGAATCATTCTCTGCCTCCCCGGGGAGCTCCAGCAATCCTCGTACTGTGCCTGTGTTGCGTTCAGCTGCCAGTTCTAAACAACTTACATTAACCTTTTCACTACTTCTGCGACATACGTATTCCACGATAGGTTATCAGACAACCAGTGGGAATTTGCTGCTTGAATGAACGTTGCACTAGTAAAGGGAACCCTGCTAATCGTTTGCAGAACTCTTATAATTACAGACTATCTCTGTATTTTGCGCTGTCTTCCAGTTTCGTAATTGACCCCTGCTTCATATTGCCGCATCGAATAAGTTCGCTGCTTCACATGTTGCAAAGTGGACTGCTGCTGCACCTCCCAGACAGTTCTTGTCGATGAACTGCACGCACGGATTGACATTTGCAGCATGTTCGACAGTGTTGGTTGTTCCCCCAAACGGCGAGAAGTGGGAAAACGTAATGCACCCAGGAACATGGACTAATACGATTATGTTGGAGCTTCAGGTGTTATGGTGTGGGGAGGCATAACGCTGCACGGGCGTGCTGACTTCCAAATCTTTAAACACGGTACTCTCACCTGTAAACACTGTATTACTTTTGAGCGGTCGTTTTATGGATGACAATGCGTGACCGCACCGAATTTTGCAGGTCCAGGAGCTCTTGAAATGAGACGATACTTGGCGAATGGTTCCCGCGACTTAAGTCCCATGGAGCACATGTGGGGTGCTTTGGGCAGAAGTATTGCAGCACGTCCCCGTGCACCAACGACCATCCAGCCGTTGCTACCCGCGCTGTGAAGGAATGGAGCGTCCTGAAAGAAGAACTCCTCACCAACTTTGCGGCTAGCATGGGAGCACGTTGGAGAGCATGCACTGCCGTCCCTGGTGATCACTCACCATACTGAGAACCATATAACACCTTTCGTACTGCCCGGGAACCATCACGAATCGCGGTGACTCTGCTGTAATCATAGTCTTCGAATAAAAGTCTCATCTCTGTCCGTCTCATTGCGCATTCTGTACTATAGTGTACCAGTTTTTCTATTTTAGTTGGCCGTGACATCACGCGGAAGTTACTTTCGTGCATGGGTTCTGCACACCATTGAATCTGAAGGAACTTGGAACACTGTGACTCTCTCTGTATACGGTGTCCCAGAATGTTGCGACAAACTTCGAGATGTGGTGGAGGGTGTCTTGAGGAACAATCCGAGGATAGGAATCCGTGCCCGGAACCGTCATCCAACGACGCTACAGAGCCCGACATGGGACATAATGCTGCACATCAAAACTTTCTCAGTTATGGACGGTTACAGAGAGAGCGTGGCTCAATATTTCTACAAGGGACTTCCAACTCCTTATTGAGTCCTACCACGTCGAGTTTCTGCACTATACGGGACAAAAGGAGATCCGACACGATATTAGAAAGTATCCCACGACTTTTGTCGCCTCAGTTTAAAGCATTTTGGATGACTTACAGGCCAGTTAAAATTTTCTGATTATTTCGAGAAACTGGCTGTACAAAAATAGTCCGGGCTGAACTAAAAACTTTTTACGCCATGTTCCTAACTCCAATAGGAACTAAGCATCAAGACCCCCGCCAAACAATGATTCTGCGGGCGGCCTTCTCAAACAGATATCCCACAGCGCTTCCCCGCCGTAACATACTCATATGTTCCTCTCCTCGCCCATTTCTTATCTTATCGTCCACCTAATTTTCAGCACATCTAATTAGCCTCGATTCTCTTTTTATCCGGTTTTCCCACGATTCCCTATTCAAATACACAATACTTTACTCTAGATGTACTTTCTCACAAATTTATTTCACAATAAATTTGAAACCTTTGTTTGAAAGGATCGCTCTCTATCTTTCTACTAGTCTGTTTCTCATATCTTCCTTGTTGCATTTTGCTTCAAAGAAAGCAGAATTCCTCCTCCATGTTCGACAATTTTGTTATTAAATTTGCCTCTAATCTCTTTTCGGCTGCTCCTTAATACTTTCTTTCGTTTACTCTAAATCAGTATTCTGTGCTGAGTAAGCTGTTCATCCTATTCAACAGATCATGTAACTCTCCCTTCCTTTCGAAGAGAATAACTATGTCATCACGAATCTTACCATTACATATCGTTTCACCGTGCATTTTAATCTGAGTTCTGAACCTTGATTAAACTTCCATCATTCCTTTTTCAGTATACTGGTGGAACAGTAGAAGACAGAGACTATATCACTGCCTTCTAACCCGTGCACTTTGCTCTTGGTTTACCTATCTTACTTTTCCTTTACGATGTTATAGACGCAGGCGTCTGGCACCAGGCCACCTCTTCGGCAGGAAACGTCACTCTGTACGCTGACGGACTGTAGGCGGAATGTCTCGCAATGTTGTTTGTTATTCAGTGATCGTGACTGATTGCCATCTTGTAGAAGAAAAAATACTGTGGGTCTCGGACACCCCTAGAAATCCTACAGAAGGAGTGACGGCTAGGAAGGGAAGGAGTGCACATGTAAACACAAGTGTGGAAAACTACACTGCACATCAATAGAAGATTAATCTTCGTTTCGGTGTATGTTGTAAAAACAGAGCGGATGTCTTTTCATTTCGAGAGAGCGTAGAACACTTTCAAGCACGACTGTAACAGGTGCCTCCAGGTGATGCAGCATTTGTGTGCCTGCTGAGAGTACCGCACTCAGCTCAGTGACTTTCGATGTGGAACGGTGACTGTGCAAGCTGTAGAGCTGACAGCGTTGGTACTTGTATACCTCCTTAATAGGGACGTAATAGCTGATGGTTTCATCCTACATGAAGACAACGTTCTTGCATTCGACACTATAAGGTGGTGCAACATATGTGAAGTTCAATGAAAAATGGTTATAGGCTGCAGAGAAAGGCGGCTAACATTATATACCAGAATCTAAAGGAAAAGTAAGATAGGTAAACCAAGAGAAAAGTGCACGGGTTAGAAGGGACAGTATACTGAAAAAGGAATGATGAAAGTTAAATCAAGGTTCAGAACTCAGATTAAAATTCACGGTGAAACGATATGTAATGATAAGATTCGTGATGACATAGTTATTATCTTCGAAAGGAAGGGAGAGTTACAGGACCTGTTGAATAGGACGAACAGCGTACTGAGCACAGAATATGGATTGAGAGTAAACGAAACAAAGTATTAAGGAGCAGCAGAAAAGAGATTAGCGGCAAATTTAATAACAAAATTGTGGAACATGGAGGAGGAATTCTGCTTCCTCTGAAGCAAAATGAAACAAGGAAGATATGAGAAACAGACTAGCACAAGGATGGAGAGCATTCCTTTCAAGCAAACGTTTTAAATTTATTGCGAAAGAAATTTCTGAGAAAGTACGTCTGGAGTAAAATATTGTGTATTCGAATAGGGAATCGTGGATCGTGGGAAAACCGGATAAAAAGAGAATCGATGCTGTTTAGATGTGCTGAAAATTAGGTGGACGATAAGATAGGAATTGGCCGAGGAGAGGAACATATGAGTATGTTACGGCGTGGAAGCGCTGTGGGATATCTATTTGAGAAGGCCGCCCGCAGAATCATGGTTTTGCGGGGTCTTCACGCTGAGTTCCTACTGGAGTTAGGAACATGACGTAAAAAGGTTTTAGTTCAGCCCGGACCAGCGACCATTTTTGTACAGCTATTCGAACTTCTGTCTTACTGTTGCTATGTTACAGTATACTAACCAAGATTTGAACGACTAACCGGAGTTGGCGTCCAGTCAAATTGTGCGAATCGATTAATCCATTTTGCAAACTTCGTCAATTGGGCTGAAATTAATGTTAAAGTAATGGAACCATTTGTATGTGCACCGTTCGGATTTTATGAGGCACACGGTTCGCATTTTATGAGGAAACGTAGAAAAATAATTCTGGGAAGTTTTTGAAGCGTGCCGCTGCTGTAATTCAAATTTTGCACTAAAGTGGATAAATGAATGAATGCAAAACGATTTTTTTATCCAATGATCTTCATCCGTTGTCGAGATAAAATGGCTGAATGTCTAGTTAAATGTAGCACGTAAAATTCATTCTTAAGTGAACTGATTGCGTGAAACCCTTTAAAGTGATTCAGATAAATAAAAAATGCATTCTTACGATAAAATTGAAAACTTTCTTTCAAAACCATAACTTCTTTCGGATTTTACGTCCAAAAAACATATTTTTTGTGAGTTTCTTTATGCACGTCACTTATATATATGAAACTTGTGGGAATTGATTAAAATTTAGTGACAAGGTAGACAAATAAAAATAATTATTGGTCGTCCTGCTGCTTTGTGAAAGATTTATCCGCTGCAACTATATAAGTAACATGGTTCCAAAGTCAATAAAAATATCCAGACCGGTGATTCGTTGCTCGAGTCAACAAAAATCTACGTCGGTTACCACACTATGGCCGTCTAACGTCAAAATTATCCTAGAATATAAGTTGGGAAACAAAATGAAAACTGCTCCTATCAAAGCTCAAAAAAGGCGAATATGTCCTGGGCAGAGATAGGGATGGAAATGTACGGAACAGGCTTTTCGACTTATCTGTCAGCTTCAAAGACATTTAAATCAAAACATCTTGACATATAAGTACTTCTTTACGAGTTACTACTTCCTCAGCACAGTGAGCGCTCTTAGTTGCAAGGTGTTGGCACACTTACATCTAGCAAAAAATGGTTCAAATGGCTCTGAGCACTAAGGGACTTAACATCTGTGGTCATCAGTCCCATAGAACTACTTAAACCTAACTAACCTAAGGACATCACACACATCCATGCCCGAGGCACTGCATCTAGCAATTTATAGGATAAAGACCCTGACCCTGAGCTCAAAATTCAGAAGATTCGCCAGCCATAATATATAATGTGGCTGAACAGCATATATGTAACAGCTAAAAAAGTTTTTCTGGGGGAATAGAATTTCTGGGGTTTGATTTGTTCCTGCAGGTATGAGATCATATATCTTATTAGTTTCTTGACACAATGTGTTATATTAAATGACACCCCCCTAATATTAACAAGTAAATAGGTGCTGGTAAGTCGAAAAGCTAGCTCCTTTGTTTTACCTCCCTAACTCTGTTCATGTCATATTCGCCTTTTTTGTGCTATGACAGGAGCGTTTATCATTCTGGTTACAATGTACATATTATAAATTTTATAAATATTGATGCAATAAAATGTAATTAAAACTTGATGATTATACGTGTTGCAGCTGATTACCAACTATCCTCATATCTATGGAAATAAACAGAAACATTTCATTGAAGTAAATATGAAAAGAAAATAATATTAGAAAAACATACTTTTGGAAATGTCTCGTCGTCAGTGCTGTGGAGGTCGAGTTTGAGAGTTCGTGAAACGGCTTCTGGTGCAGTAAACCGCTAAGACAGTTTCTCCCTGCCCCTATAACACAGCAATACCCCAGGGTCAGGTAGCAGGATAGGAGAACGAAGGATCTACAACACTCCAACAAATTAGTAGCAAAGTCACACAAATGAGTTAAAAAGGTTTACTTACCTTTGTGACTTGTTGAAAAGTGAGTCTGCAACACTGCTTGTAATATAACACAACAAGGCCCTCAATGGCTACGTGCATGTAAGCGTAAGTAAATTTCACAGTAAACAGCAAATGCTATTACAACAACTGTCTGTTCAGTTCTAAGTGTTCACTAAACGACGTTCCCTGTCCAAGTCAGCCCTGGACGATGATCTATAACCAAGTGGGCGAGAGCTGTTCTTCTGTCTTCCGAGTAGGCTTCTGTCCGTTGTCGTCCGGTCATTGTCAGATTGTACTCGGCCGCGCGGGATGGCCGCGCGGTTAGAGGCGCCATGTCACGGACTGCGCGGCCCCTCCCGCCGGAGTTTCGAGTCCTCCCTCGGGCATGGGTGTATGTGTTGTTCTTAGCGTAATTTAGTTTAAGTAGAGTGTAAGTCTAGGGACCGATGGACCAAGCAGTTTGGTCCCCTAGTAATTCACACACATTTGAACATCTGATTGTACTCGCTGGACAATTTGCCGAGGGGAAGTCGACATTTCTGTCTTCAGCGTCGCCCGTGGCGCTGGTGGAACTCGTGCAAGTGGCGAGTCTCTATGGCACTGGCACCACGTCGCATCTTTGCGCCTGTGGTGCTTTTCTCCTGGCTGTGTCTTGTTCGAACGACACAGCACATTCATTTTTAGGCTTCCGTGCCTCAATCGGTGAAAACGGTAACCGTATGGGATCAATCTGTAGCCCGTCTGTCTGTTTTCCAGTCCGCCCGACTGTTAAAAACCCTTTTTCCAAAGAACTTGTTGACATATCAAGTTGAAATATACATCAAACACCAAAGTGTACAGTTTCTTGGCGGTATAAAAAAAAACTGAAGCTTGTAAGTCAATGCAGTCAAAAGATACGACCATTTATGTCACGTATGTGGATACTCGAAGAAAACCTACGCATCAAAACTTATACTGTACTTACCATTGGCCTAAAATCATGAAATTTAACAAGAAACACGTTTTCAGAGTACAAGTAAAGGAAAAATCCTAAAATAGTGAATTTGTAATTATATCACACGAAAATTTTTTTTGTCATTTATTATCCTACAATCTGTCTGCCCTTCCTTCTATTGAGACCATTTTCTCAGGGATCAGTAGACGTACCAAGATCAAATTTATGTCACGTACTATGATCTATGGTTCCTTTGCGGTGTAATAAACGTGAGCTAAGTCAATGCAATCTAAAGATACGACCATTTATGTCTCATAGTTTGACCCTCACAAACTCACTCAACAAAACCTGTAGGATACTTCCCGTTGACCTAGCATCATTATATTAGGCAAGAAATAAGCTTTCACAGTATATGTAAAGTAAAAAATCCGGAAAGTGATAATCAGTAATTACATAACATCAAAAAAATTTTCTTTCGCCATTTTTTGTCCGACTGCCTGTCTGTCCTTCCGTCTGTTAAGACTCCTTTCTTGTCAGGAACGGATAAATGTATCAAGTTGAAATTTATGTTACATACTATAGTCTATGATCTCTTAGCAGTGTAGAAAACGTAACGTTCTAGGTCAATACAATCATAAGATACCCTCATTTATGTCAAATATTTTGACTCTCGCAAACTCTCTTATCAAAACCTTTGACTCCGCGCCATGAAATTTGGCAAGAAGCAAAGTTTCACAGTAAAAGCCAAGGAGAAAATCCTAAAACTGTTAATTTGTAATTATATCACACGGAAAAAAATTACTTGTGATTTTTTATCCGACAGTCCGTTTATCCCTGCGTCTGTTAAGACCCGTTCTTCTAAGGAAGCAGTGTACTTACCAAGTTGATATGTGTGTCGCATACTAACGCCCATAGTTCCTTGGCTGCGTAATAAATGTGAGCTTCTAAGTCAGCGCAATCAAAAGCTGCGACCATATATGTCACATATTTCGATAATCGAAAACTCACTCATCAAAACATACATCGTACTTAATGTTGACTTAGAATCATTACATTTGACAAGAAGCAAGGTTCAACAGTAAAAGTAAAGGAAAAAATCCGGAAGAAAGTGTTAATTTGTAAATATATAACACGAAAAAATATCTCTTGGCACTTGATATCCGATTTCAGACTTAAAATTAAAACGTCCGTGAAAGTCTTGGAATTCCCAGGACCGGTATCTTGCCCGTATCTCTGTCGGTAACAGTCGATATAAGATGGATGAACTGTCTCCATACGTCTGTACGGAACCCACAGAACGCGCATCCTACTCGCAACTCACCGGTTTTTTGTATAAAAGTATTGAAAGATAGAAATCAATAAATAACTTACCACGCATCTATTAGAATTGGTACCTTAGTACAGTGCTGACCACAACAACATTGTAAGTAAGCGTAACAGATTATTATTACACTACTGGCCATTAAAATTGCTACACCACGAAGATGACGTGTTACAGACGCGAAATTTAACCGACAGGAAAAACATGCTGTGATGTGCAAATGATTAGCTTTTCAGAGCATTCACACAAGGTTGGCGCCGGTGGCGACATCTACAACGTGCTGACATGAGGATATTTTCCAATCGTTTGCTCTACACAAACAGCAGTTGACCAACGTTGCCTGGTGAAACGTTGTTGTGATGCCTCGTGTAAGGACGAGAAATGCGTACCATCACGTTTCCGACTTTGATAAAGGTCGGATTGTAGCCTATGGCGATTGCGGTTTATCGTGTCGCGACACTGCAGCTCGCGTTGGTCGAGATCCAATGACTCTTAACAGAATATGGAATCGGTGGGTTCAGGAGGGTAATACGGAACGCCGTGCTGGATCCCAACGGCCTCGTATCACTAGCAATCGAGATGACAGGCATCTTATCCGCATGGCTGGAACTGATCGTGCAGCCACGTCTCGATCCCTGAGTCAACAGACGGGGACGTTTGCTAGACAACAACCAACTGCACGAACAGTTCGACAACGTTTGCAGTAGCACGGACTATCAGCTCGGAGACCATGGCTGTGGTTGCCCTTGACGCTGCATCACAGACAGGAGCGCCTGCAATGGTGTGCGATGGTGTACTCAACGACGAACCTGGGTGCACGAACGGCAAAACGTCATTTTTTCGGATGAATCCAGGTTCTGTTTACCGTGTTTGGCGACATCGCGGTGAACGCACATTGGAAGCGTGCATTCGGCATCGCCACTCTGGCGTATCAACCGGTGTGATGGTATGGGGTGCCATTGGTTACAGGTCTCGGTCACCTCTTGTTCGCATTGACGGAACTTTGAACAGTGGACGTTACATTTCAGATGTGTTACGACCCGTGATTCTACCTTTCATTCGATCCCTGCGAAACCCTACATTTCAGCAGGATAATGCACGACCGCATGTTGCAGCTCCTGTACGGGCCTTTCTGGATACAGAAAATGTTCGACTGCTGCCCTGGCCAGCACATTCTCCAGATCTCTCACCAGTTGAAAACGTCTGGCCAATGGTGGCCGAGCAACTGGCTCGTCACAATACAGCAGTCACTACTCTTGATGAACTGTGGTATCGTGTTGAAGCTGCATGGGCAGCTGTACCTGTACACGCCATCCAAGCTCTGTTTGACTACATGCCCAGGCGTATTAAGGCCGTTATTATGGCCAGAGGTGGTTGTTCTGGGTACTGATTTCTCAGGATCTATGCACCCAAATTGCGTGAAAATGTAATCACATGTCAGATCTAGCATAATATATTTGTCCAGTTATACCCGTTTATCATCTTCTTGATGTAGCAATTTTAATGGCCAGTAGTATAAAAGATAGGTCAAAGCGCTTTTAGGTTACAATCTACTCGTCACCAGCTATTTCATCGAAATCTTTGGCGTACGCAGGACTTGACCAGAAATGAAAGTGACGGAAGTGTTAGCTGCAGAGGACCAAGCGTTTGGAAAGGGCAAGACAAAGAAAGATTTTATACTGTAAATAAATTTCCAGGAAGGGATTGTAAGGCATATGTGATAACTTCGTATATAAAAGTATTTACTTTCATTATTTTACGATTGATGATTTACACATACTGTGGTGGTATACATGGTAAGAAGCAGGGAAAGGAGTAATTTTCTCGGCATCTTGCACACATTATAAAACAAACAAACACAGTCCGGACAGACCTTGAATACGCAGGTGGACCGACCGGCCGCCATGTCATCTTCAGCCTTAAGCGTCACTGGGTGTGGATACGGAGGGGCATGTGGTCAACACACCACTCTCACCGCCGTTGTCAGTTTTGATAACCGGTGCCGCTACTTCTCAAACAAGTACCTCATCAATTGTCCTTACAAGGGGTGAGTGTACTAGGCAGGCCCGGACGGTAATCAATCCAAGTGCTAGCCAATCCCGTCAGCGCTTAATTTCGGTGGTCTGACGAGAACCGGTGTTACCACTGAAGCAAGGCCGTTGCCTGCACACATCATGAAGGACGCATTTATACCTGTACTCCTTAATTATAATCCCTTTTTGGAACGTTATTTTTTAAGTCCTCGTTGATGCTGTAACCACAATCCTTTCTTCGAAATTTATTTGCAGACTCAGATTTTCTTTTGTCTTTCTTTTTCACATATTTTCAGAAATTATTAATAAATGCCATATATTGAGCATTACTTCGGTTTATAAGTAACGTAAAAATCTAAAATAAAGAAGCCTCTGTGTGGGGAATCGACCCCACAATGCTACGATTACCGTTCTGCACTTTACCGCTGCGCCAGCCGCTGCCTTGAAGCTCTGCTAAGGTAAATGGCTCATACTTCGCCAGATCCGCGCCATAGGTACTGTTTCCTGTAAACGCTTGCTCATCTGGGGTTCCCGCTGCTAGCACCTTCACTTCTGGCCAAGCCCTGCAAATTTGAAACCAATCGATGTTGACCAGTAGGTGCAGTCTCCTTGTTAGTAACTATGTTGTTGCGGTCGGCACCGTACTTAGGTTTTTTACTACTTTTTATGTTTTAATTAATTTTTTTTAAATTGATTTTTTTTTAAATGCGGGGGGCGTTCTGAAAAGTAATACCTCCGAGTTTCTTATGTGAAATAAAACAAATGCTGTTACCATTCTACAACTTCATTATTCATGTATACATATTTGCAGCTCTCTTTCCGCTAGAAGACTCCGAATTGTAGCGTGTAACATGGCGGTAAGTAACGTAATTATGTCGGTGCGTGAGAAGCAGCCTGCTGTAATCGAGTTTCTAACGGCAGAAATCTTCGTCCACACGTGGAGCACTCTCTCCTTCAGAAAGAAAATGCCAGACCACACATGAGCGCTGCGACATCTGCAACAATGCCACACCTTGGATTCACTATCATCGATCATTCTCCATCAAGTCCTGACTTGGCCCCATCCGGTTTTCATCTGTTTCCAAAACTTAAACATCTTCGAGGACTACACGCTGATAGAGACGAAGCGGTGCTAGCAGATGTGAGCTTGTGTTTCCGTCAACAAGTCGAACATTCTAAAGTGACGGTATCAACAAGGTGGTCTCTCATTGGGTGTAGAGCTTGGATCGCCAGGGTAACTATGTTAGGAAAGAAATATGTAGGCATGAAGAATAAAGATATAGAATCTTAATAAATTTTGTTTCATTTCAAAACCCTTAAGTACTTTCATATAAAAAATTCGTAGTCATTACTTCTCACTACACCCTCGTATTGTCAGGTTTTCATATACTGAAAGTCATTTTTTCTGTTTATTTCCATAACTCTGAGGATGGTTGCTCGTCAACCAAAACCGATAAGCATGAAGTTATAATACTTTCTATTGCGATCAAGACAATCAAAAATTATGATACTCAATATAGATCTCTGTATCTCCTCTCCAGACGATGTCAGGTCTTACAAATTAGAATCTGTACAACAAAGAAAGATTATGAAGTTACTGGAATGAGAGAGAACATTAACCGGTCTGAAGATTGATGACCAATAAAATTATTAAAGAAATATATCTTCTGATTGCCTGCTAATTCATTTTACAACATATTTAACAATTTCCTCGCCATCTGCAGCCTGTTCAAACTATTAATGTCAATATTATGCAGACAATGGTGTGCCTTTAACTAGTACTGTGGAATGAGTGTCTAATGGTCGGAAACGGAATATTTTACGACATACGAAGTCTTGAATGAATCACGCATGCAAGGCATATTCTCATAATTTGTTTATGTTTCTCAGTGAATAGATGCCTTCCACATCTTCATTGGCGGGGTGCTCTTGAAGAACAAAGCATAATCCTCTGTGGTGTATCCGTGGCAGAGTTAACTACCGTTTAAATTCACGACTTTATATAGAAGACTTGCTTGTCACTGGAAGCTGCATTGAAGCGTATGCGATAGAGTTGGCTGTAGTGCGCGGAGAGGAACAAATCTACAGAGAAAACTTTGCTAACGGACGCCACAACTGGAAGAAATTTATCGCCATAGATAGAAACTTACGAGAAACTTGGTCGTTCAACGCACCGGGAACCAGTCAACAATCTCGACAAAGAATTGTTCTCACAACAGAATTTGAGTGGATACTGCCGTATTGTGAGGACCAGCATTCGTCAGTACTCACTTCGAAGAACACAGGGTGAAAAGTAATGTTGGAGTAACAACTGCTCCGCTATCATGAACAACATACGGTTGTAGTAGGGTCAAATAATTCTGAAAGCAGAATTCGGCGCCCTTAATACATTATCCTGCACTATACTGAAGCTTCGAACTTCCTGCAGTTTGTATTGTGCACAGATGAGGCCTCTATAAATTGTGATGGTGTTTATAAATCCCGTAAGAGGATTGGTGAATATCCACTAGCCACGCTCTTCTCAGGTCATCAACATTGATTTCGATATCAGTTGATAGGACGTTGTTCAGTGTCATACCGCATGGGAGGTTTACGTTACCTGGTGTCCATTCGAGGTGTGCTCTCTCAGTTGTTAGAGACTGTACGCCTTGTCGTCCACGAGGCGACGATGTATTAACTCCATAGAAATTCTTCCAGTCCATATGTGGCATAACAGAAAACGAGTGTTTAGCAGTATTGGTTAAAAACAGTCTTGGTTGCAATTTTTATTTTTTTATTTTTCGACGACGCGTTTCGCCTTATTTAGGCATCTTCAGGTTATCTTACTGTTACTCGCTCCTGTGAACGGGAATGCGTTATGCAGATCTTGGTGCCTCTCGCGTCCATCTAGAAAAGATAACCCGCGTTATGCTTACTACCTGAGCCCCCATCTTACCGTTACTCGCTCCTGTGAACGGGAACGCGTTATGCAGATCTTGGTGCCTCTCGCGTTCATCTAGAAAAGATAACCTGCGTTATGCTTACTACCTGAGCCCCCATCTTACTGTTACCCGGTCCTGTGAACGGGAACGCGTTATACAGATCTTGGTGCCTCTCGCGTCCATCTAGAAAATATAACCTGAAGATGCCTAAATAAGGCGAAACGCGTCGTCGGAAAATAAAAAAAACTAAAAATTGCAACTAAGACTGGTTTTAGCCAGTACTATTAACTCCATGTTGCACCACCTCACTTCGACATTAATCGTCATGAGTGTATGATTAACAGATACTTTCACCGTTCGCTTTGAAAGGAAAGTCCTGTCCCATTACCAACATTGTTTCCAGATTTCCTATGTTCTTGAAGAGAAACATTCTTTTGGGGCTCTCTCATTGTACAACCGGCGGAAGAGACATCTGAGAAAGTGCGTCAAAATGTTATGTATGCATCAAGAAATGCAGTCGTCTCGTTCAGCAGTCACTGTGACACAAAATTGTCACTTTAAGGTGTAAACTGTTTGTCATCAAAAAGTTAAATATTCACTTGTGATCAAAACTGCTCACTTTTCGATCTTGCATTATCGATGCAATTTTGATCTCAAAGGGGTTATGCAGGTGATGGAGTGATAGAGCGTAACCCCAAAATTCTTGGTGAGTATTTATGAGGATTTTGTATTCCTTTAGGCATCCCATTCTCTATAAACCGCACAGTTAACATAGGGATTACTGTAACCTCAGTTGTATTGTCAATTTATGAAAGTAGTCACCCTGTACACCCGAAGAGACACCATGCTTGTCTACTGCCTTTACGGTTTAGAAAAGTTGGTTTTGACAAAGGCGAGTGCTTATAAAGTACAGTGTGCACAAAGAAAAATGGACACTTCTGTAGTGGACATCGATATTGGTAGTGAGATCAGAAACGAGGTCATCATAAGAAGCACAAGGGAGCGTCAGCAGTATAAAATTACAATGGTCTGGCACCATAACGCGACAATACGCCAACAGATGGAGCAACGATATGATTTTTTTGAGACTTTGAGGACACAAAAGATGGATTAGAAGAGCCTAGAATCGATGCCTCATGATTCCTATAGGTCTGCTGGAACATTGTCCGTTACCTGATAGCGCAGAACGGAGTGAGGTGGAAGACTAGGAAGAGTCCTGCAGTCAGTGCTAGATGGATAACGGCTAAAGAAGAAGAAGATGAATGTAAAAGCGTAGGCTTTTTATGCCGGAGTAAGTATCAGTGAAATTCACCTGGCTGTGAAAAGGAAGGAAAGAAAATTCGGGTGTAACGTGCATCTGGATGTGAGTTTGTGGCATACGTGATGAAACTCTTGTCTTTTGGCTACTACTACAGGCAGCCTTCATCAGGTGACGCACTCAGTGTGAGTCTGTGGCATACGTGATGAAACTCTTGTCTTTTGGCTACTACTACAGGCAGCCTTCATCAGGTGACGCACTCAGTACAAGTAGCCATCCTGATGAAGACTGTATGCATCGGTAGCTCAAACGACAATAGTTGTATCACTTAAGACACAGACTCATATCCAGACGAATTTGATTGAAAAAAAAAGAAGACTGATTTGCAGTGTATATCGAACACGTTGAATCAGTCGAACAGGGATGATCTTGAAATATAAGTTAATATTTCTCCTGACATAGAAAAGCCGGCCGCGGTGGTCTCGCGGTTCTAGGCGCGCAGTCCGGAGCCGTGCGACTGCTACGGTCGCAGGTTCGAATCCTGCCTCGGGCATGGATGTGTGTGATGTCCTTAGGTTAGTTAGGTTTAAGTAGTTCTAAGTTCTAGGGGACTGATAACCACAGCAGTTGAGTCCCATAGTGCTCAGAGCCATTTGAACCAATTGACATAGAAAATGGCACTCAGAAGACCTTGTCGGACATAAATGTAGCTTTACACACGTATATTCACTTCTGATTTGATTCTTATCTCAAAGTTATCACTGTACGGTCTTTCTTCATCGGTAAAATTTTTATCTCAAAACGGTTGGACAGTTGACGAAGTGATAGAGCGCAACGCTTAAATTGTTGGGAAGTACTTATGTTGTCTCGGCGTCATGCAAATGATTAGAGACACGATTTTCTGTGACAGGTAACCCCCCCCCCCCCCCCCCCAGAGAGCATTAGTGTCGTTACCAGGCCTGGTAAGGAATATAAAGCGTCAGAGCTTAAGCGATCACTTCAGTCCACGTAAATGGCACATGCTCCTGTGAGACAGCATCATCAGCACTTGACAGATTTTCAAAAGGGCCTCAATATTCAGAATTGTGGGGCATTCTGAATGTGACAGAGAACCGATGTTCGATTGCATGGGAACTTGAGGGCAGACATATACTGTCACTCAAAACCTTTTGAACATTAGTGATTTTGAGGAAAAAATACAAATTAGAACCAGAAAATTTAGAAATACTCATAAGTCAGATTTGGAATAATCTTTTATTGAAACTAAATACATGCAGACAAATTTTACTCTCCTCAGTGTAGTTTCCTTTGGCTTTAATCACTGCTCTGTGTACGTGAGGCATTCTTGCTGTCAGGTGTCCTCGGTGATTTGCCGCCATTCCTCTCGTAGTCTGATCCAGAGGTGACGAATGGTGGTAACAGGCCTTAATTTAACTGCTCTGTCCAAATGATCCCAAAGTAGCTCAGTAGAATTACAGTCGGGGGATTGGGGCGGACAGATCATTTTTTCAGTTCCTTCTTTTCCTGTAAATTTACCAAATACGCTCTAAACATTTTTGAAGTGTGTTTAGGGTCGGTATCTTGCTGTAGGACGAATCCCTTAGCAATCAAACGTCTTCCACATGGCATTGCATTATACTGTAGAATGCGATGGTAATCCTCTTTCTAAATTGTTCCGTTTATTTGTACAAGATCACCAGTCTTACCGCCTCCAAAACATTCCTAGACCGTGAGGGAACCCCTTCCATGCTTTAATGTTGGAGATACACATTGATGTAACATTTGTTCACCTAGCAACCGGCGAACAAATTGCATCGCTTTGTGCCAAAGACCTCACATTTGGAGTTGTCAGTGAAAAGTATCTTTTCCACTGATTTACTGCCCAAATTTCGTGTTGTCTCGCTCAGAGTAGCCTCTTCTGCCCACTAATAGCTGTCAGCAATGGTTTATTGCCCGACACGCACCCGTTAAGATCGCATAACATATTTTTTTAGCTAAGACATCCGGTTTCAACAGACTAAGCTGTCATCTTCACGTCTTAAAATCTTTTATTGCAAGACTTGTTCATTTTACGCTGACCTCACGCTCAAGATGACAAGTGGATAAAGATAGCATATTGTAAAAGGTTTGTCATCGCTAAAATATTTAAATGCTTTATGTTTTTAAATATTTTAGCGATGACAAACCTTCTATAATATGCTATTTTTATCCACTTGACATCTTGTGCCTTAGGACAGCTTAATATGAACATGTTTTACAAGAAAAGATTTTAAGACCTGAAGATGACAGGACAATCTGTCGAAACCGGTTGTTTTAAATAGAAAAAAAAGAAAAAACATTTTACGGCATGTTGGCTCTTGAATGGTTTTTAACAGTTAAACAGATAGCCCTTCAGTGCTCGTAAAATGAGAAAATTCAATCAGTATCCATACTTGCCTGACTGTAATCCGATGTCATTTCGGCACTTAAATGGGCAGAAAACTTGTGCGAGACTTAGTATGTTGACTGTAAGTACCTTCCAATGAATTATTCTGAAATCTTTTATGTACCTGCATTTGTGGTATAACACTCTCTTTTAAACACAGGTGCCGCTGTCTGAACAAACATAGCAGTATGTGATCACATTAAAGAAATGTGAATAACTAAATGATTTTTAATATCGTAAGCTAGACGCACTGTGACGTGAAATCGTCAACGACAGAGTCAAAATTGACGTCAGAATGAGACAAGGACGTGTCAGAGAGCAGTGTCCTGTCCGGCAGGAATGTAGGCTGCCTATCAAGCGCGGGCGTTGCGCGTGTTGCCTGCATGCAGGCGCCTCTGTTGCGAAATTGCGACAAGTTCCGTGACAGATAGGGGCACAGCGAGCGACAGATCGGACCCTTTTTGACGTGTGCGATACCGAAATTTGACAGAAAGCTGCGGGAGAGGGCCTGAAACTAGAGTACGCGGGTGAATAACATTGTCGCTTATCGGAATGAACAGGCTTTCGAAATCTGGAGCGAAGCAACTGTGTTGTACGAAAACATATAAAGCTCGTTGATAGGTAATGCTTAGAATCTAATAGACTTGAGAAACGTAAAAGCGTTCTTTTATCTGTGAACAACGCTTAATTTTAATTTTTGTGTCCTGTAATTTATTATAATCGTATCATAATCGTGTCACTATCAATTCATTTCAGCTGCCTGACGTATGCCTATCGAACACAAGATTTTAATCGTTTTACTGTGCTTTGTTTTTTCTTGCAGCTTGTCTGTCGTTCACTTGTTTCTTTCTTGGCAACCCCAAAGAATGGGTTATCTTCCTTTGGTAACTGCTAAAAGCATAATTGCACATGTTAAACATATTGATTTTTTTATTTTATCATAATATTTTCGTGTTAACGTTTTTATTTCGGTCATGGTACATTCCAGCAGCCTACCTGTGGCCAAGAATGCTCAACCGTAGAGAGTCGGCAGGGTGCGCAGAGGCCCCAGGTTCGATCTGGCTACATGTTTGCGTTTGTACTCCACTATTTAACAACTTCTAGAAACTGCTATAAATCCTTTCGCTCAAACATTTATGGATAATTCGAGAACGTTCTTCATTGTGTAAATAGGGGCACTGTCCACTCAAGAGCAGATTTGGTTCCGCCTTTATCTTGGGTTGTCTTTACGTTGTAAGTCTGCTTTCACTGTTACGTGTTAGTTTTCACAAACGTCCTTTCCTCATATTCTACACACGATTCAGGTATCTATGTACATTGTAACATACAACGCGATTCCTCGAAAAAGAGCACGAAAGTATCTTATGCAAAATTTCTGTAGAAAATTGGACGTCAGAGAAAGTCAGTCAAACTCCTCAGTAATCACAGGATGGACAGAAATCTAGATTCAATAAATACAAATATGTTTTACAGCTAGGGCAACCCATAATTTTGCGATAGAGTATTCGAGTTAGGAAGTTCAGTTACGGGTCCAAGTGTATTTTCTTTTATTTTTTATTTCGGAATTCAGATGTGCCCAATAATTCTGTAATATACCCTGTATTTTAAACGACCTGTATCCTAAAAGTACATTTAAAAAAACCTTGCATCATACTCATAGCTATTTCAGAAATGTCCATGGAGAGTAGTAATCTGTTGGAAATAAATTATGTACCACAGCATAGATATAATTACAAGATTTATCGATGTGGAGAGGTTAATCGTACTTACTACATTCAGTAAGAGCGACTATTCCAATATCTTAAATACACTATCACCGTACATACACAGCGTTCAGGCCAGATGCTCAATGCGACCTTCCTGCATCTCCAAACATGTAGCCACTCTCTGGGTCATGTTTCCCTGAACTCTAGGAAGCTGTTTTCTCGGATAGCTAGACAACACACAGGCAAATCATATTTATAGAGTTTAGTATAGTAATTGAATTGACAATACTTAACTATGTATTTACAACGAGTTGTCGCAAGCAATTGGCGACATGCAAATAATCTATGTCCTTCGCTGTATACAAGGTCCATGCAAGTAAGTCACTCATCCTCTCTTCTAGTCCGGGTCTACTAGTGTCCGTCTTCTATTGTCCGACCGTGGCTGGCAGGAGCGGCGTTAATATTCTCTTCGTATAGAGGCCGCTCCTGTCGTGGTGCAGTACTAGTCGGCGTACTACTGGCTGACGTCGTCTCACAGCATTCTCTGCGGTTACGTTCTTGATCTTCGTGCCGGCGCTTGTCATTACACCAGAACTGGATAGCCCCCGGGAACCTACCAGGGACTCGTCGAATCCATCCCATGCAGAGCTGTCGCTGTGTTGGATTCCAAAAATGGACGAAAAAGGTGATCATAATGTTTCGTTCTGTCAGTGTATATAGAGGCTGTTTCAGGATGGATGGTAAATATTTTAGGAGGTGGTAGTATAGACGAATTGCAATTAAAATGTCATATAACATGTCTCCAATTTTTATTGAGTACAGAGATACAGCTGAGTCCAATGGATTTTCGTTTGTGTGTTGGTACACCGGTTGATATTGGTTGGTATGGACGTATTTATCGAATTTCGACAGTAGTGTTGATGTTCACGTTGTGAACTTGTACTTTAGTTTATATTGAAGTTTTCATTATGATTTGTCGGCCAAGTAGCGTGTAAACATTCCGCACATATATTTACACATGCTGAGTATGCTGATATGGTATTGGTGCATAGGTTTGGTAATAACGCTGCTGCAGCTTGTAGAGAATACGGACTACGATTTCCTAATCGCAGATTGCCAGATTCAAGACTGTTTATTCGCATGTTCCATACCCAGCGTGACACTGGTACAGTGCTCAGCAATAATATTGCATCTGATGGTGTAAATGAACAGACTGTCAATGAAGAAGAAGACATTATTCAGTTGGTACAACGTAATCCTTCAATGAGCACACGTAGAATTTCTGCACGTATCGATATTCCACATAAAATAATATGGCGAACATTACGTATGCATGGGTTCCACCCATATCATTTGCAGCTCATTCAACATCTTCGAGCAGGAGATGAAGATAGACGATTGGAATTTTGTTACTGGATACTTGAAAATCTCCAGGTAATCCCATTTTTACTCATCAGTGATGAAGCCACTTCCGCTCGTGACGGCATCAATAAACACTCGTAATTCACATCAGTGGTCTCAAGAAAACCACATTCCATTGTGGAGGGACATTTTCAAAAACGCTTCTCCTTAAATGTGTGTTGTGATTCTATAGACAATCAGCTGACTTGGCCTGTTATATTACCGTATCGTCTTACATGACCCCGCGGTCTACATTTTCTTGAAAATGAGCTTCCGGCATTATTGGAAGAGATTCATTTGGCTACAAGAATGCACATGTTTATCCGGCATGACGAGGCTCCTGCACATTACAGTTATCAGGTGAAACATTCCCCGGAAGATGGATCGGTAGATATGGGCACGTTTCTTAGCCACGAAGGTGCCCGGACGTTACCTCTTTGGATTTTTGCCTATGAGGATGGTTGAAAGGCGAAGAGTACAAAGAAAAAGTAACCACAAGAGCCGATTTGAGAACTGTGCACCGTTAGAAACAAAGCCTACAGGAATATTTTGTAGCAGTGCTCTTTATTTGAACAAAGAAAAGACAGTGAAATTTTGTAAAATGTCTTGAATATGTTATCTTATACGTACTTTGAAACTAGATTTTGTTTTGTCTGATTTAATATATTTTTCTAAATTTGGTGTTGTTTTGGTTATTTTCACAAGACGTCCAATTTTAGCAACTACATGGGGCATTCAGTATGTAATGCAACAGATATTTTTTATGAAAACAGGTTCGTTTCTTCAGGATTCCAATACATCACAATTTTCCCCACTGTTTTCGCTACAAAACCGTATTTTTCAACATAATCTCCTTTCAATGGGACAGCCGTAGGCCACTTTGCCGGGACGGCCTCTCTATCTACCCACGTCGGAGATAACGTCTTGCTGCATCACGAACCTCCCCATCATGCAATTACTGCTTCCAGCCGAGTGCATCCTTCACTGAGCCAAATATATGGAGGTCGGAAGGTGCGTGATCTGGGCCTTAGGATGGGTGAGGAGGAACAGTCTGGTGAGGTCCTCTTGGGTGTGCAGGAGTATGTGAGGCTTTGCGTTGTCATGGGAAAGGAGATGTTCGTTTGCATTTTTGTGGCGATGAGCACGCTGAAGTCGTTTCTTCATTTTCCGAGGGCAGCACAACACATTCCAGAGTTGATCGTTGCACTGTGAAGAGGACATCAAACAGAATAACGCATTCACAGTCCCAGAAGACCGTTGCTATGACTTTTTCGGCTGAAGGTGAGGCTTTTTTTTTCGGGGGAGAGATGGTGTGGCGTCATTCTACGGGTAGCCGTTTTGTTTCCGGTTCGAAGTTGTTTCATCGCGTGTGACGCTATTCGACAAAAATTGTGACGATCAGCCTCGTAACATGCAAGTAATTCGGCGCAGATGGTCCTTCGTTGCTCTTTACAGACTTCTGTTAGGCGCGAGGCACCCGGCGGTTACACACCTTTGAGTACCCCAACAGGTGGGCGAATGTGTCAGCACTACCAGCAGAATCGTCCAGTTGTGCAACGAGGTGTTTGTGACCCGTGGATCATCTCGAATGAGAGTGTCCACATATCGCATCATTGCAGGAGTCACAGCTATGTGCGCCTGACCCGCACGCGACAGATCGGACAGTTTTACACGACTGTGTTGCGATGATGACAGACGTCTCGCCCAACGACTCGCCGTGCTTTTGTTCACGGCCAGGTTTACGTAGGCATTCTGCAAGCGGCTTTCAATATCCGCTGTGCTCTGGTTTCCCGGCAAAGGAAACTCTATGACAGCTCAAGGCTTGGAACGCATTTTCGCTACAGACGCCATTTTCGAGGCTACATTTTGCGCTGTCACCTATTAGAACTTCATGAACCTTTAGGAGCTGTAGCAGTAATATTCCACGGCGTCGCACCAACAAATTCAGAATTTTTTCAAACGAAATTGTCAGAGAACAAAAGTGTTGTATTACTTATTGAATGCCCCTCCTATTTCACACAGTCGGTAAGTGTAAAGTTTTTGTTAATAATTTTTTTTCATAATTATTCTCATTATATATGATAAGAGCAAAATATGAATAGTGCAGAACAGTATAAAGTAAAAATTACGTGTTTTGAAAAAATATTTTCTTACTGGAGGCTATATTTTAAAAATCAAAAACAAAGTGGATGTCTTGTTTTGTGCACTGTCCTACAGCAACGATAGGAACATACACTGAAGCCCCAAACAAACAGGTTTAGGCATGCGTATTAAAATACAAAGATATGTAAGCAGGCAGAATACGGCGCTGCGGTCGGCAACGCCTATATATAACACAAGTGTCAGACGCAGTTGTTACATCCGTTACTGTTGCTACAATGGCAGGTTATCAACATTAAAGCGAGTTTAACGTGGTGTTATAGTCGGTGCACAAGCGCGATGGAACGCAGCATCTCCGAGGTAGCGATGATGTGGCGATTTTCCCGTACGACCATTTCACTAGTGTACCGTGAATATCAGAAATCTGGTAAAACATCAAATCTCCGACATTGCTGCGGCCGGGAAAATATCCTGGAAGAACGGGGCCAATGATGACTGAAGAGAATCGTTCATCGTGACAGAAGTGCAGCACTTCCGCAACTTGGTGCAGAGCTCATCACTGGGCCATCAACAAGTGCCAGCGTACGAAACGAAACGTCATCGATATGTGCTCGTGTGCCATTGATGACTGCACGACGCAAAGCTTTATGTCGACATTGCCTGGTCGGACGAGTCCCGTTTCGAATTGTATCAAGTGGATGGATGTGTACGGGTATGGAGCTAAACTCATGAATCCATGGACGATACATGTCTGCAGGGGAGTGTTCAAACTGGTGGAGGCTCTTTAATGGTGTGGGGCTTGTGCAGTTGGAGTGATGTGGCACACCCGATACGTCTAGATACGACTCTGACATCTGACACGTACTTAAGCATCCTGTCTGATCACCTACATCCATTCATGTCCATTGTGCATTCCGACAATTCCAGCAGGACAATCCGACACTCCACATGTCCATAATTGTTACAAAGTGGCTCCAGGAACACTCTCCTGAGTTTAGACACTTCCGCTGGCCATCGCGAATGCCTTGGAACGTGTTGTTCAGAAGAGATCTCCACCGCCTCGTACTCTTACGGATTTGTGGACAGTCCTGCGGGTTCATGGTGTCATTTCCCTCCAGCACTACTTCAGACAACAGTCGAGTCCATGCTACGCCGTGTTGCGGCACTTGTGAGTGCTCGCGGGGGCGCTGCACGGTATTTGCCACGTGTACCAGTTTCTTTGGCTCTTCAGCGTAGGTCGTCATGCGTGGCTCTGCTCTGACTGCATAAATTTGTGGCTTATGAGGAAATGCTCAATCTTCGTACTGCATTATTCTTTATGCAGAGTCATTGTACTAGTCAGATTGCTGTTAGACCTTCGGAACTTCGGACATTGCACTGTTGATGACTGGAAACATGTTGCCTGGTCTCGTTTCGAATTGTATCGAGCGGATGGACGTGTGCGGGTATGGAGACAACCTCATGAATCCATGGACGATGCATGTTAGCAGAGGACTGTTCAAGCTGGTGGAGGCTCTGTGATGGTGTGGAGCGTGTGCAGTTGGAGGGATATGAACCCCTGATAAGTCTAGATACGACTCTGATTGGTGACACGTTGTAAGTAGGCTGTTTATGTTTTCTCTATGTAAGTAGGCTGTTTATGTTTTCTCTATGTAAGTAGGCTGTTTATGTTTTCTCTATGTAAGTAGGCTGTTTAGGTTTTTTTATGGTAACGCCACCTCTTATGAAAATCACTGGCTGTGCTGTGTGCAGTCTGTGGGTAGTTTGCATTGTTGTCTGCCATTGTAGTGTTGGGCAGCGGCAGCTGGATGTGAACAGCGCGTAGCGTTGCGCAGTTGGAGGTGAGCCGCCAGCAGTGGTGGATGTGGGGAGAGAGATGGCGGAGTTTTGTAATTTGTCATGAACTGCTATATTTATATATGATGATATCAAGATAAATACATTGTTTGTTCTCTATTAATATCTTTCATTTGCTAACTATCCCTATCAGTAGTTAGTGCCTTCCATAGTTTGAATCTTTTATTTAGCTGGCAGTAGTGGCGCTCGCTGTATTGCAGTAGCTTGAGCAGCGAAGATTTTTGTGAGGTAAGTGATTTGTGAAAGGTATAGTTTAATGTTAGTCAGGGCCATTCTTTTGCAGGGAATTTTGAAAGTCAGATTGCGTTGCACTAACAAAATATTGTGTGTCAGTTTAAGCACAGTCTTGCATAATTGTTCAAAGGGGACGTTTCATATGTCGACCCTTAGCCGAGGATACCTCACTGGAATCTTCTGATTTTTTGTTGTAGTTTGTGTAATTAGTGTAGCTTTTGTTTATTGCTAGCGCGTAATTGTAGAGAAAATCTCCTTTGTAGTTGCAGTCTTTCATTGTTGTACAGTAAAACAGTTGTGGCATGCATGTAGATTTGCACCAAGTATTTCGCAGCTGCAATTAACTAGATATTATTTTCAGTGTTATGTTAATGTGTTCTCTTATTTTTGCTCTTCAAATTGTGCTTTTCTGTGTTGTCGTGTGAAATATTGTGACAATAATGGCGTGTGAAAAACGTAATACTAGGCTCCAAAGTAAACTGAGAAATGACAGTGAAAATGAAAGCAGTGTGTTAGCGCCACCGAGTAATGAATTAACTGATGTTCAAAGTAGTAATTTGGTAATTGTGCATAGGGAAACGGAGCGGGCTGCAAACAATGATGTAGACAGTGAAACAGGTAGTGAACAGGGAAGCATTATCGATCGATCGGTCGGCAACAGCTCGCCTCAGGAATCCGAAATGACAGGACACAATTTTGCAAATACTGTAGATTCAGGTTTTGCGTCCTCACCGTTTTCCCAAATGAGTCAAGACACATTTTCCGCTTGTCAAAATGTGAATGTTGCCGGTGCAACTTCACTGCCGAAAAGCACTGAGGAACATGTTTCAGACACCAGTGCATTGTTATTACAGTTAATGCAACAAATGGGACAAAAACTACAAAAGTTAGACACAACACTTGAACAAAATCAGAGACAAATGGGACAAAATCTTAAAAAGTTAGACACAGTGGAACAAAATCTGAAAAAGTTAGACACAGTGGAACAAAATCTCAAAAAGTTAGACACTACACTTGAACAAACACGTGAAGATTTAACCACTGAGTTACATAACATCGAATCGAAATGTCAAAAGGTCTGTAATGACGTAAAAACACAAATTTGTGAGCATTTTCAATCTATTTTTTCGCGGCATGAAAATGTATTACAGAATCACGAAGCAGCCATAAAAGAACTGCAAACCATTGTTCATGAAAATCACGACACCTTGCAAGCTAAAATTGACTCAGTTGCATCTACCGATTCGGTTACGCAACTTGCAAAAACTCAGGAAAACTTAAAGGACACAGTAGATACTCTGAAACTTGGTTCAGAAAAACATACAGAGGAAATAATTTCACTATCGGATAAAGTAGCTGAACTTTCAGATCAGTTCACTAACTTATCTACAAAGGTAGATGATGATCTGAATAACACAACACCTGTAGCCTTCACTGACACAGAAGAGTATGAACAAATTAGAAAATTCAAACAGAATCAAAATCAAATCAATACACAGTACAAAAGAGAAATCCGGGAAGTACAAGATCAGCTGACACAGGTAATTCAAGAATTACGTATTTCAGAGGATACTCGCGCCCCAATACTGGAAGAGGGACACAGAAATACGGAACAGCCACAAAATAATAACACAGCGCATTTCGGAAATTATGAAAGAAATTGGCAATGTGCACCGAATTTTGAGATGGAACGGCCGACACGACCTAACAATGACCGATATGCGACTCGCCGACATGATGATTTTGACTATAAGCTGTTCATTACTACACGTAAATTCAAAACATTTAAGAATTCTGGCAACGACATTCATCCACAAGCATGGCTCCATCAATTCTCGCATTGTTTTCCTCCCAACTGGTCGTTAGAACACAGATTAGAATTCATGTGTGGCTACTTAGAGAATGAACCAGCTGTAAGAATGCGATCGGTCATTCACGATTGCCACAGTGAAGGAGAATTTTACCATGCCTTCCTCTCAGCATATTGATCTCAAGCCACACACGACCGCGTAAAACATGGTATCATAATGATGAAACATTTCGAACAATCTGAATTCTCCAGTCTTGTGAAATATTTTGAAGACATGTTGCACAAGAATCAGTACCTGACAAACCCATACAGCCCCTCAGAACTCATCCGCATTTGCTTAATCAAATTACCTGAACATTTACGACATATTATTTTGGCAAGACGTTGCAAAGACGACATTGAAGCTTTTCAGGGACTGTTACAAGAACTGGAAAGTGACACTGACAATCGCAGAACGCAGGAACACAACAATTACAGATCACATCAGTCGCAATTCCTCGATGAAAGAAATAATAACTGGACGCGACAAGTCTATTCTTACAACGCAAATCGTGACCAAAATAGACACCACCCATACGACAACCGTTGGCAGAGTAGTAATAGTTACAGAGAAAGATCGCATTTCCGTAGTAATGACTATCACAGAGACAATCAGAGAAACAGACAATATGGGAACCAAAACAAGTATTATCAAGGGAGGCAGAATAACTTCAGACGCAACAGTTCGGCGCAGAGTTACGATTCAGGGAGAAATTCTCCACCACATGACCGACAAACAAGAAACTATGTAAACTACCGACAAAACGACAGACGTGAATTTCATCAGAACTGGCGGGATTCTAACAGAGCTGGGCCCTCTCGGCAAGGCGAATTCGTAGAAGTTAGGTCTCCTAATCCCAATAACGACGCGCGCCAACAAAGAGACAGACAATGACTCGCACAGCAGGCAGCTGCGTGCGGCCGCTGGCTCAGGGAAAAATAACAAAGACGCTAGCCTTGAGAAAAGATTTAGCATTCTTTACCGATGTATACCACATGATAATTGCGTTGAAGTTGAAACTCTGCGTACTAGGAAGAGTAAAGGTTTACACCAAATTTCACATGTAAAACCGTTTATTGAAAGATAATCTGCTTTTTAACTTTGTCTTTGCCATCAAACTTTTCACTTCACATTTCTAGTATGCTTTGTCAGACTTAAGAAACTGTTAACAGGCAACAATGTTTGAAGTTAAATATCCAGTCTAGAACCTAGGGAACATTTTTAAAGAGAAATTACGATTGCATTGTTATAGTGAACAGACGACACAGTGTTGTAATTGTACATTCTTGCTTGTTAGTTGCACGATTACGTAACGACTATCAGGCTTACGTACTTAGGACACATACTGGTACTGCTAATGAGATTTTAATGCAACTTTTGGTTTACTTGAAAATACATTCTGGGTTTAAAGTACTTTCTGAGAGATACCAGATGACACAGAGGTTAGTTTATGTGACAGCTACACGATTTTTATCACGACGCTACTAATGAGTGACAATTTACAATGTTGCTTTTGCGGTGTATCTGTTTTATATCTGCACAGTTTTCTGAATTCTTCTGGAAAGAAAAACATGTTTTAGTAGTAACTTTTGTGGTATAGCAACAATGAGACAGCCTTTTTCGTGGCACAACAATACGTTACTGTGCAGTACTTTCTTCATCACGGCAATAAGCGTAATAACTAAGATATCTATACATAAAGCATTTCACTTTTGTTTATCATGAGGTAAGTACATTGACTTCTGCAGAACTTTGCTTTCGGAGGACGATAACTACGACACTTCCACACAGATTACGTTGCAACAAGACGCACTTTTAGCGCTACAGTACACGTATTTGAGTGATTAATTTTGTACTTAAAACATTTATTTTTAAAGATTTTTGAATTACATAGAAAGTTTTCCGTGATACATTTCATTGCATTGCTGTAATCTGTAACACCTGAGGGTATAATTACATTAATCCTCAGGGGGGTACACGCTTGCTTTGTGTACCATGTGTTTGGCAAGCACAAGGAGCCCTAGCTAATATGGTATTTGCTTATACAACTTTACACATCGGTACCATATTTCTCTAACACAGAATTACACAGCTATCTGATTATTTGACAGAGAAACAAACATTCTTTTTACTATGTCAGTGACACATGTTTACGCAATTACACAGTTGGATAACTTCACACTTATGAAATTGTATTTTGTCTGTACTTTGTGAAATGCTCATATTTTTTCGGAACAATTGTGATTCTATGAGAGCTTTGAATGATGTATTTGGTATGGATTCATGATTTTTAAAGTACGTTTGAGGCAGATGACACTTTTGACATGAGCAGAGAATTTTTTAATTCTTGGAGGAAGCTACGACGATTTTGAGATTTGACTGAGGTGTTATGATGTTATTTTTTTTACGACGTCGATGTGTATTATGCTGCTGAGGTATGTTTATGATTAATAAGCTGGTGCTATATGAGGAATTTGGTTATGCTATGTATTTATTATGATGAAATATTGAAGTGTCGTCGCAAGGTTGACGTGTTGACGAATATAAATATGTGTAATAAGGTAAGGAGTAATGAATAGTGATTAGGAACTCTGACTTATGGAAAAGGATGTTGGAAACCAAGAATCGTACTTTAGAATTATGAAATGTGTGTACATGTGTGAATCATGTGTGAATGTGTCACAATGCCACTGAAAATTTTTTTTGGACACTGTTATATTCATAGGATTTTGTTTCTACACATTTGCAAAGTAAATTCTCGACCTGTGAAATTTTGTATATATGACTGTCACTGTAGCGGAAACTGCTGTCGTAAATATTTCCGTACGAAAGTTAAGTGACCACCTGCACATAATGCGTCGTGGGCACCCAGGTGTGTCAGACGCCTGGAGAACAAGCCATTAGTGTGAGTGCCTCGTCAGAAGCACAGGTAGAAAAAAAAGAAAGGGAGGGCCATTGTCCGCGCTACTGACATCTCCTTGTTGAAAGCATACTGTGGAGCTCGTAATTTATGATATTTACTGAAATGCCTAATGAAACGATGAGAAACATTTCACAGCTATTGCCTTGCTAGTTAAGAAAAATGCCATATGGCTTGCTTTATGTATTTATTTACACATTTTGTTTAATATCAAGTTTCTAGCTGCACTGCAGCATTGGTTAAAATAAAATTTTATAGATGTACTAATATAAATATTTTCTGTCTACAGATCGAGTATATAATAATTTTTTTCAAAAAAATGAGGGAGCACAAAGCGACATTTACCTTCACAGGAACTGCATTCATAATTTTCTTTTCAAGTACTTGGTAATTTCTTTTGTAGAATAAATTGTGATGCATCACTCTAATGTTAAGATGTGACATAGGTATTAGACATGGCCATTTTAGTGTAATATTTTTTCTGCTTGCGCTATGTCATGTTTAGGTATAAGTTGCTGCTGTTTGCCAGGCATAGTGTTATTGAATTTGACTTTTGCTAATTTATACTGTAGCTTGCTTTGCAATTTTCCATTTTTTTCATTGCTGTTTATAATAATTGTTTTATGTGCTGCTGCATTGCCTCGTTCCTTAGTTTAGTATCTGAGCTCAGTAGATTTAAGTTAGCTTAAGAGGGGGTAGACTATATAAGAACCTAACTATGGAGAATAGGGAAAGAATGCTTTGAAAGTTATATGAAAACGATTTGGGCCTAAATGAGTATTGCACAATGAGCCATATTTCTTTTGAAAGAAATATGGTTAGAATACAGAAAACAGGTTTAGGTAGGATTTTCTTGGAAATAAATGTTGAGGTGAGAAATGTGTGAACATATAAATACAGAAAGCATGCTTAGATAGAATTTTTTTGGTGGAAACAAAGAATGAAATAAGAGGAAAGATATATGAAGTTTTAGGTTGGACTGCAGTACCAAATGTTACACTGAAAACAAACAATGCCCTTTCCTTTTGTGTTATTCTGCTATGTGTTTGTGTACTCTTGTATATTTGTGTTTTTCCTGTCTTTATGTGTTTAGTGGATATGAGTTACATTGTAGAATTTTTCTGATACTATGTTATTTACTTTGTAAAGATGTTAGACATTATTAATTCTGTTCTGTTTAATGCTCATGTGTGAAGTTGTTGTTTCGCAAGTTATTCTGATCTTCTATGTATGTACTCATGTCATAATTCCTGTAACACTGACGTATATGTCTATTTCTATTCTTTTGTAAAGCCTGTACTACAAACGTTATCTGTATTATTATGTTTTTAATGATGTGTTTTGTACCTTTATTGTATTCTCATGTTATAAAATTGTAATTGACACCAGTTTATCAAACTAAGTAACTTGTAAGCATTCATTTCACTGCACACATTTCCGTTGGTCATAGTATATGGACAATATGTGAGAAGTAGGGACTGATAGTGTTTGCACGTGTGTTAATAATTCAGCAAGGGACTGGATAACAGCATTGCTGGTTCTAAGGACAATTCCAAAAACTTTGTGAATGCACAAGTGGTGGTTATGGACTTGCTATATTATTCGCAAGACTCTTCGATGGTGATTGTGCACCTGCACAGTCGCAACAGATCGCAACAGATGGCTGCTGGCCATCTCTACAAGGACTACAGTGGGTCTGCACCTGTGATGACCCACCAATACCATTATCTCTACAAGGACTACAGTGGGTCTGCACCTCTGGTGGCCCACCAATACCATTATCTCTACTAGGACTACAGTGGGTCTACACCTTTGCTGACTCACCAGTACCATTATTTCTGCAAGGACTGCAGTGGGTCTGCGACTCTGATGGCCCACCAATACCGTAATCTCTACCAGGACTACAGTGGGTCTGCTCTGTGATGACCTACCTACCAATACTCTTCAAAATTTCGACTGACTCTGCTGTGGGTTTGCTCTGTTGTGGCCCATTACCTGTCTGCATGTCGAGAGTCAGCACTGTCTTTCCATTGGAAGGACAACACTACTTCTTCAAGACTGCATGGAAATCCACTACTTCCGTGTGCATTTTCTTTTACTGCTCAGACTTTGAGAAAAACACTATATTTTACCGTAATGAATGATCAGGACTGTCTTTATGGACTGTGACAAAATTGTAGCTTTTGACCAACGTTGTATCAATAAGTGTGTGCATTTGATATCTTTGTTATTGTAATTATGAAAAATTTTATCAAATCATTATTGGCCACTGCCCAAAAAAATTTGTAAAAATTTTTGTGGGGAGCATGGGGGCTATATAAGTAGGCTGTTTATGTTTTCTCTATGTAAGTAGGCTGTTTATGTTTTCTCTATGTAAGTAGGCTGTTTATGTTTTTTCTATGTAAGTAGGCTGTTTAGGTTTTTTTATGGTAACGCCACCTCTTATGAAAATCACTGGCTGTGCTGTGTGCAGTCTGTGGGTAGTTTGCATTGTTGTCTGCCATTGTAGTGTTGGGCAGCGGCAGCTGGATGTGAACAGCGCGTAGCATTGCGCAGTTGGAGGTGAGCCGCCAGCAGTGGTGGATGTGGGGAGAGAGATGGCGGAGTTTTGTAATTTGTCATGAACTGCTATATTTATATATGATGATATCAAGGTAAATACATTGTTTGTTCTCTATTAATATCTTTCATTTGCTAACTATCCCTATCAGTAGTTAGTGCCTTCCATAGTTTGAATCTTTTATTTAGCTGGCAGTAGTGGCGCTCGCTGTATTACAGTAGCTTGAGCAGCGAAGATTTTTGTGAGGTAAGTGATTTGTGAAAGGTATAGTTTAATGTTAGTCAGGGCCATTCTTTTGCAGGGAATTTTGAAAGTCAGATTGCGTTGCGCTAACAAAATATTGTGTGTCAGGTTAAGCACAGTCCTGTATAAATTGTTCTAAGGGGACGTTTCATAATGTGCATAAGCATCTTGTCTAATCACCTGCATCCATTCATGTCCATTGTGCATTCCTACGGAGTTGGGCAATTCCAGCTGGACAATACGACATCCTACACGTCCAGAATTGCTATAGAGTGGTTCCAGGAACACTCTTCTGCGTTCAAGCACTTCCGCTGGCTACCAAACTCCCCAGAGATGAATATTATTGAGCATATCTGGGATGCCTTGCACAGTGCTATTCAGAAGAGATCCCCACCCCCTCCTATTCATAAGGATTTATGGACAGCCTTGCAGGATTCGTTGCGTCAGTTCCCTCTAGCACTATTTCAGACATTAGTCGAGTCCATGCCACGTTGTGTTGCAGCACTTCTGCGTGCTCGCCGGGATCTTACACGATATTAGGCAGGTCTACCATTTTCTTTGGCTCTTCATGTACAAAGAAGGCACAAGCAAAAAGAAATATTACTGCCCTCTGGAAACGAATTCACAGAGAACAGGTTTTACTTAGCTACTGGCTATAAAAAAGGCAACCTCAGATCCATAACGAATCCTTTAGGGATGCACTGGCTTTCGTCTGCTACGGCGCCACTGCTTTTCCTGATGAGCCGGCATTCTAATCCAGACCGAAGGCCGCGCTGCATCAGATAACACCCGCACAGTCGAGAGGAGGCGGAGGAGGAGGAGGAGGGGGGAGGAGTCTCACTGTACAAGGAGCATATTTCACTCTCCTGTCCTGCCCCGTCCTCTCCAGTATAAACAGGCCATTCTACGCTCGCCGGTTCGCCTTCACGCTGTCTCCGCTTTATTCCTGCCAGCGGGTCATACAGCGCCGTCTTAAGTCGGTGTCCTCCGCTGGGCTGGGAGCGGTTCTCTCTTCTCGACAAGCAGCTGCGTAATTACGGCTGTTGTAGCACCTCGTTGGGTGCGGAGCTCTGTTTGTGCAGTTCCCAGGACTTTCAGTTATTCACGCGGGGACAAAGAGGCTAGTAGCATTTTCCCTCCTCCTTTATAGCCGCTCTATGCTCACCTGAATACTCTCTGTATATGTAAATAGCAATCCGCAGCTTCAGTGACTCACGTCCTTTGTAGTCGTGACGTGCCTGTTCTCCCAACTCCTTACACCGGAGTCTGTGACTCCTTGTCTTCTTCGGGCTCGTACAACTGCTTCCTGTGTAAGGAACGGCGCGAAACAGTAGAGATCTGCACGGTTAAGAGGTGTAATCACGGCGTGCTTGTCCTCCTCACACTGCAGTTCGTGATTCCTCGTGTTCTTCAGCAATTGTTCATACTATTGATTTCTGTGTGAAGGACGATTCCAAACAGTAGGCGGCCAAGCGTGTAAGAGAAATCTCTGTAGCACATCATCAAGCACTCTAGCTGTAAGTTCTTTGTCCGTACCTGATAGCATTGAAGTTCTGTCAACCACTTTAACCCGTTATGTACGCAGCAGCTTAGGCAGAAACTTCGCACTTCACCTAAATTTCCGTCTACTGAAGCTGACCCTTGAAATTTACGTTTACTTCACTAAAAATGAGCAGCCAACCGAGACTAATTTCAACAAAAGACTGACGCTCGTGTTATTGGTACTCTCCAAAAGTGCACTTTTTTTGTAATTAATCAAACCGATTTTGTGAAATTTTGTGCAGAAAATTTCTCGAACATACGCAATTAGTAATATATACAATCTGACCAAAAATATCCGGACACTCCTGTGTAATGCAGAGATGACCACTGGATATCACGAGAGACGGACCCTCTAGTATAAAAGTAGGGCTATTGTATTGTTGGTAGAAAAGCGGTAACGTATCTGGAAGGCATGGCCTGTCATTGCATAGCGCCAAAAAAAAAAAAAAAAGACTCTATTAACTACGTTTCAAATCTTGTAAAACTGCTCAGATGGTCTGTCGGTTTGATGTTATTGTGGAGTGGAAGCGCGAAGGAATAACCACAGTTAAACCAAGACCAGGGAGACCTCACGTATTGACGGACAAGCACCGTCCAGCATTGCGAAGGTGTTCACAAAAAAATCACATGAAATCAGTGGAAGGAAACAGTCGTAGGTTCCGAAGTTCTAACAGAAATCTGGCCAGTACAATGACCCTACATAGGGGGTTAAAGAATAATGGAGTACGAACGTTGAGCATTTCCTCATAAGCCACAAATTTATGAGTCAGAGCAGAGCCACGCATGAGGATCTACGGTGAAGAGCCAAAGAAACTGGTACACGTGGCTAATATCTTGTAGGGCCCCCGCGAGCACGCAGAAGTGCAGCAACACGGCGTGGCATGGACTCGACTAATGTCTGAAGTAGTGTTGGAGGGAACTGACACCATGAATCCCGGCAGGGCTGTCCATAAATCCGTAAGAGTACGAGGCGGTGGAGATCTCTTCTGAACAACACTTTCCAAGGCATCCCAGATGGCCGGCGGAAGTGTCTAAACTCAGAAGAGTGTTCCTGGAGCCACTCTGTAACAATTCTGGATATGTGGGGTGTCGCATTGTCCTGCAGGAATTGTCGAAATGCACAATGGACATGAATGTATGTAGGTGATCAGACAGGATGCTTACGGTCGTGTCACATGTCAGAGTCGTATCTAGACCTATCGGGGGTCCCACATCACTCCAGCTGCACACGCCCCATACCATTAAAGAGCCTCCACCAGTTTGAACAGTCCCCTGCTGATATGTATCGTCCATGGATTCATGAATTTGTCTCCATACCCGTACACGTCCATCAGCTCGATACAATTTGAAACGAGACTCGTCCGACCAGGCAACATGTTTCCAGTCATCAACAGTCCAATGTCGGTGTTGACGGGCCCAGGCGAGGCTAGGCGAGGCGTAAAGATTTGTAGGTAGCACTGAAACCTGCAGCAATTTGCGTAAGGGTTGCACTTCTGTCACGCTGAACGATTCTCTTCAGTCGATGTCGGTCCCGTTCTCAAAGGATCTTTTTCGGGCGCTGCGATGTCGGAGATTTGACGTTTTACCGGATCTAACAACTGCGCCAGACACTTATGTTATATAGGGGTTGCCGACCTCAGCGCCGTATTCTGCCTGTTTACCTATCTCTTTATTTGAATACTAATGTCTATACCAGTTTCTTTGGCCCCTCATAGTATAAAGAGAGACGTCACTGGACAGTGGATGACTCGAAATGTAATTTGGAGTGGTGAATCACGCTATACCCTGCTCCTATCCGATGGAAGGGTTTTGGGTTTGGCGAATGCCTGGAGAGCGTCACCTGTCGTCGTGTGTACTGACAACAGTCGAGTACGAAGGAGGCGGTGTTACTGTACGGGTGTGTTTTTTGCGGTTAGAGCGTGTTCCCCTTATGGCTCTTAAGAAAACGCTACTCGCGAAAGTATATGAATGCTTCTTATACCACTGTGTGCTGCAAAGCGCAGTGGAACAGTTGGAAGATGGTGACTGTATCAGCATGATGAAGCACCATGCCATAACGCAGCATCTGCGAGACAATGTTTTTCGGACAATAACATTCCTGAAATGCAGTTGCTTGCCCAGACTCCCAACTTCAAACCAGTGGAACGCCTTTGGGAATAGTTAGAACGTCGAATAAACTCCAGACCGCCGAGTCCAGTATCACTACCTTCCCTGTCTTCGGCGGGGAAGAATGGGTTGTCATTCCTCAACAGACATTCAGACAAGGTGGTTGAAAGTCTCCCCAGCAGAGTTAAAGCCGAGAAAAGGCGAAGGGTAGACACAAAACTTATTAATGTTGACTTAAATGGCATCTGGATACTTTAGAGTATATATGATTTTCATCCAGGTTTACGTACGACCAAACCTTCTTAGAATTTTCCTCAGGCCAATAGGCAATATCCCATATCTCGATCAAATTAGCTTCTTTAAAAGTCTTACCAAAGGTTGCTTAATCCATCGTTATCCACTGTAAACAAAGATCTACGATAAATACGAGTATGTGAAAGATGTAGAACGGTGTAGAGCCATTTTATAGTTACCGTCCCTTGACTCTGGCCCGTTGGTATAAAAGTATCCGGAAATACATTTATTACACAACGGTAGTGACAGATACATACGTCATATTACACTGCCACACGAAAACAGAACAACCCTGGGCCTACGGATAGGATACCTGAGTGCTCATACAACTCGTGATTAGTCGAAATGCAAAAATATTTCAGGTGGTGAAGAGTTCCAGTTTTAATACTGATTTCTAGCGAATTCGGGCACATGTTCATCGAATATTCCGGAAGAATCCTTTAAATGAAACGCTGGGTTGAAATACTGCTATGGAAAATATTAGTTTCAACACCGGTTTGGTCTTGTTTGTTTACTCTTAGTGGATAGTTACTGTGGACAATCCTAGTTTGAAACCAGGACAAATAAATTACGCAAACAAAATAATTTTTTCTATTTAATTTCTCAGATTCTGTGGAACTATCTGAGCCATAGCTAACTGGTTGAAAAACAGTGCTTAAAAACTCACAAAATACTGGTCAAAAAGCTGAACATTAAAATAAGATACTTTTAACCCATACGAAAGCAAGAGAACACAGTGAAAGGTACTGGTTGACGAAAACTGCTGCACAGGACTTACATGACGTGCGACAAGTGTGGCTTTCAGTTTCAGTTTAAAAATATGGTTTTTTCACTTTTCTCATTTTTGTTCGCGGTATTGAACCTGCAGAATACTGTACACTTAATTGCCGAATTGAAAAAAAGTGTTATCTATGTGAAGACAGCTTTTTATAAAGTACAATGACTGAATGGTGGAATTTCTTTTGGATCTGGTCTTTATTAACAACAAGAAGTCCAAAATGGGCTGAACCAGACATTCCCAGAGGCTCGAACAGCAGCGTACATGAAGCTGTCAAAATGACGATGTCGAACATCGAGACATGCTTTCTCTCTGCTTTGTAAATTAGCTCAGCCTGATACCCAAAGAATTTTTAACGAAGTGAGAAACACTTGGCCTCATTGGATAACTCTCTGATAACGAAGAAAAATGGTTCAAATGGCTCTGAGCACTATGGGACTTAACATCAGAGGTCATCAGTCCCATTGAACTTAGAACTACTTAAATCTAACTAACCTAGGGACATCACACACATCCATGCCCGAGGCAGGATTCGAACCTGCGACCGTAGCGGTCGCGCGGTTTCAGACTGAAGCGCCTAGAACCGCTCGGCTACACTGGCCGGTATAACGAAGAAAGCCGCGCTCAGTTTCCGCATAAGCGCATGAGTAGTGCCATGGTTTCAAGAAAGTGTTCGATCAATATTCAGTCCAAAAATGTAAAATATCCTACTTATTTGATCATCTAGTGGAGATAAACAATCATTTCTACGAGAGTCCAACGACTGTACTCTGTGGGTTATGTTTACCTGCGGGCAAACGACTGTTTGATTTTTTTAGCAACTTGCTGTCTTAAAGATTCTCGTTGTCGTCGCGAAGGAAAGCTTTGCAAATGGTGACGGGCAAAGAGGAAAGCAGTGCATAATTTCTTAGACTTCATCAACATAACTGCATCACCAGTCATTTCCACTGTGTTGCAGCGATCATGGCTGAAGTTCACTTGCGTAGCATAGAATTTCAGTGAAAATGTTTACGCACCGCAACAATCGACATTCCCTAAAATGAATGAACTACGTACGTCCTTGTTTCCAATATACGCGTAATTATAGTAGACGATCGCCCTTTTTCTAAGAGGGGCTTCAGAAAGTAAGTTACAAATATCGTCACCCCATAGCGTAAGAAGCTTGTTGGATTGCCAGGAGAGAGAGTACACTCCCGGGCTTTCTGCAGGCACAGTTCTGCTGCGGTACGGATAACAGGTGCATCTCACAGGGAAAGGCCATGACGTTCGGATCACAGATCTACTTCAAGCTCTGTACATCCTCTGAAGGCCCTTAAAACGACATAATGTACAAGTAGTAAGATGTACTATTCTGGCAATTCCGAGAAAATCGCGAGAGAATTTTAATGCGTCTATTTTTTGCTTATCTATCTGTGGGTAGGTACCGTGCGCTAGAGTTCATGGTGGTCAACCCTCTGTAATAAAAAAATGAGTGAACGGATCACCGAAGAACCTGAATAGTTGTCATCGGTCGTCCGCCCCGAAGGAATTGAACGAACAATAGAGAACAAAAATGATATCAACAAAAAAAAAGTGATTAGCGTTCGAGCGTCGTAAGGCGAACGTATGTGTGGCGATGGTTCGACTCCCGCTGGAACTTAATTATCAAATGGTTCAAATGGCTCAGAGCGCTATGGGACTACTTAAACCTAACTAACCTAAGGACATCACACACATCCATATCCGAGGCAGGATACGAACCTGCGACCGTAGCGGTCACGCGATTCCAGACTGAAGCGCCTGGAACCGCTCGGCTACACCGGCCGGCAGCAACGGGAGACCTACTGCAGATATATGAAGATAGTAACTGCTCTTGAAAGAACAGATACCACTGATGACCGTGCAGCTTCTCTAGAATAAATGATAATTAATTGAAACCCTGAGCTGCTGACAGGTGTTGTTGATGTACCTCGATGGGGAAGCTGAAAATGTGTGCCCCGACCAGGACTCGAACCCGGTATCCCCTCCTTACATGGCAGACGCTCTACTCAGATGAACGGCGCGACTGCAGTGACTTATCCCTCATCCCTTCGCGTGAGACCCGTGGGTCTGCCATGTAAGCAAGAGATCCCGGGTTCAAGTCCCGGTCGGGGCACACATTTTCAGCTGTCCCCATCGAGGTACATCAACAACACCTGTTGGCAGCTGAGGGTTTCAATTAATTATCATTTAACCTACTGCAGAGCAGAAGTACACTGGGCAGTACGATTATTGTGTGCAAATCGCCTAAATTCCAAACAGATTCATCGTGAAATTCTGGCAGTATATGGACCAAATACACTGTTGCGTCAGCCTTTGTGAATTACTTCAGCAGTTGGACCAAGGCCGCACAGACGTGGGTAATGCTGATCACGACATCGACAAGGACCATGGACGACAACCTGCAGGAAACCGAGGAAATGATTCCCAACAATTTCAGATTTTTCCGACGATGAAGACGTTCACAAAGTGGTTCTTCAATGGTTCCGTGACCAACGAGTTCATTTCTGTCACTGAGAAACTAAACGATTGATAGAATATTCTGGTCATTGTTTACAGAGACTTCACTATTGAAAAGCGTAGCCATGTGCCAGTCTGAAGCGTAGTGCACCATTCAATAAAAGTTACTTGGCCTGCCACAGTAATGAGTGACTTTCTTTCTGAAGTCGCCTCGTACAACTCAGTACGACTGAGCGCACAGGCTGGATTCATTCGTAGCGGCTACACAACCCTGCCGAATCGGCGACCTCGGTGGTTCTCTGCCCTCGAGAAACCGCAGCAAGTGTTCCCAGCGGAACATACCGTGACAGAGCAATCCAACAGAGCGCCTGTGGTTTCATAAAGACCAGTAGCCTTCAGACCGCAGCTGGCAGACAGAGAGTAATGCACCTGGGAGAACAACAGTTCAGAGCAGCGACGACGCGCAGACCCCTCCTCTGCCTTACGGCGAAACCAGTACCTCAGTAACAATTGTGGTTCCAAGATTTCTTAAGTAACAGAACCCAGTACGTTGTCCTCGAAGGCGATTGTTCATCAGAGACAATGGTATCGTCAGAAGTGCCCCAGGGCAGTGCGGTAGGACCGCTGTTGTACGTAAATGATTTGGCGGGCAGTGTGCACAGCAATCTGCGGTTCTTTCTTGATGAAGCTGTGGTGTACGGTGAAGTGTCGATGTTGAGTGACTGTAGGGACATACAAGACGACTTAGACGAAATTTCCGGTTAATGTGAGAATGGCAGCTTGCCCTAAATGTGGAAAAATGCGGGTGAGTAGGAAGAACGAACCTGTAATGTTCGGATAGCGTATTACTAGTGTCCTGCTTGACACAGTCGTTTAAATATCTGAGTGTAACGTTGCAAAGCGATATGAAATAGACCGAGCATGTGAGAACTATGGTAGGGAAGGCGAATGGCAGACTTCGGTTTATAGGGAAAGTGTTAGGAAAGAGTGGTTCACCTGTAAAGGAGACCGCATACAGGACGCTGGTGCGACCTATTCTTGACTACTGCTCGAGTGTTTGGGATCCTATCAGGCCGAACTGAGGAATAAATCGAAGCAATTCAGAGGCGGGTGGCTAGAGTTGTTACCGGTAGGTTCGGAAAACACGTAAGTGTTACGGAGATGCTTCGAGAACTGAAATGGGAATCCCTGGAGGGAAGGCGACGTTTCTTCGAGAAGCGCTTTTGAGAAAATTTAGAGAAACGGCATCTGAAGATGACTGTCGAACGATTCTATTGCCGCCAACATGCATTGCGCGTAAGGACCACGAATATGAGGTATGAGCAATTAGGTCTCATGCGGAGGCATATACACAGTCGTTTCTCCCTAGCTCTACGAGTGTTTTCGAGTGGAACATGAAAGGAAATGACTATTAGTGGTACAAGGTACCCTCCGCCACGCGCCGTACGGTAGCTTGTGGAGCATCTATGTAGATGAAGATGTAGAATCAGGTTACGCAGTAATGAAAAATTACCGCAAAGTTATCAGTCTACGACCGTATGGAATATTCCCTAACAGAAAAGCCCAAAACAAACCAAGTGAATTATTGTTATGAGTACTGTGACAAAGTCTTATTAACATCCTACAAAATTAGTATGGTTTTAAAATCTTGTTCAAGGTTTATTTATCTTACCAATTTCTGAGAGCTCTCGCTAGACCTTTTGTCACTGAGATGATGTTTTACCCCACCACAACAATACACAGCAATATTTGTTCAAAAGTATCCAGCCACGTATTGGTGGACATCAATATGGCTCAGGCGGCTTCAGCTCTGTTCGGGTCACTTTCAATGAAGTGACCAAATATCTGAGCTGCGATGGCAGCCTAACCTGCCTCAAAAGCCGTAACCAGTACTGGTGTCGAATGCTGGAGTCTGGAACGAAGTCGACGTTCTAACTCGTCGCAGAAGTGTTCGATTGGGTTCACGTCGGGACTCTGGACAGGTCAGTGCATTTACGGAATGTAATTGTCCACAAACCAATGCACTACAGATGCTGCTTTATGACAGGGTACACTGTGATGATACAAACAGTCCTCGTCTGCGACATATTCCACTGCTGTATGTGGTACATGTTCATATCCTCCCACATTTAGCACTATCTTTAGCGTAATAACGAAACCACTCCCTAACCAAGGAAAACGCCCCAATACCGTGAGACGACCTCCCCCATAGTTCACTGTTAGCACTACGCTTTCACCCCACCCAAACATTTCCATCGGGCTGCCAAAGTGACTGGGTGTTGTGTGATGTCCTTAGGTTAGTTAGGTTTAAGTAGTTCTAAGTTCTAGGGGACTGATGACCATAGCTGTTAAGTCCCATAGTGCTCAGAGCCATTTAAACCATTTTTAGCTGCCAAAGGATAAAGCGTGATTCATCACTCCATATCACTCGTCTCCATTTGTCTACTGTCCCGTGACGTCGTTCTTTACGCCATCTCAAATGTCGCTCAACTTTGACTACAGAAATTTGTGGCTTGTGAGTAGTTTGTCGACCACTATACTCCATTCCTTTTGACTCACTACGCACATTAATTATCCTAGCTTGACTGCTGGCAGCTCTTTGGAATTCACGGTTGATTTGTTCCGCTGGTTTCATGCTATTTTTACAACTACCCTCCACAATATTCAACAGTCCGTGTCCGTCAGTACGTAATATCTGCCTGCTGTTGGTTCAGCATGGCTTTTCCTCCCCATTTTCAGTTGACAATCACATCACCGTCGACGTGGGGAGCTTTAGAAGGGTTGAACTCTCCCTGATGGCTTTGCCACTCAGGTGACATCCAGTGACTAACCCGTGATGGGCACTCCTGAACAACCCACTGTGCTTTCACTGCTCCTCTGCTGACAACACACTACCTCCCGCCTCCTTTCAAACTGACGTGTCTGCCTCTTGTGACGTCTGGTGGTCAGTTCCGCATCACACAGGAGTATTCGGATACTTTTAGTAAGATAGCAGTTTTTTTAACTTGTGATCAACTTTCTGTAAAGGAATTAGACTAATTGTGACATTTTTACAGAAATTAAAAACTTGACACACAATTATCGTGCTGTGAGATCTTCTGAGTGGTATCGCGGACCTACGACTAAACCAGTCCAACACTGTGTATCAACAAAAACGTGATGGATCTGGCGCAGATGTAAGATCATTGACCTGGACCGCTGGATTCCAACATCTGACTCTTTTCACGACCCTTATTTACTCTATCAGGCCTGGTAACAGCAGTAAACACGAACACGGCTAAAGCACTCTGCTCGCCGTTCTACCTGTCACAGAGAATTTCAGCCCAAAACATTTACATACCCACCGATGGTATGTTCGTGTACGAAGTTAAAATGACATCTGATCATGTCTTGTGAGTGCTTCACTTTCTTTGTCAGGAAATATACAGGGTGAGTCACCTAACATTACCGCTGGATATATTTCGTAAACCACATCAAATACTGACGAATCGATTCCACAGACCGAACGTGAGGAGAGGGGCTAGTGTAACTGGTTAATACAAACCATAAAAAATGCACGGAAGTATGTTTTTTAACACAAACCTACGTTTTTTAAAAAATGGAACCCCGTTACTTTTGTTAGCACATCTGAACGTATAAACAAATACTTAATCAGTGCCGTTTGTTGCATTGTAAAATTTTAATTACATCCGGAGATATTGTAACCTAAAGTTGACGCTTGAGTACCACTCCTCCGCTGTTCGATCGTGTGTATCGGAGAGCACCGAATTACGTAGGGATCCAAAGGGAACGGTGATGGACCTTAGGTACAGAAGAGACTGGAACAGCACATTACGTCCACATACTAACACCTTTTTATTGGTCTTTTTCTCTGACGCACATGTACATTACCATGAGGGGTGAGGTACACGTACACACGTAGTTTCCGTTTTCAATTACGGAGTGGAATAGAGTGTGTCCCGACATGTCAGGCCAATAGATGTTCAATGTGGTGGCCATCATTTGCTGCACACAATTGCAATCTCTGGCGTAATGAATGTCGTACACGCCGCAGTACTGGTGTAATGTCGCCGCAGGCTGCCACAATACGTTGTTTATATCCTCTGGGGTTGTAGGCATATCACGGTACACATTCTCCTTTAACGTACCCCACAGAAAGAAGTCCAGACGTGTAAGATCAGGAGAACGGGCTGGCCAATTTATGCGTCCTCCACGTCCTGTGAAACGCCCATCGAACGTCCTGTTAAGGGTCAGCCTAGTGTTAATTGCGGAAAGTGCAGGTGCACCATCATGCTGATACCACATACGTCGACGCGTTTCCAGTGGGACATTTTCGAGCAACGTTGGCAGATCATTCTGTAGAAACGCGATGTATGTTGCAGCTGTTTGGGCCCTGCAATGAAGTGAGGACCAATGATGTGGTCGCCAATGATTCCGCACCATACATTTACAGTCCACGGTCGCTGTCGCTCTACCTGTCTGAGCCAGCGAGGATTGTCCACGGACCAGTAATGCATGTTCCGTAGATTCACTGCCTCGTGGTTTGTGAAACCCGCTTCATCGGTAAACAGGTAGAACTGCAACGCATTCTCTCTTAATGCCCATTGACAGAATTGCACTCGATGATTAAAGTCATCACCATGTAATTGCTGTTGTAGCGACACATGAAACGGGTGAAAGCGGTGACGATGCAGTATGCGCATGAGACTACTTTGGCTCAGTCCACCGGCTCTCGCAGTGACCCGTGTACTCATGTGTGGGTTCATGGCAACAGCAGCTAACACACCAATTGCACCCGCTTCTCCTGTGGCGGGCCCGTTACGGACCCATTTGCGTGCTACGACCATACCTGTTGCATATAGTTGGCGGTAGATGTTTTGCAATGTGCGGCACGTTGGATGCTCTCTGTCCGGGTACCGTTCTGCATACACCATGCAGGCTTCAGCTGCATTTCGTCGACACTCGCCATAGATGAGTATCATCTCCGCCTTTTCAGAGTTCGAATACACCATGGACACAGTTCCTACAACACTACACTATCACAGACGTCTGGTAACACGGTGTACTACAGTTGGTCTGCGTGCGGAGACGAATGCAGAATAACAACAGCAGCATGCACTACGTGCGGACACTGCGACAGCTAGACCAAACCACAACAGTGCACTACAGCCATACTCGTAAACACGGTCGTCATCGTAAACATGTCCCTGCAGATGCTGCTCGCCGACAGTGGCCCATGTTTGTTACAACACGCAATTGAACGTCGGAGGTTTCAAGCGTCAACTTTAGGTTACAATATCTCCGGATGTAATTAACATTTTACAATGCAACAAACGGCACTAATTACTTATTTGTTTATATGTTCAGATGTGCTAACAAAACTAACGTGGTTCCATTTAAAAAAACGTAGGTTTGTGTTAAAAAACATACTTCCGTGCATTTTTGTATGGTTTGTATTAAACAATTACACTAGCCCCTCTCCTCTCGTTCGGTCTGTGGAATCGGTTCGTCAGTATTTGATGTGGTTTACGAAATATATCCAGCGGTAACGTTAGGTGACTCACCCTGTACGTAAGCAATTATTTAAAAACTGCAATCCCGTGGTTCCGTCTACTGTCTTTTTTCTCCCTTTCTTGTCAGGTAGGCTGGTTCACTCTTCTCAGTTATTCCCAATCGCGAAACTTTCTCCCCCACTGTATGTCTTTTTTGATATTTCGTTCAAAAGAACGAAGTTCAGTAGCAGCGCGCCCCGCTCTCACGAATAGGGACCAAAGAATGCAAAATAATTTTGTTTGTCTCGAAGAAAGGAAAATATTTTCCAGTTTCCCAGTTTCAGATATGGTTTCTTGGTTTCTGGGAGATTTCCCTTGGTTTTAAGACAAATGCCTGAACTGTTAATCACCCCCCCCCCCCCCCTTGTTTATCAGCTATTGCGAATTTCTGTTCTGGTAACTAGCTAAGAAGAATCGTGATCCTGTAATGGGCGTATCTCAATCAGCCTGTTCCACTTCTTGGAGCTTTTGACGGTACCTGCCCATTCGTCTCGTATAGGGTGCCTAAGGGATGCTGCGTTCTTGGAATCCTATACAACAATTCAAGCAGATCACATTAATAGTTTTTATTAAAATAAAGAAGATTGACTATACTTAACTTTAAATCTACAACGGTGTTTGCAAGCGATGGGCGACATCCAAACAAGTAATGTTTTTCGCTGCAGACAATGTCCCTGTAACAAATTGATATGGATCACTAATAACTGGTATCGCAGCAGTGGTGCGGTTCTCGTCAGCGGGCTATTGGCTGTCGTCGTCTCACCGCCTTCTTTGCTCTTTCTATCTTCGTCTTCGTGTGGGCTTTTGTCGATACGGAGGAACTGTACCCACCACTGTCTTCGTTAGTCAAGCATCAAAACTGTCGAAGAAGTAACGGAATCACACAAACTGAAGTAGAGAATGGAAGCACAAAAGTGATTAATAGATATAAGGAAACGTATCTAATTTCACGGTATTAGTGCTCGCTTCCGCACCGTGCTACGTGCGTAGCTCTCCTATGTTTGCAGGAGTGGACACATATTCTAATTTTAAAAACGCTTTTGTTTAATCTCATTAGTTTGGCGCCTGGGCGAGAATCTGTGCCTGCTTAAACACTGCATTTAGCTTATTCGTAAGGCTGTGTTGCACAACAGCAGACTAATCTCAAGTTGTGTATTTAATGTCTCGCTGTTGCTCGGCGCAGCTCTGAAAAGCGGCTCAGTAAACTGTCGAACGTAGCTATTGCCACATCTACATGGGATACGAGGTTCCCAACACTGTCTTTCACCAGACACAACATCTTTTCGTTATTCTTAAAAGGCCGTAAGGCGATTTTAATCCCATGTCAGTTTAAGATTCGCCCAACTTAACTTGATAGAAGGAATATCGTGTGCTAGATTTGTTGAGTTTATTGTTTGTATTTGGGTCTGGATTTTCCAGGAACAGCTAGATTCATATGTCGAATAACAATTTTATCTGGACTCAAGAGGTCAAATGGTTTAATTCGTCGCCGAAGTGGTTCTGATCCAATGCGCTTGCAATTATATATACATATAAGAAAATAAACACGACAAGCGCATGGAGAATGCTTAATACAACAAATCCATCTCGAAACGTATCGTGATAATATTTTTTTCCTTTATTTCCAACGTGCCACTGTATATTACTAACCCACTAACCCGCTTCATGGTTCATTGATCCAGTTGCACATTGCCTATCTATCAGCTTGCAGAGGCAACAAAAATTTGATTTTCAGTATCTAATACCGGTCGGTGCGAGATACTGGACGGCACCACCCTAGTGCCCTATAGAACTCTTTTTATAGTCTACAAGCAGGACATCCTCGTGGGACAAGGAAAAGAAGGGAAGCAGCTGAAAAATACTCGCGTCGGGGCACAAAATAGGCGAATATGCTCTTCTTTAAAAGACTCTGACAGAAAAGTGGGAGGCCGGCCGCTGTGGCCGAGCGGTTCTAGGCACTTCAGTCCAGAGCCACGCGGCTGCTACGGTCGCAGGTTCGAATCCTGCCTCGGGCATGGATGTGTGTGATGTCCTTAGGTTAGTTAGGTTTAAGTAGTTCTAAGTCTAGGGGGCTGATGACCTCAGATGTTAAGTCCCATAGTGCTTAGAGCCAAAAGTGGGGAACCAAAAGAGCGACTCCCAAAAAAAATTACACATAATTTGAAACCTTCGTGAAACTTTTTCTAGCTGACACGCATTACAAAACGAAAAAAGAAGTTTATCACTTGCTACATTTTCTCTGTTTATGCAGTAAAACTTCAGCCATGACGTTTTAATTTATTACTTCTTTACTCCCAGTTCTAATCGCAACACATTTTTTTATCTCCCTATATACCACTGGTTGCACCAGCTAAATTACATCGTTGTACGACACATACTTCCGGAGAGAGGACGCCATAAACACGAATATGGGTGAAAAACTATCTTCTGCTTTAAATTAAAGCAGCCACTGTCTGATAACAATAGCATTTAGTGAGCTGCAACTAACTATAAACATAATTTCACATGTTAAACTTTTTATCACTTACATGCTTGATGTCAGAATTTAAAACATTAAATAATGTGTAACGTAATCATAAGTTTGAGCTGTTTTGTACATGGGAGTTAGATTCTGTAAAATATCGGGGGTTTAAAAAATGGTTCAAATGGCTCTGAGCGCTATGGGACTTAAATTCTGAGGTCATCAGTCCCCTAGAACTTAGAACTACTTGAACCTAACTAACCTGAGGACATCACACACATCTATTCCCGAGGCAGGATTCGAACCTGCGTCCGTAGCGGTCGCTCGGTGCCAGACTGTAGCGCCTAGAACCACTCGGCCACAGCGACCGGCGGGGCTTTAAAGCTACTAAACTAGTGAGATGCTAGGAGTGAATTGCTTTATCATCGTACTGAACACTACGAACACAACGCAGTCGAAACCGCTAGACGACACAGGAAAGTTACTGCAGCTGATTAATACCTCTTACTTTATTTTGATATAAGCTTGAAACTGTCTGGGTGTAATAGGTACAGGGAGAACGTAAGAACAGCTATTGTTTCCCGCGGCAGTAATGTTCCAGAGCAGCGGGTATCGCGGAGCGTCTAAGAGTGAATGCCCGCCAGTGTCAGATCGGTCCACCCTTCCCTCCCTCCCTCCCTGTGCTTACGTCTTCCGGCCCTCGGCGTGCGGCCCGCCTCACAACCCGTGATGCACGAACGGCTCCCAGGCCAGCACCCTTCTGCTGCGCGTTTCCGGCAGGTATTCGCTTCCGACAGCACATTACTGGACGCCTTAGCGTGCTGCGGGACACTGACCTCGACCAGGTACGTCGTGTTTCTCCGCCCACACATTTTCCGCTTGCTTTCCTACCCGTGCTGCTGCTTTGCAACGAGTCGGAAACGTCAGTGGAGATTCAGAGAACCGGTATAACTGCAGTACTGCAGGATATGGATAAACACGAAACCGAGGGGTGGAAACATTTCTTCCGTGTTCAAAGAATTACGTGTGAATTGATGCATTCGGAAAAATAACCTTTACTTTTCTTCGATCTCGTCAAATTTTTATTACAATATACTGCTTCGTTTTTCCGCTAGTACTTACGCATCTATTATTTACTGAAAGTATATGTACGATGGGCAGTCATAAATTTTCAGTTACCGCCTCGAAAATGTCAACCTGCAACCATGACACTTACGTTCCCCCTTCAATATGACACATTTTTCCCAGCAATGAATGACTTGGCAGACATCTCGAGTGCATATGTCTGCAGCTGCACTGTTCAGAAAATGTTTCACCTCGAAGATCACATCGTCGTTATTCTGGAAGTGCATGGAACGCAATGGTCCCTCCATTCGTTGAAAGACGAAAAAGTGCTGTATCAGCAGAATCTGGAGGCGGAAGAAAAAAATGATAACCCAAAGAAAAATCAAGAGCTGGGACGCTGTCACGGAGCAGAAACATCGCCTGGATAGCGCCCCCCAACAATTCGTCTTGACAGCCTTCCACAATGTCGTAACGAGATCCGGGAGTATGTTCCTGTAATGGCTTTCGTGCTACGGGAATAATCTGTTAGCACCATCATACCATGGAAGTTTTTAAAGAAGAAGAAGAAAAAAAAGCGTGTTGTCCGAAGACGCTAGGGTCTTTCTGTTGTGGCGTAACAAGCTAGCTACGCCACACTGAGAAGGGAGCCGAAAGGCACGCGTACACACACGCCGACTGGCGTCAAGTCTGGAACAGGATACGTTATGACTGCTCTAAAGAAAATACGTAGCTTTGGAATATACTTAACTTTTAATCACTCCTTGCGATACATCTCTCTTGACTATACAAATGAGACTCGTAAGATACATGCACTGTTACAATTGGCGCCTTGCTAGGTCGTAGCCATGGACTTAGCTGTAGGCTATTCTAACAGTCTCTCGGCAAATGAGAGAAAGGCTTCGTCAGTGTAGTCGCTAGCAAAGTCGTCGTACAACTGGGGCGAGTGCTCGTCCGTATCTCGAGACCTGCCTTGTGGTGGCGCTAGGTCTGCGATCACACAGTGGCGACACGCGGGTGCGACATGTACTAAATGGACCGCGGCCGATTTAAGCTACCACCTAGCAAGTGTGGTGTCTGGCGGTGACACCACACTTGGCCTTTCTCGGTGGTGGTGAATCCACCTGTTTCCATAACTTGTTTGTTTCTTCGTCCATAATGGTTACGCAACTATAGATTTGGACTGAAATGATGTACAATCACGGTTCGTCCGAAGCAAATCGATGGCGATGAATGTCTTCCTTCAGAGCTACAGAAATATGGAGTTCACATGGGAACAGATCGGGACTGTATGGAGGATGTGTTGAGAGGTTGCATGCCCTCTTTTGCCTGTCACCTCTAATTTTCATCAATTTTATTAATGTTTTATGTCATTGCACGGTGGTAACAGGCCAAGTAAGATTATTGTAACGAGAGTATTTGTACTGAGAGCTCAAAATACTTTTCACTTGATTCCTATGCATGTTCGGTTACTTCCCAGGGTGGCCTGTGCGAGGCGAGCATCGGAGGACGCGGCACACTGCGTTTCCGGTTGGGGGCTGCACTTCTGCGAATACTGAGAGGATCGTACATCAGTGGGCTTAAGCGCATGGCGGAACGACTGACGTCGGTCGAGTTTCGCCTATCGTATGCAGGGCGAAACGACGTGAGAGGCGTCTGAGCGTCACCGCATTTTATGTGTTTACCGTTCCGGCGCGTTCGAAACGAAGAGTGCTGGCACTGACTGCATTGTCCTCATGACTCTGAGAATACTCGTGGACCGTGTCCTGCTGTGCGCTACTGTCTGGTGCTAGATGGCCGGTGGTCTAGACAGTCAAACGGCAAATTCAGTGCCCTCAGCTTGTAAGGAGGCTGTTTAGGCTTTTTTATTGGTAACGCCACCTCTGTATGAAAATCACTGGCTGTGCTGTGTGCAGTCTGTGGCTGCTTTGCATTGTTGTAATACTCGCCATTGTAGTGTTAGGCAGCTGGCTGTGAACAGCGCGTAGCGTTGCGCAGTTGGAGGTGAGCCGCCAGTAGTGGTGGATGTGGGGAGAGAGATGGCGGAGTTTTGTAATTTGTCATGAACTGCTACATATATTATGACTATTAAGGTAAATACATTGTTTGTTCTCTATTAATATCTTTCATTTGCTAACTATCCCTATCAGTAGTTAGTGCCTTCCGTAGTCTGAATCGTTTATTTAGTTGGCAGTAGTGGCGCTCGCTGTATTGCAGTAGTTCGAGTAATGAAGATTTTTGTGAGGTAAGTGATTTCTGGAAGGTATAGTTTAATGTTAGTCAGGGCCAGTCTTTTGTAGGGATTTTTGAAAGTCAGATTGTGTGGCGCTAAAAATATTGTGTGTCAGGTTAAGCACAGTCATGTATAAATTGTTCAAAGGGGACGTTTCATATGTCGACCCTTAGCCGAGGATACCTCACTGGAATCTTCTGATTTTTTCATGTAGTTTGTGTAATTAGTGTAGATTTTGTTTATTGCTAGCGCGTAATTGTAGAGAGAATCTCCTTTGTAGTTGCAGTCTTTCATTGTTGTACAGTAAAACAGTTGTGGCATGCATGTAGATTTGCACCAAGTATTTCGCTGCTGCGCTTGCAATTAACTAGATATTATTTTCAGTGCTATGTTAATGTGTTCTCTTATTTTTGCTCTTCAAATTTTGTATTTCTGTGTTGTCGTGTGAAATATTGTGACAATAATGGCGTGTGAAAAACGTAATACTAGGCTTAAAAGTAAACTGAGAAATGACAGTGAAGGCGAAAGCAGTGTGTTAGCGCCGCAGAGTAATGAATTAACTAATGTTCAAAGTAGTAATTTGGTAATTGTGCATAGGGAAATGGAGCGGGCTGTAAATAATGGTGTAGGCAGTGAAACAATTAGTGAACAGGGAAGCGTTATCGATCGATCGGTCGGCAACAGCTCGCCTCAGGATTCCGAAATGACAGGACACAATCTTGCAAATACTGTAGATTCAGGTTTTGCGTCCTCACCGTTTTCTCAAATAAATCAAGACACATTTTCTGCTTTACAAAATGCGAATATTGCCGGTTCAAATGCACTGCCGAATAGCACTGAGGAACGTGTTTCAGACACCAGTGCACTGTTATTACAGTTAATGCAACAAATGGGACAAAGGCTACAAAAGTTAGACACAACGCTTGAACAAAATCAGAAACAAATGGGACAAAATCTTCAAAAGTTAGACACAATGGAACAAAATCTTCAAAAGTTAGACGCAATGGAACAAAATCTTCAAAAGTTAGACACAATGGAACAAAATCAGAGACAAACACAGCAACAGCTTCAAAAGTTAGACTCATTGGAACAAACTCTTGATCAAACGCGTGAAGATTTAACTACTGAGTTACATAACATTGAATCGAAATGTCAAAAAGTCTGTAATGACGTAAAAACTCAAATTTGTGAGCATTTTCAACCTATTTTTTCGCGGCATGAAAATGCATTACAGAATCACGAAGCAGCCATAAAAGAACTGCAAATTATTGTTCATGAAAATCATGAGACCTTGCAAGCTAAAATTGACTTAGTTGCGTCTACCGATTCGGTTACAGAACTTGCAAAAACTCAGGAAAACTTAAAGGATACAGTAGAAAGACACATGGAGGAAATTAGTATTTTATCAGAGAAAGTAGTTGAACTTTCGGATCAGCTAAATAATTTATCTACGAAGGTAGATGATAATCTGAATGACACAAAACCGGTAGTCTTTAATGACACAGAAGAGTGCGAACAAATTAGGAAATTCAAACAAAATCAGAATCAAATTAATACGCAACACCAAAGAGAAATTCGCGAAGTATAAGATCAGCTGACACAGGTAGTAGAAGAATTACGTATTTCAGAGGACACTCGCACCCCAATACGGGAGGAGGGACATAGAAATACGGAACAGCCACAAAATAATAACACAGCGCATTTCGGAAATTATGAAAGAAATTGGCAAGGTGCACCGAATTTTGAAATGGAACCGCCGAAACGACGTAACAATGACCGATACGCGACTCGCCGACATGATGACTTTGACTATAAGCTGTTCATTACTACACGTAAATTCAAAACATTTAAGAATTCTGCCAACGACATTCATCCACAAGCATGGCTTCATCAATTCTCTCATTGTTTTCCTCCCAACTGGTCGTTAGAACACAGATTAGAATTTATGTGTGGCTATTTAGAGAATGAAGCAGCTGTAAGAATGCGATCGGTCATTCACGATTGTCACAGTGAAGGAGAATTTTACCATGCCTTCCTCTCAGCATATTGGTCTCAAGCTACACAAGACCGAGTAAAACATAGCATCATGATGATGAAACACTTTGAACAATCTGAATTTTCCAGTCTTGTGAAATATTTTGAAGACATGTTGCATAAGAATCAGTACCTGTCAAACCCATACAGCCCCTCAGAACTCATCCGCATTTGCTTAATCGAATTGCCTGAACATTTACGACATATTATTTTAGCAGGACGTTGCAAAGAAGACATTGAGGCTTTTCAGGGACTGTTGCAAGAATTAGAAATTTACACAGGCAGTCGCCGGATGCGAAAACAGGAAAACAATCACTACAGGTCACATACGTCACAATTCTGCGATGACAGAAACAATAACTGGACACGACATGGCTATTCTTACAACGCAAATCGTGAACAAAACAGACACCACCCATATGACAACCACTGGCAGAATAATAGTTACAGAGAAAGATTGCATTTCCGTAGTAATGAATATGACAGAGATAACCATAGAAACAGACAATATGGGTACCAAAACAATTATTATCAAGGGAGGCAGAATAACTTCAGACGCAACAGTTCGACGCACAGTTACGATTCAGGGAGAAATTCTCCACCACGTGACGGACAAGGAAAAAACTACGGAACCTACCGACATGACGACAGACGATATATTCATAACGACAGACCTGAATTGCATCAGAACTGGCGGGATTCAAACAGAGCAGGGCACTTTTGACAACGTGAATTTGTAGAAGCTAGGTCTCCTAATCCCAATAACGACGCGCGCCAACAAAGGGACAGACAATGACTCGCACTGCAGGCAGCCGCTTGCGCCGGCTGGCTCAGAGAAAAATGACATAGACGCTAACCTTAAGAAAAATTCCAGTATTGTTTAACGACGTATACCGCATGATAATTGCGTTGAAGTTGAAACTCTGCGTACTAGGAAGAGTAAAGGTTTACACCACATTTCACATGTAAAACCGTTTATTGAAAGATAATCTGCTTTTTAACTTTGTCTTTGCCATATAACTTTTCACTTTACATTGCTAGTATGCTTTGTCAGACTTAGAATCTGTTAACATACAACAATGTTTGAAGTTAAATATCCAGTCAAGAACCAAGAGAACTTATTTAAACAGAAATTACGAATGCATTGTTATTGTGAACAGACGACACAGTGTTATTGTGTGTGTACATTCTTGCTTGTTAGTTGCACGTTTACGTAACGACTATAAGGCTCACATACTTAGAACATTTACCAGTACTGCTAATGAGATTTTCATGCAACATTTTGGTTTACTTGAAAAGACATTCTTTATTTGAAGTACTTTCTGTGGGATTCAAGATGACTTAGCACTTGGTTTCTTTGACAGCTACACAATTATATCACGACGCTACTAATGTGTGACACAATTTACATTGTTGCTTTTGTGCTGTATCTGCTTTATATCTGCACAGTTTTTCTGAATTCTTCTGGAAAGTAAAACATGTTTAATAGTGACTTTTGTGGTATAGCTACAATGAGACAGCCTTTTCTGTAGCACCACAATACGTTACAGCACAGTACTTTCTTCATCACGGCAATAAGCGTAATAACTAAGATATCTATACGCAAAGCATTTCACTTTTGTTTATCATGAGGTAAGTACATTGACTTCTGCAGAACTTAGCTTTCGGAGGACAATAACTACGACACTTCCACAGAGATTATCTCACAACAAGACACACAGTTTAGCGCTACAGTACACGTATTTGAGTGATTAATTTTGTACTTAAAACATTTATTTTTAAAGATATTTGAAGTACAACGATACAAAGGTTTTCCGTGATACATTTCATTCCATTGCTGTAATCTGTAACACCTGAGGGTATAATTACATTAATCCTCAGGGGGGTACACGCTTACTTTGTGTATCATGTGTTTGGCAAGCACAAGGAGCCCTAGCTAATATGGTATTTGCTTATACAACTTTACACATCGGTCCCATATTTCTCTAACACAGAATTACACAGCTATCTGATCATTTAACTGAGAGATAAACATTTTTCTTTACTACATCAGTGACAGATGTTTACGTAATTACACAGTTGGATAACTTCACACTTACGAAATTGTATTTTGTCTGTACTTTGAGAAATGCTCACATTTTTCGGAACCATTGTGATACTACGAGAGCTTTGAATGATGTATTTGGTATGAGATCATGATTTTTAAAGTACGTTTGAGGTAGATGACATTATTGAAATGAGCAGAGAATATTTTTTAGGGTTTGAAATTATTGCAGAAAGCTATGACGTTTTTGAGATTTGACTGAGGTGTTATGATGTTATTATTACGACGACGATGTGTATTATGTTGTTGAGGAATGTTTATTATGCTATGTATTTCTCATGATGAAATATTGAAGAAGTGTCGATGAATATGTATATGTATAATGAGGTAAGGAATAATGAGTAGTGTTTAGGGACTCTGATTTGTGGAAAAGGTTGTTGGAAACCAAGAATCGTACTTTAAGAGTTATGAAATGTGTGTAAATGCGTGAATGTATCACAAAGCTGGCGAAAATTTTTTGGACTCTGTTATATTTACAGGATTTTGTTTCTACACATTTGTAACGCAAATTCTTAACCTGTGAATTTTTTTATATGAGACTGTCACTGTAGTGGAAACTGGTGTCGTAAATATTTCGGTAAGAAAGTTAAGTGACCACCTGCACGTAATGCGTCGTGAGCGGCCAGGTGTGCCAGCCGCCTTGAGAAAAAGCCATTAGGTGGTAGAAAAAAAAAGGGGAGGCCATTATCCTTGCTATCGACATTCCTTTGTAGAAAGCATCGTAAATACGACACCCTCAAACTTGAAAACATAATTACACTGGAGAGTTCTAAATTTATGATATTTACTGAAATGAAATTATGAGAAACATTATATGTCTATTGTCTTGTTAGTTGAAAGATTGTTTACTGCATTATGAAATGTCAGAAAGATGGTTTACTGCATTATGAAATGCCATATGGTTAGTGAATGACGTTTGACGCCTTGCTTTGCCTATTTTTTTAATATCTAGTTTCTAGCTGCACTGCAGCATTGGTTAAAATAGAATTTTATAGATGTACTAATATAAATATTTTCTGTCTACAGATCGAGTAAATAACAATTTTTTTCAAAAAAATGAGGGAGCACAAAATGACATTTACCTTCACAGGAACTGCATTCATAATTTTCTTTTCAAGTACTTGGTAACTTTTTGGTAGAATAACTTCTTGTGGTGCACCACTTTAATTACATAGACATTAAGATGTGAATATACATTTCCCTTGTCTGCATTGTTGTCTTTAGTGTTACTATTTTTTCTGCTTGAGCTTTGTCATGTTTAGGTATAAGTTATTTCATTTTCTGTTGTTGGTTGTCAGGCATAGTGCTACTGAATTTCAATTTGTGTTACTCTGCTAAGCCAGATTTATTTTTCTTGTTTGCTGTGCATTGCCTCATATTAGTTGCAATGTTGAATTGCTTGGTAATTTAGATTTACTGTAGCTTGCTTTGCAAATTTCCATTTTTTTATTGCTGTCTGTATTAATTGTTTTGTGCTGCTGCATTGCCTCGTCCCTTAGTTTAGCATCTGAGCTCAGTAGATTTAAGTTAGCTTAAGAGGGGGTAAACTATATAAGAACCTAACTATGGAGAATAGGGAAAGAATGCATTGAGAAGTTATATGAAAACGATTTGGGCCAAAATGAGTATCGTACAATGAGCCATAATTATTTTGAAAGAAATATGGTTAGAATACAGAAACGAGGTATAGATAGGACTTTTTGGGAATAATGATGAATGAAGGGAGATCTCCAAGAAGTAAAGAAAGTTTTGTTTGCAAAATACTGCAGTACAACAAACCCTGTCCTTTCCTTTTGTATTATTCCGCTATATGTGTATGTACCATTGTGTATTTGTCTTTTTCCTGTCTTTAAGTGTTTAGCTAATAAGATTTATGTTGTAGAATTTTTCTAATACTATGTCATTTACTTTGTAAAGATGTTTAGACATTACTTGTTCTGTTTTGTTTTAATGCTCATGTGTGAAATTGATGTTTCGAAAGTTATTCTGATCTTTTATGTATGTACTTATGTCATAATTCCTGTAACACTGATGTATATGTTTATTTCGATTCTTTCGTAAAGCCTGTATTACTACAAATGTTATCTGTATTATTATGTTTTTAATGATGTTTTCTGTATCTTTGTAATTGTATTCTCATGTTATAAAATTGTACTTGACACCAGTTCATCAAATTAAGTAACTTGTAAGTTCCATTTCACTGCACACGTTTCTGTTGGTCATAGTACATAGACAATATGTGAGAAGTTGGGACTGTTAGTGTTTGCACGTGTGTTAATAATTCAGCAAGGGACTGGATAACAGCATTGCTGGTTCTAAGGACAATTCCAAAAACTTTGTGAGTGCACAAGTGGTGGTTTATGGACTTGCTATATTATCCGCAAGACTCTTCAGTGGTGATTGTGCACCTGCACAGTCACAACAGATGGCTGCTGGCCATCTCTTCAAGGACTACAGTGGGTCTACATCTTTGATGATCCATCAATACCATTATTTCTACAAGGACTGCAGTGGGTCTGCACCTTTGATGACCCACCAATACCATAATCTCTACCAGGACTACAGTGGGTCTGCTCTGTGATGACCTACCCACCAATATTCTTCAAAACTTCGAATGACTCTGCTGTGGGTTTGCTCTGTTGTGACCTATTACTTGTCTGCATGTCGAGAGTCAGCACTGTCTTTCAGTTGGAAGGACAACACTACTTCTTCAAGATTTCATGGAAATCCACTACTTCCGTTCCGTGTGCATTTTCTTCTACTGCTCAGACTTTGAGAAAAACACTACTATTTTACCATGATGAACGATCAGAACTGTCTTTATAGACTGTGAGAAAATTTGAGCTTTTGACCAACATAGTATCAATAAGTGTGTGCATTTGATTTCTTTGTTATTGTAATTATGAAAAATTTTTTCAAATCTGTATTGACCACTGCCCAATCCAATTTGTAAAATTTTTTGTGGGGAGCATGGGGGCTATGTAAGTAGGCTGTTTAGGTTTTTTTATTGGTAACGCCACCTCTGTATGAAAATCACTGACTGTGCTGTGTGCAGTCTGTGGCTGCTTTGCATTGTTGTAATACTCGCCATTGTAGTGTTAGGCAGCTGGCTGTGAACAGCGCGTAGCGTTGTGCAGTTGGAGGTGAGCCGCCAGCAGTGGTGGATGTGGGGAGAGAGATGGCGGAGTTTTGTAATTTGTCATGAACTGCTACATATATTATGACTATTAAGGTAAATACATTGTTTGTTCTCTATTAATATCTTTCATTTGCTAACTATCCCCCTCAGTAGTTAGTGCCTTCCGTAGTTTGAATCTTTTATTTAGCTGGCAGTAGTGGCGCTCGCTGTATTGCAGTAGTTCGAGTAATGAAGATTTTTGTGAGGTAAGTGATTTCTGGAAGGTATAGTTTAATGTTAGTCAGGGCCATTCTTTTGTAGGGATTTTTGAAAGTCAGATTGCGTGGCGCTAAAAATATTGTGTGTCAGGTTAAGCACAGTCATGTATAAATTGTTCAAAGGGGACGTTTCAAGCTGAATAGCACATGTATGATTGGTCAACTTAAACTGAGGCTAGTTGACATCATAAAGCACTGCTCGAAATTGGAGGGAACGGTCGCCATTGGGGCGAATGATGTTCTGAGACAGTGTGGGGGAATTTCGGAATCAGCACTGAATGCTGATTCGCGGTCTTCGAGGATAGTAGAGAGTTGAGCAATGTTGGCTTCACTCTTGCATTGCGCGGGCGCAGTGATTTGGGATCTGATCTTCGTTGGAGTCGGACGGCCTTGCGACTTAGTCGCACTTTTTTGGCAGAACTTAGAATTCTCGGACAGCCTTCGAGGCCAGGGGTTGAAACAGAGTTGCTGCACATCAGAAGTTGGCGCCTGCATCATCAGAACGCTGCCTACCGACTACCTGCTACAGATTTGAGGATTGGTAATGTATTTTGCGGATCCGGCATTGTAGGGCCTATCAGTTTTATACTGAAGTCCTCAACAGCGCGCGCGCTTGCTTTGCTACAAGTCCACCTTGCTTGTTTCTCCATGTGATCCCATTTAAGCTCTCACTACTAATCGCGATACTCCAATACATTTGGGAGGGTAATATTTCATTCATTAGGACCTCCAGTTATTATCGTCAATTTACTGCATCACAGAGAGTAGGAGCCCCTTGTTCTCGAGCCAACTCTTACTCTCATAATAGTTAGTATACCCTATCCTTTAACCTACTGATTGTGTCGATAATCATGTGCCTTTACGTTCTGATGTATAATAAATCTCATGGTAATAATTAATTCGCATATCATTTCGTAGATATATGCAGAATCCCATTTCCTGTTGTTTATTATGATAAAGTACTCTTTCTTTTTCTCTGAGTAGATTACGATTTTTATTAAATTATTGTGAGTGTGCACTCCTTATTTTACTAACCAGCAGGCTCCACCATCATTTCCTTTCGTTACCGTTGTGCGCATAATTAATTAGGTGGTATGTAAGGAGGGGGTCGAGTGCATGTCTCGTTCTCATGCAAAATTCGTCAGAATTAAAAGAGGTACAAACTCTTCTCCACCCCGGCACCTCGCAGTGTAACGGCTCCCCAGCAAAACTTCCTCGGTTTACCCGAAAGAACAGGCATACCAGCTCAGGGAAAATCATGACGTACCTATTCCTATGACTGCAAGGGCCCGATGCTCATTGAGTTCCTGTAACTCGGTGCCACAACTAACGCAAAGCGGTACCTGGACACTTGAACTTGCCATCAGTTCAAACATCCAGGAATATTGGCGGACGGCATCATTCTGTCATAGGATAACGCCCGCCCACTTGCTGCCAAGGTTCTTTCGACACGCTGCAGAAGTTTCGGTGGGAAGCCCTTACGCATCGGCCTTACAGCACCGATCTCTCTCCATGCGATTTCCATGTTTTTGGAACCCTGAAGTAAGACGTTCGTGGAGGTCGATTTGGTTCGGACGCAGAGATGCACACCTGAACGCAATCATGGCTCCGTAGACGACCACAAACGTTTTTCCATGAAGGCAACGACAGTCTTGTCCCACAGCACGATAAATGTATTAGTAGTTCTGGCAGTTAACTTTTGAAATAATAAACAGTTAACTTACTTTTTTCCATCTGTGTCGTTTAGATATGACTGCCTCAATACATACAAGGTGTCCCAGCATAACCGGTCAATGCTCATGAATATGGCACGCAAGAACAATCGAAGCAGAAAAATATAGTAAGCTTGGGCTTTAAAATGCACACCTTAACAGCTGTGACCACTCGTTCGTCTTCGCTGCTGTGAAACCGATTTCTCCTGCTGAACAAGTGCTATTAAGGCAAGCATTGTAGAGTCCAAGTTTACTAGACTTTCTCGATACGAATGATCGTTCCTGTCATATCCCTGAATATTGATCATTCCTGCTGGGCTTGAAAAGTTATATCCGAAGAATCAAGAACATGTGTCGTGCAATTAATTTAGGAAGTATAACAGTAACAGACACTCACAACTGTGAGAGCGCTATAATTTACACGACATAAAATAGAAGTGTGCGTTCACCATTATCGGTATTTCCTCAGCACTGCGACAGTGAACGCAGGTCTGGAAGAGGAGGTTATTGTTTAACGTCCCGTCGATGACGAGGTCATTAGAGACTGAGGACAAGCTCGGATTAGGGAAGGATGGGGAAGGAAATCGGCCGTGCCCTTTCAAAGAAACCATCCTGGCATTTGCCGGAAGTGATCTAGGGAAATCACGGAAAACCTAAATCAGGATGGTCGGACGCGGGATTAAACAGTCGTCCTCCCAAATGCCCAAATGCGAGTCCATTGTGGTAGCCACTGCGCCACCTCGCTCGGTCGGCCGTCTGAGCCACCGTCTAAATGAGGGAGGTGGTTTTTCTTCCGGTCGTTCACACCCACGTTCGGGAACGCAGTCTGTCTGTTACTTTTTGTTATTCCTCAGTGGTCTTCGCTTTCTACATTATATGACTCATCTTCCTGTGGTTTTCTTGAGCTAACGTGTCGGATTTGTTGTTGGTAGCTGGTACGGCCAGCCTGGAAATGTGCGCATTTCACCTGGCTACAATGTCACTGGCCAGGTAGTGAGCCAATCCACGTGGGCAGCAAGAAGAATGCGGACAATGGCCGAGCAGCTGCTCACAAGTCACACATTTCCGCAGCCAGCGCTAAGCGGAAGTTGAAGTAGTGCAATGAACGGCAGGAACGAATCATTCGGAGCGATGAACTGCGCTGTACCCTGTGGCAGACAGATGGAAGGGTTCGTGTTTCCTAAGTACCTTACTTGGTATCGTGTGTAGTGCCGGCACTGATGTACCGCAGAAGTGATGCCATGGTATGGACCTCTTTTTCGTGGGCAGGGTTGTCCCATTATTGCGCTTAAGTAAACGCTAAATGCGGAAGGGTATAAACACATTTTAGAGCATTGTGTGCTGCGTACGGTGGAACAATTCGGAGACGATGATTATGTCAGCATGACAGTGCACCTCGTCATTAAGCAGCATTATGAGGCAATGGTCTGTGGACAATAACTTTCCCAAAATGGACTGGCGTGCCCTCAGTCTCAACCTGAACCCAATGGAACACCTTTGGCATGAGTTACAACGTCGACCTCGCTTTAGATACCAGCGTCCAACACACTACCTTCTCTCATTTTCGCTCTTGACGAAGAACGGGCTGCAATAATTTATTCAGTTTACCGGCTGTTCAGCTCCGTGGCTGTCGATTATATTATTTTCATAAATAAAGTAACCAGCCAGTTTACGATGCATTTTTATTTAAGCTTATAAGCGTTTCGGGTTTTCTCCCACCTTTAATTAGTGTAATACGTGTTTGAGTCTTCAGTTAGTAGATAATTAGAGTATCGACAACAGACTAGATGCTGCAATTGCCCTGTGCAAAATAAAAATTTTGTTTAGCTATCACACTTGTATATTTACGATATACTGCTGTTTATACTTACTTTTCTCCCTGCCTGTTGTTATTCCGATTTCGTCCTTATGGATGTGGCACAAACACTTCTTCTATTTTGCATAGGAGCCCATCCAGACGATAAACAGTTCAATAAAATGTAAATTGATGTTCTGTCTTTATTGTTTATAAATCTTATTCTATGAGAAAAAAAAGAGAAAGAAGAAAAAATGATGATATGTATTGTTCTATGTAAAATGCACTACATTGTTTTTATAATATGTCGTATATCCTAAACACTCACTAATGCTCTTATTTCATAACCATATAGGGTACTCAGCATTTTCATGTAAACAATTTCAGGTCTTTTAGTCATACAGAAATTGTAAGCAAAATATAAGTTTGACTATAGCAGACCGTATTAGCAATATGTGATCTTCGACCGCAGCTATGATTTCGGATGTAACTAAATATGTTAGTCAGCAACACGTCGGATTCCAGGCTGTTTTGTGCAAAAGAGAAGTAAAAAAGTGTTTGTGACACGTCCATGAGCGCGAAAATCGGAATAACGACAGAGTAGAAAATAAGTATATCTGAACAGCAAAACATCGTAAATATTGAAACCTTCCCCTCCATCTTTACAAATTTCTTTTTTCTGGCGGACACACGTCCAGATTGCCCGCTTATAGTAACCTCTCAAAAGTCTGGCGTCTCTCTCTCCACATCCACCACTGCTGGCGGCTCACCTCCAACTGCCCAACGCTACGCGCTGCTCACATCCAACTGGCCAACACTACACCAGCGAATATTCCAACAACGGTCCAACCAGCCACAAGCTACACGCAGCACAGTCAGTGATTTTCATACAGAGCCGCTACGTGGCGTTACCGACATAAATACCTAAACAGTCCACTTACAATATACACCTCGCGAAGTGTACTAGATAAACAAAATTGTGATTTTGTACAGGGCAGCTACGGCATACAATTTCCTGCCGATGTTGTAACTATGTACTAACTGAAGACTCAAATGTGCATTACGCTAACTGAAGATGGGTGAAAGCTCGAAACGCGTATAGCTCAAATAAAAATACACATCAAAGTGGCTGGTTGTTGTATTTATTAAAGTAATCGAATGAGCTGACATTCCCCCCACAGACATTCAGACACCCCTTTTCCGCAGCGGGGTTCGAAACGTCGCAAAGGCGAAGGATGCATACACTCCACATAAATGTCCTCTAACAGGTGTCGGAATGCTTTTAACCAGACAGTGAAGGTAGCTCGCTTCAAAGGATCGCATGGTACACGTTTATTGTGAGAATTTCGGGGACATTGGGATTACAGTGAGGCAGTTTCTAAACGACGGGTGCACAGTAGTGCTGCCAGCGAAGCGGCGTTCAGTGCATCGGTACAGCACGCAGCTGTACCTGACTGAAGGATACGTGGCCAACGCGGGCGCCACCCTTGGGACGCTATCGCGACGACGCATCGCCGCCGCGCCCACCTCGCAGGTTCACTTTCTAAACCGGGAGCTTAGCTCCTGGGCATTCCCTTCACCGGACAGCACCAAGGACGGGGCAGGACAGGCACACCAGGACAATGACTTCCGGCCCCAAGCTCACAAGTCAGTGCCTGCAAACAACTCGAAACGTGTCAAGCCGATTCAGAATGACTTTTCACTCTGCAGCGGAGTGCACGCTCATCTGAATCTTTTTGATAGATTAACACTTTGTCCCGCACCAGGACTCGAACTCAAATCTTTACCGAGTGAGCTATCCAACCACGACTCACAAACCTCCTTCGCGCATTTACTTCCGCCACTATCTCATCTCCTACCTTCCAAACTTCACTCTCCTGCATACCTTGCGGGAGAAGCTGTCTTGGGACAAAGGAAATTTACAGACATGGCTTAGACTCAGCCTGTGAGATTGTTTCCACAGTGAATTTTCACTCTAGAGCGGAGCGTGTGCTAATTTCACTTCTGTTAAGTCTGGAAGGTAGGAGATGAGGGACTGGCGGAAGCACAGCCGTTGAGGACGGGTTGTGAGTCGTACTTGGATAGCTCAGTCTGTAGGACACTTGTGCGCCAAAGGCAAAGTTTCCAGGTTTGAGTCCCGGTCCGCAATACAGTTTTAATCTGCCAGGAAACTTCAAATCAGCGCACACTTCGCGGAAAGTGAAATTCTCATTCTGGAAACACCCCCCACGCTGTGGCTAAGTCGTGTCTCCGCAATATCCTCCCTTCCGGAAGTGCTAGTCTTGCAAGTTTCGCAGGAGAACTTCTGAGAAGTTTGGAAGGTAATTTTTGAGGTACTGGTCGAAATAAAGATGTGAGGGCGGTCCGTGAGTCGTGCTTGGATATCTTACTCGGTAGGGCATTTGCCCATGAAAGAGAAAGGTCCTAGGTTAGTCCCGAATCTGTTTTTAATTTCTTTCATCAGCTCGCAAATCTTAAGATTATGCTTGTTGTTGTGTTGCAGTTGATGTTTGCCGTGTTTTCGTTGACTGACAACTGACAGAGGAAAGAAAAAGAATTTAACTTAGGGACGTTAAAAACATTGCTAGATTATGAAAAAGCATTTGACAAACTCATTAGACGCCTACTGGGGGAACAGACAATGGGAAAAAGAGGCTTCCCAACGCTCCTATTTAACTGTGTAGAATTTCTTTACAAAAAGGATAAAAATTATAATCGATTATGGAGATAACTTGTCTAAAATTTAACAACAACAACACAGGTAGTTAGACAAGGATGTGACTTGTCTCCAACTCTTTTTAACATCTACACAGATGACATTGTCAGAGCTTGGAAACAAAGTACCACCTAAGGCATAACGATCAACGAAGAGAAATGCTCTAATGCTGTATTATACGCAGATGATCAAATAATAGTTGAAAGAAATGAAGATTATCTTCAAAGAGCCGTTTATGGCCTAGGTTTGTTGGCTTCTAAATGTAACAAAAACATCTCCACTAAGAAATAAACATTATAGCATGCAAGGGAAAATCGCCCATATGATCTAAAATTGTAATAACTAATATAATATTGGAACTGGCAGCCCACTTCAGTATTTCATCTGTGACACAGGATGAAATTTCTACAATGAAATTGATAAAAATGTCTTGGAAAAGATTATGGGTGGGATACAGGTTGCAGAAATGAGATTTCTCCGTACCAGAGAAGATCGCTTCATAAATGAGGACTTTAGGAATAAATTACAAGTTGAGTCATTCCGCAAGAAAATAGATACAAACAGAATCAGATGGTGGGAACATGTAGGCAGATCGCATGAAAACAGAATTACATACCAAATTCTCTACTACAGACTCAGAGGGACAAGACAGAGGGAAGCGCCACGGAAGAGATGGGTGAATCTCGTTGATCAGATCAGGAAAACCACCTAAGCCATGAAGACTGAAGAAGGAGGAGTACTTTGTCTTCTCTGATAGAATACAGTGTCAACGACAAACCTTAGAGTTTTTATTTGTTTTCCTAAAGTTCATTTTCCAAGTTTCTATTTGATTTTCATTACTGATTTCTCAGAGTGAATATAGTACGGGATAGCGTACAGCTCCGTCTCACTCCCTTTTCAATAATTGCCTCAGTTTCATGTTCTTCGACTCTTATAACTGCCGCATTGCTTCTGAACAGATTGTACAAAGCCTTTCTGTTAAAATTAAGTACATTAATTCATTTCACTAATAAATTCAGTAACTGAATAGGAATTTGCCCCCAGTAAATCCTGTAGCCTCGTCTTAAACTAGCTTTACAGACCGGATTAATGTGACTGAAGATTGTTTTTTCACGTGGTACTTATTTCTTCAACTAAATTGTTAGTTTAAAAGAGAGATGTACATATTCCTTATGACTAGTTGAATTGAGGAACAAACATCCGCCGGCCGAAGTGGCCGTGCGGTTAAAGGCGCTGCAGTCTGGAACCGCAAGACCGCTACGGTCGCAGGTTCGAATCCTGCCTCGGGCATGGATGTTTGTGATGTCCTTAGGTTAGTTAGGTTTAACTAATTCTAAGTTCTAGGGGACTAATGACCTCAGCAGTTGAGTCCCATAGTGCTCAGAGCCAACCATTTGAACAAACATCCAACGAAACAGCTGTTGGTATCTCCAAGTCGCATATGAGCCTAGTTGGACGATCATAGTCATGGGTAACATATTACATTACAAATAATGTTTTTAGCCTATATGGACAGATTTTTACCATGTGATAAAATATTTTAACTACCTTAACTGCATATGCTTTGTGATACGTTTATGCTCCATCCAATGTAACTGACACATTAAATATCACAGCATTTCGTCTGTTTTGTGTTAACTGACACGAGAGGACTACACTCCTCCTAAGATTAGCGCCTCACTATCAGAATAAATTTACATTTGAAGGAAAAAAATAAAAAATCATATTTGTACCCAGTAATAGTATTATAGAGTACATAAAGGCAAATCTAAGATGTGTTATACCTGTCAGGGATGACTGGGGATGTCGCATATTTGCAAGAACAGGGATTTGAGAAACTGAACATTTACCTCACAAGGAACGGATTTTTATTTAACGTTTTGACGATACATTGATCTGATTTACCTCATTAAAAGTGAAGGCTACGTGATGGCCTACAGTTTAAATAACTGGATGTAATACAAATTCTCGATAACAGTTTATTCTCTTGTTTAGACACACCAGATGACTTGGTACACATAAATACTGTCTGTCATTTACCATTTGATCCTTTTCATCTTCGCCTTGTGCCTATAACCTGAGGCCAATGGCCTACTACATCAGCTCAGGTAGACCTATTGGAATCGGTATGGTGGTCCCCGATGGTAGTTCTGCCTCTACACTAGCTGAAGACCTGCCTCTCTTCTTGTTTGTCATGCCCTTTCCGTGATTGCAGAGTGGCTCTCCTAATTCTAGTAGATCTTTCTGTTTATCGCGGGGAATTCTGAAACTGCCATAGTACATCTCCACAGATGGTATACGAACTTTCAGTTCTCCATTTGCATTTCGTGAAGCATAAAACATCGTGTACCCAACGCTAATAAAGTAAAATGTTCAGAGTAATAGCAGTTCATCAGAGTTTACACATCACAATAAAAGTGAAACAGTGTTGATGTTGAATGTTTATATGAATTATTGGAAACTTGTAGTAAGTTTAAAGGAGACATAAGGAAATAATGAACACGATTGGTCACTGAAATATTCTGGTGCTACATATCAACAGAAATATTTGCTGTCACTTCAGCTGATTTCATCTCTTGCATGAGCCCGCAAAGGGGCACAAACGCCTAATAATGGGTGCTTTACACAAACGGTTCAAATGGTTCCAAGCACTATGGGACTTAATATCTGAGGTCATCAGTCCCCTAGACTTAGAACTACATAAACCTAACTAAGGACATCACACACATCCAAGCCCGAGGCAGGATTCGAACCTGCGACTTTAGCAGCAGCGCGGTTCCGGACTGAAGCGCCTAGAACCGCTCGGCCACAGCGGTCGGCACACAAACAGTACTTTCGAATTCACTTGCATGTCCAACTAGTATATTACATCTAAATGTTATTTGCGCCACGTCACAGATACTATAGAAAAACGAATAATTTTCCGAACTGAACTCTGCTCTGTATCTAGCTGTAATGGGGCAACAGCGACAAATTTTCGAGTCCGTGTCATGAACAAAGACGCGATTAGCAATTCGCTCTAGAAGCACGCAAAACACTCATAAGATGGAGGAACATGTCAGATTCGTTGGTAGATTCGTGTAGAATCTACACCTACCGACTTTGGCACTCAAAAACAAATTAATTTTCCATTTATTACCGTTACTTTGGTATGGTGCGAATTCGTGACGTTTGGTGTTAAGAGGTTAATTCAGCCTAGTTTAGGGCCTACCGAACAACTCTGTGTACATCTCTAACTTGTATATATGTACCGCTCCACTTAATAATACACATATATTGTAAGTGTTTTTTACAATAACTAAAAATATGCTACAGTGTAGATAGTATCTATAGATATTGTCGTTTATTAAAATTTTAAATACTTTGGTGGTCACATGCATGTATGTAATTTGAGTTTGGCTCAGTCTAACGTAGTTACCATATGATTTTTTTAAAAGTAACTGTAGATATTAAGGTGCTGTATTTAATGCGGTATGATCAACTAAAGACATTACGGTCCTGTATCTAATACAGTGTGATATAGGGTATGTTTGTTGCATCCAAGGTAACGAAGAAAGTAGTCGCATATAAATACAATCAGTAATTACAGCTGATAATGTTATTGTTACTGCATGTAAGATACTTGCAAGGGGCGTCGACAGTGATTCTATTGTTTGTCTAAGGTAAAGTATTATTTGAAATGGCCTCGCGTTGTGTCAGTTACCCATAACAGCACTGTTCGTTGCCTTCAAGAGAAAAAGTGTGTGTGTTTGTGTCTGGTATTCCGCTACACCTTTGTCGGATCTCCTCTCACACATTAAGTTAGTCTCATTTCCGAGGAGGCAAATACATAAAACACTGTTATTTGGATAGAATACGTGAGTTCACACACGTCCCTAGTCACAGTAATCTGCACTAGTCTCCTGCGTAATATTAGAAACGTCGATCCGGTGTCTTAAGAGGAGAAAAACTATTGTAATCGTTCCTTTGTTTTCGGAATGTTAGCTTTCTCCTTTCTTTCTAGCAACAGCAACGTCACAGATACAAAACTGCACGCGACTCACGTTCGTCTCATGATCGATACGTGGCATATAGGGTCGGGAGAGCATAACGGTCGCAGTACTTTTCGGATACAAGCTGTCTAAATATATCCAACGTGGTTTCGAGAGCACTACGTCGTCTTTCTTCCAGGAATTCACATTTAACCTCTCCTAGCATTTCTGTTACACTATACTGACCTGTTACGATTGTAGCACCATGTACCTGAATTCGTCCTGCGTTATTTTGTGATGCAAGCTTTATAAGGACTCCGAACGCTCAAACAGTACTCTAGAATAGGTCGCTCTAGCATCTTCTGTGCGATCTTCTTTACAGATGTATTGCATTTTTAAAGGACCTTCCAACAAATCTTATTATTTGTATTTTCTTCTACTGGCCACATTTATTTAATGTTTAATTTAACATACTGTGACAGAATTTTCATTCATAATAAAAACATAGCTATAATATTCATAATTAACTAATTAAATCAAAAACACACATTCTCCATTACACTTAAGCCATTTAGAATGCAAGAGACTTGAAATGTGCGAGTGCGAAACAAACGAGTGCGAATGTCAGTATCGCGATTATCGCGGTAAACAAGCGATAGTCGATACTCGTCCACACACTGCAACGCTGCCATATTGTATTAAGTGTATACTGTTTACATCTACGAAGAATGTTTGTGCAGTCAATTACGTCCAAGTCAGTGTCAGACTAAGCAGTTGCAATAGCGTAATGTTACACAACAGCTGCGCCAGTGTATCAACAATACAAATGACATTTTGGTACGCCAAAATCGTAAGTAAACAACTCCCATATAAAACGTGTTTCACATGATTACCACATCATAAAAACTGATGTAAAAATACGAGGGTTGTCCAGAAAGCAATTTCCGATCGGTCGCGAAATGGAAACCACTGGGAAAAACCGGTAAAGCTTTGCACAGATGTGTTGGGCAGTGTCTCTAGTATGCCCGTCGATCGTGTCGCGTCGCTCTTTTCAGTTTTGAGTGAACAGTGAGTACGTAAAAATGCGCAGGGAATAGCGTCTACCGCCAAGTATGAGGGCCTGGTTAGAAATTTCGCCTGTGTCATGCAGCCCACATAACACAACTGTCGAGCAGTTCCTTCTTAATGCCAATTCTCGGCCGCACACTGCAGGGGCAATGAAGACGCTCCTGCAGCGTTTCCGATGAGAAGTGTTTGATCATTTGACCACCCACAATACAGTCCGTAATTGGCTCCCCCTGAGTATCATCTCTGCTCACAAGAACCACTGACTATGAAGACAAAAATTTTTCCACAGACAAGGAGCTGCAGACCAGTACAGATAACTGGCCAAAAGCACAGGCGGCTGCTTTCTATGACGAGGATATTGGAAAGTTGATACAACACTACGACAAAACTCGAAATTGGAGCGGCGACTATGTAGAGAAGTAGGTGCATGGTGTACCTAATTGTTGCAAATAAAACGTTTCTGGTTTTCACTGTGGTTTCCATTTCGCGACCGATCGGAACTTACTTTCTGGAGAACCCTCTCATATGCAGCCCACATGGGCTGCGATGTCTGTCACAACAGACAACGACACCCAACTCCACTCCACAGCGGAAGACACCACTGGATACCGATTCCTGGCCATCCACTGCCTCCCCCCCCCCCCCCCCCCCCTCTCTCCAGAATACCGCAATAGCGACTCCAGCAGCGAAAAGTGAACAGATACTTATGTTAATTTAAATAGACAATGTATTTTAAGCAACATTTTGTATGCACAAACGCATGATAACCAGTAATACATGCTTGAAACGCATTGCAATGCGTTAAATTAAAAATAAATAAATGTGACTGGTAGCAGAAAATACAAATAATCATCACACGCAGCCACGCTTCCTAAAATTAGCAAATTTGGCCGCAATTAAGTCTTTCTATTCGCCTTCCGTAATTCTGTTTTAACCTCTCTCCTATTCTATATAGATTCTTGGTATCACTCCTAAATACTTGTACAATGTGATGTGTTCAACGTGTTCACCATTAGTCCCATAATCAGATCTTATCGATTTACTTCTTATTGTTATAGGTATTAGGCCTGTCTTACGTTTATCCATGTTTAAAGGTGGTTGCTATTCATTAGACCAAACGGAAGTTTTTCTGCATTTCCTTCCGACCTTCCAGAGGCGATACTCTCCTGTAGACAAAAGTACGGTAGCGAAAAATCATGTAGTGCCAACTGATCATATCTGATGTATCGTTTTGTGTGATTTGCAAACATTGGATGTCATTTTACGCTTCGTTAGCGGACAATCAATGTAGCACATCCGCCGTCCAGTATAACGTACTGGGCTGTATCAGTGAAATATTCATGGAGCCAATCACAAATTTGTGATTATACTCTGTATGGTCGTCACGCCTTTGAGAATTCTAGGCGCATGGAATCTACTTGTCCACAAGGATCTATTGTTTGCAAGATATCGTCTATCCGTGTTGATTCCTTGCGTGGAACTTATTTTCCTCCGAAACATCTTAATGTAGTAATTTAATATCGATATCGGTCATTTAGTAGTTTTGACTGTAGTGGGCTTTACTGCACCATTCGTGAGTGGGATTTCTACGTTAGTTTGCTGTCGGAAGTTAGTCCCCCATTTGTTGAGGAATAACCGGAACGTACAGGGTGCCAATTATTCAACTATATGAAAGGAAACGTACTTTAGTTACAAACTACGGCGTGTACACACTATATTCAACATGTAAACATCGCTACAGATATTCGGATTTAGGTTATGACTTGTTCGATATGACTGCCATCATTGGCGATGATGTGGGCAGACGAATATTGAAATTCTGCACGCTGAAGTGTTGGAACATCGATGTTGGTGATGACTTCCTGAATGGCTGTTTTTAGCTCGCAATGGCTTTGGTGTTATTGCTGTATACCTTGTCCTTAATACAGCCCCACAAAAAGGAATCGCATGTGTTGAGATCCGGAGAACATGGCGGCCAATCGAGGTAGATGTGCGTGGCATCTAGGTACCCCAGAGTCAGAATGCGGTCCGCAAAGTGCTCCTCCAAGACATCGAAACACTCTCCTGCTTCGATGGGGTCGAGCTCCGTCTTGCATGAATCACATCTTGTCAAAAACAGATTCACTTTCGATAATGGGGATGAAGTCATCTTCCAAAGCCTCCACGTACCGTTAGGCAGTCACCTTGCCATCAAGGAATATCGCACCGATTATTCCGTTACTTGACATTGAACATCACACAGTCACCTGTTGAGGGTGAAGAGACTTCTCGATCGCGAAATGCGGATTCTCAGTCCCCCAAATGCGCCAATTTTGCTTATTGACGAACCCATCCAAATGAAAGTGGGCCTCGTCGCTAAAACAAACCATTCATGCCCATAATAATTCCCTTCATGCCCCGCGAATTACCGTGTAGTTCGGACGCCCTAACGCAAACCGTTCAGAAGTCATGGTGATTTTATTTCGTATAGTTCAATAACTGTCGCCTTGTATATGAAATAAGCTCGTTCTTCAGTTTGAGTGTTAATTAAGAATAACGACAAAAAATGATTCAAATGGTTCTAAGCACTATGGGACTTAACATCAGAGATCATCAGTCCCCTAGATTTAGAACTACTTAAATCTAACTAACCTAAGGACATCACACACATCCATGCCCGAGGCAGGATTCGAACCTGCGACCGTAGCAGCCGCGTGGTTCCGGACTGAAGCGCCTAGAACCGCTCGGCCACCGCGGCCGGCAATAACGACTTTAAAACGGTTACTCTCAGAGATCATATCCAATCTACCACTGTCGAAATGCCAGTAAATCAGAAACACTTTGCGTACCAACAAAAAGTAATTGCGTGGGAGGTCAGACGCAGCCCGGGTCGGAAACAGACACAGGTGAAGGACAGTGGGCGATCGCGGACACATCTGCCGCGGGCCAAGGTCACTCGGTAACAGTCGTGAGATATACTGTTATTTACTGTTCGGCTAAGAAGAGGCACTCGTTTGCCTTGTGGCAACTTAATGCGTTTGTGGCAGGCGACTCCTCGATGCGACCCGGTAGCGTCGGTCACGTGGAAACAGACTGGCTGCGAGGGAGTTGTGCAACGCCCGTAATGTCCTCGTGTCACGGAGGCGGCAGCTCGGCCAGTTCAGATTACATCTGCGAGCCGAGGAGGGTATCTGAAGCCCGCATCGGTAAGAAAAGTGGAAGAGCGTTAAATGTGTGGGCGTAATCATGGTAGCTTCATTGCCACCAATTTCCGATGATAATTTTCTTTTTTTTTTCTTTTTTGTTTTTTAGTCCGCTATTTCGATATGAACTCTGTAGCTATTAGTGTACAAATTTCTATATGATTTCAAAAGATTACTTCAAATGAGCTGATTTAATTTGCACGACGGCTGACTATACATGATGGTCCTGAAGTCCTGCTCTGATTACGAAAAGTTATTTCCAAGGAACTGTTCCAGACACAACTATGCTGTCTGTTGCAAATGGCAGCTTGACTCGTGAAGTTTTGTATACATACACTCCAACATGCACCCTGTTTGTTGCTCATAGAACGTCTGGGCGTCACTCAGTTTCTCTCCATGTCTTTGCCAATATCTCTTCCCTGTCTACAGCATCTCGTATTCTCGCCGTAAGTGTTTGCACATAGCATTCTCGCCGTAAGAGTTCGCACGCCAGGAATTGGTAAGATGAACACCTAATCTCTGACGAAACTCCGTAAAAAATACACGAAATGAATTCACAATTCCGAATAAGGAAACCATTAGCTGTAGCATGGAATGACGACAGTGAAAATTTTGCCGGAGCGGTGCTCGGACCCTTATTTCCCGCTTTTCTGACCTCTACGGGAATATACGAGGGTTGGAACTTTAATAGTGGCAGCTATTTTTATTTACAGATCATCATTTTTGGAACACAACCTACGACCAACTTAGAGACAGAAGTGATGACGCTTTCTGCAGAACCTGACTATCATTTTTCAGGACAATGCTCAAGCACGTACAGTGCAAGCTGTTACTGATTTGTTTGACTGAGGGGCCGGCCGGTGTGGCCGTGCGGTTCGAGACGCTTCAGTCTGGGACCGCGTGACCGCTTCGGTCGCAGGTTCGAATCCTGCCTCGAGCATGGATGTGTGTGATGTCCTTAGGTTAGTTAGGTTTAAGTAGTTCTAAGTTCTAGGGGACTGATGACCTCAGATGTTAAGTCCTACAGTGCTCAGAGCCATTTGAACCATTTTTGTTTGACTGATGGGGCTGCTAAGTGTTATACCACCTACTGCACTCCCCTGACTTAAGCCCTCGTGAGTTCAACTCGCTGTGCGGCTGGTCCCGGTGGAGGTTCGAGTCCTCCCTCGCGCTTGGGTGTGTGTGTTTGTCCTTAGGATAATTTAGGTTGTGTGTAAGATTAGGGACTGATGACCTTAGCAGTTAAGTCCCATAAGATTAAAAAAAAAAAGTTCAACTCGATTTCTAAACTGAAGGAAACACTTCAAGGCATCGCTTCAGAACTTCTACAAACTCGTCGGGCAATAGACCGCGTCGCTCGAATTGTCAACACAACTGGCACTACTACGAGTATCCTACGACTTCCACGTCGCTGGCAACGGGTTATACACAATGCTGGTGACTACTTTGATGGTCAGTAAAACTTTGAAACACGCATCTATTTTGTACGATATGTAAATAAATAGTTGCCCCTATTAAAGTTCCAACCATCGTACATAATGGATGTACGAGTAGAGGTCGTAGACGAAGTTTGACGACATATGGAAGGTTGGGTCTGGCCGTGAGTCGTGCACGGACAGCGATTAGCGGGAAATATGGGTTCGAGTCTCGGTCTGGCACAAATTTTCATTGCCGTCATTCCATTCAACAGCTGATGGTTATCCTTTATTCGTAATTGCAAATTCATTTCGTGTATTAGTAAGGGTTGTAGTCGCCGCAGTGCCTGTTACTTTAGGCATCCATGCACATCCATAGGAACTTAGCGTCGTAGTCAGACTAACACAGGTACTCCAGTATGGTTCTCCATAAAAAATGTCAAGAGGTTTCTGTGTCTGGTGAACGTGGTGGCCGTGACGTTGGAATGTCTTCTACCGACCCATCTGTCCGGAACGGTTTCATCCAAGAACTGGTAAACAAATGAGCCTTAGTGTGGCGGCGCATCATGTACTAGAAATTTCTGTCACTGGGGTGCAACGTAAAATTCCCACATATGCAGGTATACTATTGCCGTAATAGAAAACCCAGTGAAAAAGAACGGTCCAGCATTGTGTTCTGCATTAAGTCACTCCACATGTTCACTTCCGGGCTGTCCCGTATGTACTGAAACGTTGTATGTGGTTCCCGACAGCAATGTCCGGACGTTGTGCCTATTTGCTTTACCGAAGGTGTGAAAAGTCACTTCATCAAAAAAAAAAAAAAAAAAAAAAAAAAACAGATTTTTCTAAGGTAGTTACTGTCTTACATAGATCCCTTCCAGCATGTTCCTAACGAACTCAGCTCTTCTGGGACTGTCAGATGGCTGTATAGCTGCAGAAGTTGTATTATGTATGCAGGGAAATGCAGTCGATTGCGTGAAATTTCTTTACGGTGCTCCGAGGTATTACGGTTTCTGTTGAAACACGACGCGTCGACTTCTGCGAACTGTGTTGAAATGCTGCAAGTACGGTATCCACAGTGTAGTCACTCACTCCGTGTCTACCGCCCCTTGCCTTCACATCTTCAACACAGCCAGTCTTTTTAAACTTTTCGTAACATTCTTTGATATTCCTCATAGTGGCGGATCTCGACCATAGGCTCTTCCAGACTGTAGCTGAACTGTACGCTGAGGAGACAAAAATCACGGGACACCACCTAATATGGTGTCGGACCCCTTTTTGCCCGGTGTAATGCAGCAAATCTACATGGCCTGTACTCAACAAGTCGTTGGAAGTCACCTACAGAAATATTGAGCCATGCTACCTCTATAACTATCCATAACTGCGAAAGAGTGAACGAACTGATCTCTCGATTATGTCCCATAAATATTCGATGGCATTCATGTTGGGCGATCTGGATGGCTAAATCATTCGCTCGAATTGTCCAGAATGTTCTTCAAGCCAATCCGGAACAATTGTTGCCTGGTGACATGACATCGTTGTTTGGGAACATATAGTCCATGAATGGCGGCAAATGGTCTCCATGTAGCCGACATAACCATTTCCAGTCAGTGATCGGTTCAGTTGGGCCAGAGCACCCAGTCCATTTCACGTAAACACAGCCACACCATTATGGAGCCACCAGTAGCTTGCACAGTGGTTTCTTGACAGCCTGTGTCCATGGGTTTGTGGGATCTGCGCCACCCTCGAAGTTTTCCAGTCGTCTAGGTTCCACAGATATGGTCACGAGTCCAGGAGGGGCACTGCAGGCGAGGCCGTGCTCTTAGCAAAGGCACTCGCGTCAATCGTCTGCTGCCACAGCCCATTAACACCGAATTTCGCCGCACTCTCCTAACGGATACGTCTCACATTGATTTCTGCGGTTATTGCACGCAGTGTTGCTTGTCTGTAATACGCAGATGCCGCTGCTCTCGGTCGTTATGTGAAGGCCGCGCCCACTGCGCTGCCCGTTGTGAGAAGTAATGTCTGAAATTTGGTATTCTTGCCACACTTTTCACCTAGCTCCAATTGCAACAAAACCTTACTACCGGTGGTGCTGGTAAAACTCGACCTCGGAGGAAGATTACCGTCGCTTATCATTGTCCTACAGCTAATGCAAGTTACCCTGTGTAGTACTTGTTTAACAAATTCGTGTGGTGCATGAAATTACAGGCCCCTGCGAGCTACTGCTGGGGTATTAATAATTTCTAGCGGGTGGGTTTAACCAACCGGCAAAAAAATTTGAAGGCAACGGATAACGCAGTCTTTAGAACCACTACAAAAGGCACCTATGCAGGGCTTAATGGGCAGCATGGAGCTTTTATTTACTTCCATTTGTCGACCCAGCATGCAACTGACGTAGTGACTAACTTCAGGTTTCACCTACTCTTTATGATGAAGGCAGGAAATAATCATTCAAGAATATGGATTAATTGATATTTATTTAATACCTATGGCATTTGAAAAACTAGCCCTGTATGTGTTGAAATAGTTACTTCCCATTCTTATGCAACAGCTGCGGCTCTCATATTATACATCATCACAACTGGCCTCACAAGTTAACATGATTTTCTTTCGCCACCTAATTATGTAAAGGGAGAGGGGAGCGCAGACCTGGCTTCAGTGGGATTTTATGCAAGCACACAATTATACTTAAACCCATGCATTCTATTGATATTACATTTAATTACTACAGGTCACGCAGAACAAGTTCAGCAGACACTACAAGCGAACTCAGTCAGGGTGGAAGAGTATCTGCCTAAATATTTCAATTTTTATTAAAAGGTACGCTGAAGAGGGGTTAGCAAGTGGTGCACTTGACTATGACTGACAGTTTTGGTTTAATCCTGCGTTCCGAAACAACACCGCCTTACTGAGCTGTGTGTGTGTGGGGGGGGGGGGGGGGGGGCGAAAGGGGGGGCTGGAAAATTTTTCAAGTCTTTATTCCATCAATGGGCATTAAAATCTGAACGTTTCGTAGATAAAAGAGTTTAAACCGTACTTTTACATAACGCACTTCATTGTAAGCAAATCAAGTAGCTATGGGGGCACACGAAACATTTACTAATTATCACCTTGATACTAATCCACACACGTGGCCATGTTGCGCTAGCCAACAGAAATGCAAAATACCGACATACAAGATTATTCATTCCCTATCTTATACCGTATAGTCACTCGTCAACTGTACATTTTCAGACCGAAACTCCATTTTACCAATGTAGTGGTTGCTCCAACCGACCACGTGGCGGGAAATCAAGTAAATAATAATAATAATAATATGAGAAATAAAAAAATATCCCCCAAAAAATTACTGTGAAAGAAACACTATATTAAAATACATTAAATGAATTAACTTCCGTTATGCACGGAGTAATAATACGACCGTGAGCTTAAGGCCCATGATGTGTGCCTGACCAAAGCACAAATTACGAAAATAAACTCCCTTATGGGGTTTTCGTGCTAATCTCACACCTGATTTCAACATCTGGACTTTAGTAACGAACAGATTTGAAACATTCTAATACCTTTGTTAATATTACCATAAATCGAGAGCTGCGCCTTCCACGTCTGCCCAGCGCCGCTACCCAGGAACAAGTGGGCCTGCAGCCACATCGCCCAAGCGTTGCTCGTTCAAAATCTGGTGGAGGGGGTGGTTCGCCAAGCTGACAGAGCCAATACTCGTGCCTTCGTGACCTCTCTGGCCTGACGTGCAGACATTCGTTGCCAAACTTGTTAGCGTTTAGGGGTTGGCACTATCCTACCACAGAACCATTCTACTCATGCACTGCTGCAATCTCTGTCTAAAGCTTTCTGCTACTTCACGTAATTTCTCATTCGTACAGCCCAGGTCTTACAAGGAACAGGGTGCAGGGAAACTTGGCACATACGAAACAAAATAAATAAATAAACACCGTTTGGTCCATTCTCTCCTGCTTGTTACCCAATGATTTATTTCTGCCGAGTAAAAGCACTCCCCCTATCAATTCTCTCGTACCGGTATTTTATTGAGAAAAAACATGGAACGGCACAACAAGTTCCGATTCACAATTACCATTCCGCGTTCAGAGTCTGTTAATTTCTGTCGTGCAGCCATGAACACGTCGGAGTACAAATGACAGCTCCGTTGCCGTTACGTAATCGGATGGGCTAAGGGGCCCTATCTTCTCAACGTATTTGGGATTTTGGTCGAAGGGACGAGCTTGTTGGAAGGTGATGAGATGTTGTGTAATTGACGAGTTATATCATGAAGTTGCGGTGTAGGAGGATACGCGGGAATTTGGATCGGGGATCAGGAGGGATTGTTTCTAGGGACTCGATGACATCTTATGGGATTATGAGCATTGTGTATCTGAATGTTTGGAAGGAATCGGAGAGCATCCACAGCTATTCTTAGGATTTTTTTTTTTTTTTTGATTGTTTGGACTTCCTTCTTATGGATGTCGATGGTAATCGCCCAGATTTCGCAGCTGTATGTTATTACTGGAAGTATCAATGTTTTGAGTATCATGAATTTTGTCTTCAATGCTAATCCGTTTTCTTTGATTATTGGATACAAATATATGAGCCCTTGGCCCTTATTACAGATATGGTCTACATGGTTTTGAAAGGTTAGTCTGCAGTCGAAGCAAATTCCGAGATATTAGATGATGTTCTTCCAAGATATGTTGTTTGAATCAAGTGATAAGGTGACATCTTGGGGTATGCTTTTGCAGGTGAAGATGATGGCATGAGTTTTCTCTGCGTTTATTCTTATTTTCCATAGCTGAGACTAGTGATGAATATCTCCTAGGTGTTGCTGGTGCTTCATTGCTATGTATGGAATGTTGCTGCTACTTCTGAATATCGTTGTGTAGTCGGCAAAGAGGGAAAGGTGGCCTCCCATCTGCTGAGGGATGTCATTTGTATATGCTGGATATAAGGTGGGACCCTGTAGCTATCGGACAGGGATGGCTTTCATAGAGTTGGATGGCTACAAAGAACAGACGGTTGCTCAAAATGGTTCAAATGGCTCTGAGCACTATGGGACTTAACATCTTAGGTCATCAGTCCCCTAGAACTTAGAACTACTTAAACCTAACTAACCTAAGGACATCACACAACACCCAGCCATCACGAGGCAGAGAAAATCCCTGACCCCGCCGGGAATCGAACCCGGGAACCCGGGCGTGGGAAACGAGAACGCTACCGCACGACCACGAGATGCGGGCGACGGTTGCTGAGAAAGGATCTAAGGATGTGCACTATGTGAAGAGGACAGTTGTAGAGGATGAGTTTGCGGATGAGGCCAGTGTGCCAGACTCTATCGACATCGAGAAATACGGCCCCTGTGTTGTTCCTAATCTGTCTGTCGTTGCATATGTGTTCCACTAGCCTCAAGGCTTGGTGAACAGAACTGTGGTGTTGACAGAAGCCGAGCTGTTGAGCAATGATGACGTTGTTGGTGGTTAGGAAATACTGGAGGTGGGATAGGATGATTCTTTCAAGTATTTTGCCTAAGCAGCTGAGAAGAGAAATGGGTCGGTAGTTTTGGTTGAAGAGGTGGTCTTTGTCGGATTTGGGAAGTGTAATGACTCTTGCTATTTTCCAGGCTTTGGGAAATAACGCAATCAAAGGTAGACATTCAGGATGTTCGTTAGGAGACTGATGGCAATGAGAGGAAGGTGTTTTAGGTGGAGGGGAGGGATGGATTCAGGGCCGAGAGAATTCTTGTTGTGTAGGATTTTTGTGTAGCCAGAGAGGGTATCAGAAGTTGTAGGACGAAAGTGAGTAGTTGCAGGGACACGCAGACTACGGGCCACATTTCTGATGAGCGACTCTTCATGGTCGCCAACTTCCTCGCTGTCAGTTTCTAGCGGCGTGAATTGACGTTACAAGGTGTCAGCCACTGTCTCTGCCTTGTTCTTTGGATCATAATCTATTCCATTTGGGCCATGCAATGCTTTTATGGAGGTGGGAGGGGTTTTGTTTGCTCTAATAATCCTCCAGAAGTTCTCAGGGTTTTATTCTGCCCTGTAGAGTTTCCTTTCAGCAGCGTCATTTCCGGTCTTGGAGCTCAGATCTTATTTGCCTTCCTAGTTGCTCTGCACGATGGCGGTCGGCTGGATCTCTGTAGGCCTGATGTCTGCGTCGATAATGCTTCTTTTCGGCTAGGATGTTCTGTATTTGTTGCGTGACCGTCATTGTGGATTTTTTGCTGTTTGTGTGATGCTGTCAGATATTAACTTGACGGCTTGGTTTATGGCTGGTTTGGAAGTTAGGTCTAGGATGTCAGGAATGTTATTGGATAAGGAGGTGTTGAAGCGGTCCCAGTTTGCGTAGGATGACTTTATTTTGCGCCATGGTTTGGAATATTTAATTTCTCCTAAGGTAAGGAGAACGGGGTTTTGATCCGAGTCTAGGTCGTTGGGGACGGATATGATGGTGTTACATGGGATGTTTTGGAGGAGGAATATATGTATGGTTGTAGTTTCGTGGGATGTGGGTTGGGGTATCAGGGACAACAACAGTTACACCCCTCCTAGATAGTTGCAGAGGATCTGACCATTCCTGTTTCTGGCTCTGCAGTGCCAAGTTTGATGCTTGGAATTTAGGTCACCTGCTACGATGATGTTTCTTCCAAGATCTAGCAGGGCATCTACATCAGCTTGTACTGTAGGAAGGCCTGGTGGGCTGTAGGTGGCTATTAACATTACAGGTTTATAATTAATTTGCATTTTTGTGGCGATTGTTTCCGCTTTTATGAGGTTCAGTGTAACTATTTGGCGGCGAGGAATTTTATTTTTTACTAAGACAGCCGTTCCACCGCCTTCTCTATCCGGTCAGTCCGTTCGGTATATTATGTAATTCCTTACTGTGAGTCTGTGGTGTGGGTGGAGGTGTGCTTCTGTGAGCAATGCCACATCTACTCTGTTTTGGTCTAATTATTCATCAAGGACAGGACGTTGGTGGATTACACCTTCTGCATTCCATGTCATGAGTGTTACTGGCTTCCTTAGGTTGTTAAAATCCATCAAAAAGTTTCATTACGGTGTTGCATCGTGCTAAATTTTCAGATCAAGTCTAAAGCTTGTCGGAGCTCCGCCAATACCCTGCCCTTTTGTACGCGATCTACATCCATCTATATATGAGCAGATCCCATCACTTTTGTCATGTCCGTGTAATACGTGGGCGTGTAATGAAACCACAAAACCCACTGATCTCTCCGCAGCATAGACGCGATAGTACCAGTAGCACTTCTAAATTACGCTACCTGTAGCAAGACAGAGGGAGAGAGAGAGAGCATAAAACAGATGCTGTCAGAGCACAACAAGAAGTGTATGCATAAAAAATTCACTCAACCGTTCCCAGCATACTCCCTTGGAAATAAATAAATTTTCGTAATCAGAGGAAGACTTTATGCTCACCCTTATATTAAACATGTCAAAAATGGCCAGCGTTTATAGAAACCCACCCAACAGGGACGTCACTACCAGAAAATTTAAGGCGATAACTGTGGTGAAACAACGAGAGTGAATTGCAGTTATTTTTTTTAAATCTCATTTTGGTCGTTTTCGTTGGTTGTATCCGCTCGGGGCGGACTTCGCAAGACATCCGTTTCACTTCGTCGTTGATCCATTAACTCAGTTTTTTTTTTATTACAGAGGATAGCTAACCCACTGACAGAACACCCTGTGTTACCGTGCCGGCACATCGCTGATAATGCAGCTGTCTACCGTGAAATGGCCTTTAGAAAAAGTTAACTGCATCCGGCTCCTCATTTAGAGACAAAAAAAGTAAGTAAATCATAAAATTTCTCATTGTGGTACTGCGTACCCTGTTCTAAAATTTTGTAATACCTACACCAGACTGCTGCCAGTAATAACTTACTGTTCAGTTAATTTATTTTTGAAAGAAATACTTTCCAGCTGAATGTAATTAATTCACCTGCATTTTATTAATTAGTTTGCTAAATCTGTGAACACTAAAATATAAGAATTTAATTATATTTTACGGGATGGTGAACAGCAAACCACATTGCACTACAGTACCATTAACAAGGTATATTTTTTACTCTCGAAACTGACTCCCTTTTTTATTAACCGTGATCTATTTTGTTACAGTAAATAAACGAACACAATCCGGATCACAACCATTTTTGCAACCGACTACCGGTTTCGTCCTGCGCGGCAGGTCATCTTCAGGTGCAATTTGGAACAGGAAAAAGAGGCAACAACGGTGAAAATTTACGCAAGTGTGATATTGTACGGACTGCCAACAATGGCTCCACAAATAACAATAAAATATTACGAACTAACAGAAAGATGGGGTAGTAGTGTGAAACTAACTTAAAATATAAAGGATGTGGTGGAAGAAAAATTTTTGGCGTAATCACGTCACGTGTGTGTAAGTTATAAGGTAGTACATTAAAACAGTTCAACAGAGATCCCTCCATCATATAATAAAGTAAAGACAATTCATAAAAATTAAGACTTAAACAAGCTAATGTAAACGTTTCAGTATGTATGATGCGTTGAAGAATAAAACAATAACAGCTAACATACATATGTTAAAAAACCTCACAGTACATTGTACGTTGTACGTTTTCGTCATTACTGAAGTATTTCGAAAGACAAGGCCGAAATTAAGCAACATGTGTAATTTGCAAAGGTTGAATGCAAATTTAAGAATTTGCCTGACTCTTACTATAAGTTAAGGAAGGGAGAAGAAAGAAATATAGTTACAAAAATAGCTATAACTTTTAGCAAGCAGCTACTACAAATTAACAGAGATGATAAGGAATAGTAGTGTGGGAAAATTGAGTATCCGTTGTAATGCGCCATCTACCGCTCTAGGTTGACTGTCGAGTGTTGTGTTCACTCACGTCACAGGCTGCAGTCCACGACGGCCTGCTGACTTGGTAAACACGTCCATGTTCGTAGGACGAGGAAGAAAATTAGGCAATGCACACCTGTCGGAGAACGTCATCTTAAATATTAAAGTGAGCGTTATGGGAAAATTTGTTCTCCTCGGTAAGCTTCTAGTCTTGACACTACATATTTGAAGTTCCCCAAGTACGTCAATAAAAAAGTGGTTCAAATGGCTCTGAGCACTATGGGACTTAACATCTGTGGTCATCAGTCCCCTAGAATTTAGAACTACTTAAACCTAACTAACCTAAGAACATCACACACATCCATTCCCGAGGCAGGATTCGAACCTGCGACCGTAGCGGTCACGCAGTTCCAGCCTGAAGCGCCTAGAACCGCACGGCCACACCGGCCGGCGTACGTCAATAAATGCCTCTTGTTTGCTCTACAGAAAACTTCCATGTCATTAACAGTACAAGTGATTTCATGGTTATGTGTTGATAAATGTACATTAGTTTTACTTTGTGTAAGCGTATGTTTACTGAAAGGAGTTTTAAATGTTCGACCCGTGTGTCCAATAAAGTCCTTTTGACAGTCATAACACATTTTGTAGACGAAAGACTACGTTGGAGACACAAGCTCAACACTTCGTCCTTTACGGAACAAAATCGACAGTTGTAATGTTAATTTCAAGAGCACCCCACGGAAGTCTGATAAGACTGGTACCGTTTACAATATAAGGGTGTTCATTTCAACTGAAGACATTGAAATATCAAGAAAACTACACATCATATAAAAAAGTTGTAATTCCAATTTGTTTGTCTCGGAGGCTGACATCTTTCGATACCACACTCGACCCTCCACCCCACCCCGTGCGTGGGTGGCGTGGGCCAACTTTTAAGTATTGGGTGAGAACCCGTTTTTTATTGCAGATTACGATTCTACGGCAATATCTACCTATGTTTTGTCTTAAGCATTTTCTTCGTTCCGCCACAGATGGCGGCGTAATCGGAGGAGTAGAAATGGGTACACAATCTTGATTTACGACACGCTACTCGATCGCCCTTGAATACCGAGCGGCACGTGCGGCCCCATCACCGTGCTGCAAGGCTAGAACAGACCAGTATTTTCTCATTTCTTCTACTAGAACTTCAGACGCGGATTCAGATCTTGCATATCCGTTACCCTCAAATTTGCCTTTCTTTTACTCTTAGTCATTTTTCATACGTAAAAAAGAACAAAATATACAAATACACTACAGAAATCACTAACTGTCACATCTTGTAATATATTAGTGCCAGAAACAAAGGATTGATTTGTTTATTCGTGATATCAGTTTCTGAGTCGCAACACTGGCATCGGAAGTAGACAATTCACAGCCTTTTAGGCTGTGCAATTGCCAAGATATGACTGTTCAACTCTGCCAGTGTATACGAGGTGGTGAAAATTGTCAGTCGCATGTCAAATTTAAAAGCATTATTTCAAGGTCTTAAAACTGTATGGTTTTAGTGAATGATACACCAAAATGTTCAGGAGAGTCTGCAGTACACTATGGATTAGAAAACAGAATTTGACACTCAATCACCCCTAAAACGGTCACCAGCTCGCAGTTTCAGGTTGCCCATCTGGGGCCAACAAAAGAACTGGTTTTCAATTATTCCTTTGTCAGACGAGTACGGACTGCGCACCCGTTGCAAAACGGTCACTTTTGTGGCAACGAAGAAACGCCGAGTCGCTCCCCCATCCTCGACGAAATTTAAAAATTCAAAATGCGTTCGTAACTTCTCATTAAAATGTTACGTTAAGATTTAACACAATGAGTCAGGTATTAAGATTAGGATCTATTTTTTATGTCTTGTGGCAGCGTAAATCATGGCGCGCAAGCTATCCAGACTATATTCACCCAGTATTTGTGACTTTCAACAAACTTTTCACATAATTTCAAACCTTTTCATAGCTTCCACTTGTTGATTTCCACCAAAAAATGGTGAAACGAAGGAAGTTTACCCCTTACTACATTTTCGCTGATGGTGCAATAAAACTTCAACATCAAGAATGACATTTTCTTTTATTATTTCTTTATTACTAACTCTATTCGCAACATATTTTGCAGACAGTATTCACATATACCTCTGAATGTACCTGAAAAATTATATTGTTGTACGGCACATAGTTCAAGAACATAATTAGCGTCGTTTGTCTTCAACCATAAAGGTTTTTACATGCTCAGATATTTAACACATTAACTGGTTTGTAGAGTAATCAGACTCTTGAAGCTGTTTAATACAGGCGAGTTAGACTTTTCAAGCAAATCGGACGTGGTAAGCTTAGTGGTATAATTGTGACAGCTACCTTACCTGGCGGGGTCCTTTGTCAAAGGAGCGCGGACTGCACACCTGTTGCAAAGCGGTCACTTCTGCGGCAACCAAGGAACACCGAGTCGCTCCCCCATCCTCGACCAACAGCTGTGATACCTGAAATACGAGAAACGACCAAGGAGGTAAATAAAATATTGTAGGAAGTATTAGAAGCAGATCACAGTTCAGCTTAGGAAATGCGGAAGCGTCGGACACCTATGTGAAAATGTTAATGTCTAGCGTTGACAGCAGCTTCAGGTAAAACTGCTGGTTTCTCTGATAGAGCTCGAATCTCCTTTCTGTCAACTGTTTTCTCTCTTCCGCAGCCAGTACTGAATACCTGAGCAATCAGCTGCACAGGTACGGGAATGGATAAAACAGGTGTTACTGTATTTTCAGTAAGTAGGAAATTTGACAGGACAACCAGCATTCACCTGGAGTGACTGAGGCAAATCGCGGAAACGAATAAATCAAGACAATGAAACAGGGATACCAATATCATAACATCGTCACTTAAACTCCGCGATCCGCTGTTTAGTTAATGGTGGAATGTGCTTGATACCGATATTCAAAATGGTTCAAAGGGCTCTGAGCACTATGAGACTCAACTGCTGAGGTCATTAGTCCCCTAGAACTTAGAACTAGTTAAACCTAACTAACCTAAGGACATCACAAACATCCATGCCCGAGGCAGGATTCGAACCTGCGACCGTAGCGGTCTTGCGGTTCCAGACTGCAGCGCCTTTAACCGCACGGCCACTTCTGCCGGCAATACCGATATTAAGTTATAGAATACTCTTTGTTTTCCACATCTACGTCTGCATTCGTTTATTGAGAAAGGGAAAAAATGATAGTCTCTATGCCTCTGTATTGCACCATCAGTTGCCCACGATACTGTGGTTAGCATTGCTGACTCTCTGTCACTGGACTCCGGGTTCGATTCCCGCCCGGGTCAGGGATTTTATACGCCAGGGACTTAGTATGTATGCTGTCATCATTATTTCATCATCATGGACGCACAATTTCCTGAACTGGCGTCAAATAAAAAGACTTACACCGCCCGGCCGAAACCCGAGGAAGGGGACTACCGGGCAAAAATGCCATACACACGTTCCATTTTGTACCATCCTATCTCCCTTATCTTGTTCCCACGACACACACTCGAGGTGTCCGGGGTTGGCATCAGAATAGCCTCACAGACCTTCTAGACGACCGGTTCTCTAAAACTGTTCCATTACGAACGCTAAAAACAGATATCAGCCATTGACAAGTTCAATGGAGAAGAGGCTCCATAAGAAGAAAATGTGCAGCACACTTCAACCAAGATTAGGACTCCCAGGAAAGTGCAAAATATCAGGAAGAAGAAAGTACTGCTTCTAGGCAGTAACCATGGGTGAGGTGTACGCCCTCAGTCACAGGAAAACTCACGGTCAGCCTACCAGGCCACCAGCGTATTCAATCCAAATGCATTGCTAAGTCTAGTGATAGGGGATATGAGTCAAATGGTTCAAATGGCTCTGAGCACTATGGGACTTAACATCTATGGTCATCAGTCCCCTAGAACTTAGAACTACTTAAACCTAACTAACCTAAGGACATCACACAACACCCAGTCATCACGAGGCAGAGAAACGGTTTGGACAGGGATGGGACGTGTAACGTAGATGATGACCTGGACGACATAGTTTCCCTGACTCGTAACACCGATGTGCACTTTGTCGAGATTTTCCGGCGTCATGATCGGCCAAGCCATAATGGAGCTGTGACGTAGATTAATGTGGGGTTAGACATAGTACTAATGGGAGCCGACTATACGAATGTTGCTTGGTACGAGTAAGGCTGTCAATAGATGGCGTTTCACTAGGCTTTGGCTACACTGAACAGGAATGGGTCTTACCGCTAATTCATGAACGTATAGGCAGGGGATCTCAGGCTAAACATAGTCGAACACCTGTTGTCCTCAACAAGAAAAGCAGGTCATTTTAAGATAAATCCGGACAACAAGTTCCTCTGCCTGAGTACATACGTTAGTTTAAAACATTCCGCAATAAGCACTCAAAAGATAAATTCTGTCACATCAAAAGACACATTTGCTACATATTATACACAAAAAGACACAATTGGAAAAAAGTAACGGGGGTTATTTCAAAGACTTCACAGTCCTTCATCAAAACATACAAATGGTTCAAATGGCTCTGAGCACTATGGGACTTAACATCTATGGTCATCAGTCCCCTAGAACTTAGAACTACTTAAACCTAACTAACCTAAGGACAGCACACAACACCCAGCCATCACGAGGCAGAGAAAATCCCTGACCCCGCCGGGAATCGAACCCGGGAACCCGGGCGTGGGAAGCGAGAACGCTACCGCACGACCACGAGATGCGGGCTCAAAACATACACTCAATAAAAAACAAATGCAGCAATTTGAAATAGAGTTCCAGTCTTTGAACTGCACAATAGTTTTTGTCACTGAGCGCTGGCGTATAGACACAGAAATCAAACATGTAGTTTATCGTGAATGATAGGACAGACACTTATCGTGAGACTACTTCAAACGATTGCAAACGATTGAGGATCTTGGATTTATATGAGACAAAGAACGCAGGTTCAGTAAATGAAAAAAGTTCAAGATAAAGTCTCAAGTACAAAAGACAACATAAATTTTTTGTGGAAACATAAACATAAATACATCTATTACAAATGAAACAAGTAGCAATCAGATAAATATCGTTCAGCTTTGGCCCGTCCTTGTTGCTCAATAGTGCAACAAGGGCAACTACAATAACGGCATTGGCAATCAGCTATTTGCGGACAAGTATGGACAGAGGAAAGTGTGATGTAGCTCTAAAGTATCTTGGACTCTCAGTCGATTTGTGCCGAGTAATAGCAGTAAAATTAAGTATAGAAAAATACCCTAATCTACTGGCCTACAAAATATACTTACCAGAAACCGAGATACAAGATTTTTGAAGAGAACTAGCATACCAGAGTTGGGATGGAGTGAAGAGAAATAAGTTTAAATGTGAAATACTCTAAGTTCTCAACATTATTAAACAATAGTTGCAACTTCTCACAATTACAAATGCATAACAGCAGGTATTACAAAGTCCTCCAAAACCCTGAAGTATCTCAGTTCCACGAAAAGAAATCATAATGAGCCACAGTTCTTACATTTCTATCATAGGTACAAAAATATTGATAGGAAGGTGGTGACTCATGTAAATAAATCATTTATTCACGAAATAATATACAACGCAGAGAATGAAAGTAAAGCGTTTATAGGTGTCATTAACATGAAACATGAAACAAAAGCACACTAACATACTGATAAGAGAAGGGGATGAAGTAATAACTGACCCACACCACCTAGCAAGCTATGTGAATGAGAATTTTTCATATACTGCAGAGATATTAAAAAATTGCTCAAAAACAAATATAACAACTTTAAATAATTATGCACTAAAATTAATGATGTTGCCACCAACCACGCAACATAAAGTTAGTAAAACTGTGCAAATCCTAAAAATGAAAAATCTGTAGACTTCGTTGAAGCACCAATCTGAGTGATGAAATAATGCATGTTTCCTTAACGAACGTAATAGATTAGTTATTCACGCTTCAAATAGGAAGGAGCTGTGCCTCTGCTAAAGAAAGGTAATTCAGAAGATATAGAAAACACCGGCCCATTTCACTGTTTTCATCATTCTCAAAAATAATAGAAACAATCATGAAACATAGTTAATCAATTATCGAATAAACACAACCTTCTAAGTGAAATACATTTGGGCTCCAAAGTGGCAGCAGTACAGAATCAGCCATAGTAGAATTCACAAAAGTTGTACTTGATGCTCTTGACAGGGTGAGTGTGCTGCAGGCATATTCTTCGATCTTCCAAGGGTTTTGGTACTGTTAACCACAAGATTTTAGTAACTAAGCTAGAATCAATAGGGGTAAGAGACGTAGCTAATACCTAGTTCCTATCACACATAGCAGATAGGGTAAAAAGAGCAGAAATAACACAAATTTCAAGTAAGGCTAAGCTTTTAATGAAATACTTAGCAGAACCAAAATACATTTATACAGAAGTTATCCGCGGTGTTATATTACGAACATATAGTGTTCCTGATGTACGCCAGCGACTTCTCCAATAAAAAAACATTCATGCCGATTTCCATAGTACACTGTGGGGCTCTGCTCCTTCATATTCAACTGCTGCCAAGTGGACAAATGTATTAAAATTTGGTTGGGAGAGCTTAGATGATGATCCGCGCCAAGATGTGTCACTAATCCAGAAATCACTGCAAGAGTGCACAAAATGGTCATGCAAAATCTCCGATCGAAAGTGCGTGAAATTGTTCACGCTTGCGAGATGTCATCTGAAAGAGTGTATCACATTTTAACTGAAGAATTAGAAATGAAAAAAATTATCTGCAAGATGGCTGCCGCCACTCTTGACTCGCGTCCACACCCACGTGACATCGCCGTGGCAAAATTACACGAACTAAGGTATGAATAGTTGCCGCACCCGCCTTAGTCACCTGATATGGCTCCGTCAGACTTGCATCTCTTCCCAAAACTGAAAACTTTTATTGCTGGACGAAGATTCACCTCAACCGAAGAATTGATAGCCGGAGTTCACAACTATATTGCAGGCACTGGAACGTCGATGGACCAAGTGCTTTAATCTACAAGGAGACTACATTGAAAAATAAAAAAGCTTTAGTGATGTAAGTACTTTTGTTCTATTCCATTCCGCGAACTTTTCAAACCACCTCGTATTAGTCATAAAATAAAATCTTCTTTGGTGATGACAGCAATATTATAACCACTGAGAACACGAAAGAATGCCTTACACAGAAATCAAATGAAACCCTCAAAGAAGTTTACAATTGGTCAGTAGCAATATTCCACTGAACATAAATAAAACAGATGGCATGAATTTCGTTCTGAAGAGGTAAAATGACATTGCAAAATTAAATGTAGCTGATACTTTTATAGTTTGTATGTCACAAACAAAATTTCTAGGAATGAATGTTGATTCTCAGTCGAATTTGTCTGAACACACAAAGATATATCCAAACAGAATGTCATCAGCGTGTTACGCCCTCGGGGTCCAGTTATCAGTGTACAACGGCCAGTGTCTTTTAGGTACATACAATTTATATGCACACTCATTACTTAGCTATGTACTTTATGTGATCAAAAATATCTGGACACCCACAAAAACATACGTTTTTCATAGCAGGTGCAATGTGCTGCCACCTGCTGCCAGGTACTCCATATCAGCGACATCAGTAGTCATTACACACCGTGAGAGAATGGGAAGTTCCGCGGACTCACTGACTTCGAACGTGCTCAGGTGATTGGGTGTCACTTGTGTCATACTTCAGTATGCGAGATTTCCAAACTCCTAAAAATCCCTAGGTCCACTGTCTCCGATGTGATAGTGAAGTGGAAACGTGAAGGGACAAGTACAGCACAAAAGCGTACAGGCCGACCTCGCCTATCGACTGACGGAGACCGCCGACAGTTGAAGAGGGTCGTAATGTGTAATAGACAGACATCTATCCAGATCACCACACAGGAATTACAAACTGCAGCAGGATCCACTGCAAGTACTATGACAGTTAGGCGGGAAGTGAGAAAACTTGGATTGCATGATCGAGCAGCTGCTCATAATCCACACATCATGCCAGTAAAGGCCAAACGACGCCTCGCTTGGAGTAAGGAGCGTAAACATTGGACGATTGAACAGTGGAAAAAAATTGTGTGGACTGACGAATCACGGTACTCAATGTGGCGATCCGACGGCAGGGTGTGGGTATGGCGAATGCTCGGTGAACGTCATCTGCGAGCGTGTTAGTGCCAACAGTAAAATTCGGAGGCGGTGGTGCTATGGTGTGGCGGTGTTGTTCATGGCGGGGGCTTGCATCCCTTGTTGTTTTGCGTGGCACTGCCACAGCACAGGCCTACATTGATATTTTAAGCACCTTGCTTCCCACTGTTGAAGAGCAATTCGGAGATGACGATTGCATCTTTCAACACGATCGATCACCTGTTCATAGTGCACGGTCTTGTGGCGGAGTGGTTACATGACAATACCATACCTGCGATGGACTGCCCTGCTCAGAGTTCCGACCTGAATCCTATAGAACACCTTTGGGATGTTTTGTAACGCCGACTTCGTGCCAGTCCTCACCGACAAACATCGATGCCTCTCCTCAGTGCAGCTCTCCGTGAAGAATGGGCTGCCATTCCCCAAGAAACCTTCCAGCGCTTGATTGGACGTATGCCTGCGAGAGTGGAAGATGTCATCAAAGCTAAGGGTGGACCAACACAGTATTGAATTCCTGCGTTATCGATGGAGGGCGTTACGAACTTGTAAGTCATTTTCAGCTAGGTGTCCGGATACTTTTGACCACATAGCGTAATTCCGTTCTGGAGAAGACATCCACAAAATATGAACACAGGTTTAAAACCACAGAAACGGGCCGTAAGAATAACCAGAAATAGTAGTGGCGGTCAATGTAAAGCTCTAAACGCTGAGGATTTTAACTACACCATGTGGGTGTGTTTACCAGTCAGCTACTCACATCACAAATAACATTCGTAATTAGCGCAAAATACCTCTTTCCATGACCGTGGTACGAGACCTAGGCTGAGCTTACATTTACCAAGCAAGAATAGACATAAAACACAACACACAATTTTATACCAAGGAGTAAAAGTACGTAACAAATTTTCGAAGAAGATTAAATAGTTTACTTACTTAAAAAGGAAATTAAGAAGAACCTGTTAAGCAATACATTTTGTATTGTGAAGTATTACTCATATAAAACAGAGTGGAGGTTTCGGTAAAAAAAAAAAAAAAGCAACACTGGGGAACAGCCAAACCGAGACAGAAACGAGCAGTTCTGAGTAAAGGCTTGAGGCGAAAAGTGACGTGGCTGTTACTGTCGTAAATCTAAAATTTTTGTTTCCAGCCAAGTCAGACAAAACGTACCGTCAACATTTTGAGCTGTATGTAGATGTTTTCAGTGTTATACGGATACCAAGGTAAGAAGAGGGCAAGCTATTAAAAAAAATGCAATTTCTCTGAAACGAGGCACTCGATACCGCAGCTCCCTGATACCAAAATACTCATAAAATGTCGCTGAGAACCTTAGAAGTTAAGTCGGTGGAGTTCGGATTCCCCAAGTGTAATCTACGATCGAATGTAGACAGGTTCGCAGAAGGGGACTGCGCGCTGGACAGGTTGCCTCGACACTTCGCCACCTCGTAACCTGGCGGTGCGGCTGACCTTTCCACCGAGCAGACGCTCCTGGGGTCGCCGCCACGGAGAAACCGCAACTGCTTCGTATGTCGGCGTCTTACTTCTTTCTTTTCCAGTTTTCTTTACAAACCGGTATGGAGCAACACGTTTTTCTCATTTTTTAACTCTTCGAATTCGCGTCTCGGTAAACACGACAAGACAACTCCAATAATAAACAAAATTTCGTTCACAGACTGTGTAAAATCCGAGCTGTTAACCGTCGCGTAGTTCAGAATCTTAAGCAGAAGCGTGTGCCGCAGGTGTACTACCGGTTCGCTGACGCAGGTGGATAGTACGGTCAGTGACTAACAACTGTAGACCTGTAACTGTTAGCTTATTACAGCATAGTAAAACAGTGGCTATAGGTAGGGATATTATTGATGCATGCAACGATTGTTAGCTGTTTTACGACGTTTTCGTTTGGCCACTGTCTTGTCTGTCTGTCTGTCCAGTGCAAATTTTGCAACTGATTTTAAGCTAACTTCCTGAGGAGCTAGAGAGTTAAAATTATAAACACAGCTCAGAACTGGATGACAATGCAGTTTCTTCCACGTAGCTCCCACAGGCGTGGGGGTGAAAAGGGTTGGTAACACCTGGCATCTCGACAGCCCTGCGAGACTGGCATGTTGTGCAGGTAATATCAAAACACGTCCTTGGTGGTATGTGAATGGACGGTGATGACTGACCAAAGAGAGTGCGGGAAGAGTCGATATCTCTTTCTTCTCCGTCTGGTACAAATATTGCAGTTGATTTTAAATTGAATTCTCGATGAGCTAGAGACTTGAAATTTTAAACACTGCTCAGAACCGAATTGCAATCCGATATTAAATCGCTTTCGTGTCAGGTGTATGGTGGAGGGTACATGTGCACAACTGCTATTTCTCCTTTTTCCGGCTCTCAAATGGTTCACAGGCAGGAGCTTGAATCTGTCTAATTTTTACTTTCACAGCCTCTTTGCGAGATACATGTAGGAGGAAACAAGATATTGATTGAGTCTGGTGAAGAGAAACTGAAATAAACCTGAATTATACCACATGTCTCTGTTGTAACATCATCAAAATTTTGAAATCGATTGAAGAATTTGACATGCACAAGACTACAAAGCAGAAAATAACCATTTAATTAAAAATCAATTTTAATGCGCTACCTTTTTAAATTTGACTAAAAAGTACAAAATAATTTCTCCTAGCCCTGTACAGATCCCTAGCGCCATAGAGACAGTCTTGAAAATTGTAATTGTGAATTGTTAAGAGATATAAAAATGGGGCACATACAACACATAACTCATGCAAGAATAATTTACCTCCTTACTGTTATATATTACGTCCGCCTCTTCTGATGAAAGTTGGGTTGGTATCCCACTGCTGTTTGGGGCGTATCAAAACACGTCTTTGCTGCTCATCGATACCCAGTTGAAGCTGGACTCCTTACAGAAGACAATTCTACTCGAGTGCATGAGATTCTAGGCTGAAGATATGTCCGGAGACGCTCTGAACAGCTGTGAAATACCAACCTGACTGTCGATCGCCATTCAGTCTGCCAACCGGGAGTGATGGTCTGGGGTGGCATTTCATTTCGCAGCAGGACCCCTTTGGTTGTGATCCATGGTACCCTTGCAGCACAGTGATACGTCGACGATATTCTACGACCATGGCAAACCACCCTGGGCTTACCTTTCAGCAAGGTAACGCTCGCCTGCACTTGGTGAGAGTTTCTGATGCTTTTCTCCGTGCTTGCCAAATCCCACCTTGACCACCAAGGCCGTCAGTCTCTGCTCAGTTGAGAACGTTTGGAGCGTTATGGGCAGAGCCCTGCAACAATTTCGGGATTTTAGCGATCTATTGCGCCAGTTGGACATAATTTGGCAAAATATCTCTCACGAGGACATCCAAGAACTCTATCAATCAATGCCGAGCCAAATAATTGCTTGCGTAAGGGACAGAGGTGGACCAACGCATTATTGACTTGCTCAATTTATGAAGCTCTTTATCTTAAATAAACCATCCAGTTTTTCTAAAACTATATCGATTTGTCTGTGTGTACATGTACATCTCATTTTGATGCATTGTCTTTTGTCTCATGTTGCGTAATGAACAGCTAAACAATAGCATGATGCGTAGGTGCATGCTCCTGCACACATCCTTCTGCACTCACCGCTCAGCAGTGATGCTGCATTGGGGTGGCAGAGGGTGTGTGCACCTCATGAGCTACGCTTACCAAACAGGCGGACATGTGAGGACAGCTGACACTATTTCACACATAGTGGGCTACTTACTCACCATCACTCATAAGGACAAAAATAATGATATGCGACTGCAGCCACAGGTAAAGGGTAATTGTTTTATATTTTTAGTCGGATTTAAAACTGTGATTATTACATTTTCAGTTTTTCTGGAAGAATTATTGTATTTATGACTGGCTTTTATACAGCAATATAGTGTGACCCTCCCTCTTCAGTATCAAAAACACTAACAAAAAGTAGACTTAAAATACATCCGCCTATGTTAAGTACAGTTTAGACACAAGACTCATGTACTGATGAACCAATACATTACGACCAGTGTCCACAGCATGACTCAATGACGACTGGTGTCATTGCAGGTGCTGCAAGGAAAGTATATAAGTGGAGCAGAGGCGACAGGGGAATCATGCCATGGGCAACGTATGGCGAAATGCTCTTCGATGGTGACTTTGATAAACAATGGCCTTGTTCTTCGGAACGACCATCTGTGAAACGGGGAAACCGGTGGGCTGCTGTCGTGAGCATCTATGGAAAATAATTAGACAGTGAAACCATTCCTGCTGCAGGCTTGCCCGCTCTTTAATGCCAGATAGGTAGTGATTTGTGTCAGATCTCATGGCAGAGTACAATGCTGGTACAGGCAAAAGTGTTTTGGAAAAAAAACCGTTCACAACACATTGGTGAACATGACGCCCCACCCTAGATACTTCTACGTCTTTCCATGTCACCCCAACGTGATCGTCAATTATAGCTACAGCGGACACAGGACCATAGAGACTGAACTATGGATCAGTGCAGACGTGTCGCCTGGTCAGATTAATCAAGTTTATGGTTATACCAGGTTGGTGATCGCGTCCAGATACGCCGCCACCCAGTGAAAGGGATGTTCGGAACAAGCAACACACTGTGAAAGGAGGCCACAGAAACCAGTATAATGCTATGGGAGGGGTCTCACTCATCTGGGGTTCCATGTGACCAATGGTAGTAATCAAGGGCATTATGACAGCTTTAGATTACGTGAACATTTTTCGGACCACATGCATCCCTTCAGACCGATTTCTTCCCCGACAGCGATGGCGTCGTCCAACAGGGTAACTGCACGTGTCACAAGGCCAGAATCGTGCTACGATGGTGTGAGCAACACGATGGTGAACTCCCGTTGATGTCTTGGCCAACAAATTCGCCTGATCTGAATCATATGGAAGACTTGTGAGACACTACCGGGTACCGGCTCTGCGGCCGCAAACCACCGGACTGTAACTACGGAAACTGCCTGACCTGTGACTAGCCATCTGGTGGCACATAGCTCTGGAAACCTATCGAGGACATGTCGGATCCAGCCACACACAGCTGCTACTGGCCTACGTTCCAGAGGTGGAATAATACACTATGGAGCAGCTGTTCACAGTGGTCTGGCTCATCGGCGTATATCGGAAGGGAAATCGGAAACCACATCAGAAATCAACAAGGGGAGGCCATGAAATTGGGATCACAGACTGACTTCAAATTTTGTACATCTTTAGTAGGCCATTAAAACAACGCAATGTGCAAGTAGTGCCACGCGGGATTAGCCGAGCGGTCTAGGCGCTGCAAAATGGTTCAAATGGCTCTGAGCACTATGGGACTTAAAATCTGAGGTCATCAGTCCCCTGGAAGTTAGAGCTACTTAAACCTAACTAACCTAAGGACATCACACACATCCATGCCCGAGGCAGGATTCGAACCTGCGACCGTAGCGGTCGCGCGGTTCCAGACTGAAGCGCCTAGGACCTCTCGGCCACACCGGCCGGCTAAGGCGCTGTAGTCATGGACTGTGCGGCTGGTCCCGGCGGAGGTTCGAGTCCTCCCTCGGGCATGAGTGTGTGTGTGTTTGTCCTTAGGATAATATAGAATGCAGTGTGTAAGCTTAGGGACTGATGACCTTAGCAGTTAAATCCCATAAGATTTCACACAGATTTGAACATTTTTTGTGCAAGTAGTAAGGTGCAATACTACGGCAATTCCGAGAAAATACAAGAGAAGTTTTACGAGTCTGTTATGTAACTGAGTTATCGGTGCAGAGGTACCAGCCATAAGAAGACATTGTTGTCAAAGTGTTAGCTCAAATGGCTCTGAGCACTATGGGACTTAACACCTGAGGTCATCAGTCCCCTAGAATTTAGAACTACTTAAACTTAACTATCCTAAGGACATGGCACACATCCATGCCCGAGGCAGGATTCGAACCTGCGACCGTAGCAGTCGCTCGGTCGAGACTGAAGCGCCTAGAACCGCTCTGCCACCGCGGCCGGCTAAAGGGTTAGCGTTCGCGCCTTGCAACATGGTCGTGGACGAGGTGACGGTTCGAATCCCGCTACGGGGAGTCACCTTCATTTTTGTAGTACAAGTGTAAATTCTGTGATATTCGAAAGATTTGAACTAACACTAGTCGTTCCTGCTACATTAGCAACGTCTCATCGCTTCGCAGGTTAACTGACAAATGTGGCCTGCCCCTGTGTCTGCAGCTGGAAGCGTCGAGCTGCAGAGTATTTCCGCATGTATAAGGAATTTCGCAGATCACGACTGGCACACATTTTCAGGAAAACTCTATGCGTTTCTTCGTTTAGTTATCGATGGTAATAAATATGCTTGTTCTAATAATTAAATTTAATTAAAAATAGTAAGTAATCAAATAACATTAAATTCACTAAAACGTCATGCAAATAAACGTAGTTTTTAAGATTATATTACCTCTGAAGTGTCATATAAATTAAATAATGTGACCAGTGATGAAAAAATATAGATACAGAATTAAGTTTGAGCGGCAGTCGAACCGTCGCCTCATACACGGTCGCATTAGGAAGCTCGACTGCTAACTACGTGACCACCATGAACTCTTAACATCAGACGCCTAGCACAGCTGCATAAGCCAAATAATAGACGCGTAAAACATTTCTTGCAATTTTCTGGGAACTGCCAGAGTTGTGCACCTTACTACTTGCACGTTGTGTTGTTTTATTGGCCTACTAAGGGTGTACAGAGTTTGAAGTAAATCCGTGATCCCAACGTCGAGGTCTCCCCTTGTAAGATGTAACTAAAGCCGTTGCGATCCATAATCCGTAATATCGATTTCAAACTTCGTGACCGCAGACGGGAAAAATGCGCTTCTCAGAGCCGTTGTGCAAGTTCTAGGTTGCCGCATTAATGTTAAGCTTCGTGTAATGGAGTTCAGTGAGTGTCGGTGGGCCGCACCCATTACTCACAGAGCGTGACCATCTGTTCGCTTAGCGCGCCCCGCGCCAGCGGGGTCGAAAGAAGCCGAATCTGATACCTATAATGCGAAAAGAACCAACCGATTTGCTGATTTATCTAAGTTGGAAGAAGTGTGTAATTCCTGTACTACAGGTCAGTTACAGTAAGACGACCCTTCTGTTGGGTATATAACTGTTCTCTAGCCAAAGGGCTACCCAAGGCAATTGACCCTACCTTCCTTCACCAATAGAATCCGAGGTATGAGACCCGCTAAAACTCCTTTTTTATGAGCTGTGTTCTGGAACATATTCGTGGCGCATCCTATCGCGTGCGTGACAGGATTCGTCATACCCTGTCAGAAAGGTTCATAATAATTAATTGATGAGTAGCCAGCTAGAAAAACCGAAATGACATCTTTCGTTCCCCACGGAAATATTATGCACACACTTTATTCAACATGTAAATGTCACTACAGATATTCGGATTTACGTTATGACATGTTAGACATGCCTGCCATAATTGGCGATGATGTGGCGCAGACGAATAGCGACATTCTGCGTGACCCGCTAAAATGTCAGATCGTCGATGCTGCCGAGGACTTCCTGAATGGCTGTTTCCAGCTCAGCAATGGTTTTGGGGTTATTACTGTACACCTTGTCTTTAATATAGCCTCATAAAAAGGAGTCGCACGTGTTCAGGTTCAGAGAATATGGCGGCCAATCCAGGCCCACGCCAGTCGCTTCTGCTTCGATGGGATCGAGCTCCGTTTTGCATGAACCACTTTGGATAATGGAGATGAAATTATCTTCCGTTCGGTAGTCACCGTGCCATCAAGGAATATCACACCGACTATTCCGGTAGTCTGGCAGGCAACGAAAAACTTTCCATGGGACCGATACTAGGGCCTCCCCGGTTCGTCTGACGAACAGGTTTCGGGCGTCATCTGTGGCTGACGAAGTCTCTGGGCCGGATGCAGTCGTCCACCCTGTTCCAGAGGAAGCTTCTCGGCCCGCAAGGTATGGGCATTCACAGAGGGTGGGTTTGCTTGTAGTTGGGAGCTCCAACGTTAGGCGCGTAATGGGGCCCCTTAGGAACTTGGCTGCCAAGGAGGGGAAGGAAGCCAGTGTGCACACTGTGTGCATTCCGGGAGGAGTCATTCCGGATGTAGAAAGGGTGCTCCCGGATGCCATGAAGAGTACAGGGTGCAGCCAACTGCAGGTGGTAGCTCATGTCGGTACCAATTACGTGTGTCGCTTTGGATCGGAGCAGATTCTGCCTGGTTTCGGGCGGCTAGCGGAAATGCTAAAGACTGCCAGTCTTGCTTCCGAGATTAAGGCAGAGCTCACCATCTGCAGCATCGTCGATAGAACCGACTGTGGTCCTTCGGTGCAGAGCCGAGTGGAGGGTCTGAATCAGAGGCTCAGGCGGTTCTGTGACCCTTTAGGCTGCAGATTCCTTGACTTGCGCCATCGGGTGGTGGGTTTCCGGGTTCCGCGTAATAGGTCAGGAGTCCACTACACACACGAGGTGGCTACACGGGTAGCGGGGGCTGTGTGGAATGGAATGAGCGATTTTTCAGGTTAGAGGGTCTCAGGGAAACACAAAAGGGGCGCCAGTCACAAAGTCGTCAGGTAGAACACAGTAAGGTAGTTGTAGGAACGAATGGTATTGCAGTTGTAAAATGTCGTAGACGTGTTGGGAAAGAACCAGAGCTCAAAGCCCTAATAGAAAGCACTGAAGCTCAAATAGTTGTAGGTACAGAGAGCTGGCTAAAGCCGGAAATAAGTTCAGGCGAAATTTTTTCAAACGATCTAACAGTGTTCAGAAAGGATAGATTAAATACAGTTGGTGGTGGAGTATTTATTGCTGTCAGAGGTAGTTTGCCTTGTAGCGAAATTGAAGTAGATAGTTCATGTGAAATAGTATGGGTAGAGGTTGTACCTGACAATCGGACTAAACTATTAATTGGATCGTTTTACCGACCCCCTCGACTCAGAAGACATAGTTGCTGAACAGTTCAAAGAAAACTTGAGTCTCATTTTAAATAAGTATCCCGCTCATACAATTATAGTCGGTGGTGACTTCAATCTACCCTCGATATGCTGGAAAAATTATACGTTTAAAGCCGGCGGCAGGCATAAAACATCATCCGAAATTGTACTGAATGCTTTCTCAGAAAATTATTTTGAACAATTAGTGCATGAGCCCACTCGAAGCGTTAATGATTGCGAAAGCATACTTGCCCTTCTAGCAACAAATAATCCTGGACAAATAATGAGTGTTGTGACAAATACAGGGATTAGCGACCACAAGGCAGTTGCTGCTTGGCTGAATACCGCAACACCTACTACCATCAAAAAAAAACGCAAAGTATATCTATTTAAAAAGCTGATAAAAATGCTCTTAACGCCTTTTTAAGAGACAGTCTTCACTCCTTCCGATATGATCATGTAAGTGTAGAAAAGTTGTGGAATGTTTTCAAAGATATAGTATCAACAGCAACTGAGAGATATATACCACATAAATTAATAAGTGATGGTACTGATCCCCCGTGGTACACAAAACGGGTCAGATCGTTGTTGCATAAGCAAAAAAAGCATGCCAAATTTAAAAGAACGCAAAATCCCCAAGATTGCCAAAATTTTACAGAAGTTCGAAATATGGCGCGTACTTCAATGCGAGTTGCTTTTAATAATTTCCACAACGAAATTCTGTCTCGAAATATGGCAGAAAACCCGAAGAGATTCTGGTCATTGCGCAAGACACAATTAATACCTTCACTGCGCGATAACAACGGTGAAGTCACTGATGACAGTGCCACTAAAGCAGAGTTATTAAACTCGGTTTTCCGAAACTCCTTCGTCAAAGAAGACGAAGTAAATATTCCTGAATTCCAGTCAAGAACAACTGCCAAGATGAGAAACATAGATGTAGATATCCTCGGTGTAATAAAGCAGCTTAAATCACTTAATAAAGGCAAGGCCTCCGGTCCAGATTGTATACCAGTCAGGTTCCTCTCAGAGTATGCTGATAAAATAGCGCCGTATTTAGCAATTATATACAACCACTCGCTCACAGAAAGATACGTACCTAAAGACTCGAAAATTGCTCGAGTCACACCAATACCCAAAAAGGGAAATAACAGTAATCTGCTGAATTACAGGCCTATATCACTAATGTCGATTTGCAGTAGGGTTTTAGAACATATTCTGTATTCGAACATTATGAAGTACCTCGAAGAAAACGATTTATTGACATATAGTCAGCACGGAATCAGAAAATATCTTTCTTGTGAAACACAACTAGCTCTTTATACTCATGAAGTAATAAGTGCTATCGACAGGGGATGTTAAATTGATTCCATATTTTTAGATTTCCAGAAGGTTTTCGACACCGTTCCTCAGAAGCGTCTTCTAATCAATCTGCGTGCCTACGGAGTATCGCCTCAGTTGTGCGACTATATTCGAGATTTCCTCTCAGAAAGGTCACAGTTCGTAGTAATAGACGGAAAGTCATCGAGTAAAACAGAAGCAATATCCGGCGTTTACCAAGGAAGTGTTATAGGCCCTCTGTTGTTCCTGATCTATATTAACGACATGGGAGACAATCTGAGTAGCCGTCTTAGATTGTTTGCAGATGATGTTGTCATTTACAGTCTTGTAAAGTCATCAGATGATAAAAACGACTTGCAAAATGATTTAGATAAGATATGTGTATGGTGCGAAAAGTGGCAATTGACCCTGAATAAAGAAAAGTGCGAAGTTATTCACATGAGTACTAAAAGAAATCAGCTAAATTTCGATTACGCGATAAGTCACCCAAATCTGAAGGCTGTAAATTCAACTAAATACTTAGGGATTACAATTACAAATAATCTAAATTGGAACGATCACATAGATAATATTGTGGGTAAAGCAAACCAAAGACTGCGATTCATTGGCAGAACACTTAGAAGGTGCAACAGGTCTACCAAAGAGACTGCTTACACTACGCTTGTCCGCCCTATTCTGGAGTACTGCTGTGCGGTGTGGGATCCGCATCAGGTAGGACTGACAGATGACATCGAAGAAGTACAAAGAAGGGCAGCTCGTTTTGTATTATCACGAAGTAGGGGAGATAGTGTCACAGACATGATACGTGAATTGGAGTGGCAACATTAAAACAAAGGCGTTTTTCGTTGCGACGGAACTTCTCGTGAAATTTCAATCACTAGTTTTCTCCTCCGATTGCGAAAACATTTTGTTGTCACCTACCTGCATAGGGAGAAATGATCATCACGATAAAATAAGAGAAATCAGGGCTCGCACTGAAAAATTTAAGTGCTCGTTTTTCCCGCGTACCGTTCGAGAGTGGAACGGTAGAGAGACAGCTTGAAGGTGGTTTATTACACCCTCTGCCAGGCACTTTACTGTGAATAGCAGAGTAATCACGTAGATGTAGATGTGACTGGACATTGCATACTAAACAGTCACCCGTTGAGGGTGAAGACACCTCTTCATCGCGAAATGCGGATTCTCAGTCGCCCAAATGCGCAAATTTTGCTTATTGACGAACCCGTCCAAATGGCTTCGTCGCTAAACCAAACGATACATATGCATACTAATTCACAAAATGCCCCGCGGCCAACGGTACAGTTTGAACGTCATACCGCAAACGATTCAGAAGTTATACGATTCTATTTCATATAGTTAAGTAATTGCCAACCTGTACATCGTTTGTGTGGATGATACTGCCGTTTACTGTCTAGTAAAATCATCAGAAAGTAAAACTAATTGTTAAATGATTTAGAAGAGATACCTACGTGGTGAAAAAAGTGGTAATGGATCCTGAAGAAAAAAAAAGTGCGAGGTTCTCCACATTCCATTAACTTTCGTTTACACGGTAAATAATGAAAATTTATACATTTACAAACAGTGTGCCTGCACTGTGCTTTCCCCTCCTCTCCAGGAGCACGTCATCCTAACAAGACATAACTGTCGGACTTCGAAGAAGGGTAGGCCCTTTGTTTATTAAAGTAGAATAGGAGAGGGAGTGTGACAGATTTAATAAACGAATTGGGGTCGCAGTTATCAAAACAAAAGCGTTTTCAGTTGTGGCAAGATCTTTTCATGAACTTCCAATCAGCAACTTTCTCCTCCGAATGTCAAAATAGGTTTATTTTGTTGACTCCTACCTACATAGAGAGGAAAGACCATAGTAATATAATAAGAAAAATGGAAAGATTTAGCTGTTAATTTTTTTTACCGTATGCTGTCAGAAAGTGGAACACCCGAGAAATAATATGAAAGCGATACTATGAACCCTTTGTCGAACACTTACATGCTAACTGCAGAATAATGATATAGGTGTTTTAACGCTATGCATCTCTAAGCGATCTAATCGGCCGGCCAGTATTGGTCAGAAATGAATTTAATACCCATGACGTGCCGCGGCAGTTATGGCTTCCGGCTAAGTGACCGGTACGAGCGAATCCAAGTACAAAGACTAGCAGCGACGCTGGAAACGGGGAAAACCCCGAAGCTGGGGATTTGGACGGCTGTTACTCGCATGGACTTTGTGGAGGAGATCCTCCAAGAAATGGCAAAGTGTCAGAGACTCTCAAAGATGGCCAAGTTACAGCTCTTTGAGATTCGACAATAACTGACAGTCAAATATCAGTGCAAATCTGAATACATCTGCATCTCAGAAAAATGAGGCAGACGCAATCACACAACAGTATTTCAGTATCTTTAAAACTACAGAAGCTGCCGGCCGGGGTGGCCTAGCGGTTCTAGGCGCTACAGTCTGGAGCCTCGCGACCGCCACGGTCCTGCCTCGGGAATGGATGTGTGTGATATCCTTAGGTTAGTTAGGTTTAAGTAGTTCTAAATTCTAGGGGACAGATGAGCTCAGAAGTTAAGTCCCATAGCGCTCAGAGCCATTTGAACAGAAGCTAATATTTCACAGTGAGAAGACATTCTCAGAATGAACCACTGAACTAGCAACTTTTAATCACTTCATGCAATTTCAACAAACTATACCTCAGCCTAAGTTTTTGAAAACAGCTACAAGTCGCATTTCGTATTTTCTGTTGACCAGTTTCGCTCTTCAAATGACCAAGAGCATCATCGAAATATACACTGCAAAAGATACAAATTGATATAATGTGGAAAACTCACACTGACGTCACATAAAGTACATATTCTACTTCTAGTGTGGTGACTTACTTTTAAAGTTATCTGACAGCTTTAAAGATAGCGTTTAAAGTTGGCTGACAGCTCCAAAGATTAAACTGGCTGTACTATAGTACTCAAACTTAAATTTAAAGAACAGAAATGCCAAAGATGAATTGACTGTACAACAGTATTTGTAACATCCATGGTATTGTGCATCCAAAGATAATTTACAACTACGGAAAACGAGATTTACATTTTAATCGCCTCTTTTACGGATGTGTGTATAGATATCTCATATCTGTACATATTTGCTTATCTTAAAATATGAGTACGTCTGTAAAAATTAAAATATATGGCTGTTTCTAAAAACTTAGCTTTAACAGTCGCTCCCCCTGCATGCAATGCCTGCTCTTGCTAGATGTCTCAGATGATAGCATTGTACAATAGCTATCATCTCTGAAAGGCACTCATCTGGATCTATTTTGTGTATTGACTTATGAGGTCTTTTATAGCTTTTTAATTACGTAAATTTTTGTCAGGACATTATTTTCTCTACATTTACGTGGCTAATGAGTACAGCATGAATACCTAATATTTTGTCTTAGTTGGGTATTCATTTAATGAGCAATTTACTATTTTGCTAGTGAGTTTATTTAAATGTTGACAGCAAGTGCTATTAAAAAAACTGTGATAATTTAAATGTGGTCAGTGCATGTATTAGTGGACACCACAATTGAACAGAGTAAAAGACGTCTCTGTCAAGAAGGCATAACTAATTATTTAACTAATACACACTTCAAAAAAGTTTTCCATCACCTCGGTTCAGAGAGTTTCGGAACCTGTACAGAAAATTGGAATAGAGATTAACTTAAACACCATTTCCACCCTTTTTATTGCTCATGAAAACCACTCATTGCATGTTGTACCACCATACAGCGAGACCTTATAAGGTGCTGGTTCAGATTGCTGTACACAGTGGTACCTCTAATTCCCAGTAGCACGTCCTCTTGCATTGATGCATACTATCCAAAAGTTCATCAAGGTACTGTTGGTCCAGATTGTCCCACTCCTCAATGGCGATTCGGCGTGGATCCCTCAGAGTGGTTGGTGGGTCACGTCGCATTTTTCAATCTATCCTAGGAATGTTCATGGAGAACATGCTGGCCACTCTAGTCGAGCGATGTCACTATCCTGAAGGAAGTCATTCACAAGACTGTCGTCCATGATGCATGCCTCGCCAATATTCTGCTGATATAGTTGCTCTATCGGCCGGAGGATGGCATTGACTTATCGTACAGCCGTTACGGCGCCTTCCATGGCCACCAGTGGCGTACGTCGGCCCCACATAATGCCACCCCAAAACGCCAGGGAACTTCCACCTTGCTGCACTCGCTGGACAGTGCGTCTAAGGCGTTCAGCCTGACCGGGTTGCCTCCAAACACGTCTCCAACGATTGTCTGGTTGAAGGCATGTGCGACACTCATTGGTGAAGAGAACATGATGCCAATCCTGAGCTGTCCATTCGGCATGTTGTTGGGCCCATCTGTATCGCGCTGCATGGTGTTGTGGTTGCAAAGATTGACTCGCCATGGACGTCGGGAGTGAAGTTGCGCATCATACAGCCTATTGCGCACAGTTTGAGTCGTAACACGACGTCCTGTGACTGCACGAAAAGCGTTATTCAACATGGTTGGGTTGCTGTCAGGGTTCCTCCGAGACATAATCCGTAGGTAGCGGTCATCCACTGCAGTGGGTGGCCTGAGCTAGGCATATCATCGACAGTTCCTGTGTCTCTGTATCTCCTCCATGTTCAAACAACATCGCCTTGTTTCACTCCGAAACGCCTGGACACTTCCCTTGTCGAGAGGCCTTCCTGGCACAAAGCAACAATGCGGACGTGATCGAACCGCGACATTGGCCGTCTAGACATGGTTGAATTACAGACAATACGAGCCGTGTATCTCCTTCCTGGTGGAATGACTGGAACTGATCGGCAGTCGGACCCCCTGCGTGTAATAGACGCTGCTCGTGCATGGTTGTTAACATCTTTGAACAGTCAAAGGGACTGTGTCTGTGGTACAATATCCACAGTCAACGTCTATCTTCAGCAGTTCTGGAAACTGGGGTGATGCAAAACTTTTTTTGATGTTTCATTAAAGTCAGTACCGCCATTTGACTGTTTTTCATTTGCAGTGTTACATTTACAGTATCATGATTCCGGCTTTGAAATGCAATTATCAAGTGTTTTAATGTTATACAGTGCCTAAGATGGGATACTGTCGTGTTTATGGACAAACCTTTATTTATATTAATTGTAAATTATCTTAATGTGACAGAATGTTTAAAACATTTGTTTATTTAAATATTGCTGTAGTATATTAATTTAGTGTGGGACAGTGGTCAAGATGAATCAGATCATGTCTGTAGAACTTAAGGACGATGCGCTTTTGGTGGGGACGGGCTTCAGCCAATGACAAGCAGACAGTAGTGTAAGGCTACGGGAGTCAAGTAGAGACATGGATCTTCGATTGAAGAGCTCAAGGCAGCGGTTCTGGACACTTAATGTCGAATGCTGTTAGAAGGCATTCCTGCCTTTGCTAACATCCATGATTCGTTCATACAGGTGACTGATTCGGGGTGCTGAAAGGCTGCTACAATACTATTAAAGGTACTTTATATTTCGAGAAGTCTGAATGTGCTCCAGAGTAGGATTGATTTAGTGAACTGAGGATAGACAAAGTATGAATTACTATTTTTTGTATCATATATGTTAAAGTGCAAATCATCATGTTGAACTCTAAACTCTTTTGAGCTGGTGAATATGTCCTATATTATGATAACGAAATTGACTTAGTTTTTGCATATCTTTGATGACTATTTTCTTTGAGAATTTTGCAACCATTCGCGTGACTCACCGAACGTAACTTTACTGCATTTGATAAGGGTATTTTCTGTCTGTATTTAAACCGAATATCGTAGGATCTCTTCCCATTTATACTAGATATTCTTTCTTCGTGGAAGAGGCCTGGAGCCACTGGCAGATTTCAGATAGATTATATAATAGTAAGACAGACATTTAGGAACCAGGTTTTAAATTGTAAGGCATTTCCAGGGGTAGATCTAAACTCTGACCACAATCTATTGGTTATGAATTGTGGATTAAAACTGAAGAAACTGCAAAAAGGTAGGAATTTAAGAAGATGGGACCTCGATAAACTGCAAGAAAAAGAGGTATTAGAGAGTTTCAGGGAGAGCATTAGGGAACGATTGACAAGAACGGAGGAAAGAAATACAGTAGAAGAAGAATGGGTAGCTTTGAGAGATGAAATAGTGAAGTCAGCAGAGGATCAAATAGGTAAAAAGACGGGGGCTAGTAGAAATCCTTGGGTAACAGAAAAAATATTGATTTTGATTGATGAAAGCAGAAAATATAAAAATACAGTAAATGAAGCAGGCAAAAAGGAAAACAAACCTCTCAAAAATCATATCGACGGAAAGTGCAAAATGGCTAAACAGGGATGGCTTGAGGACAAATGTAAGGATTTAGAGGCGTGTATCACTAGGGGTAAGATAGATAGTGCCTACAGGAAAATTAAAAGAGACCTTTGGAGAAAAGAGAACAACCAGTATGAATATCAAGAGATCAGATGGGAAACCAGTCCTAAACGAAGACGGGAAAGCAGAAAAGTGGAAGGAGTATATAGAGGGCCTATACAAGGGCGATGTACTTGAGGACAATATTATGGAAATGGAAGAGGACGCAGATGAAGATTAAAAGAGAGATATGATACTGCGTGAAGAGTTTGTCGGAGCACTGAAAGATCTAAGTCGAAACAAGGCCATCGGAGTAGACAACATTCAATTGGAACTACTGACGGCCTTGGGAGAGCCAGTCCTAAGAAAACTTCAGTACCTGTTGAGCAAGATGTACGAGGCAGGCGAAATACCCTCCGACTTCAAGAAGAATTTAATAATTCCAATCCCAAAGAAAGCAGGTGTTGACAGGTGCCAAAATTACCGAACTATCAGTTTAATAAGTCACGGTTGCAAAATACTAACACGAATTCTTTAGAGACGACTGGAAAAACTGGTAGAAGTCGACCTCGGGGAAGATCAGTTTGGATTCCGCATAAATGCTGGAACACGTGAGACAATACTGACCCTACGACTTATCTTAAAAGATTTATTAAGGAAACGAAAACCTACGATTCTAGCATTTGTAATCTTAGAGAAACCTTTTGACAGTGTTGTTGGAATACTCTCTTTCAAATTCTGAAGGTGGAAGGGGTAAAATACAGAGAGTGAAAGGCTATTTACAATTTGTACAGAAACCAGATGGCAGTTGTAAGAGTAGAGGGGCATGAAAGGGAAGCAGTGTTTTAGAAGTGAGACAGGTTTGTAGCCTATCCCCGATGATATTCAATCTTTATATTGAGCAAGCAGTAAAGGAAAAAAAAGAAAAATTCTAAGTAGTTTTTAAAATCCACGGAGAAGAAATAAAACCTTTTGAGGTTTGCCGTTGACATTGTAATTCTATCGGAGACAGCAAGGACCTGGAAGAGCAGTTGAACGGAATGGACAGTGTCTTGAAAAGAGGATGTAAGATGAACATCAACAAAAGCAAAACAAGGATAATGGAATGCAGTCGAATTAAATCGGGTGATGCGGAGGGAATTAGATTAGGAAATGAGACACTTAAAGTAGTAAACGAGTTTTGCTATTTGGGGAGCAAAATAACTGATGATGGTCGAATTCGAGAGGATATAAAATATAGACTGGCAATGGCAAGGAAAGAATTTTGAAGAAGAGAAATTTGTCAACATCGAGTATAGATTTGTCAGAAGGTCGTTTCTGAGAGTATTTGTATGGAGTATAACCATGTATGGAAGTGGAACATAGACGATAAATAGTTTAGACAAGAAGAGAGTAGAAGCTGCGAAATGTGGTGCTACAGAAGAATACTGAAGATTAGATGGGTAGATCACATAACTAATGAGGAGGTATTGAATATAACTGGGGAGATGAGGAGTTTGTGGCCCAACTTGACTAGAAGAAGGGATCGGTTGGTAGGACATGTTCTGAGGCATCAAGGGATCACCAATTTAGTACTGGAGGGCAGCGTGGAGGGTAAAAATCGTAGAGGGAGGCCAAGAGATGAATACACGAAGCAGATTCAGAAGGATGTAGGTTGCAGTAGGTACTGGGAGATGAAGAAGCTTGCACAGGATAGAGTAGCACGGAGAATTGCATAAACCAATCTCTGGACTGGAGACCACAATGACAACACATCATTTCTTCAATAAACATTATTCAACATAATTCTCTGTTGTCTACATCAATTACAAACGATAGGATACGATCTTAGGCAATTTATAACACTTAAAAAACTTGATAATGGCACTTTGAAGTCGAAGACATGATTGTGTAAGTGTAAATGTAACACTGTAAATAAACAATAGTCTAATGGCGGTACTGACTTTAAAGAGATAGGATAGAATCCTTTTTATTAAATTATTCATTTAGCTTTTATTTTGTATTTCTGTGTATGTTATTAATTCTCAATTCTAGCCCGTGCATACACTATTTGGCAGCAGGATTACGATTACAGGGTATTATTTGTGGCGAAGTAGCTGTGTGGCATGAAAGCAGCCATGCGCGGCTCGACCCTATGACTACATCAAGCTATTCTTCTTAAAAAGTACTGTGCATAGCCCAAGTACCAAACGTATGAGTAATCCCAGGTAAAGCCGCAACTGGTTTGCTCCTATGGGATGCTGGTTGGAAGAGTAACTACTCAGCAGGAACTGATAGGTACCGTCGCAGTGTACATATAGTTGAAAGTTCAATATCGGACTAGAACTCAGAGGGAACTGGAGTCAATGATAACATTTTCTGGTGGTATCCCTGTCCTGTGAGAAAGTTAGGAAGGATTATGGGAACAGCTGACTGAAACGAACAAGCTGTTCGGTGCAGAATATGGACTGGGAATGACCCATAGAAAGACAAAAGTATTAAGAAGCAGCAGAACCGAAAATAGTAAGAAAATATCAAAACTGGCGAGCACGTTGCAGACGAAATGAAGGAATTCTAATACGGAAGCAAAATTACGAATGACAGATTGAGCTAGAAGGATATAAGAATCAGACTAGCACAGACAAACAGACAAAGGAAGCATTCCCCACCAAAATACATCTACTACTTCCCAACAAAGGCCTGAATTTAGTAAGGAAACGAGCGAGAATACAAGTCTGGAGTATTACGTTGTATGTGGGAAGACGAGGCAGAGAGAGAATCGAAGTGTTTGGGATGTGCTGATGCAGTAAGGTGCTGGGAATTAAATAGACTGACTAGGTAATAAATGTGTAAGTTGTCTGCAGAATCAGCAAGGTAACAAATGTGTTGATTACATATCTACAATAGGATATGACGTGTGTGAAGACATTAGTGAATAACGTGAGTGGCACTAGAGAGCAAAAATTGGAAAGGGAAGACAGAGTTTGGAATACAAAGAACAAATAATTGAGCACATTACGTGTACGTGCCCCTCTGAAATGAAGAAATTGGCACAGGAGAGGAAGTCATGATCGGTCGCATCAAAATAGTCGGAAGATAAGTGACCAAAAAAAAAAAAAAAATAGTTTGTACATTGTTTTAGGCTTATTCTAATTGAGTGTTAAGTTTTTGCCAAACACACTAAATTAGCTTGCTCCGTTCGTTGCTCACCTCTAGCTGCTCTACAGACAATCACTATAACGTCGTCATTTGAATTAAGATAGTTCAGATACGTTCCATTGATAAGTTTGAGGATCTGAAAATATCATATCGGACTGGTGCGAACATTTTTCCCCGGCAGCTTATTAGAACGACGAAGTGTGATTGAAACTGTAGCTCTGATTTACATATTCTTGTCTTGCCGCTTCGACAGCGCTGGATATTGAGGATAACAGCTGTGAAATATTTTTTTATGGAGAATAAAGACTACTCTGTTACTACTCTTCATCCATTCAATTGCGTTTATTGTTATAATTATTTATTTTATATCGATTTCGAAGTGGTTTCATCTTAGTACAGTGTGTGTGTGTGGTATACCACATCGATCAATACTTTCTTCGAAACTGATGGAAAATGATTTAAAATAATGAAGACAGCTCAGTGGAAGAATGATAGTAAGAGAATAGCTTTTCACTGTCGCTGACATATTAGTCTCAAAAGGTTCCGCATCCGTGTTCAGCTTAGATTTTTTTCCCTTTATTTCACCGTCTCAGTTGCCCACTTATTTTTGTGAGGACTAGTTTCGACCAACATTTGATCTTTCTCGGTACTCTGATGCATCTCCCTATACTTGTCTCAAACGTCAAATCATGGAGAAGATGTTTCAAAAAATAATTGCTGGATGGCTCAAGATCATTGTGCCAAGCACAAACTCACAAGTTTTTGGTGAGTGGGCACGGTTTTTTGAGCTGCAACATTTATTTTGTTCTGCAAGATCTACACGAGATTGTTGACTTTATAAAGGTATGAATCCATTCCATGTTATTGCAGTGGATGCCATGGAGTTCTTTGATTTTAAAGATACTGTTGACACATTGCTGTTAGTGCAGGTGTATAAGATCTCCAGACGCACTATGATTTAAGTGTCTGATGGTCATCGATCTCAAATAGCTATCAACATTTCTTATTTCAGAAATTGAAAAATTTAAATGTATTCAGCAGAAGAAAGACCATGGCTGATGTTTACCATGCCGTAGTTCATTTGAAAGATCAGCCATGATTATCAGTTGCAGAAAAGGAAGGACCTGTTGACTATGTTCCCATTTATTCCTCAACAGCTCACACAGTTGCAGAATAAACTTTGCAACATCCGATCCTAAGAATAGAGTTGTGAAAGAAACAGAACACAATACTGGGAGAGTTTTTCCCCTGCACTGAATATTGTTATTCTCTTGTAAAAAAAGTGTAAAAGATAAGGGAAATGGGTTTCTGTCGCTACTATCCCACTAGTTAAAATATTGTTGCTGTATTTATGTACTTGTATCAGAGCAAATATCGTATTAATGACGCTTGAAACAAAAAGCTTTCCTCAATTTTTTGACCCAAGTAAATTGTGTCCAAAGGAATTGCATTATGGAGGGATAAATATTATCCCTGCAACATTTAGACACTTCTTCAGTATTTTGAATAAGGAAACAGAAAAGGATTTATCAGCTTTAAGTGAAGAGCGAAGTAGTTTTAGCCAAGAACAATCATGTCTTCCTGGCATTTGCTGTTTCAGACGGTTATGGGAATAATGGAGAAATAAAAGTAAAAAGCGTATACACGGCCTTTGTTGACCCGCGGAAAGTGTATGACCATGTCTCTAGAATAAAATTATGGGAAGCAATGAGGACAGTTAATGTGAGAGAAAAACACATTAACCTGGTTAAAAAGTTGTACAGGAACAAAAAAGTAACGATTAAAATGGAATCCTAGGTTACCCGAAGAACTTTCGCCAGCCAAGGTCTTAAACCAGATTGTGGAATGTCGCCTCTTCTGTTTAACATTTATTTAGAACGAATGCGTGTCAGCTCCACTCTGTATTTGATCATCTTGATCTGAAGATAATAAAATGTTGAGCGAAAACACTCGTCATAAAAAAAATAAAAAACCGAGACAGTAAAATAAAACACAAATTTTAGAATAGCTTCTACTCTCTGTAGCACAATAAATATTCTTGAATGTAGTTTTGTAGTCTGAATGAGAGCTTCGCTTCGCTGGGGCTGTCAGGAATCTACACGGAAGAGCCAATGAAACGACACGCGCCGGCCGCGGTGGTCTAGCGGTTCTAGGCTCTCAGTCCGGAACCGCGCGACTGCTACGGTCGCAGGTTCGAATCCTGCCTCGGGCATGGATGTGTGTGATGTCCTTAGGTTAGTTAAGTTTAAGTAGTTCTAAGTTCTAGGGAACTGATGACCACAGATGTTAAGTCCCATAGTGCTCAGAGCCATTTGAACCATTTTTGAAACGACACGTCTGCCTAATATCGTGAATGGCCCCCGCGAGCACGCAGAAATGCCGCAACACGACGTGGCATAGACTCGACTAATGTCTGAAGTAGTGCTAGATGGAACTGACACCATGAATCCTGCAGGGCTGTCCATAAATCCGGAAGTTTAAGAGGGGGATCTCTTCTGAATAGCACGTTGCAAGGCATCCCAGATATGCTCAATAATCTTCATATCTGGGGAGTGTGGTGGCCAGTGGAAGTGTTTAAACTCAGAAGAGTGTTCCTGGAGCCACTCTGTAACAATTCTGGACGTATGGGGTGGGGGAATGTCCTGCTGGAATTGCCAAGTCCGTCGCAATGCCCAATGGCCATGGAGGTGTGTAGGAGATCAGAAAGGACGCTTACGTACGTGTCACCTGTTAGAGTCACATCTAGACGTACCAGGGGTCCTATATCTCTCCAACTGCACATTCCTCACACCATTACAGAGCTTCCACCAGCTTGAACAATCCCGTGCTGACATGCAGGGTCCATGGTGTCATGAGGACACGTGCAACCTCTCGGTACAATCTGAAACGAGACTCGTCCGACCAGGCAACATGCTTCCAGTCATCAACATTCCAATGTCGGTGTTGACGGGCGCAGGCGAGGGGTAAAGCTTTGTGTCGTGCAGTCATCAAGGCTAGACGAGTGGGCCTTCCGCTCCGAAAGCCGTCATCGTTGATGTTTAGTTGAATGGTTCGCATGCTGACGCTTGTTGGTAGCCCAGCATTGAAATCTGCAGCAGTTTGCGGAAGGGTTGCACTTCTGTCACGTTGAACGATTCTTTTCAGTCGTCGTTGGTCATTTCTTGCTGGACCTTTTTCCGGCCGCAGCGAAGTCGGAGATTTGATGTTTTACTGCATTCCTGAAATTCACGGTACACTCATGAAATAAATTTCTTTTACTTTATGTCTTACGGTCACAAACCTTTGGTCAACAGATTACCGGTTTCAATCTATAATGACCATCTTCAGATCTGTTTTATGAAAACAATTTCCTAATGTACTGGAGCGATAGTGGCATCAACAAATGTTAAATGCAACTTGTGAAATGGTCGTACCGGAAAATCCCTACTCCATCGCTACCTCGGAGATGCTGTGTCCCATTGCTCGTGCGCCGACTATGAACCACGTTCAAACTCACATAATACTTGATAACCTGCCATTGTAGCAGCAGTAACTGATCTAAAAACTGCGCCAGACTTTTGTTGTCTTATACAGGCGCTGCCGACCGCAGCGCCGTATTCTACCTATTTACATATCTCTGTTTTTGAATACGCATGCCTATAGCAGTTTTTTGGCGCTTCAGTGTAATATACACTTTCGTAAATGTTAAAAGTCTATCACATTAAGTCAGGAAGCAACTGTTTCCTTATCAGTGTAATGTATTGTGGTGAAGAATTACAGGAGCGTCAGTGAAATGAGAAAGATGCTTCTGTCCAGTATCCAGCCTGTGGGGCAGTTTTCATGCGCTACTGCGACTCCTCAGGCAATCTCCACTCATTCCAAATTAATAATAAAAGTGTAGACCAGATGTGGCTTAAATTCAAAGAAATAGTATCAGCAGCAATTGAGAGATTTATACCAAATAAACTAACAAACGACGGAGCTAATCCTCCCTGGTACCCAAAATGAGTTAGAACCATACGCGACTGGAACAGGAAAGGGAGGTAATGACAGTGGCACGTAAAGTGCCCTCCGCCACACACCGTTGGGTGGCTTGCGGAGTATCAATGTAGATGTAGATGTAGATGTACAGAAACAACGAAACAAACATGCCAAATTTAAACAGACGCAAAATCCCCAAGATTGGCGATCCTTTGCAGAAGCTCGAAATTTAGCGCGGAGTGCAATCCCAGACGCCTATAACAGTTCCACAACGAAACTTTGTCTCGAAACCTGGCAGAAAATCCAAAGAGATTCTGGTCGTAATTGAAGTATGTTAGCGGCAAGAAACAATCAGCGCCTTCTCTGCGCGACAACAATGGAGATACTATCGAAGACAGTGCTGCCAAAGCAGATTTACTAAACACAGCCTTCCGAAATACCTTTGCAAAAGAAGGCAAATTAAATATTCCAGAATTCGAATCGAGAACAGCTGCCAACATGAGTAACGTAGAAGTAAATATCCTCGGAATTGTGAAGCAACTCAAATCACTTAATAAAAGCAAGTCTTCTGGTCCAGACTGTTTACCAGTTAGGTTCCTTTCAGAGTATGCTGATACATTAGCTCCATACTTAACAATCATATACGAGCGTTCGCTCGACGAAAGATCCGTACCCAAAGACTGGAAAGTTGCACAGGTCACGCCAATATTCAAGAAAGGTAGCAGGAGTAATCCACTAAATTTCAGGCCCATATCGTTTACGTCGGTATGCAGCAGGCTTTTAGAACATATATTGTGTTCGAACATTATGAATTACCTCGAAGGAAACGGTCTATTGACACACAGTCAATATGGGTTTAGAAAACATCGTTCCTGTGAAACACAAGTAGCTATTTATTCACATGAAGTGCTGAGTGCTATTGACAAGGGATTTCAGATATATTCTGTATTCCTGGATTTCCGGAAGGCTTTTGACACTGTACCACACAAGCGGCTCGTAGTGAAATTGCTTGCTTATGGAATATCGTCTCAGTTATGTGACTGGATTTGCGATTTCCTGTTGAAAGTTGGCTGTTTAGGTTTTTATGTTGGTAACACGACGTAGCGCTCTGTATTAAAATCACTGGCTGTGCTGTGTGCAATCAGTGGCTGGTTGGCATTGTTGGAATATTCGCCATTGTAGTGTTGGGCAGTTTGATGTGAACAGCGCGTAGCGCTGCATAGTTGGAGATGAGCCGCCAGCAATGGTGGATGTGGGGAGAGAGATGGCAGAATTTTGAGAGCGGACGATCTGGACGTAAATTTGTAATATTGGATATCATGAACTGATATACACTCCTGGAAATTGAAATAAGAACACCGTGAATTCATTGTCCCAGGAAGGGGAAACTTTATTGACACATTCCTGGGGTCAGATACATCACATGATCACACTGACAGAACCACAGGCACATAGACACAGGCAACAGAGCATGCACAATGTCGGCACTAGTACAGTGTATATCCACCTTTCGCAGCAATGCAGGCTGCTATTCTCCCATGGAGACGATCGTAGAGATGCTGGATGTAGTCCTGTGGAACGGCTTGCCATGCCATTTCCACCTGGCGCCTCAGTTGGACCAGCGTTCGTGCTGGACGTGGAGACCGCGTGAGACGACGCTTCATCCAGTCCCAAACATGCTCAATGGGGGACAGATCCGGAGATCTTGCTGGCCAGGGTAGTTGACTTACACCTTCTAGAGCACGTTGGGTGGCACGGGATACATGCGGACGTGCATTGTCCTGTTGGAACAGCAAGTTCCCTTGCCGGTCTAGGAATGGTAGAACGATGGGTTCGATGACGGTTTGGATGTACCGTGCACTATTCAGTGTCCCCTCGACGATCACCAGTGGTGTACGGCCAGTGTAGGAGATCGCTTCCCACACCATGATGCCGGGTGTTGGCCCTGTGTGCCTCGGTCGTATGCAGTCCTGATTGTGGCGCTCACCTGCACGGCGCCAAACACGCATACGACGATCATTGGCACCAAGGCAGAAGCGACTCTCATCGCTGAAGACGACACGTCTCCATTCGTCCCTCCATTCACGCCTGTCGCGACACCACTGGAGGCGGGCTGCACGATGCTGGGGCGTGAGCGGAAGACGGCCTAACGGTGTGCGGGACCGTAGCCCAGCTTCATGGAGACGGTTGCGAATGGTCCTCGTCGATACCCCAGGAGCAACAGTGTCCCTAATTTGCTGGGAAGTGGCGGTGCGGTCCCCTACGGCACTGCGTAGGATCCTACGGTCTTGGCGTGCATCCGTGCGTCGCTGCGGTCCGGTCCCAGGTCGACGGGCACGTGCACCTTCCGCCGACCACTGGCGACAACATCGATGTACTGTGGACACCTCACGCCCCACGTGTTGAGCAATTCGGCGGTACGTCCACCCGGCCTCCCGCATGCCCACTATACGCCCTCGCTCAAAGTCCGTCAACTGCACATACGGTTCACGTCCACGCTGTCGCGGCATGCTACCAGTGTTAAAGACTGCGATGGAGGTCCGTATGCCACGGCAAACTGGCTGACACTGACGGCGGCGGTGCACAAATGCTGCGCAGCTAGCGCCATTCGACGGCCAACACCGCGGTTCCTGGTGTGTCCGCTGTGCCGTGCGTGTGATCATTGCTTGTACAGCCCTCTCGCAGTGTCCGGAGCAAGTATGGTGGGTCTGACACACCGGTGTCAATGTGTTCTTTTTTCCATTTCCAGGAGTGTATATATGATGACTTTGGATCATTATTAAGGTAAATACATTGTTTGGTCTCCATCAAAATCTTTCATTTGCTAACCATGCCTATCAGTAGTTAGTGCCTTCGGTAGTTAGAATCTTTTATTTAGCTGGCAGTATTGGCTCTCGCTGTATTGCAGTAGTTCGAGTAACGAAGATTTTTGTGAGGAAAGTGATTCATGAAAGTTATAGGTTATTGTTAGTCAGGGCCATTCTTTTGTACGGATTATTGAAAGTCAGATTGCGTTCCGCTAAAAATATTGTGTCAGTTTAGTGTTGATCAGAATAGGTAAAGAGCGAAATGTCTGAGTACGTTCAGTTCTGCTCAGCTGTTTGAAAATCAAATAATGTAAGAGGTTTATCAGCAAAATCGTTAATTAATTTTTCTAAGGGAAAGTTTCACTGTTAGAGAGGTCACAGTTCGTAATAATTGACTGAAAGTCATCGAGTAAAACAGAAGTGATTTCAGACTTTCCCCAGGGTGGTGTTATAGGCCCTTAGCTGTTCCTTATCTATATAAACGATTTGGGAGACAACCTGAGGAACCGTCTTCGATTGTTTGCAGATGACGCTGTCGTTTATTGACTAATAAAGTCATCAGAAGATTAAAGCAAACTGCAAAACGATATAGAAAAAATATCTGAATGGTGCGAAAAGTGGCAGTTGACCCTAAATAACTAAAGTGTGAGGTCATCCACATGAGTACTAAAAGGAACTCGTTAAACTTCGGTTACACGATAAATCAGTCTAATCTAAAAGCCGTAAATTCAACTAAATACCTAGGTATTACAATTAGGAACAACTTAAATTTGAAAGAACACATAGAAAATGTTGTGGGGAAGGCTAACCAAAGGCTGCGTTTTATTAGCAGGACACTTAGAAAATGTAACAGAGCTACTAAAGAGATTGCCTACATTACGCTTGTCCATCCTCTTTTAGAATACTGCTACGCGGTGTGGGATCCTTACCAGGTAGGACTGACGGAGTACAATGAAAAATTTCAAAGAAAGGCAGCACGTTTTGTATTATCGCGAAATATGTGAGAGAGTGTCACAGAAATGATACGAGATTTCGGCTGGAAATCATTAAAAGAAAGGCGTTTTTCGTTGCGACGTTATCTTCTCACGAAATTCCAATCACCAACTTTCTCCTCCGAATGCGAAAATATTTTGTTGACACCGACCTACATAGGGCGGAACGATCACCACGATAAAATAAGGGAAGTCAGAGCTCGTACGGAAAGATATAGGTGTTCATTCTTTCCACGCGCTATACGAGATTGGAATAATAGAGAATTGTGAAGGTGGTTCGATGAACCCTCTGCCAGGCACTTAAATGTGATTTACAGAGTATCCGGGCGGATGTAGATGTATTTTATAGCCCGAGATAATATCCCACGACGGCGGAACCAGAGTGAAAAATGGACGGTCTAGGCGCAGCGTCCCAACCTGCTGAGCGGAGCCGGTGGTTACGCGGCTACACAGCAGCCGACGCGTCCGCACACGCTGCGGCTAGTTAACGGCCTCGGGTCGTGAAATTCCGGAGGCGAGAGACATATGGGTGTGGAGGGGCGGCGGGGGTGCGGGGGTGTCGATGCAAATGCGAGTTCCAGGGGTCAAGGCGAGCGGCGGCCACGACCCGACCCGACACCTGGGCACCGGGGCCCTGACTGGACGCCTCACGTGGACCTCCACAAGGTCGACGCCGCCCCGAGGGCAGCTCCTCCAGCCATTAGCTGGCCTGCCGCTCCCTGCCAGCGGAACGAGTTCCCCGCCGCTGAGCCAGTTGTCACCTCCGCGCTTCTCTGCAGCCTCTCATCTCGCTTCTACGGTACCGCCACGTCTAGGGGCCCACAGGGGACAAAACTTCGCCGCCCGTTGCGCTGCCAAGGTGTGCGTGAAGTCGTCCTACAGGGGATAGCGAAAATAATACACTACTTACCATTAAAATTGCTATACAAAGAAGAAACGCAGATGATACACGGGTATTCATTGGACAAATATATTATACTAGAACTTACATGTGATTACATTTTCACGCAATTTGAGTGCATAGATTCTGAGAAATCAGTACCCAAAACAACCACCTCTGGCCTTAATAACTACCTTGATACGCCTGGGCATTGAGTCAAACAGAGCTTGGATGGCGAGTACAGGTACAGCTGCCCATGCAGCTTCAACACGATACCACAGTTCATCAAGATTGTGACGCGTTTTGTGACGAGCCAGTTGCTCGGCCAACATTGACCAGACGTTTTCAGTTGGTGAGAGATCTGGAGAATGTGCTGGCCAGGGCAGCAGTCGAACATTTTCTGTATCCAGAAAGGCCCGTACAAGACCTGCAGCGTGCGATCGTGCATTATCCTGCTGAAATGTAAGTTTCGCAGGATCGAATGAAGGGTAGAGCCACGGGTCGTAGCACATCTGAAATGCAATGTCCACTATTCAAAGTGTCGCCAATGCGAACAAGACGTGACCGAGACGTGTAACCAATGGTACCCCATACCATCACGCCGTGTGATACCCCAGTATGGCGATGACGAATACACGCTTCCAATGTGCGTTCACCGCGATGTCGCCAAACACGGATGCGACAGCACCTGGATTCATTCGAAAAAATGACGTTTTGCCATCCGTGCACTCAGGTTCGTCGTTGAGTACACCATCGCAGGCGCTCCTGTCTGTGATGCAGCTTCAAGGGTAACCGCAGCCATGGTCTCCGAGCTAATAGTCCATGCTGCTGCAATCGTTGTCGAACTGTTCGTGCAGATGGTTGTTGTCTTGCAAACGTCCCCAACTGCTGACTCAGGGATCGAGACGTGGCTGCGCGATCCGTTACAGCCTTGCGGATAAGATGCCTGTCATCTCGACTGCTAGTGATACGAGACCGCTGGGATCCAGCACGGCGTTCCTTATTACCCTCCTGAACCCACCGAATACATATTTTGCTAACAGTCGTTGAATCTCGACCAACGCGGGCAGCAATGTCGTCATACGATAAACCGCAATCGCGATAGGCTACAAGCCGACCTTTATCAACGTCGGAAACGTGATGGTAGCCATTTCTGCTCCTTACACGAGGCATCACAACAACATTTCACCAGGCAACGCCGGTCAACTGCTGTTTGTGTGTGAGAAATCGGTTGGAAACTTTCCTCATGTCAGCACGTTGTAGGTGTCGCCACCGGCGCCAACCTTGTGCGAATGCTGTGAAAAGCTAATCATTTGCATATCATAGCATCTTCTTCATGTCGGTTAAATTTCGCGTCTGTAGCATTTTATCTTCTTGGTGTAGCAATTTTAATGGCCAGTAGTGTACGAACGTAGTAATGGGATGGTTGTGTTTGACGGTCAACAACGCAGGCGAGGTACGTGTTGCGCTGGACTGTGCGTGTTCTGCATCAGTGCAGGTTGTTTACGAGTAGTGCACACTTCGCATTTGCATCCAAAGGCCGAGGTTGACGAGCAATGACAGACCTAAGAGAGTTCCAAAGAGGGCAGATTGTGGGAGTCTGATTAGCTGGAGCACCCGTAACCAAGACAGTCAACTTATTGAATGTTTCAACATCTAACAATACCACCACTTGCAAAGTAGGTCAGAAATCAGATTAATAATGTTACTCACGCAGCATATGTTCGCTATATCGGGCAACAACAAAGTTATTGACTGTTGATGGTATCGTCAGAATGGAAATATTAAGTCACTGTAAAAAAGTCATTAATTTTGGCACTTATCTTGAATGGATTCCCACGTAGATTTCGTCGAAGTTGTTATGGCTCATCTTGTTGATTCTAAGGTGATTCCACTTTGACTGCTAGAAGGTCCAGATCTGTATTTTAGCAATATTTGAAGACCTAACAATTGCGTTTTTCAGGAAATTCTTAATGATCAAACAATCCCAGATCAGAACAATGGTATGGTAGAAATAATTTTTGACTTGGTGTTAACGATACACATTTTTATTAAACTTCTTGCAAATTCACATATGCTTCTTCTTAAGTGTCACATCATCAAGAAAACAGTTTTTTATCAATCTTCATATATTTAATTTCCACTTTAACCAAACACAAGACTTGATTGTTCTTTTACAAAGCGAAATAACAACTTAACTTCTGGAAAGTGAAACAAAGACTGCTCTGCGCGCATTCGCGCCAAAACGGTTACAAGTAAGTCAAAGATTATGACAGTCTCACAGAAATGAATACACACAAGAACCATTTCACTGTAATATATCGATACATCGGAGTACCTATACATTAATAAAACCAAATGTGAATATTGTCACAAAAATATGTCTGTAACTTCGCAGAAAAGTAGTACGATATTACTGGTATCGAGAACTGGGGTTGGAGTGCCGTAATGGTCACGTAAACAAAGAATCATTACAAACAGTAACTGTTTCAAGAACACAAAACATGGAGAGACATCATCGTGTAAATGTAATAGTGGGCACAAATCAAAACTAAATGACAGAAATCGTTCTAACGCGAACACGAATTGTGTCAAAACAACACAAAGCTAAGACAGATAAAGTGACTACAGAGTTCAATAGCCATCTTCGAGACCCCGTACCTATCGACACTGTCCACCGACAACTCCATAAAGCGAATATTCATTTACGAGCTGCGGTACCGAAACCATTACTGACGACAACCGACGCAAAGAAGCGCAAAACATGGTGTCGAGAACATAAATCCTGGACGACTGATCGGCGGAAACACGTCATATGGTTCGGCTAGTCAACATTTTCGTTATTTCCCACACCGGGCCGGGTTTTCGTCTGGAGAACGCCGAAAGAAGCCTACTATCCTGATTGCTTGATTCCAACGGTTAAGCATGGAGGTGGAAGTGTGACGGTGTGGGCAGCTATATTATGGTATTCTGCTGGTCCCATCGTGTTACAGCCAATGATTATGTAAACATTTTAGGTGATCAGGTGCACCCCACGGTTCAAATGTTGTTTCCCAACAGTGATGCCGTATTTCAGGACGATAATGCACCCATTCACACAGTCAGGACAGTTCAATAGTGGTATGAGGAGCAGGCAACTGAGCTGCAGCGTCTTCTCTGACCAGTACAGTCCCCGGACTTGACCATTATCAAACCCTTGTGGGGAGTATTGGAGCGCAGACTCCAGAACAAATTTTCGCCTCCCTATAGGAGTTAGAAGAGGTTCTGATCGAAGAGTAGCATAACATTCCACAGGAGACTATACAATCATACATGCCAGTATTCCAACAACAATCGGAGATGTATTGCGGGCCAATGCTGGACCAACTCCTCATTAATAAACCATTCCCAAGTACGTACACATTATTTTGTCTATCCCCTGTACACCTACGCACGTCCTCCGAAAGCCGCCGCATGGTACGTGCTTAGGGGTGCCTTGTTGCACTGCTAGCCATTCTCTTTCCCATTTCATTGGCAGAGGGATCGAGGGGAAAACGACTGTCTATATGCTTCCGTTCGAACCCTCATATCTCTTGTCTTCACGGTCCTTTTTCCAGATTTTCGAAGGGGGCAGTGAACTCGTTCTGCAGTCAGCCGCGAACGCCGCTTCTCTGAATTTGATCAATGTTGCTAAAAAGCTTTCTGTAGCTAAGATCGCATAAATTCTTCTTTATTTTTGACAAGCGGATTCGGCAGTTATAACTGTTATTTTCTGGTCTTCAAAAATTTTTTTTACGAAACTTGTTTATTGTGACTCTCATGGCATGTTGCCACAATGTGCTACATAGTATCCACCATTATGAAAACATGACGTGATGTACTTACTCACAACCAACAACGTTTTGTAACTGAAAGAATTTTTTAAAAACCATAAGATGGCAGTTACATCTGATGAAACCGGTTGTCAAAAATAATGAAGCATTTATGAGATCTTGGGTATAGAAAGTTTTTTTTTCCAATAAACCAGATCGGTTCTTCTAATTTCTCAATACGAAAATGTCTATATGCTAAGAACAACACATCCACCCATGCCCGAGTGAGGACTCGAAGCTCTGCCGGGAGAGGCCGCGCAATCCGTGACAAGGCGCCTAAACAGCGCGGCCACTCCGTGCGGCCATTGATGGAATCCAATGGTAAAAAATATAGCAGCAGGTCCCTGAAGTGTTTCGATGCCTTCTTTTAGTCCAGTTTGCTAGGGGTCCCAATAAGTCGAGCAGCAGTCGAGAATGGATCCTACTAATGTTCTATACAAACTGTCCTTTATGAATGAGCTACACTTTCCTAGAACTCTTCCTATAAACCCTCCCTACAACCGATCGTCCGTGCTCGTTCCGTTTCATCCCTCTTCGCAACGTTACGCCTAGATATTAAACTGACATGAATGTTCAAGCTGTAAACCATGAATACTGTGTTCGAACATTACACGATTATTTATCCTACTCATCTCCACTGACTCACATTTTTCTACATTTAGAGAAAGCTACAATTCATCACAGCAAATATAAATTATGTCTAAGTCATCGTGTGTCCAGCTGCAGTCACTCAATGACTTCCGCGCGGAGTGGCCGCGTGGTCTCGGGCGCCATGTCACTGATTGCGCAGCCCCTCCCGCCGGAGGTTCGAGTCCCGTCTCGCTCATGGGTGTGTGTGTCCTTCTTAGCATACGTTAGTTTAAGTAATGTGTAAGTCTAGGGACTGATGACCTCTGCAGCTGGGTCCCTTAGGAATTCACACACATTTGAACAGTTTGGAAATTTGTGGTATAATCTTACGGGACCAAACTGCTGAGGTCATCGGTCCCTAAGCTCAAACATTACTTAATCTAACTTAAATTAACTTACACTAAGGACGACACATACCCATGCCCGAGGATGGACTCGAACCTCCGACAGGGGGAGCCGCGCGGACCGTGACTAGAGGCCTAAGACCGCGCGACCACATTTGAACATTTCAACTCAGTGACATTTATCATATACTAAAGCCTCATTAGCAAACAGTCGCAGATTGATGCTCAATCTGTCCGTGATATCGGATGTATACAGGGCGATAATTATTAATATGAAAAAAACGTAAATTACTTACAAACTACGGCGTCTACACACTTAATTCAACTTGTAAACGTCACTGCAGGTATTCTGATTTAGAAAATGACATGTTCGATATGCCTGCCACCATTGGCGATGATGTGGCGCAGACAAATAGCGAAATTCTGCATGTCCCTCTAAAGTGTCAGAACATCGATTCTGTCGATGACCTCTTGAATGGCTGTTTTCAGCTCAGCAATGATTTGGGGCAATTGACGTACACGTTGTCTTTAATATAACGCCACATAAAGGAGTCGCATGTGCTCAGATCCGGAAAATATAGTAGCCAATCGAGGCCCATGTCAGTGGCCTCTGGGTACCCCGGAGTCAGAATGCGGTCTCCAAAGTGCTCCTACATGACATCAAACACTCTCCTGCTTCGATGGGATCGAGCTCCGCCTTCCATGAACCACATCTTGTGGAAATCAAGATCACTTTGGATAATGGGGATGAAATCATCTCGCAAAACCATCAAGTACCGTTCGGTAGTCACCATCGAGGTATACCGCACTGATTTTTCCGTGACTGGACATTGCACACTGCAGAGTCACCCACTGAGGTGAAGAGCCTTGTAGATTTCGAAACGCGGATTCTCAGTTCCCCAAATGCACCAATTTTGTTTGTTGACTAACCCATCCAAATGAAAGTGGGATTCGTAGTTAAACCAAACAATAAACACGCATACTAATTCCCATCGTCCTCCGCGGCCAACCACGCAGGTTGAACGTCCTAACGCAAACCGTCCAGACGTTATGACGATTTTATTTCATATTGTTCAATAATTGTCACCCTATATATAGAGAGAACACAATTGGCTTGGCATTAGACAGTATACCGTTGTCTCCGATGAACACTCCCCGACCAGAACAACGTACTGAATTCCATTACCGAGAAAGTCTTCGGGTCACTCACACATCTGAGAACCTATTCCGCATGATCGGACCTTCGTTAACAGTCTGCATTTTGTTACCGTGTCAAACGCTTTCCGAAAATCTATGCATTGGAATCCGCCTGTTGTCCTTTATCCGTAGTTCGTAGGATGACTTGCGAGAGAAAGGGCAAACTGTGATTCATAGCAGATGTTCTTCCTCCGTCCATGCCATATGGTGCTTGGAGGAGGGCACGTTGTACCAGCACTAGTCTTTCGCTTTGCTATTCGACTCGCTAATGGAGCTAGGGGAAATCAAGTGCCCACACGCTTCTCTGTGAGACCTAGTTTATCTTGTCTGGCCGGTGCTTATGCGAGAAGCATGCTGGTGGCAGTAATATCATCCTGCAGTCAGTTTCAAATACCGTTTCTTTAAACTTTCTCAGTCATTAATTTAATCGTATGGCTAGGGCCCCCCCGTCGGGCAGGCCGGTCGCCGGGTGCCGGTCTTTCTATTTGACGCCACTTTGGCGACCTGCAGTCAATGAAGATGATAGGATGATGATGAGAACAGCACAACACCCAGTCCCTAGGCGGAGAATATTCCCCGACTCAGCCGGGAATCGAACCCGGGCCCAGAGGATTGACAATCCGTCACGCTGACCATCCAGCTATCGGGGGCGGACAGCTTTCTCAGTAGTAAAGATTGAAAATACCGTTTCAGTTGCAAGGTTTTCTTTTATTTTTCAATGTTTGGACCACGACCGGTTTCGGGCTCTTAGATGACCATCATCAGGTATGATAATTTTGTTCTGTGATCCTGGGAGTATTGGAGGCGGTGTGGCACCACCACCACCGTCGTGGCGCTGGGGCTGATAGCGCAAAATTGCCGCACCTGACGATGGGCATGTAAGAGGCCGAAACCGGTTGTGGTCTAAGCACTGAAAAATAACAGAAAACCTTACAACTGAAGCAGCAGTTGCAATTTGTACTATAATGCTGAGTTGCGGGACATGTTCCTCCGGTAGGATTGTTTATTTCTGAATAGTGTTTCGCGAAACGAACGTCTTTTTCCCTCTGGGGATTCCCATTTGAGTCACGTAGCATTTACGTAACGCCCGTGTATTTGTCGGTTCTATCGGTAACAAATCTAGCAGCACGCCTTTGAATTGCTTCGATGTATTTTCTTTGTAGCATTAAGGTGAAAATGTCAAGATGTATCCTTGCGAACACGACATCGTCCGTTAACCTGGCTCGCTTGCCGTACTATGATCATCTTTATGTGCACTTATACTCCACAAATCCCTTTTTCGATGTTTGACCGAGGGTATCTCTGCTACAACCAGGTCCGCTTGCACAAAGTAATGCGACAACCAACACGCGAAAAAAAAGGATGATGCTGGTTTTGCAGGAACAGTGGTCACCAGTGCCAAAAGGCCATCACGAAACCTAGAAGAGTATGTATTGGTCAAACTGAAACCCAATATCAACGTATTTAAAGCATGAACTGTGAGGATCATGTGTGAAGTCTGTCATAATTTTCACTTTCAGAAACTGGAGGATTATCTATTAGAAATTCATAGGAATTTCTGGTCTTACGTCAAATCAGTGGACGGCTAAGCTTCCATTCAGTCTCGTATATCAAATAACGTTTCTCAGAGAGGATGAACATCACTGTAAGGTTGTTCATTGTAGTATACAGAAAGGTATCGCCGTTGGACGACCATAACGAATTGTGAAAAGACAGTGACAAAATTTCACTTGGTGTTACGAATGGTGACTCTCTTCAAATATGGATAAATGCGAGATAATGCCTGTAAAAGTGAGAAAAAGTTCGATAGTGTACAAGTACAAGACTGCTGGTGAGCATCTTAAGCATTTCACATCGTATAGGTATTAACGGATAATATGAAGAAGATACAGAGTGGTACCACCATGTAAAAATCAGTATTAGGGAAGGCTTAGATTTATTGGAATGGTTCTGGAAAGTGCGGTGCATCTGTAAAGCATACAGCGTACGAGACGTCTACATCAGCACTACATCTACATCTACATGGTTACTCTGCAATTCACACTTAAGTGCCTGGAAGAGGGTACATCGAACCATTTTCATACTACTTCTCTACCATTCCACTCTCCAATGGCGCGTGGGAAAAAGGAACTCCTAAATCTTTCCTTTCGAGCTCTGATTTCTCTTATTTTATTATGACGATCCTTTCTCCCTACGTAGGTGGGTGTCAAAAAAAATATTTTCGCATTCGGAGGAGAAAGTTGGTGATTGAAATTTCGTAAATAGATCTCGCCGCAAAGAAAACCGCCTTTGTTTCAGTGACTGCCACCCTAACTCGCGTATCATATCAGTGACACTCTCACCCCTATTGCGCGATAACACGAAACGAGCTGCCCTTCTTTGCACTTTTTCGATGTCCTCCGTGAATCCTACCTGATAAGGATCCCATACCGAGCAGAAATATTCCAGCAGAGGACGGACAAGTGTAATGTAGGCTGCCTCTTTAGTGGGTTTGTCGAATCTTCTAAGTGTTCTACCAACAAAGCGCAGTATTTGTTTCGTCTTCCCCACGATATTATCTATGTGGTCTTTCCAATTTAAGCTGCTCGTAACTGTAATTCCTAGGTATTTAGTCCAATTGACAGCCCTTAGATTTGTGGGATTTATCGTATACCCAAAATTTGTCGGATTTCTTTTAGTATCTACATGTACATCTGCATCTACATCCATACTCCGCAAGCCACCTGGCGGTGTGTGGCGGAGGGTACTTTGAGTACCTCTATAAGTTCTCCCGTCTATTCCAGTCTCATATTGTTCGTGGAAAGAAAGATTGTCAGTATGCCTCTGTGTGGGCTCTAATCTCTTTGATTTTATCCTCATGGTCTCTTCGCGAGATATACGTAGGAGGGAGCAATATACAGCTTGACTCCTCGGTGAAGGTATGTTCTCGAAACTTCAACAAAAGCCCGTACCGAGCTACTGAGCGTCTCTCCTGCAAAGTCTTCCACTGATAGTTTCCTGCCGTTATGTAGACAGGAGTGACACCACTAGCAGTCAACCAATGGTGTAAACGCCCAGAAGATGACCCCTACGTCGGGTTGAAACCGGTTGGCGGTATTAAAGCAGTAATAAATGCGGTTAAGACTGTTCTTGAATTATTGATCAATGATACTAATCGCTGCTTCTCTCCACAACCATGTTGTCCAAAAATCTTCCACTGGAGTTTATCTGTCATCTCCGTAACGCTTTCGCGATTACCAAATGATCCTGTAACGAAGCGCGCTGCTCTCCGTTGGATCTTCTCTATCTCCTCTATCAACCCTATCTAGTACGTATCCCACACTGGTGATCAATATTCAAGCAGTGGGCGAACAAGTGTACTGCAACCTACTTCCTTTGTTTTCGGATTGCATCTCCTTAGGACTCTTCCAGTGAATCTCAGTCTGGCATCTGCTTTACCGACGATGAATTTTATATGATCATTCCATTTTAAATCACCCCTAATGCCTACTCCCAGATAATTTATAGAATTAACTGCTTCCAGTTGCTGACCTGCTATATTGTAGCTAAATGATAAAGGATCTTTCTTTCTATGTATTCGCAGCACATTACACTTGTCTACATTGAGATTCAGTTGCCATTCCCTGCACCATGCGTCAATTCGTTGCAGATCCTTCTGCATTTAAGTACAATTTTCCATTGTTACAACTTCTCGATATACCACAGCATCATCCGCAAAAAGCCTCAGTGAACATCCGATGTTATCCACAAGGTCATTTACATATAATGTGAATAGCAACGGTCCTACGACACTCCCCTGCGGCACACCTGAAATCACTCTCACTTCGGAAGACTTCTCTCCATTGAGAATGACATGCTGCATTCTGTATCTAGGAACTCTTCAATCCAGTCACACAATTGGTCTGATAGTCCATATGCTCTTACTTTGTTCATTAGACGACTGTGGGGAACTGTATCAAACCCCTTGCGGAAGTCAAGAAACACGGCACCTACTTGGGAACCCGTGTCTATGGCCCTCTGAGTCTCGTGGACGAATAGCACGAGCTGGGTTTCACACGATCGTCATTTTCGAAACCCATGCTGATTCCTACAGAGTAGATTTCTAGTCTCCAGAAAAGTCATTGTACTATAACATAATACGTGTTCCAAAATTCTACAACTGATCGACGTTAGAGATATAGGTCTATAGTTCTGCACATCTGTTGGACTTCCCTTCTTAAAAACGGGGATGACCTGTGCCTTTTCTAATCCTTCGGAACGCTACGCTCTTCTAGAGACCTACGGTACACCGCTGCAAGAAGGGGGGCAAGTTCCTTCGCGTACTCTGTGTAAAATCGAACTGGTATCCCATCAAGTCCAACGGCCTTTCCTCTTTTGAGCGATTTCAATTGTTTCTCTATCCCTCTGTCGTCTATTTTGATATCTACCATTTTGTCATCTGTGCGACAATCTAGAGAGGGAACTGCAGTGCAGTCTTCCTCTGTGAAACAGCTTTGGAAAAAGACATTTAGTATTTCGGCCTTTAGTCTGTCATCCTCTGCTTCAGTACCATTTCGGTCACAGAGTGTCTGGACATTTTGTTTTGATCCACCTACCGCTTTGACATAAGACCAAAATTTCTTAGGATTTTCTGCCAAGTCAGTGCATAGAACTTTACTTTCGAATTCATTGAACGCCTCTCGCATAGCCATCCTCACACTACATTTCGCTTCGCGTAATTTTTGTTTGTCTGCGGGGCCTTGGCTATATTTATGTTTGCTGTGAAGTTCCCTTTGATCCGCAGCAGTTTTCTAACTCGGTTGTTGTACCACGGTGGCTCTTTTCCATCTCTTACGATCTTGCTTGGCACATACTCATCTAACGCATATTGTATGATGGTTTTGAACTTTGTCCACTGATCCTCAACACTATCCGTACTTGAGACAAAACTTTTGTGTTGAGCCGTCAAGTACTCTGAAATCTGCTTTTTGTCACTTTTGCTAAACAAAATAATCTTCCTGCCTTTTTTAATATTTCTATTTACGGCTGAAATCATTGATGCAGTAACCGCTTTATGATCGCTAATTCCCTGTTCTGCGTTGACTGTTTCAAATAGTTCGGCTCTGTTTGTCACCAAAAGGTCTAATATGTTATCGCCACGAGTCGGTTCTCTGTTTAACTGCTCAAGATAGTTTTCAGATAATGCACTTTAAAAGATTTCACTGGGTTCTTTGTCCCTGCCTCCCGTTATAAACGTTTGCGTCGCTCTGCAACAACAGCTGCTGAGCCAGGGGGCCTATAGAGACATACAATTACCATGTCTGAGCCTGCTTTAACCCTAACCTTCACCCAAATTATTTCACATTTCGGATCTCCATTAATTTCCTTCGATACTATTGTACTTTTTATCGCTATAAACACGCCTCCCCCTTCACTGTCCAGCCTGTCTCTGCGGTATACATTCCAATCTGAGTTTAGAATTTCATTACTGTTTACATTTGGTTTCAGCCAACTTTCTGTCCCTAGTACTATGTGGGCGCTGTGATCGTTTATTAATGAGAGCAGTTCTGGGACCTTTCTATAGACGCTCCTGCAGTTTACTATTAGCACATTAATATTGTTATTTCCTGTTGCGTTTTGCCTAGTACTATCTTGTCGCGTCTCAGGAGGCGTCTTGTAGGGCCTAATGAGGGAATTCTCTAACCTAAAAAACCCACATGTGCACTCCACACGTACTCCGATACCCTTGTAGCCGCTTCCTGCGTGTAGTGCACGCCTGACCTATTCAGGGGCACCCTACACTTCTCCACCCGATAGTGGATTACCTCGCACTTCTCTTTGTTTAGTGCTAATTGCACTTTTCGCACCATAGAGAAATTCTCTCTAGATCATTCTGTAATTGGAATTGATCGTCTGATGATTTTACTAAACGGTAAATTACAGCACATCTGCAAACAATGTAAGGGGGATGCTCAGATTATCACCTAGATCATTTATATAAATCAGGAACAGCAGAGGGCCTATGACACTACCTTGCGGAACGCCAGATATCACTTCAGTTCTACTCGATGATTTACCGTCTATCACTGCGAACTGTGACCTCTCTGAGAGGAAATCACGAATCCAGTCACACAACTGAGACGATACTCCATATGCACGCAGTTTGATTAATAGTCGCTTGTGAGGAACGGTATCGAAAGCCTTCTGGAAATCTAGGAATATGGAACCGATCTGAGGTCCCTTGCCGACAGCACTCATTAGTTTATGGGAATAAAGAGCTAGCTGTGTTGCACAAGAACGATATTTTCTGAATCCGTGTTGGTTATGTATCAATAAGTCATTTTCTTCAAGTTGATTCATAACGTTCGAGTACAGTATATTGTCAAAATCCTACTGCAAACTGAGGTCAGGTCTGTAATTCAATGGGTTACTCCTATTTCCTTTCTTGAATGTTGGTGTGAAATGTGTTACTTTCCAGTCTTTAGGAACATACCTTTCGTCAAGTGAGCGGTTGTATATTATTGCTAAGAAAGGCGCTATTGTGTCTGCATACTCTGAAAGGAACCTGATTGCTATACCATCTGGACCGGAAAACTTGCCTTGCTTTAGAGATTTGTTTCGCAACACCTGAGATATCTACTTTTATGTCACTCATGCTAACGGCTGTTCTGGTTTCGAACTCTGGAATATTTACTTCGTCTTCTTTCGTGAAGGAATTACGGAAAAGTGTATTTAGTAACTCCGCTTTAGTGGCACTATCATCGGTAACATTTCCACCGCTATCGCGCAGTGACGGTATTGACTGTTTTTTGCCGCTGGTGTACTTTACATACGACCAGAATCTCTTTGGGTTTTCTAACATATTTTGAGACAATATTTCATTGTGGAAACTATTAAAAGCATCTCACATTGACGTCCGCACTAAATTTCGGGCTTCCGTGAAACTTAGCCGGTCTTGAGGATTTTGCGTTCTTCTGAATTTGGTATGCTTTTTTCGTTGCTTCTGCAATAGTGTTCTGAAGTGTTTTGTGTACCGTGGTGGATCAGTCCCGTCTCTTATTAACTGTTACGGTATGAATCTGTCTATTGCTGTCGGTACTGTATCTTTGAATTTGAGCCATATCTGGTCTACCATTACATAATTAGCTAGGAAGGAATGAAGACTCTCTCTTAGGAAGGCATCAACCGAATTTTTATCTGCTGTCTTAAATAGATATATTTTGCCTTAATTTTTAGTGGTTTTGGTTGATATGGTTTGAATCTCGCTACAATGACCTTGTGTTCACTAATCCCTGTATCCGTCATGACTCTCTCTATTAGATCAGGATTATTTGTGGCTAAGAGGTCATGTGTGATTTCGCAACCATACAATTCGTGTGGGCTCATGAACTAATTGTTCAAAGTAATTCTCAGAGGAATCATTAAGTACAATTTCGGAAGATGTTTTCTGGCTACCACCGGCTTTGAACATGCATTTTCTCTGACAAATCGAGGGTAGATTGAAGTCTCCACCAATTATAATTGTACGAGTGGGGTACTTATTTGTAATGAAATTCAAGTTTTCTTTGAAGTGTTCAGCTATTATATCATCTGAGTCGGGGGGTCGGTAGAAGGAGCCAATTATTATTTTTGTACGGCTATTGAGTATAACCTCTACCCATAGTAATTCGCACGAGATATCTATTTCAACTTCACTACAAGATAAACTACTACCAACAGACACAAACACACCACCACCAACTTTATTTAATCTATCCTTTCTGTACACGGTTTGCGCCTCTGTAAAAACTTCGGCAGAATTTATCTCCGGCTTCAGCCAGCTTTCTGTTCGTATAACGACTTCAGCTTCAGTCCTTTCTATCGCGCTTGAAGTTCTGGTACTTTTCCAACACAGCTACGAAAATTTACAACTACAATATCGACTGTTGCTTGGTCGATTCTAGTCGTTTCTTTGCCCTGTACCAATTGAGACTGGAGCCCTTTTTGATCTTTACCAAGACTGCCTAACCTAAAAAACCGCCGACTCCACGCCACACAGCCCCTGCTACCCGTGTAGCCGCCTCCTGTGTGTAGTGGACACCTGACCTATTTAGCGGAACCCGAAACCCCACCACCATATGGCGCAAGTCGAGGAACCTGCAGCCTACACGGTCGCAGAACCGTCTGAGCCTCTGATTCAGACCCTCCATTCGGCTCTGTACCAAAGGTCCGCAATCGGTCCTATCGACGATGCTGCAGGTGGTGAGCTCTGCCTTCATCTCGCTAGCAAGACTGGCAGGGAGTCTTCACCAACTCAGATAGGCGCCGGAAACCAGAGAGAATCTCTTCCGATCCATAGCGACACAAATCATTAGTGCCGACATGAGCCACCACCTGCAGTTGACTGCAACCTGTGCCCTTCATGGCATCCGGAAGGACCCTTTCCACATCTTGAATGACTCCAGCCAGTATGCACACGGAGTGCACATTGGCTTTCTTCCCGTCCTTAGCTGCCATATCCCTAAGGGGCTCCATCACCCACCTAACATTGGAGCTCCCAATGACAAGCAGTCCCACCCTCTTCGCTTGTCCAGACCTCCCAGGAAGACCGACCACTGCCGCAACAGGCGAGGCTTCCCTTGCTGGCTCAGAAGTACTTTCAGCAGTGGGCAGCACCTAATACCATTTACGGAGGCGCAAGGGTACAGCCTTGCGGCCAGCACCAACTGTCGCCTTCCGCCCAGGGATTCGCGACCCCGCCACGGTTTTCCAGTCACCGTCAGGCAAGTGTCGACCGGCAGGGACGTTCAAATCCGAGGGCGCAGTGGCATCAGAGATCCCACGCGATTCTACAGGTTCCAGAGGCGGCAAAGCACTTGACTCGGGTGTCCCAGTGTCACCGCGGCCCAGGGCAACAGCCTGGAGCCTGTCAACCACGGCCAACACAGCTTCCAGCTGTTTACGGACGTTGGCCAATTCCCCATGAATCCGTACACAACAGGCGCAGTCCCTACCCATCCCTAACAATTTCTTTTTCCTCTCTTTTATCTCACAAGCCGTTCAAAACAAACAGATGACTGATGACTACGTGAATTTACACTATACGGGTACCAAAACGCGATGCTCCAACTCTCAAATACTTTAATACACCCGAAATTTGTGTATTAAACTATGCAAGTACCCAAAAACACGCAAAGGAATTAAGTATTAAACTATGAAACAAATAAGTGAGGTGGAGGAGGAGGAGATTACTGTTTAACGTCCCGTCGACAACGAGGTCATTAGAGACGGAGCACAAGCTTGGATTAGGGAAGGATGGGGAAGGAAATCGGCCGTGCCCTTTCAAAGGAACCATCCCGGCATTTGCCTGAAGTGATCTAGGGAAATCACGGAAAACCTAAATCAGGATGGCCGGACGCGGGATTGAACCGTCGTCCTCCCGAATGCGAGTCCAGCGTGCTAACCACTGCGCTACCCCACTCGGTCAATAAGTGAGGTAAGAGTACGACTTGCTGCTGGCTGCTGCTTGTCCAGCGGCGGCAGGGAGCTCATTGGCTGTGAACAACCGACACTGGCCGTCGGTGCGAGAGATTCTAAGAATATTGGACCATTTTCAAAAGACTACAGTCAATCAGATGGATTAGCAATGGGGTCCCCTACGAGCCCCAATTCCTGAAATGTTTACAGACAATTTAGAACAAACATTTTTAGACGAAGAGCCCCTAAGCTCTAAAATACGGTACTCGTCTAGGTACGTGGAAGCTGTATTGTCCTTGTGGACAGATACTACGAGACAATTAAATAAATCTTTTCATCATTTAAATTCGTACCATTGTGAAATTAAATTTACAGTGGGGTTGGGAGCGGACAAAATCAACTTCCTACACTTTACTGTTGACATTAGCAGGCAAAAGCATTTATTTAAGATATACAGGAAAGTAATTTCCATAGTCACACAAATTCCTGCCCAGTCCTAGCGTCCTTTAACACAAGAACATGAGCTCTTACTCTCCATGGTACACCGCCTGCTATCTGTACCACGGACCAAATCCGAGTTCCACAATTATTTAAAACTTAATGGAGAAAATTTATATAGTAATTGTTATAGTCCTACGCTAACTAGTAACATACCTACAGGGTGGCGCAGGGGAACGGGAAATTTTGAACGTTGCGGTTGGCAGCACTGTAGCACCGGCAGATGTTCGAAACTTTGCACAATTGATGTGAACGCATTGCCATTTAGTAATCATGGAGAATTGGACTAGTGCGGAACGTGCAGTAGCTGTGAGAGCGTTTTACAAAAATGGTGATAGTGCGACTGCCGTGCAGAGAACATTTCGACAGCATTACCAGCTTGGACGTCATGGACGTGTCCCATCTGCCAATGCGATTACAACGTGGCTGCGTAATTTTGAAGAAACAGCATCTGCCTTGAAAAAGAAACCTCCAGGTGGCATTTCAACGGTACGTAACCCAGAGAACATTGCAGCTGCTAGAGCTGCAATCGAGAGAAGTCCTCGCCGCTCCGTTCGACAGCATGCATCTTCACTAGGGATTAAGCGACGAAGCTTACAAAGAATACTGCACGAATTAGACTTCCATCCTTATAAGTTTCAGATTGTGCAACACTTACATGAACGAGACCCAGCGTCACGTATAGAGTTTACTAGCCAGATATTGGCTAAAATCAACGAGGACGCGAATTTCCTTGGTAACTTATGGATATCAGACGAAGCCCATTTCCACCTGAACGGATTCGTGAACAAACAGTATTTTCGTTACTGGGCACAGGGCAATCCTTGTGAGTTTCACCAGCGACCACTACATAGCGCCAAGGTCACAATATGGTGTGCTGTATCATGTCATGGTGTTATCGGCCCTTATTTTTTGAACGTGAGGATGGTAGTGCAGTGACAGTAACATCCGCTCGATATTTTGAAATGCTTCAAACATTCTTTACACCGAGACTGTACGAGCTTCATCTTAACGTCGAAAACATGTGGTTTCAGCAAGACGGAGCCACGTCACACACTGCTCGACAATCGATGGCAGCAGTTCGTCAATTGTTTGGAACACGCATTATTTCACGTAAGGGTGACATTGCATGGCCTGCGAGATCCCCTGATCTTAGTGTGTGCGACATCTTCCTGTGGGGATATCTTAAAGGCAAGGTGTACCGTGCACGTCCTGCAACAATCCTTGAAATGAAGGAGAGCATTGAAAACGAAATCAATGCCATACCCCAAGATTTGCTACACCGCGCATTCCAGAGTTTTCATAACAGGCTGTTAGAGTGTGATCGCCGAATGGGACCACATCTTTCCGATGTCATCTTTAAAAAGTAAAGAGACACTTTTGGATATTTTGATTGTAAAGACATACAGAGTAATGGCATACTTAATACATTCTCTTTCGTTAATAAATTACTAGTTTTATGAATTTATTCATGGAAATGACGTTATTTCGAAATTACACCGAGTAATTACACTGCGCCACCCTGTATAAGGGACGATCAAAAATTTTCCGTTTGAGGGCGTTGCTGCAGCGTATATTTAACATAGCACGATTCCGATGCGGGGATATAAGCACCGACAAGTAGGCAACGGATTAGTGTGGTATTCGTGGCTTTCCGAGGTGCGTACGATAAATGCAGAAACCTGAACTACGGTGACGTTATTACCAAATGCATCCAAACAGGAACAACGAGCTGTTATCCTTTTCTTTGTGGCGGCGGGAGGACAAACACCGGTATACATCCATCGGAAAATGAAGAATGTGTATGGGGCAGCACGACGGCCGAAAACTGCCTTTCTGGAATGGTGCGCCAAGTTCCGTGCTGATCGCGATTCGACACAAGACGCCGGTCGATCTTGGAGGCCGGTCTCACCCGTGGCTGTGCGCCTGAAGCACCTGATGCGTTTCAGTGTTGCACTCAACACATTCCTTGGGCACATTGTACAGGAAACGAAAGCTGGTGCGACAAGGGGTGCTGTTGCTTCGTGATAACGCGCGTCCCCTTATCGCGAACGCCGTAATGCAGAGGTTACGCCATCCCAAGAGGGAGACACTCGAGCACTCACCCTAAAGTACTGATCTCTCCTCATCCGATTATCACGCCTTCGGTCCCTTGAAAAAGGCCTCGAAGGGTCGGCCATTCCTGTCGGACGAGGAAGTGCAGCAGGCAATTACGGACTTATTCACGCAGCAGGACACTGTCTCACCAAACGTGTACCTCCAATCTGATGTGTGAATGGGATGATTGCCGCAATGTCACAGCGATTTTGCCTTATAGGCATGCCGCTTCTGGACCGTACGGTTTTCGAACGGAAGCTTTATAATCCTTCTTTATAGTAGAAAGGAGTAATAGAAGATAAAAGCATTCGTTTATCCTCCTCAGAAGATACTATTTCAAGTTGACATCAAATGCTTAACAAGAACTAACCAGCAAATTGAAATCTAGGAAATATACACCATCTGTTTATACTAGGAATACTGTTGTTCACATTCTGTTCAACAGTAACGACAAGATACCGCCTTTAGAATCGGATGGAGTTTATAAGATTTCCTGCAATTTGTGTGTCAAATTACTCGTATATGTAAGTCAGTCAGGTAGTGCTATAATTACTAGACTAACTAAACGTGAACGGAGTTGGAAACTGAAACAGAAAGATTCCTCTTTTCCTTAACGTTCTGTAAATGAATCTCATTGTTCTGATACGTCATGTACTCCATAGAGGAACTAACAGCAGAAAACTAACACTATGTGAAATTCTGGCTATCAATAAACACCAGTCACCGAATCCTGACTTAATCCTTAATGATCAAATACAGGTCAATTTTTCATCCTTGCTAAACTAACAGCAATGCCTTAAAATTTTTCTCACTATCTACATCTACAGGGTGTTACAAAAAGGTACGGCCAAACTTTCAGGAAATATTCCTCACACACAAAGAAAAATAAAAGTTATATGGACATGTGTCCGGAAACGCTTACTTTCCATGTTAGAGCTCATTTTATTACTTCTCTTCAAATCACATTGATCATGGAATAGAAACACACAGCAACAGAACGTACCAGCGTGACTTCAAACACTTTGTTACAGGAAATGTTCAAAATGTCCTCCGTTAGCGAGGATACATGCATCCACTCTCCGTCGCATGGAATCCCTGATGCGCTGATGCAGCCCTGGAGAATGGCGTATTGTATCACAGCCGTCCACAATACGAGCACGAAGAGTCTCTACATTTGGTACCGGGGTTGCGTAGACAAGAGCTTTCAAATGCCCCATAAATGAAAGTCAAGAGGGTTGAGCTCAGGAGAGCGTGGAGGCCATTGAATTGGTTCGCCTCTACCAATCCATCGGTCACCGAATCTGTTGTTGAGAAGCATACGAACACTTCGACTGAAATGTGCAGGAGCTCCATCGTGCATGAGCCACATGTTGTGTCGTACTTGTGAAGGCACATGTTCTAGCAGCACAGGTAGAGTATCCCGTATGAAATCATGATAACGTGCTCCATTGAGCGTAGGTGGAAGAACATGGGGCCCAATCAAGACATCACCAACAATGCCTGCCCAAACGTTAACAGAAAATCTGTGTTCATGACGTGATTGCACAATTGCGTGCGGATTCTCGTCAGCCCACACATGTTGATTGTGAAAATTTACAATTTGATCACGTTGGAATGAAGCCTCATCCGTAAAGAGATCATTTGCACTGAAATGAGGATTGACACATTGTTGGATGAACCATTCGCAGAAGTGTACCCGTGGAGGCCAATCAGCTGCTGATAGTGCCTGCACACGCTGTACATGGTACGGAAACAACTGGTTCTCCCGTAGCACTCTCCATACAGTGACGTGCTCAACGTTACCTTGTACGGCAGCAACTTCTCTGACGCTGACATTAGGGTTATCGCCAACTGCACGAAGAATTGCCTCGTCCATTGCAGGTGTCCTCGTCGTTCTAGGTCTTCCCCAGTCGCGAGTCATAGGCTGGATTGTTCCGTGATCCCTAAGACGCCGATCAATTGCTTCGAACGTCTTCCTGTCGGGACACCTTCGTTCTGGAAATCTGTCTCGATACAAACGTACCGCGCCACGGCTATTGCCCCGTGCTAATCCATACATCAAATGGGCATCTGCCAACTCCGCATTTGTAAACATTGCACTGACTGCAAAACCACGTTCGTGATGAACACTAACCTGTTGTTGCTACGTACTGCTGTGCTTGATTGTAGTACTGTAGAGCAATGAGTCGCATGTCAACACAAGCACCGAAGTCAACATTACCTTCCTTCAATTGGGCCAACTGGCGGTGAATCGAGGAAGTACAGTACATACTGGCGAAACTAAAATAAGCTCTAACATGGAAATTAAGCGTTTCCGGACACATGTCCACATAACATCTTTTCTTTATTTGTGTGAGGAATGTTTCCTGAAAGTTTGGCCGTACCTTTTTGTAACACCCTGTATTTCTGGAAAGAAAAATCACACAATACCTGTAAAATAATAGACATAACACAGTGGGTAAAAACTGACAATAACGAATATAGTAGAACCAACATTTTATTGGCGGTCACGTATATTCTAGGTTTACATAACTCTTCCCCGCCTTATACACGTCTTTCAAGACGCCTACATTGTTCTGAAGTTATTCCTGAAATCAGTGAAGGTATTTTAAATCTGTCTTGTGACTCCAAGGCATGTGTATTTTTGTCACCAAATGTGTTTCCTTTTATTGAAATAAAATAACAACCGTGGTCTTAATCAAACACATATACCATTTGGCTTGCTTTTTCCATCTAAAAACAGTTCATGACAAAAGACGTTGATATTAGTACTTAAGATTTTTACTCACACGGGGGAGAAATACAAAAGTCCTTACATTTTTTTGTCAACTTATGTCTTTACTTTACCTTGAGATCTCAAAATTTACCAGGGAAAAACAATAAAACTTGCCTGGAAATCTGGGAAATGTCAAGAAATTTCACTTGGGGAAATTTGTGGCAACCCTGAATATGCTGTCCGACTCTTTCCGCAAAGTACTCTCTCGAAATTTCAGTAGCAAACCTCTCCGTAACGCACAACGCCTGTCTTGTAACATCTGCCAATGGAGTGCTGGGCATCTCTCTAACGCCTCGCGCTGACTAAGCGATCTTGTGATGAAACGCGCCGCTCTTTGCTGGATCTTCACTGTGTCTTCTATCAGTCATACCTGGCGAGGATCCTAGGTTGGTAAACAAGAATCGGTCGTATAAGTGCCTCATAAGCCACTTCCTTCATGGATGAGCCACATTTCTTTAAGATTCTTCTTGTGTTTCTCACTCTAGCATTTGCTTTTCCTACCATTTGTTTTATGTGGTTATCCAACTTAAGATCATTCTTATGTATGCGCAATGAGATACATTTCTTTATGTTCAGGGTCAACTTCAGGGGCCTACACCATTCATGCATTTCCTGCAGGTCATTCTGCAAATGGATACTGTCTTCTGGTGTGGTACTTTTTTATAGACAACCGCATCATCTTCAACCAGTCTTAATGAGCTTTCGAAGCTTTTTGCTAGATCATTTATATACTTTGTAAACAGTAGCGGTCCTATGACACTTCCTTGGGATCCTCTGGAAATTAGCTTTACTTCTGTCGATTTTTTACCGTTAAGGATGACGTGTTGATTTCTGACAGCAAGGAAGTCTTGAATACAGTTGCATGTACCGAGTGAGGGCGCGCAGTGGTTAGCACATTGGATTCGCATTCGGGAGGACGATGGTACAAACACGCGACCGGCCGTCCAGATTTAGGTTTTCCATGGTTTTCCTAACTCGCTCTAGGAAAATGCAGGGATGTCTTTGAAAGGGCACGGCCCACTTCCTTCCCCATCCTTGATACAGTACGAGCTTGTGTTCCATCTCTAACGACGTTAAACACAAATTTTCCATACTTCCAGTTGCATACCTGGTCCGATACTCGATAACCTCGTGCTGTTTTCGCTAAACGTCAATGGGGGACAGCGTCAAATGCCTTGCTGAAGACAAGGAACACGGCATGAATTTAAGCGCCATTGTCTGCAGCCTTCTGGATCTCATGAAGGAAAAGAGCGAGCTGATTTCATAAGATATCCTTTTGCGGAATCAATGTTAAGTTTTATAGAGAAGATTTTGTTCCTCAAAAATGCTATAATTCTTGAGCATAAAACATATTCCATAAATCTACAACACACTGACGTCAATGACACAGGCCTATCAATACGTACAGCATGTCCTACGGCCCTTCTTGAAAGCGGGAATGACCTACACTTTTTCCAGCCACTAGGAACCCTTCTTTGCTCCAGCGATAAACGAAAAACTACTGTTAGAAGAGGAGCAAGTTCTTTCGCATAATCTTTGTACAATCTTATAGGTATCTAACCTGGTCCTGCGTCTTCCCACTACTAAGCGATTGCACTTGCTTTCCTATTCCGCCATCGGTTATCTCAGTACCTGCCATTTCGGCGTTCGTACGACGACTGAGACGACTGACCGTGTTACGATCTTCCGCAGTGAAATAATTTCGAAAGACCGAATCCAGTATTTCGGCCTCCTCTCTGTAATCTTCCGTTTCGGTGCCAGCATGGTCACTGAGTGAATGAACAGAAAGTAGATTTCGAACCACTTACTGATTTTACATAAACCGTTAGAGTTTTGAGTCACATCGGCTGACAAAATTTTGCTCTCAGAGTCACCGAACGCTTGTCTAATTGCTCTGCTTACGGTCGTTTTCGCATCGTTCAGCTTTTGTTTGTCTGCTAGTTTTCGACTTCTCTTGAATCTGTGATAAAGCTCCTTTTGTTTACGTAGGAGTTTTCTAACAAGACTCTTAACCCACGGTCGGCTTTTGCCATTCCTTAAGACTTGGTCGGAATATACTTTTTTACGGCGTACTGAACGATTCTTCTGAATTTTCCGTTTGTGCCCAACATCTTCGTACTCATCAGTGAATATTTCATGCTGCCTACTCAGATGCACTGGAATTTGTATCTTGTCACTCTTGCTAAGCAAGTGCAATGCATAGTTCCACTCACCTTGTGGTGAATCTGTCCTCAGACGCACGCATCCTTGAAGTCTCTGAAACGCAGTTCTCAGCCGGAAAAAGCTATAGTAAAACACCTGTACACTTCGTAACTCCAACTCGCACTAAATCTGTTTTGTCAGCGGAAGGAATAGTCAAATGAAAGTGTCTGCCTGCGTAAACTTTCATTCTATTACGGTAAGCTTGTATACATCACCCACTACCAAGTCTCATTGTAAACTGTACAATCTCTGAAAAGTCCACGCGCACGTACCATTTATAACCGTAGCCAGTTTTTGGTAATTACGAACTATCCTTCACGGAAAGTTTACAAACGGATTGTTTCTTTTAGAACTGCTCTCTCAAATGTTGCTAGTATCAGTTACGGAACAAAATGTTCAAGTTCACGAGTAAGCAACACGCCCCGCTGTGGATAGTTGTTTAAATGTCACCAGATGTTCCGAATTCCACACTGTGCTTTAAATCGAACTACTTCCACACCTTACGGCGCATCTAAAACATTTATGGTACCGAAATATCGCAATATTAATAATTTTGAATGGAGCATATATCAATAGGTCTGATCACTAAGAGATCCAAGCCCCAACTCTCTCATCTCTCTACGCAGAAGAAGCTACTAGTTCCCAAAAAAAATCGCCTGAATATGCATATTTATGATTGGCAGAGAAACATTACAGCCAATCGGAAAGCAGCATCAAACCCGCTCTATCCTGCGTGTATATATACATAACCAATCAAAATACGTCACTGAATATGAACAGTAAATTACCATAAATAAATTTTGAAAACTCACAGTTATAAAATTAATTCCCTTTTAACCAAATTATTTTTCCGAAATCATCATCTAATTTCCCCAGTACCATAAACTCACAACATAGATTATAATAAATTTCCCGGCACCAATGACTAACACACACGTCATTCTCGAACGTTACACACGTGTGTGTGACCAAACTGCTGAAGTCATCGGTCCCTAGACTTACACACCACTTAAACTAACTTACGCTAAGAACAACACACACACCCATGCCCGAGGAAGGACTCGAACCTGTAGTGTTGGCAGAAGAGCCAACACTGTGTTTCTAGAGGAGACCGAAATGCACGCGTTTAATTACACGCTGACTGGCGTGAGGTCTGGAACAGGACAATATCTTGAGAATTGCAAATAAAGTACGTAGATGATGTAATACTTAACTTTAATCCACAATTGTAGAACATCTCTCTTGACGGTACATGTTATAACCACAATACATATAGCAAAGGATTATGGCGCCTTGCTAGGTCGTAGCAATTGACGTAGCTGAAGGCTATGCTAACTATCGTCTCGGCAAATGAGAGCTTATCGGTCAGTGTAGCTTCGCTAGCAAAGTCGGCTGTACAACTGGGGCGAGTGCTAGTACGTCTCTCTAGACCTGCCGTGTGGTGGCGCTCGGTCTGCGATCACTGACAGTGGCGATACGCGGGTCCGACGTATACTAATGGACCGCGGACGATTTAAAGGCTGCCACCTAGCAAGTGTGGTGTCTGGCGGTGACACCACATTCCTCCCCCGCAAATCTGCGAACGGTTGTGTTATAAGGCTTCCGCCCGCCATGGGGAGGACCCCATGTTGACGTATGCGACGAGGTGGGGAGCCTAACAACAGGCGAGGCTGTGCCACCCGCACCCGGCCATTCGGTCCGAGGGGAGCTAGGAAACGCCTGAAAACCTAGTCCAGGGTGCACGTCAACATGCGGTGTACGCGCCCGTAAAGAGACAGGAGGGGCCGAAGGGTCGACCTCCATCAGAACGGGGCAGCCGATGGGCGAAGACGACATCTGGTCCGGAGCGGGCAAGAGTTCCAAGGCGGAGGACAGCTGGTCACGGGAAGCGATCGGCGGCGCGTGACCCAGGGAGGCGCTTGGCGGCTGCAGCGAAGCGTCCACTGCGGGCGTCGCCGGCGGGAGAACAGGCGGCGGCGGCGGCGGCGGCGGCTGCGGCGCGTCGCCATGGGGCAAAATGGAAGACAGCGTCGGTAACACCTGGGGGTGAGGCAAGCCAGTAGATGGGTCCCCAGGGCGCTGACCGGACGGCACCGTCGCTGAAAGCAGACGGGGAGCGGCAGAACCCGTGCGACGACAGAGGCGCAGCTGATTGAGATGCCGACGCACCTTACCAGAGGCCCCCAAAACCAAATACATAGCGCGGCCGAGGCAGCGAGGAATGCGCCCTGCGAGCCAACGCCGTGAACCGCGATAGTTGCGATAGTATACAACGTCGCCTGGAGCAAAAGCAGGCGTCTGCCACTGCACAGGAACCTGATGCGGTGGGTGCAGCAAAGACATCAAGGTTCGATGAGGACGACCGTGGAGCAACTCAGCCGGCGAGCGACCATCTCGGGGCTGAGAGCGATACGAGGACAAGAAGAGCAATAACGCGTCCTCCCGAGAATGTGACTCTTTCAACTTCAACATCTGGGACTTGAAAGTCCGGACCAATCGTTCAGCGGCACCGTTTGACTGAGGTGAAAACGGCGCGGATGTCAGATGTTGAATACCATTGGCCTTGCAGAATGACTGAAATTCTGCGGACATGAATTGTGGGCCATTGTCGGAAACAATAGTCTGTGGAAGACCTTCAATGCAAAAGATAGCATATAACGCTTGTATGGTGGCAGATGACGTCGTGGAAGACATCCGGACAACAAAAGGAAAATTACTGAAAGAATCGACAACAACCAACCATCGAGCATTCCAGAATGGACCAGCAAAATCGATGTGTAAGCGTTGCCAAAGGGAAGTGGCTTTCGGCCATGCAAAGAATTTCCGCAGTGGTGCGGATTGTTGTTCGGCACACGCCATGCAAGAAGAGCACATATTCGTAATCGCAGCATCGATTCCGAACCAAGTACAATGCTGACGAGCAAGTTGTTTCGTTCGCACTATACCCCAATGTCCTTGGTGGAGAAGCCGTAAGACAGAGGACTGTAACGAACGTGGGACCACGACCCGAGACTGATCATTATCAGAACGCAACAGCAAAACACCACGTCGTACAAAAAGTCTCTCCTTGTGAGCAAAAAATCGGCGAACCAACGGATCCTCGATCCGTGACTTTGACAAGGGCCATTGCGTAGCAACAAAACGCAAAACGGTAGCAAGGACAGGGTCAGCAGCTGTGGCTGTAGCTACACGACGAAAATCAATCGGAAACGATTCGACCACATCATCGGTTTCTGCATCAATGAACATACAAGCAAGTTCGGAAGAATCGAATGCTCTATCCTCAGCAACAGGCAAATGGGACAACGCATTGGCGTTTCCGTGCTTAGCAGTGGACCGATACAAGATATCGTAGCGGTACTGCGAGAGGAAAATAGACCAGCGAATGAATTTCTGCGCTGTACGTGGAGGTACAGGCTTGTTCGGATGAAAAAGCGATGTCAAAGGTTTGTGGTCTGTGATGATGGTAAAGTGACGACCATACAAGAAATCGTGAAACTTAGTAACACCAAATACGAGAGCCAAAGCTTCTTTCTCGATCTGTGAATAATTTCTTTGCGCAGACGAGAGCAATTTGGACGCAAAGGCAATAGAGCGATCATGTGATCCATCTTTGTGCGCAAGCACAGCACCGATCCCGAAATCCAATGCATCTACCATCAACAGAAGGGGCTTCCGGGGATCGAATGGCGTAAGGCAAGTATTGGAAAGCAACGCCGATTTCAACTGGCGAAAGGCGGCTTCGCATTCCGGCGTCCAGACAAACGGAACACCTTTACAGCGTAAGCGATGAAGCGGAGCTGAAATGGAAGAGGCATTGCGCACATAGCGATGGTAGTAATTTATTTTACCCAGCACACTCTGTAGCTGCTTCAAATTCTGCGGCGAAGGCAAGTCTTGTATGGCACAGAGGTGCTCTGGAGTAGGATGTATGCCTTGGGCATTGATTACATGTCCCAGATATGGTAAATCACGAGCAAAAAACACACATTTGTCCTTCCGCAAGCGAAGATCATTTTGACGCAAGACCTGAAATAATGTTCTGAGATTGGCTAATTGACGTGATTTCCGGCGACGTCGACGCACACTTTTTGTGGGACGCACACAGTCACTTTTAGAGAGAGTGGCACTGGGCGGAGTGGAATTAACTACATGAATGTCCATGGGCGAAGGTTCATGAGCCTGAGTATTCTTGGTTCGATTCCGATTCCGGCGCGAAGCAAAGGGCCTGGAATGGTTGTTAGTGTCCGATCTGAGCTTTTTCTGTCAAACACTCTGAACATGTCCTTTTTTGTTACAGAAAAAGCAAATAGCTTGGTGTGATGGGCAATTTTCACGCGAATGTCTAGTAGCACTCCGCGGGCATGATTTCACTGCATTTGCGTGCTTGTGCGGCACACGTGGCTGCGCGGACGGGCGCGAGGGCTGTTTACCGTTCCGTGCAGCTCGCCCGGCGGGCTGGTTACCGTGACACACGGCTGGCGGAGTTTCAAATGATTCCTGAGCAAAGTCAAGTGTGCCTTGCCTATCCAATATGTCCATCACTTGTTGAAGGGAGGGATTGACTAGTTTCAAAATTTGCTCCCATATACGACCATCAGAAACGTTCTGTGCAATTGCATCACGCGCCATAGTATCTGAATAAGGGAGGTTACATTCACACTCAAAAGCACAATCCCATGTAAGGCCTTGCAAAGTTGCAACCCACTCCCGATTAGTTTGACCGGCCGTACGTTTTGTACGAAAGAACGTATACCTTTTTGCAACTACATTGACTGATTCCTTGAAATATGCATCTAATGCCGACAAAATTTCTTCGTAGGACAGAGTTGCTACGTCGCGTCGGGGAAACAATTTCACCAGCACACGGTAGGTGGACACACCTACACATGCCAACATAAAAGGCTGCCGCTCATTACCTTGAATTCTGTAGGCGCCGAGATGGAATCCAAATTGGCGTGACCACTCCGTCCAGCTTTCCAGTGCCGCATCAAATGGACGAAAAGATGGTGCAAGTGCATGTTGTGGCTGCGGTAGCGGTGGAGCGGCGGCGGCCGCATCGTTTTGCATTGCACGTTGACCCTGGACGAGCTGTCCAAGGGCATCCAATAAGGCCTGCGTCTGCTGATTCTGCAAGCTATAAAATTCGGACAGTACATCTGGAGATTGTGGCGAAGCCATGACACAAGGAAATTAAGGCAAGATCAATTGGTACAAACGCGATTTTACTCGTCGCCAATTTGTAGTGTTGGCAGAAGAGCCAACACTGTGTTTCTAGAGGAGGCCGAAATGCACGCGTTTAATTACACGCTGATTGGCGTGAGGTCTGGAACAGGACAATATCTTGAGATTTGCAAATAAAGTACGTAGATGATGTAATACTTAACTTTAATCCACAATTGTAGAACATCTCTCTTGACGGTACATGTTATAACCACAATATATGTAGCAAAGGATTATGGCGCCTTGCTAGGTCGTAGCAATTGACGTAGCTGAAGGCTATGCTAACTATCGTCTCGGCAAATGAGAGCGTATCGGTCAGTGTAGCTTCGCTAGCAAAGTCGGCTGTACAACTGGGGCGAGTGCTAGTACGTCTCTCTAGACCAGCCGTGTGGTGGCGCTCGGTCTGCGATCACTGACAGTGGCGACACGCAGGTTCGACGTATACTAATGGACCGCGGCCGATTTAAAGGCTACCACCTAGCAAGTGTGGTGTCTGGCGTTGACACCACAGAACCTCCGGCGGGAGGGGCCGCGCAATACGTGACATGGCGGCCATTCCCCGCGGCATTACTCATGTGACCAGTTACTTCACTGTATAGTATAAAATTTTTGCATAAAACAGTATTTCACATCTACACCTTCTTTCACTCTCATGTTGTTGTTGTTGTGGTCTTCAGTCCTGAGACTGGTTTGATGCAGCTCTCCATGCTACTTGTGATATTCGCTATTTTTGACTTCATTAAGACAGCAAATACGAGTAGTTAATACTTTCAGCCAGAAGGCGGGTACTTGTTTGTAAATAATGATTAATGTATAATGAGGCGTCGCATGGCGACGGTGGAATTTTCTAAATAATGTAATTCGTTGTCTTTGGGCGGCGATATAAACATAAAAATACGGACAGATATGCGATCCTTCACTATTTTGTTCGCTGGAGAACAAATGAAGCCTTGAGCGCTAAAAAGACTTGCACTGTTTTTCTCAAGTAAGACGGACGCAGATTTGTGGTAGTCTGATCTAATTTTTACTAAATGTATAAATACGTGTTATGTCTAAGTTCGAGTGAAGTGTAAAGAACTGTTATAACTTACCGTGACGACGCACGAGCGACTCAAAGAAGACAATGGCCATATAAAAGAGCGCTCAATGGACATGATACGGACATAAAAATCTACGGTCATTGTAGTACTAAGCTTAAGGTACGATATCTGTTTTAGTTTATAATAAATATTTGTTCCGGGAATACTGAATCATTTAGCAGTGCTCATTCCTATCATCTCCTCAGTATTATTTTCATTTTAATTATGCATTTTGCTAAGATTACAGACACGTAGATCAGCAGTCCAATGTGCGTGTTACATTGATAAAAAGAAAACTGTTTTATCGTCTTCTTGGATCAGCTTTAATATTGAATTTCCCTTTTGTGTGATGTTACAGTTGTTTTTGCGCCCTTAAGAACTTTCTGGTCCCTTAGGAAATTGTTTTGTCATAATAATAACTTCACAACCGGGTATGATCGTATCTACGATCATGAAGTAATTAAAAAGACGATAATGCGATTTCTTAATCAATAGCACGCTAGTTGTGACTGCCTCAAGCCACGCGAAACTGCAAGTAAAAACTAATCACATCTCATAATGCAATATTTTATGACAATGGTCAATCCATGATTCTTACGCCAATTGTGATTGATAAAACAGTAAGCTAAATCTCAATTTCCAACTTTCCATTGAATAACAACATCACTTTTATTTTGTAACATCACATACTCTATCCTGTGCACGCTTCTTCGTCTCCCAGTACCTACTGCAACCTACATCCTTCTGAATCTGCTTAGTATATTCATCTCTTGGTCTCCCTCTACAATTTTTACCCTCCATGCTGCCCTCCAATACTAAATTGGTGATCCCTTGATGCCTCAAAACATGTCCTACCAACCGATCCCTTCTTCTGGTCAAGTTGTGCCACAAACTTCTCTTCTCCCCAATCCTATTCAATACTTCCTCATTAGTTATGTGATCTATCCATCTAAGCTTCAGCATTCTTCTGTAGCTCCACATTTCGAAAGCTCCTATTCTCTTCTAGTCCAAACTATTTATCGTCCATGTTTCACTTCCATACATGGCTACACTCCATACAAATACTTTCAGAAATGACTTCCTGACACTTAAATCTATACTCGACGTTAACAAATTTCTCTTCTTCAGAAACGCTTTCCTTGCCATTGCCAGTCTACATTTTATATCCTCTCTACTTCGACCATCATCAGTTATTTTGCTCCCCAAATAGCAAAACTCCTTTACTACTTTAAGTGTCTCATTTCTAATCTAATTCCCTCAGCATCACCCGACTTAATTCGATTACATTCCATTATCCTCGTTTTGCTTTTGTTGATGTTCATCTTATATCCTCCTTTCAAGACACTGTCCATTCCATTCAGCTGCTCTTCCAAGTCCTTTGCTGTCTCTGCCAGAATTACAACGTCATCGGCGAACCTCAAAGTTTTTATTTCTTCTCCATGGATTTTAATACCTACTCCGAATTTTTCTTTTGTTTCCTTTACTGCTTGCTCAATATACAGATTGAACAACATCGAGGAGAGGCTACAACCCTGTCTTACTCCATTCCCAACCACTGCTTCCCTTTCATGTCCCTCGACTCTTATAACTGCCATCTGGTTTCTGTACAAATTGTAAATAGCCTTTCGCTCCCTGTATTTTACCCCTGCCACCTTTCGAATTTGAAAGAGAGTATGCCAGTCAACATTGTCAAAAGCTTTCTCTAAGTCTACAAATGCTAAAAACGTAGGTTTTGCCTTTCCTTCATCTTTCTTCTAAGATAAGTCGTAAGGTCAGTATTGCTTCACGTGTTCCAGTGTTTCTACGGAATCCAAACTGATCTTCCCCGAGGTTGGCTTCTACTAGTTTTTCCATTCGTCTGTAAGGAATTCGTGTTAGTATTTTGCATCTGTGACTTATTAAACTGATAGTTCGGTAATTTTCACATCTGTCAACACCTGCTTTCTTTGGGATTGGAATTATTATATTCTTCTTGAAGTCTGAGGGTATTTCACCTGTATCATACATCTTGCTCACTAGATGGTAGAGTTTTGTCAGGACTGGCTCTCCCAAGGCCGTCAGTAGTTCCAATGGAATGTTGTCTACCCCGGGGGCCTTGTTTCGACTCAGGTCTTTCAGTGCTCTGTCAAACTCTTCACGCAGTATCGTATCTCCCATTTCATCTTCATCTACATCCTCTTCCATTTCCATAATATTGTCCTCAAGTACATCGCCCTTGTATAGACCCTCTATATACTCCTTCCACCTTTCTGCTTTCCCTTCTTTGCTTAGAACTGGGTTTCCATCTGAGCTCTTGATATTCGTACAAGTGCTTCTCTTTTCTCCAAAGGTCTCTTTAATTTTCCTGTAGGCAGTATGTATCTTACCCCTAGTGAGATAAGCCTCTACATCCTTACATTTGTCCTCTAGCCATCCCTGCTTAGCCATTTTGCACTTCCTGTCGATCTCATTTTTGAGACGTTTGTATTCCTTTTTGCCTGCTTCATTTACTGCTTTTTTATATTTTCTCCTTTCATCAATTAAATTCAATATTTCTTCTGTTACCCAAGGATTTCTACTAGCCCTCGTCTTTTTACCTACTTGATCCTCTGCTGCCTTCACTACGTCATCCCTCAAAGCCACCCATTCTTCTTCTACTGTATTTCTTTCCCCCATTCCTGTCAATTGTTCCCTTATGCTCTCCCTGAAACTCTGTACAACCTCTGGTTCTTTCAGTTTATCCAGGTCCCATCTCCTTAAATTCCCACCTTTTTGCAGTTTCTTCAGTTTTAATCTACAGGTCATAACCAATAGATTGTGGTCAGAGTGCACATCTGCCCCTGGAAATGTCTTACAATTTAAAACCTGGTTCCTAAATCTCTGTCTTACCATTATATAATCTATCTGATACCTTTTAGTATCTCCAGGGTCCTTCCATGTATACAACCTTCTTTCATGATTCTTAAACCAAGTGTTAGCTATGATTAAGTTGTGCTCTGTGCAAAATTCTACCAGGCGGCTTCCTCTTTCATTTCTTAGCCCCAATCCATATTCACCTACTACGTTTCCTTCTCTCTCTTTTCCTACACTCGAATTCCAGTCACCCATGACTATTAAATTTTCGTCTCCCTTCACTATCTTAACAATTTCTTTTATTTCATCATACATTTCTTCAATTTCTTCATCATCTGCAGAGCTAGTTGGCATATAAACTTGTACTACTGTAGTAGGTGTGGGCTTCGTATCTATCTTGGTCACAATAATGCGTTCACTATGCTGTTTGCAGTAGTTTACCCGCATTCCTATTTTCCTATTCATTATTAAACCTACTCCTGCATTACCCCTATTTGATTTTGTGTTTATAACCCTGTAGTCACCTGACCAGAAGTCTTGTTCCTACTGCCACCGAACTTCACTAATTCCCACCATATCTAACTTTAACCTATCCATTTCCCTTTTTAAATTTTCTAACCTACCTGCCCGATTAAGGGATCTGACATCCCACGCTCCGATCCGTAGAACGCCAGTTATCTATCTCCTGATAACGACATCCTCTTGAATAGTCCCCGCCCGGAGATCCGAATGGGGGACTATTTTACCTCCGGAATATTTTACCCAAGAGGACGCCATCCTCATTTAATCATACAGTAAAGCTGCATGCCCTCGGGAAAAATTACGGCTGTAGTTTCCCCTTGCTTTCAGCCGTTCGCAGTACCAGCACAGCAAGGCCGTTTTGGTTATTGTTACAAGGCCAGATCAGTCAATCATCCAGACTGTTGCCCTTGCAACTACTGAAAAGGCTGCTGCCCCTCTTCAGGAACCACACGTTTGTCTGGCCTCTCAACAGATACCCCTCCGTTGTGGTTGCACCTACGGTATGGCTATCTGTATCGCGGAGGCACGCAAACCTCCCCACCAACGGCAAGGCCCATGGTTCATGGGGGGGGGGGGGGGGGTTCACTCTCATAACGAAACAAAATGATAGTAGTAATTCATAAACAATTAGACAATTAAACAAAAAAAACGGAAATCAAATTAACAGCATTTCGACTACAGCTCCAACAGTATCCGTCAGCTATTGAGCTCATCATATCGCATAGAAACCATGCACACTCGATTCATCTGACGCCATCTGTCTTGCGCGTGACTCACGCTGCACGTCTAATCACTGCTGTAATGTCTCATCTGAATAGGCATGATGCGAAGCGCTACACCTCACTACCTTTCGTAACATTCCTCGTAAAACACTTAGTCATAGTTGCTATCATAACCTCACGATCACTGACTCCTTCCTGTACTTTAACTGGTACGATAAGTTCAGGTCTGTTTGTTGCTAGGAGTTCTGAGACGTTACCTTCACAAGTTAGTTCTCTATCTGGTCGAAGTAGTTTTCGGACAAGACATTCAGGACAATGTCACACGAATCTCTGTCTCTGGCACCAGATTTGATAGCTTGACTCTCCCAGTAATACTCCGCTTACAACAGTATGATACGAAAACATTAACGATATTCTGCAAGTTCATTCTGAAGCGCTCTGCCACTACAGCTCCTTACACAGGTTGTCTATAAAGGCATACGATTACCATTTTTGACAGTTCTTCGATCTTTAACTCCACCCAGATTATTTCACTTTCGGAATCCGTGATAATCTCGCCAAACATTATCGAAATCTTTACTGCAATAAGTACGTCGCTACCATTGACGTGTAACCTATCATGAAGACATATATTCTAATCTGAACTTAGGATTTCGTTGCTACTCACTTCCGATTTCAACTTTCTGTTCGAAATACTATCTGGGCATTATAACTACCAATAAGAGATACTGACTTGGGACCATCGCTTCGATGCTCCTGCAGTTTACTAGTATCACATTAACCTATTAACGTTTTGTATATCCAATATGGGAGGACGAGCGTTCTCTGAGAAAATTGTGGTTGTTGTAACCTCGATTTTGGCATGCATTTCATCTTTCGTCTCAAGGGGGGGAGGGGTCCTTTAATCCAAAAGAAATAATATGCTTGTTGTAAATAGTGTAACTGTTCTGCACGTACATTTTGTTGATTCCTTCCTACCATATGCCCGTCATCACCTGCCCGGCCTTTTTTGCTTGTTCATAACGTTCACCAATTATTTTGCCTATATGAGTATAACATACTAGCCTGTGTCACTACTCAACTTGTATCGTTTACGACCTGTACATTCTTATACTTTGAATAAGTGTATAATAAGTAATATAATATTTATTTGTTCATAACTCCCGTATGAATTTCACTATGCCTGTATTTTTGTATAGATGTATAGCTGTAAGAGGCCATGTATCTTTAGAAAAACAGTCTTTGGACAGCTATAAACTATCACTGATGTAGTCTGGACTATCTGTTTAGTCTTCAGTCGTCTGAGAATGGCATAGAAAGACCGAAAGCCGGGTCACAACGAACTATAAAACAAATGTTAGTGTGGCACTTCACTACGGTGTATTTCTGTTTTTGATATTGTTCCAGGGTTTGGAGTAATGAACTGAAAGACGCACTTCTAGGATCATAACAGGGTGGTACAGCCCTAATGAAAATGTAAAATAAATGCTCGACGAACTTCACTAGGAATCCGTAAAAGAAAGACGATGCAGGTCTCGCGGAACCCAGTTGCTGTAATAACTGAGACATCATCATCTATAGCTACATAGATACTCCGGAATCCAACGTACGGCGCGTGGCGGAAGGTACCCCGTACCACTATTTGTCATTTCCTTTCCTGTTCCACTCGCAGAGAGAGGGAAAAACAGCTATATACATGCTTCCATGTGAACCCTAATTTCTCGTACCATATCTTCGTGGACCTTACGCGCAATGTATGTTGGAGGCAGTAGAATCGTTTTGCAGTTAGCTACAAGTGCTGGTTCTCTCAATTTTCTCAATAATGTTCCTCGAAAAAAATTGTAACCTTCTCTCCAGGGATTCCCATTTAAGTTAGCGAAGCATCTCTGTAGAACTTGCGTGTTTTCGAACCTACCAGTAACAAGTCTAACAGCCCTCCTCTGAATTGATTCTATGTCTCCCATGAAGCCGATCTGGCACCAACGTCTATATGCGGTCTCCTTTGCAGGCGAAGCACGTTTCCCTAGGATATTCCCAATAAACCGAAGCCGACCATTCACCTTCTCCAACACAATCCTTGCATTCTCGATCCACTTCGTGTTGCTTTGCAACGTTACGCCCAGACATTTAAACGACGCGACTGTTCAAAAATGGTTCAAATGGTTCTGAACACCATTGGACTTAACATCTGAGGTCATCAGTCCCCTAGAACTTAGAACTACTTAAACCTACCTAACTTAAGGACATCACACACATCCATGTCCGAGGCAGGAGTCGAACCTGCGCGGTTCCAGATTGAAGCGCCTAGAACAGCTCGGCCACACCGGCCGGCGACGCGACTGTCATACAAGACACTACTAATGGTGTATCCGAACATTACGGGTTTGTTTTGCCTACCCATCCGCATTAACTTATACTTCTCTGCGTTCAGCTGCCATTCATCAACCTACTAGAAATTTTGTCTATGTCATCTCGTACCTTCCTACTGCCTCTCAAAGACGACACCTTGCCATACACCACAGTACCGTCGACAGATAGCCGCAGATTGCTGGTTACCCTGTCCGCCGGAGCATTTATGTGTGTAGAAGATAATTGCGATCCCATCACGCGTCTTTCGGATACTCCTGTCGATACCCATGTCTCTGATGAACACTCGCCCGTCGAGGACAACATGCTGGGTTGTATCATTAAAAAGCCTTGGAGCCACTCACATATCTGGGAACCTATTCCGTATGCTCCTACCTTCGTTCAGAGTCTGCAGTGGGGTGCGGTGTCAAATGCTTTTCGGAAATCTAGAAATATGGAGTCTACGTGTGGCCCTTCATCAATATCACGTGAGAAAAGGGCAAGTTAAGCTGCATGAGCGATGCTTTCTAAAACCATGAAATTCCTAGACATAAGATTGTCGGTCTAAAGAAAATTCATTTTATTCGAACTGAGAATGTGTTCAAGAATTGGCCGGCCGGTGTGGCCGTGCGGTCTAGGCGCTTCAGTCTGGAACTGCGTGACCGCTCCGGTTCGAATCCTGCCTCGGGCATGGATGCGTGTGATGTCCTTAGGTTAGTTAGGTTTAAGTAGTTCTAAGTTCTAGGGGACTGATGACCACAGATGTTAAGTCCCATAGTGCTCAGAGCCATTTGAACCATTTTTTTTGTTCAAGAATTCTGCAGCAAACTGATGTTGGGGATTTCCAGAATGAAATTTTCACTCTGCAGCGGAGTGTGCGCTGATATGGAACCTCCTGGCAGATTAAAACTGTGTGGCGTACCGATACTCGAACTCGGAACCTTTGCGCTTCGCGGACATGTGCTCTACCATCTGAGCTACACAAGCACGACTCACGACAGGCAAAGGTCCCGTGTTCGAGTCTCGGTCCGGCACAGAGTTTTAATTTAATGTTGGAGATATTGGTCTGTAATTTTGCGGTTCTTTTTCTCTTTTTACAAACAGGAGTCACCTGTGCTTTTTTATAGTCGCTTGGGTTTGCGCTGGGCTACTCGTAGGTTAGGGGCCAATGCTGTAGAGCACCCTTTGAAGAACCGAACTGAGATTCCATCTGGAGCTGGCGACTTCTTAGCTTCTAACTCTTTCAGTTGTTTCTAGGCGCCAGGGATGCTTATTACTACGCCGTTCATACTGGAGCCTGTTCGATGGTCAGACGACAGTACATTTGTACATTCTCCTGTGTGTACGAATTCTGAAACGTGAAATTTAAAGCTTCGGCTTTTTTAACAGTAAATTGAAACACATAACGTGCTGTCGTAGTATTGCATTTCCTATTAAGGTAGGCCACGGATGAAATTTGAGCTCATTTAGACGGGGCTTAATCAAAATGTTTATATTTCAGACATTTATTCGCACGAAGTAATGGCCGCTGTCGACAGGGGATCTCAAGTTGATTCCGTATTTCTAGATTTCCGGAAAGCTTTTGACACCGTTCCTCACAAGCGACTTCTAATCAAGCTGCGGGCCTATTGGGTATCGTCTCAGTTGTGCGACTGGATTCGTGATTTCCTGTCAGGAAGGTCGCAGTTCGTAGTAATAGACGGCGAATCATCGAGTAAAATTGGAGTGATATCAGGTGTTCCCCAGGGAAGCGTCCCTGGACCTCTGCTGTTCCTGATCTATATAAATGACCTGGGTGACAATCTGAGCAGTTCTCTTAGGTTGTTCGCAGATGATGCTGTAATTTACCGTCTAGTAGGTTGTTCGCAGATGATGCTGTAATTTACCGTCTAGTAAGGTCATCCGAAGACCAGTATCAGTTGCAAAGCGATTTAGAAAAGATTGCTGTATGGTGTGGCAGGTGGCAGTTGACGCTAAATAACGAAAAGTGTGAGGTGATCCTCATGAGTTGCAAAAGAAATCCGTTGGAATTCGATTACTCGATAAATAGTACAATTCTCAAGGCTGTCAATTCAACTAAGTACCTGGGTGTTAAAATTACGAACAACTTCAATTGGAAAGACCACATAGATAATATTGTGGGGAAGGCGAGCCAAAGGTTGCGTTTCATTGGCAGGACACTTAGAAGATGCAACAATTCCACTAAAGAGACAGCTTACACTACACTCGTTCGTCCTCTGTTAGAAAATTGCTGCGCGGTGTGGAATCCTTACCAGATGGGATTGACGGAGGACATCGAAAGGGTGCAAAAAAGGGCAGCTCGTTTTGTATTATCACGTAATAGGGGAGAGAGTGTGGCAGATATGATACGCGATTTGGGATGGAAGTCATTAAAGCAAAGACGTTTTTCGTCGCGGCGAGACCTATTTACGAAATTTCAGTCACCAACTTTCTCTCCCGAATGGGAAAATATTTTGTTGAGCGCAACCTACATAGGTAGGAATGATCATCAAAATAAAATAAGAGGAGCTCGAACAGAAAGGTTTAGGTGTTCGTTTTTCCCGCGCGCTGTTCGGGAGATAGAGAGATAGAGAGATAGTATGATTGTGGTTCGATGAACCCTCTGCCAAGCACTTAAATGTGAACTGTAGATGTAGATGTCCCAGCCAGCACAACTTTTCATATTGAAGTCAGTTGCGGCTAATAACCACATATTGACAACTACATCACAGAGGCTTATTTGTGGCATCCATGTTTACTGAAACGTTTCTGCCTCTACCATCCCATGTCTACGCCCGTTCCGGTTTTCGCCAGTGATTGTGTTTATTTTGTGTGAGTCGTTACGTTTCGGCGCACACCACAATTGATGAACTACTGCATAGAACTCTTTTGTTTGTTTTCCTTGAATTTTCGTTCGGTAGAGCTTGATTTACTTCCCCATCCCTATCACGGAGTACCTGTATGACTTCCTCATTAATCATAATAACAATGATAACAACAGCTGTTGCCAGCTGCTGTGCAGTATTGTGTCATCTAGAGTCTCCTCTCGCCGCAAGTGGTGGGTCACAAGTTTCCCATTGTGGAATAACTTTTGGAATACGCCATCACACACTGTATGTCTAGTGCACGAAGTTTTCCAAAGCACAAGAACCTTCAAATATACTGTAGCTAGTGGGTGACAGGCACCTTACGCCTACGGCAGTGACAATTTGTGTGGATAGTTATCTCATGTGTTAGTCCAACATTACACCAGCGCTACAGGTGGAAGTGTGTGAGAACTATCTACCAGGCCGGCACGTGCACACGCATACCACAATTAGGCGTGCAGTGCGCTTGCCAATCGTGCTGCCCGCGCAGACCTCTTGGGCAGAGTCATTAAGAGGGAGCTACTGGTAGGAGTGAGGCGGTGAGGGCAGAGCGTGGTTTCTACTTGAGTACCACGGTCGCTAATAACTGCCACTAACACCCAAACCTTCAGATGTCAGACAGTCAGATCGGTACCGAACGTTGTGTGTCGATAGAATATCAACCATAACACCGATTTACTTCGTGCTGCGTGCTATCGTCCAGTAGAAGATGCGTAAACGGGAATTAAATGTATCACCAGAGGTACGTTGCACAGGAAAAGTGAGTAATATTGTGTCGTAGATCTCGCTTGAATGAGAAAGTACAGCACTCAAACCCACTGATGATATTTCCTTTTAATTGTTTGCGCGTGGAACTGTTATATGAGAGAACGTTTCCCTGACATGCAAAAGGACTTTTCGGAGTTAGTAGCAATATTCTTTTGGCACTCTAGTTTCGCTTCGTTAGCAGAACTTTACGTACTTATTAATGATGGTATTATTTGGTTTATAATTTATAATTATTATTACTATTACTTCCGCACGTGTAACAGTATTGTTTCTTTGTTTTTCTGTTCTGATTGTATGTTCTGCCAGACTAGAAATGTGCTCTATAGGTTTAGTACTTTCAAAGGAACGAAGCGAAAGCGGACTGCCAAGAGAACATTGCTGTAAACTTCAAACAGCCCTCTTACATGTCATGAACACGTTACCCCATATAACACTTTCACACATTAGAGTAAAAAAAAAATTGTCGTCCTTGGGGATTGAACCCGGGACCATTGCCTCCACCAACCTCCTCACGGAAGCAACATATGGTAGTTATTCACAGTTACGGTTTTGATGTACTCCAAGTTACCAACCTCTGAGACGTCTTCCCTCGATTCTAGGTGGAATAAAGCACAGGGTGAAACAACAGTTTGCAGACTTCTTGTAAAATCCAATGACATATTGATATGAGTTCAACAGTGAACACTAAGAGTGTTAAGCCGATCTCTGCAGAACATTGCAGTAATTCGTGACAATGCGGCTGTTAGTCCAGTGAAGTCGGCTCTTCGTCGTTACCAATATTTGGGCGTTGCATTTTCTCCATTACGGCGGATTCTCCGGCATGACCTCCAAAAATACCCTCACGGAATTGAGTTAACGCAGTAGTTGAAAGCAGCTGATCACGAGAAAAGGCGACAGTTTGTTGACTTGCTTCTGAGAAGACGACGGGACGACTACGGTGATCTTTAGTGATGAAGCGAACCTCCACTTAAATGGATTCGTGAATAAATAAAACTGCCGTATTTAGGATCCTGTGCACGGTGTGAGAGAGGACACCAAAGTGGGTGACGGTTAGGCGTGGCTTTTGAGTGGACAACATCATCAACTCTTTTAAGATGAGGCAGGAAAAGCTGCGACAGTTAATGAAAACCGATTGCGTCCGATGAAATGAGATTTTTTGTTGTATCATTTCAATGCAGTGGACGTGCAGACGTTGTGGTTTCAGCAGGACAGAGCCACCTGACACACATTCTTTGAAATAAAACTTCTTCCAGGAGTGCTAGCCTCGCAAGTTTCGCAGGAGAAGTTCCGCGAAGTTTGGAAGGTAGGAGACGAGATGCTGGTGGAAGTAAAGCTGTGAGGAGAGATCGTGAGTTGTGCTTCGGTAGCTCAGTCGCTGGAGCATTTGCCCGCGAAAGGCAAAGGTTCCGAGTGCGAGTTTCGGTCCTGCATACACTCTCTATTTCCCACGAAGTTTCATTTCAGCACCCACTCCACTGCAGGGTCAAAATTTCATTCTCGATCCTTTAAAATAATTAAGTTGCTCCAAAAGCAGTTTCCGGATCGCCTCATATCGCGTAATAGTGACCAGCAATAGCCACCAAGGTCATGTGACTTAACTGCTCCTTCCGGATTTTTTTTTTTTTTTTTTTTTTTCCTTTGGAGGTATCTTAAATAGCTGATGCATGCCCATACACAACGAAATATTCCCAACTTAAAGGAGGAAATTCGGTGTGTTGTGGCGAATGACAATGCCGGCTCGCATATGGCAAAGGTTTCTACTCCTTGTCTTCATGCTAACCAGACCCCAACTTGGCCATAAAGGTCGTCAGATCTCTCACCACTTGAGAACGTTTGGAGCAGTTTGAGCAAGGCCCTCCAACCAGCGAGATTTTGACGCTCCGACGCGTTAATTGGACAGAATTTTCACGCTATACCCCAGCATGACATCCAAGAGCTCAATCAAACATTGTCAACCCAAATAGGTGCTTGTAGAGTGCCAGAGGTGTACCACGCGTGACTGACTTGGTCAATTTGTGGAGTTCTTTTTCTTTAATAAAAACTTTTAATCACTCCGTATGCATACTCCTGGGTATTTTATAGGAGTAATTGCTTCCAGTGATTGTTCTGTAATCGTTTAATCATACAACAATGAGTCTTTATGTATGAGCAATACGTTACATTTATTTATGTTGAGAGCCAATTTCCACTCCCCGCACCAACCGCCGATCCACTGCATGCCTTCTTGCATTTCGCTACAATTTTCTAGCGTGGCCAGTTCTGTGCATAAAACAGCATCGTCCGACAGAGGCCCCGTGGAACTTACAATGTTCTCTACTACCGGTACATCATTTTAATGTATTATACTTTCCACAAAGTATTTCGCAGGATTATATCTCCGTAATAAAGTGAATTTGTGTCTATTAATAAAGTGCGAAGGATATGAATGAACAATTTTTGGCTACCAGAATGAGTTTTTCACTCTGCAGCGGAGTGTGCGCTGATATGAAACTTCCTGGCAGATTAAAACTGTGTGCCGGACCGAGACGAACTCGGGACCTTTGCCTTTCGCTGGCAAGTGCTCTACCATCTGAGATTTTTGGTTAATCTGTGGCACTGTCTTTTAGCGGTCTCAAGCTGGTTTCCCAGTCTTATTTATATACCATATACTGTATTTGAAATGCCAAAAGATATTTGAGATAGTCTATTAAGTGGGACACTTTGATCCTAACCCGTGACAAAACAGTCTTCAAACAACGGACCTTTATGAGTCATGTCTTTAGAGCATAATAGCTAACCACCGGAGACTCTTGGACACGTATCCTTTCGCCGATCGTTCACCTCAGAGGTCAGTGGCTAGGACCTGAAGCAGCTCCTAGTGCCAAGGCGCCACAACCGGTTTTTATGTGCATTTCAGATGGCGCTCATCAACATTCTGGGGTCTTCTCTTAGCTCAAGGTTGCCGCCTTCAAGTTGACTCCCGAAGTACTTATCATTCCCCGCATCTCGCGAGACAGCGGAAAATATGGGGGGCGCGCGGCTGCCAAGGTGAGGCGGCCGCGGTCTCCAGGACTCCAGCGGGGGTGAAGGACTGTTTACAGAGTGAGCGACGGAGCGGAGAGGTGTGTGCGGCAGATGGCCTCCTGTTATCTCGTTTCTTCCCGGACCTCACACACCGTCTTGTGAACCATTAAAAATAACTCAGGTTAACATTAACGGCCTGGAGAACAGTGCTCGCACAAAGTTAGAAATACTTTCTAAGTCAGAGGCAATAATTTGAAACAACCGCTGAAACACACCGAGTCAAAGTCATGTTTAATTCTGAAAGTTTTGAGCTGCACCCTCGGTATTATGCGAACGTGCAAAAGTCATTCAGTCCGGAACCGCGCTGCTGTTACGGTCGCAGGTTCGAATCCTGCCTCGGGGATGGATGTGTGTGATGTCCTTAGGTTAGCTAGGTTTAAGTAGTTCTAAATTCTAGGGGACTGATGACCTCAAATGTTAAGTCCCATAGTGCTTAGAGCCATTTGAACCATTTTTTGCAATAGTCAGATTTTGCTGAATGCGGTTACCTGTCTCTTTCTTTTTTTCTCAAACTGGATGCTCTCGAATCTGTAGTTCGTAACTTATTTTTTTTTTATTTCTTTATTTTGGTTTTGGGCTACAAAGACCATGTAGCCAACAACGCTTACGAAGTGCCAAAAAAGCATAATCGCAAAAAACAGAATAGCACAAAATTACGAAGTTAGCATAAAAACACACTCGTAAAGTAAAATTAGACACGTACCAGGTAGGTGGCGGCAGTGATGACAATGAGATTGGAGCAGAATCACAAACAGCATTATACAGCAACATGCATATGCCTTTATAGTTAAAGACAAAACGTGAAAGGGCAAACACCGCACTTCATACAATAAATACGACAATACCTGAAGAACAAAATTGCAAATAACATCATATAGCAATTTGAGAAGTGTAGCATATACAAAAACAGACATACTTAAAATAAAACCCCAAATTACAAACACAATACAACCAACGGTATGCACAATAATGGCAGTAGAACAGTGACATAAAACGCACAAGAGAGCAATAACGGAAATTTAATGTTCAAATAGAGACCTGTGCGCAAATTAAAACACAAAATTACGCAGCCGGTTACGAACCGGACCGATGCCATGTGAAAGTGAAGAGCTCGGCAGCTCATCAATTAAATTTGGAAGCTGGTTGCCTTCAAGTAGTCTGTGAGCAAGTTATATTTATTAAAACGATGTAGTGAAACAGGAACAGTGGTGGGGAGGGGGTAGTCTCTCGAAACCAGTTTCCCATACAAGTCTGATTGTGCACTAGTGTATTTGGAGCATGTGGTTAAGATCCGCTACTGCCGATGTGTCCTTTTGCAGTGTCCAGACGTGGTAATGTTCAACCGATATGGGCGCCCGGGGTAGCACCCGTGTCCCAGACTCATGCGAAAGATATGACGTATATGAAGCTGCACCGAGGTGAACCATAGTCGAGATGTTCGGTTGTATGGCCGACAGGTGCCGCCCCTAAAGTGCTGAGAGACATGAGTTCACACCTTCCACGTCTTTCACAGTAAAGCAAACAACGTCTGGTGTTCTCCAAGGAAGCCTAGTAGGTCCTCCAATGTTTTTAATATAGATAAACGGTTTATAAGACTGGATGAGCAGCACCGTTAGATTTTTTAGGTGATGATGATGCTGTGTATAGGCAAGTGTCATCATTGAACGATCGTAAGAAATTGCAAGTACACTTGACTAAAATTTCCAGTTGGTATAATCAATGGCACCTCTCATTAAATGAGGACTAGTGTAAGAAGCTGCCTATAACAAAGACAGACAGTATTTCTTTACAAGATTAGTAGTGAACGCCGTGGAAACACCACATCTTCACCGAAGAAGACGAAGTGAATATTCCAGAATTTGAATCAAGAACTGCTGTCAACATGAGTAACTTATAAGTAGATATCCTCGGTGTACTAAACCAGTTAAAATCATTTAATAAAGCCAAGGCCTCCGTTACAGATTGTATACCAGTTCGGTTCCTTTCAAAGTGTGATGATACAATAGCTCCATACTTACCAATCATATACAACCGCTCGCTGGGCAAAAAATCCGTACCTAAAGACTGGAAAGTTTCATAGGTCACACAAATACACAAGAGAAGAAATACGAGTAATTCACTGAATTACAGACCCGTGTCACTGACGTCGATTTGGAGCAGAATTTTGAAAAATATACTGTGTTCGAACAGTATGAGTTACGTCGAAAGAAACGATACGTTGATATATAGGCAGCATGGATTCAGAAAATACCGTTCTTGTGAGATACAATAGCTCTTTATTTTCGGGAAGTAATGAATACTATCGGTAGGGGATGTCAAATTGATTCCACATTTTTAGATTTCCAGAAACCTTTTGACACAGTTCCTCACAAGCGACTTCTAATCCATTTACATGTCTAATTAGTAGCGTTCTCAGTTCAGCGACAGGATTTGTTATTTCCTGTTAGTAAAGCGACACTCGTAGTAATTGACGGATAGTCATCGAGTAAAGGAGAAGTAACATCTGGCGTTCTCCAAGCAATTGCTATAGGCCATCTGCTGTTCCTAATCTATACGGCTTGTTTCCGTACGGCGGGCAATAATGTAACAGGATATAGAGGATGCTCCACTGAACAATTTGAGTTAGAGAAACTTGATCGGAGAAGCCATCTTATGGAGACAATAGAAATAAAATCACATTACTGTGCAATTTTTTATTTACGTTAGTTAATAGTTAACTGCAAATACCATCACTGACACAATGATCGAAAGAAATAAACACTCGTCGTGACGGGTGATGCCTTTTAGGAAATCGTTCCCTGTACAGCTTTTCAGCAGCGAGTGCACTGCAACGTACTTACCCATACACGAGGTGCGTGCCAGTGAGTTCTGCGAAACTGGACTCGTACTGCTCCATCGTATTGTACTGTACGTCTCTGAATAGCACTGAGCAATGAATGAGTCTATCGTTGATTCATAGCACGTTCTGTCATGGGACAATGTAAATACAATCGAGCCACCTTATTGACAAGGAAAGTAAACAAAATCTGCATCGTGACTTCTTAGTAATCAGGCTCGTCCTCCTTGTTTCCTAGCAGGAAATAAAGAACGTGCATGTATGTAAACAGCACGTTACGTGCAGACTTGCACGCATGTTAGTTGCAAATAAACTGGAAAACAGTAACGCTAGACAAAGTGGTAGACAACATTACTTCCATAGCTCATTAAGCTGGCTTCTCCGACCCCGGGTTCCCGACGTCAAATTGTTCAGTGCAGCATTCTCTATGTCCTGTCACAGTTTTGCACACTATTAGGGAAACACACTCTATAAATATTTAGGAGACAACCTGAGCAGCCATCATAGATTATTTGCATATGATGCTGTCATTTACAGTCTAGCAAAGTCATCAAATGGTCAAAGTTAATTGCGAAATAATTTAGACGACATATCTGTATGGTTCTAAAACTAGCAGTTGGCTCTAAATAATAAAAAGTGGGAGATCACCCACATGGGTACTAACAGGAATCCGTTAAATTTCGGTTACACGATAAATCGCACCAATCTAAAGGATAGGAATTCAACTAAATATTTAGGGATAACAATTACGAACAACTTTAAGTTGGAACATTCACATAGATAATCTTGTGGGAGAGACGAAGCAAAGGCTGCATTTTTTAGACCGAACTCTTAGAAGATACAACGAACCCACTAAAGAGATTACCAAGACTAATGGGAAAGATTGACACGGATATGATACGAGAATTGGGATGAGAGTCATTAAAACAAAAGCGTTTCTCGTTGCGGCGAGATCTTTTCACAAAATTCCAGTCTCCCACGTTCTCCTCCGAATGCGAAAATACTTTGCTGGCGGCCATTTACATGGGAAGCAATGATCATCACAATAAAGTAAGAGAAATCAGAGCTTTTACGGAAAGATTTAAGGGTTTATTTTTTCCATGGACTCTAAGGGAGTGGATCAGTAGAGAAATAGAGTCACAGTGGTTCAATGAACCCTGTGCTGAACACTTAGCATGTGTTGAGAAATGGGGTGTCGACTTGAGAAATAATATGTATGATGGACCTATGCATATTACAAAAGGTGGGAATTGGTACTTAGCAGCTTGTGTGATCACCACCAACGGCAATGGACGCTCTGGACGTGCTCCCATGGTGATCACAGGGTTGGTAAGGAGTTCTTCTTGTAGAGCGTTTCATTCCTCCACCAGCGCGGCTGACAACTGCTGGATGGTTGCTTTGCATGTGGACGAACTGCAGTACGTCTCCCAAATGCACGTCACACGTGATCAGTCGGATTCAAGTAGTTCGAACGGACAGCTTAGTCCATTCGTCGGATACCCTCTCGTTCCAAGAGCTTTTCCACCTGTGCTGTTCGAAGCGGTCGCGCATTGTCATCCATAAAAGTCTGAGCAGAACGCACCTCTGTAAAGGCGCATATGGGGAAGGAGTACAGTGTCATAATAGCACTGGCCGGTGAGTGTACCATGTCAAAATATTTGGAGGTCAGTACGCCCACGCAACATTACGCCTCCCTACGTAGTAACACCTGGAGCAACAAACGATCATCTTCGACAATGCTGGACATACCCTCAAACAGCGAGAAGTGGGATCGCGTATTGCACCCAGAAACGTCGAACATGGTCGACTTGGTGGTCAAGTTGTTATGGTATAGGGAGTGTTGAGCCGTGCTGGCCCCGGCTAATGCGTTGGTTTAAACCTTGACTGTTACTCTGCGTTTGGTTTCCCGCGGTCATTGAGGTTATGCCGTGGTTCTTCCTCTTTCTACGTGTGGCAGCAGCGGTGTGTATCTATATTCTCACCTTGTACTGTCTTTGGTCTGGTGCTTATAGTTTCCGGCTAGCCGGTGTGCGGCAGTCGGTTGGTTGGTGTGAAACAGCCAGGAAATCTCTGCGGGGTGCGGAGGGCCGGGGCCACTGGCGGTCTCTACGCAGTGTCGGAGTGTGTGGGAGTTGTTCCGATTGCTACGAGGTTCGTGACTCACCGACCCAGGACATCAAAGTTGAGTGGTGATTTAATTACCGAAGCCAGTCTGTTCACATTGTGCCGTTGGTTTTCATGGTTGGCTGTTGGTGGTATTCCCGTGTGCAACAGCGAGTGTTCGGGTTGGTGAAAGTTTGGCCACCATCCGGCGCAGTTTAACTGTATTTTGATTATTTGAAGTCCAAGTGCACCAGCGGAATTTTCTGCCTTGTGACCGTTAGCGTTCCGGTTACCTGCCCTGGCTGCTGACGTAAAATGCAGGCAGTGTCCTTTCCTAACCGTGTTGTCGCTGTCCAACACGTGTGTGTAGTTTTGACAGCTTATGCATACTTGGTTGTGGGCTGCTACGCCTTTTACGTTTTGGTATTGGAGTTCCTTGTGTACTGGTCGGGTGGAAAGAAAGTCGTCTTGTCGGTGGGCCCGTTGACTATCTCTTGGGTGGGTTCCCGGCGGATCGGATACAGTTGGGCCGACTACCTGTCTCCCCTAAGCGAACGTTAATATTTGAAGTGCAGACCGACCCCCCGGAAACTTCTGAGCGCTTATGGTTTATATGCTTTTAGTTGGGTTTTAAATAATGGGCCTTCAGCCGTTTTAAAATTGAAAGTTCCTTACTTGTCAAGTCTTGCATTGCTTGGGCCTTCAGCTCCATTTAAAATATTTTATCCTGGATAAAGCTTTGGGCCTTCTGCCTTTTGAAAATTTATTGTAATTGTGTTTTTCAATTATGGTGCTTCAGCCGTCTTAAAATTTAAATTCCTTACTTGTTAAATCTTAAATTGTATGGTCCTTCAGCCTCATTTAAAAAAAAATTATTTAAGGATAAAGCCTTGGGCTTTCTGCCTTGTAAAAATTTATTGTAGTTGTGTTTTGAATCAGGGGCCTTCAGCCGTTTTAAAAGTAAAATTCCTTATTGTTAAGTCTTGGATTGTTTGGGCTTTCAGCCTCATTTGAAATATTATTTAAGGATGAAACCTTGCGCTTTCTGCCTTTTGAAAATTTATTGTAGTTCTGTTTTAAATCATGGGCCTTCAGCCGTTTTAAAAATTAAAGAGGTTGTTCCCTTAAGCCATAAGATTGTGTGACATGTTCAGTCGATAGTTAAAGTCGGAAATTTGCGCTGTAATGTTTGGGCAACTAACTAAAGTTATATGTGTTCCAGTGTAACTGACAGGCGGTCATTTTTGGCCCCTTTCCACAGTTCCAACTACCTGTTCTGTCCCGCGGATTTAACCAGGCGTCTCAGGGAGACATAATGGTGCATGGGCGTAGTGACCTCCAGCTTTGTCCAAAGAGATACACCAAAGATACGAGGGGTATTTCGTAAATAATGCACACAATCTTTTTAACTTATACTTTTTTAAAAGATATCTTTACAGTCCTTCAGTATAGCCTCCCTGTTCCTCTGTGGCTGAATCCCAACGTCTCTGAACCTCAATTATTCCATCCAGGACACCACTTCTGTTCATCTGTCGAATGCCTCGGGTAACGGTGGTGGAAGCTCTTCCAGAGAGAGATGACGACGTCCACTTACAGGTTTTCTCAACTTCGGGAACAAGTCGAAGTCTGGTGGACTCATGTTCGGACTGTACGGAGTGTGTGGCAACACTTCCGATCCGTACTCGCACAGTTTTTTGGCTACAGCATTGCCGATATGCGGACGAGGATTGTCGTGGAGAATGAGTGGCCCAGCCTCGAGCAGGTGAGGTCGGGTTTTGTACATTTTTCAGCGAAGGTTTTACACGAAGTTATGGTAATACACTGCTGTGACACTCGTTCCACAAGGGACTCTGTCTGTCATGATGATCCCTTAGTGATCATAAGTAAAAATCATCATTTGCTTGAGCTTTGATTGACAGAAGCGAAATTTCTTTGGACGTGGAGAATATGAAGCTTTCCACTAATTGGACTGTGATTTCAACTCCGGTTCAAAGTCTCTAATCCACGTTTCATCAGTAGAGAGAATTCGACACAAGAATCCTTGATCTTCACGGTCAAATCGTTGTTTCAGCGAGGTTGCAATGTCCAGGCGTTTCTGCTTCTCTTCAGCAGTCGAACAGTCTGGGACCCATCTCGCAGAAATTTTTCTCTTCTTCAGATCATTTGTCAGAATTCGGAATACTGGTGTTGGGGGGAATTGTCGTGGCTTCTGAGTCCCTCACAAGTCGCACTCCGATCTTCTTCAAGAGCATCTGACAGAACTTTCACACTTCGTTCATCTGTTGACGCCTTTGGGCTTACTGATCTTGGATTATCGTCTGTGCTGATACGAACACCACAAAGACGATTAACCCAGCGTGAAACTGTACTACAGTCCACTGTAAACTCACCACAAACTTCACTTAGCGCACTATGGATTTCTGTCGGGGTTTTGCCGCGTTAAGTTTCGATCTTGTGCTCTGGTCTTCAACAGTTACAGTAACCGAGACCCCTAGAGGGTCCATTTCTACCTCTCGCCAGTTTTGTGTTAGAGTACACAGCGAAAAAACAAAAACACGTGCTTCTTCCTCAAGCTCCCAGCTACATCTGACGTAATTTTCATTGTTGATGCTTCAAACAATCCGCAGTAACACTAACCCTTGCATTATTTATGCAATGTCCCTCGTATGTTTCCAGGTAATTTTAGTATCTTTCTGCTGCCTTTTCGATTGTTCTTCGTCAGGTTTGCGACACGCACTTGTCTCAAATGCTGGGCGGGCCAGCATCTGTTTTGATCTCGTCTGCCTCGCCAAATAACAGCGCCTCGGAAACAAAGCACCTGTGGGGAAAGCTAATATGTATGCAGGGCGGCAAGCGGCTGGAATTGGTGAGGCCTTCAAGCACGCGCGGACACCGACAAAGGAGCGGAAATGTGGCGCGAAGAGAGGCGCAGCCCACGCCGCTGCTCCCGGAGGCGTGCGGGCTGAATGGCAAGCAGCGCTCTCACCTTAACTGACTGATCAGCATATCGCGTCGTAAATGTGCTGCGCGACATTGCACATAATACCACAAGTGGTTACTCGAAAGCTCAGGGAGTCACTCGGCCGAGTACAACTCCACTGCATCCTTCGGTATTTTTGCAACTGGCTACGATTGAGTGTACCGAGTTACCGGAAAAGGCGACAGTTCAGAAGCAGCTAAACCGAAACGATCTAGGGTAGCGTACAACTCATCGTTACTATGACATGTGATTATGTTGCCCTAATAACGATCGGGTGTAAATCAACATAATTATATAGATTAATTTTGATTAGTTAGTCGGAGGTCTTACTAATTACGAAACTGCAGTTTTGTGGAAATTCAGTTATTGCGTGAACTAATACTGTCGACCGTCCTACAGTGGACAATAGTTATGACACTGATTGACTCTGAACGTACATAACACTTAATTATAAAAAAAATATATAACAGTTTTGGGAAGCAGCGGACTTGTCACCAATGTAGAATCAGTGAAAACAGTCTAGTTAGCGATGGTTGTTTTACTAAAATGACTGGTTTCGGCTAATCTTCGACCATGTTCAGAATAGCACCATCAGCTGATGCTGACGATGTCCAGAACAGGCCGGCCGGGGTGGCCGAGCGGCTCTAGGCGCTACAGTCTGGAACCGTGCGACCGCTACTGTCGCAGGTTCGAATCCTGCCTCGGGCATGGGTGTGTGTGATGTCCTTAAGTTAGTTAGATTTAAGTAGTTCTAAGTTCTAGGGGACTGATGACCTCAGAAGTTAAGGCCCATAGTGCTCAGAGCCATAATCTTCTTTTTTCCAGAACAATCAGTAGACCTCAATCGCTGAAACAGCAGTCTTCACGTTCCCACTTGACTATCACATCGAGAACAGTCGACCTGGGGATGTTTAGAAGTGTGGAAATCTCGTGTACAGATGTATGACACAAGTGACACCCAATCACATGACCACGCTCGAAGTCCGTTGTAAGCAGGCTGTTTAGGTTTTTATGTTGGTAACGCCACGTAGCGCTCTGTATGAAAATCACTGACTGTGCTGTGTGCAATTGTGGCTGGTTGGCATTGTTGGAATATTCGCTATTGTGGTGTTGGGCAGTTGGCTGTGAACAGCGCGTAGCGTTGTGCAGTTGGAGGTGAGCCGCCAGCAGTGGTGGATGTGGGGAGAGAGATGGAAGAATTTTGAGAGCGGACGATCTGGACGTGTGTCCCATCAGAAAGGGTAAATTTGTAATACTGGATATCATGAACTGATATATATGATGACTATTGAACATTATTAAGGTAAATACATTGTTTGTTCTCTATAAAAATCTTTCATTTGCTAACTATGCCTATCAGTAGTTAGTGCCTTCAGTAGTTAGAATCTTTTATTTAGCTGGCAGTATTGGCGCTCGCTGTATTGCAATAGTTCGAGTAACGAAGATTTTTGTGAGGTAAGTGATTCATGAAAGGTATAGGTTATTGTTAGTCATGGCCATTCTTTTGTAGGGATTATTGAAAGTCAGATCGCGTTGCGCTAAAAATATTGTGTGTCAGTTCAGTTTTGATCAGAATAAGTAAAGAGAGAAATTTTTGAGTTCGTTGAGCTTTGCTCAGCTGTTTGAAAATCAAATAACGTAGAGATTTTCCTGCACTCTCATTTATAAATTTTTCTAAGGGGATGTTTCACCGTGAGTTCCGCAGAGCGCCCCGTTCTGCCCTCTCACTATGTCTAATGACTACAGAGGTCGCTGATATGGAGTGCCTGGCATTAGGTGGCAGCACAATGCACCTAATATGAAAAACATACGTTTTCGGGGGTGTCCGGATACTTTTGATCACATAGTGTACCTTGGAAGCAAAAAAACATATGATTGACGAAGCAAATTAGAAAGCAGGCTAGCACAGGCAAAGATATGTATGTCACATCAGGCTTTAAACTAGGAAATAAACTTTTGAGAATGTACAAGGGTCACTCCAAAATATATGCATACTTTTTTTAAAAATCCATCTTTTATTCTACATGTTTGAAAGTTTTACAGTGTGTAGATACATCCTTTAGGAATAATATTTTCATTTCTCCACATAATTTCCATCCCTCTCAACTGCCTTGCGCCATCTTGGAACCAGCGCCTGTATACCCGCAGAGTAAAATTCTGCACCAACCTGTTGGAGCCACTGTTTGGCAGCGTGAACAAGGGAGTCATCATCTGCAAACCTTGTTCCACGAAGAGAGTCTTTCAGTTTCCCAAAGAGATGATAGTCACATGGAGCCAGGTCAGGACTGTACAGCGGGTGTTTCAGTGTTGTCCATCCGAGTTTTGTGATCGCTTCCATGGTCTTTTGACTGACATGTGGCCGTGCATTGTCGTGCAACAGCAAAACATCCACCTTTTGCCGATGTGGTCGAACACGGCTCAGTCGAGCTTGAAGTTTCTTCAGTGTCGTCACATATGCATCAGAATTTATGATGATTCCATTTGGCATCATGTCCACAAGCAAGAGTCCTTCGGAATCGAAAAACACTGTAGCCATAACTTTTCCAGCGGAAGGTATGGTTTTGAATTTTTTTTCTTGGGTGAATTTGCATGATGCCACTCAATTTATTGCCTCTTCATCTCTGGTGAAAAATGATGGAGCCATGTTTCATCACCTGTCACAATTCTTCTAAGAAATTCATCTCCTCCATTCTCGTACTGTTCCAAAAGTTCGCTGCATACCGTTTTTATTGTTTCTTTGAAAGCCACTGTCAACCTCCTGGGAACCCACCTGGCACAAACCTTCTTTAACGCCAACACTTTCAGTATTCTGCAGACACTTCCTTCCCCTAACCCATCGTAGCGTGACAATTCGTTCAGTGTGATGCGTCTGTCAGCAGTCACCAATTCGTTAACTCTCTGTACATTGTCTGGAGTGTGTGCAGTACGAAGCCTGCCGCTGCGAGGACAATCCTCAATATTGCCGTGCCCGCTTTCATCATGCAATCTGCTTGCCCACCGACTAACTGTACTGCATGCGACAGCAGAATCTCCATACACCTTTTTCAAACTCTTGTGGATGTTTCCCACTGTCTCGTTTTCACAGCACAGGAATTCAATGACAGTACGTTGCTTCTGACGAACGTCAAGTGTAGCAGCCATTTTGAAAACGTGCTGCCGGCCGGAGTGGCCGAGCGGTTCTAGGAGCTACAGTCTGGAACCGCGCGACCGCTACGATCGCAGGTTCGAATCCTGCCTCGGGCATGAATGTGTGTGATGTCCTTAGGTTAGTTAGGTTTAAGTAGTTCTAAGTTCTAGGGGACTGATGACCTCAGATGTTAAGTCCCATAGTGCTCAGAGCCATTTGAACCATTTTTCTGAAGACATGCTGTGACGGCACCACTCACAGGAAGAAGTTGAACTAAGTTTTAAAACAAGCGGGAAGGATGTATCTAAACGCTATAAAACTTTCAAACAAGCAGAATGAGAACTGTATTTTTACAAAAATAGTATGCATTTCTTTTGGAGTGACCCTCATACGTTTGGAGCACAGCATTCTATGATAGTGAATCATGGTCTGCGGGAAAACCGGAAAAGAAGAGGAGCTAAGCATTTGAGACGTGGTGCTAGAGACGATTGTTGAAAATGAGGTAGGCTGATAGGATAATGAATGAGGTGTTTCTCCGCAGAATCGGCGAAGAAAGGGACATATGGAAAACACTGACAAGAAGACACGTGTTACATCAGGGCAGGTGACAGTTGAAGTGGTCACTGTAGCAAGCATCTACTAATACCTGTATTGCTGGCGCCTGTTTGGATCACAAGCGAGGTAGGTTACTCGTACACGTCGGTCAGGGGCCTGAAGATGGCGTAGTAAAACGCTGAAACTGGTTGCCAAATAAAATAAGGTTGAAATTTGACGGCTGAAAAGTGTTTGACAGCCTCAGGGATTAACCTACGTAGTATGAGAGAGAGATGTTGAGGGTAAAAATTTTAGAAGAAGACAGAGATTCGAATACAGCTAGGGGATGGGGTATAAGTGTTACGGTGACACGAAGGGATTGACACAAGAGGGGAGTTCATGACGGGCCGCATCAAAACAATAAAAAGCCCTGGCGAAGAAGCAGATTCCTTGTACAGCTAAGGACGACGCGGGACAGAGGTTATGTGACTCACCACGGATCTGTCGTCGAGAATGTCAAATAATTCCCCGCACCTGACCACCTCATTCTGCGACCGTGACCAAACAAGAGGCACCCTTGACAGGAAGCTGTACCACGAATCCTGTTCGGCGTGACTTTCTCTCCTTCGCTTACTTCTCCTCTTAAAGGAACGCTATTTCGGACGAGGTCGGTAGGCAGACAGACGTACAGCCTGGCCCGTCACCGCTAACCGCATCGGCGGGTCGCGCCACAGTAAACAATGGTCAGGCCGTCCGGTCCGCCTTGGAGGGAGTCCCGCCTGTAGCTTCTTCCCAGCGCTGCGGTCCGGCCTTGGGCCGGAGGGTCTCGAGTTCAAGTCGAGTGGGCCCACTCCTCGCAGCCATGGGCCACTAACCGCGCGCCCTCTTCACCTTGTCGCTGTCACCCATCCGATCGAACGCCAGCTACACTCTGCAGGTGACTAATGCCTTCTCAAAGCGCGACGTAGCGCCGCAGGACATTTTACGGAAATTGTACGGCTTTCTAGGCACAGTTACCTGATCTCACCAAGACATATTATCTGAGCCAACATTTCCCAGATTCGAGTCCTCGTAGTGTGGTCCTGCTGCTGTAGAGATGTGTGTTTTTTTTTTTTTTTTTTTTTTTTTTTTAGAATAGCTATTCGGAGCCTTTTCAGTAGTTGGAGGGGCAACAGTCTGGATGATTGACTGAACTGGCCTTGTAACACTAACCAAAACGGCCTTGCTGTGCTGGTACTGCGAACGGCTGAAAGCAAGGGAAAACTGCAGCCGTAATTTTTCCCGAGGGCATAACAGGCATCAAGGGATCACCAATTTAGTACTGAGGGGCAGCGTGGAGGTTAAAAATCGTAGAGAGAGACCAAGAGATGAATACACTAAGTAGATTCAGCAGGATGTAGGTTGCAGTAGGTACTGGGAAATGGAGAAGCTTGCACAGGATAGGGTAGCATGGAGAGCTGCATCAATCGAGTCTCAGGACTAAAGACCACAACAACAACAACCTGATCTCTCCAAGACATATTATCTGAGCCAACATTTCCCGGGTTCGAGTCTTCGTAGTGTGGTCCTGCTGCTGTAGAGATGTTCGTTTCTTTAGAATAGCTATTCGGTACAAATCCATGATAGGTCTTAAGTACTTGCAGCTGTGGTCTTCAACCCGAAGACTGGTTTGACGCGGCTTTCCATTCTAGTCTATCTAGCAGATCTATTCAACTCCGAATAACAACGGCAACCTGCATCCTTCTGAATCTACTTACTGTATTCATCTCTTGGTCTCACTCTACGGTTTTTACGCACCAGTACTAAATTGGTGATCGATTGATGTCTCAGTACGTATCCTATCAACCGATTCCTTCATCTAGTCAGGTTGTGCCACAAATTTTTCTTTTCGTCAATTCTATTCAGTACCTCCTCATTAGTTACATCTAATCTTCCTCTCTTTCAAATTAGGTGACAGGGGAAAAATAAAGGGAGCGAAAGGCTATTTACAATTGGTACAGAAACCAGATGGCAGCTATAAGAGTCGAGGGGCATGAAAGGGAAGCAGCGGTTGGGAAGGAAGTGAGATAGGATTGTAGCCTCTGCCCGATGTTACTCAATCTGTATATTGAGCAAGCATTAAAGGAAACAAAAGAAAAATTCGGAGTAGGTATTAAACTCCATGGAGAAGAAATAAAAACTTTGAGGTTCGTCGATATTGTAATTCTGTCCGAGACAGCAAAGGACTTGGAAGAGCAGTTGAACGGAATGGACAGTGTCTTGAAAGAAGGATATAAGATGAACATCAACAAAAGCAAAACGAGGATAATGGAATGTAGTCGAATTAAGTCAGGTGATGCTGAGGGAATTAGATTAGGAAATGAGACACTTAACGTAGTAAAGGAGTTTTGCTATTTGGGGAGCAAAATAACTGATGATGGTGGAAGTAGAGAAGATATAAAATGTAGACTGGCAATGGCAAGGAAAGCGCTTCTGAAGAAGAGAAATTTGTTAACAGCGAATATAGATTTAAGTGTCAGGAAGTCGTTTCTGAAAGTATTTGTATGGAGTGTAGCCATGTATGGAAGTGAAACGTGGACGATAAATAGTTTAGACAAGAAGAGAATAGAAGCTTTTCAAATGTGGTGCTACAGAAGAATGCTGAAGATTAGATGGATAGATCACACAACTGATGAGGAGGTATTGAATAGAATTGGGGAGAAGAGGAGTTTGTGGCACAACTTGACAAGAAGAAGGGACCAGTTGGTAAGACATGTTCTGAGGCATCAAGGGATCACAAATTTAGCATTGGAGGGCAGCGTGGAGGGTAAAAATCATAGAGGGAGACCAAGGGATGAATATACTAAGCAGATTCAGAAGGATGTAGGTTCCAGTAAGTACTGGGAGATGAAGAAGCTTGCACAGGATAGGGTAGCATGGAGAGCTGCCTCAAACCAGTCTCAGGACTGAAGACCACAACAACAACAACAATCTTCAGCATTCTTGTGAAGCGCGTCATTTCAAAAGCGTTAATTTATAAAATGACTTTTATCTTACTAATATGAATATTTATATATGTGTTTGGAGAGAGAGAGAGAGAGAGAGAGAGAGAGAGAGATTTTTGATTGAGATTTTTACTTTAAGTCCCAACTGGTACCTGAATTTTGGTTGCTGCCTCCATGCATGATCAGCTTCTGCACCAGTTGGTGACGTATTATAATTTGGTGGAAGTTATTGTTCTTTGAGGTTTAAAATGCGACTCTGTTAGTTACTTGGCCGTATTGCGGATAGCTTTGAGCCCAAGTTTGCGTAGCTTTTCATACCTAAGGGACCACTGTTCTATGTAAATAAGATCAAACAGCAATCTGCTTTTCGTGAGAAAAGGAGATTGCTTGGAACACAACCTTCCTTCAAACTACACGTCCTGCTACATCAAAATTGGTCAGTGGAGTTCAGCACCATACTATTGTACTAGAACATAATCCAATTACTGTAATTAAGAAATAATGAGAGGCTGTTACTTATTGAATGAAAACAATAGAGAATGTATTTCTTTTCCTGTGTTTTAGTGAACTTTGTACACTTACAATTCTGTCGATTGATAGACGGCGACGACAATGAAGTTCACCTCCTTTTCCAAAAACAAGATTTTTTTTTATTCTTCATGTTGTGTTGGCAGAAGAGCCAACACCGTGTTACAACTGGAGGCCGAAATGCACGCGTTTTAGCTCGCGCAGACTGGCGTGAGTAGGGAAGAACTACACTGGCGTGAGGTCTGGAACATGACAAGGAATGAGAGTTAAGAAATCGGACATAATTAGTTTGATACTTAACTTTAATCCATTAATGAGGAACGTCGCTCTTGACGGTACATGATTCAATATTATCTGTTCAGAAGACACATAGTAACTGAATATGGCGCCTTGGCAGGTCGTAGCAAATGACGTAGCTGAAGGCTATGCTAAACTGTCGTCTCTGTAATTGAGGGCGTATGTAGACAGGGAACCATCGCTAGCAAAGTCGGCTGTACAACTGGGGTGAGTGCTAGGGAGTCTCTACACTACACCTGCCGCGTGGCGGCGCTCGGTCTGCAATCGCTGATAGTGGCAACACGCGGGTTCGACGTATACTAACGGACCGCGGCCGATTTAAAGGCTACCACCTAGCAGGTGTAGTGTCTGGCGGTGACACCACACTTCACTTCCAGAAAATTTGTATACATAAATGTTTGGCAACTCTTACACATACTTGACTCGGTTTTATCACTAAAATATCAATTTTTTTTAAATGTAACAATACGTTCTGAGCGACGGTCTAGCAACACGCCCTCTTTCCACAAGATACAGATTAACAGTCCTCTCTTTTTTAATAAATAAATTGTCTTTTTTTTAGAGTCCATACTCAAAGATTCACAACTACTATCGTTGCGGGGATTGCGCGCTAAAGAGTTTCTTGCTGTCCAGCTGCGCTTCACTTCACTTCAAATACTTTTTGAATCACATTTACATTTACGGTATTTACATACATTACAGAGCTTCTCAGAATAAAATCAGGCACAAATTAGTTAAGAAAAAAGCAGTGAGGCACAGATAACATTACACATTCTCTTCTTGTCTAAACTTTTTATGGCTACACTCCATACAAATCCTTACACAGAAAACTTAATAACACTAAAATCTATATTCGACGCTAGCAAATTTCTCTTTTTCAGAAGCTCTTTCCTCGCCAATGCCAGTCTACGTTTAATATCATCTCTACTTCGGCAATCATATATTATTCTACTGCCAAAATATCAAAACTCAGCTACTACTTTGAGTGTTCCACTTATTAATCGGATTCTCTCAGCGTCACCTGATTTAATTCGACTGCATTCTATTATCCTCGTTTTTTTTCTGTTGATGTTCATCTTATATCCCTCTTTCAAGACACTGTCCATTCCGTTCAACTGCTCTCCCACGTCCTTTTTCTGCCTCTGATAGCATTACAGTGTCGTCGACAAGGCTGGAAGTTTTTATATCTTCACCGAATTTTTCTGCGGTTATCTTTAGTGTTTGCTCCATGTATACACTGAATAACATCGGGGATCGGCTACAGCCCTGTATCACTCCCTTCTCAACCACTGCTTCCCTTTCATGCACCTCGACTCTTACAAAAAATGGCTCTAAGCACTATGGGACTTAACTCCTGAGGTCATCAGCCCCCTGCCGGCCGGTGTGGCCGTGCGGTCTAAGCGCTTCAGTCTGGAACCGCGTGACCGCTCCGGTCGCAGGTTCGAATCCTGCCTCGGGCATGGCTATGTGTGATGTCCTTAGGTTAGTTAGGTGACTGATGACCACAGATGTTAAGTCCCGTAGTGCTCAGAGCCAGTCATCAGTCCCCTACAACTTAGAACTACTTTAACCTAACTAACCTAAGGACATCACACACATCCATGCCCGAGGCAGGATTCGAACCTGCGACCGTAGCGGTCGCGCGGTTCCAGACTGATGCGCCTAGAACCGCTCGGCCACTCCGGCCGGCTCGACTCTTACAACTGCAGTCTGGTTTCTGTAAAAGTCGTAAATAATCTTTCGCTTCTTGTATTTTAGACCTGTAACATTTCCAATTTCAAAGAGTGTAGTTATGTCGATATTGTCAAAAATTTTCTCTAAGTCTACAAAAGTCATTAACATAGGTTTGGTTTTCCTTAACCTATCTTCTAAAATAGTCGTTGAGTCAGTATTGCCTCGCGTTTTCCTACATTTCTCCGTAATCCAAACTGATCTTCCCCGAGGTCGGGCCGGCCGATGTGGCCGTGCGGTTAAAGGCGCTTCAGTCTGGAACCGCGTGACCGCCACGGTCGCAGGTTCGAATCCTGCCTCGGGCGTGGATGTGTGTGATGTCCTTAGGTTAGTTAGGTTTAATTAGTTCTAAGTTTTAGGCGACTGATGATCTCAGAAGTTAAGTCGCATAGTGCTCAGAGCCATTTGAACCCGAAGTCGGCTTCCACCAGTTTGTCCACTCCGCGACTTATTGAACTGATTGTTCAGTAATCTTCAGACCTGTCAGCACCTCAAGTCTTTGTAATTCGAAGTATTACATTCTTCTTGAAGTCTGCTCTTATTATTATTATTATACATAAGCACCTAACAGTCTTGCTGTTTAAATAAAATCCTGAAAGGGTGAATAATGATAAATATTACTATTTATTATGGTCGAAAGTCATAACTACCGTCACAGCTATGAAAAACTTTATTATGGATACTAATTTCCGTTCTGACTGATAATCATCAGCCACAATAAGTTTTTCAATTACAGCATCTGTGTAGTCACTACACAACTTACCATCTGAGTCTACACTGCTGTTTGTCAAAATTGCAACACCGAGATGGAAACATGTTAATAGAATGAAAGGTATTCCACCGATTAGGGGCGTGATAATGTACCGGGTGACCAAAAAGTCAGTATAAATTTCAAAACTGAATAAATCACGGAATAATGTAGATAGAGAGGTACAAATTGACACACATGCTTGGAATGACATGGGGTTTTATTAGAACCAAAAAAATACAAAAGTTCAAAAAATGTCTGACAGATGGCGCTTCATCTGATCAGAATATCAATAATTAGCATAACAAAGTAAGACAAAGCAAAGACCATGTTCTTTACAGGTACTGCTCAATATGTCCACCATCATGTCATCAACAACAGCTTTAGTCGAGGAATAATGTTGTGAACAGCACTGTAAAGCATGTCCGCAGTTATAGTGAGGCATTGGCGTCGGATGTTGTCTTTCAGCATCCCTAGAGATGTCGGTCGATCACGATACACTTGCGACTTCAGGTAACCCCGAAGTCAATAATCGCACGGACTGAGGTCTAGGGACCTGGGAGGCCAAGCATGACGAAAGTGGCGGCTGAGCACACGATCATCACCAAACGACGCGCGTAAGAGATCTTTCACGCGTCTATCAATATGGAGTGGAGTGCCATCTTGCATAAACATCGTACGTTCGAGCAGGTGTTTATCAGCCAGCTGGGGATGATGCGATTCTGTAACATATCGGCGTACTTCTTACCCGTCACGGTAGCAGTTTTGCTGCCCAGCGCCATCTGTCGGACATTTTGTGAACTTTGTTTTTTTTTCGTTCTAATAAAACCCCATGTCATTCCAAGCATGTGTGTCAATTTTTACCTCTCTATCTACATTATTCCGTGGTTTATTAAGTTTCCAAATTTATACTGACTTTTTGATCACCCGGTACAATTACAGAACTGTACATACCTTCTAACCGTGAGAATTCAGTACGGTGTAATGCTAGAACGTGCTGCAAGCAGAGTCTCTAGACGCCGTGACATGGGATGAAATAGGGCCTGGGTATGTAGCTGGAAATGCACTGCCATGCGGTTTGCAACCTCTTCCACAAGGCATCGACAGTGGCTACTAGAGGACCAGAACGAAGAAGTTACGGGCCGGCTGTATATCAGAGATGTTCGAGGGTCAATATGTGAGGTGAACGTGCATGCGACGGAAGGTGTGGTACCCGTCGTTCTTCGATGAATGCTCGCACATTAATCGTGTGGCTAGACATGTGGCTGGACACTGTCCTACAGAAGTGTGGCGTATACAGCTGCCTGCGGGAGGGACAGTGGCGCGACCTCTAAAACCTCTCCTGCTGCAGCGGCTGCTGGTTTAATTGTTCTCAATACGTGGGAGTCAGGGTAGCACGTCACAGGCAGTAGCACCCCGAACCATCACACTAGGTGTTTGTCCACTGTGCAGCTCAACAGAGCAGTCAGCCCACCTGTGTTCACCACGGTAGCTTCCAACACGTACGCGACATTGACTGCGTGAAAGTCGACAACTGCCAGGCTCCTGGAATACCAAAATCTCGAATGCTTGGACCCTCATTTAATCCGATTTTCCACAATCCGTGATCAACGTCCATACTATGTTGTATCCCAGAAGCATATTAACAGCAACTTCTTCCTCAAGCTACGTTTGATACTAGTAAACTTCTTTTGGAAACAAATGCTCTTTTTATCTGTGTTAGCCCCTTCTTACGTCCTCCTTCCTTCACCAGTTACACATTTTTGTTTTCCACAACAGGATAATTCTTTTACTTAGTCTGCTATGTGGACCCCAGTTTTGATAAATTTGTCACCAATCTGATTTTTGCTGGTACTCTATACTTCCGTTTCTCTGAATATCCAATACACAGCAGGCTTGTTATTCCATTCAAATATTACTGTAAGACCTCCTCACTTTCAAAGAGTATAACATTGAAATCAGCGAATCTTTATATTGATGTCCTTCGGTCTTGACTTTCAGTCGTACATCATTTCCAAGCCGTCGCGTATAAAAAAGGTTCTGTTGGTGATAGGAAGGTAGGTTCAAGTGCTTTGGATAACCGTTGGGCAAGGGACTATTTATATACCGAACAAAATGATCGTCTTAGCGTCACTATCCTACACTACATGGTCAAAGTATGGACATTACACAATTCCCCTTGCTTAACCAAACGGAGCAAATCGGTAGCTTCTTTTAGCTTTTGACGTGGTCTACGGTGGTCTTTAAGGTGCTTAACCATTAGTTCATGGACAGTTTCTATGAAAACCCCACAAAGGGGTCCTTTTACCGAGGCACGAGTTCCGAGACGGCTATGGGCAGCAAATGGCTGAAATGTTTACAATGTATTTCTAAGATCGCGATCTCGAACAGCCTTGAAAATTTTCTTGTTCCGGCTTACACCGGTTAAAAGTTACCCTTATTTTAAACATAAAATCCGATATGAGACGAAATCTAAGTAATAAATAACGGCAGCAAATCAGATTTAACCGTTGTACTCTCTAGGGATTTATACAGAAGTGTTCTCTTCCCTTTTTCAAAAATATTTATCCGCTATCGAGAAACACCCCAAAAACATGGTACCGAGCCGCCGATTCCAAGACGGCTTTGCGGAGCAAACGGCTGTAATTAATACGATATAATTCTAAGGTCTCGAGAAAACTTGGATATTTTCTTGAGATCTTTATCCCTTCCGAGAAACAGAGGTACACGTAAAGTCCAGTATGAGGCGAAAATGTAGTTTATAAACTGTTGTGGCGTGGAGAAATATGCTGTAAAGTGTACCCGTTATCATTAGTAGGATTCTAGGAACCCCAATTTGTAATAAAGGGCAATAAAAATTTAGATGCCTGTAAAATCTGGTCTGAGGTGCAAAATTAGTTACTCATAAGTAAATTAACAAAATTTTACTGACCCATAATTTCTTTTCGTATGAGAGACATGTTCCGCTGTGGGAGGGAGAAGAAGGGATAAAGCGGAAAATGCTCCTATCGGAGCACAAAAAAGGCGATTGTGCTCACGTGAAAAAGAAAAAAACCTGACTCAGTAGTGGGATAGCTGTTGCCTCTTTCTTCCTTCTGCAACACGTTCACAAATATTCTCAAAGATTTTGGCGTGCGAACATACTCGCGCCTCGTGAGACCGCCGACAGTTGTTGAGGGTCGCAATATGTAATAAGTACACATCTATCCAGACCATCACACATGAATTTCAGACTGCATCAGGATCCACTGCAAGTACTATGACAGTTAGGCGGGAGGTGAGAAAACTTGTAGTTCATGGTCGACCGGCTGCTAATAAGCCACACATCACGCCGGTAAATGCCAAACGACGCCTCGCTTGGTGTAAGGAGCGTAAACATTGGACGACTGAACAGTGGAAAAACGTTGTGTGGAGTGACAAATCACGGTACACAATGTGGCGATCCGATGGCAGGGTATGGGCATGGCGAATGCCCGATGAACGTCATCTGCCAGCGTGTTTAGTGCCAACAGTAAAATTCGGAAGCGGTGGTGTTATGACGTAGTCGTGTTATTCATGGAGGGGGCTTGCAGCCCTTGTCGTTTTGCGTAGCATTATCACAGTACAGGCCTACATTGATGTTTTAAGCACCTTCTTGCTTTCCACTGTTGAAGAGCAATTTTGGGGGATGGCGATTGCATCTTTCAGCACGATCGAGCACCTGTTCATAGTGCACGGCCTGTGGCGCAGTGGTTACACGACAGTAATATCCCAGTAATGGACTGACCTGCACAGAGTCCTGACCCGAATCCTACAGAACACCTTCGGGATGATTTGGAACGCCGACTTCATGCCAGGCCTCTCCTCAGTGCAGCACTCCGTGAAGACTAGGCTGCCATTCCCCAAGAAACCTTCCAGCATCTGATTGAACGCATGCCTGCGAGAGTGGAAGCTGTCACCAAGGCCCACACCATACTGAATTCCAGCATTACCGATGGAGGGCACCACGAACTTTTAAGTCATTTTCAGTCAGGTGTCCGGATACTTTTGATCACACAGTGTAGGAGAACTTCTTCACTTCTGTCTACTTCATGATCATCAGTTTTGATGTTACATTCATCGCTAATCTCTCTTTTGCTATTACGCATTACTTTCCTCTTTCTCTGGTTTACTCTCAATCCATATTTCATTTAACATGTCCTGCAAATCTTCCTCACTTCCAGTGAGAATAGGAATGTCATCAGCGGATTTGAGCACTTCCTTCTTGCTCTTTCATTCTTATTTTTTACTCTATACATAGTATTTTACTTGTCGCTCTCTACAGCTTACTCTTATTTTCCAAGGAATTTCGAACATCCAGCACTATTTTATATTGTCGAAAGCTTTTTCTATGTCACCAAATACTATGAAATTCTTTCTTAAATTTTACGCTCATTATTCATTCAGCCTATGTCAGGGTTGACACTGCGGTACCTTTACCTTTCTTAAAGCCAAACCGATCATCTAACAGATCCCCACTTCTGATTGCCATTCTCCTGTATATTACTCCTGTTAATAACTTTGGTGCATAATCTGTTAAGCTAATTGTGCTATAGTTCCCAGACATCTGCCCTTGCTCTCTTCAGGACTGTGTGGACCCCAGGGCTACTTCACACCATATATTCATGAGAGTAAAGGAACTATTATTAGCATTCCAGTTCATCAAAAACAGCTTATAAATTATTCTATCCCTTATCACTGGCACCTTTTTTGGTGCGTTTAGTACCACCAATTGCCTGACAATGCGGGCGCATGACAGCTTCTTAATACTCGTTTCGGACGATGATTGGTGTAGGGTAAACACTATTGTAGTACACACACGGCGGATATTTAACAGAAAGCTAACGATTCTACAGACACAAAGGCGTGTTCAGCAATAAAAACTAAAGAGAACTCAGACCAAAATTTATACTTTTATTTTGGCTGTATAGTAAAATAGTAACACGGCTTTTATGGATGATTCTGTTACTCCGGAAAGAATGTAAGCTACAATAATATATATTGAAAAGCATGTCGTCAAACAACATAGCATTATGATGACATAACCAAAAAAATTCTGGTTGGTGCGAGCACTGGCACTCGACCCTGGTCTAAAATGTAGCGCACGGCGCATTAACAAGGCTTCTACCGCTGTTACGTTACACTACAGGCGATGAACCACTGAGAACTGTAACAGCTGCAAAACACCTAGGAGTCAACCATCCGGAGCGACATGAAATGTAATGCCCATACACGGTGTTTCTGTAAGAGCATGCAAAAATGTAGCAGGACATAGGGAATGCTCCAAAGAATAATATGAGTTAGGGAGCCTGGGGTCGGAGAAGCCAGCTTAAGGAGATACGGGAGTAAACTTCTCTACCGCTTTCTCTAGCATTACTGTTTTCCAGCTTATTTACAACTAACAGGCGTACTAGTTTATACGTACTGTGCTGTTTATTTACACGTATATCATTTATTTTCTGCAAGGAAACAAGTAGGACGAGCCTGATAATTAGAAAGTCATTATGCATGTTTTGTTTACTTTATTTGTTCAAATGGTTCAAATGGCTCTGAGCACTATGGGACTCAACTGCTGTGGTCATAAGTCCCCTAGAACTTAGAACTACTTAAACCTAACTAACCTAAGGACATCACACACATCCATGCCCGAGGCAGGATTCGAACCTGCGACCGTAGCGGTCGTGCGGTTCCCGACTGTAGCGCCTTTAACCGCTCGGCCACTTCGGCCGGCTATTTGTCCGTAAGGTAGCTCCGTTGTATCGTATTTATATTGTCCCATGACAGAACGTGCTATGAATCAACGAAATTCATTACTCAGTGCTATTCATTGACGTACAGTACAATACGGTGTACCGATGCAGTTTCACAGAACTAGCTGACATCCATCTTGTGTTTGGAGAAGCATGCTGCAATACTCTCTCTGCTGAAAGGCTGTATAAAGAACGATTTCCTAACAGGCATCACCCGTCACTGCAGTGTTTATTTTTCACGATCGACGAATGCGGGAGGCTGCTTCATTGGAAAGATGAAACATGGAACTTGACAAAATGAGGACCACTCGCACACCCGAGTTTGAAGAGAAGGTTGCTGGAACGTGTTGCAGCGGACCCCACTACAAGTATTCGCTGTATTGCCCGTAAAATGGGCGCTGCAAATACCATAGTGTACTCCACGAACAATAATTACACCCACATCAGCCGCAACGAGTCCATGCAATGCTGAAAAATGGTTCAAACGGCTCTGAGCACTATGGGACTTAACTTCTGAGGTCATCAGTCCCCTTGAACTTAGAACTTAGGACATCACACACATTCATGCCCGAGGCAGAATTCGAACCTGCGACCGTAGGGGTCGCGCGTGCAATGCTGACTTTGCACCAAGGGTCGCATTGTGTCAGTGGTTGCTCCAACAGTGGACTGATCGACCAGATTTCCTCCAAATCGTGTCGTTTACTGACGAGTCCTCATTTGATCGTGGTGGTATTTCGAACTGTAGGAATAGCCATGTGTGGGATGAGGAAAACCCTCACGTTGTGATTGAGTGACACTATCAAGTACGTTTTGCTGTGAATATCTGGGCAGTTATTGTATGCGAAAATCTCACTGGGCCATATCGTCTGCCTGGCCGTCTGAATGGCCACCTGTACTTGAGGATCGTGCGAAGAGTTCTACCTGAGTTGTTGAAGAATGTAACATTGGAATGTGGATACAACATAACGGTGCACTACATCACCTCAGAAAGGATGTCCGTAAACATCTCAATGCTGTAATTCCTGGTCGCTGGATTGGAAGGGCCGGCCGCTGTGGCCGAGCTGTTCTAGGCGCTTCAGTCCGGAACCACGCGGATACTACGGTCGCAGGTTCGAATCCTGCCTCGGGCATGGATGTGTGTGATGTCCTTAGGTTAGTTAGGTTTATGTAGTTCTAAGTCTAGGGGACTGATGACCTCAGATGTTATGTCCCATAGTGCTCAGAGCCATTTGAACCATTTTGGATTGGAAGGGGAGGACCTGTTCCACGGCCTGCGAGGTCACCTGACCTGAGTCCCTTTGGTTATCTCCTATCGGGTATCTAAAGTAACCTGTGAATGAGACGTCGGTGGACACGGAGATGGAACTGGTTGCCAGTATTGCAGCTGCCTGTGATGTGGTTCGAAACACACCAGGGATATTTGTCAGTGCGCGTCAGTTCTTGTTTGCTGACGTCATGCTTGCGTTGAGGTTGATGACCGTCGGTTGCTGCACATTTTGTAAGCGATGTTGATGGCCGTTAGATGCAGTACGAATGGTACCTTCATTGTGTCACGGGTGTTTGCAGTTAACTGTAGCTAATGTAAATAAAAAAGTACGCAGTATTGTGATTTTATTCCTATTATCTCCTTAAGCTGCCTTCTACGACCCCAGGTTCCGTACCTGAAATTGTTCAGTGGAGGACCCTCTAATCACTTGTTAAATTTTTGCACGCTCTTACGTAAACACCCTGTATAAAACTAACTATCGAAAATCAGGTGCGAAGCTGAGATTCATTTCAATAATCTTAAGGAAATATAATTCGTCACCGAAAGAAGTGGTTTGCCAACAACTTTTAGACCGACCGTCGAATACTGCTGGGCATTCTGGTTCCCTAAGCATAAAGGACTACTAGAAGGCGCGTTTCTTCAAGAGATCGTTTAACGTGTGCGAGAGCATTATTCCAGTGGCAGATGCTACGAGGGTGGCGTTGTGCATCACAGAGTCTACTGCTGAAATTCCGTGAGCGTACATTCCCAGAAGAGCTGCGCAATATATTACTTCCCCCCACAAACGCCGCACGAAATTACCGTGTAAAGTAAATTCATGGAAATTAGCGCTCATGGAAGGTATAGCGATAGTCATTCGTCCCACGCACCATTCCCCAATGGAAAAGCGGAGACACGAAATGACGATTATACCATAAGTAACATCCGTCACACTCCGTAAGTTGGCTTGCGCAGCATTGATATAGATATAGATGTACAATTTGATCTGTACGTGAAATTCTTAGCCTTATGAACCATCAAAGGACGCGGTAATACGATGACAAAATAACTGAATAAGACAAGACAAGCAGTTACAGAGCATAAGGAACTTGCACATCTTCATACCTAAATTGAGTCGGTATTTCTCTAATCGACAGCGGTTAAAACGTTACAGCTGTGGTAGAGGTAGCGCACACATGAACACAAACCAGTCGCTAAATGTCACAAGTCGATGCGCACGCGATAGAAAGAGCTGGCCTAATGTCGACAATAATTTACCCGCTCTGTTGTTTGTTTGCCTTGCCGCAGTGGTAACACCGGTTCCCGTCAGATCACCGAAGTTAAGCGCTGTCGGGCTGGGATGACCATCCGTTCTGCCGAGCGCTGTTGGCAAGCGGAGTGCACTCAGCCCTTATGAGGCAAACTGAGTAGCTACTTGACTGAAAAGTAGCGGCTCCGGTCTCGGAAACTGACACACGGCCGGGAGAGCGGTGTGCTGACCTTATGCCCCTCCATACCCGCATCCGGTGGCGCATGTGGGCTGAGGATGACACGGCGGCCGGTCGGTACCGTTGCGCCTTCATGGCCTGATTGGGCGGAGTTTAGTTTTAGTTGTTTGTTTTCGTGGCTGCAGATTATATTATTTTAAGAAATACAGCAATCAGCCCCTTTTTAATTATTTTTATGTATGCCAATAAACATTTCGGGCTTCCTGCCTTCTTCAATTGGCTTAATACATACTTGAAGCTTTAGAAGTACATCGATAAAACATCGACAGCAATTTAGCCAGTGCCAAATCAGCAATTTTGTTTAGCTACTACACTTCGCGAGTTGTATATTTACAATATTCTACACTTTAGGTGTACTTACATTCTAATCTGCTTGCTGTTATTCCGATTTTCGTGACACCAACACTTTAAATTGTATGTTGCACAAAACAGTGCAGTGTACACCTTGTTGCCAACTGACAGCTTTGTTTACATCGCAAAATTATATCTATGGTCAAAGCTATGTTTTACTTACACGTTCTAAAAGTACTGCTTCTAGTTAATCTTCTGTATGACTAAAACAAATTGATACTGTTTACCATGAATCTGCTGAGTACCCTGTACGGCTATTATGTAAGGGCGGTAGTGATGTTTCATTGGACTGTATTGAATATTATAAAAACAGTGTGGTACATTTTATATAACCGCATTAAAATTACATATTTTACTCACACATGGAGGGACATTTACAAGCAATAAAGGCAGAACAACAGACTTACATGATGCAGCACTACTATATGGATGCGATTGGCTGCCATTCGTCTGATAAAGCTCGAAACTACTAGCAGCCCCAAATCAGGGAGTTGTACGTAATCGTCATTAGACATTCGTTCTTTTATATTCTGGAACTGTTTTAAGTTTTCACTGAAATTTCCTTCAATGTGGGTGCTATTTGGAGCACTGATTTGAATAGAAAACTTACACCATAAGAAATAAATAAGTATATATTTTTCAGTTAAGCATGTTCTTCAGTGTTTGTATGATGCACATAATGTGAATCCTAACTTTCCAACGTCATGACTTATTCGATTTTGCACTGTGGGCTAAAACCGGGTACACCAGATGGGGCTAAACCCGGTCAACAGCTGTTTCAAGCAAATAAGAGAACCACAATGCAAAGCAACCACGGGGAAATATCAGAAGCTCTGACATGACGCCCCTCAAGCCAGTGTACTCGATCTTCTACAACCGTAGAATTTCCTGACCCACAACGTGAGTTGGTAGCTGTTCCTGGGAATTCGGGAATGAAATCGATCGGATTGGTTGTGGTTGCTGAAACTTCCGGTAGTCCATCGTCATTCTCTGTTACCAAAGCCCTAATACCTCCTCCAAAGGCTGACCTCTAAGAAAGTGCAAAAAAAATCACATATAGGAAAAAGGGCTAACATTAATAGTGACCTCCTCTCGAGACAAAATTCAAAAAACACGATTTTTTGGCCTTCATGAAGAAGACACAAGAAAAGCACGCATATTTTGTAATAGGCTACATCCGCTCTCATTATGGAACGATGGATGGTTCCAGTATGTATCTTGTCGAAGCTGGACTCATGAACAATGTTCCAGTGCTCAGGACGATGACAGCTACTTCGTCTGCGTTTTCTGTACTCAATAACGTGTGATTCTGTTTTTTATCAGTACTAGTTGTTTTGAACTTTGCTTATATTAGTGTTATATTTTAAAAATTTGAAGTTCTTTTTGAAAAACTAGTTTTGATATTTAAAATTGATCTACAACATCGCTCCTTAGTATTTTTACTGATTTCTACATGTTGTTGTTGTGGTCTTCAGTCCAGGGACTGGTTTGATGCAGCTCTCCGTGCTACTCTATCCTGTGCAAGCTTCTTCATCTCCCAGTACCTACTGCAACATACATCCTTCTGAATCTGCTTAGTGTATTCATCTCTTGGTCTTCCTCTACGATTTTTACCCTCCACGCTGCCCTCCAATACTAAATTGGTGATACCTTGATGCCTCAGAACATGTCCTACCAACCGATCCCGTCTTCTACTCAAGTTGTGCCACAAATTTCTCTTCTCCCCAATTCTATTCAGTACCTCCTCATTAGTCATGTGATCTATCCATCTAATCTTCAGCATTCTTCTGTAGCACCACATTTCGAAAGCTTCTATTCTCTTCTTGTCTAAACTATTTATCGTCCATGTTTCGCTTCCATACATGGCTACACTCCATACAAATACTTTCAGAAAAGACTTCCTGACACTTAAATCTATACTCGATGTTAACAAATTTCTCTTCTTCAGAAACGCTTTCCTTGCACTGTGGTGGTGAAATGATGGCGCAGCTCACTCCAGAGTCGGAGAATGCGCGACAGTACTATTATTGTGGGCAAAAAGTCTAACTTGCACACAGTTTCACCGTGACACTCTGGCGTTTTATACACCAAATGCAGCGTCGCTCCCAGCTGTAGTGAAATGGTGCCAACTATTTGACCAAGGCCACGTAGACGTGGATGATGATAATCAGGAAGCCCAGATCGCTCACCTTGTGATTTCCATTTTGTCGGCGAACTGAAAGCACATGTGCGAGAAAAAGAGTTTTCTACCATCGGACGTTCACACAGCGGTTGTCGAGTCGCTCCGTGACCAATGAGCGGATCTGTATTCTCGAGGAACTGAACGATTGGTAGTGCGTTCCGACCATAGTTTACGGAGACCTGGGACCGTGTTGCGAAACATTGTCACGTATCTGTGTCATTTTGAAGTGTATTGCAGCGTTCAGTAGAAGTGACCGCCATGACAATGTGCAGCTTACTTTTTGAAATTCCATCGTAGAATACTCGAAAAACTTGTCAAGTGTCTTTTCCTCGCTGAATAAAGATACCACTACATATGATCAAAGTTATCCTTAGCATACATGCAGGGACACAGATATAAGTTAAGCTAGAAACTGGAAATATCCAAAGGAAATATTAATCAAGCAGTAAGGCAAGGTTGCTATATTTCACGGATACTATTGAATTTATGTTTACACGGGGTTGTGGGGGAATGGAAATAACAGTTTAACCAATTTAATACTGAGGACAGCTTCAAAGGAAAAACTTTCATCAAAACTCTTCTGTTTACTGACGATCAGATTGTAGTTGCGGACAGCGAAACTAATTTAGAGAGAACTATATAAAATAGCAAGGCAATATGATTCAAGCGTATCGACAAATAAAACGAAGTCCATGGCGTTCCGAGGATCACAATATTTAAGATGTAAATTTATACTGGAAATCCAATTATTGAACAATTTAACACTAACATAATCTTTGGCTATGACATATAATATCTGGACGAAGCTGATGTTGAAAAAAAAAAAAGGGACAGAGATTCAATTTGATATGTGACATCATCAAAAGAACGCCAAGGGGTAAAGCACGAAAGGACACAATGCTAAAATTTAGGAAGCTTATGGCAGTTCCCTGTGTACTATATGGAGGAGAAAACTGGACTCTTAACTCTAGTACACATACTACACTCCAAACAAACGAGATGAGATTTTTGAGAACAGTCGATGCAGTAACAAGAGGAGACAGGTTAAAAAAATGAGACCCCTCTGCTAGAATGTAGAAACTTACAACTTAAATGGAAAGATTAAAGAATACACAAAATGTAGGGAAAAGATAGAGTACAATGCCTATTAAAAACAAAAATAAATGTTTAATATAATGCATATTTCAATCAGACTGAAAACTATAAAATAATTTCTGTTCGCCCCTATAGATTCCGAATCCCGTACAGATATTCGTGACAATTTGCACCGTGAATTTTTGATAACTCTAACAATACCTGTCAGAGTGTAGGCGCACGCAATTCATAACTGATGAATCAATAGTTTACCTCCCAACTATTAACTACTGCACACATTCAACATTGTCCATCATGAAACTTACAAATATTGTCATAACTATGAAAAAAACGCACAGAAAAATTTTCAAGACTATCTGTATGGCATTAGGAATCTGTATGGGACTGGGAGAGATTATTCCATACGTTTTAATTCAATTTTAAAAGGTGTTATATTAAGGATATACGCTGACAGGAGTAAATTACAACACCAAGAAGGAGTTCTGTAAGATAAAATGATGTCTACCAAAATTTCACGCCAGTCGCATAAAAGTGGCGATCGTGGCGCCACTATGAGGATGCAAAACAGGTTTCCTTTAAACACACGCTGTAACAGTCGTGATCGTTTGTTACTTTTGAGAATGGATGTGGTGGGTTCATGTTAGCCGTCGACTGCAGGCAGCGTCTTTGATAAGTAATCAAAACATCCTCAGTCCGGGGTTCGAATCCCGCCAGTGCTTAAGTTTTGATTAATAATCAATAATTGTCAAGAGGGCGGAGGAGTGGACAAAGGTTGAGGGCACTCTCATGTCCTGGGTGTGGGAAACTGCCCCTGAAGGCGGAAGAATCAGCAATGGTCAACAACATGAGGATGTAGAAGGCAATGGAAACCACTGCATTAAATACACGTAACGTGTATCCCAGGACATCTGGCCGGTAATTGAAAAAGTGTCATGATGATCTCTCCATTGGCAAAAGATTCCGGAATAGTCCCCCTATCGGATCTCCGGGAGGAGACTGCCAAGAGGGAGGTGACCACGAGAAAAAGATTGAATAATCAATGACAGGATGACGTTCTACGAGTCAGGGCGTTGAGTGTCAGAAGCTTGAACATTGTAGAGAAACTAGATAAGTTTAAAAGGGAAATGCAAAGGCTGAATCTGGTAGGGGTCAGTGAAATGAAATGGAAAGAAGAAAAGGATATCTGGTCGGATGAGTATAGGGTAATATCAACAGCAGCAACAAATGGCATAACGGGAGTAGGATTCTTTATGAACAGGAAGGTAGGCTAGAGGAGTGTGTCACTGTGAACAGTTCAGTGATATGGTTGCTCTTATCAGAATCGACAGCAAAGCAACACCGACAACGATAATTCGGGTATACACGCCAACATCGCAAGCTAGAAGAGAGAGAGAAAGTGTATGAGGATATTGAAAGAGTAACACATTACGTAAAGGGAGATGAAAATATAAAAGTCATGGGGGACTGGAATGCAGTTGTGGGGGAAGGAGTAGAAGAAACGGTTACAGGAAAATATGGGTTTGGGACAAGGAATAAGAGAGGAGAAAGACAAATTGTGTTCTGTAATAAATTTCAGCTGATTTCAAAAACCACAAAAAGGAGGAGGCATACTTGGAAAAAGCCGAGTGATACGGGTAAGATTTCAGTTAGATTACATCATCGTCAGCAAGAGATTCCGAAATCAGATATTGGATTGTAAGGCGTACCCAGGAGCAGATATAGGTTCAGATCAAAATACATAGTAGTGATGAAGAGTAGGCTGAAGTTTAAGAGATTAGTCAGAAAGAATCAATACGCAAAGAAATGGGTTACGGAAGTACTAAGGAATGACGAGATACACTTGAAGTTCTCTAAGGCTATGGGTACAGGAATGAGGAATAGCGCAGGAGGCAGTACAGTTGAAGAGGAATGGACATCTCTAAAAAGGTCCATTACAGAAGTTGGAAGGAAAGATATAGGTGCAAAGAAGGTAACTGCGAAGAAACCATGGGTAAAAAAAGAAATACTTCAGTTGAGCGATGAAAGGAGGAAATACAAAGATGTTCAGCGAACCTCAAGAATGCAGAAATACAAGTCGCTGAGGAATGAAATAAATAGGAAGTGCAGAGAAGCTAAGACGAAATGTATGCATGAAAAGGCTGAAGAAATCGAAAAATAAATGATTATCGGAAGTACAGCTTCAGCATATAGGAAAGTCTAAACAACCTTCGGTGAAATTAAAAGCAAGGTTGGTACTATAAAGACTGCAACGGGAATTCCATTTTAAATACTGAGGAGAGAGCAGAAGGTGGAAAGAGTACATTGAAAGCCTCTATGATGGCGAAGATTTGTCTGAGGTGATAGAAGAAGAAATAGAAGTGGATTTAGAAGAGATCAGAATTTAAAAGAACTTTGGAGGACTTAAGATCAAATAAGGCAGAAGGGATGGACAACATTCTATCAGAATTTCTGAAATAATTGGCGGAAGTGGCAACAAAACGACTATTCACGTTGGTGTGTAGAATGTATAAGTCTGACGACATATCATCTGACTTATATCGTCCACACAATTCCGAAGACTGCAAGAGCTGACAAGCGTGAGAATTATCGACCAATCAGCTTAACAGCTCATGCATCCATGTTGCTGACAAGAATTATATACAGAAGAATGGAAAAGAAAATTGAAGATGTGCTAGATGACGATTAGTTTGGCTATAGAAAAGGTATAGGCACGAGAGTGGCAATTCTGACGTTGCGGTTAACAATGGAAGCAAGAGCAAAGAAAAATCAAGACACCTTCATAAGATTTGTCGACCTGGAAAAAGGGTTCGACAATGTAAAATGGTTGCAAGATGTTCGTAATTCGGAGAAAATAGAGGTAAACTGTAGGTAGAGACGGGTAATAAATACGTACAAGAGCGAAGAGGGAATAATAAGAGTGGACGGCCAAGAACGAAGTGCTCGGATTAAAAATGGTGTAAGGCAGAGATGTAGTGTTTCGCCCCCCACTGTTCAGTCTGTACATCGAAGAAGCAATCATGGAAATAAAAGAAAGGTTTAAAAGTGGAATTAAAATTCAAGGTGAAAGGATATAAATGATACGATTCGCTGATGACATTGCTATCCTGCGTGAAAGTAAAGAAGAATTACGTCATCTGCTGAATGGAATGAAGAGTCTAATGAATACGGAATATGGATTGAGAGGAAATCGAAGAAAGACGAAAGTAATGAGAAGTAGCGGAAATGAGAACAGCGAAAAGCTTAACATCAGGGCTGATGGTTACGAAGTAGATGGAGTTACGGAATTCTTCAACCTAGGCAGTAAAATAGCCAATGACGGACGGAGTAAGGTGGACATCAAAATGAGACCAGCAATGGCAAAAAGGACATTCCTGGCCAAGAGAATTCAACTAGTGTTAAACATAGGCCGTAATTTGAGGAAGAAATTTCTAAGAATGTACGTCTAGAGCACAGCATTATATTGTAGTGAAATATGGACTGAGGGAAAACCGGAACAGAAGAGAATCGAAGCATTTGAGATGTGGTGTTACAGACGTACATTGAAAATTGGGTGGACCGATAAGGGAAGGAATGAGGAGGTTCTGCGCCGAATCGGAGAGGAAAGGAACATGTGAAAAACACTGATAAGGAAAAAGGACAAGGTGATAGAACATCTGTTAACACATGAGGGAATGACTTCCATGGTACTAGAGGGAGCTGTAGAGGACAAAATCTGTGGGGGAAGACAGAGATTGGAATACGTCCAGCAAATAATTGAGGACGTGGGTCGCAAGAGCTACTCTGAGATGAAGAGGTTGGCACAGGAGAGGAATTCGTGGCGGCCGCAGCAAACCGGTCAGGAGACTAATGACCTCACCCCCCCCCCGCCCCCTCCCCCCAAAAAATGCCTTTTACGCGACAAAAATGCTATTGTCAATAACTCACTGAGTTTGAACGAGGTCATGTAATAGGGCTACAGGCTGGATATTCCTTTTGCGATACTGCAGAAAGACTTGGCAGAATGTAGCCACTATACATGATTGCTGTCACGGCTGGTGACAAGAATGTAGTCTACGGTCGCAAGAAGACTGGACTCCGGACGGCCACGTGGCACTACCGAGAGGGACGACTATTGTGTTCGGCGTATGACTCCGGCGCATCTTACTGCATCTGCAGCAACAATTTGAGCAGCAGTTAGCAGCACTGTAACACAACGAACTGTTACGAATCGGCCAAGGACAGCTTCCAAGCCAGACGCCCTGTGTCGTGGATTCCACTGACTCCAAACCACCGGTATTTGCGACTTCAGTGGTGTCAGACGAGGTCTCGTTGGAGGGCAGGGAAGAGGTCTGTTGTGTTGCCTGATGAAAGCTGGTCATGCCTCGGTGCCAGTGATGGCTGCGTGTTGGTTAGAAAGAGGCCATTTGAAGGCCTGCAACCAACCAGTCTGCGCGCTAGACACACTAGACCTACACCTGGAAATGTTTTCTGGGATGCAATTCTGTATGACAGCAGGAACTCTCTCGTGGTTATCCTACGCTCCTGACTGCATATTTGTACGTCAGTCTGATGGTTCTACCTGCTGTGCTGTAACGCGTGAACAGGATTTGAGGGGGTATTTTCCTATAGGATAATGTTTCCCCACATACCCTTGTTCTAACCCAACATGCTCTATAGAGTGTCGACATATTGCCTTCTCCCGCCCGATGACTATATCTGTCTCCAATCGAACACATATGGGGTATCATAATACAACAATTCCAGAGTCATTCACAACCAGCAGTAACCGTCCATGTATTGACTGACCAAGTGCCACAGGCATGGAACTCAATCCCACAAACTGACATCCGGCTCCTGTATAAAACAATGTATGCACATAGGTATCATTCCATTGAACATCCTGACAGTTACACGTTTTCTTAATGTACCAGCATTTCAAATTTGCAATGGCTTATCTCGTACTTACGTTAACCTGTGACTTTGCAAATGTTAATTAGTAAAATATGTTACTTAGACAAATGTATTCACATATTCCACTACTCTACAGTAACTATTTTATGATGTTGCGATTTTTGCTGTGAGTGTATTTTTTAAATAACTCCATTATGGTCTCTATTCTCTTGCATGTAATAAAATTTTTCAACAGATTTTAAACATTTTGATGAGATTGTATTTTTTACTTAAATAATCATTTTCATACAGCCTATACCAGCTTGCTTTCACTGTGCATGTGTATGTCACACATATAGCACACATCTACTCCTCCCTCTCTCTGTCCATCTCCTCTTCCGCTCCTTCTCTATTCAGTCATGCCAGTTGTCTCGCATAGCGCCTGGAACACATTCTGATACTACCTGCAGAACACGTGGGTCACACAGGGCAGCAGAGGTGTCAGGCATTACCAAACTTCCTTACTCGCATCTCTACCCATGCCAAACAGACTGACAAGAAAGCGTGTTAATATTGCATTGTCATTCAGTTTTCAGCCAAATTCAAAATTTCAAAGCTTTTGCTTATTGGGAACTTGGTTTAAAATAACTTGCAAAATTTATACCGGGTGGACAGACCAGAAAGTGATCTACAGTGAGGTGACAAGTCATGGGATACATCTTAATGTAATATTGGATGTTCTTTTGCCAGGCGTAGTGCCGCAACTCGACATGGCATGGACTCAAAAAGTCATTGGAAGTTCTCGGCAGAAATATTGAACTACGTTACCTTCATACCAAACCACAATTGCGAAAATGTTGCGAGTGCTAGAGTTTGTGCGTAAACTGACCACCAGATTATGTCATGGGCAATCTGGGTGGCCAGATCATTTGATCGAGTTGTCCAGAACGTTCTTCAAACCAGTAGTGAATGATTATGGCCTGATGACATGGCGCATTGTCAACCATTACATTCCGTTGTTATTTGGCAACATGACGTCCATGAATGGCTTCAATGAATGGCTGAAAATGGTGTCCAAGTAGCTGAAAATGACCATTTCCAGTCAATTGTCGGTTCAGTTTGACCAGAAGAACCAGTCGATTCCATGTAAATACAGACTACACCATTATGGAGCCACCAGTGTCCTGTTGACAACTTAGATCTATTCCTTCGTGAGGTCCGTGCAACACTTAAACTGTATCATCAGCTCTTACCAACTGAAATCAGGATGTATCTGCGCAGGCCATGGCCTCCAGTGGTCTAGTTTTCCACCGATATGCCTAAGAGCCCAGGAGAGGCGCTGCAGTCGACGGCATCCTGTTAGCAAAGGCTCTCACATCAGTCGTCTGCTGCTGTACCCCATTAACGACAAATTTCGCCGTACTGTGCGAACGGATACGTTCGTTGTACTTTCAAATGGTTCAAATGGCTCTAAGCACTGTGGGACTTAACATCTGAGGTCATCAGTCCCGTAGACGTAGAACTACTTAAACCTAACTAACCTAAGGACATCACACACATCCATGCCCGAGGCGGGATTCGAACCTGTGACAGTAGCAGCAGCGCGGTTCCGGACTGAAGCGCCTAGAACCGCTCGGCCACAACGGCCAGCGTTCGTCGTACGTCCCACATTGACTTGTGCGGTTATTTCACTCAGTGTTGCTTGTGTGTTAGCACTGACTACGCGACGTACGCCGCCCTCGGTCGTTAAGTGAAGGCCACCGCCCACTGTGTTGTTCATGGCGAGAGGTAATGCCTGAAATGTAGTATGCTCGGCACACTTTTGACACTATGGATCTCGGAATATTGAATTCTCTACAGATCTCCGAAATAGAAGGTCTCCAAGCGTTTAGCTCCACCTACCACTCCACGTTCAACGTCTGTTAATGCCCTTCGTGAGGCCATAAGCCAGTCCTTCTCACATGAATCACCTGAGTAGAAATGACAGCTCGGCCAGTGCACTGCACTTTTATACGTTGTGTACCACGATCTATGTATGTGCATATCGATATCCCGTGGCCTTTGTCGCCTCAGTGCAATATAAATGTGTTAAAAAGAATGGATGATGACCGTATTCCAAAACAACTGCTACAGTACATCCCTACAGGAAGAAGGTACATTGGTAGATCCAAGAGAGAGATGATTCAGAAAGTCGCAACGGACCAGCTGGTCTAATGACAGAGAGAGGAGAAAAAAAACTGTTGTGTTGTCAAAGCTACAGTTGCAATTTTAGCGTGGTGTCTCCTGGGAGTGACGGTGACAGAGAGTTAGTGCTCAGTGTTTGCAAGCGTCTGGCTTACATCATTTGACTTTGGTACCTGTCAGACATCTTTGAGATTAGCACCGCGAGTCGTGACGTCGTTTCCGTCAACAGAGGCCTCGCTAACATTACTTCCCGGCGGAGGGAGCAACAACCTGAGGACTCGGGCGTCGCAGGCGTTGCGTCACAGCGGCGCTGGGGTCGCACCAGGCTGGGCCGGGCCGGCTTTTAATCGCCAGCCGTGTCTGCCGGCGCCTTTTTGTCCGTTTTTTACGAGACAAAAAAGTCTCATTCCTTTTTATCTCCCTGGGTAGGGACAGGCTGTCGGCCCGGCGCAGCTTGTCACGGAGAAGCGGATGGGGCCTGGCCCGCTGTTCATCGAACCCCACCACCACCTCCACGACCAGCAGGTGGGCTCGCAGGCAGGCAGGCATAACGCAGAGGTGGGCCATTCATGTGTGCGCGCAGGCGCGCCCGACGAACCCTGCTGCGAGCAGGGGAAGGGGGCAGGGGAACAGAGGGGTGGCAGAGTCGCGTATTAACGAGGAGCTGGAGGAGCAGATCCGAATCTGCGCGTCTGGGATGAGCCGGCAGCGAGAGGGCGGTGACCCCGCGTTACGTCACACGCAGTCTGTGCGGTGGGGCCTTCAGCCGTCTGGCCGGGGCGCGCCGCCGTTGCCTAGCAACCGGCAGGAGCCGGCCGCTACAGACGCTTTGCAGTCGCTACTGGGACCTAGTCGTAGTTGCGTAAAGGGGTAGTCTTCTATATCAACATGTTTTCAGTCGAGTGTAATGACAAAAGTTGCTCGCGTATCACGAATTTTCTGCAGACTGAATACCTCCTCTGTTGGGGTCATCGTGGATTCTGCAAACAAGAATCGTATGAAATCCAGTTGAATCTCATTGGTCACGAGGAAATTTGCAAAATAAGCCAAAACTCTTGTCTCTAGCTAATGAATTTTCGCAGTAAACTACCAGCTCGTCGCCACGTGCAATCCTTATCAACCCTTCACTTCTACTCAATAATCATATATCCTCTACAAATGACACTCTACATGGTGTCCCAGGAGGAATGATCAGTATTCAGGGATATGGCAGGAACGATCATTCATAGCCTAAACACGGGGTCTAAAATGCATGTCTTAAGAGCTATAAACACTTATTCAGGCAGAAGAGAAGTGTTTCACAGAAACGAAAATGAACACTACCTCATAACTCTTAAGATATGCAATTTAGAACCCTCGTTTGCTAGACTTTTCTTTGCTCCGCATTAACAACCCCCCCCCCCCCCTCCTCTCCTCCCCAAGCCTCACATCTCTATTGTGAGTACGTACTTGGCAAACATTGTGTCCCAGCCCCTGCAGCGTTATTTGCCTCTCTGCCCTGCAAGTCCATCCTTCTACTAATTTCTTTCCCCCTCTGTCTTTCAATTGGATGGCCTTCTTCGTGCCGACCATGCTTGGATTTGGTTTATGATTTAAGCCACCCGTTTCTTTTTTTTTCTTTTGGCACTTTATACAACCTTTCACCTTTCGTTACATGGTCTCTCTTGTTGGATATTACCTGTCATCCTCTTCCAAATTTTGTCAGAAGAAGTTCACCCAAGGCAGTGAACGTTCCACCTTTTGCGCCTTTCTGTCTTTGCACCCTCGCTTTCTGGCAAAAGTGATACACCCAAAATCCTGCACAGTGGCCACTCAGTTGTATCTTGATGCTAGCCCCCTGACCACGCCGGGATAGCACTATGGTGCCAGTACAGGAAACTCCCTGTGTATGCCAAGCAGTATATGCCCATTATGACTGGGCCACAGGCACTCTGTGCAGTAGTTAGCTGGCCATGTAGCGACGAGGAGAGCCCGCATCTTGAGTGAGTGGCACCAAGTTAAATGACTTGCAAATGAATCTGCTCAAACTTTCTTCTGCTAGTGGCAGCACAGCCCCAGCGGTCTCTTCAGAAGGAAAGGATTACTGCAATGTAAAGAGATAGAACCCCACAATGTTTCCTTCCCTACCTATTTCATGGGGCTAAGAGACAAGCAGGAAATACTCTCCACACCACTTAGCTCGCTGTAGGACAGAAAGGGATTCCTCTTTGGCTACAAAGCCCATTATTCTTTGTTGAACGTCTTGAGGATATATTTGAAGAAATAGCAACGATTTCGAAAATGAAGCGTTGTTCAGTTCTGATTAGACTGGCATCCCCTGTTCGACTGTGAAAAGCTGGATGGAATTGCTGTAGTTATCACCCCATAGCAGTCTCAATATGGTACACAGTATCATCTTCCACTTCGACCTCCTTTTACAGAGCAACGACGAGTTACATGCCAATTTGGAGTTGTCGGTGTACATTTTGTCCATTGTAACCACCAGGCACCAAAGGACAATAGGGTTGCTATTGCGGTCTTCATCTTGGCCTTTGAAGATGACTCGTTGGATGAAAAGGTCAAGATGACGTAGTACTGATGTGGTATGAAACTGTATGTTTCCCTCCCCTGTGGCGTTTCAAATGCATGAGATTCTGACACATATCTTCACCCCGTCTATCGTGGTTGAGGGCGTCAGTTGCACACAAATTATCCTTGTGCCCCTCTGCATATCTGTGGCAATTGCAGGCAGCACCATTCCCTCTGTTCACCGAACTGCACAATCTTCCAAAGAGAAAACAAAATCGGAGATTACAAGGCTCTTGACTGACTCATGTATCAAGAGTCCAAAAAGAAATATAATAATTTTACCTGCTACATGTGATGATTACGTCTGTTATGTCTACAATGACATTATTCTCTGTAGTTACAGTATCCTGACCCTTCAAGCCTTCTACGTTGGACCCTCAGGGCAGCTTGACTATACCCACTCCCCTCACAGTTGGGGCTCTCCTCTTACTGTTTCCTTCACAACCACTCTTGTCTGGAGAAGCAACGCCTTCATATCTAGCATCTCTCACCCAGATGACGATCAACACGATGCTCCCCGTCAAGTATTCTGGTGATCTGCAGCTGGATACCAGCCAGTGGCTGAAGGAGCCACTAGTTGCTGATTGTAGGGCTTTATGTTTCCCTGTCATCCCCCAAACTACGGCAGATACGTCTTCACAGACAATAATCCAAGGGGAACTGGAGCAAAAAAAAGACTTCTAAGATGAAGGTGGTTCTGGCGGCTTCCATTCCACCAGACACCACATGTTCGAACATTATAGCTGAGAAAGAGGTTTCGGTGGCCCCTGTGACACAAGATCCCCCCACACTTCCTGCTTCAGAACCGTATCCTCACAACCGATGACAGCAGGTGACCCTGGACCATGACCTGCCTCTTTGGTCCCTCCACACCCTAACAGGACACCGACAGTGTGATCTTCCAGTGGATCTGTACTACTTTTCTCCATCACCTGGTACAGAAACATCGTTCGTTATGTATTTTCCCTGTTTTCTGCATTGCCCCCTCCCCCACCTCCTCCACAGGAAGCTTGGTTCCCAGCATTGCAAACCACTACCCTGCTCTGTTGGGAATGTTTTAAGACTCGAACTGACTATGACAATATGTTAGGTTGAGTTTGCAAGTACAGTCTGTACTCTGTCCACAGCTAACATGAATATTGGAAATGGTATGTTACTACCACTGAAGCATGTACTCCTCATTCGCAGATTTGGGCGAAATTATGACGCCTCTATGGACGCCAAATCCCCACAGGTGTATCTGGTGTCTCCGTGAATGATGTTGGTTACTCTGGCTCAGACTCTGTACCTGAACATTTTGTTCTGGGTTATATTCATGCCTTTGTATCTGTGAATCATCAGCCTGCATTTCATGTCCTCAAACAGTAGGTGGATCAAACTAAATTACCTTGCACTACATGTCACCTGGCGCCATAGAATGCTCCATTCAGTGACTGGGAATTCCTTAGTGCCTTATCCTGGCCCAGATATGGCTCCAGACTAGACTGCATCCATGGCCAAATTCTAAAACTCCTATCAGCAGATAACCAATATCATGTACTTGCCATTTTTACTAGTATCTGGAACGAGAGTAGGTTCCCATCTCAACGGCGAGAAAGCGTGATCGTTCTAAAAATTCGATAAACATCCCATAGAGATAGACAGCGGTCACCCAGTTAGTCTCAATAATGTTCTCTGAAAGTTGTTTGAACATTTGGTGAGCTGGTGGCTGTGTTGGTATCTAAGTTTTGGAGTCCTTGGGCTCAATACCAGGGCAGTTTTCGCCAAGGCCACTCTACTGCTGACAATTTGTTCTGCCTGGAGTCTGCTGGTCAGCTTTTTCCTAGCGTCAGTCTCTTATTGCTGTCTTCTTCAACTTGCAAAAGGCTTATGACACCACATGGTGACATCACATCCTCATTACCCTAGATGAGTGGGGTCTCCAGGGTCTCCTGATTTTTCTTCAGCACTTTTTGTCACACCATACTCTCCAGCTTCAAGTTGGTGCTTTCCACAGTATCCTCAATATACACGAGAATGTGGTCACGCAGGGCTCTGTATGAAGTGTGTCCTTCTTTCTAGTGACTACCAATGGTCTAGCTGCAGCTGTGGGGTCTGTAACGTAAGCTGACCATTTTTGCATTTACTATTGTTCCTCCACTGTAGGTGTTGCTGAATGCTGACTGCAGGGATCCATACGAAAGGTACAATGCTGTATTTCCGGTTTTCAGCCACAAAGACATGTGTCATGCACTTCTGTCACCATCGGACTATAATTTCGAATTTTGTGAAGTTAATAGAAAAACCTTGGGAGTTAAAGGAAGTGGTAAAATCATAAATGAATGGAAAAAATGAACGGCCGCCAGCCTAATTAGGCACATTAATTTGTAAATATATATTTGAGAAATTTGGATATTAGTTATTCAAGTTACTTTTGTTGTGATTTCCCTTTGAATAGCAAACAGGATACAAATTAACACATTGAACATTGTACTGTGTGTAGCAGCAGTTACCAATAAAACACACACACATACACACACACACACACACACACACACACACACACACACACACACACACACACACGCCAATAAATTACGAGGAGCAAAATTGCACCGAGTTCATAATAATGACAGCCACACTCAAGAGCATTACTTAATCAAATACTGAAACTTTACTGCATTAAGTGCAGAACTAATTTTGGACATGAGGGATTTCTATCTTGACTGACATCAAACAACACAAATAAAATTGAATAACATCATAAATACACTGTTTAAGCTCCTCTACATGTATCAGTTTTTCCTTAGTAACAGTAATAGTTCAATTTTTTCTTAATAGGTGGAGAATATGACGGGGACCCATAAACTGGTATACTTTCACTAGCCAAAGATCTTTGATTATTGCAATAGTAAAAACTATCTCTAAAAGCTACTCATTCATTTAAATTACTTTGCAAGGTAATGAAATACAACTCGGGCTTAATTAACTTCAATAGGAATCATTCATGATGGGTACCAAAACTACATTATCTTAGAAAATATGTATAACTTCACTTCTAACAACTACAGTAAATCTGTTCATTAAAGATTTATATGTACTTGAACTTTAATCACCTGTGAAGCAGGTATTCTTTGTAATAATACTTACAGAATATTGCACTGTAATCCTACAAAACTATACTTTATAATAAACTAAGGATACGTTTAGCAGAAGCCTATCCAACTTCACTTTTGTGGTTTCAGCTTTTAAATAATTAAGGGTTTCCCTTTTCTATTAACTGCTCTTTGAATTTTTGTACTTAAAATTCCTACCTTAACAATTTCACTTGGAGTAGTTCATTAATAAAGCATCCAAATGTTACTCTTACTTTAACTTTTGCTACTCCTTTTACTTTAGACAAAATTTCACTTTTAAACACATGAATGCAAGAATTTTTCATTTAAATCACGATACTCGGTTTTAGTATCACTTAGGTGAGGACCGTGCATAGGTTCCCGATCAGGACTGAAGCTATGATTTTCAACATGAATTGACGTTTTATGTGATTATTATTGAAACAACACACAAATTAACTGGTCCATGCCCATGTGCATTACTTAACTGAACGTATGAAATTATTATGCAGTGGCGAAGATTGGTGGCAGGCGAAATGGCGGCTGACTGTACTCACGGCTCTTGATGTGCGAATGCTCTATAGAATCTCTTCTTGGCGTCGGATTTAAACATATTAGAGCCATTCCATTATTCCGTGAATGCCAAATAATAGCCAGATCCGAGGCAAATCCCTCCTTACATAGCTTCCAACTGCCTCTCTTAGCACCATCAAGGTGTACCGTACTAAGGCTAGCCACAAACTGCGAGCCCTTCAGACAAAGGAGCCGCTCAGTTTGACCGTCAAACCCACCTTTTACATCGCGCCTTACAACTTTCGTTGCGCAGGGACTTCCCTACGGCAATTACATGTTACAAAATACAAGTGCCCTAAGCATGAACCAGCTTTTAACAAACATAATTTTTTCATAAATATATTCATATTACAAAGATTTAAAATGTCAACATATTCTTTTGCTTTTTTGATATCTACATTAAAAAACTCTAATTTTCTTCCCACACATCAAGGAGTTCAAATGTGTGTGAAATCTTATGGGACTTAACTGCTAAGGTCATCAGTCCCTAAGCTTACACACTACTTAGACTAAATTATCCTAAGGACAAACACACACACCCATGCCCGAGAGAGGACTCGAACCTCCTCCAGGACCAGCTGCGCAGTCCATGACTGCAGCGCCTCAGACCGCTCGGCTAATCCCGCGCGGCTCAAGGAGTTCAAACAACACAGAATTAACACTTCATACACTGCAGATACACATTTACTTAAAATAAACCTACACCTAATCGATATTAGTGTTACAATTTCCGACGTGATTTTGCACGCACGACGGAAAATAACAGGCCTTGAACGAAGTATGGTAGCTGGAACTAGTTGCATGGGACATTCCATTTTGGAAGTCGTTAGGCAATTCAATATTCCGCGATCCATAGGGCCAAGAGTGTGCCGAGAACAGCACGTTTCAGGCATTACCTCTCACCATGGTCAATGCAGTGGATGACGGCCTTCACTTAACCACCGAGAGCAGCAGAGTTTGCGTAGAGTGTCAGTGCTAACAGACAATCAACACCGCGTGAAATAACAGAAATCAATGCGAAATGTACGACGAACGTATCCGTTACGACAGTGCGGCGAAATCTGGTGTTAATGGGCTACGGCAGTAGACGACCGACGCGACTGCCTTTATCAACAGCACGACATCCCCTGCAGCTCACCTCCTGCACTCATAATCGTATCAGTTGAACCCTAGACGACTGGGAAACCGTGGCCTAGTCAGATGAGTCCTGATTTCAGTTGGGGGGTGCTGATGGTGGGGTTGGAGCATGGTGCAGACCCCACGGGGCCATGGACGCAAGTTTTCAACAAGGCACTGTGGAAGTTGGTGGTGGCCCCATAATGGTGTGGGCTGTGTTTACATGAAGTGGACTATGTTCTCTGTATGTTCTGTTTCTTGGAGATCATTCGCAGCCATTGATGGACGTTATGTACCCACACAACGATGAAATTTTTATGGATGACAGTGTGCCGTGTCGCCGGGCCACAGTTTTTTCTTGAATGGTTTGAAGAACATTGTGGGCAGTTCGAGTGAATGGTTTGGCCACTCGGATCTCTCTGACAGCATTCCTATCGGACATTTATGGGATATAATCGAGAGGTCAGTTCGCGCACAAACTTTTGCACCGGCAACACTTTCGCAGTTATGACGGCTATAGTGGCAGCATGGCTCGGTATCTCTGCAGGGGACTTCTAACGACTTGTTGAGTCCAAGCCACGTCGAGTTCAAATGGTTCAAATGGCTCTGAGCACTATGGGACTTAACATCTGTGGTCATCAGTCCCCTAGAACTTAGAACTACTTAAACCTAACTAACCTAAGGACATCACACACATCCATGCCCGAGGCAGGATTCGAAGCTGCGACGTAGCAGTCGCGCGGTTCCGGACTGAGCGTCCAGAACCGTTCGGCCACTGCGGCCGGCCACGTCGAGCTGCTTCACTATTCCGGACAAAAGGAGGTCCGACACGATCTGTCTCTGATGGAACAGCTCGGACACCAATACCGACCTACTTCCCGTATGCAGCATACCAAGGATCAATACACAACGGTTGAGGGCCTTCTTGCCTCATCGGGGGATACCGCGCCTTAATGAATCCCAAGCAGCGCACGCCAGAGGGGTCGCAGCGTTACACTGGTAAGTGTGCTCGCACTGTCGAGTTCTTTCTGCATTTCCCCCGCATTTGTAATCACTGAAAGGACATTGTATAAGCTGTGAGTCCATCAAGTTTCAGTTCTTTTCTCGCTTCCCTTCTAGCTGCTTTACATTGTTTGTCAGACAGTATATGTGTGACGTGTTGTTATTGCAATGCCTACAGGGGGTGACAAATTTCTCATCCCGTAGGGGTGTAACCCTTTATGGAAAGACATTTTTTACTCGGCGACTGGGTTACGCTTAATTCATTCCACTATCGATTTCGGCCTGCAGATATTTTCGCGTGGTTCTGGAATACTTCGACGTATTAATACATTTACTTTTTTTAGTAAAACATATAATAGCTGCCGAGAATTCTTCCGGGTTGTATGGCCGTGGTCCATGGAACTCTTCTATCCCTGACGTTTCGTCCAAGGCTACGTTGGACATCTTCGGAGGTGCTCCTGGTTGTGCTGAGTCTTGCCGACTGACGAGTCGAAGAACGGCCTAAATACCGTGGAAAGTGGGCGTGGTCTGGATTTCACGTGATAGCAGAAATAAACCTTGTCAAGGATAAAATATAACTATCGATCATAGTACGTCAAAGATAAAAACTTCTCATCGATTCAGTAGCGCCACTGTCCATATATCGCTGAGTTTCATATCTTCTTCTTTTCTATTAAAATTATCCCCATGTTTATATATTTCGATGGCTTCTCTATATAGCTGTGGAATATAGTTCGTCATAGTACATAAAACTTCTGTTTCCGAAAATATCACCACCTGATCACGCGACTGAAGAGCATGTTCCGCCACGGCTGACTTGTCTGTTTTCCCTAGTCGGCAAAGACTTTTATGTTCCATCAATCGTGTATTCACACTTCTCTTTGTATTTCCAATGTAGACCCTGCCACATGTACACGGAATCTTGTATACACCACTTGCAGACAGAAGGGTACGTTTATCCTTAACGGAACGAAGTGCTTGGCCTATTTTCTTAGTTGGTCTGAAAGTCGGTCGAACGTTATGTTTCCATAAAATATGGCCGATTTGATCCGTTACTTTTTTGATGAAGGGTAGAGAAACCGTATTCTTCCATCGCTGTGTCCCATCGTTGTCCTTAGGCCTCCGGTTATTCGGTCGCAAAACTCTATTTATTTCCTTACTAAAGTACCCATTCTTCTCAAAAGCCTGCTTTAGATGTTTTAACTCGCGCCGGAATACCTGGACACCGAGTTAAAACATCTAAAACAGGGAAAACAGACAAGTCAGCCGTGGCGGAACATGCTCTTCAGTCGGGTGATCACGAGGCGAAATTTTCGGAAACTGAAGTTTTATATACTATGATGAACTATTATCCATGGCTATATAGAGAAGCCATCGAAATATATAAACATGGGAATAATTTTAATAGAAAAGAAGAAGCTATGAAACTCAGCGATATATGGACAGTGGCGCTACTGAATCGATGAGAAGTTTTTATCTTTGACGTACTATGATCGATAGTTATATTTTATCCTTGACAAGGTTTATTTCTGCTATCACGTGAAATCCAGACCACGCCCACTTTCCACGGTATTTAGGCCGTTCTTCGACGTCCGACTCGTCAGTCGGCAAGACTCAGTACAACCAGGAGCACCTTCGAAGATGTCCAACGTAGCTTTGGACGAAACGTCAAAGATAGAAGAGTTCCATGGACCACGGCCATACAACCCGGAAGAATTCTCGGCAACGGAAACATCCGGTCGTGAAAGCCTTCATTGTATGATTAAACATGTAATACCCACACTAAGAATTGTGTATTTTTTCCATTCATTTTTTATTTATTTTTAATTCATGTATTAATTTTTCATGGTACTATAGAACCACTTGAAAATGAATGCAAGCCGAAATCGGTAGTGGTATAATCTCTCATGACTCAGACAGTCGCATTTCCTTAAATGATGCAAAAATAGTATAAGCTGTCAATCTGACCTATTCTGGCTACACATTAAACGCCCGTGTAATTATACATCGTCGTTATTAGTTGCTTGGTCACTTAGAAGTGTAAGAGCGCACTGGACTATGCACAGCGATACCTCACACGGTCAGAGATAAACGTTTTCATCTCCATACCATGGCTACACAGCCGAAACTGCACAGTATTGCTGATAACAAAGTGAAATGATGTTTTAATCAAACCGACCAGAGCTCCAGACTGTTATCACTCAGAGAATCACGAGTTTTCCACGGTTGTCTGCATGCCTTGCCCACGCTCGCGGCGCCGGCGTTGTTGTGTAGGTTGTGGTAATGTGAGCGGCAGTGAGGTGGCTTGGTGCCCTTCCCAACGCCATCAGTCACCCCGGAACGATATCTGTGTACCCATTCTGTCTGCGCCTGGAGTAAATCCCACGTTCTAATCTGATACTCTCAACAGCTTTTGATATTGTTTCCCTGGCTTCTATAAGGGTTTCTCGATGCTTGGTTCAAATGGCTCCGAGCACTATGGGACTTAACATCTGAGGTTATCAGTCCCCTAGACTTAGAACTACTTAAACCTAACTAACCTAAGGACATCACACACATCCACGCCCGAGGCAAGGTTCGAACCAGTGATCGTAGCAGCAGCGTGGTTCCGGACTGAAGCGCGTAGAACCGCTCGACCACAGCGGCCGGCAATGTGCTGCTGACAATTTGCCTGACTTCTTCTGTTTGCTCTTTTTGTGATCTGTTTTCTCTTTTATTTCTTGGTGCGTGTGACTTTACCACAGTGTACACAATGTTTCTTGATTTAAACGTTATTGTACATGGCTCTTCGTTTATGAATGTAAATTTTATTATTGGGTCCAATTTATTTTTATTAACAATCCTGTTCCAAATTGTGGACTATTTTTCATAATTGTCTAACCCGGGTTGCCGTTAAAAATCCGGAAACCTTCTAGTCAAAAGAGTGTTTATCTAGTCAAAAGAGTCTCCTAGAGTGCAGTTACCATAATATTCTATGTTTCGGGACAGCCAGTTAATGTTTTCTAAGTGTTTTGTGACATGACAATCAGTTATCACTGTGCGATATTTGATTATTTTTGTAGTTATTTCTTGGCTACTTCCGAGGAAAGGACATGGATTGCTAACTCAGAAACGAAGCTTTACATTTTCCTGTTAGAAACGAGTCGGTCCAGGTGTTCGCCCCACGACCTGGCTTGACCTCAGGAGGTCATTCACAAACGCTCTAGACGAAGCACGGGGCACTGCAGTTTTGGAAGTCGGTTGCAGACAACCCCTGCTCAGCACTTTGTTGGCAGATGCTAGCGCTTTTCTCCTTTGAAAACAGTCTGCTGCTAAGCCATTGCACTGTGAATCACAGATCGTGAGGCATTCACCTCCCTGTACACAGATACAAGAATGTGCCCCTGTGGCTCCGCGTGGGTGGTGTGAGGAATTCCCCTCCTGATTCTGTTATCCAGTCTAGTGAGCCTTACCTGTCACTGTGTTTCGGCACTAAGGGATTGCAGCGAGTATCAACCTCCGGCTTGTGGAGGTGTGTTCTGTAAGCTAAGAATGGGAAATTTCTGCATGGTACCCGTATATTCACGTAAAATAGAGAAATTCTCGGTGGTCGCCTTGGCAATGTCTGCGAGTCTTCCTCTCCACCTTGAATTTTTCAGAAGACTGTGAGCTGGGTAAAGAGGAGACTAATTTCCAGCACTTGCGGTCCTGCTATGGAGGAAGAGAGACTTGTAGCCGGCACCGAGTGGGGCAGATACTTGATGACGCCGATTGGGGCGATCTTCAGCCGAAGGGGATCGGTGCAGTCTGGTGCACCGAACGAGAAGGCGCAGTGGTTTGCACACTGGACTCGGATTCAGGAGGATGACGGTTCAACCCCGCGACTGGCCACCCTGGTTTCCGTGCTTTTCCTAAATCGCTTCATGTTGACTTCCTTCCCTGATCTGACGGGAGTGATGACCTCGCTGTCTGCCCCCCCCCTCCCCAAAAAAAAAACTAACCAATTAACCAACCAACCAACCAGCTTCGCAGCTCTTGCTGGCTGGTTAACTGTATTGTTTCATGAAATCTGGACTCGTTTACTTTTGCATTTGCGAGCTGCACATGCTAGGAAATCTTGAAGCGCTTGCCATGCAATTTTTCACGTAAATGAGTTATCTTCCGACAGTGTTAGCGGGACACTCTTGATTAAACTGAGCTTCTGGAGAGCTTTGTGCTCCTTGTGCTGAAGAAATTTCTCAGTCAATGTTACGAGACTTTATGTTTATTTCGATAGAAACGTATTCTCTGTCTTTTAATGTGGTATATGTCGATATACTAGAGTAAATAAATGTCTTTCTAAACTCAGATTGGACTTCAACCTCAGAACCTAACCATTGTCTTATAACTCATCCTGGTTAGGCGATCCTTCATATATAAACACAACAGGGGTGTCTCCGTTTCTAATATGTTGTCACATTGTGACGGTGTTGCTTAGAAATACACTGGCCAAAACTTTTGATTATTCAGCTTATACGCAGAGATTGTGATCAGTTGTTTAACTGACCATAGCGAGAATTTCACTATCTCGTTTAGCGTAGTGTGCGTTTGAGGATATCGTATGTAAGGTCAGAGAGTGTAGCACATGCACCAGACTGCAACCTACGAAGCGTATATTTCACTTTGCGTAGGGTGTGTCTGACGCGGGACGTGGGTACACCAGCCCGGTATGTCCATGACCTTTACCCATGCGTAATACCCGTAAATATCGCGTTCAAAACTCTAACACATTTAACAAAAATAATATCATCTGTGTGATATCCACAATCCATCAAATCTTGTTGGTGAAATACTTAAACATTGTGTGCGAAGTGTAGAAGTATGAAAACCGAATTTGGTTACAATAATTATAGGTCTGTTGTTTGAAACTGATTAACAACGTTTTATTCAAAATGATCTCCATTGTTGCTTATACATTTCTCCCACCTCTCATCTCTCCGGCAGGGCATGAATGCCACACTAAAAATAAATAAATAAGTAAATAAATAAATAAGCAGTTCTTATTTTGACGCGAACCAGTCAGCGAGACATTTTCGCACCCTTTCATGCGAATTGAAGCGTTGTTCAGCTAGAGCGTGTCCCAGTGATGCAAATAGATGATAATCGGACGGAACCAAGCCTGGAGAATAAGCGGCATGCCCTTTTTTCCAAAGCGGTTTGGTTCAAAAATGGCTCTGAGCACTATGGGACTTAACTTCTGAGGTCATCAGTCCCCTAGAACTTAGAACTACTTAAACCTAACTAACCTAAGGACATCACACACATCCATGCCGAGGCAGGATTCGAACCTGCGACGGTAGCGGTCGCGCGGTTCCAGACTGTAGCGCCTAGAACCGCTCGGCCACAGCGGTTTGGTCTTCCAGTGATTGTCGATTGCTTGTCTGTATTCACCCTTGATTTATGCCGGTTAGGATTCTCAAAATACATCCATTTTTCATCACTTGTATCTATTCGATGGAGAAACGAGTTTCTTTTGTATCTAGCGAGCAGCATTTCACAACTGGTCTTCCGATTTGCTTGCTGTCTTTCATTCAGTTCATGCGGAGCCCGTTTTTCCACTTTCCCATAGCTTTCAACCGAAGAGAAACGGCTTTCTGCATCACATTCAATTGTTCCGCGAGTTCCTGTTGAGTTTGAGTATCATCTTCACGCAATAAGGGCTGCAATTCCCTTGTCTGCGAACTTTGTCGCTGCTTTCCCGCCCTCTTCGTTTCTCAGGTCAAAATCGCCACTTTTGAATTTTTTGAACCACTCGAAGCACTATGTTTTCCCAAGAGCATGTTCGCCGAAAGCTTCGACAAGCATTCGATTCGATTCTGCAGCAGTATTCTTCAAATGATAACAGAAAACTAATGCTGTTCCCAAATCGTAGCTCGTAGGCATAAAACTCGACAAGTTTACGGGTCTGAAACAGATACTGATGTATGGAACTTGGGTCACTGTGTGTTGACATTCGCCGTCAGCCGTTACAGGACGGAGATGGCGCTGCAGACGCGTTCTCACGGGCCCTACATTGACGGCTAGCACCATCTATACGAAAATTCCGGTTTCATGTTTCTACAGCTAGTATAGTCACAGAAACATTCCGCGAGTTTCGCCAGATTCGCAGCCAGTTCGAGGCAGCCGCGAAACGCAGAGGTCGTGCGCAAGTGCCGGAGGCAGATAACTCACGTCGAGGATACGGCGTGGCGCGGCGCGAGTTAAATAATGCAGAGAGCTTTGGCGACGGCTGCAGCGACGTATTTCTGAGCTTACGACCGCAGAGGCGACTGTGCACAGACCACCGTCAGCAGCAGCATCCAAACCAACACTGGCTCGCTTTCTCGCTCCGTCACAGGTTTTGAACGCAGATCGTGGGTCTGACATTTTCTGAAACTTGCGAGCAGTTCGACGCTGTTTTCAGCTTCAGCTACTCTGACCTTTGCCTGTTTGTTATTACTTCTCTGTACACCATGTGATCAAAAGTATCCGCACACCCCCAAAAACATATGTTTTTCATATTAGGTGCATTGTGCTGCCACATGCTGAAAGGTACTCCATATTAGAAACGTCAGTAGTCATTAGACATCGTGATAGAGCAGATTGGGGGCTCCGCGGAACTCACGGACTTCGAACGTGGTCACGTGATTGGGTGTCACTTGTGTCAAATGTCTGTACGCGAGATTTCCACACTACTAAACATCCCTAGGTCTACTACTTACTATGTGATAGTGAAGTGAAAATGTGATGGGACATGTGAAGCACAAAAGCGTACAGGCCGACCTCGTCTGTTGACTGACAAGAGACCCTTGACAGTTGAAGAGGGCCGTAATGTGTAATAGGCAGACATCTATCCAGACCATCACACAAAATTCCAAACTGCATCAGGAGCCACAGTTAGGCGGGACGTGAGAAAACTTGGAATTAATGGTCGAGCGGCTGCTCATAAGCCACACATCACGCCGGTAAATTGCAAACGACGCCTCGCTTGGTGTAAGGAGAGTAAACATTAGACGATTGAACAGTGGAAAAACGTTGTGTGGAGTGAAGAATCACAATACACAATTTGGTGATCCCATGGCAGGGTGTGGGTATGGCGAATGCCCGGTGAACATCATCTGCCAGCGTGTGTAGTGCCAATAGCAAAATTCGGAGGCGGTGGTGTTATGGTGTGGTCGTGTTTATCAATGAGGGGGCTTGTGCCCCTTATTCTTTTGAGTGACACTATGACAGCACAGGCCTGCTTTGATGTTTTAAGCACCTTTTTGCTTCCCACTATTAAATAGCAATTCGGGGATGGTGATTGCATCTTTTAACACGATCGAGCACCTGTTCGTAATGCACGGTCTGTGGCGGAGTGGTTACACGACAATAACATCACTGTAATGGACTGGTTTGCATAGAGTCCTGACCTGAATCCTACAGAACACATTCGGGATGTTTTTGAACGTCGACTTCGTGCCAGGCCTCACCGACCGACATCGATACCTCTCCTAAGCGCAGCACTCCGTGAAGAATGGGCTGCCATTCCCTATGAAACCTTCCAGCCTTTGATTGAACGTATGCCTGCGACAGTGGAAGCTGTCATTAAGGCTAATCTGGGCCAACACTATATTGAATAACAGCATTACCGATGGAGGGCGCCACGAACTTGTAAGTCATTTTCAGCCAGGTGTTCGGATACTTTTGATAACATAGTGTAATTTGACTGGATGACGAGTCTTTCGTCGACATTCTTTTCACGTTTTCACATTACTTCTGGTACTCCGATTCCCGTCAGACGTTTCTGATAACCAGGTTTCCACTCTTTCGTAGTGATTGGAGATACACTGCTCAACAGAAGTCTGGAATACCCTCGCAAAATGTGGTCTACGGTACTATATCTCTCATTGACTCAGGCACTTCTTACATCATCCAGTTAGAGTCCGTATACTGGACGGTGTTCACTACTGGCACGCTTTGTTGCCGTCTCCCAGTCATGTAAACATACCGCTGCCGCAGCGGCGCACCGCGAGCGGTCCAGTATCAACAAAACAGCTTCATTCAGTTTTTATTCAGCACTGCAGCAACGTGGCACGTAGAGGCCTACAATAATTTTTGAGAACACGTTTCTCTGGAGTAGAGCGGTTTATTTCTTACTAAAAAATGAATATGAACAGTCACAACCGCAATAAACCTTTTTTGTATGTATATACGTTTATCGGTTTCGGTCTGTTTTAGACCATCTTCAGACCTACACCACGATGGTAGATCGTGGCTGTGAACGGAACAGACGCTATACTTCCACGAACTTTGACAGAATCAGGATAATGGCTTTACTTTCAGCTGGTCACACACAGCAAGATGTTGCCAGTCGGTTACATCTCACCCAAAGTGGTATGGAGAAAGTACAGAGAGACGGGAAATGTGAACGATACACCTCGCAATGGCCTTCCTCGTATGACAACACCAATACAGTATCGTTTCCTCCGTCAGCTTGCAGGTGTTCAACATTAGTTGCCAGAAATATTGGAAATGACTTCTTCCTGACAACATAAATTCGTGTCTCAGACCAAACAATTGCATCAGGGTGGTCTTCATTCCAGAAGACTATCGAGAAGTTTTGCACTGAAGCAATGGTACCGACGCATAAGAAGGACCTGGGCCCTTGTACATCGATATTGAACCATTGCAGAATGGAAAAATGTCATGTTTGCTGACGAGACCAGGACTGGTCTGTAACTGGACACTAGACGTGTTAGGGGTTGGAGAAGCTCTAGACGACACCAGAAACGCCCGTACGTTCAGGCAGTCCATCCGTTTGCAGCTGTAATATTCTGGGTGGCAATAATTATGGGACGGCGGACCCCCTAATTCCCATCCACTGGAATTTGACTGGTCCCCGATACCTTCGTGAGGCCTTACAAACGATTGTAAGACCCTATAGACGTGTAGTCGGCGACAACTCCATCCCAGTCGATGAGAATGCAAGACCGCACTGTACTCTAGCAGTGTCTCTGTATCTTCAAAGAAGAACATCAACCGAACGCATTGACCATCACAGTCCCCAGACTTGAATGCAATTGAGCACGCATGGGACCTTTCGAAAGGGGCTATTGCACAGCGCCTGAATCCAGCTGACAATCTTCAGGACATCATTGAAGCTGACCTTCAGGAGTGGGACCTCATACACCAAGATAAACTTGATGACCTCGACTAGAACATGCCTCGCAGACCGGAAGAACTCATTCGAGTGCTGGGAGGACGTAATCACTACTAAAAACTGATAATCATCATCATGAGATAAAGATTTTCACTGCTTTTATTTTCAAAATGTAGACTTAGAAGAGAGCCTGCTTTGTTTTGTAATGATTGCTACCAACCAAAATCGTTCTTGTTTTGAGAAGGAATTATGTTTATTTTGTTAATAAGGTATTGGAGAAACCTCAGTGGGTGTATTATAAGAAGTCATTGTAGAAACTGTATGATATTTCAAACTTTTGTTGAGGTTTGTGTATTAGTGTCGTTTTCTCTTTTTTTCTTAAGTTTTTTCAAACGTTTACTAGGAGTATGCCACTTTTATTCCACACATAAGCGTTTTCAGTTCCTCGAATTGTTATTCCACACTTAGACGTGCTTCTTTTCTCTTCTTAAATACGCTGTCTGACAAAAAGAATTAAACTGGCTTGAGAGCTACTGACTTTCCTCAGAAGGAAAGTGTTTTTCAAAATCTGTTGGTAATTAGCTTGCGAGAAGTCACAGCAAGAATCAGCAATTTTCAAATGGGAGACATTCACCTGTAATAGTAATCAAGGACGCAATGACACCTATGGACTACGTGAACATTGTTATGCACCACCAACATTCCTTCATGCTTGATATCTTTCCCGACGGCGCTGGCATCAAATGGTTCAAATGGCTCTGAGCACTATGGGACTTAACTTCTGAGGTCATCAGTCCTCTAGAACTTAGAACTACTTAAACCTAACTAACCTAGGGACATCACACACATCCATAACCGAGTCAGGATTCGAACCTGCGACCATAGCGGTTGCCGGTTCCAGACTATGGCACCTAGAACCGCTCGACACCCTGGCCGGCGGCGCTGGCATCATCCAGCACGATAACTGCCTGCCTTACAGGGCCAAACCCCGGGCTACAGTGGTTTGACTAGCGTTGTAGTGAAGTCACGTTGATGTCTTGGTCATCGAATTGCTTAACTGAACAAAATGGAACATTTCTGGGAAGCTGTCGGATGCCAGGTCAGCGCTCACAAACCGTGCACATTCGGTGCCATCTACCTCCGGAAAGTTACTGATTACTTGTCACATCCACGTCATCCAAAATCGCTGTTGTACTGCCTTCCAAAGGTAGACCGATACGCTATTAAGCGAAAGGTCAGAATATTTTGGCACATCTGTGTATATGTAGATATGGATAGGGCCTGTCAGTAAAGGTCTGTAATCGGTTGTTGGAAGTTGGGGGACGCAGAGGTGTGGGTTCAGTAACACAATCAGTCACGAGTAAGGTGATAGCGGCAACTGCCAGTATAATGTTAGCAACGCTTCCGTATGTTCTGACGGAATAGATGTATTTACTGTTGGACTAAAAGGTGCCTGTTAGTCAGCACTTTCATTTCCTCACAGTGTAGTTTGCCTTTAGTGTATCACGGTACTTACACTGGGTGTGGCAGAAAAACGGAGCGATTTGTATACAGTGAAACAGCCCGAGGACTTTGTTGTAGAACAATTTCAGTCACACCAAGGAAACCCTTGCGTATTGCCATATCATTTCACGCACGGCTCACGTTTTGAAAGGGATGTGTTGTAGGTGGCCACAGATGATGTGTTGACACTCGGACAACCTGCGATGTAAATCGTTCACGGCACGTTCAAGCATCCGCATAGGAAAGCATCTGATTTCTACACGAAAGGTGTCTTTCACTTCCGCAGTTGTGAGTAGACGTCTAGCATACGTCCTGTGTTTCAGAAAATCGCAAAGGGAGTTATCGCAGTCCGTAAGTCGGGAGGTATGGGAGGCCACAACATGTCCCAATTCCTTGAAATGATGTGTTCACCATATACTCTATCACTGCTGCCTTAAAAATTTGATCAAAGTGAGACGTAGAACCGTCTCGCAGAAACCAAAACTCATTTGCAGGAAACTGTTCAAGGTCAGGCGCAAGGAATGTGTCAAGCATGGTGGCGAAACGTTGCGATGTGACTATGGTTGCTCGTCCATGTTCATCATCGAAAAAGATAGGGCCTATTATGCCCGTTGAAGAGTCAGAGCGCACCACACTTTTACCTTCTGGCTCTGTAAGGGGCGCTAATGGAATTCGTGAAGATCATCTCCGTACCAGTAATGGCAGTTTTGTTTGTTGACGGTACCACCAAGATTAAAATGTGTCTCGTCACTAGTCCGTAGCAATCCTGAGAGGCCTCCATTGACCCTAACACTTCACAAGACAGTCAATCGCTTTCCATAACACTTTCATTTAACATTTGACTGCTGCACTACCTGTAGCTACTGCGGTTGCAACTTTAAATCACTCCGTAGACTACGGTGCACACTACGCCTTGACGTTCCTCACTACTGCCGCAATTTGTCTCACAGAACGCTTTGGACTGGTGCTCGCGATATTTGGCACCTCTGTCTATTCGCTCGCGCGAGCGACAACTTCTGGGCCTTCCTGGCGATTTCAGTTTAAGTGCACAACTCTGGAACGTACTGTCTAAGATTGAAATGACGACGGTATTCCTGTCTAGCAGCAACACAACAGTCATCGTTAATGTGAAAGGACTTCACAGCCACAGAACTTACACGACCGTTCCAGCGATCTATCTCAGCAAATGGTGTATCTACCTGACACATATTACAAGCATTTAGTGTTACCAATAATACCATTCCATTTCTAGAGACTAATTTAAACAGCCCGTTTTTCTGCCACACCTCATATTTGCTATAATCTATGAGATCTTGCTCTAAGCAGTTTGGGTATAGGCTCTTGAGCAACTTCTTTGCGACCCCTGTGACAAACTTACGTCTTTGGCCAGTCGCTTTTGTTCTCAGCCAGTAGTATTTGTACCATGTGGTCTTGCATCTTTGAAAGTGGTTTCTTGTCTGGAGTTTAAGACGAAGAGACACTTGGTTCTGAGTTTCTGATGCTGCGAAGGAAGCCGTTTGTGTCTGGCCCACGTCCACGCCATTTAGCAGACACTGCAAATGGTTCAAAATGGCTCGGAGCACTATGGGACTTAACATATGTCATCAGTCCTCTTAGAACCACTTAAATGTAACTAACCTAAGGACATCACACACATCCATGCCCGAGGCAGGATTCGAACATGCGACAGTAGCGGTCGCGCGGTTCCAGACTGAAACGCCTAGAACCGCTCGGCCACACCGGCCGGCTCATACACTGCAGACCATAATGATAGGGCGAGAGCAACGCAGTTTGTTTTCCAGTGATGAATTTGGTTATAGGTGGCGAGATTAGCTTGGGAATGCTTGCGTGTATTACTCCGCGAGTAGGTAGCCGATCGTATGATTCCGGACAGTGCTCGAAGTTTGGTATCATTAACTGCTTGGAAGCCTGTCATTGCATCACTAATTGCTTTATTCAGTTCCGGCTATTATAAATTCATCGACGTCAACTGTTTTTGGCGTGTAAGATTAGTTCTTTTGGCTAAGTAATCAGGTGATGCCTTGGTTTTCAAATTTGAATGTAGATTGGAAAATCTCTCCCTGGTTGTGAAATTTTACTACTGTTTTTTACAGTCAATACGCTTGTGGAAAACTCACTTTTTGTGAACCTATTTGCCACATCCATGTTATTATTATTTGTACTTGATGTGTTTCAATGTGCCAAGCTGGTGGGCAGCCATCTCATCACGCTAGGAAAGTCAAATACGCTGGTCGTAGTTACTCTGATGAATCGCAACTCGACTACTGAGTGGGAAATGAAAATTATAAATAATAATGTGTAGAATCTCTGTGAAACCTAATTAGATTTCAGGTCCTGATAAAAAGGTAGATCATCATATACTGGTCGAGTGGCTGCTGCAATGGGACACTGCATTGTGTCGCCACGCTCATTCAGCATCCTGTTGGATACAAGCCAAGTGGACACGCTTATAACTATTTTTTGCACTCTCAATTTACGTTTCCACAACCAGGGAGGCAGTCTCATAGCACAGCTGGTGGATAAAATCAGGAAGCTAACACTTGGTTGAAGTAATCTATTGCATTTACGAATCTATTAATTTATGTCCTACTTACACGTCTTACAAGGGGAAGTCCTCACACACGGCCAACCGATTCGGCTCATATTTGGTAAGTCGCTAGTGTACAACCTAGTGAAAATCACCCCTAAAGGTTCATTCGTGACAGTTGCTAGATTGGATTAACATTGGACTGTGTAAAAATTGGAACTTTGTACGGGTGCTGATGACCTCGCAGCTGAGGGCCCCACAAACTAAACATCATCATCAAACCCATAAAGGTTATGAGGAGCAATCGACTCAAATTGGCGGGATCGATAGATAATTGTAAATAGAGCATTTTTCATCATCAGGGATGGGGTCCTCAAACGCATACTTTTCCAGAGGAAATAAAATTTTTACAACTGCCGCTTATGTACCCACATGGTAAACGCTTTTCGCCGAGAGCGCCGATAGCGCAACGACCAAGGTAACTGGCTGGGAAGCGGAAACCCGGGTTCGAATCTCGAGGAAACTCTATGGTTTTTATTCTTTAAATTGTAGTTTTTCGTATCGGAATTCGTAGGGATATGAGGGTTAATAAGGTACGCATCAAGGGGTAATAATAGTAATAAGGTAGGCAAATTAATTTCCCAAACGACGTGAATTAGTTAATAATTAAAGTTTTAAGCCTTGTCACATGAAAACAACTCCGAGTAAGAATGCTGCGAATTCCTCACCAGGGACCATAGATGGCCATCCGCGCGACGCTTGTTTACAGTGAAGCACGGGACAGAATGCACGCGGGAAGAGTTGTGTTGTCCCTGTTGTCTGTTCGTCATATCATAGTTGTGAGTCTCGAAGAGTGAGGGTGTCCATCACGAACCTTATACAAGTCCATCGGAGAGAGTTGTTTTCCGTCATGAGGCTGCCGCAAACTTCGAGGATACATGTCATGGTTTTTCATCGTTAATCCGCCGAATAAAGTATCTTTTGTGAAAGAATACAGCGGTCTTCCGTAAGTAATATATGACTTCTACTGTACGTAGTTTGTAGTAATTAGCTTTTCTGTTTACGCTGTAGTAACTAGTTCTTGTTTGTTGTGTCATATCTTTCAGCTGCATAATCTGAATAGTGGAAGATGTACATTCTTCGACCAACACTGTAATATATAACTGGGAGCCTGCCACAGGCGACGGCAAGCGGTACGTTACCGACGTTGTGTTTTGGTTTGTAAAAGTGTTGCAAGACAGATGTATTATCAATGCACTACCGGAAGCAGGCAGTTCTGTTTCTCGGCGTTCCAGATTGATGGGAGCGGCTATCGTCGAGCGATTTTTGGAACTGACGAACGAAGCGACTTTTGTTGATACCGAAGAACTGTACCATGAAGGCGGAGCAGAAGGTGATTCAGTTGGAGATTCCACGACTAGTAAATCGAAAAATGGTCATGACACTTTGTAAATGTCCATTTCGCAGGCAATCTGTACTTCATCCGTTCCCGATGAGTTCCCGGTCACCAAACGATTGAACAATGTCGCTATACCCCATGAAATAAAAGTAAAGGCGGTAGCGAAAACCAGGAATCATCCAAATTGGAACCTATGAACACTGCAAAAAAATGGAGCAACAACAGCCCTGAAAAGGAAGAAGGAACTAAAATTGTGGGAAAATGATATCGTTAAAGGAGGGACAAGATACGACAAATACAAGTCGATAAATAATTGTACATACGACCGTTTTGTCGAATCTCGTCGTCGTAACGAGAATGTAACAACGAGAAAAGTCCAGGAGTGGGCTGCAGGTGCAGCGCTTCAGTATACGACTAACAAGGAATTTACATTTCCTGCTTCATTATCATGGACAAGGAATTTCAAATCGGAATATAAAATTCGTCAACGGCACGTCACTATATGTGTCTCCCACAAGGAGGTAGAAAAATAGAAGATATAAAGGAAGTGGCAGCTCTTTCCAGCATGCAAACGGCGTCACTTAGGACCACTTTTAACCGTGATTACGTGATCAGCACCGATCAAACAGTATGCGAGTATCGGGTGAACATTGGACGCACGTTATCGCAAAAGGGAGAAAAACGAACCCTTGTCGCAGTTAGTTGTAAAAACAAAGTAACACATTCGTACGCGGCGCAATATGCCATCACAACCTCTGGAAAAGTGTTGCCTAAGGTTTCCTGTGTTTACAAGAAACGAATGCTACATTTGATCCTCGGGTTATACAAGAGCTCAATCGCTTAACCGATTAGTTCAAAAAGGTTTACATTACTTGCTCCAAATCCGGAAAACTGACAAATGCGATTTACAGAACATTTCTAGAGAATGTTTCAAAACCATACGTTGCTGGTAACAAATTTTGTCTAATCGTGGATTTCTGGGGGTGGACAAACTAATACTCTAACGTATGACACCATGTTTATAAATGACAGGGTCAACCGACGTGCTCTGTAAAAGTGATACCGCGAAACTGCACACCTGTGTGCCAGCCGTGTGATGTTTATTTCTATCGCCACGTTAAAAGCTTTATTTCGAGACTTCAGAATTTCAGTGTGCTTCTGGAAACCCAGCGGGAACTGCACAACCGCACGGGTTCAATAACTATTCACAGCATAATTCATAGCCAACTTTCAGCAGCGATTTTTCAGGCAATGATATCGTATCCGTGGTACGCATCAAAATTAATTCCCGAACAAAGACACATTTTTAAATGTAAACCAAGTCTGTTTTCCGCTGACTCTTCCGAAGGAACAGTGTAGCTGTCGTAAGATTGCATTCATTAGATGTTCTTCTTGGTATGGCGAGTATATTTGTTTCGAATGTTTATATGACAAGTAACATCCATCTAATTGTTCGAAGAGACGTGAGGACACGTAACAGTAAAGTGATCAGGAGTAACATTTTAGTTTACTATCCCAATACGTTTGAGAAATTTATTTGCCTACCTGTTTTATCATTCTTTATCGATTTACTTACCTTATTAACCTCCGAATCCCTAACAATTGAGATATGGAAAAATACAAACGAGAAGAATAAGATTCGCTAGGTTTCCTCGAGATTCGAGCCCGGGTTCTCCGCTTCCCAGCCAGTTACCTCGGCCGTTGCGCTTTCGGCGCTCTCGGCGAAAAATGTTTACCATGTGCGTACATAAGCGGCAGTTGTAAAAGTTTCTTTCCACGATTTCTGGAAAAGTATGCATTTGTGGACCCCCTACCTTGCGACGGAAAATGCTCTATTTACAATTATCTATCGATCCAACCAATTATGAGTCGGTTACTCGTCATAACCTTTACGGGTGATTTTCTCAAAAACGGGAGGGTGTTGAGCCAAAATATCTCAGAGTCCTTAGTTTTAGGTTGTACACAAGTGACCTGCCATCGGTTGGCCGTGTCTGAGGCCTTCCCCTTGTTAGATGCACAGCCCAAGGCTTTTTTACGTTGCGCTGAATTTATGAAATTGTGTGCAGCGCAACAATTTTTCGACTTATTTTCGAGTCAGATCGCGTTACAAAGTTTGGTGTTGTGGGCATTACTATTTTACATCCTGAAAACTGTGAAAGTATCTGAGCTTACTTGTCAGTACCTTCAGAGTAGTTTTTGCTTCTTTATACACCTACACACACCTTGCAAAATCAGTAGGCAAATCATACAAACGTCTACACTTACGCGACGTTTGATTCCTGTCACAATGCAGAAACGATAATCTGTTGGGCCAACAGTTAAGGTCAAATACTGACAGTGGATGAATGCGTCCAAACTTGGAACAAACAAAATGCTTTAGAACAGCTGGCCACATCCCAAAATAGTGATAACCCTGCATCATAACTCTGACTACTAAGCAGGGCGTAGATGAACGTTTGATTAATTCTAGGGAAACTCCCTACCACGCACGCATCTCGCGCAGGTCATCGGCCAAACTGTTCACCGCGTGCTAACGCACATACCATTCAAACTGCTCACGACTAGGAACAGATCTTGTTACTTTATGTGTCACGATCTTTTCTTCATTACCCGGAAGCACGCTCTGGTGTCCAGTGTCTATCACGTGTGTTTATGATCCATTGGGCAAAGTGAGGTAAATACACGTGTTGGAAGGTGTTGTATGATGTGAAACACTTTAATATTGCAAGAAATGGAGCACTGTTATCTACATCATACGAACAACTAAATTTACGTTTCGAGATCGCGTTGGAGACCCTGTGTATTGCCGAAAGGTGTAATCTGTCGAACTGACGATAGTCCCAGTGACAGTGCACGTCCTGTGCGAAAGCGCAGACATTTGCCGTCGTGGGTGGTCCCAAAACTACCTGATATCGATGTTACTGTTGTTATGGTACTTCGTGCATCTGCACTGAACACGTACCGTTCACAACGAAGTTGTCCAAACAAGAAAATCGCTACTGAAATATCGTTACTACACCGCCGCTTAGCTTCGCTTCTCTGGGGAAGGAGGAAGGGAGATCATTAAAATCAACTCCTATAATTCGGTTATTACGTTGTGTACTTTCCAACTACCGCCAGCAAAGACACAGAAATAACAGATTTCCATGTAATTTTTAATTGTTCTGTTTAGCGACCTCTAGAGAAGACATACAAACCATGCAGATGTCGCCATGATGGTGACTCCAGCTTTTGGCCGTAGTATCATAATGAAAACGTCTAAGGCAACAACGAATTTAATTTATAGAATAAGTTCAGAATATTGTGTTTCAGTATCGCTCAAAAAATTATCGTCGCTGCGTACTGGGTTACATCACAGTGCCTATCAGTTGATGTGGTGCTAATACTTTGTTAAAACTGCATTAACTAACAAGTGCTGTGGTGTACCCCAGTACTCAGCGAGAATAGATTTTTGAGCGATGCTAATATACAATTTTCTATGCTTTACCAGTAAGGTAAGGTTATCAAAAAACTCACTGAATGAAGAAAACTTTTGGGAATTAATTTTGCCACGCTATTTGAGTCAGTATGAAGCCTTTACATGGACTGAGCCTAAAGAAGAACTTTCATGGTAGTAATCCAGTCATGAATAATCTAAATGTGTTCGTACATATCACTACGTCGACTAGTTGCAGAGAATTTATGGAAAGAGTTCTATAAATGAAATAAAAACTAAATTATTGAAGAAACGCCTCCACTGATGTTTTGAGAATTTAAACATGGCGCCTGGAACAGAATTTTAAAAAAAGCTTTGTAAGACATGTGCTCCGTAGAGAAACACAATGAAAGAAATCTTATTCACTTCGATGGGGAGAGGGGGGGGGGGGGGGGAAGCAGATGATGGAAAGAATAACAAAGAGTAATTTGCGAAATTACATTGTCGAGGCATCTAAAACACGCGTACGTCACTACAATAATGAAGGTGGACCACTGAAAGTATTTTGAAACATATTTTCTTTCAATTCAGTACAGTGGTAGAGGTGATAAGTTCCTATGGGACCAAACTGCTGAGGTCATCTGTCCCTAGGCTTACACGCAACTTAAACTAACTTACGCTAAGGACAATACACACATCTATGCCCGAGGGAGGACTCGAATCTCCGAAGGGGGGAGCCCCGCGAACCGTGCCTTCAGTACAGTGCCATGCCATTTCGTCCTTTGGTCGTTTCTTTGTACAGTGCTGTAACGAGAAACCAGTAAGCTAAATGGAAGCGACTGCAGCAGCTTCAAAAGCAAATGGAAACGTCTCGAGTGACAAACATATAGGTGCTAACGAATGATTAATACCGCTTGTTGCAAGCGTATTTGAAAACAAATTTGTAAAAAGCTACATCCCGAAACGAGCAGTTACACCGTAATGACGGGAATAGATTCCATGCGAACGCAGCTAGCAGTCTGCGATTTATGCGACGAGTGTAACTAATGAGAAGCCACCGACTGCTGAGTTGGTCGGTTGTTAACAACGCGTCCGCCGCCGCCGGCAGCTGTGTCCCAATCAAAGCGGAATCCCGACCGTTGCGCAAACGCGTCTCGTTCACCATCCTCCATTCATCTGGCCCTTGCTCACATGTGGAAGGTTTCGATTAGACACACTCTGGCGGGGAAAAAGGTAAAGAAAAATGCGCCGAGAGGGATGGGCGTTCCGTGAATGATGCGGCGATGCAGAGATTGAATTTTAACGACCGCCGGGCCCAGGAGACTTCGATGCTAGGTAGAGAGAGCAGCTCGCACCAAACATGGCAGTCTATTACTGCAGGTGGCACAGCTGTGTATTTCACGTCGCTTACGTCGGCTGCGCAAGACCGGTAGTATCTCGCTGTAACAGAGAAGAGTTTCCAGTACTAGAACAATTTCAGAAATAATCATGACAGTAGTAGTTACACTATGTCTTGTGGCGCTCTCGCGTCGAACATTTCCGACGAATTTGTTGCATGAATTATTCTCGATGCTGTCGTTGCATTACTTCCCTAAGAAAATTCGAACTTTCGAGCATAACCAGCATTATCTTCGGCAGGAAAGCAAATGAATCTCGAAGAAGTAATGCAATCACACAGATTTGCAGAATCCATACTGAATTTGCGGCTGAGTTCCCAAAGAAAATTCGATTTTTCGAATATAACATGTAGGTGATTCACTTGTCAGCATGTAGTCACTGAGCGCGCAACTTCGGCCATCGTCATTTGTTTCTCAGCACAGTTAACAAAATAGATTTGCTACTCCTAGTAACTTATCTCGTTTCGTAACCTAACTCCCTCAGCATGGCCCGACTGAATTTGACTGCACTCAGTCGTCCTTATTCTACGTTTAGTTGATGTCCATCTTACAACATATTTACAAGAAGGCATCTATTCCATTCATTTGATACTCCTAGTCATGTGGCATCTCTGGCAGAATTGTGGTGTCATCAGCAAACCTCAAAAGTTTTTATTACTACGCTCCTTTTCGAAATTACTCCTTGGGCTTCTTTAGTACCTGTTATCTCTACCGACGTGTCTCGCTCCCTTATCAAGTACTGTCTCGTTTCTGTGCCTTTCGATTCTCATAACAGCCGTCTGGTTCGCGTGCAATTTGCAGACAACTTTTTCTCCCTCTATTTTATCCTTGATAACTTAAGTATTTTGAAGAGCGTATTCTAGTCGACATTGTGAAAAGCTTATTCTAAATTTGCAAATGCCGTAAACATACCTTTGTCTTGCATAAATCTATCGTCTAAGTCATAGGTTCAGCATTCCCTTGCGTATTCCTATACTTCTCCGGAACGAAAATTGTTCGTAAACGTCTTCTTCATGAGCATTTCCCTTCTGCTCTGAATAATTCGTGGCAGTATCTTGCATCCATGACTTACTGAATTGAAGATTCCGTCATATTCACTCCTTGGGAGCACCGGCTTTCTTTCGAATTTTAGCTATTACATCCGTCTTGAAGTCTGAGTGGATTTCACCTGGTTTGTGTATCCTAGACAGCAAGTGGAATAGTTTAGTCGTTGCTGGCCGTGCCAAGGGCATTACTAATACTGAGGGGCTGACGTCTGTTACAGATGTCTTGTCTCTTAGATCTCCCAGAGCTCTGTCGAAATTTTCTCGCAATATGATATCCTGTATCTCATCTCCATTGTTTCCTCTTACCTTTCCACAACGTTGTCTTCAAGTTCCTTTACATATCCGTTCTGCATATTCCTTCCTTCTTTAGTGTTTGCTTGTCAGCTAAGCTCTTGACGTTAATAAAACTGGTTCGCTTTCCAGCAAAGCTCTCATTAATTTTCCTATATGCGGCATCTGTTTTTCCTACTCTCATGAGGGCATTTGCAGCTTTATTTTTCTGTCCCTGTTTGCATTTTTGCATCTTCTGTCAGTCTCATTTTTAGCCGTTGTTATTTCTGTTTCGCTGCTTCACTTATTGGTATTTTTATATTTTGTTCTTTCGTCTACTGACTTTAATATCTCTTACGTAATCCAAGGATTTCTACTGCGTTTTGTTTCCCCTTCTTTCAATATACCATTTCTCAAAACTTCCCATCCGCCTTCTCTTCGCCAGTTTGTCAATTATTGTCTTATCGAGTTCCTATCACGTTAATTTCTCATGTTTATGCAGTTTCTTCAGTTCAGAGGTTCATAACCAATTAATTACGGTTAGAGTCCATATTTGCTCCCGGAAATATTTCGCATTTTAAAATCTGGTTTCCAAATCTCTTCCACGCATAAAGCCATATTTCATTAAACTTAATCCGAGTGTTTGAAATGAACAAGTTGCCCTCTGTGCAAAATTGTACCAGGCGGCTTCTCCTTTCATCTGTTAACTCCCCCCGCAGTTCATGTTCTCCTACTTTTTTTACTCTCTTCCTTTTGCTGTATAATTATATACCTCACTCGCAGTTAAATTTTGTTCTCCCTTAATCTACTGAATTACTAAATAGCTTCTTTCATCTCCTTATGCAATGTCTTCAATGTGTTCTTCATCTGCAGCACTTATAACGTTACTGCGGATTATTGGCTATTCTTTAGCACAACAGTTGGCATCAGTTTTAATGTTTACGAAAATTTCGGGCCTGTGACTGTTTAAAATATTTGTATTTTCCTAATGAAAGTCCGACCGTCACAGTGAAATTAATTAACACCTTAGATCTCTACGAGACGTGGCTTAAGAATCTAATAACTATGAATAAAATAACCTCGGGTTGCAACGATGATTTTATAACTTTTTATTCCATGATCGATTTCGGGACTTCATGTCTCATCTTTAGGTGTACTTGAGTAAACTTCTAATCGATGTTAAGTGTTACTTTCTCAGATCACAGCTGTGTGTCAACCGAATTGGAGGTGTGTACATTCTGCGTCGACAATACCACGCAAAGTGACACCACACAGCTGCGTAAAAGACTACCTACTGATTCCTGACAGGGTGTATTGTCATGCTTATAGAAACAATCACCGTCTCCGGACTCTCTACTGTATGCAGTACACAACTCTGTCGAATGTGTTCGCATCCTAGCCGGCCGTTGTGGCCGAGCGATTCTAGGCGCTTCAGTCTGGAACTGCGCTGCTGCTACGGTCGCAGGTTCGAATCCTGCCTCGCGCATGGATGCGTGTGATGCCCTTCGGTTAGTTAGGCTTAAGTACTTCTATGTCTATGTTGACTGATGACCTCAGATGCTAAGTCCCATAGTGCTCAGAGCCATTTAAACCATTTTTTGTATTCGTATCCTTCCTAATACAGCGTTTTCTTAAGCACAATGAGGAACGGCATTCTAACTAAGAAAAATACCCCCATACCGTAACACCATCTCCCTCTTATTTCACTGTTAGCTGTATACATGACAGCAGGTATCGTCCTCAGGCATTCGCCAAACCCAAACCCTTCCATCGGATTGCCACATAGTATTGTGTGCTTTATCTTTGCGAACCACACGTTTCCAGTCATCCACTGTCCACAGGCGTTGCTTTTTACGCCACCTCAAGTGTCGCTTAGAAGTGGCTACAGAAATGTGTGGATTATGAGGAGCTGCTCGATCGTTGTAGCCTATTCCTTTTAACTCCTGCGCTCGATCACTGTGCTAGCTGGACTGCTGGCAGCCGTTTGGAACTCACTGGTGACTCCTTCTGCTGATTTCATGCGCTTGTTTACAACCACACTTCGCTATGCTCGACGATCCCTGTCAATCAGTACACGAGATCTACTTGGTCTTTGTTTAGCTGTGGTTATTTCTTTGTGTCTCCCCTTCACAGTCACATCACCAACAACAGATCTGGGGAACTTTATAAGGGTTCAAATGCTGCTGGTGCATTTGTTAGTCAGCTGGCAGTCAGGGAGTAGGCCACTTTCAGAGGCACTGAGCTCTCCTCACGACGCATTCTGCTCTTATTGCTTCTCTGCTGACGGCACAAAATTTCGTCGGTCCATTTATCCTGGCGGATCCGTCTCTAGTGACATCTGGTGGTCAACTGATCACTGCATAGCGACGTCTGGATACTTTTGATCAGGCAGGGCATCACAGCGTTTGGCCTGAGCATCAGTTGTCACGTCAGGAGCATATGTGTAATCTTAGTGCCATATGACGATAACACGTGCCTGTTACACTTTTTGTAGCAAAATGAAACCAAAACAAACAACTAGCTGCATCCATCTGGTACACGTTTTCCATCTTAAGATGAGAGTACAAACTCTCGAAACCCGTTTTGGCAGAAAATAAAAAGTGACTGACACGGATAAATTATTGTTTTTTAACTTTTATTGTCAAAACAATGGCAGTTTCCTTAAGAAGACAGTCCACCATGGACGACACAAGGTTAAAGAAGCTACTAGGCATATCACTTGTGTGATAATCGTGGCCTTGTGCGTATCTTGGCTATGATCACTACACTGTTGTAGCATTTTAGCCAAGTTCCTATTTTCTTTATTAGACCTATTAGTGCATTACTAAGATTTTGTCTCGATAACTCTGTACTCACCTGACCATTAAACCTTTTACTACGCCTCATAATTTCCGCTACATCTAACTTCAACCTATCCACTTTTCTTTTCAAGTTCTTTAATCTGCCCGCATCTAAGGGATCTAACTCTCCAGCAGAATGGGTCTTTATGTCAGCTCCGGAATATTTCAACCAGGACAATACTATCCTCATTACACCGTACAACAGAGCTGCGTGCCCTCAGAAAATATAACGACTGTAATTTTCCCGTGCTTTCACCCGTTCAGAGTACGACCACAGCAAGGCCCTGTTGACTAAGGTCACAAGGCCAGATCAATCGATCATCCAGAATCTTATCTCTGAAGCAACTACTGAAAAGGCTGCTGTCCCTCTTCAGAGACCACGTGTTAGTGTGCCGTCATCACACATAACCCCTCTGATGTTTATGCACATACGGTGCGGCTATGTGGTTGATTCATACGAACCAATCCAACAGAGGTACGGTCCATCGTCTGTGGCAGGGAAATGTGCGCTTGCGTGTGCTTGTGCGTGTAAAGGCACGGGTCGATTTCGTTATCAGTGATGATTCACTGAAAATGAAACCAGCCGTGAAAGTCTGGCGGTAGCAGTGTGGAGTGACTCAAAGTAGAACGTTCGCATAAAAGTAAATATAGTAAAAGCGAATGCCAGGTGAGGGATCCCCAAAGAAAAGGGACTTATAAAACTTTCGTTCGACAATCCTTTCTGTCACAACGTGCGAGATTTTAAAAACTCCACAGTATTAATACAATTTCCTTAAATATTTATTTGTGGTTGGAATGTGCTTCTCGTATATTATTTTTGGATCCTTTTTCCAGTGAAGTTAAATATTACGTCGCAAGTGGTGATTCATTATTGAGCTAAAATTCCTCACACAAACGTTAACTGCTGGTGGGATGTACCCTGCACTGCCGTGCGTAGAGATAGTTTTCTGCCAATGGTCATCAATGTTTGGTCCCCGTAAAATATTAAATCTTTCTTTAAGCAAGCAGCAGAATTTAAAACTTGATACGAAGTTGCAGGCCGCGCTGGGCCGCACCATATGGTGACGACGGTACCATTCCACATTCATTCACAAAGTCTTGAGGGAAACACACAGGTGATGAGTAATCAGGGCATTTCTGATTTCAAAATTAATACAGAGCAAACTTATCAATTATCACCAGAATTACTATATATTTTACCAATATTTTTGATGCAGGATAATTAAAGTCTGTTCGTCAGAAAATGGCCGTCTTAAGACCTTCAAATTACGTCTTTACTAGAGAGAGGACAGAGAAGAACAGAGGCAATATGATTGTATTCTTTTAGCATGAAGCCAGTGAAACAATGGAATGATATAGCGATTATTTTATGCGCGGTGGCGCGTAACATCTTAATCACTGCTTAAACATATGCTCTGAGTCTCATGCGGCGAATTACATTAATAAGTAACGGATGTCTGGGAAGTAAGGACGAATTTGAGTTTTGCATCATTTTGTCATATCACGATTGGCAGCCGTGGTTTTTTCATGTTTGTTATCTGCGAACCTTGCCATTAGCAGCCTGATAGCTTTTGTGTGGTGAGCATTGTTGTCTGATTTTTATTTTCGTCATAGAGCGGATGACAACTGAGCAACGTACCCAAGTGATGAAAAGTTATTACAGAAACAGTGAAAGTCCCGTGGCAACCATTGGTGAATTGTGTGACTCTCGGACGTAATGCTGCTCCAGCGAAATCGTCAGTTTGGAAGTTGACCCGGAGGTTTGAGACCACGGGTTGCGTTTCAAACGTTAAGAAAACAGGACGACCGCGTTCTGTTCGAACACAAGAAAACATTACTGTTCCACCTTTGTGGGTACGTCAATGAGCAGCTGTCACTGTGGACGGCGACCGTTACCGAAACATGCTTTGTGATTGTTTTTGCCCCCTTATTGTTGATTTTTGGTTTGAACAACTTGGTGCAACATGTCACGCACCCCATGAGACCATTGCTGTGCTGAATGAAAAGTTTCCTCAAAACATTATCTCTTTGTGTGGCAACCAGGAGTGGCCTGCTAGATCATGCGATCTCATGCCTTATGAGGTGCCGGTCGGAGTGGCCATGCGGTTCTAGGCGCTGCAGTCTGGAACCGAGCGACCGCTACGGTTGCAGGTTCGAATCCTGCCTCGGGCATGGATGTGTGTGGTGTCCTTAGGTCAGTTAGGTTTAAGTAGTTCTAAGTTCTAGGGGACTGGTGACCTCAGATGTTGAGTCCCATAGTGTTCAGAGCCATTTGAACCATCTGAACCAGCCTTATGAGGTGTTTTTGTGGGGATTTGTGAAATCAAAAATGTACCTGAACAAACCACAAACAATACACCAGTTGAAGGGTGAAATTTAAAGGGTTATTAACGGCATCCCACCAGATATTTGTGAGCGCGTCATCGAGAGCTTCAATGAACGCATTGCTCGTTGCCGTGAGGCCTTGGGTGGCCATATGGAACATATAATTTTCCATTCATAAATTGGAGAAGTTAGTCAATCTGTTCCAAAAAAAATTATATTTTCAATGAATCTTATATGTCCTACAGCACGTTAATATTCGTCCCTACTACCCAGACACCCTATATTATACAGACGGAGACGGTGGATTATTGTCAAGGTACCTTGAACTTTTCTTATGAATCTCGGTTCCGTACGATGCAGGATAAATAGATGGAAGAGAGAAGTCCGAAAGACGTCGGGGCGTTTCGTCCCAGGTTCGTTCAGTAAATGCGGGAGCGTCACGGAGAAGCTCAAAACAACTCCAGTGGCAAACACAAGAAGAGAGGCGTACGCTGCGCTGAGTACGAGGGGCGTTTGAAAAGTCCGTGCAAAGTCCGAGAGATAGCACCACTGGTGAATATCGAGGTCATATTTAGTTAGTAGCACCTTTGGAAAGAACGCACACCAAGTTTCAGACATATTGGTCTATTTCTTTGTGTTTGGCATTCGTATGAATCAAGGAAGTCGAGTGATCGTCAAAAAATGGGCGAAAAAGAATTTCGTGTGGTGATTAAACATTACTTTATGAAATGCAAAACCCCACAGGAGACTAAAGAGAACCTTGATAATCATTACGGTGACTCTGCACCTTCGATTAGAACAGTTTATTGGTGGTTTCAAAACTTTCGGAGTGGCCATATGTGCACAAGTGATGCTGAACGTTCTGCACTCCCTATGGACGTTACGACTCCAGAAATCCTTGATATGGTGAGGGATGACAGAAGAGTTAAGGTGCGTGAGATTGCTAGTGCTGTGGGTATCTCGAATCAACGGGTACATAATATTTTGCATAAACTTTTGGACATGAGAAAGCTCTCTGTAAGATGGGTTCCGCGATTTCTCAAGCGTGACCAAAAACGGAATCGTGTGAAGTGTTGCAAGGACGGTTTGCAGCTGTTCAGGGAGAATCCGAAGGACTTTAAGGGTCGTTTCGTCACTGTGGATGAAACATGGATACATTACTATACTCCTGAGACCAAACAACGATCTAAACAATGGGTTACCAAGGGAGGATCGGCACCAAAAGAGGCGAAGACCATACCTTCGGCCGGAAAGGTTATGGCAACTATCTTTTGGAGTTCGCAAGGGATAATCCTCATCGATTATCTGGAAAAGGGTAAAACTATTACAGGTGCATATTGTTCATCGTTATTGGACCGTTTGAAAACCGAGCTGCAAGAAAAACGCCGGTGATTGGACCGCAAAGAGTCCTTTTTCATCACGACAATGCACCAGCACACACCTCAGCAGTTGTGGTCGCAAAATTAATGGAAATGGGATTCCAACTCGTTTCACATCCCCCATATTCTCCAGACTCGGCTCTCTCGGACTACTATTTGTTCCCCAATTTGAAGAAATGGCTGGCCGGACAAAGATTTTATTCAAGCGAGGAGGTGATTGGAGCAACTAATAGCTATTTTGCAGACTTGGACCATTCCTATTATTCTGAAGGGATCAACAAATTAAAACAGCATTGTACGAAGTGTATAAGTCTAAAAGGAGACTATGTCGAAAAATAAAAAAAGGTTTACCCCAAACACGTAAGTAGTTTTTATTTTTACACGGACTTTTCAAACGCCCCTCGTATTACTGTTAAAATTCCGAGAGCGTACTTTGCACGAACCGTGTCAGCTCGTGAAGGGAAAACTAGAGAAACTGGAAAAAAATTAAATGAAATCACTGGTACCAGGCGTATTCGTTACAAAATTCCCTAGTGTGGCCTGCAGAGCATACCTGCAGATACAGGCGTAAAATTAACCAGAAAAAAAACAACCGAAATCGACAAATTGAGCTGTCTGAATGCAGAACGGTAGCGGGTTAGGCAACCACACCGCGTAGGGCCAACACTCGATCACTCTACTGATTACGTGTTATTAGGGACTTTCGACAGGTGATCAGTCACGTCGCGCGGAGTGTGTGTGTGCGTGTGTGTGTGTGTGTGTGTGATTATCGGAAGCGCAGGCGCGACCTCTTTATCGCCGTCAAAATTCGTCTGACCCGGCGCCGCCGCTGCTGCTGAGCAGATGCAAAGCGGGCCGTAAATCAAAGCCGCTTTCCCCTGCGGACGCGCGTCCAAACCAAAGGCGTCCGGCCGTTCCAACAGCACAGCTCTACCTTGCCCTCTCGCCTCAGAGGAGTTATACGGCCCGTAAGAGCTACACCGGCGTCCGTACGTAGCACAGAACGCAGACCGTACTTGGCGGAACGAGGCCCACCGTTGTACAACACATCGCAAACTTCGGTACATGTAACTGATGCGGTAAGGTGTGGTGCTTGCCGTTCCTTAGCATACACGCGTCTGTCTTGCTGGACGCCTGCAGAGATGGTTCAAATGGCTCTGAGCACTATGGGACTTAACTTCTGAGGTCATCAGTCCCCTAGAACTTAGAACTACTTAAACCTAACTAACCTAAGGACATCACACACATCCATGCCCGAGGCAGGATTCGAACCTGCGACCGTAGCGGTCTCGCGGTTCCAGACTGACGCGCCTAGAACCGCTCAGCCGCACCGGCACTGCGACGGTCAACGCAGGTCTGGAGGCTACGGCCGTCTGAGGAGGAGGAGGTTAGTGTTCAACGTCCCGTCGACGACGAGGTCATTAGAGACTGAGCACAAGCTCGGATTAGGGAAGGATGGAGAAGGAAATCGACCGTGCCCTTTCAAAGGAAGCATCCTGAAATTTGCCTGAAGTGATCTAGGGAAATAACGGAAAACCTAAATCAGGATGGTCGGACGCGTTCGTCTTCGCTGCTGTGAACCAGATTTCTCCTGCTGGACAAGTGATATTAAGGCAAGTATTGAAGAGTCCAAGTTTACCAGACTTTCTCGATTCGAATGATCGTTCCTGTCATATTCCTGAATATTGATCATTCCTGCTGGGCTTGAAAAGTTATGTCCGAAGAATTAAGGTTCAAATGGCTCTGAGGACTATGAGACTCAACTTCTGAGGTCATTAGTCCCCTAGAACTTAGAACTACTTCAGCCTAACTAACCTAAGGACATCACACACATCCATGCCCGAGGCACGATTCCAACCTGCGACCGTAGCGATCGCGCGGTTCCGGACTGTAGCGCCTAGAACCGCTCAGCCCTGCAGAGATGCGAACGTATGTAACATAACGCTACAGTTTGTAATAAGAGGCAGTTTTGGCAATGTGCTTGATAAAAAATTTTGAAAAAAGAAGTTAAATTTTTGTGATATGATTTGTCTCAAAGTAATAAATAAAATACATTACGGAAGCATTTGACGTGTCTTTGAATGGTGCTCGAAATTATGTACGTAAGCTGAGATTCTCATACGTCAATGACGTAAAGTGGCGACTGAGTGAAACATCACGAGACAAGTTGCCTCTATTACTCGTTAAAATTCTAAACATTGAACTCTAAATTATCAATCGGCGTCTCATTTGCTGTTCACGATTTTGAGCGTGATTCAGAGGCATGTCAAATGTTATTCTAATCTATCTCATTTCTTACATTTAGACAAATCATTTCGTCAAAAATTGGAACGTTTGTTTAAAATTGTCCTTTATTTCCAAGTTTTTTCGGAAACAATGAAATATAATGTATGTAAGTTTCGATCGGTATTCTATTATTATTTAGCGTTTGTAGATCGAGAGGAAACAGAGAAGTTTCAATTTATGCAGTGACTTGATATTTTTTGACAATTCATTTACCTAGCTAACAGGAACTGTGCGTAAAAGTTTTTAGTTTTTTCTCAAATTCTCAATTACGTTGATTACATTCGAGCAATTAAATCTGTTTTTGCAAACTTAGATCTGACGGTGGTTAATTTGTTCCCCTATTTGCCCATGTTCCCTTTGAAAATTTGGAAAAAAAAACATTTCTCTTCAATCACTAAATAAGTTTTTCATAATTACCCTGATTACTTTTCAGGCAGATAAACCTCAAGCTGGTCAGTTTGATAGCCCATTTGCCCATTTCTCACTCTTAGTTCGGCTTTTAAAATTCGGACAAAACTCCACTGTATAATTTCTCGGAGTCTTGATTTTGGTTCGCTCAGACCTATGACCATAAAAAAGAGGCTTAAAATCAAGACACTGTCATAGGATCTCTCGACCAAGAAAAGCGTCCTATAACGTAAAGGCAGCAAGATGTGTGAAATTCTCATAAAAATAGCTGTAAGCTACAGAGAAAGACTGGTACGTGTGAGAACGGAGAGGAAACAATAAGAATGGAAGACCAAGAGAAAGGCTCGGATTAAAAAGGGTGGAGGGCACGGGCGCAGCTTTTCTCCACTGCAGTTCGACCTGTGCATCGAAGAGTGAATCACGAAAATAAAAGAAAGGTTAAGGAGTGAGTTTAAAATTCAGGGTGAAAGGGTATCAGTGGTAAGATTCGCTAATAACATCGTTCATCTAATGAGCACGCACCACGGATTCACAGTAAATCGAAGAATGCACTCTCTGCTTCTCCTTGTCTTCTTTACCTCTTTACTATAGAAATTTTTGCCATAACTTTTCGTTATGTTCTCTCGGATTCAGTATTTCTACGACATTAGGCGCTTCATTCTGGAACCGCGCGACCGCTACGGACGTAGGTTCGAATCCTGCCTCGGGCATGGATGTGTGTGATGTCCTTAGGTTAGTTAGGTTTAAGTAGTTCTAAGTTCTAGGGGATTGATGACCTCAGATGTTAAGTCCCATAGTGCTCAGAGCCATTTGAACCATTTTTTCTACGACATTAATGTACGCATAAGAATCTTAGCATTCGTTTCTAATTACTAGGTATCTGTATAAGCAAGGTCTGTTTAACTTTGTACATGCTGATAGTGCTGAGTACTGTGTAATCTGTGTTCTGTGAAACTTCCATTATTTATTACATTTTACACTGGGTATTTGTACCGTGCGTTGTCGACCATCGCTGGATTCCCGTAAGTGGCTGTGGAAAACTATTTAATATCAATACCAAGTTTTGACAATAGTTACAGTGGTAACGTGATTCGAAGCATTTATTTGTTACATACATGTTAGTCTGTCAGATATTGCACTTCTACCTGTTAGGAGAGGCATCGCTGGTATTATTGTCTCCGCTGTAGCTGAGATGATTTGCAACACGAGGTCTAAAGCTTCAGTAAATAAGTCTGAAAAAAGTATGAAACAGGTTATTAGTATTTCATCCATTTTATATATAGCCTTTGCTGTGGTGACCATCGGAAAATATGTTTGCTACACCTTTGCGTGACAAGGAAAAGTCTGAAGAAATCAGAGATTAATGCAAAAGACCAGCTACAATAGAGAATGCCCGTCAGTACTGTCACCAGCCACCTACATATTTGACAGAATTAGTCACTGTGCTGTTTGGAATACTTTTATTAATATTTGAGTACAATTTGTATTTGAACAAAAGTGAGGTAAGAATGCAATATAGACAGCGGGGCGAGGGTGGGGGGTGAGGGTGGGGGGAGAAAGGGGAATCAATCAGCTTTGATCAAAAGTATTCGGACAACCCTACGTAATGTGGAATTTACCACTAGATGTCAAAAGAGGCGCATCCACCAGAGTACAAAAGGAGGCGGGCAGTATTCTGTTGTGAGCAGAGAAGCAGTGACAGCAGAATGAATCAGTCACGAGAGCTCAGTGACTTAGAATGTCTCCTGAGTAGCAAATCCATTTCAAACTTCCTAGAGCTGCCCGATTCGACTGTTGATGATGTGACTGTGAAGTGGCAGTTTGGAGACAATGATTGTTTGTACCAGCATGAAGATCCACCTTTCCATAGAGCAGCATCTGTGAAGCAATGGCGTGGAGACAACAGCATTCCGCGAATAGACTGGCCTGCTCAGAGTCGAGACTTGAACCCAGTGTTACTCCTTTGGGTCGAGTCAGAACGTAGACCTTGCTCCAAACCACAACGTCCAACATTACTGCCTTCTCTGGTTTTTCGCTCTTGAGGAACAACAGGTTTCCTCCGCAGATGTTCAGACACCTCAATGAAACTGTCTCCAGCAGAGCTCATGCAATCAAAACAGGGGAGAGTGGACACAGGTCGACGGATAATTTTGACCACACAGTGTAGGCAACCTCTCACTCTATGCAGCTACTTGGGAACAGACAAGGAATGGCGTTCTGTATTAGAGTGGGCATTGAATAAATATTTTGTTCAGTTTGTATATTTTCTCATTATAAATGTTCGAACAACTCTAAGAATTTCATCATTACAAACCTCTCCTGGATAGAATGCACTTAAAAATTAATACTTGCCATCGCATAGAATGTACGAACAGTTGCTTCCTGTGTGAGGAGCTGGTGGAGATCTAACGTTTCTGAAGTAAGGGAAGGCTGATATCGCTGCAGATTCGGATGACGATTTCTTTTATTTTGTCATAAGACTGGTTTTACGCAGCCCACCACGAATTCGTGTCCCGTGCCAACCTCTTCACCTCAGAGAAGCATTTGCAACCGAAGTCCTTAATTATTTGCTGGATGTTTTCCAATCTCCGTCTTCCTCTACAGTTTTTGCCCTCTAGTACGATGGAAGTAATTCCCTGATGTCTTAACAGATGTCCTATCATCCTGTCCCTTCTCCTTGCCAGTGATTTCCACATATTCCTTTCCTCTCCGATTCTGCACAGAACTTCCTCATTCCTTACCTCAACAGTCCACTTAATTTTCAACATTCGTCTGTAGCACCACATCTTAAATGCTTCGATTCTCTTCTGCTCCGGTTTTCCCACAGTCCATTTTTCGCTGCCATACAGTTCTGTGCTACAAACGTAATTTCTTCCTTAAATTAAGGCCTATGTTTGATAGTAGTAGGCTTATCTTGGTCAGGAATGCCGTTTTTGCCAGTACTGGTCTGCTTTTAATGTCCTCTTTGCTCCGTCTGTCATTGGTTATTTTGATGCCTAGGTAGCAGAATTCCTTAACTTCATCTACTCCGTAACCATCAATCCTGATGTTATGTTTCTCGCTGTTCTCATTTCTACTACTTGTCATTACTTTCGTCTTTCTTCGATTTACTATCAATCCATGTTTCGTACTCATTAGACTTCATTCCATTCTGCAGATCATGTAATTCTTCTTCACTTTGAATCGGGATAGCAATGTCATCACCGAATCGTATTACTGACATCCTTTCACCTTGAATTTTTATTCCACTCCCGAATCTTTCTTTTATTTCGATCATTACTTCTTCGGCATACAGGTTGAACAGTAGGGGTGAAAGACTACATTCCTGTCTTACACCCTTTTTAATCCGAGCACTTCGTTCTTGGTCGTCCACTCTTATTATTCCCTCTTGGCCCTTGCATGTATTGTATATTACCCGTCTCTCTGTATAGATTACCCCTATTTTTCTCAATTTCAGAGATTTTGCACCACTTTACATTGTCGAACGCCCTTTCCAGTTCGACAAATCCTATGAACGGGTCTTGATTTTGATGACGGCTATACAACATATTTAAAAAGCACGATTCTGGTATCGCTACATAGTGATGTTGTGTAATGGTGTCCCTAAGCGCTTGGTGGTGTCAGTAGCATGTGTGACGGTAAGTACATGCGTTATATTAACGGGCTGCTTAATAAAGTTTGTACGAGTTCTTGGAAGGTAAGCGATCTCGTTCTTGGGCGTAAAGACATCAGTTACAATTATTTCGCTCTCTCTCATTGCGCCAATGGATAGGACAGAAAATCACGAATCGTTGAACGAAGTCGCCTCCGCTATGCGCCGTCGTAATTATTTCCCTCAGCACTATTAGAGCTGCTGGACTCTCTTCGCTCTCACTGGTTCGTTTCCATCGAACGTTCTTTTCATATCATGTACTGTCTCAAGAATTCGAACCACACCCACCTAAAATTTGTTTCTGACTTAACATAATTCTTCGCTCCCGGAAACTGCTCCGATCGTTCCTTCAGCTGCTATGAAATCTCTCAGGCAGAGCTGTGAGAGTCGTTCCGTCTATCGTAAATATCAATTCACCTCCGCGAGTTAAAAAAGAGCTACGAAAGTCGCTCCAGCCAGTGTTATTTATAATATTGCCTCATAATTCTAACAGCACTCGCCATGCGACATAGCCGTTCGTAATATTAAATGAAAAGTGGTCTGTATAGGTATACATGATCTGCTTATGAATTAAGTTGATTACAGCTACGTCGTAGAAAGCTGTGTATTCACCAGATAGGTCGTCCTTCTGTCCAATTTTCTCACACCGCAACATAACACACGATCTCGCGGCTCGTTTACATAATGAGGAAACTGGATGCAGACGACATGCTGTTCCCAAAATTGTGTGTCCATTCGTTCCCCTTATAATTCCAGCTCCCTTTGTGTGCTGACTACAGTTCATTGCACGCAACAGAATTTTTACACAATAAATACACTTTCACTTTCGCTTTTCTCACATATCATCGAATTATAAATTCAGTATAGAGGAAATATTGAAATGAACGTCACTTCTAGCTACAGTCCTTTATCTGCAGGTTCATTCTGATTTTAATCTTTGTACGATTTGATCTCTTTAAACCAATTGCGCCGCAGATTGAAACCACTACACGCGTATCCGTGAACAATCTGATTCATTCAGTGTTGATCACCTCCTGAATAAAATAGATGAAGAACAAAGATGTAGGAAAGACATGTTAGCACGAATTGCAAAAGGAGACAAGGGCTTCCTGTAGAAAGAAAACGGGACAAATGCTAGTAGGACAAACTTAATTATGTATCTACATTTTCCTGACGTGTATGTATTATTTGGTGTGACTGCATCTGGAACTATGGAACTGTTCTTGTTATTTTTTCACATGATGTAGCGTGACATTTTGGCATGATATTGTAGATATTTCCAGTAAATTTTTTGTTAATTTAAATTATAGGTGGTCTATTTTTAATATATGCTCTTTTATACCGTGTGGCACAATATTTCGGTATTATATATATAATAGTGTTGTGAACTGTCAAAAAAAATTTCAGGAAATGTATACAATATTATACCGAAATATTGTGCCACACGGTATAAAAGAGCACAAAATCGACGTGAAATGGACATTTTAGAATTTAAAGCGAAAAAATAACAAGAACAGTTGCCAGGTACAGACGCACCATATTTTACATATACGTCAGGACAACGTAGACATACTTGAAAATGGAAATCTTTCGAAACAGCTGTCGTAATAACCAACAAATGTTTTAAGAAGTCAATAATAATAATAATTATTATTATTAATAATATAAGTATACACTCCGTCTTCAGGCCACGAGTGGCCTACCGGGACCATCCGCATTCGAGCGCCGTGCCATCCTCAGTGGTGGATGCGGATAGGAGGGGCGTGGGGTCAGCACACCGCTCTCCCGGTCGTGATGATGGTATTTTTGACCGAAGCCGCTACTACTCGGTCGAGTAGCTCCTCAATTGGCATCACGAGGCTGAGTGCACCCCGAAAAATGGCAACAGCGCATGGCGGCCCGGATGGTCACCCATCCAAGTGCCGACCACGCCCGACAGCGCATAACTTCGGTGATCTCACGGGAACCGGTGTGGAAACTGCGGCAAGGCCGTTGCCTAATAGTAATTAATAATAATAATTAATAATTTATTATTATTATTATTATTATTATTATTAGTGCATATGGTTTGATAACGTGGTGTAAGTGTTTCTGATGGACAACACTTTTGCTGCTGAGACTCACGCACATGAGCCAATACGTGCGGCTGTCTTTGAAGTATTTCTGTCGATCTGTGGACTCGAGCAAGAAGGTCCTCCACCGACGTTACACTTGTGTCACGCGCCGTACTCTTCATAATACCCCACATAAAATAGTCGAGAGGCGTTAGATCTGGTGAGAGTGCTGGCCATAGAACTGGACCAACCCTAACATTCCATCGCTTGGAACATGCGACATTGAGGTGATTCCGCATATCGACATCAAAGTGTGCTGGAGCTGCGTCGTGTTACAGCTACTTGTCCATCCGAACATTTAGTGCCACATCTCTAACGAATGTGAGGTAGGTCGGTCCTGTTAGTCTGTTTGGCATTAAAAGTGCCCCAATGATACGGTCACCAATTACCCGGGCCATATGTTAATATCGATACTGTGTTGGTGATTTTGAATCTGTGCACGCAGATTTTCGTCCGCAAAACATGCATGTTGTTATAAGGCCTAACACGCCCTCTCTAATAAACGAGTATTCATCCGTGAACAGCAATAACTCGGCTATTGTGGCTGGAGTATGCATTGTTGTAAATACCACTGCGCAGACTGTACCCGTCGTTGATAGTCCTCCTCCCGTAATACCTCGAGTTTCTGCAGATGGTATGGATGGAGTCGGTGTTCATGAACAACACGCCACATGACGCTTTTACCGTGTGCAGTGCCTATGCCACCTGTCGAGTGCTGGTGGCTTGGTCCCCTTCGAATATTGACAGCATGTCCTCCTTCAAATGCAGTGTACCAACCGCGCGTGGACGACCCGCATTACGTTGCGACACCTACCAGAGAACAAACTGGAGACTGGAGATAGTATTCGCAAGTATTGGTGCAGCTCTCCATGCTACTCTATCCTATGCAAGCTTCTTCATCTCCCAGTACCTACTGCAACCTACATCCTTCTGGATCTGCTTAGTGTATTCATCTCTTGGTCTCCCTCTACGATTATTACTCTCCACGCTACCCTCCCATACTAAATTGGCGATCCCTTGATGCCTCAGAACATGTTCTACCAACCGATCCCTTCTTCTAGTCAAGTTGTGCCACAAATTTCTCTTCTCCCCAATTCTAGTCAATACCTCCTCGTTGGAATGTGATCTACCCATCTAATCTTCAGCATTCTTCTGTGGCACCATATTTCAAAAGCTTCTATTCTCTTCTTGTCCAAACTATTTATCGTCCATGTTTCACTTCCATACATGGCTACGCTCCATGCAAATACTTTCAGAAACGACTTCCTGGCACTTAAATCTATACTCGATGGTAACAAATTTCTCTTCTTCAGAAACGCTTTCCTTGCCATTGCCAGTCTACATTTTATATCCTCTCCTCAGTTATTTTGCTCCCCAAATAGCAAAACTCCTTTACTACTTTAAGAGTCTCATTTCCTAATCTAATTCCCTCAGCACCACCCGACTTAATTCGACTACATTCCATTATCCTCGTTTTGCTTTTGTTGATGTTCATCTTATATCCTCCTTTCAAGACACTGTCCATTCCGTTCAACTGCACTTCCAAGTCCTTTACTGTCTCTGACACAATTACAATGTCATCGGCGAACCTCAAAATTTTTATTTCATCTCCGGGGATTTTGACACATACTCCGAATTTTTCTTTTGTTTCTTTTACTGCTTGCTCAATATACAGATTGAATAACATCGGGGAGAGGCTACAACCCTGTATCATTCCCATCTCAACCACTGCTTCTCTTACATGCCCCTCGACCCTTATAACTGCCATCTGGTTTCTGTACAAATTGTAAATAGACTTTCGCTCCCTGTATTTTGCCCCTGCCACCTTCAGAATTTGAAAGAGAGTATTCTAGTCAACATTGTCAAGCTTTCACTAAATCTACAAATGCCAGGAACGTAGGTTTGCCTTTCCTTAATCTTTCTTCTAAGACAAGTCGTAAGGTCAGTATTGCCTCACGTGTTCCAATATTTCTATGGAATCCAAACTGATCTTCCCCGAGGTCGGCTTCTACCAGTTTTTCCATTCGTCTGTAAAGAATTCGCGTTAGTATTTTGCAGCTGTGACTGATTAAACTGATAGTTCGGTAATTTTCACATCTGTCAACACCTGCTTTCTTTGCGATTTGAATTATTATATTCTTCTTGAAGTGTGAGGTTATTTCGCCTATCTCATATATCTTGTTCACCAGATGGTAGAGTTTTGTCAGGACTGGCTCTGCCAAGGCTGTCAGTAGTTCTAAAGGAATGTTGTCTACTCCCGGGGCCTTGTTTCGGCTCAAGTCTTTCAGTGCTCTGTCAAACTCTTCACGCATTATCATATCTCCCATTTCATCTTCATCTACATCCTCTTCCACTTCCATAATATTGTCCTCAAGAACATCGCCCTTGTATAGACCCTCTATATACTCCTTGCACCATTCTGCTTTCCCTTCTTTGCTTAGAACCGGGTTTCCATCTGAGCTCTTTGTATTCATACAAGTGGTTCTCTTTTCTCAAAAGGTCTCTTTAATTTTCCTGTAGGCAGTATGTATCTTACCCCTAGTGAGATAAGCCTCTACATACTTACATTTGTCCTCTAGCCATCCCTGCTTAGCCATTTTGCACTTCATGTCGATCTCATTTTGGACTGAAGACCACAACAACAACAAGCACAATATGCTACTACTTGACTGTACGATGGACAAACCTCGGGAAAAAAATACATACGTGCTTCTTTCCATCTTCTCTGAGGTGTCACTCGATGGCCTCAAATGCGGAATTATGTGGAGTTTGGAAAACGTTCCGTATACAATCTACCAGCAGATCTTCCATTGCAATCCGCTTTGCCGTATGCAAGCACCATGTCGGACATTTCCACAGCTGTGTACTGGTACATATCGCACTGCTGTCAACAACGTTACTGCGCTGGCAGACCACACGAGGTCCGCAGTAGGATGAGCATAAGGGCTGTGTGGGAGGAAACAGCACATGCGCAGTACTGTTACTAGGCTCAGGTCGTCCGTAAGGAATACACAGACGGCTAAAGGCTTGCATACTTTCCGTAATCAGACACCGAAACGAAACTGAACAAACCGTCACAACCTTTCGTTCTCAGATTTCGACGGTCTCCAGCGCCCAATGCGTTCGTTTCCGGACATGGGTTCCTTCCTGAACACCGATCACTTTGCTTTGCCGCATTGTCGGTGTTCTTTGGGACACCCTGTACATGGCTCTTCTCTATGTTTTGATGAATGAGTTTGATAGTATAGAAATATGTGACATAAATGGGAATATCTTTTGATTACACTGTCTTAAAGCTTAAATTTTTTATATTGCCAAGGGGCCACAGATCTTAGTACCTGACATAAATATCGATTTGGTACCACTACCCATTCATAAGAAAAAGTTATCTAAGGGCAGAGAGATGGAGAACAATGAGCAAAAAATATTTTTTATGTGATTGTAACCTCCCAACAGATATTTTCCGTAACCTCGGAATAAATAGTGTGACTAACCTCCCAATGGAAATGTGACCTTTCAATAATTAACTGACTGTAAGTCTAAAATGGAAAATCTAGACGTCAGAAATGCTGCGTGATAGCCCTGAAAAGTCATTCTGAATAAACTGAAGATTCTTACCTCAATGAAGTCGCCGGATAACGCGTATATATCTGCTCCTATAAGAAATTTTTCTGGCACAGCCCAGTGCAATGCTGGCCAATAGATTTTGTTATGTATAAAAAAACAACTGATTTTTATTTACGATAATTGGCATGCCTATGGACAGAAGAAATTAGTAAAAATTTTAAATTCAGATGCATAACTGTCCAAAGTTATCTTTATAAGAAAGATTATTATTGAAAAATTATTGAAAATTATTTACATGTGACTCTGATATAACAATAGTACAAAATGAGTTGTTGCAAATTACATATGCGCGTGGCAATAAATAACAATAATTTTTGCTTTTACCTTATACTGCATCGCTCAGGCACCACGACCGGCCCTGGTAATTCCATATAGGACACAAGTGCTCTCTGTAATCTATACAACTCGACAACTGCTCTCTAAGAGCGACCTGACCCAACCGCCTGACTGCGAGCTACTACTCCTACTGCTGCCGACACTGCTCTCTGGTCTGCGATTCTATTATAGCTTACATATCGCAGGCAGCGCGTGAGCAGTCCATCGAAGTTACATCTGCTCGAGTGCGCTAGCAATAAATTCCTTAGTTATAGACCTCTTACATGATATAATGACAAATTAACCATTTTTTTTATTTTCTCCTTTACTTGTACTGCCAAACCTCGCTTCTTGTCGAATTTCATGATTCTGGCTCAACGGGAAGTTGGTGTTGAAGAGTGAGTTTGCGAGTATCGAGATGTGATATAAACAGCCTTATCTTTTGACTGCATTGACTTAGATGTTTAAAGTTTTCACAGCCCCAAGGGACCGTAGACATTAGCGTGTGACATAACTTTCAACTTGATAACTCTCTCTGTTCCTGAGAAAAAGGGACTTTAGCCGTCGGACAGACAGACAGAGGGACAACAAAGTGTTGCTATAATGGTCCCTTTTTTACCGACTGAGATACGGAACCGATACTAATATTGAGCGGAAATGTGGAAGAACCCACTGTAAAATGTGTGATCCGTTGACAATTCTAAACATCCATGTAGAGTGTAGTATAAGTTGTAACAGTAGTGGGTTAAGACACTGAGGAAATGTGTATTTTCATTGGCTGTGAATGTAACTCCTAAGATAATCATCCTTACGAAAACACTTCACAATCCTGTCTAGAGAGAACATGAAGCAAACTTGGCATTCTCGATTATACAGTCCTTAAAGGCATATGTCCTCCAGACCAACGCAGTGGTGCTAAGGCATGCAGAGAAGGATTATCACCTTCACATATGTTAACGGTCATACATAGATTTTTTCGACGTGATAATTCAAACTTAATGGCTGTCCCTGGTAATGATCTCTCTCAAGTGGCTGTGATTAACGCGACAAATTAGCGCGTACGCACTGATGGTTCTGTAAATGCCAATTAGTGTTTCCGAGGCTTGTAACGTGAAGCAGATTGTAAAGCAAAAACCAAGTTCATTTGATATATTTTCAAGGTTATTCCTCTGAAGAAGACTGAGATGACAGGAATATTGCTGTTGTTTACGACGCGCTGAAGAACATGTTTACAGCTGGCCTACGAGTAGTCTTTGGAGTTACGTCGTGCCACAGGCTGTTTGGGGCTCCAGTGCCACTGGAAGAATTTCGTACAACTTCCGGGTAACCTTGGCACAGCCGGGGAAGCACGTTCTCTGGAACTCCTACTAGGGAGCAAATGGGAACGTTCAGGACGCAAGGTGTCTACATTTGTTTTTACGTCTACGTAACTACTCTGCTTCTCAAACTTAAGTGCCTGACAGAGGGTTCATCGAACCATTTTCAAACAATTATTTTACCGTGCCACTCTCTAACAGCGCGCAAAAAAATCGAACATTCAAATACTTCCGTGTTCGTTCACGTTTCATTAATAGCTAACCATAACGTACTCAAGTGTTCCTGACCACAGTGACTCAGTAAAAGTTGCTTTTAAGTATTCAGTTACAGGATTAGCGCTTGAGTACACACTTATTACTTTGTTCAGTATTTTCTTCGTATTGGATGTCCCAGCTGCATCCACAACTGCATTAATATATTGAATAAATCACAAGACCAGTTGTACAAAATATATTTAATCCATGACCGGTTTATTTTCCGTAAGAGCGTGCAAAGATTTAACAGGGCGTAGAGGATGCTCCACCGAACAATTTGAGACAGGGAACGGGTGTTGGAGAAGCCAGCTTAAGAAAATAATAGGAATAAAATCACGTTCCGTGTACTTTATTTACATTAGTTAACTCCAATTACTATCATTGAAACAATGAACATACTATTTGTACAATGTCTTACAAAATGTACTGAAACTGACTACCATCAACCTCAATGTAAGCATGAGATCGGCGGACAAGATTCTGATGCACCATGACAAATATCCCTGGTGTGTTGCGACTCACATCACAGGCAGCTACAATCTGGCAATTAATTCCATCCCTGTGTCCACTGGGGTCTCAAACGCAAGTGACTTTACATATCGCCATTGGAAATAATTAAGGGGATTCAGGTCAGGTGACCTCGCAGGCCACAGAATACGACCTCCCCATCCAGTCCGCGATCGGGAAATACTGTACCAGTACTGCTCCATCGTATTGTACTGTACGTCAATGAATAGCACTGAGTAATGAATGGGTCTGTCGCTGATTGATAGACAATGTAAATACGATACAACAGCGCCACCTTATGGACAAGTAAAGTAAACAAAACCTGCCTCATGACATCCTGGTAATCAGACTCGTCCTCGTTGTTTGCTTGCACGAAATAAATAATGTACATGTAAATAAACAGCGCAATACGTGTAAACTTGTACGCGTGTTAGTAAATAAGATGGAAAATAATAGTGCTAGATAAAGCGGTAGACAAGCGTCCATATCACCTTGAGCTGGCTTCTCCGACCCCAGGTTCGCTATCTCGAATTGTTCAATGCAGCATTCTCTATGTACCATTACATTTTTTCACGCTCTTACAGAAACACTCTGTACATTTGTGTATACATTTTACACGAACTTCGTGACTATTTCTTAAGCATTATACATATGCTATTGTGGCTCTTACTACCTCGTTTATTCTTAGATATATGCCGTATTACTTCACACAGAAGTTAATACTTCCCAAGAACATGAGAACGGTCTACTGGGTGAGTCAGGTCGTGAGGAAAGATATGTTTATCCAATTGGATTTGCGATTTAGTCGCAGTATACACTACGATTCCTGTTACAGATTTTAAAAAAACCTGAGGTGACGTACATGACACTGAGACAATTAATTTAGTGTGACACATCAGGCCGCAAATATCGGGAAATGCCCCAAAATTGTACTACAAATGTTGAACATGTGACGTCACCCGATGTTGTCGATCGAACATTCGCTGGTAGGGGGCGGTGCAACACATCGTTCCACTAGTCTAGTCTTCTTTTGAAACACATTTTGTAGCTGTGATCTGTTGTAAACGTAGAAGTTACAAAGTTATTGTCCTTGCTGTAACCAAGCAAAAGATGTTCTTATTTTGTGTTTCTTTCCTTTTTGTCTTTTCTTTTTATGTTTACGTACTTTATTTAGAAAAAAGCACGTTAGTCATTTACTGGAAACGATGGAAAATGGAAACTTAAACTTCTTTACCTGTGACTCAAAATACGGTAGGTTCTTGTTGTACTGTACTTTGCAGTTTACTATCGGAGAACACGAGACCATTAAATAAAATTGAGAGATTCCATGACTTCTTTGGCATGTTGCCTCTCATTTTTATCAATTTTACACTACTGGCCATTAAAATTGCTACACCAAGAAGAAATGAAGATGATAAACGGGTATTCATTGGACAAATATATTATACTAGAACTGACATGTGATTACATTTTCACTCAATTTGGGTGCATAGACCCTGAGAAATCAGTACCCAGAACAACCATCTCTGGCCGTAATAACGGCCTTGATACACCTGGGCATTGAGTCAAACAGAGCTTGGATGGCGTGTACAGGTACAGCTGCCCATGCAGCTTCAACACGATACCACAGTTCATCAACAGTAGTGACTGGCGTATTGTGACGAGCCAGTTGCTCGACCACCATTGACCAGACGTTTTCAATTGGCGAGAGATCTGGAGAATGTGCTGGCCAGGGCAGCAGTTGAACATTTTCTGTATACAGAAAGGCCCGTGCAGGACCTGCAACATGCGGTCGTGCATTATCCTACTGTAATGTAGGGTTTCGCAGGGGTCGAATGAAGGGTAGAGCCACGGGTCGTAACACATCTGAAATGTAACGTCCACTGTTCAAAGTGCCGTCAATGCGAACAAGAGGTGACTGAGACGTGTAACCAATGTCACGCCATACCATCACGCCGGGTAATACGCCAGTATGGCGATGACGAATACACGCTTCCAATGTGCGTTCACCGCGATGTCGCCAAACACGGATGCGACCATCATGATGCTGTAAACAGAACATGGATTCATCCGAAAAAATGACGTTTTGCCATTCGTGCACCCAGGTTCGTCGTTGAGTACACCATAGCAGGCGCTCCTGTCTGTGATGCAGCGTCAAGGGTAACCGCAGCCATGGTGTCCGAGCTGATAGTCCATGATGCTGCAAACGTCGTCGAACTGTTCGTGCAGATGGTTGTTGTCTTGCAAACGTCCCCATCTGTTGACTCAGGGATCGAGACGTCGCTGCACGATCCTTTACAGCCATTCGGATAAGATGCCTGTCATCTCGACTGCTAGTGATACGAGGCAGTTTGGATCTAGCACGGCGTTCCGTACTACCCTCGTGAACCCACCGATTACTTATTCTGCGAACAGTCATTGGATGTCGACCAACGCGAGCAGCAATGTCGCGATACGATAAACCGCAATCGCGATAGGCTACAATCCGACCTTTATCAAAGTCGGAAACGTGATGGTACGCATTTCTCCTCTTTACACGAGGCATCACAACAACGTTTCACCAGGCAACGCCGGTCAACTGCTGTTTGTGTATGAGAAATCGATTGGAAACTTTCCTCATGTCAGCACGTTGTATGTGTCGCCACCGGCGCCAACCTTGTGTGAATGCTCCGAAAAGCTAATCATTTGCATATCACAGCATCTACTTGATGTCGGTTACATTTCGTTTCTGTAGCACGTCATCTTCGTGGTGTAGCAATTTTAATGGACAGTAATGTATTAATGTTATGTACCATGTCACGGTATGAACGGGCCGAATAAGGTTGTTCTGATGGGAGTATTTGTACTGAAAGCTAAAATTACTTTTGTCTGGATTGCTCTGCACGTTGGGAACTGTATGTGGTCTTCCTTTTAGTTTTCTCTGTTACTTCCCTGGGTGGCTTATTGCGAGGCGAGCACCAGAGGACGCGACACACTGCACTGCCGCGAATAAGGAGAGGGTCGTACATCAATGGGCTTGTGCGCCTGGTGAGGCGACTGACCTCGATCGAGTTACGCCTATTGTATGGAGGGCGAAACGACCTGCGAGCCGTCTGAGTGTCACCACAGTTTGTGTGTTTACCGTTCCGGTGCGTCTGGAACGAAGACTGCTGCCGCCGACTGACTGTACTGTCTTTATGATTCTGAGAATACTTGTGGGCTGTGCCCTGCTGGGTGCGACTGTCTGGCGCCGGATGGCCGGTGGTCTTGGCATGCTGTCTTCGTAGCCGGTCAAACGACAAGTTCAGTGCACCCAGCTAAATAGCAGAGGCATGACTGGTCAACTTAAACTGAGGCCAGTTGACGTCATAAAGCCCGGCTCGAAATTGGAGGGAACGGTCGCTACTGGCGCGAATGATGGTCTGAGACAGTGTGGGGAAATTTTGGAATCAGCACTGAATGCTGATCTGCGGCTTTTCGAGGGTGGCGGGGAGTTGGATAACGTTGACTTCACTCTTGCGTTGCACGGTGTGTGTGTGTGTGTGTGTGTGTTGGGGTTTATGGGCGCTCAACATCGAGGTCATCAGCGCCCTGACACACATTAAAAGGAACGAATGTGGAGAGACCTAATAAAACTGAAAAACACATTCAAAGAAAACAGGAAAAGAGGGAAATTACTACATAAGAAAGTATAACCGAAGGGAAGGGAAAACATAGCAACAAGAATGACACAGGAATGTGTCATTGGCTGGCCACTTACAGAAAAGATGGGCGAGCTTGTCACACAGTGAGCAAATTAAAATCCGCTCCCTAAAATCTTTGTAAAAACATTTGACAAGGCACAGAACTTTAAAACTTTAACCACATTCGTCCGAGTGTTGCCTAAAAGAGTTGGCAGGTCCGCTGGCATATCAGCCGAGGCCCGCTGGTCAGAAAATAAAACACAATCCAGTAAAATGTGGCTCACAGTGACCTGGAAGCCGCAAACACCACACAATGGAGGGTCTTCTCGCCGGAGCAGGAAGCCATGCGTCATAGGGCTGTGGCCTATTCGAAGCCGAGTGAGGAGAACCTCGTCCCGTCGATGGGGCGGAAAGGAAGTACACCACACACGCGTTGTGGGCTTGACTAGACGGAGCTTATTGTCAGTCACTTCCAGCCACTCATCCTCCCACCGACACATGACTCTACGTTGCACGGGCGCATGGCATTCAGGATCTGATCTACATCAGAATCGGACGGTTTAGCAACTTAGTCACACCTTTTCAGAATCTTTGTGGAGCATGACTTCGGTCATACTTCTGTTTCATTCTGCGACTTAAGTTCCAGATTATTACTCTGCTTTTTCGCACCTGTACCGACAAGGCGAGTTTAGGCGGTTTTGCTGTGTCTCTTCCTGGAGATATATCCTCGTGCATCCAAGAGTTTCTCTGCTTCGGCCACACGAGCAGATGTTAGGATTCACGGACAGCATTCGAGGCCACGGGTTGAAACAGAGTTTCTGCAAAGCAGTAGTCGGCGCCTTCATTATCAGAATACTGGCTACAGACGAAGTGCTGGAAAGGTATTTTGCGGCTCCGGCATTGTAGGACCTACCATTTTATACTAAGTTGGTTGGTTGGTTTGGGGAAGGAGACCAGACAGCGAGGTCATCGGTCTCATCGGATTAGGGAAGGACGGGGAAGGAAGTCGGCCGTGCCCTTTGAAAGGAACCATCCCGGCATTTGCCTGGAGCGATTTAGGGAAATCACGGAAAACCTAAATCAGGATGGCCGGACGCGGGATTGAACCGTCGTCCTCCCGAATGCGAGTCCAGTGTCTAACCACTGCGCCACCTCGCTCGGTTTTATACTAAGTCCCCAGCAGCACGCGCGCTGGCTTTGCTACAAGTCCATCTTGTTTGTTTCTCCATGTGTTCCCATTTGAGCTCTCACTACTAATCGTGATACTGCGTTATAGTCGGAGGAGTAATATTTGATTCATTAGGACCTCCAGTCATTATCGTCAATCTATTGCATCACAGAGAGTAGGGGCGCCTTGTTCTCGAGCCGACTCTTATACTCACAAGAGTTCTGTATACCCTATCCTTTAGTCTACTGCCGGGATGGTTCCTTTGAAAGGGCACGGCCGACTTCCTTTCCCGTCCTTCCCTAATCCGATGAGACCGATGACCTTGCTGTCTGGTCTCCTTCCCCAAATAACCTAACCCCAACCCGTTAGGCTACTGTTTGTATCGACAATCAAGTACCTTTGTGTTCCGATTTATGATAAGTCTGTTGCAATATTTAATCCGCATATCATTTCGTAGATAGATGCAGAGTCCCATTTACTGTCGCTCATTATGATAAAATTCCCTTTTTTTACTGAGTAGATTACGATTTTTATTAAATTATTGTGAGTATCCACTCCCTATTTTATCAACTACCAGGACCGATTATCAATTCCTTTCGCTACCGTTGTGCGCATAATCAATTAAGTGGTAAGTAAGGAGGGGGTCTAGTGCATGACTAATTCTCATGCAAAATTCGCCAGAATTAAAGAGCTCTTCTCCACGCCGGCACCTCGCAAAATAATGAATATTACCTCGATTTAAATACAGTTGTCTAAAGCAATGCAGAAAAATACTGCCTGCTAAACGCAACACTCTAATCCTGAGCCCCACATGCTAACGTCGCACACGTAGGCCATCAGGCGCTACATAAATGCACTCAACTACGACTGGGCGGTCAGGTGTGACAGACAGACAGGCTCAACCGCTGCACGTGCGGTGGGGTACGTCATCTGGTGACGTCACATGTTCAACATTTGTCATCTGCTTTTGGGTTATTTCCCGACATTTGCGCCCCCATGTGTCTGATATCAAGTTACTCAGCGTCATCTACGTCGCTTCGGGGGTTTTGAAACGTTAATTAGAATCACCCTGTATAAAGTGACTATAATCGTTGGAAGGGATCTCTCAACTGCTCTGCCATCAACACACGACCTTTTTGATACCATAGTCCTGGGGAAATGTTGACCGTGTGCTGCAGGATAGCTTAGTATGTCCGTCCTTCCGAGTGGTGTACAAGTGGTCACTAGGACAAGGGCTATCCAAAAGACTTGAGCCCTCATCTTTGTGGTCAATAGGACTCAAGATCTGATACCCTGAAAAATCGCATTTTTGCGCTCTGCTTTTTGGAACGTATTGGAACCGAGCTCTGTCACGCTCGGACCGATGAAGTAGATGTCCTAATTCCACAGTACGAACGATTCCGCGAGTAAAATTACTTTTGTTTTATACATTTTCGCTGGCCGGAGTGGCCGTGCGGTTCTAGGCGCTACAGTCTGGAACCGGGCGACCGGTACGGTCGCAGGTTCGAATCCTGCCTCGGGCATGGATGTGTGTAATGTCCTTAGGTTAGTTAGGTTTAATTAGTTCGAAGTTCTAGGCGACTGATGACCTCAGAAGTTAAGCCGCATAGTGCTCAGAGCCATTTGAACCATATACATTTTCAACGGGGAAGTCCCACGTCCAAGTCCCAACCAGATTCATGTAGTAACTTTCAAGGAGAGCAGAAGTGGTCGAACAATAGACATTTTAGAAAATGTACTGGGATTGCTACGAAATATCTCGTTTTTGCTACTCACAATTGTAGCTTCAGTGTATCAAAATCTCGCTGAAAATGTTATCTCACAGTTCGAAATAAATATACGGAAGCAGAGAGAGGTTGGTGTTTCTACTAAGGCACTTTGCTTGGCCGACCCATCAGGCTCCATCTTATTTCGACAGAGTAGACCGGCGGGCAGGGAAGAAAGCGGCCAGCCGACTGCAAAAAGATTTCAGTTTCAGCGCCTCAGCTGGTTTCTTTCAACACCTTGTAGCCGTGCGATTTTTACTTTCATTTCTGATCGAACGGTTCCTGTTACGCTACGTAGACCCGACGAATCTCCCAAGGGTTGCGCGAGTTGAAGAAAACAGAATTTTTTTAGAATCTTTAGTTTTTATGACTTCCAAGCAACTTAAATAAATGTGAGGTCTCGGTCCATTGTGGCCTATTTCTTAGATTAGTTCGAGATATTAATCAAAAATAGTATGTCCATCATTATCCATTACCGAGAATAAGCGGTGTACGGGCAAATCGACATTAATAGGTTTTCTGCTACAGAACTGCTTTGCACATACGTCCATATTAAAATTTGCTACGAAACCCTCCTAAGATGTAAACAAAGCTCTGCGACTTGCAGTAAATGACACAACACGGTTTCTGTAATTCTGACTGCCTTCTCCATCGGCACGCTCCCTGGTCCTTACGTGTTCGATGAAAATAGCGACTAGAAGTTCAGTTCCATACGCTCTGAGAATGGTGTGGGGAGGAAGGGAGATCGATTAGAGTTTACCTTTCCGTCGAAGAAAAAACGCAGCACAGTCTCGGATTGGGAAAAGATGGGGGAAGAAAATCGGCTGGTCCTTTCGAAAACAACCAACCCGCCAGCAGCCTCAACCGGTTGAAGGAAGTTGGGAGTAAACTACATCTGGATGGCCGGACAGGATGGACCATCGTACTGCAGAAAGCGAGTCCAGTGTGTTATCCTGCGCCACCTCGCTCGTAACGCCTTTACTTATTGCAGATTAGGACAGCTGGTGTCACGGTGTAACACAAATAGCGGCAGCTTTTGTTACGAGAAGTTAAAACCTAGCTGACAAACAGTAGCAGAACGAAGCGAGAATGAACGTTAAGGACAGGAATGAGAGTGACTCTGAAACTAAAATTTTGTCAACCTACCTGACTTTGCAAATCATCTATACATTCACTCAGAGACCATACTGGTGTCGAAACGGAAGATAGCAGACAGAAGGACGATATACTGGATCGGTCTTCAAAATTGTTTTACCGCTGAAGATCGTAACATAAAAATGGTTCAAATGGCTCTGAGCACGATGGGACTTAACGTCTGAGGTCATCAGTTCCCTAGAACTTAGGCCTACTTAAACCTAACTAACCTAAGGACATCACACACATCCATGCCCGAGGCAGGATTGGAACCTGCGACCGTAGTGTCGCGCGGTTCTAGACTGTAGCGCCTAGAACCGCTCAGCCACTCCGGCCAGCGATCGTAACATAGTTCCTCCTTCCAATCAACGTACGAATGTCGAAACGGCAGATTGAGATAACCGATCGCAAAATAAAAAGCAAATACAATCGCTTAGTAGAGGAAAGGCATCGGGATCAGATCAGATACCTGTGAGATTCTACGAAGATTATGCGAAAGAACTAGCTCACCGCTTAGCAGCAGTTTATCGCAGTCATCTGGAGCAACGAATGGTACCTAGCGACTGGAAGAAAGCGCAGGTCATTCCCATTTTCAAGAAGGCCGTAGGACAGATGCCTATAATCATAGACTGTTGTATTAATAAAAAATAAATTATTATTCTCTGCTTATTTGAATTTTTCTTGGCTATCGGACTACGCTTACATTTCAATCGTAGTTGCAGCCAGCGGACTCCGGGAACACCAATGTTTGTCATAATCTAGAAAATCCTCCTTATATGGTTTTCACTTCACTTCAATGAATAGAAAATTACATGATACTGTTGTTCAATATACCACTATTCATGGCCCCGTGTGATACATAGAACTCGTAATACTTCATATTTAAAATCGCACATGTTCATCGCCCTTCTACATACCAGAGAGAGAGAGTGTGTGTAAAAACAAAAAAACTGTAGAAATAAATGAATGAATGTTTTTCCGTTTGTCTGCGCCTTACTGCGCATTCATAATTAACGTCTTTGCCAACTCTTTTGATCGATCGGTGTTTAATTTTCTTTGTATTTTAATAAATATTAACTTTACGATATCCTGGGGGGGGTCTTTCATCATGTACCTACACCACAGCTGCCCCCACACTGTACGTTGACATGGTACTGAGACGTACAGTGTTTTTTTGTTTTTTTGTTTTTTTTTTTGTTGTTGTTGTATTTACATTTGCCGATAGGGGTCGATGCCCTTTATTGTCGGCTTATGGTCTGTATGTCATAAATCTACAAGCAATTAAATGATCATATAATAATATGATAGTCCATTACATATATGAATTTAGCGCGATAACAATAATGTTCAGTCTGCTTCATTCTCTCTGCCGGGTTTTGCGCTGGCGCACTGGCCGATTTGCCGACAAAGAGCAAGACGCTAACGGTCAACATGCTAGATGCTACCGTCGCACGTGCGTGCACTCGCTTTCTTAGTGTTGATTTCACATTGAACGTTACACTTTCACCTGAGTGTCACATATCGAATAATTACTGTGGTGTTTGTCTTCATTCCGTGTGCAGTGGGTGTGCACTTATTGTTCAAAATCCGACGCCGTGGCAGAAGATCTCCATTTTTTCGGCCCGGGCGTTATTATTACCCGTTCTACTCTCATTTTCAATGGAGAGAACCCCGATCAACAGAATCCGTCGATGAGGTAAGTACCGGCTCGAACAATGTGTCGAGCGTTGTGAGCCACGATACTCAGAAGTTATTTCGTTGCACACGTATGTTCATGTCACCACACTCGACCGTCCACTTGCTGAAAGACACATATAGCCGTCCAAAACATTGTATAAATTGCTTGTCTTTGAAGTTCATTTCTTCGTGTAGAGTTTGGTTTCCAATGACAATCCATCAAGTATTGAGCTACAACAATTTACATAGCATGATAGCTTATATTTTTGGCTGACATTCCATCCATCGCTTATGCTACGAACATTAATTTCTTAAGTTTTAAAACGTCATAAATTTTTCAGTAAGTGGGTCCTGTTACTACAGTTTGTTAGCTTCAGCTTATCTTCGTTCACATCACATGTACAAATTAATTACATACACATTATCATGATAAAATACAAGCGTATGACACATTTATGTTTCATTTTATAGATAGGCTTTTATCGCTTATGGGAGCTCATTTCTTCCTTAGGTAGAGGAGGAAGAAAAACATTGTAAATAGAACTAAAACATCGCGCATTACTGGCCTAACTACGCTTGGCGATGCCTCCTTGTTTGGGAGAGAAGAAAGGAAATATTCATCTACTGGTTAAAGGATTTATGAGGAAATGTTACTGGTACTTTTGCTTCATTGAAATACTGTGTACCGACTAATCACCCATGTAGAATCATGTTGTTTCTTCATGTTTTAGGACCGAGCGAGGTGGCGCAGTGGTTAGCACACTGGACTCGCATTCGGGAGGACGACGGTTCAATCCCGTCTCCGGCCATCCTGATTTAGGTTTTCCGTGATTTCCCTAAATCGTTTCAGGCAAATGCCGGGATGGTTCCTTTGCTAGGTCACGGCCGATTTCCTTCCCAATCCTTTCCTAACCCGAGCTTGCGCTCCGTCTCTAATGACCTCGTTGTCGACGGGACGTTAAACACTAACCACCACCACCACCACCACCACCACCACCACTTCATGTTTTAATTTTCTGTTTACTTCAGTTCACAAAGAGGCTTAGCGTGAAATCTGATGTTTTAACCATCGTAAACTTATCTTTCTCAAATACCTGGAAAAGTCATTATCCAAGCTTTCATGTGACACGATAAAATTGGTTTTTGTAAACTCACACCCTTAAATGTTTGTGTGTACTCTGCAGCGAATAGGTACTGATAATTGTCACGGAGATACACTCCGAAGATGCATATTTCATTTTTCATTTGCCTTATGACCGTTGTATAAATATCTTTATAACTAAATTGTTTACTCGAGGTGAGGCCCGTTTCTTCATTTGGTACCTGCTACTCTCGACGTAATTCTCTTCTTCTGTGACGTGACGATGCACTGGTCGTTGAAAGAAAAAACTAACTTAAAACTAATTTCATTACGTAGCTCGGTGGCCACTAATACATTTGGTCATTGCATACGTCCGCAGATATTTCAATACTTTGTTTAAATTCATAGACATTCGTTTATTCTGTTACCCATTATGATCATTTACTCTGCAAAGAAATGTATTTGACATCTGTCATGGTATTTTGTCGTTAGTCCTTATCTTACACGTGTCATATAGTTTTTCATAATGCTTCCTCTTGCTTGTAAATATGCTTTATATAGCTTAGTATTTAATTAAATCTCTGTGTACATATATCAATAGATTCCTTAGTTCTTAGACAGTTGATATATTTGCGTAGTATTTCCATTTGCTCTGTATTTAGGTCAGGTACATATTGCATTCCTATTTTGGTTGCGCCTTCTGCCAGTCTGTCGCGCATGCGCTCAGGTCAATGCCTCCTCTCCTACTACTGACGTCAGTGCGTATTGTTGAGCGCGGACAGCTGAACGATACGCTAATTTTGTTTATACTTTCGCTTCGCATGAAGTGCTATATTACTTCTCACTAATATTAATTTTTATGCCTGCGTGTACAAATCAAAGGAATTACTTATGCCTACGCACATTACTTTATCTTAAAATACACTCCATAAGAAAAATTACACTTAGAATTATGTACACTATGTACAATTATCTTGTGATAAAAAAATGTTACCACGCTTCATCATTCTATAAAGGCTTTTATATCTTTGTAAGGGTGGAGACCATTGTCTCTCTCCGTTTTCTCAAAGGCTAATCTGTACGTCCCAGGGTATAGTATCTTAGAATGGTTCAAATGGCCCTGAGCACTATGGGACGAACAGCTGAGATCACCAGTCCCCTAGAACTTAGAACTACTTAAACCTAACTAACCTAAGGACATCACACACATCCATGCCCGAGGCGGGATTCGAACCTGCGACCGTAGCGGTCACGCGGTTCCAGACTGAAGCGCCTAGAACCGCACGGCCACACCGGCCGGCTGGTATTTTAGAAATTACATATGGTCCTGAATAGAGTAATTGCTACTTCTTATTTAGTTTGCCAAATTTTGTCGATTTATGGTGCGTCCGTAAGAGGACTCATTGCCCTTCAATAAAAAAATAAATAAATAAAAAAAAGTGTAGCGTTTCAGTTTCTTGTTATAAATTTTCCCTCCATACTCGGCCCTGTTTTCTGGTGTAACCAAGGCTTGTTTGATTTTGTCTTGTAGTGTCATTTCTGTATTGGGTACCTTTGGTATGGGCGACTCTGGAACATCAATTCATTAGGTGTGAAACCTGTTGAAGAATGTGGAAGGTTATTGACAACTTGCATGAAAGGAGTTACGTATTCTACCCATATGGTGTGTTTGTGAGGGGTATATGTCCTAATCAACCGGTCAAGTTCATTAAAGGCTCGTTCTACTTGGACTGCTTCTGGGTGAAAGAGGCTTACTGAGATGTGCTTTATCTCCTGTGATGTCATAAGTTGTTTCCACTTTTGCTCAACGAAATATGAAGCATTATCAGTTAGTTGTACCTTTGGTTTACCTATTCTTCTCAAATAGTCTCCCTCAAATCTTTTTCTGAAATTTGTGGCTGTTGCATTTTTAATGGAATACATTTTGAAATGTTTCGAAACTTAGCTTAAGAATCGGTACTGCATTGCTGAGACAGTGACGTCCCTTTTGCCGTGTGTCGTGGCTTAAAGCACGCATACACGTCCAGAGGGTAAGACTTGCCACACGTGGTGTGGGTGTACGGTAATCTCTCGCTGCCGTCGCCGAACATCCATTGCACAATGGTACCAACTCTAGTCTGGAAGTAGTTTTACGAAGTGAAACAGCAATTAAGTACAATTCTTCATTTCCTTCAGAAGAGTAAAGATTTTTCTGCCGTTTCTGTAGAATGGTGAAAGAGGAATGAAATTATGGTAACAGTAATAAAATAAAAACTTAACAATAGTTCATTCATAGCATACAATAAAAATACAAAATAGCTGACCTGCTGCCTGTGTTTATATAATATGCCTTTACCTACTTTTAGCCCTTGAAAATGGACAAATTAATACGAAAAACAATGTGTTTCAACTTCAGTTTTCACTCTTTAGCACTGACTATTCGTAATGCTCAAACAGTGGTATCATCCCCGATTACAGCATGATTTTTGAGCCGAGATTCAAAAAATTAGAATCAGTAGGATAATAGTGTTCATTTTTCTTTGTTGTCAACAACATACCACTCTTCGAGGAAATTAGCGAATGGTGGACGGACTGTGTTTCCTTTTATTTGCCTACTTGATTTAATGTTCTGATTCTACGTATTTTGAAAAGGAGAGAGGCAGAATTTTTCAGTCTTTTAGCGGTAGAACATTCGGCAGCCAAAGGCAGAGGATCCGGGTTCAAGTCCCAGCCTGGCAATCAGTTTGAGTGGGCCAGGAACTTTCAGATCAGAGCGCATTTCACTGTAGAGTAAAAAATCCCTTCTGGAATTAAGAAAGTAGTTTCCAAAATAGTATGGACTGCATGGCGGAAATAAATGAGCCTGAGGCAGTAAAATCTGGGACAAGTAGAAGACCCTGCTAAAGTCGTGGACAGGTCTGCAAAATGGAAGTTCCCTTCGAGAGAACAAGGGTACAGGAAGAAGTGCGTAATTTAACAATACAGGGGACAGAGGGAGGTTACAATTCGAAGTTCATACGAAGGTTGGAACTTTATTAGTGCCAACTATTTATTTACAAGTTATATAAGATAAATACATGTTTTACAGCTTTACTGCCCTTCAAAGTAGTCACCAGCATTGTGTATAACCCGTTGTCAGCGGGCGGAAGTCGTATGATATCCTTTACAGCGACAGTTGTGTTGATAGTGCGAGTACAGCAGTCTACTGCCCGATAAATCTCTGTAATATTTCTGGAGCGAATGCTATGACGTGCTTCCTTCATTTTAGGAGTCAAGTTTCCAACCTCACTGATCGAACAAATCAGTCACAATTTGCGTCATATGCGCCCGAGCATTGTCCTGCAAGATGGTCGGCCGATCTTGCAGAAAATGTCTCCGCTTCTTTCTCTACGCTCATTATTTTTGGAACAGTCTGCGACAAAAATAGAGAAAGAAGTGGCGAAGCTTTCTGCAGGACATGACCATCGTTTTGTATGGCAATGACGTAAGATGTGGCTGGTATGTTCGAGCTATGTTGTTGGGAAGTGTTGTTCCACCCACCAAAGTCCCCGGACAAAGGCAAAGAACATATAAAAAATAACTATTTTTATTAATGAAATAAGGGGGGAGTTGATATTTTTCTCATGGAGGACCCAGCGGCAAAAATTTTGAGAACCACTGGTACGGAAAGAAGTGCACGCCTGCGGGGGCAGTGATTGGTGCTGCTACTAACTGAAAAAACGGTAGCAAAGTCGCAGTACCGCCTTATACTCACATTAAAGTTTTTCCCTTAGTCGGCGGGTGAAATCACAATATTTAGATTGGTACCAGCTGATACACGTTGCAGTGAATGACTGGGTGTAGCGTAAACATTTGCGCATTTAATTACGTGTCTGAATCATAGGTGAGAAAGCGTTTGTCTTGCACAGAGCTTTCTGATCCCTCCAGGCTATATTGTGAGGAACCAGTTTTTCTTATCGCACTGTGTAGGCTTACACAACCAGTGGCCGGCAAGTAATAGACTGAGAAATATATAACTTCTCGTTTTCAGCTGTGAAAGTCTTAGAATTTTTACGGATGTTGCAGACATCCTAATTACACTCCTGGAAATTGAAATAAGAACACCGTGAATTCATTGTCCCAGGAAGGGGAAACTTTATTGACACATTCCTGGGGTCAGATACATCACATGATCACACTGACAGAACCACAGGCACATAGACACAGGCAACAGAGCAAGCACAATGTCGGCACTAGTACACTGTATATCCACCTTTCGCAGCAATGCAGGCTGCTATTCTCCCATGGAGACGATCGTAGAGATGCTGGATGTAGTCCTGTGGAACGGCTTGCCATGCCATTTCCACCTGGCGCCTCAGTTGGACCAGCGTTCGTGCTGGACGTGCAGACCGCGTGAGACGACGCTTCATCCAGTCCCAAACATGCTCAATGGGGGACAGATCCGGAGATCTTGCTGGCCAGGGTAGTTGACTTACACCTTCTAGAGCACGTTGGGTGGCACGGGATACATGCGGACGTGCATTGTCCTGTTGGAACAGCAAGTTCCCTTGCCGGTCTAGGAATGGTAGAACGATGGGTTCGATGACGGTTTGGATGTACCGTGCACTATTCAGTGTCCCCTCGACGATCACCAGTGGTGTACGGCCAGTGTAGGAGATCGCTCCCCACACCATGATGCCGGGTGTTGGCCCTGTGTGTCTCGGTCGTATGCAGTCCTGATTGTGGCGCTCACCTGCACGGCGCCAAACACGCATACGACCATCATTGGCACCAAGGCAGAAGCGACTCTCATCGCTGAAGACGACACGTCTCCATTCGTCCCTCCATTCACGCCTGTCGCGACACCACTGGAGGCGGGCTGCACGATGTTGGGGGGTGAGCGGAAGACGGCCTAACGGTGTGCGGGACCGTAGCCCAGCTTCATGGAGACGGTTGCGAATGGTCCTCGCCGATACCCCAGGAGCAACAGTGTCCCTAATTTGCTGGGAAGTGGCGGTGCGGTCCCCTACGGCACTGCGTAGGATCCTACGGTCTTGGCGTGCATCCGTGCGTCGCTGCGGTCCGGTCCCAGGTCGACGGGCACGTGCACCTTCCGCCGACCACTGGCGACAACATCGATGTACTGTGGAGACCTCACGCCCCACGTGTTGAGCAATTCGGCGGTACGTCCACCCGGCCTCCCGCATGCCCACTATACGCCCTCGCTCAAAGTCCGTCAACTGCACATACGGTTCACGTCCACGCTGTCGCGGCATGCTACCAGTGTTAAAGACTGCGATGGAGCTCCGTATGCCACGGCAAACTGGCTGACACTGACGGCGGCGGTGCACAAATGCTGCGCAGCTAGCGCCATTCGACGGCCAACACCGCGGTTCCTGGTGTGTCCGCTGTGCCGTGCGTGTGATCATTGCTTGTACAGCCCTCTCGCAGTATCCGGAGCAAGTATGGTGGGTCTGACACACCGGTGTCAATGTGTTCTTTTTTCCATTTCCAGGAGTGTATTTCAATAAGGCAGGAAACCTGAAAGGAGGAGGAAGAAAATTCAAAAGCTGGTAGGATGATTGGGAGGGACGAACATCTCAGTTGATAGCGGACAGATGTAAGGCTAACGGTCTGTAACAACTTCCAAGCACTGAGAATAATTAATTCATGCAGACTCTGATGATGATACAACATGTTGTATCAACATAGAATTTTTACGCCTTGAGAAAACTTTTTTAATGACAATTGTGTTCTTTTTGCTAAGCACAACTTTAAGAACAAATGAGCGCAGGAACTTCATTTTTCACATATATATTTTCATGTATCAGTCTAATGTAACATGGGCTACATCTCCTCTTTTTACAAGTACTTTAATTGATGAGACGCGCGGGATTAGCCGTGCGGTCTCAGGCGTTGCAGTCATGAACTGTGCGGCTGGTCCCGGCGCAGGTTCGAGTCCTCCCTTGGGTATGGGTGTGGGTGTGTGTGTTTGTGCTTAGGATAATTTAGGTTAAGTAGTGTGTAAGCTTAGGGACTGATGACCTTAGCAGTTAAGTCCCATAAGATTTCACACACATTTGAACATTTTTTTAATTGTTGTGTAATTATTAATTGTTCTTTGGTACGGTTAATAAATACCTTGGCGTCTTTTTCACAAAGTAACACATTGAAGCGATGTAAGTAATATTTTACTAGTTAACAGACAATGTCGTAGACGTAATGCGTATTAAAATTGCTGTCTGTTTCTGCACTTAGTTTTCACGCCAGGTCGGCTGTTTCTAAGGGTTTTTTCTAAATAAGTTGAGAAAGACAGTTTCGTCAGCAAGAAGATAAGCCTTTAAATTCCTCGATTATAATCGATACTCGTCCGCAGCTCGTCGTCTTGCAGTAGCGTTCTCGCTTCCCGCGCACGGGGTCCCGGGTTCGATTCTTGGCGGGGTCAGATGACTGGGTGGTGGTGTTGTTGTTGTTGTCGTCTTCATCATCATTATTCATCTCCCTTACGGTCGGGGGAAGGCAATGGCAAACCACCTCCACTAGGACCTTGCGTAGTACAGCGGTGCGGATCTCCCGCATCGTCCCCTACGCTCCTCGAAGTATGGGTCATCATCATTGTGTTTCGAGAAAATATCGTATAGTGCTAATACGTATCTTACTCCTCCTTTATTTCTTGGATACGGACCAGCTACGTCCAGGGATACTACACCTAGAGGGTTTTTTGTGAGTATTGGGTGTAGCTCAGTAGATTTTGACACATTGGACTATTTTGATTTTTGACATATTGCATACTTTCTTAATACGTGTTGAACTCGCCTTCTCAAATTTGGAAAATAACAAAGCGTTGCAATTTTTTCAGTACATTTGCCTACTCCATAGTGTCCCCATACTTCCTGTGTTATAAATTCGTCGATTTAATCTTCAGAAAAAAAAGCACACACACACACACACACACACACACACACACACACCATTGATCAGATTTTTCATGTTTCCTTTGAAACAAAACGCTGATACCATTTACTTACCTTCCCACCTTCATCTTGCTTAAGGTTTTGCATGACTTTACACCATTTGCGATCTTTCTGTTATATAATTTTCATTTACTTACAAAACTTATGGTAATAAGACTGTTGTGCTGTAACTTGCATCAATAACGTTCTGAGTTCTGCATCCCGCTCCGTTAATTCACCAAATTCCTCTAAATCTTGTGGTAACCTTGACAAGGCATCCGCAATAACCTTCTGACTTCCTTTGATGTAAATGATCTGGAAATTGAATTCTTGTAAATATAGACAGCACCTAGCTAATCGACAGTGTAATAGTTTACCTGTTAAAAGAAATTACAGTGATTGATGTTCACAACAAACATTGGTATTCTTACCCCACAAAAAATATTCAGACCTTTTAAATGCCCATATTACAGCTAAGCTTTCCAATTCTGACACAGATCAGCAAGATCTTTCTGCTTCTGATAATCTGCGACTAGCGAAACTGATGGCCTTGGGTACTTCCTTAGCTTCTCCCTATCGCATCTGGAACGAGCATGCCCCCAGCCCTTGAAATGAAGCATTTGTGCATAGACAAAAATCCTTGGACGTATCAGGGTGGCTATGAATGTTTGCATTGACTAATGACTGCTTAATGTTCTTAAAGTCCTCCTGACACTTATCCCATAACCAAAGCCTATTTTTTTCGTAACAAGTTGAGCAATACATCACAGTTCATCAGTTATTGTGGTACGAACGTACGAAAAAAAGAAGCTAGTCCTAAAAAGGCTTATTTTTTATTCCTTAGGGCTGGACAGTTGCGTATTGCATTAAGAGTTTTCGGATCGGTAATATACATTGTTCTGAAACAACATGGCCAAAAAATTTGACTTGCTCCTTAGCAAAACTATACTTTTTGTACATTGGCTGTTACTCCGTAATCTGCAAATCGTTCAAGCACCTGTTCAATGAGCCTGATATGTTCTAACCAAGTGGATGTAGCTGTTAGCATGTCGTCTACATAAACAGTGACTTTGCTACCCAGTTTTGGTCTTAAAGCCTTGTCCAATGCGGATATAAATACTCCTGCGCTAATGTTCAATCCAAAAGGTAGAACACGGAATTCGTAACTTCTGCCACCACAAATAAATGCTGTATATTTTCGAATTTCATCGTGGAGTTTTATTTGCCATTAGGACATCTTGAGATCGAGTATACTGAGATATTTTTTATTGTAAAACTTTAGAAGCTGTTCGTCCAAGTTGTCTGGTCTTATGCGTACTGGAACTGTAATCTTATTGATACCTCTAGCATCAAGAACTAATCTTACAGAGCCATCTGGTTTGCTTACTGGAAATATTGGACTACAATAGGGTGAAAATGAAGGTTGTATAATTCCCCATTTAATCATATGATCTCTTCCCTTACTGCCTCTCGTTTTGCCCATGGAATAGGATATGACATTACACAAAATGTCACATGTGGATAGACTTCAAATTTATATTCAGAGTCTTCGATTACTCCTGGCTCCTTACTGAGAACATTGGCATACTTAAATAACAAGTTAGAAAGTTCTCGTAGTTGCATCTCATTTAGTACCTGTCATTCACTTAGTTTCTGCTCTACCGTTTCGTAGCGAACCTCAGTGTTTGCTTCTTGTTCAGTACCAATTTTATTTGTGAAATATACAGCTGGAAAGGAATATTGTGCTATTGCATTTGACTCTGGTTCGTTTTTGTTACTTTCATCAGGTGTTTTGACTAAATCAATTGAAAAGATCTGACCCTTTACAAAAAGTGGCATTTACCATTACTTATGTCAATCTGTGTTTTGCATGTTCTAAACGTGTCCATGCCAATAAGACAATTAACTACAAGTTTGTGAATTATAAAACAGTTGCACGTCACTGTAAAATGTTCAATTCGTAATGGAGTAAGAGACTGATGCTTAACTAATTTAGTCTTACTGCCTGTAGCAGTTTGCACCTTGCAATTTTGTACAGGAAATGTAGGGAATTTGCCTCTCCTTTAGTTCACAAAAAAAAAAAAATGTATTTGATATTAGCTTGGTAGTTGAACGTATACCTAAAATTAGCTTCGTGTCAATGTCAAATATTTTCACTTTAATGGTTGCTTGTACTTGATCTTCCTTGACATTATCTACTATATCTAACTCGTGCTGAGACAAATCATCCTTGATGGCCTCGCGGGATTAGCCGAACGGTCTCAGGCGCTGCAGTCATGGACTGTGCGGCTGGTCCCGGTGGAGGTTCGAGTCCTCCCTCGGGCTTGGGTGTGTGTGTTTGTCCTTACGATAATTTAGGTTAAGTAGTGCGTAAGCTTAGGGACTGATGACCTTAGCAGTTAAGTCCCATAAGATTTCACACACATATGAACATCCTTGATGTCACCTGGTTAGTCAGTCCTTACGAAACATATATGCAGTTTTGCTTTCCCCCCACTCCTTAAGAGTTCAATAGCCTGGGGCTTAACTACGACCGGTTGGCGATTTCCGACGGCGTAGTGTGACTTAATTCATTACCTGGAGAAATTTCAGTTAGTTTCACTGTGTGGGTACTTCGCCATTTTGTGTAGTTAGCTGCTGTGCAGTTATTCCACTGTCCAAAGGTCGGCTGCTGTATAGCGTAAGGCTACTGCTGCGGCAGAGTGTTTTTTTCATGTTCGGCGTAGGGCCTTGTGTTGGTGAATTGTAATTCGCTCGTGCGTTGAAATTACCCCTGTTCTGAAACTTTTTTAAATCGTTTGTTTTTTTCTGTTGCCGTTACCGCATTCGTTACCTCTGGATATTTAAATTTGCTGTTGTGCGTACCATGCTTGCTGTGTGTTTAGATCACGTATTACTGACTGATTTACACAACTATGTTGTTGTTGTTGTTGTGCCTGATTTTCTGTTGCTCTATTGGATACAGATCATAGATTAAGCCGATAGAATCAAGCGCTGACAGAAAATATTCAGTATCGTGCTCTGGCGTTGTGACTAATTTTTCTCTAATGTGCGATGGTAAACGACTTTACAAAATTTTTAACACGTCTAAGTGTGATATTGGGTTCGCCCAGCAGCATGTCTTGTTCAGGTATTTTTTCAAAGTATCCACGCAGACTACCGTATTTACCATTGAATGGTGTGGAGTTGAAACCTCACGTCTGAGTCTTTCTTGCACTGCCTCAGACCAGTATTTGTCGAGGAAAGATCGTTCAAGTTGGATATAAGTGCTGCAACGTTCGACCACATCAGTTGCCCATAAAAGCACATCACCTTACGTTTATCCCACGACAAATCTGATTTCATGTGCCTCCGTCCAGCTGAATGGAAATACATGACGAAAAGTACTGATAAATACTACGGGATTCATTCTTTTACCTTCGGGAGTGAATGCAGGAAACTGTCGATGTCTCAGGAAACCGTCTGCAAAAATAGTTGATAGACTCGTGGCATTTTCGGTCGTATTTATGTTGTTATTGTAGTTACCTGTAATTCCGGCTGGTAATTGTTCAGGTATTGGAGTTGTCGTAAAGTTTACATTTGGCTATCTGCAACTGTCATTAGTACCTGCTGTGGGACTCGGACAATTTGTGGATAAATACCGACAGGTTGTGGTTTGTTCACTGTAGCCTGTAGCCTCTAGCCTGTAGCATGCATATTTCGAGATCCGGTACTATTTTCTTCTAAAAGGTTGCGGATCCTATCTTCCGCGGCTTGTAGGTTAATGTTTACCTTGTTCGCGATTTCATTTTCTTTTTTCTTAATAGCCTTTTCTACTACATCTGTGTATAACTTACAATCTGTTACTAATTTCTCTTGAACGGTATTACCCTTATCTAATGTGCTTCAGCTTGACTAATGATATCACTCAGATTTTCATTGATTCTGTCTCTCTCCCCAGCACATGCTGAGTCAACTTCTAATGTTGCTACCCTTAAAGTAAGCTATTCTACAGCTATACTTTCATAGTCTATTTAGTTTGTCGAAACCAACAGGTATTGTGTGACTTCAAAATGTTCCTATCTTGTGTCAAATTACTGAAATTGGTGTTCATATTGTGTTTCATATCATCAAACTTCGCATTTATGTTAGATAGTAACTGCCATAGCAGTGCTTCAGTTGTACTGCTGTGGTTGCTGTGAACTGTACCTCCCAAATAATGTTTGTGTTGTGACCAAGTGGTGTTTGTAACGTGTTGTCAAGATTCATATTGGAATCGCTCTCCAATGTTTCATTCATGAGCGGTATGTCGATCTAGGAGATGCGTGACATTGTCTCGTCAATTGTAAACACTGTGTCGTCAAGGTTGTTCTGCTCTGGAGCGTCGCTATCATTTGTTACTCCTGCGACACTCGTCCCTGATCTACTTAAACCTTCTGCAGTAGACACGCATGGCACCTGAACTTCAATTGTTCGATTACGAAATTCTACGCCATCTTGGCTGATTGCGTTTCGCTATCAGCAATGGATATATATTTTTAGGTCATGTTATATGAATACGCAAAAACTAGAAATTTCACGAAAATGTTAAAATTTCATATGCTAATTATATTATTTGACAACTGTGAATTACGTGATGTCAAAGCCTGTTTTAAGTCAATTATGATGTGAAAACTATTGTGTCAAAATTCTTCATGTTTTACTGACAATGCGTATCACACTGAAAAATTTCTGTGAATTTTTCGCAAATAAAATTCAAGGAAGGGAATAATGAGGAAACGGTTTCTATCTACTTCAAAAGAGGCGCTACCAAGCGTAACCACGCAAGCAAAAAGAGCTCAGAGCACTAGGGGACTTAACATCTGAGGTCATCAGTCCCCTAGAACTTAGAACAAATTAAACCCAACTAACCTAAGGACATCACACACACATCCATGCCCGAGACAGGATTCGAACCTGCGACCGTAGCGGTCAAAGGGTTCCAGACTGAAGCGCCTAGAACCGCACGGCCACTTCGGCCGGCCCACGCAAGCAACTTGCGTAGCGGTCCTACCTATGCTGCGCCGAACAAAACAGCTTACTATTGAAAATTTTTATGTAACCTGCGTCCAATTCTTATTCCTTTCCAAAATTTCTCCTCAACTTTTGCCTTTTTGCAATACTTGCACCCCGTCGCGATTCATGCAAACAGAAAATACAGACAAATAATTTGTAATCAATAACAATGTCATAGAAATTTCTTACTATGACAATAATTAAACACTACTCACAACCAGTACCCTGAAGTCCTGGCACACAGGTCGAAGTTGTGTTGTATTAATAAAAAATATAAATACAAAATAAACTATTACTGTTACTGAATATTATTGAATATGCATACGAAAACACATTTTTGTAAGATATAATACGATTGCGTTATCAGAAATGTACTGAGCTTATTTGAATTTTTCTTGGCTATCGGACTTCGCTTACATTTCAATTGTAGTTGGAGGCAGCGGACTCCGAGAACGCCGGCCTTTGTCATAATCAAGAAAATCCTCCTTATATGGTTTTCACTTCACTTCAATGAATAAAAAATTACTTGATACCGTTGTTCAGTATACTATTATTCATGCAAGCATATGATACATAGAACTCGTAATAGTTCATATTTAAAATCGCACATGTTCATCGTCCTTCTACATACGAAAGAGAGTATGTAAAAACAAAAAACTGTAGAAATAAATGAGTGTTTTTTCGTTTGTTTGCGCCTTACCACGCATTCATAATTAACGTCTTTGCCAACTCTTCTGGTCGATCGGCGTTTCATGTTTTTGTTTTTTAATAAATATTAACTTTATGATATCGTGGGAGTCTTTCATCGTGTACCTACACAAAACCTATACCGTTGACGTGAGTCTGTTGTATAATTATGGAACATGTTTTGTGTTCAAGAATTATGACGATCTGGAGAAAGAAAATATCATCAATAAAAATCAACATGTATTTCGCAAACAGAAATCCTGCCAAATTCAGCTCGCTCTGCTCCTCCACGAAATCCATAGCGCTATAGGCAATGACGTTGATGCCGTGTCCCCTGACTTCAGGAACGCATTTCACACCGTTCAATATTGTCGTTTACTGAAACAATACGAGCTTATCGAGTATCGGACTAGTTCTGCGACTGGATTCTCTCCCTTCTAGACAGAACTCAGCGCGTCGCTCTTAACGGAATGAAATCTACAGATATAGAGACAATTTCCGGGGTATCACAAGAAACTGTGATAGGAGCGTTACTGTTTACGATGTATATAAATGACGAGTAGAAAGCGTCGGAAGCTTGTTAAGGCTGTTCACAGATGGTACTGTTGTCTGTAAGAGAGCAGCGACGCCAGAAGACAGTATCGATATGCAGAGTGGCCTACAGAGCACTGATGACTGGTGCGGACTCTGGAAGTTGACCCTAAATGTAAATACACTCCTGGAAATGGAAAAAAGAACACATTGACACCGGTGTGTCAGACCCACCATACTTGCTCCGGACACTGCGAGAGGGCTGTACAAGCAATGATCACACGCATGGCACAGCGGACACACCAGGAACCGCGGTGTTGGCCGTCGAATGGCGCTAGCTGCGCAGCATTTGTGCACCGCCGCCGTCAGTGTCAGCCAGTTTGCCGTGGCATACGGAGCTCCATCGCAGTCTTTAACACTGGTAGCATGCCGCGACAGCGTGGACGTGAACCGTATGTGCAGTTGACGGACATTGAGCGAGGGCGTATAGTGGGCATGCGGGAGGCCGGGTGGACGTACCGCCGAATTGGTCAACACGTGGGGCGTGAGGTCTCCACAGTACATCGATGTTGTCGCCAGTGGTCGGCGGAAGGTGCACGTGCCCGTCGACCTGGGACCGGACCGCAGCGACGCACGGATGCACGCCAAGACCGTAGGATCCTACGCAGTGCCGTAGGGGACCGCACCGCCACTTCCCAGCAAATTAGGGACACTGTTGCTCCTGGGGTATCGGCGAGGACCATTCGCAACCGTCTCCATGAAGCTGGGCTACGGTCCCGCACACCGTTAGGCCGTCTTCCGATCACGCCCCAACATCGTGCAGCCCGCCTCCAGTGGTGTCGCGACAGGCGTGAATGGAGGGACGAATGGAGACGTGTCGTCTTCAGCGATGAGAGTCGCTTCTGCCTTGGTGCCAATGATGGTCGTATGCGTGTTTGGCGCCGTGCAGGTGAGCGCCACAATCAGGACTGCATACGACCGAGGCACAGAGGGCCAACACCCGGCATCATGGTGTGGGGAGCGATCTCCTACACTGGCCGTACACCACTGGTGATCGTCGAGGGGACACTGAATAGTGCACGGCACATCCAAACCGTCATCGAACCCATCGTTCTACCATTCCTAGACCGGCAAGGGAACTTGCTGTTCCAACAGGACAATGCACGTCCGCATGTATCCCGTGCCACCCAACGTGCTCTAGAAGGTGTAAGTCAACTACCCTGGCCAGCAAGATCTCCGGATCTGTCCCCCATTGAGCATGTTTGGGACTGGATGAAGCGTCGTCTCACGCGGTCTGCACGTCCAGCACGAACGCTGGTCCAACTGAGGCGCCAGGTGGAAATGGCATGGCAAGCCGTTCCACAGGACTACATCCAGCATCTCTACGATCGTCTCCATGGGAGAATAGCAGCCTGCATTGCTGCGAAAGGTGGATATACACTGTACTAGTGCCGACATTGTGCATGCTCTGTTGCCTGTGTCTATGTGCCTGTGGTTCTGTCAGTGTGATCATGTGATGTATCTGACCCCAGGAATGTGTCAATAAAGTTTCCCCTTCCTGGGACAATGAATTCACGGTGTTCTTATTTCAATTTCCAGGAGTGTAAATGCAACATATTACGCATGCGTAGAAAAAGTAATGCACTACTACACATTTGCAGTACTGGTGACTAAAGGCTGGAAACGGTATCTAATGCAAATCTAGGAATAACTATCCAGACAGATTTTAAGGGGAATGATCACATAAAACAAAACAGTAGGAAAGCAGATACCAGACAGATTCATAGGAAGAATCTTAAGGAAATGCAACTCATCCACGAAAGAAGCAGGCTTGCAAGGCGTTTGTTCGACGGATTCTTGAGTATTGTTGATCAGTCTGGGACCATTATCAACGAGAGGGGGGCGTCTCGGCACGGGAGCGTTACAAATGGTGCAAATGGCTCTGAGCACTATGGGACTTAACTGATGTGGTAGTCAGTCCCCTAGAACTTAGAACTACTTAAACCTAACTAACCTAAGGACATCACACACATCCATGCCCGAGGCAGGGTTCGAACCTGCGACCGTAGCCGTCGCGCGGTTCCAGACTGTAGCGCCTAGAACCGCTTGGCCACTCTGGTCGGCGAGCGTTACAGAGGCGATGCAAGAGAGGCGACGTGCATCCCGGAGAGGTTTGCTACTGAAATTTCGAGAGAGCAGTTTCTGAGAAGAGTCGGACAACACATTACTTCCTCCCATATACTTCTCGCGAAATGAACAGGACGAGAAAATTCGAGTAATTAGAGTTCAGTACGGAGGCTTACCATTTACGAATGGTACAGGGAAGTCGTGATAAGTTACTGGTACCAGTAGTACCTTATGCCACACGCAGTTAGGTGGCGTGCGCAGTATGATGTAGATGTAAATAAATGGAAGATGAATGAAGAAAGGTTAAAGTTTGACATCTCTTCGACGCTGAGATGCTTAGAGACATCAGAGATGTAGCACATGGTCAGTAAGTTCAATAGTGGCCGTTTTCAATGAATCATTCCAATATTCTGGCTACGTAATTAAAGAAAACAGGATCACGGAACGGTGAGCTGAATCCCGATCTCTTTGATATCATCGAAGCTCCTTAACCCCGGCAGGAACCTCGCTACTCCACACCGTTGGTCCGGTGCGATACAAAGCTGACCGTATTTTAGGCAGAGTCCACCCCTGTCTATACAATAACCTCCTCCTCCCGACCCTCAAAATCACAGTAGGTACCTATGTGAAACATGAAAACACGCATAAAAAATTTACGGCTACATGACGATCGACTTTCCTTCCATTGCGGTGATTTGAATGGTACTGGCCACGGAACACACGAGTAGTAGTAGTAAAACCGGGATGTCCGAGTACCCATGACGTATGGACTTAAAAAAAAAAAAGAGGATACAACTCAAGAGAAAGAAGAAATTGCAGATTTCGACCGTAGCGGAGTTTCGAAGTAGAAATGGAAATTGAAGAAAAAATTACTAAAAGCAGTTCACAACTGATATTCTTTACGAGGTATTATATTGGAGAAAAACAGAGCAATATTGTCGTTTTTATAACATTCCCGTTTCCGACGCACAATTTTCACTGATATGGCAGAATACCCGTCTTTCGTAAGATAGCCGTTCGTATCTGTGCTTATGATGACCTTCCATGGTAACTGCTGCATTGTTTCCAGGTTTCTGAATAGCAGTTCAGCTCCACTCATCTGAATCTTATCGCTTGTCCCGATCTGCAGATGACTAGCACTTAACCTTGGAACCGAAACAGTAGTCGCTTGAAGAGCTCTTGGTGTGTAATCGGAAGGTGTCGACGTCACGAGTGGAGGTATTTTCTGTATAATAATGTGTGGTGTCTGGTACAGCGAAAGTATTTTTAGTGTTAATAGCACGTCTAATGGTAGACAGTATTCATTGTGACACCACTGTCTTACTGTTTCAAGGAAAGCTTCTCAGAAAACTAATACTTAACAGAAAACTACGGTACCTCCTCACATGATCACAAACGGCTACTTTTTTCCTGAACAGAAGCTCGCATGTTCAGTACACACTATTACCAAATGTAAACTTAGTTCCGTTACTCCTCTTTCCATAAACAAAGGAATAAACTATGTAATAGATTTGCGAGGTGGTATAGCATTTCTTTCTCTCTCTCTCTCTCTCTCTTTTTCTCTCTCTCTGTACGTGTGTACGTGTGTTTTATTTGTTATTTCGCAGAATGTCAGATCACTTCCGCAGTGGAGCTTCCTTCGATTTCCAAGTGGCCGGTATTATTTCTCGTGTGTGCTACTACATATATATACAACGGGTAATCCTTATTACAGAAGGGAATTTATATATCTGTTATGTGTTTTAGTGAATAACGACCAGTTGTAAGTACCTGAGGGTTTGGTAAATTACTGTGCATATATTTTTAGGAGTATAAATAAGGAGAAAAGAACGTATTGACACAGGATATTCCTATGTTTCCACAGTAGTTTTCCAACGTCCGTAAACAGCCTACAGGTGACAATACGCGCTACTTCACTCTACGTTTCTTGTCTGACCTAAATCACATGAACCAAGCTATAATGGAGCCTCCTCTTCTGCAATTCAACTTGATCTAAATTGTAAGCCACAATGTTTTCCGATACTACGTCTTTCTAGAATCCAAATCTTAGTAACTGCCCCTGAGATTAATAGTTTAGCAGTGATCAGATCATCTACGCATAAGACTGCATTTGACCATCGGGTAGAATCCCTTATGGACGACATAGTAGTAAGCATATCTCACGTAGAGAAGTAACCGAAAGATTTAAAAGCAAATAAATTACCAGGTCCGGATGGAATACCAGTTCGATTTCACAAAGAACTCAACGAATTTGGTCCCTTACCCTGCTTACATTTATCGTGAATATCTCTCCCAGCACGAAGTCCCAAGAGACTGGAACAAAGCGCAGATGACTCCAGTATATAAGAAAGGTGAAACAACTGACCCGCAAAGTTACAGACCAATATCCCTAAGTTTTGTTTTCTGCAGAATCCTTGAACATATTCTCAGTTCGAATGCAATAAACTTTCTTGAGACTGAGAAACTTATATCCACGATTCAGCATGGTTTTCGAAAGCATCGCTCGTGCGAAACTTAACTTGCCCTTTTATCATATGATATACTGAGAACCATAGATGTAGGCAACAGACAGATTCCACATTTCTAGACTTCCGGAACGCATTTGACACGGTACCCCATTGCAGGCTCTTAACGAATGTACGAACGTATGGAATATGTTCACAGATACGTGAGTAGCTCGAAGATTTCTTAAGTAATAGAACCCAGTATGTTGCCCTCGACGGCGAGCGTTCATCTTAGAGAACGGTAGCGTCAGGAGTGCCCCAGGGAAGTGTGATAGGACCGTTCATACTTTCCATATAAATACATGATCTGGCAGACGGGGTGAGAAGCAATCTGCGGTTGTTTGCCGATGATGCCGTGTTGTAAAATAAGGCTTCGAAGTTGCGTGACTGTAGGAAGATACAGGACGCCAAATTTCCCAATTTGTGTGATGAGTAGCAGCTAGCCCTAAATGTGGTAACAAGTAAATTGATGCGGATGAGCAGGAAGATCAATCCCGTGATGTTCGGATACATTATTAAACGACACAGTCAAGTCGTTTAAATAACTGGACGTAACGCTACAGAACGATATGGGGTGGAACGAGTATGAGAGAACTTTGGTAAGGAAGTCAAATGGTCGACTTCTGTTCCTAGGGAGAATTTTAGGAAAGAGTGGGTCACCTGTAAAGGAGGTCCCATATAGGACGCTGATGCGACCTGTTCTTTACTACTGCTCCAGTGTTTGGGATCCGTACCAGGTCGGATTGAAGGAAGACATCGAAGTAATTCAGAGGCGGAGTGCTAGATTCTGTTACAGGTAGGCTCGAACAACACGTAAATGTAACGGAGAAGCTTCGGGAACAAATGGGAATCCCTGGAGGGAAGGCGACGTTCTTTTCGAGAAACACTATTGGGAAAATTTAAAGAACCGGCATTTCTAGCTGACTGCCGAACGATTCTACTGCCGCCGACATACATTGCCCGTAAGAACCACAAACATAAGATACGAAAAATTAGGGCTGATACGAAGGCGTACAGACAGTCATTTATCCGTCGCTCACGCACCGTGCGGTGGCTTGCGGAGTATCTGTGTTGATATGTTGATATGTATGTATGTAGATGCAACGTCTTGTTGTATAGAAACGTAACTGACCACTTTTGACATAAATACAGTCTGCAGTGTTGTTTGGATTAATATAGCTAGGTAATTTTTTTATTAGCTAAGTTCACATAAAAAAATTACAAAAATGCGAACGTTTTGGCAAGACAATGTAAGCTTTTATGTATTTTAATATTTTTGATACGCTTTATTGTTGCGGTTTACCAGCTGTTCCATGTAAACTCAACCACAAAAAACAAGTAAGTAAATAAATAAAAATCTCCGGACTCTCATTGAATGGAGTAGAATTGTTTTCAGTAATGAGTCCCGCATCGAACTGAGCCCCGATGACCAATGAAGACATGTCTTGAGACGTCCCGGATAGCGGTCGGATACTGACTATCGACCGCCATATGGCCCGAGAAGCAGAAGTGATGGTCTGGGGTGCCATTTAATTTCATAGCAGGACCCCTTTGGTTGTCATTTGCGGCACCCTTAGAGCACGGCGGTTCGTCGACGATATTATCTGCTCCATTATGTTGGCCTTCATTGCAAGCCATCCTGAGCTTACATTTCAACAAGATAACGCCCGCACGCACACGGCGAGCGATTCTACTGCTTGTCTTCGCGTTCGCCAAATACTACCTTGGCCAGGAAGGTCGCCGGATCTCTCCCAAAATAGGAACGTTTGTAGCATTAATGGCAGCGCCCTCCAACCAGCTCGAGATTTTGACACTAACGCGCCAGTTGGACAGAATTTGGCACGATATCCCTCAGGAGGATACCCAACAACTCCACCGATCAATGTCAAGTCGAATTAATTGCTTTCATAAGGGCCACAAGTGGACCAATGCGTTATTCACTTGCTCACTTTGTGAAGATCTTTCTGTTGAATAAATGATCAGATTTTTCTGAAATTGCAGTCATTTGTTTGTAAGTCTACATCACATCTACCGATTTCTGTCGAATTTGGATAATTGCTTCGTGGTACCTATTTTTGGGTATTTGTGGACTCTTCTGGGAATTTACTCTCTCTCAAAACTTTAAAAGTAAACCATGTCGTGATACAGAGCGCCTCTCTTGAAACGTCTGCCACTTAAGTTGTCTGATGATCTCCGTGACGCTTTCGTACATAGTAAATGAATCTGTAACTAAATGCGCTGCTCTTCTTTGGATCACCTCTACTTTGTCTATCAATTCCATCTAATACAGATCCCATACTGACGAGTAATATCCAAGTATTGGTCGAAGGAGAGTTTTGTAAGGTGCCTCCTTTGTTGACAGACTACATTTCGTGACAATTCCTAAAATGAAGCTCAGTCTGGTACCTGCCTTACGTGCGACTAGTTTTCTGTGGTCTTTCCACTTTAAAATGCTCCGTACGCATACTCCCAGATATTTTATGGAAGTAACTTCTTCAAACGATTGTTTTAAAAACGTTAATATCTCTGTCCTTGTATAGGCAGCACGTTTTATTTGTTCATGCTGAGGGCTAACACCCACTGCCCACTCCAAGAGTCGACCCTCTGAAGGTCTCCATCTTGCTACAATTTTCTAGCGTTGCGATTTCCCTGCATAAAACAGCATCATTTGCTAAAACCCTCATGGAACTTCCGAAGTTGTCTACTGTGTTATTTATACATACTATGAAGAGGTGTGGACCCATAACACTCCCTTAGTGTACGTCTGAAGTTACTTACACGTCTGAAGACTTCTCTCCATTAAGAATGTGGTGATGTGTTTTGTTTGCTAGAAATGCTTCCGCCCAATCACACAGCTGATCTGATATTTTGTACACTCGTAATTGAAGTAGTAGTATTGTATTTCATGTTGTACACCATGAGTAACATTTGAGCCCAATCGAAAAATTTGAACTACAATTATGTTTCTGCAGCCCGCCCAGCTAGCCGCGCGGTCTAACACGCTGCTTCCCGAGCGGGAAGGCGTGGCGGTCCCCAGCACGAATGCTCCCGGCGGTTTGATGTCGAAGTCCGGTGTGCCGACCAGCCTGTGGATGGTTTTTAAGGAGCTTTCCCATCTGCCCAAGCGAATGTGGGCTGGTTCCCCTTATTCCACCTCAGTTACACTATGTCAGCGATTGCTGTGCAAACACGTGTACACCATAATTACTCTAGCACGTAAACATTGGGGTTACACTCGTCTGGTGTGAGACGTTCCCGGGCGAGGTCCACTGGGGGCCGAACCGCACAATAACCCTGGGTTCGGTGTGGGGCGGCGGTGGGGTGAGTGGACTGCTGTGGCTTGTTGTGGGGTTGTGAACCACTGAGGGCTACAGTGGGACGATGCCTCTCCGTCGTTTCTAGGTACCCGGTTCAATACACACATACGCGTTTCTACAAAATAGAACAATATTTAATACAGTAGTCAGTGGCAGCTCGGAAGCACAAAGTCGCAGTTGTCTGGTAAACGGCTCGCTTGTGGACTCATCTTGGCTGGAACGTTCTTGTTTCTATTATTGAATACTTTCACCCGCGTCAGATTGCGATGTTAATTGTGGTACTCCCTATGACGTATATGTATTTTGGCTTTTACTTTTTCTTTCGAAAATAGAAGTGGCAAACGTTTTACAGGTTTTAAGATTTTAGTGAACATACTTCTTTTTATACTGTAAATTCTGAGGTTGGAGAATCTATTTCCGAGATTGACTGACTGTAGTCGTATTCTCTCACGGACTAAAGAAAGATGTGTGTAATATAAGGGGCAGTCAAATGAAAACGAAAACGAGACAGGTTGTATAACAAGCATGTCGTGGATGTTGGTAATGCAGGTGTGTGTGTGTGTGTGTGTGTGTGTGTGTGTGTGTGTGTGTGATAGTGCCCTCTACTGGGAAACAGGAAGGAACAGCGAGAACGTTTACCGCTGTCCCCTTCGTCTGTTAAGCCAGTTTCACACACGCATCTACTGTGGCGCCACAGCTTGTGACTTGGTGTAGTGGCATCGTGAGCTATCTTTCAAAGAGGACGCCACAAAACCTATGTAGTCGCACAGCTCCCTACATGGCATCAATTTTAATCATATGGGCGAGCATGAGTGTTATAGTGCAGGTTATGGCCTCAGAGCTGTGACAAGAATTAAATACAAGGAAGACGAAACCCAGATGCTGGGTCCGAGAATACATTTCACACAGGTATAAATCAGGAAAAGCAAACACATTTTTAAAAGAAATAACACTCAGAGATGAAAATGCTGTCTGCAGTGGCAAACTAACGAGTAGCTGGCATATAAATATCATCTGCAGACAAGCTACTCTTCCAAGATAGACATTTCGAATAAACCTGCCAGGGTCGCCGAGAACGCTAACGCGCTCCTTCCTGGACTCGGGTAGGCGCGCTGTCGCGGATCGAATCCGCCCAGCGGATTAACGACGAGGGCCGGTGTGCCAGCCAGCCTGGATGTGGGTTTTACGCGGTTTTCCACATCCCGCTAGGTGAATACTGGGCTGGTTCCCACATTCCGCCTCAGTTACACGGCTCGCAGACATCTGAACACATTCGAACTACACCATGGATAACACTATACGCAGACAGTTGGGGTACACTAATTCCTTCCTGAGGGGTATGAGGTGGTGACAGGAAGGGCATCCGACCACCCCTAAAAATTAACATTCCACATCCCATTAATCAGGGATAAATGCTTGAAAAGAGAGAGAGAGAGAAACATTTGGAATAACCAATTTTTAGTTTAGCAGGTGCCACCACACACACTGGAGCTATTTGGTGCATATAATCCACGATTTATACAATGCCTGGTCTCACCAATTACGAAGTTTATACGACTTCCTCTTTTGGTTACATATATAAAGTTTGTTTATTTATTTATTCCTTCTTGGTATATGTCATGGTATATGTCATTGGTTTTTAGACACACACACACACACACACACACACACACACACACACTGCTGCTGCTGGTGCAGAAAGTCAAACATAGGTTGACGTTCTTTTAGTTCTAGAGGCTGCTTTGGTGAACATGTCGACAATGGTTTTTACTTTTTTCATAAATGAAATAAAAACGCACTGAAATCGAATGGAGTACAGCAGTAATTACTGCACGACAAGTGAGACCGAATGCTCGTGTTTCGAAATATTGCCGCCAGGGAGCAGTGGTGGTAGGAAAGTGGCGCAACAAAGTACAACCAAGCCGAACATTTTGTAGCGTGACAAAAGTTGCGTCTCTTAAGTTGTGGCACTAAAAACCCAGAGTTCACACATGCAACCGCAATGCCACTACAGTATGGCACTAGGTGTAGCGACACTTTTGATGCATATGTGAACCCGGCTTTAGACGTGCTCCACTGAGGTCAGTGACTCTTGTGTGCGTCCGACTTCACCATGGAGGCCGGGAAAGAGGAGCAGCGAGCTGTAGTGTGGTTCTTCACTGCGGAAGGAGAATGTTCAAATGTGTGTGAAATCTTATGGGACCTAACTGCTAAGGTCATCAGTCTCTAAGCTTGCACACTACTTAACCTAAATTATCCTAAGGACAAACACACACACCCATGCCCGAAGGAGGACTCGAGCCCCCGCCGGTAGCAGCCGCACAGTCCATGACTGCAGTGCCACATACCGCTCGTCTAATCCCGCACGACCTACGGAAGGAGGAAGTGAAATTCATGCCCGAACGTCTTGTGTACGACGAACACAGTACGTCACGAGAGCGTGTTTCGCGTGGAATAAACCATTTCGAGAAAGTCGTGTGTTTTTGAAAGACAGCTGTCGGGCTGGATAGGATCATCGTGTCATTACTCCTATAACTGCTGCGGCGGATGTTGCCGTCAGAGATAACTGGCAGCTGGCGGTGGAAGACTTTTGGCTCACGTTGGTCGTCAGTCGCAGTACCGCTCACGCCATCATGAATGAGCATCTCAAGCTCCGGAAAATCAAAGCGCAGTGGGTTGTCTACAGCCCGACGTAGGAGCAGAAGTTGAACAGAACGTCGACATCACCGCATCACCTGGAACGGTATCACCATGAACAACGTTGTTTCCCATATTGTCGCGGGAGATGGAAAGAGCGTCAACACAGGTGGAGGAACAAGTGCCAGTGCCAACAGTCTAAACATACGGTTTCACCTCTCGCCACCAAAATCGAAAATATCCAAAGCCGTGCAAGCCAGCTCCAGGAAAGTCATGGTGACCTTTTACTTTGACTGCTGATTGACTTCGCGGAACACGCGCAACGGTGCGTGGACTTAGGAATAACTGAAGTACGCCACAAGTCCAAATGCCCATGACGGACGGTATCACGCTGTTGCAGGATGATGCCTGCCCACTGTTGGGCAAAGGTGGTTCGACTACACTGCAGAAGTTTCGCTGGGAAGCCCTCCCACGTTGTCCACACAGTCCCGATGTGCCCTCGTGCGATTTCCATATTTTTGGAGCTCTGAAGGAAGACGTACGTGGCCGTCGATTTGCTTCAGACGAAGTGGGGGACGCCTCAGTACCGTCATGGTTCCGTAGGCAACCGCAAACATTTTTTCATGAAGGCACTGACCATCTGATAGTGGGTTAAATGTATTAACAGTTATGGCGATTAGTTTTGAAATAATAAACAGCTTACATATTTGTTTTCCGTCTGTCTCGTCTTCATTTAACTGACGGCTCTGAGCACTATGGGACTTAACATCTTAGGTCATCAGTCCCCTAGAACGTAGAACTTCTTAAACCTAACTAACCTAAGGACATCACACACATCCGTACCTGTGACCGTAGCAGTCTCGCGGTTCCGGACTGAAGCGCCTAGAACCGCACGGCCACCACGGTTATACGTCAGTCACTATCACACCACAAACAGAAGAGGTTTTCAACATGTTCAGTTGTTTCCGTACATTGTAGCAGACAGCTAGGGCACTCAAATTGTACCTGGAATCTTCACCGGTGGCAACCCATAGGTTTATTGCCATTTGGGTTCTCCTGCGCCCCAGAAACCGTTGATTTCTACACAGAATTGAATTTAAGTTGCAGCTCATTTTAGAATTGACGAATATTTTATACCATGAAAAAATAAATATATACCTATTAAACGAGAGCTACCCAGAAAGTAATGCACCCCATTCTTTTTCTTCAACTATTCTTTATTGAACATAATAAGAATTACACACACGAAGGAATGGTGTTTTATCTACACACCCTGTTTTTCCACGTGATCTCCATCCGTTCTATGGCCTTCCACCGACACGAAACAAAGGCGTGTATGCCCTGTCGGTACCATTCCTTGTCCTGGTGGCGGAGCCAGGGCTTCACTGTGTAAATCACCTCCTTATTGTCCGCAAAACGTCTTTCACGAATGGCTCTGTCCTCGCGAACGAATCCATCAGCTCGCTGCAACAGGTCAGGTGTGACAGCCGTGGATGGTCTCCCCGACCGCTGCAAATCGTGGAGCTCCGCCGAACCGCCTTCTGAAAGTCTCACCCTCCGTTCCCGGTGTCTAACTGTACTTCTGTCAACAGCAGATGCTGCGTAAACTATGTACAACCCTTTGTGAATATTCCCCACAGCTTCTTTCTCTGCAGTGAGAAATTCAATGATGGCACGTTGCTTGTAACGTACAGCAACTATAGACGCCACTTTGAAACTGTCCTGCAGCTACGCTATCAGTTCCGAAGTGACGGAAATTTGGCGCACTCAGGAGACTTCAAATAATACATACCTAACGTTTCGCATTCATAGCATTGTTTTCGGGTGAGAGAAAAAAATGCGGTGCGTTATTTCATGGGCAACCCTCGTACAAGCTGCGACAGGCGTCAGTTGAGGAGGCCAACTAATTTCGCAGTGTCAATAAAGTTTAAAAAGTGTTCTTAACGAACAGTATTTATTTGATGCCAATATGAGGATGTTGTTGTTGTTGTGGTCTTCAGTATTGAGACTGGTTTGATGCAGCTCTCCACGCTACTCTATCCTGTGCAAGCTTCTTCATCTCCCAGTACCTACTGCAACCTACATCCTTCTGAATCTGCTTAGTGTATTCATCTCTTGGTCTCCTTCTACAATTTTTACCAAATTGGTCATCCCTTGATGCCTCAGAACATGTCCTACCAACCAATCCCTTCTTCTAGTCAATTTGTGCCACAAACTCCTCTTCTCCCCTATTCTATTCAATACCTCCCCATTAGTTATGTGATCTATCCATCTAATCTTCAGCATTCTTCTGGAGCACCGCATTTCGAAAGCTTCTATTGTCTTCTTGTCCAAACTATTTATCGTCCACGTTTCACTTCCATACATGGCTACACTCCATACAAATACTTTCAGAAACGACTTCATGACATTTAAATCTGTACTCGATGTTAACAAATTTCTCTTCTTCAGAAACGCTTTCCTTGCCATTGCCAGTCTACATTTTATATCCTCTCTACTTCGACCATCATCAGTTATTTTGCTCCCCAAATAGCAAAACTCCTTTACTACTTTAAGTGTCTCATTTCCTAATCTAATTCCCTCAGCACCACCCGACTTAATTCCATTATCTTCGTTTTGCTTTTGTTGATGTTCATCTTATATCCTCCTTTCAAGACCCTGTCCATTTCGTTCAGCTGCTCTTGCAGGTCCTTTGCTGTCTCTGACAAAATTACAATGTCATCGGCGAACCTTCAAAGTTTTTATTTCTTCTCCATGGATTTTAATTCCTACTCCGAATTTTTCTTTTGTTTCCTTTACTGCTTGTTCAATATACAGATTGAATAACATTGGGGAGAGGCTCTAAACCTGTCTCATTCCCTTCCCAACCGCTGCTTTCCTTTCATGCCCCTCGACTCTTATAACTGCCATCTGGTTTCTGTACAAATTGTAAATAGACTTTCGCTCCCTGTATTTTACCCCTGCCACCTTCAGAATTTGAAAGACAGTATTCCAGTCAACATTGTCAAAAGCTTTCTCTATGTCTACAAATGTTAGAAACGTAGGTTTGCCTTTCCTTCATCTTTCTTCTAAGATAAGTCGTAGGGTCAGTATTGCCTCATGTGTTCCAACATTTCTACGGAATCCAAACTAATCTTCCCCGAGGTCGGCTTCAACCAGTTTTTCCAGTCGTCTCTAAATTATTCATGTTAGAATTTCGAGCCGTGGCTTGTTAAACTGATAGTTCGGTAATTTTCACATCTGTCAACACCTGCTTTCTTTGGGATTGGAATTATTATATCCTTGTTCAAGTCTGAAGGAATTTCACCTGTCTCATACATCTTGTTCACCAGATGGTACAGTTTTGTTAGGCTGGCTCTCCCAAGGCTGTCAGTATTTCTAATGGAATGTTGTCTACTCCCGGGGCCTTGTTTCGACAAAGGTCTTTCAGTGCTCTGTCAAACTCTTCAGGCAGTATCATATCTCCTATTTCATCTTCATCGGCATTCTCTTCCATTTCCATAATATTGTCCTCAAGAACATCGCCCTTGTACAGACCCTATACATATTCCTTCCACGTTTCTGCTTTCCCTTCTTTGCTTAGAACTGGGTTTCCATCTGAGCTCTTGATACTCGTACAAGTGGTTCTCTTTTCTCCAAAGGTCTCTAATTGTCCTGTACGCAGTATCTATCTTAACCCTAGTGAGATAAGCCTCTACATCCTTATATTTGTCCTGTAGCCATCTGTGTTTCGCCATTTTGCACTTCCTGTCGATCTCATTTTTGAGACGTTTGTATTTCTTTCTTCCTGCTTCATTTACTGCATATTTGTACTTTCTCCTTTCATCAATTAAATTCAATATCTCTTCTGTTACCCAAGGATTTCTACTAGCCCTCGTCTTTTTACCTACTTGATCCTCTGCTGTCTTCACTATTTCATCTCTCAAAGCTACCCATTCTTCTTCTACTGTATTTCTTTCCCCCATTCCTGTCAATTGTTTCATTATGCTCTCCCTGAAACTCTGTACAACCTCTGGTTTAGTCAGTTTATCGAGGTCCCATCTCCTTAAATTCCCACCTTTTTGCAGTTTCTTCAGTTTTAATCTACAGTTCATAACCAACAGAGTGTCGTCAGAGTCCACATCTGCCCCTGGAAATGTCTTACAATTTAAAACCTGGTTCCTAAAACTGTGTCTTGCCATTATATAATCTATCTGAAATCTTTTAGTATCTCCAGGATTCTTCCCTGTATACAACCTTTTTTTTATGATTCTTGAACCAAGTGTTAGCCATGATTAAGTTATGCTGTGTGCAAAATTCTACCAGGTGGCTTCCTCTTTCATTCCTTACCCCCATTCCATATTCACCTACATTTCCTTCTCTCGCTTTTCCTACTATCGAATTCCAGTCACTTCACTACCTGAATAATTTCTTTTATCTCATCATACATTTCCATTTCATCAATTTCTTCGTCATCTGTAGAGCTAGTTGGCATATAAACTTGTGCTACTGTAGTAGGCATGGGCTTCGTCTCTATCTTGGCCACAATAATGCGTTCACTATGCTGTTTGTAGTAGCTTAACCCCATTCCTATTTTTTTATTCATTATTAAACCTACTCCTGCATTACCCCTATATGATTTTGTATTTATAACCCTGTATTCACCTGACCGAAAGTCTTTTTCCTCCTGCTACCGAACTTCACTAATTCCCACTATATCTAACTTTAACCCATCCATTTCCATTTTTAAATTTTCTAACCTACCTGCCCGATTAATGGATCTGACATTCCACGCTCCTATCTGTAGAACGCCAGTTGCTGTTCTTAAACGTGCAAGTAAATGTATTTTATTTACTAGATACTCGAGCGGCAGAAATGGAGAGAGAGTGCGTACATCGGCGTAGTGGTGCGCGCCGGCAGTTTTGGCTCAAGGCGACGGCTAAGTGTGGGTCTAGCGCCAGCCGAGGCGCAGCCGTCCGCCCACGGATGCGCGGGTGGCTGCGGCCACCTGGGGGCCCTGACCCGGCGCCCCACAGACCGCTGGCGGTGGTGCTGATGATGAGCAGGTAAGTCCTACAGCCACACAGTGCTGAAGGCCTGGCCATCGGGGGCGTGGCGCGGCGAAACGGGCAGGCGTGCCTCGCTCAACCCAACCGTCCGCCTCTAGCAGCGAGCGGAAACCGCGGCGGCGAAGTCTAGTCCGGTCGACGAAGAATCGGGACGGGACCGAGTCAGAAGAGACCAGAAGCGGAGCGAGTGCGAGCCACTTGTTGCGGGTTGCATACCTCATAAATCGCAGCGCCGCTGTAACATCACGCTAACGGGCTTCATTCGTTCTCGCTGTGGTTCCGCCGGTTGACGAGTTTGAGAACTTTGGCGCTGCGGTCGCTTCATACTCATCGACAAGTTCTCTTTCACTGAAGCGTGCAGGAGGGTAAGGCGAGACTTACTGTTAGTACAGAAGATAACAACACGATCTTGCTGCTGTAAAGCTGTACTGAAAAGGCGATATGACTGACAGTCGGGATGAAATAGACTTTTAATGAGGCCTAGTTTTGTGAGAGTTGAACGGAATGGACAGTGTCTTTAAAGGCGGATATAAGATGAACATCAACAAAAGCAAATCGAGGATAATGGAATGAAGTCGAATTAAGTCGGGTGATGTTGAGGGAATTAGATTAGGAAATGAGACACTTAAAGTATTAAAGGAGTTTTGCTATTTGTGGAGCAAAATAACTGATGATGGTCGAAGTAGAGAGGATATAAAATGTAGACTGGCAATGGCAAGGAAAGCGTTTCTGAAGAAGAGAAATTTGTTAACATCGAGTATAGATTTAAGTGTCAGGAAGTCGTTTCTGAAAGTATTTGTATGTAGTGTAGCCATGTATGGAAGTGAAACATGGACAATAAACATCTTGGACAAGAAGAGATTAGAAGCTTTCGAAATGTGGTGATAGAGAAGAATGCTGAAGCTTAGATGGATAGATCACATAACTAATGAGGAGGTATTGAATAGAATAGGGGAGAAGAGGAGTTTGTGGCACAAGTTGACAAGAAGAAGGGACCGGTTGGATCTGATATTCCTGTCCTGAGGCATCAAGGGATCACAAATTTAGCATTGGAGGGCAGCGTGCAGGGTAAAAATTGTAGAGGGAGACCAAGAGATGAATACACTAAGCAGATTCAGAAGCATGTAGGCTGCAGTAGGTACTGGGAGATGAAGAAGCTTTCACAGGATAGAGTAGCATTAAGAGTTGCATCAAACCAGTCTCAGGTCTGAGGACCACAACAACAACAGTTTTGTGAGACTGTGGAGGGTGTAAGAAAAAAATCAGCTGATACAAAGTAGACAGCTGCAAATGGGTTCCGTTAGAGGAGGAGTGATATCGAGAACAAATTTCACGCTGTAGTCCACGCTTCAGACGAAAAACATACAAACTTTTTCAATGCAAACAGAATGGTTGTATTCCTGTTTATTCAACCTCCACCTTGAAAAGTAGATGTGCTCCGTCAAACGAAAACTGCGCACAGAGCAACTTACGTGTTACATCCATTCGACAAAAAAGCGCGGGACTTGTGTGTTCATTTCCTTACGGCAGCTTGCGTTTATGGGCTAACAGTGAACTGTGTAGCTTATCATTCATTTCTGAAATTTATTTCAACTATTAATCACCATTTAGAGATTGTACTTTTCCCTCGTGCCATATTTTCCGGTTCTGTCGCTACAGATTCGGTAATGCCTCGAAAGTTTGTGTATATCAACGTGATTGTTAGGTATTCTCCGAATAGATAATAAAATAAATCTGTAGCAGCCTTCGATAAAGCTTTATATATGTAAATTTATGTACAGAATCTGTCCGTAGCAGCGTGCAAAACTGTAACAGGACATATGGAGTGCTCCACTCGACAGTTTGAGGTAGGGAACCTGGGGTCAGAGAATCCAGCATAAGCAGTTACGGAAGTAAACTTGTCTAACTATTTGTTTAGCATCACTATTTACCAGCTTAATTACAACTAACAGCTGGCCGCCGTGGCCGAGCGGTTCTAGGCGCTTCAGTCTGGAACCGCGCGAAAGCTACGGTCGCAGGTTCTAATCCTGCCTCGTGCATGGATGTGTATGATGTCCTTAGGTTAGTTAGGTTCAATTAGTTCTAAGTTCTAGGGGACTGATGACCTCAGATGTTCAGTCCTTAGTGCTCAGAGTCATTTGAACCTTTTATTTATTTATTTTTTTTTTTTTTACAACTAACACACTTACAAGTTTACACGTACTGTGCTGTTTATCTGCATGTACATTATTTGTGTCCTTCAAGGAAACGAGGAGGACGAGCATGATTACTAGGAAGTCATGATGCAGGTTTTGTTTGCTTTACTTGGCCTTAAGATGGCTCTATTGTATCGCATTTACATTGTTCCACGACATAACGTGATACGAACCAACGACAGACCCATTCATTACTCAGTGCTATTCAGGCACGTACAGTACAATACGATGGAGCAGTACCGGGCAGTCTCGCAGAACTCACTGACCAGCATCTTGTGTGTGGAGAGGCGCGTTGCAATGCTCACGGTGCTGAAAGGTTGTACAGGGAACGATTTCCTAACTGGCATCATCGATCACGACGTGTGGTTATTTCTCTCGATCGACGAACGAGGGAGACTGGTTCATTGAGGAGAAGGAGGAGATGAAGAAGAAGAAGAAGAAGAAGAAGAAACGAGGGACCTGGCAACATTAGCACCACTCGCACACCCGATTTTGAAGAGGAGGTGCGTCACAATCTTGTTAGCCGATGTCTTGCTTGCATTGAGATTGATGGACGTCAGTTTCAGCACATTTTGCAAGATACTGTACAAATAGTACGTTCATTGTACCGATGATGGTATTCGCAGTTAACTGTAACTATCGTAAATAAAAAGTACAGAGTAATGTGATTTTATTCCTATCATGTCCTTAAACTAGTTTCTCCGATTCCAGGATCCCTACCTTAAATTGTTCAGTGGAGCATCCTCTACGTTCCGCTAAATTTTTGCACCTTCTTACGGAACCACTCCGTATAAATAGAACCGTATTCACTGCTAATCGGTCAGTCATTACATTGGCGTCATTTCGGCGGGTCGACCATTTTGTGGCATTCCAAATCGCACTTGAGAATGGCTATAAAACCGGAGTCACGACTGTGTGAAATAAAGTAGTAGTACTGGACAGTTTAACGGCGGAACTTTCTCTCAAAACGGTTGCGTACGTAGCGAGAATGGCGCAGGTCCGTGGTCGTATTTCCGCACGTGTACTCTCTCTCCGTTCTGAGAGAGCTCAGCCCACTTGTGTCCTATAACACTCAGGTGGCGGGTGGGCTACAGCGGAGACTCGTGAGTCTGTAATCTGTTCATCATAAGAATAAACCTGATGCAAACAAACACAAAAGCGATGATTGGTAATAAGCCGCAGCATACGTACACTGGTGTTGTTACACTCTTGGAAGTAGGTTCTACTTATGTATTAGATACCCTATTACTAAATTACGTTACATAAAACTAAGATATTCAAATGAATTAACAGCCATCAACGTTTCTCTTAATCCTTTCCAGCCCAACTTTTATTTACTTGTGGAAAAAAATATTTTTTCGCGTATTTCCCTACATAATGATTAGAATAATATATATTTATAAGAAATTTTGTTATTTTTTTGTTTTTTTGTTTTTGGAGGGAAATTTGGGATGACTCCATATAGCATCATTGGACAGGATTTGTTTCCTTCAGTCAGGTGGTTGGGATGTCACAGTGCTTGGTAATGGAACTTGAATGAATATTTTAATTACACAATTTGATGCAGTTTATTAAACAAAAATTAGTACATACAATAATGCAACTTGCATTTCAGGACAATTTTATGGGTTTTTACAGCATGATTGTTATTTTACATGAAAATTTAAGAAACAGTTCCTGTCTTTGGTAAAGCAATTACATTTGATGCATTTTGTTCGAGAATATGCTGTAATGCACAATTTACATCTCTGTTTTTTTTTCTACACGCTGTGGCCAGTGTCCAATGTTGTCATACCTTACATCATCAACTGGGCTGGGAACCAATGGGGCTCGTTTCTTCACAACTGTAGGCGATGGACTGTCATCTGTTGGCCGTCGTCGTCTTCTTACCAAAATGTCTCCCGCTTTTAGTAGTCCATGAGCTACATCAGAACGAAAAATCAACAGAGACATGTGTTTGGTAATTCTTCTTTGTCTGCAATGTCGGCGGTATAGGAGGCACGCATTCACAACACACATGTCAAGGAGGTGGAATACGATCCTTAGATAAAATGTTTTCACATCAATATGACTCCTATACAAAGCAACCAGCATGTCGTGCAGATCAACTCCTCCCATCGAACGGTTATATTCTCTGACAATATCTGGCCTTGGAACATCAATATATTTTCGTTCTCCCACTGACCAACGTTTCACTGGTTCTACTGGACTTACTCCTTTGTATGATGATGCAAGAACGACAGACTTGTTATCATACCACTTCAGCACTATGATGTTCCTTTCTGTTTCAGTTCGATAATCGTATGATCCTCGTCCCTGCTTTTTCAGCTCACTGTCTGCTTTTAGATTGCAGCGTTGAAGTCTTGTGGGTGTAACAGTTCCAACAGCCAAAATGCCATAGTTTTTCAGGGCATAAATAAGATTGTAAGAGGTGAACCAATTGTCTGTAAACACTTTAAAATTTTTGTATTTTGGCAGTCCTTCCACAAGCCTTATCACAATATCACCACTTATACCGAGACCAGTATCATTATGTACAGTTCCTTTCCCTCGGTATATTTCAAAATCTTACACAGTTCCACTAGAACCAGCACGGGCAAAAACTTTTATACCACACTTGTCTGGTTTGCTTTTTACATACTGTTTCAGGGATGAATGACCTTTGAAAGGAATGATTAATTCATCCACTGAATGATATTCCTCAGGTTCAATAATTGAAAAACGTTGTTTGATTTTGTCAACAAATGGTCTCACCTTGAACAGCTTCTCATAATCAGGGTCCTCTCTTTGTTTCATTTTAGTGTTGTCATTCACATGTAAATAATTTCTTAGCTTATCAAACCTATTTCTAGGCATTGAGTCAGCTATTGGAGAAAATCTTGTAACCTCTGCCCAGTACATTCTGTAACTAGGCATTTTCACAACACTTGCTAGGATGTTTATCCCTATATACTTTTCTATTTCACGAACATTTGTATCTAAAGATGTACCTGTTTTCTGTGTGCAGTATAGATTAGATTGCTCGACTAGGTTCTGGATAATGTCATCGCTACACATTGTTCTGAAATACTGCAAAGGTGTCAGTTCATCTCCTGGAGGGTCAGAAAAAACTGCATTACATGATGTGTGCACTTCTTCAATGTCCTTCATTCTCCACCGAAGATCCCGGTGTGTATAACACTGAATTTTCTAAGCTGAATGACTTGGTGCAAGGTTTGGCTCAGCAAGTAATCTTGAAGCTAAGGGAACATCATCTTCATCATTGGCTTGAGGGTCCAGAATTTCAACCATATCAAGGTCGATTCCTTGAAGAAACTGTATATCCAGTGTAGCAAGGTTCCGCTGCCGAGCATTTTCAATCTCTTCCTCCACATCAGACGTATCAAGGTCCAAATCAGATAAATCATCTTCGAGAATCAACAATATTTCTTCTTCTGATAATGATTTCTGATTGCGAATCATCTGGTAAACAAACCAGGAATTTTTTACTAAAGCAGCAAAAAAACTGGTAAATTACACTCCTGGAAATAGAAATAAGAACACCGTGAATTCATTGTCCCAGGAAGGGGATACTTTATTGACACATTCCTGGGGTCAGATACATCACATGATCACACTGACAGAACCACAGGCACATAGACACAGGCAACGGAGCATGCACAATGTCGGCACTAGTACAGTGTATATCCACCTTTCGCAGCAATGCAGGCTGCTATTCTCCCATGGAGACGATCGTAGAGATGCTGTATGTAGTCCTGTGGAACGGCTTGCCATGCCATTTCCACCTGGCGCCTCAGTTGGACCAGCGTTCGTGCTGGACGTGCAGACCGCGTGAGACGACGCTTCATCCAGTCCCAAACATGCTCAATGGGGGACAGATCCGGAGATCTTGCTGGCCAGGGTAGTTGACTTACACCTTCTAGAGCACGTTGGGTGGCACGGGATACATGCGGACGTGCATTGTCCTGTTGGAACAGCAAGTTCCCTTGCCGGTCTAGGAATGGTAGAACGATGGGTTCGATGACGGTTTGGATGTACCGTGCACTATTCAGTGTCCCCTCGACGATCACCAGTGGTGTACGGACAGTGTAGGAGATCGCTCCCCACACCATGATGCCGGGTGTTGGCCCTGTCTGCCTCGGTCGTATGCAGTCCTGATTGTGGCGCTCACCTGCACGGCGCCAAACACGCATACGACCATCATTGGCACCAAGGCAGAAGCGACTCTCATCGCTGAAGACGACACGTCTCCATTCGTCCCTCCATTCACGCCTGTCGCGACACCACTGGAGGCGGGCTGCACGATGTTGGGGCGTGAGCGGAAGACGGCCTAACGGTGTGCGGGACCGTAGCCCAGCTTCATGGAGACGGTTGCGAATGGTCCTCGCCGATACCCCAGGATCAACAGCGTCCCTTATTTGCTGGGAAGTGGCGGTGCGGTCCCCTACGGCACTGCGTAGGATCCTACGGTCTTGGCGTGCATCCGTGCGTCGCTGCGGTCCGGTCCCAGGTCGACGGGCACGTGCACCTTCCGCCGACCAATGGCGACAACATCGATGTACTGTGGAGACCTCACGCCCCACGTGTTGAGCAATTCGGCGGTACGTCCACCCGGCCTCCCGCATGCCCACTATACGCCCTCGCTCAAAGTCCGTCAACTGCACATACGGTTCACGTCCACGCTGTCGCGGCATGCTACCAGTGTTAAAGACTGCGATGGAGCTCCGTATGCCACGGCAAACTGGCTGACACTGACGGCGGCGGTGCACAAATGCTGCGCAGCTAGCGCCATTCGACGGCCAACACCGCGGTTCCTGGTGTGTCCGCTGTGCCGTGCGTGTGATCATTGCTTGTACAACCCTCTCGCAGTGTCCGGAGCAAGTATGGTGGGTCTGACACACCGGTGTCAATGTGTTCTTTTTTCCATTTCCAGGAGTGTATATCAATAAAAATTTTAACATATTAATATTAGTTAGTATAATAAAGCTTCAAAATAAACTTGAAAATATTAGAGTTACACATTATGGTAAACTTTAGTCGAAGTTATTGCATGTACTACATTTGGTAACATAACAAATGCCCAGTGATGCCAAATGGAATCACACTTGTTTGAGACTTCCAAGCAGAAAATTACCGTAACTAGCATTATTTTCAAAGTGTTTACTAGTTAATTTACACTTTCAACAATAATTTTTTAGTGCAACTTTTATATTAGTTTGCTCCCTTTACGTTGATATAATATTTTGAAAGTCTAGCTGGGTGCACTGTACCGTAGACACAATGCAACAATACTTTTGTCAAGGCATTGTAGCCTGGTGCTCTCGGTTTTAACGAATTCACGGTAGCCAACCTAAGAACAATGAACTTTAGAAAGCCCTGCATACTTGTTTATAATCTTTGGACAAATAGTTTGGCCTTGGGAAAAAGTATTATGATGCCATATCACTGGGCTGGAAAGGGTTAATCACGCTTTAGGTACGTAGTTTTTATTTCAGAAATCGTGTACAGTCACAGCCTCTGCAGCGTTGTGCTCTGATTGTCGCGCAGATAATGTGCAGAATGCAAATGGCTGAGGCTGCTTTCTTTTCCGTAGTGAAACACGCACGCGGAACACGGTTAAAAAGTGCCGAGAAATAGATTGTCTTAATGTTTTTCATAAATTTACGGAGACAATCGGCTTTGAAGTTTTCCCAGCGTTGTATACAGGGTGTCCCATTTATCTTGACCACCATAAATAACTGTTTGTCCAGATGCAAATTACAAAATGTTTCAAGCAAATGTCCTTTAGCCGTCAGGGGGACAATCAGCAGGCTTGCCTTCGTTGTAGCTTTGTTTTTTTAACAAAGATATGAACAGCTTTATGACTCAAATGGCACCCTGCATTTTTTATTCGGTAATTCATTTCCTCTACTAAAAGTCATACCACTGTTCATATGTTTGTAATAAACAAAGCTACAACGAAGGCAATCGTGCTGATTGATGTCCCCCTGACGGCTAAAGAACATTTGCTTGAAACTTTTGTAATTTGCATGTGGACAAACAGTTATTTACGGTGGTCAAGATAAATGAGACACCCTGTGTACTGCAGTTGATCAACGAACTCATATTGAACGTGTAGTGCAGTCGGTAGCGTAATGGAATTTGAAGCAAATGCGGATATTCGTGCGTTGGTTCAAATCTCCCCAGAATCATTTTTTTCTACTTCAATTTGAAATATCTACATCTCGTAATTATAAAACTCATCATCATTTTTATGAATAATGCTAGTCTTCTTTCTAATTACATATTGGATGCGAAATTCCTGTTCCCATTTCAAATGCAAATTCTTAATTATCGACGTTCTATGAAATACTGTTCATAAAAGTTGTTTAAATTAAGAAAACATAACAATTTAATTTTAAGACAGAAATGAAAAACCAAATCCTCTTTACTCGGACTATGTCCGTCGTTTTATACCACAGGGGTAGATAAGTATCGTAGAAACGTGAAAAATTGCCATTTTCACAGTATCTAGCACATCATACGAATGCTGCATTTTTACATTTGCTTCTGTACCATTACAATATGAACCCAACAGCACTGATCTCGAGCCGTGCTGCGAGATTTGTCCCGAGAAGTAACAAGACTGTTAAAATGCCAATGTATTCCAACTAACGCACGCAGCTTTTTCACATGTCACTGCCGAGTCGAGTACTGGCGGGATATAGAACGGCTCTTCATAAAAGAAGAGAAAATGCTGCGCCTGGTCGGCTTAATGGATTCTGTTGTTGATAGGCTAGTTATAAAAGTAGCAGGCGACGTTTCCAGAACTGAAATGTATTTCTCTGATTCGGGTGAGGAAGGAGCTAAGAGATTACCAGACGACTGACCGTAAGTAACACCTTCAGTGGCTTCAATATTTAACTATACGGTGAAATCCTTCAATACTCTCTTACGTTACAGATTATGCAGAAAATCTACCCCGTGCTTAAGTCAGGAATTTTCATCATTCTTGTTTTTAATTACAACAGTACTTTAGGTAAAAACGAGACCGTGTTGCGATTTTCGTCTATTCGTCAAAGGAGCGTATTGCGGTAGATTTGCAGTGTATTATTTCATTCCGCTTAAAAATTAAATGACATTCGGAGCTGACAAGACATTCGCCAATTCTGAGGGGTCCATTCGGAAAGTTTTTGGGCCCATTTGTACCGCGCTGCATTGTGTCGTGGTTGCAAAGATGGACCTCGCCATGGATGTCGGAAGTGAAATTGCGCATCATGCAGCCTACTGCGCACAGTTATAGTCGTAACACGACGTCCTGTGGCTGCACGAAAAGCATTATTCAGCACGGTAACGTTGCTGTCAGGGTTCCTCCGAGCCATAATCCGTAGGTAGCGGTCATCCACTGCATTAGTAGTAGCTCTTGGCCGGCCTGAGCGAGACATGTCATCGACAGTTCCTGCCTCTGATTATCTCTTCCATGTCCGAACAACATTGCTTTGGTTCACTCCAATGCGCCTGGACACTTCCCTTGTTGAGAGCATTCCTAGCACAAAGTAACAATGCGGACACGATCGAATCGTGGTATTGAGCGTCTAGGCATGGTTGAATCGAACTACAGACTACACGAGCCGTGTACCTCCTTCCTGGTGGAATGACTAACTCATAGGCTGTCGGACCCCCTCCGTCTCATAGGCGCTCCTCATGCATGGTTGTTTACAACTTTGGGCGGTTTTAATAACATCTCTGAAGAGTCAGAGAGACTGTGTCTGTGATACAATATCCACAGTCAACGTCTATCTTCAGGAGTTCTGGGAACCAGGGTGATGCAAATGTTTTTTGATGTTTATAGGAACTACCTCGTAGACGCTGTGTAGCAATGCACACGTGACAGAGGGTTGAGTCGCTCCCTTAAATCGTAGTTAACTGTACAAGCAATCAAAGTTTGTCAAAACGTTACGATTCCTGAAGTCGAACTGATTGTTTCATGTGTTCTCTATACTATCTCTTTTGTATCAAAAAATTCCCATTTACTCCAGTAGATTCAAAACCTGACCTTTTTCTTTTCTATGGAGGTTTACAAGATTTTCAGCAAGACTTTACACTTTGCACCTCTTGCCGTAAATGCGAATTTAATGGAGATTTGGAATTTGTTCAACTGAGATGCCCCTGGGACCTTCTACTGAAGCACCTACCAGTTTGCCCCCTTTATTTTTTGCACAATTATTACATACAATAAAGTAAGCACCCGCTGCCTCATATTACAAGAAACACATTATTTATGTTTATCAGTTTTCCACTTAGGTTAGAAAAAGTAAAATATGCAGAACGATGGTTTTGGATCTCATACAATGGCCAGATTTCTCCGAGATGGAACATAAACATGGTAGTCTACTAAAAAAATACCGCTTCATTCACCTGATCAGTTCGTTGAAGCTTTATACCATCCCACCTAGGTCCCATCGGCGATATCCTATGAAACATCTGAAGTGTGTGGGGCCAGTACCAAATAGGAAAGCAGCTAAATCCTACTTACAAAGTTTCCACAGTCACTCTGAACTGAGGAATCAGGAAACATGCTACAACAACACATGTTTCGTTGCCTTAGTGACCACGAAGACAAGGTTAGACTAATTGGACATTGCAGAGAGGTATTTAACCAATCACTCACCCATATGTGAATGGAATGGATGCGGACCCCAATGGCCTAATACGTTACGCACTCACCACTCAATGATTTACTGGGTATAGATGTAGATGAAGATGTAGACATGAAGTCCACAACAACAGGTTATTAATGAAAAAAATCAATGCTTTTTACCGACAAAATTATTGCTTTAAATAGTGTTACAGCTTTCATTATCGAGTAACAAAGCGTTTCAGTTAATATTATTTGAAAAGGAAATCATTGAATATTTATAAGTATATTGTACCAACTGATTAATTTTAATTTTCAAACGACGCTCAGAGTTTTACGAGAGTGAAACAGAAAACTGACAAATTACGATAGAAACATTTACAATAACTACAAAAATCGCTGGCCAAGTCCTTAGGCACGTTAAATTCAGCCAAGACTGATGTGCCTAGCGAAGTTAAGAAGCTGCAACAATAGACGGTTTTATAATGGCGACGATGTCTACTTACTCGATACAAAATGCTCACACACAAGTCACAGTCAGCCTTAGACGTTGAGACAGGCAATTATTCTCTAAGAAGAAAAAAAAAGAGGCACCACGAAGGAATTTTCGGAGTGGGATGGAAAACGATGAATGTGATGTACATGTACAGACAAACAAATTATTACAATTTCAGAAAAATTGGATAACTTATTAAAGAGAAACCGCTTCACAAAGTCAGCAAATCAGTAACGCATTGCTGGCCGCTGTGTCCGAGCGGTTCTAGGCGCTTCAGTCTGGAACCGCGCGACCGTTACGGTCGCAAGTTCGAATACTGCCTCGGGCTTGGATGTGTGTGATGTCCTTAGGTTAGTTAGATTTAAGTAGTTCTAAGTTCTAGGGGACTGATGACCTCAGATGTTAAGTCCCAAAGTGCTCAGAGCCATTTGAACCAATAACGCATTGGTCCACCTCTTGGACTTAGGCATTGGCCTGGGCATTGATTGACAGAGCTGTTGTATATCCTGCTGAGGGATACCCTGTCAAATTTTGTCCAACTGAGGAATTGGAACGTCAAAATCACGAGTTGTTTTGATGGTCTCGCCCATAACGCTCCAAGCGTTCTCAGATCAGGAGAGATCAGACGACCTTGCTGGCCAAGGTAGCACGAAGACAAGCAGTAGGCACTGTCGCCGTGTGTCGACCGGCATTATCGTTCTGAAATGTAACCCCAGTAGGGGCATCCACGAAGGGCAACGAAACGGGGCGTAGAATATCGTCGACGGATCTCTGTGCTGTGTGCCGTGGATGACAACCCAAGTGGTCCTACTATGAAAAGAAGTAGCATCGAAGACGATCTCTCCTGGCTGTCGAGCCGTGTGGCAAGCGAGAGTCGAGTTGGTACCCCACCACTGTCTGATCCGTCTCCAGACACGTCTTAGGCCTGGAATCTCGTGGACTGGAATAGAAATGTTGTCAGTGATGACTCCCGCCTCGAACTGGGCCCGATCGCTGGCGAAGACGTGTCTGGAGCCGCCCCGGAGAATGGTCGGATACCAACATGACTGTCGGTCGCCATACGGCACGACAACCAGGAGTGATGGTCTGAGGTGCCTTTTGCAGGATCCCTTTGGTTGCCATCCGCCGAAAACCATCCTCGTCTTACGTTTCAGCAAGATAATGCCTGCCCGCACACTGTGGATTTTCTACCGCTTGCCTGAATGCTTTCCAAACCCTACATTGGCCAGCAAGGTCGCCAGAACTCGCCCCAGCTGTGAACGTTGGAGCACTGTCGGCAGGGCCCTACAACCAACTCGGCATTTTGACGATCTAAGTTGCCAATTGGACAGAATTTGGCAGGTGTCCCGCAGCAGGACAAGAACAACTCTGTCAATCAAAGCTAAGCTGAATAGTTGCTTCCATAAGGGACCAAGGCGTTATCGATTTGCTCAATCTGTGAAACTGTTTTTCATGAAGAGATCATCCAAATTTTCTGAAACTACGAGAGTATTCCCAAAAGTAAGGTCTCCTATTTTTAATAAGTACATAGACCTGTTTATTTTTACAGTGGTTTACATCAGTTTACAGCTTGAAAATTTAGCTATTTTTCGACATAATCACCATTTCTGTCGATGGATTTTTTCAGACGCTGTTGCAGTTTTTGTATGCCCACGTCATACCAGCTCGCCGCCATGCTGTTCAGAAAGTTATGAACCTCTTCTTTCACCTCGTCGTCGGAGCTGAATCGCTTTCCGGCCAAATGTTCTTTTAACCTAGGGAACAGGTGATAGTCGCTGGGGGCCAAGTCAGGACTATAAGGTGGGTGGGTGATTGTGTTCCACTGAAACTGTTGCAGGAGAGCAACGGTTTGCCGAGCGATGTATGGACGAGCGTTGTCATGGAGAATGTGTTCGCCCGTGCTCAACTTTCGTCTTCTACGGTTCTGAATTGGCCGTTTGAGTTTTTTTCAGAGTCTCACAGTACCTGTCAGCGTTAACTGTGGTCCCAGCGATACAGCTCCGACGACAAGGTGAAAGAAGAAGTTCATAACTTCTGAACAGCACGGCGGCGAGCTTAATGACATGGGCATACAAAAACTGCAACAGCGTCTGCAAAAATACATCGACAGAAATTTTGATTATGTCAAAAAACAGCTAAATGTTCAAGCTGTAAACTGATGTAAATCATTGTAGAAATAAACTAACCTATGTACTTATAAAAAAATAGGACCTTACTTTTGGAGTTACCCTCGTATGATCATTTGTTTTTCCATACATGTACATCACATTTACCGTTTCCGTCTCATTCAGGTAATTTCTTTGTGGCGCGTCTTTTTTTTTTTTTTTTTTTTTTTTTTTCTTAGAGAGAATATTTACACTAGAGAAACTCATATGAGTGAAATCTGAGGCCTCTGTGGCAGTTTCATTTGACTCTTCTGCACTCGTAACTTATCTTTTTGGCATGTGCATTCCCGTGCTAATAGGATAAAGAGCAGATCCATAATCAAATTGTCCATTTCCACTCGATGCTCTTCTAAAATTATTGTTCAACAAGCTGAAACCAGTGAATCAAGTATGAAGCAATTCATCATCATGTATTCGTCCACATATACCCTTTCTGATCCTTCATCAGGGAAGACGAATGGAATATTCCAGAATTTGAAACACGAACAGCTGCTAGCTTAGGGGTTGCGAAGCAACTCAAATCGCTTGATACGGGCAAGTCTTCAGGTCCAGATTGTATACTGATTAGGTTCCTTTCAGATTATGCTGATACAATAGCTCCCTACTTAGCAATCATATACAACCGCCCTCGCACCGATAGATCTGTACCTACAGATTGAAAAATTGCGCAGGTCGCACCAGTCTTTAAGAAGGGTAGTAGGGGTAATCCATAGAACTACAGACCTATATCATTGACGTCGGTTCGCAGTAGGGTTTTGGAGCATATACTGTATTCAAACATTATGAATCACCTTGAAGGTAACGATCTATTGATACGTAATCAACATGGTTTCAGAAAACATCGTTCTTGTGCAACGCAGCTAGCTCTTTATTCGCACGAAGTAATGGCCGCTATCGACAGGGGATCTCAAGTTGATTCCGTATTTCTAGATTTCTGGAAAGCTTTTGACACCGTTCCTCACAAGCGACTTCTAATCAAGCTGCTGGCCTATGCGGTATAGTCTCAGTTGTGCGACTGGATTCGTGATTTCCTGTCAGGAAAGTCGCAGTTCGTAGTAATAGACGGCAAATCACCGAGTAAAACTGAAGTGATATCAGGTGTTCCCCGGGGAAGCGTCCTGGGACCTCTGCTGTTCCTGATCTATATAAATGACCTGGGTGACAATCTGAGCAGTTCTCTTAGGTTTTCGCAAATGATGATGTAATTTACCGTCTAGTAAGGTCATCCGAAGACCAGTATCAGTTGCAAAGCGATTTAGAAAAGATTGCTGCATGGTGTGGCAGGTGGCAGTTGACGCTAAGTAACGAAAAGTATGAGGTGATCCACATGAGTTCCAAAAGAAATCCGTTGGAATTCGATTACTCGATAAATAGTACAATTCTCAAGGCTCTCCAACTAAGTACCTGGGTGTTAAAATTACCAACAACTTCAGTTGGAAAGATCACATAGATAACATTGTGGGGAAGGCGAGCCAAAGGTTGCGTTTCATTGGCAGGACACTTAGAAGATGCAACACAGGTAAGGAGAATATGTATAATCACTGCATAGACAACCAGTACTAAAGGTCACGGCGTAAGCTTATGTGTTCACGTCGAAATAATCTTCTTTTGATGAGTGACATTAATATTGTTACCAATAAAGGAACAAGGCGTACAACATTGTGTACGCTAAAGACTATCAGATCAGACACGTTGTCAAAAGCAAGTCCAGACAGGAAAGGTAAAAGGCACAAAAAGTTCAACTCTCTTTCTTTCTTTCTTTCTTTCTTTCAGTAGATGGAAAGTAAGTTAAATTATTTAAATTATTTTATTCTATAGAAGCGTTTCAATATCATTTACGTGGCATTCTCCGGCATATCTGTCGTATTGCCACAACGCGCGACATTATCATTTCGGGGGATAAGCTTCGAATGTTTCGAAATCCGCACGCGACGTGCTTTTTCGTTCTCGTGACTACCGAAGAATGACGAGTCAACTCTTACCTTACTCATTGAAGTATCCTACGAAATTGAAGAGTAACAGTGCATACATTAACTGATATAACTATAATATTTAACGCTGTGTGTAATTTTCAGCAATATAATCTGCTGTGCTATTAGCATTCAATACACAGTGACTAAATCGTGAAGACCACTATCTGAGGCGGCGGAACAACTCAATTACTGCCAGTCAACATTTTGTTTACACCGCCTCTGGAACCATCCTTCTCTCTCGTAGCTCACTGTAGCCTTGAGCCGTGCATGGCTATTTCCAGTTATTCCGACCACGCATCTGCGGCAGTTTCTTAATAAAGGCCAAGGCTGCTGCCTCCTCCTCCTCCTCCTCCTCCTTCGAGTCACAGCAACCGAGACGAAGCGCGTACCTGAGACTAATAGACGGCCTGTTGACGAGGCTTGAAGGCTGGGCTACGGCGACCTTCCTCCTCCGATATTTCATTAAGCGCCGCCACAATGTATTTGACGACGGGTTGCCGCCATATAATAACAGAACACTGTGACCTTCGCCTACTTCTGGTTTGTGCCCGATCTCAACATCCAGTACGTTTCATATGGAAACCGTGCGTCCTCTCCTGTACGTGCCGAGTGTTGACACGAGCGCGAAACTTCACGATGACAACTGCTCGAATTTTGCCAAATCTGATGCAGAGTAGCTCTGATCATACTCTTCAACAAAATGCGTTTTATGTAATCTTAAGCTTCTGTTGTTTCCTTTTTGATTTTACCGTAATTTGTGGGACGTGGCGAGGTGATGCAGTGTCACAATATACTGGACTAGTGTTGGGTAGGACAGCGGTTCGAATTCCCGTCAGGACGCAGAGATACAAATTTTATTTTTGAGCTTACAGAAATTTTTTAGAGAACATCGTTTGCACACAGTTGAATTGTCACTTTATTAAACAAGCACTTTCGGTCAGAAACGAACCATCACCTAGCGAGGTGGCGCGGTTGTTAGCACACTGGACGCGCATTCGGGAGGACGACGGTTCAAAACCGCGTCCGGTTATCCTGATTTATGTTTTCCGTAATTTCCCTAATTCGCTTTAGACAAATGCCGGGATGGTTCAATTGAAAGGTCACGGAAGACTTCCTTCTCCATCCTTCCTTAATCTGATGGTAGGATGACTTCGCTGTTTGCTCCCCTCCCCCGATTTACCCAACGAACCCTCCTCAGGTATAATGCGACGTCATAACCAGATAACTTTTCGTCACGACCTCTCTTCCTCGCACCGGCCAAATATTCATGGTGAAAATTTCTTCCATAGCCAGAATTGTAACCAGCTGCCTCCAAGTCGAGACCCATTACACAGCAGTGCTCGTCTGCCGAGAAGGGTGATGCATTATTTTGTTTAGAAAAAACAATATTATTTCAGTGATGGCATAGACTAGGCTTCCTATCTTCGATTTACCATTTTTTTCATCTCCTACGATTGGATACCTCGTCCTCACTTGAACACAGGATGGGAGGGCGAAACGAGAAGATCGTCTAAGACTCTCAGAGCATATTCCGTTAAGCGTATTTTATCGGTTTAATATGTTCAAAAAGCCGCACATGAAAATACGATATTTCAGAGGCTAATATGTAGGGATCTATTCAACACAGAGATAGGGGGTCAAAAGTTTTGGATAGCTCTTAGCTTAGCGACCATCTGAATACCTATCGGAAGAACAGGCATACCTATCGGAAGAACAGGCATACTGTAACTGTCCTACAGTTCAGGGTCAAAATTTAAAGTTTACACACTCCATCCAGCCCGCACGAATTAAGCAAATCGTTTGGATCTTTTGCATTAGCTGTACTCTAGGGTGGACATTAGACGGCTTATAAAATCAGGATTTGTTCATGGGCGGTTCCTGACAATTCCCCGAAAAAGCATGAGTTTTGGGTACCTAAAGTACCAATTGTGGAGATAGCCCTTTCTATAATTTCTGTTCATGACACATCGTCGAAATTTTTACCACATGTTCTTAAGATGATGTTGTCAGAGAACTTGAAAGGGTACAGTACCGTCTGACATTGAAAATGGGTACAACATTCTTCGTTATTCTTGTCAGAACAACATATTTTTTGTAATAATAACTCAATTTCACTTAATTCACCGAAGCCGGATACCAGTGTAGGAAAGAAGGACAATTTACTTAATTGATCACATGTGCACTCCCACAAAATAAATCCCTACATCCAATTTGGTGAGATCTGTGAAATGAATGAATGTATGGTCGTCTGCTAACCGCAGATAGTGAATGTGCAATATATGATCATCTTTGAGACGGTCCTTTGGCCACCTTTGGTAGAACCAAAGAAATGAAATTTACCTGGGCATTGAGTGCCTAAAATGTGGCTGACCAATACGGTAGCATGGTGCTCCCCCACCTCGGCGGAGGTGCGAGATGACCTGAAGAACGGCCATGTTTCAGCACTCTGGCGCTGTATCTTGTGTTGGTAAGACCTGTCTTAGGTGTGCTCCGTAAAGACAAAAGAGTGGATAAAATGGTATGCATGTGAAATACTTAAGAGTAGTTTGGAATAATTATTTCTCTATTTCAGGAAATTTTGGGGCGAGAATTAAATGACAGGCAAGTAATATTAAGGGGATCGTAGTAATCTTCAGAAGTGACCAACGGTCACAATGAAACCACGTGTAGCAATAATTTTAAATACTTGCGAGTGCTACTACTAAGTTGAAATACTTCCGAGTGCTGAAGTTAAGCTAAATTATAGGCGTGTGTACTATATGTTGGAAATATTTAAGAAATGGCGTGTGCAGGACTTGAAATTAGAGACGAGCACTTCCACGTGGTGAGTACTGTGTGAGTCTCAATCTGTGTATGAGACAAAGGATAAAGAGAAGTACTCGTCCAAGGTATCAGTTGAGGACTCGTGTGTGTGACGAATATGATCTTAATATTACTTTGGGTGTTATGTTTCCGTGTGACGCCAGATTCAAACGTTAATACTCAAAGAGAGGTAAGGTGAGTCAGCCGTCTATCCAGCAACGCCACTTGGCTTGCATTGCGCAGGAAGACGTGCATATATCCTCCAGAGTTCATAGTAGGAAAGAAAAGTTACGAATTGGGGCAGTGGCGTGTGAAACTGGGATGAATACTAATTGAAGTGAGAAAGCTGAAAGTGAAGTGATTCTAACGTTGTGACTATTCTTTGTGATGTATTATATGTTGGCAGTGTGATGTATTTCATGTAATTTAAGTATGTGTAGTTTGCATGGGAGAGTAGCAAGATAGGTTCAGAGGCAGTGGGTTATGCATGTTCCTTTTTGTACCGCTCGGTCTGGAGGAAATTTTCGTGATGATGGGTGTGAGAGTCGAAGTGTGAGGTATAGCAAAAGATCCACCATCCTATCCAGAAAGTGCACTGTAGCGTTAGATAATTACGAGACCATAAGATAGAAAATCACCAATGTAAAGCCATGCCCACTGGGCTGAGTTTCTCATGTGTAATTGTTGTATAAAATGTAATGGTGTGCTTAGGTTATCTTTGAATCATAATAGAATTTATCGGAATAAAAAAGATAGTGAAAAGAAAAAGATTGGTGGCCTTGTTCTTCGAATAGTGTGTAGTCATGATATCCAGAATTTATAATGTGTGCGCCATTCATATTCAGTGCGATGGCCACGTGTTGATCGAAGCCGTTGGGTAAGAAAGAAAATGTGGTATTGCCAGTGCGTAGTGAACAATCAGAGTGGTGTAAATTACTAATAGTCAGAAGTGCGTTATCCGTTTCCGTTGCGTAATATTCAAACAGGAGAATAATTTGTAGCTTAATTCAAAAAAATGGTTCAAATGGCTATGAGCACTATGGGACTTAACATCTGTGGTCATCAGCCCCCTGGAACTTAGAACTACTTAAACCTAACTAACCTAAGGACATCACACACATCCATGCCCGAGGCAGGATTCGAACCTGCGACCGTAGCAGCCGCGCGGTTCCGGACTGAGCGCCTAGAACCGCTAGACCACCGCGGCCGGTCCTGTAGCTTAATTGTGAGTACTAAAGCTCATAATCAGTCATTGATGTTACTCGATAAATAAAAATATATCCACTCGCTTGGCAGACCACTCATCTTGCAGGACTGACTGCTGGATGCCACAGTATGAGCAAGGCATGTGGGTGCCTCTCAAACTTTGAAACTTTTTTCGGCATAATTATTCATGCTCTGAGATCCAAAGGTTCAAAGTTACCTTATCTATGCACATAATATTCGGTTGTGGCTAAATACAGTTTTAACTGACGTGAACATATGGCAACGGTACTGGGGTCAGGGCCATTGTTTCAGCAATAAACCCTTATGCTGGACAGTCTTTGTATAGGGGACAACTCACGCCTATACAGGCTGTATTGACATGGAAATCATTCGATCCTTCGTTGGTGCCATCTGATTGTGTACGCGCTCCATAAAAAATTGTTTTGTCAAACCAGATTCTTTGTACTGGCAAACCAACCACCATATTTTTTGCTATAATTTAGGCATAGTCTGTAAATGTGTAAAGTGAACTTACATTGGATGGGACACGATTTTGTTTTAAATTTGTATTATGCGTAATTATTTGTTCTTTGTATGTGTTATAATGTGCACATGTGACGAAGTAGAGCCTATATAAACAAACTGCCAAAACTTTACATCTACATTATACTCCGCAAGCCACCCAACGGTGGGTGGCGGAGGGCACTTTACGTGCCACTGCCATTACCTCCCTTTCCTGTTCCAGTCGCGTATGGTTCGCGGGAAGAACGACTGCCGGAAAATCTCCGTGCGCACTCGAATCTCTATAATTTTACATTCGTAATCTCCTCGGGAGGTATAAGTATGGAGAAGTAATATATTCGATACCTCATCCAGAAACGCACCCTCTCGAAACCTGGACAGCAAGCTACACCGCGATGCAGATCGCCTCTCTTGCAGAGTCTGCCACTTGAGTTTGCTAAACATCTCCGTAACGCTATCACGCTTACCAAATAACCCTGTGAGGAAACGTGCCGCCCTTCTTTGGATCTTCTCTATCTCCTCTGTCAACCCGACCTGGTACGGATCCCACACTGATGACCAATAATCAAGTATAGGTCGAACGAATGTTTTGTAAGCCACCTCCTTTGTTGATGGACTACATTTTCTAAGGACTCTACCAATTTATATCAACCTGGCACCCGCCTTACCAACAATTAATTTTATATGATCATTCCACTTCAAATTGTTCCGTACGCATACTCCCAGATATTTTACAGAAGTAACTGCTACCAGTGTTTGTTCCGCTATCATATAATCACACAATAAAGGAACTTCTTTCTATGTATTCGCAATACGTTACATTTGTCTATGTTAAGGGTCAGTTGCCACTCCCTGCACCAAGTGCCTATTCGCTGCACACTTTCCTGCATTTCGCTGCAATTTTCTAATGATGCAACTTCTCTGTATACTACAGCATCATCCGCGAAAAGCCGCATGGAACCTCCGACACTATCTACTAGGTCATTTATATATATTGTGAAAAGCGATGGTCCCATAACACTCCCCTGTGGCACGCCAGAGGTTACTTTAATGTCTGTAGACGTCTCTCCATTGAGAACAACATGCTGTGTTCTGTTTCCTGAAAACTCTTCAATCCAGCCACACAGCTGGTCTGATATTCCGTAGGCTCTTACTTTGTTTATCAGGCGGCAGTGTGGAACTGTATCGAACGCCTTCCGGAAGTCAAGGAAAATGGCATCTACCTGGGAGCCTGTATCTAATATTTTCTGGGTCTCATGAACAAATAAAGCGAGTTGGGTCTCACACGATTGCTGTTTCCGGAATCCATGTTGATTCCTACAGAGTAGATGCTGGGTTTCCAGAAATGACATGATACGCGAGCAAAAAACATGTTCTAAAATTCTACAACAGATCGAAGCCAGAGATATAGATAGGCCTATAGTTTTGCGCATCTGCTCGACGACCCTTCTTGGAAACTGGAACTACCTGTGCTCTTTTCCAATAATTTGGAACCTTCCGTTCCTCTAGAGACTTGCGGTACACGGCTGTTAGAGGGGGGGGCAAGTTCTTTCGCGTACTCTGTGTAGAATCGAATTGGTATCCCATTAGGTCCAGTGGACTTTCTTCTGTTGAGTGATTTCAGTTGCTTTTCTATTCCTTGGACACTTATTTCGATGTCAGCCATTTTTTCGTTAGTGCGAGGATTTAGAGAAGGAACTGCAGTGCGGTCTTTCTCTGTGAAACAGATTTGGAAGAATGTGTTTAGTATTTCAGCTTCACGCTTGTCATCCTCTGTTTCAATGCCATTATCATCCCAGAGTGTCTGGATATGCTGTTTCGATCCACTTACTGATTTAACGTAAGACCAGAACTTCCTAGGATTTTCTGTCAAGTGGGTACATAGAATTTTACTTTCGAATTCACTGATCGCTTCACGCACAGCCCTCCTTGCGCTAATTTTGACATCGTTTAGCTTCTGTTTGTCTGAGAGGTTTTGGCTGCGTTAAAATTTGCAGTGAATCTCTCTTTGCTTTCGCAGTAGTTTCCTAACTTTGTTGTTGAACCACGGAGTTTTTTTTTTTTTTTTTTTTTTTTTTTTTTTTTTTTTTTGTCCCTCACAGTTTTACTCGGCACGTACCTGTCTAAAACGCATTTTACGATTACCTTGAACTTTTTCAATAAACACTCAACATTGTCAGTGTCGGAACAAATATTTTCGTTTTGGTCTGTTAGGTAGTCTGAAATCTGCCTCCTATTACTCTTGCTAAACAGATAAACCTTCCTCCCTTTTTTATATTCCTATTTACTTCCATATTCAGGGATGCTGCAACGGCCTTATAACCACTGATTCCCTTTTCTGCTCTTACAGAGTCGGAAAGTTCACGTCTGTTTGTTATCAGTAGGTCAAAGATGTTATCTCCAAGAGTCGGTTCTCTGTTTAATTGCTCGAAGTAATTTTCGGATAGTGCACTCAGTATAATGTCACTCGATGCCCTTCCCTACCACCCGTCCTAAACATCATATCTTACTAGGCCACAGGATTCGTTCCACACAGGGCAAACTTTAAGAAAAGCGACGAACTGCAGGGACTGATTCCTAATTGGAAATGGAGGAAAATGGGTCCAATGAACGCGTGTCGGGAAATGCATCGTTGTCACGGTTTATGACGCTGTCGAATGACAGTTCCTCTTACCAGGTGCCGTTGTTCCTTGTTTATCGTACCTGTACGATTGACGCAGAGTACTGTAAGCAGCAGAATAAACTAGTATTCAGTGTCGGGAACAAGCGAGGTGGTTTTGAAAGTCTCTTCGGGTTTGCTGCCAGATCCTAAAATCAACTCGATTCGATATTTCGTCGATCCAACTGGTCGCCATCTTCAGGAGAAAGCTGCTTCTGCTGTTGAGTCACGCTGAGAACTGACGCCAGGCTGCCAGTCGTCGTCGTATATAGGCCTCCGTACAGTACACGGCGCATGCGCCGCCCATCACAGTTGCTGCCCTCCAAGACTGAGCAGGTGGCGCCGCCCTTAGTAGAACACTGGAGGCAATTATATATCGCACTTAGGGACGATAATCGAATACTCGGACTGGCCGCACCGAAGAACGTTATGTTTTCATGCGGGACAGTGCAGGATTCCACGTCCTGCTAAGAGGAAACCCATTGTCTCTGTTAATTAAATTATCCGCCAACCTAATTTCAATTGCTTCTTTGTAGACACTATTCCAAAAACTGGAAGTGTTGGAAACTACCACAGTTTCGTCAAATTTCATACCGTGTCCCTCATTTAAACAGTGTTCTGCTACTGCCGATTTTTCCGGCTTCGTATGACGGCGATGTTCCACACACCTGTCATGAACTGTGCGAATCGAACGGCCGATGTAAGCCTTCCCACATTGACACGGAATTTTGTATACACCGGGTTTCCTAAGCCCCAAGTCATCTTTCACAGAGCCGAGTATGCCCTAATCTTAGAAGGTGGACTGAACACACTCTTTATGTTAAAATTCCATAAAATTCTTCCTATCTTAAACGATATGCCCCCCAGCGTAAGGGATAGAGGCCACCGATCTATATTCCTCTTCATGCACCTCCAGTGATGGTCCAGATTCCATAACCCGACGAATCTGCTTCTTAGAGTATCAATTTTCATCAAAAACAGATGCACAAGTTCTTGTGTTAAGCTGTCCGCGTCGCAACCGGCATATGCTCTGCGTTGGAGTGGTGGATGGCAACTCTTAGAATGCAGATACCGATCTGTGTGCGTCGGCTTTCGGTGAACACTATGTCCCAAAGTACCATCTGGATTTTTATAGCCGGCCGCGGTGGTCTAGCGGTTCTAGGGGCGCAGTCCGGAACCGCGCGACTGCTACGGTCGCAGGTTCGAATCCTGCCTCGGGCATGGATGTATGTGATGTCCTTAGGTTAGTTAGGTTTAAGTAGTTCTAAGTTCTAGGGGACTGATGACCACAGTAGTTAAGTCCCATAGTGCTCAGAGCCATTTGAACCATTTTTGATTTTTATAAACCATAACATCTAAAAATGGAAGCATCCCATGACTTTCAACCTCCATGGGGTGAAGACAGTTGAAGTGGTCCAAAAATCTATTAAGAGCATCACGTCCATGTTGTCAGTTGAAAAAGGTATCATCCACATATCTCCAGAAGCACGTTGGTTGCAACGCCGAAGTCCTCAGTGCCATATCCTCGAAGTCCTCCATAAATATATTGGTGACTATGGGTGATAAAGGACTACCCATAGCCACTCCGTCATTCTGTTCAAAAATGTTGCCGTAAAATAAAAAATACGTGGGTGTCAGCACATGACGACGAATCTTCAACTCTTCATTCAGTTTTTCCCTAATCAAACGAAGGTACTCTTACAGACGGTCTCGTGTAAACAGAGATATCACATCAAAACTCACTAACAGATCTGAAGCACTCAGCCTCAAAGATTTCAATCGTCGAATAAAATCCATCGAATCGGACATATGGTGTTCACACTTGCCATCATATGGGCTGAGAACAGATGATAAATACTTCGCCAGGTTATAAGTGGGTGCAACCAAATTACCAACAACAGGGCGTAGAGGAACCCCTTCGTTATGCAACTTAAGCAGACCTTACAACCAAGGCGGAACGGCAGCACCAAATTAAGTTTTTTACGTAAATCTTCGGACAAGGAGATCTTTCAACAATGAAAGTGTCTTGAGCTTAATCCTTTCTGTGGTGTCACTAGATAGTCTTTTGTACGCCGGGTCGTTGAGTAGTAAATCCATTTTTAGGACGTAATCATCCCGCGTCATTACAATCGTGACATTCCCCTTGTCAGCTGGTAAAACTACTACTTCATCATTCCTAAGGGAACGAATGGCTGCTCTCTCCCTGCGGAGGAAATGTTATCCCGCGGTGGCCGAGCCCGACGTAATGTGTGGGACCTTCTTGCCTTATTTCTTCCAATTGGCCCTCGGGAAGGCTGTGTACTGCTTTTTCTACAGAACATGTAAACTCTGTGAAAGGAGTCTCTTTGGTGAACGAGAAAAATTTAAGCCTTTCTCCAACACCGCCACTGTGGGCCCATCCAAAGCCTTGTCAGAAAGATTAACCTTAGTGCATCGACGGAGACCGACGGCCCTGCAGCTGCTGCTAGAACCGTTAATGGCCATTAAAATAGACATACACTCAATACGGAGCCCTGCGGAACACAGTTCTCCTGAATACGAGGGGAACTATGGAAGGCACCAACATGGACACGGAAAGTACGGAACGACAGGAAATTTTGGATAAAAATCGGGAGTTGGCCCCGGAGACCCCACTCATATAATGTGGCAAGGATATGACGTCGCCAGATCGTGTCACATGCTTTACGCAAGTAAAAAAAAAGACGGCAACCAGATGTTGGTGTCTTGAAAAGGCTGTTCGGATGGCAGACTCAAGGGACACAAGATTATCAGTGGTAGAGCGACCCTGGCGGAAGCCGCCCTGACATGGAGCCAGTAGGCCACGTGACTCCAGGACCCAGCCCAACCGCCGACACACCATACGTTCCAGCAGCAAACAGAGAACGTTGATAAGGCTGATGGGCCGATAGCTATCCACATCAAGCCGATTTTTACCGTTTTTTAGCACTGGAATGATGGTGCTCTCCCACCATTGCGATGGAAAGACGCCACAGCACCAGATCTGGTTGAAGATGACGAGGAGATATCGCCTGTAATCACACGAGACCTGTTTAATCATCTGACTGGGGATCTGATCCGGACCAGGAGCTGTGTCGGGGCAAGGTGCTAGGGCGCTGAGGAGCTCCCACTGTGTAAATGGAGCGTTATAGGGTCCACTGTGGCGTGTAGTGAACAAGGGGACTTTCCTTTCCATCCTCCGTCTGAGGGTGCGAAAGGCTGCAGGGTAGTTCTCCGACGCAGAGGCTCGAGTATAGTGCTCAATAAAGTGCTTGGCAATCGCGTCTGCTTCGGTAGAGAGCACGCCATTGATGTTAACGCCAGGGACACCTGTTGGGGTCTGGTCTGATCTTCGTCCAGACTTGGGAACGTCGGCACGTGTTTTTCCCAACTCCTTTTTCCGTCGTTTTATAAGCAGGCGAAAGCGGACATGGAGCTGCTTAAAGGCTGTTAGGTCCTCTAGGGAAGGGTGCCGCTTATGTCGCTGTAGAGCTCGCAGACGCTCTTTAATTGCCTCATCGACTTCCACCGACCAGCAAGAAACTGTCTTTCGCAGGGGGTACCCCAGAAAACGAGGGATCGCGTTTCCGCCGCAGAAACTATCGTTGTAGCGACCTGCTCAATCACAACATCGATGGCACCATGTGGGGGAGATTCAACGGTGACAGCAGAGGTGAAGACTACATCTGCCTTGTTTGGAGCCCATTTGCGTAGGCGTCCGTGGGCATGACGCCTGGGGAGTGACAGGAAGATGGGGAAGTGGTCACCATCACACAGGTCGTCATGTGCTTTCCAGTAGATAGATGGGAGATGTTCTGGGCTGCAAATTGATAAATCAATGGCCGAGTAACTACCATGAGCCACACTGAAATGTGTGGCGGCCCTAGCATTTAAGAGGCAGAGGTCGAGTTGGGACAATAAATTTTCGACAGCTCTGCCACAGCCAGTAAGAACTGTGCTACCCCGCAAGGGGTCATGGGCGTTAAAATCTCCCAAAAGTAGGAAAGGTTTAGGGAGTTGATCATTCAGGGCAGTTAATACATTCAGGGGTACTGCACCATCTGGAGGAAGATATACATTGCAGACAGTTATTTCCTGTGTCGTCCTTATTCTGACAGCCACAGCCTCAAGAGGGGTTTGAAGGGGCACAGTTTCACTACAGACTGAGTTCAGGATATAAACTCAAACTCCACCAGACGGTATTATATTCGCTATGGTTCTTGTAATATCTCCTGTAGCCGCAAAGGGCACTGGCCCACATTGCAGGGAATCAGGTTTCCTGGAGGGAAATGCAGAAAGCAGGTGTAATGCTTAACAGTTGCTGTAGCGCAGCCAGGTGGTGGAAAAAATCGTCGTAGTTCCACTGGAGGATGACATGGTCATGAGACTGGGAAATCATGAAACAATGAGGCAGTATACGCCTCAGGGTCACCTCCTGCCACCGACTTATTTCCTGAACAGGCTATAACCACTGTGTCTGAGAGTCTGGCTAGTTCTAGGTCTTCAGTGGACTCCAGAATCTTCACCTCATCCTCAGACACAGAGTTTTTAGGCAGTGGTGGTTTGGGTGCCACTGCAATTCCCTTGGTTTTGGGTGTCTTCTTTCTGGATTTCACTCATTGACCCTTGGGTGTGTCTGGCTGGGAGGGCTTCACTGATTCAGTCTCTGGGATGGAGGATGATCGTGAAGCCCTATGGCCAGCTACTTTTGGGCACTTTAGCCACTGGTGGGTGTCATCTTTCCCACTAGCAAAAACCTGGGAACAGAGTAATCCAAGGGACCCCTTCCTAGCGAGAGGAGCCGAAGAAGACTTACACTTCTCTAGCTGAGAAATGGGGTCTGGTGTCCACAGTGGTTTGGGGGGGGGGGGCAAGTGATCCCGTGGTAGGTGGTGTGGGAACAACAGTGTGGGAAGTGCCGCCCCCTCCCCTCCACCATCAAGGGAGCAGGTGTAGTCTTTCGGCTCTGAATGCTGACTGGAACTCGCGCGACTAATAGGGCTACAACTGTTCTCGTAGGGATGGCGTAAGAGGAGGTTGTAGCCACAGGATGTAGGCGCACAAATGTCTTCTTAGCCTCAGCGTGGGTCAGTCGGTCAAGGGTCTTGTATTCCATGGTTTTCCTTTCTTGCTGTAAAATTCTGCAGTCTGGTGTGCAGCTGACACAGATAGGAGGCGGGGCACATGGAGTATTGGGATGGGATGGACGTCCACAATATCGACATATGATGCTGGAAGTACAGCGGGAAGACATATGGCCAAACCTCCAGCACTTAAAGCACCGCATTGGCGGAGGGATATAGGGCTTTACATCACACCGGTAGACCATCACCTTGACCTTCTCTGGCAATGTATCACCCTCAAAGGCCAAGATGAAGGAACCGGTGGCAACCTGATTATCCTTTGGACCCTGGTGGGCGTGCCAGATTAAATGAACTCCTCGTCGCTCTAAGTGGGCGCGCAGCTCGTCGTCAGACTACAAAAGAAGGTCCTTGTGGAATATAATACCCTGGACCATATTTAAGCTCTTATGAGGCGTGATGGTAACGGAAACATTCCCCAGCTTGTAACAAGGTAGTAATGACCGTGACGGAGTAGAGAATGCCGTTTTTATCAAGACTGACCCTGACCGCGTTTTGGCCAAGCCCTCCACCTTCCCAAACTTGTCCTCTAAATTCTCTACAAAAAACTCAGGCTTCATTAAGACAAAGGAGTCCCCTTCAGCTCTCATACATACGAGGTACCATGACAAATAAGGTTTTCTGCCATCCTTAACCTGGCGTTCCTCCCATGGTGTGGTCAGAGAGGGTAACGCTTTAGGATCATACTTCCTTGCATTGTACTAAGACTTGGAACGCTTATAGACTGCTGGCGTTTCATCACCAGTAAGTGATGACATAGTATGCTTCATCTTGCGTCATCCGCCCTCATGCCAGCCACTCCGACCAGGGGCCCTCCCCACAAGCTCCACCCAGCCGCAGCAAAGGCCATCTGGCAGGGTGGCCATTGCCGGGAGTCCCGATGCCCCAGGGTGACGGTCATACACTTCTTGGCTTACATGTAGGGTTAACAGCGCAGGCATCAGCACAGCGATCCCTGTGTAGTCAGGTGGCTACAGCCAACAGGGAACATGGTGGCCCCACCACAACGGACTAGCCACCGTGCTGGATACGAGGTGCAAAGAATTCGATGGTCCTCGGCGCAGAAAACGACACTGCATAGTGGGTGAAGGAAAACGCACCCAGGAAGGTGTCCTCGATCAAGAGATGGAAGATGAGCGGGACTGCAATGCCATGACGAGAAAGTGGGCTAAAGATCTTAATGCACGATGGACACGATGCACCATGTAACACATTTCCCAGTAACGCAAGCCTAAGTAAGTTACAACACATTAAGGTATATGTTGGGGTCCCAACACACGTCAAAATGTGCATAAAATTTTGTCAAGTATAAATTTAACTTCAACAAGAACATTAAGTAGTGCGGCCGCGGCTGAAGGTAACAGCGCGGAACAGACAGCAGAGAGAGCTGCCGAGTGTTTGCACTCTAAATGACGTAAACAGCTGGGTAAGCAAGCCGACTAGGCGTAACTGGGGCCCGATCCTGGGTAACGCGTACCAGTAGTGGAGTACGAGAGAGTATTAACGACCATTCCCTGAAGCACAAATAATTTTAATTGGAGAGGATTCCAACACGTACCTGTGCACCAAATAATTAGCTTTACGGCAGAATTAACGAAACTGAACTCTTACCAAAACGCATGTATAATTATCTACCCTTAACAAGTTAACCGAGAGATGTAAGGAACCAGCGACAAATATTTTAAAAACTAATTTCAGTAATAAGATAGTAACATTAGAAAGAAATTTTCGTTTCTAGCAACCCACTGAAGCAGCCGCAAGGACACTCGCATGACATTCAAAGCTCATCAGTGCACACATTAGTCCATAGCGGTTCGGAGAAAACAAATGCGTCCTGGTAATTTATCTGAGCCACTTAAAAAGAACAGACGCACGATGTAATTTCTTAGACAGCATAGGCCTTTAGCATTAGCTTCAAAGAAGCCAGAAAAACAAAAGCAAATTATAAAGAGGACAATAAAATAGCAAAACAGAGACACATTCTGACAGTAACAATCACCCGTGGTAACTGGTAATACTGAACAATTCACTGCGCCTCCAATTGACAATTACATGACCAGTCATTTATTTTAAAAACCACTAGAATTAAGTGGAGGCGGACGAGAACAGGTAACGCTTATACTAATACACCGCCACCATTCAGAATAGTCTTTCTTTTGAAACAAGTCGCTTTACGCTGGCTAGAGGTTCACACGTACCATGGACACGTAACGTTAACACAAATTAAAAAAATCAATGAGGTATCAGCCAATGAACCTCTTTAAAATGTCTAGTAGATCTTGCAATAACTGACCGCTGTGGCCGAGCGGTTCTAGACGCTTCAGTCCGGGACCACGCCGCTGCTATGGTCACAGGTTCGAATTCTACCTCGGGCATGGATGTGTGTGATGTCCTTAGGTTTGTTAGGTTTAAGTAGTTCTAAGTCTAGGGGACTGGTGACCTCAGATGTTAAGTCCCATAGTGCTCAGAACCATTTTGACAGTGAACACTGCCCTGACAGCTCGGCGCGCTTCTGGTAAATCACAGCGCAAGCCACGTCGGTACTGGACAACTTACACAAGGTAACATGACCCCCAGTATCGGAGCCCGCCAGCAGGTAATACCACGGCGAAGAGGCCCCGCGGACAGCTCGCTACAGCTTGGCGCCTCAGCTCACACTGCCCACCAAGCCGACCACCACGTCCGGAGCCGGCCGCACCAGAGGGCGCTGCTCTCCAACGGCAACATGTTAGTCAAAGATCATATGCATAGTGATATCGATACATTGTGAGAAAGCCGCCACGGCTCAATACGAACAGATCTTACACATTGTGAACTGCGTACAATAACGAACAGTTAGGGGACGATGATTGTATCAGGAAGACGATGCAACCTGCTAAAAGCAGCATCTGTGAACCGATGGTCTGCGCACAGTAGCATTCATGAAATGCACTGGCCTGCCTACAGGCCCGGCCTGAATCCAATGGAACACTGTTGGGCTGAGTTACAACGTCGACTTCGGTGCAGATCTTACCGTCCAACATCACTATGTCTGTTCTTGCGAAAGAATATGCTGTCATTCCTACACAGACATTCAGACATCTCATTAACTGTTAACCCACCAAAGGTGGGCACACCGCATGTTAGTGTCTGCTAATAGCTGTTGAGTAGTTTAAAGCATTTGTCTACTCCTCGGCCGGAAACTTCTTGCTGGACAACCCGACATCAGTTTATATGTTTAAGTGCATTTGCTCTGCCAGTTCCGCGTGACGACTGAAGACGCACCCGCACTGTCGCCATTTCTGAGCGAGGCGAGGTTACGGAACGAACTCTGAAGCCGAGGAAAGCTACTTAACATGCGTGCAGCTCCGCCTCACCCCAGATTTAGGTCCGCCGGCGCTCTCTTGTCTGTCACCCTGTAAGCTGACCGCACGTCGCCGCGGGTCACGGCCTCCAACGACCGCCCTGGCTGCAGTTACACCTGCAGAGGTGCGGTGCGGCTCCAACAAAGCGTTCCCCAGCCACAAGATTTTTCATCGTTCAAGGCGACACGAGGAAAGCGCGCGCAGTAAACTGTCCGACGTGGTATAGTGATGAGATACTGGACATACATTCAGGAAGACGGCGGTGCAAATCACCCTTCAGATTTAGGTTCGCCTTGGTTCCCCTAAGCCTCTTACAGAAAATGTTTATTTTAAGAGGGCACGGACGTTTTTTCATCGCCATCCGTTACAGATACGTGTGCTCTAACGACTCCGTTATCGACAATACATGTAACCATAGTTTCTTAGTAACATGTTCCACAGATCATTTGAACGATTCTATTATCGAAATTATACGGAATGAGTCATTTTACAGGATATATACACTGAGGAGGCCAAGAGACTGGTACACCTGCCTAATACCGTGCAGGGCCCCCGCGAGCGCGCGGAAGCGCCGCTACACGACGTGTCATGGACTCGACTAATGTCTGAAGTAGTGCTGGAGGGAGCTGACACCTTGAATCCTGCAGGGCTGTCCATAAATCCGTAGGAGTACGAAGGGTTGGAGAGCTCTTCAGAGCAGTAACTTGCAAAGCATTCCAGATATGCTCAATAACGTTCATGTCTGAGGAGTTTAATGGCCAGGGAAGTGTTTAAACTCAGAAAAGTGTTCCTGGAGCTACTCTGTAGTAATTCTGGACGTGTGGTGTGTCACGTTGTCCTGCTCGAATAACCCAAGTCCGTCGGAATGCAAAATGGACATGAATGGATGCAGGTAATCACACAGAATGCTTACGTATGTGTCACCTTCAGAGTCGTATCTAGACGTATCAGTGTCCCATATCACTCCAAATGCACACGCCCCACATCATTACAGAGCCTGCACCAGCTTGAACAGTCCCCTGCTGACATGCAGGGTCCATGGATCCATGAGCTTGTCTCTACACCTGTACACGTCCATCCGCTCCATACAATTTGAAACGGGACTCGTCCGACCAGGCAATATGTTTCCAGTCATCAACACTCCAATGATGGTGTTGAGGGGCCCAGGCGAGGCGTAAAGCTTTTGTGTCGTGCAGTCATCAAAGGTACATGAGTGGCCCTCGGTTTCAAAAGCCCATATCGATGATGTTCCGTTGAATGGTTCGCACGTTAACACTTGTCGATGGCCCAGCATTCAAATCTACAGCAATTTGCCGAAGGGTTTCACTTGCGTTACGTTGAACGATTCTCTTCCGTCGTCGTTGGTCCCGTTCTTGCAGTATCTTTTTCCGGCCGCAGCGATGTCGGAGATTTGACGTTTGACGGGATTCTTGATATTCACGGTCGTACAGGAAAATATCCACTTCATCGCTACCTCGGAGATGCTGCGTCCCACCGCTTGTGCAGAGACTATAACACCACGTTCAAACTCACTTAACTCTTGATAGTCTGCCATTGTAGCAGAAGTAACTAATCTAACTACTTCAGACACTTGTCTTGTATAGGGGTTGCCGACCGCATCGCCGTATTTTGCCTGCTTATATATCTCTATACTTGAAAACGCTGCCTATACCAGTTTCTTTCTCTTCAGTGTATAAACATGACTACTGTTAACATTAACGAAAATACACTGGTGTGCAAAACTTAAAGACCAAAGTAGCTTTCGCACGGCGTATCAGCGCCAAGTAATTAGCGCGATCAAACTTGTACCATATGTAGGAAGAACCGCTACAGTATAGTACAGAGAGTAAGCGAAAGAAATACGCCACGAGACGAACAGAAAAGACACTTTTATTCAAAGGTAAGTTACACTAAAGTCACCGCAATCCATAATGTTCCTCTGGACATTGCAAGCGCAGGGAAATGGTTCTCAATAATGTGTGTGATCACCACGTTCGGAAATGTATGCTTTGCAAACGTTCTCCCGTGGTGGTTCAAGGTTAGTAAGGAGTTCTTGTGATAGGGCATTCCGTTCCTCAACCAGCGGCCGGCCGTTGTGGCCGAGCGGTTCTAGGCGCTTCAGTCCGGAACCACGCTGCTGCTATGGTCGCAGGTTCGAATCCTGCCTCGGGCATGGATTTGTATGATGTCCTTAGGTTAGTTAGGTTTACGTAGTTCTCAGTCTAGGGGACTGATGACCTCAGGTATTAAGTCCCATAGTGCTCAGAGCCAACCTCAATCAGCGCAGTTAATAACTGCTGGGTGGTCGTTGGAGCATGTGGGCATTCGGCAATACGGCTCCCTAACGCATCCCACACGATGGGAGCTGCCATAAGGTGTCGCCAGCACTCGAATTGGCAAAGAGTGTGCGAGAAGATCGATAGCAGGCACCGGAGCAAGCAAGCCTATCGGGAGAGAGGCCAGCGACAGACTCGCAAAGAACGGGCCGCCAACGCCTTCTCGATCGCCAGTAATTAGATCGCCGCCGCGGATCGGAGTCATCCAGTGAGTCAAAGATTCGAGTCATCAATCGCAGCCCAGAGGAATCACAATCGCAGTGCTCAGCCCCTAGCTCAGAGTCAGTCAGGATCTAGCGGCCGGAGTAGTGCACATAGGGGGACTTGTACTTCACCAGCAGTGAGGCTAACGTGGACTGTTACGAAAGAGCTTGTACTACAGCACCTGGACTATCGTAAGTAGCTTCCTATTTATGTTAACAAAGAACCCTGTTAATGTATGCTTGCAGTTGTGTTATAGAAAGAGGATACCAGCCACCAAACAACATCCTCTCCTTGCTTCCCATGGTATAAGCCTACAATGACAACGAGGCGACACAAGATTTAAGTTGGGAGAATGGGCAGGCTAGACCATTTTCCAAATATCCTCTCATTTCGAGAGTTCCTCCACCTGCACTGTTCAATGCGGTCGCGCATTTTCATCCATAAAAATGAAGTTGGGGTCCAGTGCTCCTCTATATAAATGTACGTGGCAAAGAAGTACAGTGTCACAATAGCATTGACCAGTGATTGTACCGTGTCCAGAGATGTCGAGCTCAGTTCGCCCATGCAACATTATGCGACCACACACCATAACATCTTCATTACCGAAATCATCATGTCACATAGAGTTCGTGGTTGCATTACGTGTTCCCACTTCTCGCCATATGAGGGTACGTCCAGCATGCTTCTTCGATGTGCTTCCTTCCTCATATGTAGTGTGAGTAGTCACGGTTTATTCGAATTTGCCTAGACCATGTGTGGATTTGCTGTCTTTTACACACACTACATCTTCCTCTTTTAATTGTTGAAGGGGAATCTTTGTATCTAGGGAAGCTATAGTATGTTACCAATTAAAATGGGCAATACAGATTACGTTGCGCGGTATCAAAACGGTCAGTTGTTCATCGACAGAACTTGAAACACTTAGTCTTTCATCCCTGCATCGGACAGTGCAGCACGCAGCAATTGAAAGCTTGCGTAGTGTTAACTTTGTCGTTTGAAATTTCGAAGACAACCGCCAAGTAAAATCTAAGAGTACTTTTAATGTGTTCGTAATGCTATAAGACGTTCGTGAAGACAATTTCTTTCACTATGAATTGGTTAAACCAACGAGACGCACCCAGCATGAAAGGTGAAATGCCCCCAGATTCCTGAACCCCTGGATGTGCATTCGAAACTAATTTTAATTCGCAAAAATTCATCGCTTACGAATGCTCTAGTTTCAGTTATGTGACTGACAGCAGTTTAATATAGTGTCGACCACTAAAATCGTGGCTAATTTACCGTCCTTAATAGTTATCCATCGATGAAAGTTATAACAGACCAGCTCGCTATGGCGAACTGTGTGCCTACCATGCACTGGCTACGCCTCATCTTCATTTTACTTATAAAGTTTTATTAAAACATAATTCGAACACCAATATTTTGATATCTAACCTTAAAATATAATACGAAAGTCTTGCTGTGATGGTTTTCATTCCTAAGACTGTTTTGATACGCTCTGCATGCTAGTCCATTCTGTACAACCCTTTTCATTACTACTCAACTGCTGTAACCTACATTGTACTCATGCCTTGATCTCCCGCTACAAATACCCCACCATCCACAACGCGGACACACACTCACACACACACACACACACACACACAGATTACCGATCTGATGGTTCCTTGAAGGCTTATAGTTAAGTCTTACTACAACCCTTTTTACATCAGGCCTCCTCTCTCCTCAGTTTGATACAGTAGTTATTCGACTTACCCTTCTAACTTTCAGCATTCTCCTGTAGCACAATATTTCAAAAGTTATGTTGTCTTCTTGTCTTAGCTGTTTGTCGTCCCCGCTTCACTTCCGTACAAGGTGGCATTCCAGACAACTCCCCTCAAAGAAGACTTCCTAACACTAACTTCCTACACTTCCTAACAAATTCTTTTTTTTCGGAAACGGTTTTCTTACTGTTGTCAGTCTGAATTTTGTGTGTTCCCTACTATGACCATCAGTTATTTTCTGCCCAAACAGCAAGACTCATCGACTGCTTTTAGTGTCTCATTTTTTATTCCAATTATTTCAGCATCAGTTTATTCGACTGCATTCCCTTATCCTTGCTTCATTTTTGCTGATATTCGTCTCATAACGTCTTTTCAAGACGTACGTTCCGTTCAACCAATCTTCTAGGTACTTTGTCGTTTCTTACAGAATTACAATGTCATCAGAAAACCTCAAAGCTTTAATATTTCATGCCTCCTTCGTTTAATTGATAGCTTGTTCAACGCACCAACTGAATAACATGGAGCATAGGCCAAAAAACAGACTCATTTCCTTGTCAACCACTGTGTCCTTTTCATGTCCTGCTACTCTTTCTGCATTCTGCTTTCCGTGCGAGTTGTAGATAAACTTTCGCTCTCTGTATCTCATCACTTCTAACTTCAGAATTTCAGAGAGTGTATTCCAGCCAACAGTGTCAAAATCCTTCTCTAAATCTACAAATCCTGTTAACCTATGGTTGTCTTCATTCAACCTATCTTCTAAGATATTTTGTACAGCCTGTACTGCCTCGCATGCTCTAGCATTTCTCCGGAACTAAAGTTTCTTCACAGTGAAGATGTACGAAAAAATCGAATCACCCTGCTAGAATTTTTATTTTTAGAACAATTTTAATCTTCCATCGCGCAAAGACGACATAACAGCAGGATGAGAAAGAATCTTTAACTACCCGAGAGCTGTGGACTTCGCTTCACACCTGCAGCGAATCGGTTCTCAATTTCGAAACGTGCCTTGTATTATACTACAAACCGTCAAATAATCATCATTGTTTATTCCTATACATTGGGAAACAAGATAAATGCTGTGTCGTTGGTTTCATCGTTTTTTTAAACTTGGTGGAGCATGTAAGCCAGACGTCTTACGGAATTCACGACTACGTTACACCGCCTCGTCGAATTCCTGATCAAAAACTTCCATCACGCGAAATGGCACCACCCGTGTCGTTTGGGGCTGACATGCCCCACAAAGGCACTCGACAAGCTACGTGCGGAAATGATTCGTCATATCAGCTCGCCAAGTGTCAACCCATTCGTCTTGGTACACGGCTCGTTTGCTCGCTTCGCCTGCCGGGCCGATGCATTATTCAGCCGGCTAGGGCAGGTTGTTAAGCAGCGAGGCAGAAGCCTGCACCGAACGATAGCGAGAGGAGGCAGCGCTTTGGTGAGTCAGGGTGGTTCTCTCTACACCAATCCGTCCTCCAGATGTGTGAGTTCTCCGACTGATCGCGTGTCCCAGTCGCAAGGCAGTTCGTCACATTACCGTTCGTTCAGCGATGTTCTGACATTTAAGTGACCCGGATTACTCGCTATAATTGACAGAGAACTCTTTTCTGGGCAAAGTAGCTGGCTATTTCCCGCAGCGTAGTGACGCTCTATACAACGCAGGAGCTTTTGCAAACGTTTACCACATACTCTGTCCAGTCACTTGGCCAACTCTACTCAAGCATTTTCAATGATGTGTCTGAATATCTGTGGAAGAATTGCAGTCCATTCTTGCCAAAGAGCCGAAACCAAAGATGGTAGCGATATCGAAAACTGAGGTTTGGAGCGAATTCGACATTCTATCCCAAAAGTGTTTCGTTGAGTACAAGATTTTTTTTTTTTTCATCAGCCTTCTGACTGGTTTGATACAACCCGCCACTAATTTCTTTCCTGTCTCAATCTCTTCGTCTCAGACTAGCACATGCAACCTACGTCCTCAATTATCTGCTGGATGTATTCCAATCTCTGTCTTTCCCTACAGCATTTGCCATCTACAGCTTCCTCTAGTACCATGGAAGTCAGTCCATCGTGTCTTAACAGATGTCCTATCATTCTGTCCCTTCTCCTTTTCTGTTTTCCACATATTCCTTTCCTCTCCTATTCTGCGTAGAACCTCCTCATTCCTTTCCTTATCAGTCCACCTAATTTTCAACATTCGTCTGTAGCACCACATCTCAAATGCTTCGATTCTCTTTTGTTCCGGTTTTCCCACTATCGATGTTTCGCTATCATACAATGCTGTGCTCCAGACGTACATTCTCAGAAATTTCTTCCTCAAATTAAGGCCTACTAGCAGACTTCCCTTGGCCAGGAATGCCCTTTTTGACAGTGCTAGTCTGCTTTTGCTGTCCTCTTTGCTCCGTCCGTCATTGGTTCTTTTGCTGCATAGGTAGCAGAATTCCTTAACTTCATCTACTTTGTGACCATCAATCCTGATTTCCAGTTTCTCGCTGTTCTCATTTCTGCTACTTCTCATTACTTTCGCCTTTCTTCGATTAACTCTCCGTCCATATTCTTTACTCATCAGACTGTCCATTCCATTCAGCAGATCATGTAATTCTTCTTCACTTTCCCTTAGGATAGCAATGTCACCAGCGAATCGTATCACTGATACCCTTTCACCTTGAATTTTAATTCCACTCCTAAACCTTTTTTTACCTCCATCATTGCTTCTTTCATGTACAGATTGAACAGTAGGAGGGAGAGTCTACATCCCTATCTTACACCCTTTTTAATCCGAGCATTTCGTTCTTGGTCGTCCACTCTAATTATTCCGTCTTCATTCTTGTACATATTGTGTATTACCCGTCTTTCCCTATTGCTTACCCCTATTTTATATCAGAATTCCCAGCATCTTGCATCATTTTTCATTGTCGAACGCTTTTCCCAGGTCAACAAATCCTATGAACGTGTCTTGATTTTTCTTTAGTCTTGCAAACATTATGAACCACAATGAACCCTCTGCCAGACACTTAAATGTGATTTGCAGATTATCCATGTAGGTGCAGATGTCAAGAACGTAAGTGTCGATGAACCACTGCGTCACAGGTGCTGCAATACCACAGGATGCAGCGTCATGTTGATACAATAATCGTCTTCGACCTGTGCCTCTACTGCAAGCAGTACTCAATACTGTAAAATGTAATCTTGTGGAGATGCAGTTCTTCTCATTTCCGAGCTTGCTAAGTAAACTGAATGAGAAAATGCACCTTATGCAACACCGCTTTCGAGTTTTGTTTTACTCAGACACGTTTCGCATTTTTTGTGCTGTATTCGGTGGGTTACATTATTTCCTTTCTTACATGAAACTAGTGTATGTTTATGTTGGTAGCTGTAAGTCTGCTACACAATCTACAACTTGTCATGGCTTTGATGTTGTTGTGTTTGTCTTCTTTGTTTGTGGTGTGGTAACACGTTGATTTCTACCACTTTTGTCGTTTCACAGGCATTTTCTGAGATTTTTCGAACTTGCAAGTTCCGAAACATGTCTGGATAAAACAAAACTCCGAAGGTGTCTTTGCATAAGGAGGAATTCCTCTTCCCACTTTTGAACGTATCCTCCTGAAATTCTTGGGCGGAGTGAAGGGACTGCACCCTGCTCGCGAAAAATATCCCCACAACACAAGGCCACTTCCTCCGCACTTGATTGTTGACACACGATGGCAGGTGACGTTCTCCAGGTATCGCAAAACAGAACCCTTCCGTCGGCCTGCCACAGGGATCAGCGTGATTCTTCACTCCAAATCACTCATTTCCATTCATGCACTGCCTAGTGCCATCGCTCTTCACAGTACCTCAAACATCGCTTAGCACTGGCATCAGAAATGTACAGCTTATGAGCAGCTGTTCGACTGTTGACCCCTTCTATTTACACTGAAGAGCCAAAGAAACTGATGCACCTGCCTAATATCGTGTAGGGCTTCCTCGAGCACGCATAAGTGCCGCAACACGACGTGGCCTGGACTCTACTAACGTCTGAAGTAGTGCTGGGACCATGAATGTTGCAGGGCTATCCATAAACCCGCAAGAGTACGAGGGAGTAGAGATCTCAACAGCACGTTGCAAGGCATCTCTAAGCCTCGCGCCTCAGTAGTGTGTTTACATTTTGCGGCGGGCACTGCAGCTGTAGGCGCGCTAATGTGGGGCTGGAGAGGGCACTGATGGCGGAGGGCATGGATCACATCTCAGTGGTGCCAGTTGGGTCTATCAGTAGATGGGGTTTCACTATGCATGGCCTGCGTCTCAATAGGTATGGGAAGGGGACGCTGGCTAAGCTTATAGGTGACAGTGTAGTGGGTGGTGGTGGTGGTGGTGGTAGTGGTATCACTCATGGAAAAATTTCTGTAGTGGTTGGTGTTAGAGCTGCACCTTTTTTAGACTGAAGTCAGCTGATAGGTAACCTGCTTAAAGGAAGTGCCTCCAACTAAGGGCTCCCTCCAGAGGATGTAATATTTCCAAGTAGAGAAGGAATTAGCATATTTCATCAAAATATAAGAGGTATTAGAGATAAAGTTAGCGAACTCCTAATAGATGTTAACTCTGAAATTATCGGTATATCAGAGCACCACTTAAATAATTTGATAATTCAGAGGCTTCCCTTACCATGCTACCGATTAGCTGGCTGTTTCTCAAGGAGTTCCTTGCGGGGTGGGGGAGTGGCTCTGTACGTAAAAAAACAGTATTTCATTTGAGTCCATAGACGTACCACGACACTGGACTGAATAGATATTTGAAAGTTGTGCAGCATTAGTTGAATTTAGTGATACTAAACTTCTAATTTCTGTTGTTTATAGATCCCCTAACTCCGACTTCAGAGCATTTTTGCTTAAGCTTAAGAGGGTTCTTGATTCACTTTGTAGGAAGTACCAGAAGGTAGTTATATGTGGTGACTTCAATATTAATTTTGTACATGATTGTGCAAGAAAAAGGATGTTGGTAAATCTCCTAAATTCATATGATCTGATGCAAACTGTGTTTTTTCCAACTAGGGTGCAGGGGAACATCAGCACAGTCAAGGCAATATTTTTATTCATTCTTCATTACTAGATGGGCATTCGGTTAGTAAAAGGGTGAATGGCCTTTCAGACCATGATGCACAAATTTTAACACTAAAAGGTTTTTGTACTCAAACCAATGTCGTATTTAATTACAAACTACGTAGGAAAGTTAATCCAACAGCAATAGAGAGTTTTTCAAAACTTGTCAAGGAACAAGAGTGGCAAGATGTTTATAGTGCTGATAATATAGATGATAAATACAATGCTTTCCATAACATATTTCTCATGCTCTTTGAGAGTTGCTTTCCATTAGAACATTCTAAACGGGGTACTAGCAGTAATGGACAGCCCATTTGGCTGACTAGTGGGACAAGGATATCATGTAGAACAAAGCGGGAATTATATCAAAATGTTAGAAGTAGTCACAATCAAGCTACACTAGCCCATTACAAACAGTATTGTAAGGTGCTTAAAAATGTTATTAGCAAGTCAAAAAGTATGTGGTATGCAAATACAATAGCTAATTCACAGGATAAAATTAAAGCCATATGGTCAGTTGTGAAGGAAGTGTCTGGTCAGCAGCACAAGGTTGATGATATAAAGTCAGTTCGCAGTAATAATATTTCTATTACCGATAAATCAGATATATGTACAGTATTTAACAACCATTTTCTGAGCATTGCTGGTGAATTAAATAAAAATTTAGTTTCTACAAGAAATCATACAAATTTCTTAGCAAATGCCTTTCCGAGATTGACGTCTGAAATACTCCTCTGTGATACCGACAAGAGGGAGATTGAGTCAATAACTAAATCACTGAAGACTAAGGACTCTCATGGTTAGATGGAATGTCTAGTAGAATATTAACGTGCTGTGCTGCACATGTTAGCTCTGTATTTAGCCATATTTGTAATGAAACTTCCTGGCAGATTAAAACTGAGTGCCCGACCGAGACTCGAACTCGGGACCTTTGCCTTTCGCGGGCAAGTGCTCTACCATCTGAGTTACCGAAGCACGACTCACGCCCGGTACTCACAGCTTTACTTCTGCCAGTACCTCTTCTCCTACCTTCCAAACTTTACAGAAGCTCTCCTGCGAAACTTGCAGAACTAGCACTCCTGAAAGAAAGGATATTGCGGAGACATGGCTTAGCCACAGCCTGGGGGATGTTTCCAGAATGAGATTTTCACTCTGCAGGGGAGTGTGCGCTGATATGAAACTTCCTGGTAGATTAAAACTGTGTGCCCGACCGAGACTCGAACTCAGGACCTTTGCCTTTCGCGGGCAAGTGCTCTACCATCTGAGCTACCGAAACACGACTCACGTCCGGTACTCACAGCTTTACTTCTGCCAGTACCTCGTCTCCTACCTTCCAAACTTTACAGAAGCTCTCCTGCGAACCTTTCAGGAGTGACCATGTTATAGAATATAGACCATTCTTTGTTTTAAATTCTGAAGAAGACACTCCTAGTAGTGTTGAAACCAGGTTAATTTGGTAAAAATAGTGACCGAGGGCTGTTTTTCTTTAAATTGTACTACAGGAAGTCATTCTAATAAAGTATAGGATGCTCCAAACTTTTGTTGAGGCTTGTATATCTACGAGTGAATATTTAGGTGCGGCTTAACTAATTTATAGAGGACAGTACAGTGAGTTTTCTGAGGCACACACATAAAGTTCAACATTTATAGTTGTCGAACTTTCAGCAGTACCACACTCTCCGGTATATTAATGACAAGCGTACATAATGGCCTGTAATTTTGAGAAAAGTCATCAAATACGAAGAATTTGTTGCAGCAGAATGCAGGTAACTTTTCTACCTAAACTTATAATCTCAACGAAACGTGTTCCGCTAATAGCGATCGGAACAAAGAAAATGTGTAATTGTGTTAGTTGATTCTGAGTAGCTAAGGAAAGTGTTATTAATTACGAAATTTAGATTCAGCCAATCTGTTGTTGTTTAGTGAAATAACACACTGGTTCAAAATGGCTCTGAGCACTATGGGACTTAACATCTGAGGTCATCAGTCCCCTAGAACTTAGAACTACTTAAACATAACTAACCTGAGGACATCACACACATCCAGGCAGGCAGGCAGGATTCGAACCTACGACCGTAGCGGTCGCGCGTTTCCAGACTGAAGCGCCTAGAACCGCTCGGACACACCGACCGGCTAACACACTGGTCATCCCTATTAAGGGCAAAAATTGTGAAATTAGCTATGCTGAGTGGCAATGCGAATTTGCGTAACAATCACTGAAAATTACGTAGCCGACCACGTGCAGCTCTGTGTTGCGTTATGCAGTGTTTCACGCAAGACACGTTCAAGAACTCGGTTGAATCAGCAAGATATTATAAAATATTTAGAAGTTAGTCATTATGACTTTGAACACTTTCAGTAATTCAGAATCAAAATTGATTTATTAATTGCAGCTTGTAATGTGGTAACGGTTAACAGACGTTGCTTCATTTTAATGTTCTCTGTGTTTACGTACCACCGACCATTTCTTTTCAATAAACACAACTCATTATCAGAAATGCCATAAATAAACACTGAATGCTTCACAGTCAGTATTAATAAAAACTGCCAGTGTCAGAAGTAAGAAAGCCAATCAGTAGTAATGATGAAACTGTAAAACTACCGTGTCTGCCTGTCGCTCTGCTTAAACACGCTTATCTCCAAAATTACTAGACGAATTTTCGTGGGGTTTTCACAGGTAACTGGAGCGTAGCTTGGGGCAACGTACAGTCTTTATTTAATGGAATTTGGATCAGGGGAAAAAACTATAATTTAGTGTTTTATCTCGTTTGAAGACTACAACGCAACATAGGGAAGCTCTCTTTGAAAAAGTTGTTTTTTCTGTGACATCTGAACTGTGTCGTATTTATGAAAATACTTTTATTGATTGATATGTTCTATGTAATACAACTCGACGTAATGAATACTATCCTTATACAACATCCAGTGTGTTTAATCCACACTTCTATACTAATATTATTAAATGTGAAAGTGGCTATGTGTTACCTTTTCACAACAAACTGATGAACTGAATTATGTGAAAAATGGTATGGAGATAGCTTGAACCCCGAGGAAGATTGTGGGCTACTTTATTAAGCAGAAATCAATTAACATAAACTACGTTAAAAATTATTAAACTGGTTGAATAATGACCACGTTGTATGATGTATAGTTACTTCAGTAGCATGGTGTATAGAAACACGCTCCTGCCCACGCCACTGTATGTGCATCGTGTGGCAACATGCTGACGCGTCGTGTTTTGGGGAAGTGGACTGGTGTGGGTTGGGAGGGGGCGGATGGGTGGAGGTGGCAGGCGGTGGCGCACATCACTAGCCATGTTTTACAGAACATGGAGACATGTGAGGGCATCTGACATTATTGCTGGTAGAGCACCTTACTTCTCACCATCACTTGTAGTAACAAAACTACTGATATGCGATCACAGCTGCAGGTTGCAAAATGGTTCAAATGGCTCTGAGCGCTCTGAAGCGCCTAGAACCGTTCGGCCACAACGGCCGGCACTGCAGGTTACAGCTAATACATAAACTAATACAAAAATCCTGTAATGTCCTTAATTAGGAATTTGAACTTTGCTTTGCCAGATGAATTAGTTTTAATACTTAATTAATCCAATTTACAGATTTTCAAAGAGCATGTTCCATAACATTTCAAAAAGGCTCTTTTCATTGAAATAACAAAATTTGATTTTTTCTGGCTCTTTAGTATGCAATTATTTTTTATTAATATGACACACTGTTATGACAGTGATAGCAACACGGCCCTATTATCTGTACCGATGACTGCGGGAAATGATTGATACGTGGTCGGAATCAAAGTTTGTGAGGCAGTAGTATGTTTAAGGCCCTTCTCTTCACATTTCATCTTATTTGCATTTTGAATTTGCATACGAGGCTCTCTTGCTTAGTTTACTTTCCGATTCAGTTCTATTTGTCGACTTTCCATTTGTCCTACGTTTTTTTATATGAAGGAAAAGGAAGGAAGATTAGAGTTTAAATTCCATCAACAGCGTGGTCATAAGAGACAGAGAACATGCACGTATTACGAAAGGATGAGGAAGAAAAATTACTCTCCTTTTCTCAAAGGCACCATCCCAGCATTTGCCTGGAGCGATTTAGGAAAATCGCAGAAAACCTAAATCTACATGGCCGGATAGCAGGTCCAGTGAGATAACCACTACGCCATCTTGCTCAGTGTTTGTTTATGTAAGTGGCTAGTGGGTCACGTGTAGCATTGTAGGTAACCTACCCCTCTGACGTTTCATTATTGTAGTAAGTTTTTCCATTAAATGCATATGGCCTTGATCAGTGGAAATCGTTTTCATTGGGCCAAAAACATGGGGAACTTTCATCCGATCTGGAAGAGCAGCTGGGCATTTAGAATGCAGCGTCTCATGCTAGTGGGCCCCAAGGATAACTGGATGAGCCTTTGCAGAGATTATTCTCCTGGCTAAATTTACGCGAACAGTGAGTGGCCGTACGGAAGAGTGGCATCCTCAGTACCAGAAGGGGTGAGAACTCTGCCTTGTTAGTAAGCTTCGTGTGGATTCCTCAGCTATTCACTTTCTATTATGCTGCTGTGTGTGGTCTCCAGACATGTCTGCTCAAGAAAAATATATAGCCACTCGTGTGTCTCGAAATTTCCAAATTTTGCTCTTCCTATGGGAACGGTGAGTGAAGCTCAACAAAATTTCCAGAAATTCCAACAAACAGGTCTGAACGTGGGAAGGGGGCGACACTCACCTCTCGTTTCCATATACATGTATCTCATAGGCGGGTACATCTTTACGGTGGGAGCTAGATGACGGATTCAAGATCCCTGATTGAAAGAATAGTTAGGCCCTTTCTGGTACTGGCTAGAAAAGATTTTGTGGGGTCCCTTTCTGAAGTCTGAAGGAAGGCTGCCAAAAATTAAGAGAGGCATTCGTAGTCGCTTTGGAATACCTGTGGATATTATGATTCGAACTTTTGGACTCCACGCTCGTACATGTCTTTATTGACCTTGGCCGTCTGCCAAGTCTTCGAGGTTTTACTTTGAACTTAGTCACAATAAGATCGCATTTGCGATGCGCACTTCCAAATTCGGAAATTGCGATGTACCGAGGGAAGAGGAGTTCATTCCTGGTTTCTATGTCTAAGTCTTCCTAACTTGTTCCTCGCGCTTCACACAGTGGTACGCAAGTTCTTCTGTAATCAAATTCTTGCTTCAAAGGAGATTTTTTTTTCTTTCGTAGCCACTCTCGTTTCATTTCGTTAACCAGTTAACTCATTGGAGCTCAGCTGCCTAGTGATATTTCTTTCTGATTCTTTCTTTACTGATTGATTGGTTGTGCGTTCTGTTCGAATTCATAACTTTTTCGTGTGATTACATAGTTTTGTAATCATTATAGAAAACGTAATTTGTGTCTTTTATGTGTCTGGGCACCATAACAATCGTAATTACCCAGCATCATGGTGGTGGAGACCCTAACAAACATTCATTCTCTTATCACTGTTCTATTCCAATTATGTAAATTCATCCTCAAATTGTCTTATAACCTCGACGTTTATATGCCCTGAGTGACTTTTACACACTGTCTAAATAAATATAATTTTGCCATATCAGACTCTGTCATTCAGTATTCATCAAAGAAAATTATTGAACCGGAATCCCCAGATCGTCCAACCATAAGCAACAGGCGAGGCCAATGACGAGTGCAGGAACTTAGTAAATAATTTTTTCCGATATGCACGGCAGTTGATTTTCCAAGCAGCGTATTAGCTTCATGGGGGTAACCTATTATTTAGTATGATCTGGTATGACAGATTCAGTATCTGTCTAATCTGCATACCCACGGAGCACCTGTTGAGCAAGAGGTCGTGTTCATAGCTCACCTGGCTTCTGGCAAGTTCACCAAAAATTATAATGATCAGTGAAATGAGTCAACTACACTGGCCAGTCGTTTAAAAGTCTAACTTCTGAAACGCCGCAATCTCGCTTTGGGTGGATGAAAAGAATTAAATATTAAAAGAAGGTGACGTTTTCCACTTTTGCTGTATTAAGTTTATTTTAAACGACTACTTTCAGTCTCCTAAGCCATTCTCAAAGGATTTAGTGCTTCTGTACAAAACAGAATATACATATTATATACCTCCATGGAGAGAAATGTAATTATGTGAATGTAAACATATTTTATATACATTTACCTGCAATAGAAAGCTGTATCATAACTATTGTCAGCGTCATTTTTCTCTTTTTTTTTCTCTCTTTTTTTTTTTTTTTTTTTTTTTTTTTTTTTTTTTTTTTTTTTTTTTGTTGACAAATGCTGTCTTGTAGGTTTGACAACTTGCCAGCTTGACATTTAAAAATGTATTATACTTATACGTAGAATTCCACTTACTTTTAATGAATCCATTAGTGTGTTACTTGATACGAAAAAGACTTAAATACGTTTGGCCACATTCTTCTTCCGTTAATACTTCTGAAACTCTTCCCAAATAATTGCTTTAGTGTGACCCATACTATTGCTCGTTATCTTCCATCTAACTTGTTCAACACTTTATCACCAGGGTATTCACATACTAAATTTTGTATATGCTTTCATTCCATGTCTAAATTATCTTTGGATAGAGATTGTTGTTATATAGAGTGATTCAAAATGGATGGGACAAAAAGGAAGTATGCCCGTAATTACAGAAGTCATTTTATTTCAGAAATACACGTATATAGATTTAAATGTTAGCTGTCACAGTTTAGATTGGCAACAATTGAACAATGGAAAGACACACCGTTGTTGTTCATCGCTGGCATTAGATTCAAAATGGTGGAACCCATAATAGGAAAGGCGTGTCACAGAACGTCTAAAAACGTCAAAAATAATAGTTGTTCAAAGACATTTTCGGACCACGTTTGGTGAAGTGGCGCCACACCGTCACAACACAACTATATGGGTAAAGTAATTCGAGGATACAGGATGCATACGCAAGAGGAAAACCACAGGAAGGCCATCCATCGAAAATGAAGTGGTGGGAAACATGAAGTGAACGTGTCGCAGTCAGCCGTATGGTGTGTGGTTCACAAGCATTTGCAATGCAAGGCTTACAGAATTCAAATGTTGCAGGTGTTAAAACCAGCTGACAAAGCAAAATGGAGACAATTAAGCGTTGATTTGCAAGTACAGATGGAGGTGGATGGTTTCGCAGACAGACTTGTGTTCCCTAACGAAGCCACATTTCACTTAACTGACAAAATTATTTCAGAATATGGGGTATACAAAACCGGCACGCCTATCTGGAACCTGAACACGAGCCGGCCGCGGTGGCCGAGCGGTTCTAGGCGCTTCCATCTGGAATCGTGCGACCGCTACGGTTGCAGGTTCGAATCCTGCCTCGGGCTGTGTGTGATATCCTTAGGTTAGTTACGTTTAAGTAGTTCTATGTTCTAGGGGAATGATGGCCTCAGATGTTAAATCCCATAGTGCTCAGAGCCATCTGAACGACTTTTGAACCTGAATGCGATTTTCCGGAACTTAATGTTTTCTGCTCTGTAATGAACCGCAGAGTGCTGGATCCTTTGTTCTTCGCAGGGTCTGCCTTTACAGGCGTAACCTATCTCGATGTGCGTCCATCTGGTTCCTGCCTCAGTTGACAGAACAGGTGCCCGGGTTAGTTTTGCAGCCGGATGAGCCTCACCATATTGGCATAACTTCGTCCGTAGTCACCTCAACGAACATCTTCCACAACTTCGTGTCGGGGCGAGTGATGGCCCGTTCATGTTTGGCCCCTCAGGTCATCTGATCTAGCACCGACGGATTGTTTTTTCTTTTTTTTTTTTTTTCATTGTACGCAAATTGATGTGGGTCATTGCTGTCACTTGCAGAGCGACGTTAAGCGAAATCAGCGGCGACGAACGAAAATGAGTTCCGGATCGGGATTCGAACCCGGTACCTCCTGCTTACTAGGCAGGTGAGGTAACAACTGCGCCATGCGGGACACAGTGTTATCGCCACTGCACGGACTACCTCGGTACGCCTCACGACCGATCCACACCATCACTGAGCGCCACCTACCCGCAGTCCCTGCCCATTGACTCCATGTTCGTTACTCTCAGATTCCCACAGGAGGTCGGACGTATTTGTGCATCCACACTGAAGAAGGTGGATCCATAGCCCATTAGGCTTACCAGTTACATGAACGCGTGGTGTCTGTTCATTCGGACACCACGCATTCATTATAGGACTTTTTTTCGTTTGGAGTTGTATGAAGGGCGTGGTTTCAAAATGGTTCAAATGGCTCTAAGCACTGCGGGACTTAACATCTGAGGTCATCAGTCCCCTAGACTTAAAACTACTTAAACCTAACTAACCTCCATCCACATCCATGGACATCACACACATTCATGCCCGAGGCAGGATTCGACCGTAGCAGCAGCGCGGTTCCGGACTGTAGCTCCTAGAACCGCTCGGTCACAACGGCCGGTGGACGTGGTTTACGTACCACCGTTTCCTCAGGACTTACAGCAGCTAAGGCACCAGGTAGTCGGCACGGTTAACTCCGATAAAATGATACGTTGGAAAGGGTCTGGCGGTAAATACAGTACCGGAAAGACCTCTGCCGCCTGAAAAAATTCAGGCCACGTCAAGCATCTGTGGATGTCCATAGGAACATTGAAAGCTGACCTTTCAGCCTATAAGCATATTCCTGAAATAAAGTAATTAATATAGTCACAGGCATAGTTTCTCTTTATCCGATTCGTTTTGAATCATTGTATACATTGCTAAACCCTGACTTTGCCAACATGTTCACTACACTTCTTACAATATTGTTTTAATCCTATTTGTAATATGTTTGAGTTACAGTACTTCTAATAATGAGCACTTGCAATAAAATTACACAGTATGAAAAGGATAGTTGCCACTCACCATATAGCGGAGATGCTGAGTGGCAGATAGGCGCAACGAAAAGACTGTCAGAAAGTGTGCTTTCGGCAAACGGCAAACACATATAGACTCGCGCAAACGGTACTCAAGCACACATGACCACAGTCCATGCCGAGGCTGGTCTGGCTTCATCTGCCAAAAACTGTGGTCATGTGTGCTTGAGATCCGTTTGACTTTTTGTTGCACTCATCCGTGACTCAACATCTCCACTGTATAGTCAGTAGAAACAATCCTTTTCATTATATTGTTACATTCCATCCTAGACTTTGCATTGTTATATATACACACACACTGAAGCGCCAAAGAAACTGGTATAGGGATGCATATTCAAAAAGAGATATATAAGCATGCAGAATACGGCCTTGCGGACGGGAACGCTTATACACTACTGGCCATTAAAATTGCTACACCTCGAAGATGACGTGCTACAGACGCGAAATTTAACGGACAGGAAGAAGATGCTGCGATATGCAAATGATTAGCTTTTCAGAGCATTCACACAAGGTTGGTGCCGGTGGCGACACCTACAACGTGCTGACATGAGGAAAGTTTCCAAACGATTTCTCATACACAAACAGCAATTGACTGGCGTTGCCTGGTGAAACGTTGTTCTGATGCCACGTGTAAGGAGGAGAAATGCGTACCATCGCGTTTCACACTTTGATAAAGGTCGGATTGTAGCCTATCGCGACTGCGGTTTATCGTATCGCGACATTGCTGCTCGCGTTGGTCGAGATCCAATGGCTGTTAGCGGAATATGGAATCGGTGGGTTCACGAGGGCAATACGGAACGCCGTACTGCATCCCAACGGCCTCGTATCACTAGCAATCGAGATGACAGGCATCTTATCCGCATGGCTGTAAAGGATCGTGCAGCCATGTCTCGATCCCTGAGTCAACAGATGGGGACGTTTGCAAGACAACCACCATCTGCACGAACAGTTCGACGACGTTTGCAGCATCATGGACTATCAGCTCGGAGACCATGGCTGCGGTTACCCTTGACGCTGCATCACAGACAGGAGCGCCAGCGATGGTGCACTCAACGACGAACCTGGGTGCACGAATGGAAAAACGTCATTTTTTTCGGATGAATCCAGGTTCTGTTTACAGCATCATGAAGGTTGCATCCGTGTTTGGCGATATCGCGGTGAACGCACATTGGAAGCGGGTATTCGTCGTCGCCATACTGGCGTATCACCCAGCGTGATGGTTTGGGGTGCCATTGGTTACACGTCTCGGTCACCTCTTGTTCGCAATGACGGTACTTTGAACAGTGGACGTTACGTTTCAGATGTGTTACGACCCGTGGCTCTACCATTCATTCGATCCCTGCGAAACCCTACATTTCAGCAGGATAATGCAAGACCGAATGTTGCAGGTTCCGTACGGGCCATTCTGGATGCAGAAAATGTTCGACTGCTGCCCTGACCAGCACATTCACCAAATCTCACCGACTGAAAACGTCTGGTCAATGGTGGCCGAGCAACTGGCTCGTCACAATACGCCAGTCACTACTCTTGATGAACTGTGGTATCGTGTTGAAGCTGCGTGGGCAGCTGTACCTGTACACCCCATCCAAGCTCTCTTTGAGTCAATGCCCAGACGTATCAAGGCCTTTATTACGGCCAGAGGTGGTTGTTCTGGGTACTGATTTCTCAGGATCTATGCATCCAAATTGCGAGAAAATGTAATGACATGTCAGTTCTGGTATAAAGTATTTGTACAATGAATACCCGTTTATCAACTGCATTTCTTCTTGATGTAGCAATTTTAATGGCCAGTAGTGTGTAAGCGCAGTGTTAGATCGGAGTGGTGCAGTTGTTAGATCCCTTACTGCTGCTACAATGGCAGGTTATCAAGATTTAAGTGAGTTTGAACGTGGTGCTGTGGTCGCCGCACGAGCGATGGGACACAGCTTCCCCGAGGTAGCGATGAAGTGGAGATTTTCCCGTACGACCATTTCACGAGTGTACCGTGAATATCAGGAATCTGGTAAAACATCAAATCTCCGACATCGCTGCGACCGGAAAAAGATCCTGCAAGAACGGGATCAACGACGAATGAAGAGAATCGTTCAACGTGACAGATGTGCAACCCTTCCGCAAATTGCTGCAGATTTCAATGCTGGGTCATCAACAAGTGTCAGCGTGCGAACCATTCAACGAAACATCATGGGAATGGGCTTTCGGAGCCGAAGTCCCACTCGTGTCCCTTGATGACTGCACCAGCCAAAGCTTTACGCCTCACCTGGGCCCGTCAACACGGACACTGGACTGCGACACTGGACTGTTGATGAGCGGAAACATGTTGCTTGGTCGGACGAGTCTCGTTTCAAATTGTATCGAGCGGATGAACGTGTCCGGGTATGGAGACAAACAACCTCATGACTCCATGGACCGTGCTTGTCGGCAGGGGAGTGTTCAGACTGGTGAGGGCTCCTTAATGGTGTGGGGCGTGTGCAGTTGGAGTGATATGGGACCGCTGATACGTCTAGGTACGACTCTGGCAGGTGACACGTACGTAAGCATCATGTCTGATCACCTGCATTCATTTATGTCCATTCTGCATTCCGACGGACTTGGGCAATTTCAGCACGACAATGCGACATCCCACACGTCCAAATCGCTACAGAGTGACTCCAGGAACAGTCTTCTGAGATTAAACACTTCCGCTGGTCACCAAACTCCCCAGACGTGAACATTATTGTATCTCGAATGCCTTGAAACGTGCTGTGCTCCACCCCTCGTACTCTTACGGATTGATGGACAGCCCTGCAGGATTCATGGTGTCAGTTCCCTCCAGCAGGACTTCAGGCAGTAGTCTAGTCCATGCCACGTCGTGTTGTGGCACTTCTGCGTGTTCACATGGGGCGCTACACGATAATAGGCAGGTGTACTAGTTTCTTTGGCTTTTCAGTATATATAATCTGAAATTACCGTCAAAGATGCGAAAAGAGAAAAATGTTAAATTATGAAGTACTGTGTTGTGGTATTCTAAACTGTGTCAATCTAAGTTATTGTGTGTGTTTAACGATAAAAGTATTTTGCTTAGATGTGTCTACGAGTCATGGAAAGCTTTTGCTATGGAATACGGCAATTTCTGTCATAAACGGAAAAAGAGCCTATCGTAGCAAGAAATCACACAATGGCGAGCATACTTGGAACCCGCAGCTACTGTTAAGCCTGCAGCGTGCGACAGCTGGTGGAGAGGAAGCGACCCTGCCTTGCGGTTCGTTCAGAGCACGCCTTATTCACTGGCACTGTGCAGCGTGCTTTTCGGTTAGTGCGGGCCTTCGCACGCAGCACGCAGCCGGCACCTTGATGTCATCGCGATGGGCCGCGGCAGATGACTCAGCGGCGCGTCCCGCCCGCCGCCAGCACAGTAAATCCGTGCCACGGACGCCGTAACAGCCGCGACAGCGCAGGTGCCGGGGAACCGTCCCCTCCGCCGTTTTCATTAACGTAGCCTCAACCTTAAAAGCTCGCCCACAACAAAACCCAAGGTCAATAGCAGTGTTTCGCCGGGTCACAGGAAGCCATAAACAAGTCCACCTTTGAACCGGTGGCCGTGAACCAGAGTTATTGCGTGTGTTTGTTCACGTGTGCGGCGACAAGAGCGACGTGTAGTAATTGTTCGTGGAAGGTTTACAGGATGTGCTGAATTCGAAGGCAGAATGACACATTTCTTGTACTATTTTCTGTAAGTTGCTAGTAGGTAAAGTTCATACGCCATTAATTCAAAGATCATTGTTTTAATCGCCACGCGGGATTAGCTGAGCGGTCTAAGGCGCTGCAGTCATGGACTGTGCGGCTGGTCCCGGCTGAGGTTCGAGTCCTCTCTTGGGCATGGGTGTGTGTGTTTGTCCTTAGGATAATTTAGGTCAAGTAATGTGTAAGCTTAGGTTCAAATGGCTCTGAGCACTATGGAACTTCTGAGGTCATCAGTCCCCTAGAACTTTGAACTACTTAAACCTAACTAACCTAAGGACATCACACTCATCCACACCCGAGGCAGGATTGGAACCTGCGATCGTAGCGGTCGCGCGGTTCCAGATTGTAGCGCCTAGAACCGCTCGGCCACTCCGGCCGTCTGTAAGTTCAGGGACTGATGACCCTAGCAGTTAACTCCCATAAGATTTCACACACATTTGAACATTGTTTTAATCCTTAAAGTGACAAAATGTGCTGTCTAACATAACAACGAATTAATGTCTGTATGTGCTCTTTGCGAATAGTAATCAATAAAAAATACTCAACGTATTATGTGTTTCTAAGCCCACCATGAGTTATGGTGTCGTAAATATTCGTGCCAGTGAGTCAAGAGCACTAAATTTGCGCTGAAAAACTATGAAAATTATCTACAAGAAATTAGCAATCTCAACTTCTCTCCACGTTTGGCCTCGGAGAGAAGACATTTCCCGAAGTACTGGGGCTCACAACCAACTTTAGATCTTACATATACACTGAAGAGACAAAGAAACTGGTACACCTGCCTAATATCAGAGCAATCAGAAGTGCCGCAGCAGGACGTGGCGTGGACTCGGACTAATGTCTGAAGTCGTGCTGGAGGGAACTGACACCATGAATCCTGCAGGGCTATCCATAAATCCGTCAGGGTACGAGGCGGTGGAGATCTCTTCAGAACAGCACGTTGGAAGGCATCCCATATATGCTCAATAATGTTCATGTCTGGTGAATCTGGTGGCCAGCAGGAGTGTTTAAAAACTCGGAAAAGCGTTCCTGGAGCACTCTATAGCAATTCTGAGCGTGTGGAGTGCCGCATTGTCCTGATGGAATTGCCCACGTCCCTCGGAATGCAGAATGGACGTGAATGGTGCAGGTGATCAGTCAGGATGCTTACGTACGTGTCACCTGTCACAGTCGTATCTAGGCGTATCAGGGGTCCCCTATCACTCCAACTGCACACGTCCCACGCCATTACAGAGCTTGAACAGTCCCCTGCTGACATGCAGGGTCCATGGATTCATGAGGTTGTCTCCATACCCGTACGCGTCCATCCGCTGGATACAATTTGTCCGACCAGGCAACAAGTTCCCAGTCATCAGTAGTCCAATGCCGGTGTTGACGGGCCCAGGCGAGGAGTAAAGCTTTGTGTCATGCAGTCATCAAGGGACACGAGTGGGACTTCGGCTCCGAAAGCCCATTCCCATGATGTTTCGTTGAATGGTTCGCACGCTGACACTTGCAGATGGCCCAGCATTGAAATCTGCAGCAATTTGCAGAAGCGTTGCATTTGTGTCACATTGAACAATTGTGTTCAGTCTGCGTTGTCCCGTTCTTGCAGGATCTTTTTCCGGCCGAAGCGGAGATTTGATGTTTTACCGGATTCCAGAGAATTCACGGTACCTTCGTGAAAAGTCCGTACGGGAAAATCCCCACTTCGTCGCTACCGCGGAGATGCTGTGTCCCATCGTTCAAACTCACTTAAATCTTGATAAGCTGCCACTGTAACAGGAGTAACCGATCTAATAGCTCCGCCAGACACTTGTCTCATATAGGCGTTGCCTACCGCTGCACCGTATTCTGCCTGTTTAGATAGCTGTGTATTTGGATACGCATGCCTATACCAGTTTCTTTGGCGCTTCAGTGTAAAAATACAAGCACAGACAGTCTACCTTAACTGCAGCGTCTGTGCTAGATGTTTCACCCACTGTTCCACTTGACTCTGTTACCCGGACTACCATCAGTTACTGTAGAAGTGTTTGAAACCGTAGAAACAATAGCTACGACGTCTGCATCAGAGTCTCCTCCAACTTACGAAATTCCGAGTTCCTCGTCTGCAACCTCTTCCCTGCACTTCATTAAATGATCAGCCAGAACATCTCTCTCAAGTCACTCTTATAGATCTAAAAGAAGTACGAATGTCTGTATGATCCCTCTAAGTATAAAAAGCCAACCAAAAGTGAGTAAATAATTCGGCAGTAACAATGAAGTGTGTACATAAACTTTTTTTTCACGCGCTGTTAAGTGGAAATAATTTAAATTATCTCTGACCTAACATTTTAGAGATAATTTGTGAAACAGTATCATCTGCTATGTTCATTCTTCGTTGTAAGAAGCATTTAACACTGTGTGGTCAGTAAAATTTGATGTAACTAGGAACTGAATTCACGTCAATCTATTTTCTTACATGTACGACGCGGAAGAAAATTATGACTAAACATGCTTACAAACGGCTTCCGTACTGAATTTATACTTTATAATGTAGCAAATATTAGTGTGAATTGAACTTGCGTCGTTTAATGGTTCAAATGGCTCTGATCACTATGGGACTTAACTTCTAAGGTCATCAGTCCCCTAGAACTTAGAACTACTTAAATCTAACTAACCTAAGGACATCACACACATCCATGCCCGAGACAGGATTCGAACCTGCGACCGTAGCGGCCACGCGGTTCCAGACTGTAGCGCCTTTAACCGCTTGGCCACACCGGCCGGCTGCGTCGTTTATATCAGAAGATACCAGAAGACTAAATCGACTGGTGACAAATGGTAGCTAAACACAAAACCAACTCTGAAGACAAGAGCCTCGAAGCGCATTGGTAAATATTCATCCCATTACTCACTTGTCCGCCGATATCTCAAGTCTACCGATCTCGAAACATCAAAATTGTATTTGTACTTATCAGAAAAACTATTGTGAATATACTAATACCAATACAGTCGATTGTTTGTATTCAATGAAATAACAAAAACAGCATTTAAAACAGTGGTATCTGTATTTACCAGCGTCTCTTAATGGGTTGATGGTAGAGGGGAACCTTGTACCGTGGTACACCTTTCAGACTTCCACCTCTAGCCATCCCTGTAATACAACTTTAATGTTTTCTTTATTCCATTTTTAAATGATGGTATTTTCTTTTAATGTACTCCAGTCTTTTTCTGAGATTTAAAAAATGATTTCAGAAAAAATGTGAAAAAGTGTTCCAAGGTACAAAATGGTCATGTGCCTAGGAACACACAGTCCATCGCAATTTAAAAGTGGTGCAATGTACACTATCTTGCCACAACTGTATTTAACAGTCTGTTTGTTACATAATTACTCTACTGCATCCCAATTATCAGTAAGTGAAATCAAGTTGCGTAGATATTGAAGACAGTTATCATTGTTAAGACATTAAAGAAACTCCTTTGATTTGCAAATATCACGGGCCCCAAGGTACAAGAGCTTCCACCGTTAAGAGTCACAAGATGGCCCACTAACTAAATATGGCTTAAGCGCCCATATGTAACTGCAGAGTTTTAAAAACATATAGAGATTTACTCACCTGAATTTATGTAAGAAAGTATCAGAAATATCTTACAGCTTTACTGTATTATGTAGCTCGTAACTTTGTAGCACTAAATGTGTTTACAAAGCCAACACAGAACACAGCCCCATGTCTCACGACAAAAAAAAAGTGCACAAAACGCCGTAAACAGCTTATGACCGTCTCTAGTGCTCATTCCTTCATGTGGTCTTAAACTCCGTCACGACCAGCAAACATAGTGCTCCTAGGTACATCGTCCTCCAGACACAACACTCTCCCCTATTCTCTACATCAGTGCTACAACAATAAAGTATCCGTTTGGAATATGAAGCAGGGACGTACACAGCGAAGGGCAAGTCAGTATTCGTTTAGAAAAAGACGGAACGGGTAATGAATATAGACTACAAATGAATGTACTCAGAGCCATTCGTCTTGAAATCTGATAACTGTTATATCATTCACCGCGAAACTACTGCGAATCCTCCATCCTTCCCTCCTAACACTGACCTTAGACACACTCTTGACAACGTGTAAGAAAAATATAAGAACATATCATCCTGACTTACTCTCCTTCTACAGTACTGGAGAGACCTTTCGTAACTTTTTTCAGCGAAAGACGTGCTGATTCATAGCTTTGCAGTACATCATGAGTATACGCTAAATTCTCCACACCGTCCTGCATTAATGTGGTTGCACTTAACCGCCTAGACTTCGCACACTTCCGCTGCTAGAAGTAATAATAGTTCCGTGGCACTGCAAAGGATATGTACGTGACCCAACACAAAGGGGTGCGATGTAACAGCCGTTCCTATTCCTCGTGTACATCTTTTTCTTCTCCAGTGCTGGAGAGGACTTCTCATTCAGTGCAGTCAATGACAAGGAAGGCGGCGCTCTGCAGATTAAACTGAAGGCAGAGGCGCTGCGACTAGGACAGTGGGATCACGTTCAGAAGGAGCGGGTTTCGGTTCTCCGTGCTTCTATACTGGTTTACACACTACGATTACTTTACTCAAAAGCTGGAATGATTTATTTCTTTCTGAGTTCTTCTCTGAGTTGGAATTCACTCACTTATGATCTCGTTGTTGAAGGACCTTTCTTCTTATTTCATCAGTTAACCAATGTCCCCTTTAGTATCACTAACAACTAGCTTCTCACCAGGGACATGGCTGATAGAGACAGGCACCATAAAATTATTTCCACGTGCTTTAATGAAAGAGAACTGTGAAATTTTTCTCTTCATCCACGTTGTGGGTTTCATCGATTGTACTCTGAGAGAGACCGCTTCTTACACTGACGTGACAAAAGTTATGGGAGAGCGACATGTATATATACAGATGGCAGTAGTGTCCGTACACAAAGTATAAAAGGGCAGAGCATTGGCAGGGTTGTCATTTGTACTCAGGAGATTCACGTGTATAGGTTTCCGACTTCACTGTGGCCGCACAACGGGAATTAACGGATATACTGAAAGTACCTTCAGTTGCGAGAATTTTCTGGTCCTTACCCAGGTTTCGGCTAGAATAATCTAGCCTTCTTCAGAAGCATAAAATTACTATAAAATGCCAGAGTAAGGCACAGTCAACATTAAAAATTAAAACCTGTAGTACCGTTGTACCATATCGCATTGAAACTACTTAACTGAAGTCCAGCCCCGGCATGACTTCACCACGCAGTCGGATGGCAGCGGCAACTACGTTGGCACTGACCGTTGCACGCGGAATTGCACTGAGCACATAGCAACTCGTGCGCGTGCGCATATGGAGAGTCAAGACTATATATCATTGGCTGCCTTTATATCACGTGTTGTGGGCTAATAACCGTAATTGTAAGCAAACTAAGCATTATGTAGATGAAGTCTCTGTGTATTAGCTATACGCAAATTGTATTAAATGGTAAGAAATTTACTTGGTTGGGTGTATAAAGTTTAAGGACTACCTTTACGACTTTATGCACATATGGTCATCGTGCAAAGTATCCCCACCGAACATGACTAATAGCGAGCACCTTACTTGTCTCACTTATTTAAAACCTTAATCATTATCTATAATTTAATTATGGTGTAACTGGGCGTACAACGCCCCCGTCATCACACTTAACTACTATTGACCGACATAGGTCAAGCATATTAAGTAAAGTGTGGCGGAGAGTACAACGTCTCCGTCATCACGCTTACGTGCTATTGACCGATATAGGTCATGTATACTAAAATATAGCCCATGATGTCCGTTAGACGGGAAATATTTTCTATAGGTAATATTATAAGTAATGCGATACACGTGTAACGTTATCGTTATCATTTAAAAGGGAAATATTTAGAGCAGCTAAGTTTTACTTTACTTTGCTACATAATTTTTAAATTCATCTATGCTATTGACCGACATAGGTCACGCATAATAATTAAAGTGTGGCGGAGGGCACAACATCTCCATCAGCACGCTGATGTTGTACGTGCAGTGCCTTTTCTGGGCACTTGACCATATCGATTGGACTCTAGGTGACCGGAAAAATGTGGCCTGGTCAGATGTGTCCCAGTTTCAGTTGTTAAGGGCTGATAGTAGTGTTCTAGGCTGACGCAGGGCCCGAAACCATGAACCCAGGTTGTGGTTCTGAAACGGTGTGGAGCCGGCCGTGGTGGCCGAGCGGTTCTAGGTGCTTCAGTCTAGAACCGCGCAACCGCTACGGTCGCAGGTTCGAATCCTGCCTCGGGCATGGATGTGTGTGATGTCCTTAGGTTAGTTAGGTTTAAGTAGTTCTAAGTCTAGGGGACTCATGACCTCAGATGTTGTCCCATAGTGCTCAGAGCCATTTGAACCATTTTTTTTGAAACGGTGTGGGATGTGTTTACATGGAATGTACTGCGTCCTTCGGTCAAACTGGAGCGATCATCAACTGGAAATGGTTATTTTCATCTACTTGGAGACTATTTGCAGCCATTTATGGACTTCGTGTTCCAAAACAACGATGGAATGATTATGGATGACAATGCGCCATGGCACCGAGCTACAATTGTTCGCGACTGGTTCGAAGAACATTCTGGACGATTGGAGAGAATGATGTGGCCACCCATATTGCCCGACATGAATCTCATGGAACATTTACAGGGCATAATCGAGAGGTCATTTCGTGCACAAAATCCCGCACTGGCAACTCTTTCGGAATTATGGACGGCTACAGAGGCAGCATGGCTCAGTATTTCTACAGGTGACTTCCAACGACTTGTTGAGTCCATACCACGTCGAGCTGCTGCACTATTCCGGACAAAAGGAGGTCCGTCACGATCCCACGACTTTTGTTGCTTCAGTGTGCATCTCCTGGTATCTAAAACTTTTACCTGTCTCGGATCTAGGTGAAAATGAAATATGAACCTCGCGACAATCATTCGAGATGCGCTAATCAGCCAGAACATTATGGCTGCCGACCTGTTATCGATATAAACCCGTCCAGGCGATAACAGTGTCACCTGGCGAGGTATGACTCCTAGTCAAACATACGCAAGGTGCATGTAGTATCTGTCAGCGCGCTGTACGTGTGTAGAATGGGGATGGCGCACAATCTATCTGAGTTCGACCCAGGACAGATTTTTTGGCCCGGCGGCTCGGCACGAGCATTTCGGAAACTGTCCGACTTGTCGGGTGTTCGAGGAGTGCCGCGGTGAATGTCTTCAACACGTGGCGAAACCAACGTGAAACCACGTGCAGACGTCGTGTGGTTGGGCGGCAACCCCTCTGGAGGCGTCGGATGTCGTAGACTGGGCAGACTGGTAAAACGGAACAGGTGGCGAACTGAGGCGGAACGAACATCAGACTTTAATGGTGGGTGGAGTTTTGTGTTTGAACACACAGGGCACTGAACACTCCGTTGTGGATCTGCAGCCGACGTCCCAGGCAACTGCCAACACCACGACATCAGAAACTACGACTGAAATGGGTACGTGACTATCGGCATTGGACGTTGGCACCCTGGAAGAGATTTGCATGGTGTGATGAGTCCAGACACGTTCTTCCTCAGGTCGATGGCAGGGCACGCATCCGTCGTCTTCCAAGGGAACACAGTTCCTTGACACCTGTGCTGCGGGTCGGAGACAAACTGACGGTGGCTCCATTATGCTCTGGGGAACATTCACGTGGGCATCCATAGGTCCAGTAGAGCTCGTACAAGGCACCTTGGCGGCCAAAACGTATCGTTGACAGCTTGCAGACCACCTACACCCCTTCATGACGACCATGTTTCTCCCCAGTAGTGGCATTTTTCAGCAAAATAATGTGCCATGCCACAAGGCCAGGAGTGTGAGGGAATGGTTCGACGAACGCAGTGGTGAGTTGCAATTGATGTGCTGCACCGCCCCCCCCCCCTCCCCCCACCACCATCACCACCACCTCGCCAGGTCTGAACCTCATCGAACACATCTGGGATGTGACTGAACGTGGTGTCAGAGCTCGCCGCCCCCTTTCCCGGAATTTGCGGTAATTAGGTGACATGTGTAGGCAGATGTGGTGCCAACTCCCTCCAGCGACCTATCAAGGCCTCATTGCTCTCATGCTATGACGCGTTGCCGCTGTTTTCTGTGCCAAAGGCGGACATACCGGATATTAGGTAGGTGGCCATAATGTTCTGGCTGATCAGTGTACAAGTAATTTCTTAAACACTATCCTTCTGCCTATCCTTCGAGAGCTTGCTTATAGAGTTTCTAGAATTAATTCTGAGTCAGGAATCTAGGGATGTACCAAACCGCTCCCCCCCTCCCCCCCCCCCCTTGGGGACCACCAAGGCAATATTACCCTAATTACAGTATGTACGCTGGAGTTTCAACAACCATTATTCCCGTGCTGTATACGCGAATGGAACGGGTAGAAGCCAAGCAACAGGTACAGTGGACAGTACCCTCTCTTATGCACTTCACAGTGGTTCGCAGAGTACAGATGTAGTTTTAAGCGTCGTGTAGGAGGTAATGGTAGATAGCAAGAGAGGACGAGACTGGCCGACAACGACATGGGAGAAGGAAGAGATAGCTATTGCGACTCAGGTGTCCTACGCAACGTGTGGAAGATGAATATAAGGTAAAGTAAGGACACTGTTTGACAAAAATACTAAAGAACCCAGAAGAATTGGTTGAACATCAGTGTAATTTCGTACAGGTACACTCCAGCTTGCACTTCTCTGTAACAGGTACAATGACCACCAGATTTCACTGGGATGGTTCGTGTTTGGTGTTGTTAGCAGGCCTGCTAGGGTATGTACAGGGCGTTAACAAAGTTAGTTGTTGAGTGATCATTATGTGGGACACGGAGATGCTCCGTACTCGTGTAAGAGAGTGTTATAAGCACTTGACAGCTTTTTGAAAGGTGACAAGTAAATAAAAATACCTACAGCCGTTCTTATGATTTTATTTTGTTTTGTCTCTGCCGGTTTCAACGGTTCATTGCGTCATCTTCAGGCTGTTGTTGATGCGATACAGGTTGATATGGTCCCCATGCTTACCACATCTGTTGCCAGCATTACTGGATACGCAGATAATGTGTCAGCACTCCAACCATCAACTGCCAACAAAATAAAACAAAATTATGAGGACGGCTGTAGGTGCTTTTATTTACTTGTCACGATAGTAAACGGCTGTCGTCCCAGATACCTTCTGCTAAAAGGATGGACATACAAAAGATTTTGAAAGGAGCTTCATTGAAGGTCGCCATTTCGCCGGTTGGGCGAATTGTGCGCTATCCAAACTTGTGGGCTATTCGGAAGCGACAGTGGCACCATACTGCACTGCTTGGGAAAGTGAGGACAGGAATACCCATCACGAAGGCTGCAGTTGATCACGTCTGACCGCCGCAAGGGAGGTACGCCGTACTGTGCACCGAGCACATCGTAACCCTGCCACATCTGTACTTGCCACCCGAGAGCAGGTAGTGGACTTCCTGCAACATTCTGACCTCACCGTTGGCCAGAGACCAGGTGCTACTGAACTAGGGAATTACTGTCCCACGCGTGAGTTTCCGTCAACATCAGAACAGAAATGTCTGCGTTTGGGGCGGTACTATAACGGGGAAGCGTGGAACCATATTGTGTTCCGCAATGAATCGCGGTTCTATCCTACCCTGGACGATCATCGTCAGCGAGTATGGTGGCTAACTGCGGAGAGGTCCCATTCTTCCAATGTTTTGGAGATGCACAGTGGCGTTATTCCTGGCGTCACGGTGTGGGAAGCCGTCGAGTATGTCTTCCGGTCACAGGCGGTGGTGACTGAGGGAACTCTGACGGCACAGTGGTGTATCGCGGGCGTCCTGTGTCCTAACGCGTTACATCTCATTCCGTTATTCAACGGGACAATGGCGCATGGTACCCTTTGAGGCGCAGCGCCTCGCATCATGCCTATTGAAATGGGAGATCTATGAACAGGAGTCCAGTGTGATTCAAGCTCAAGACAGGTGGCGTCAGATGGCTCGACTGTATGTAGTTTCTATGCATTTTGATAGAGGTCTCTAGCTGAGGGATACAGTTTGAGCTGCAGTCAAAATACTGTCAATTTTACTTCCGGTTTTGTTTGCTTAATTTCCTAATTTTTTACTAATTAGTACTATTATAGTGTTTAGATACGAGAGTGAATGAAGGTGTGAATGGGAAATACTGTTTTATGCAGAGATTTTGTACTTTACAGTGAAGCAATTGGTCACGTGAGTAATGTTCGAGAACGGCGTGTATGTTAGACATTCCGTAACGGGGAACTTACTAGTATTATAAACTATTTCGTCAGTTTATGGTACTGGAGAAATGAGATTATGATTACGAAAAAATAGTTTTTTTAAAAGGGAATTAATTTTACATTTGTGGGTTTTCAAAATTACGTATGTTAATTTGCTGTTATGATTTAGTGACGGATTTTGATTGGTTCTGTATACATGCGCGGGACTTAGCGGGCTTGATGCTGCTTTCCGATTGGCCGTACTGTTTCTCCGTCAATCAGAAATTAGCTTATTCCGGCGTTTTTTGGGAATTACATACAGGGTGTTACAAAAAGTTACGACCAAACTTTCAGGAAACATTCCTCACGCACAAAAAAAGAAAAGATGTTATATGGACATGTGTCCGGAAACGCTTAATTTCCATGTTAGAGCTCATTTTAGTTTCGTCAGTGTGTACTATACTTCCTCGATTCACCGCCATGATTTCATACGGGATACTCTACCTGTGCTGCTAGAACATGTGCCTTTACAAGCACGACACAACATGTGGTTCCTGCACGATGCAGCTCCTGCACATTTCAATCGAAGTGTTCGTACGCTTCTCAACAACAGATTCGGTGACCGATGGATTGGTAGAGGCGGACCAATTCCATGGCCTCCATGCTCTCCTGACCTCATCCCTCTTGACTTTCATTTATGGGGGCATTTGAAAGCTCTTGTCTACGCAACCCCGATACCAAGTGTAGAGACTCTTCGTGCTCGTATTGTGGACGGCTGTGATACAATACGCCATTCTCCAGGGCTTCATCAGCGCATCAGGGATTCCGTGCGACGGAGGGTGGATGCATGTATCCTCGCTAACGGAGGACATTTTGAACGTTTCCTGTAACAAAGTGTTTGAAGTCACGCTGGTACGTTCTGTTGCTGTGTGTTTCCATTCCATGATTAATATGATTTGAAGAGAAGTAATAAAATGAGCTCTAACATGGAAAGTAAGCGTTTCCGGACACATGTCCACATAACATATTTTCTTTCTTTGTGTGTGAGGAATGTTTCCTCAAAGTTTGGCCGTACCTTTTTGTAACACCCTGTATATGCTCCGTTGAAAATTATTAATATTGTGATATATCGGCACGAAAATGTTTGAGAAGTGTCGTAAAGTGTGGAAGAGAATTCGAGATAATATACACTCAGAACTTTTGGTGACGTCTGAAATATCTAAGCACCGCGTGGCGTGTTGCTTACTCGCGAACTCGAAAAATTTGTTCCGTGACTCTGATACTAGCAACACAGGAGCGAGCTACTCTAAAAGAAACAATCCGTTCGTAAACTTTCTGTGAAGAACAGTTTATAACTGCCATAAACTGACTACCGTTATGAATGAGGTGTGGTGGTAACTGGTGAATGCTAGCTTATCGTGACAGAGTGAGATATTACGCACATAAATACTTGCATTTAACTGTTCCTTCCACCGATAAAACAATTTTAGTGCGACTTGAGGTTATGATGTATACAGCTGTTTTTCTATAGCTGCATGTCGATATCTTCAAGGATCGTCAGTGTAAGGCGGAATTCACCACCAGGTGAGTGAAACTTCGCAACACACCACGTCGCCACCCGTTCCCAATCGAATCAATGCATGCAACCAGGCCGGATGACGAGCAACGCCTCACTGATAAGTGGTCTCATACCGTTCTTTCTAAATTTGACTTGATTTTATTATCACTGAAATAATTTCATGGACCCTCTCAGTCTGTAGAGTTTTATTTTGTACTTTCCTCCAGTTCAGGTAACCCAACTTCGTTTTTGTTGGGCAGTGTATTTTGGGGTAATTTGTTACCTGTGGCGTTGTTTCTTTTGTTACAGGAGGTACTGTAAGGTGCCTGTTGATTCAGTCACCCTTCATTTACATTACGTATTTTTGCATATCGATCGCGGGTGAGTTGCTTGGTACACTGTCCGACCGCTCGCTGATCGATTTCGATATGCCTCTGCCACATAAGAAGTATTTACGTTTCACTGACGATCTTTGGAGTGACCATCTCAGCCATTGAAGGCCTACTGGGTGGTGGTGACACGTGAGATTGGTGTAGCTGAGGGATGGTATGGAAGCAGTTGCAATTGGGCAGTTGTAAAGAATCAGACGTATGTAAGCAGTTGTATTGAGGCAGTCAGCATGTTGCTGTCACATGTACACAGTCCTAGGTGATCTTGCCGTGTAGTGCAGTTCATGTTATGAGTTAGTCGATGCTGAACAGTTTTGCGCGTGAACTGCGTGTTATTGTGAGTTGGTGCGAGCAGGCAGTGATGAGCCGAAAGAGGCAGGTTGGAAGTTGTTTGTATCAGGCAATCTGTGGTCAATAATTCCCTTCTCCACTCCATTGAAGAGAAGGAGGGCATGATATAGTTATCGGTCTTGAGAGTGGCTGCAATATCAGTTTTGAGAATTGATTTTGACAAGCACCTGTTGCTCCTCTCTGTGCATTCTGCTCAGCGATCCGAGGTAACGTATTACTACTTTTCTTTTCTTACGGCTTGCAGTGTATGTAGTGGCAGTGTGAGTGATTGGGTTTTCTGACGAACCACGTAGCAGAGTGGCGATTAAGTTGAGCTCAGTATTCAGTATGGGTTACGTTCGCGTCCAGTATTTAACATAATATTAATGTTAGTCCGGATTATTAACTTTTGGTGCCTCAGTACGATGTCTATGAGGTGACATAGTTGTATGTTAGACTCAATTTTATAAAAGTAGGGTAAGTCACGCTACCGAACGACGAAGCTGCGACTGCCGAGTTCTTATTGTTTTCACGTGGTGTACCACTCCATGTGTCACTAATTGTATCTGTGATTTAATTTTTTATTTTCAATATCTAAGGATAACTCGTCGTTAGTGGACTACAGAGATCGTATATTTATCCAGCCACATCAGAAGATCTGTACAATAGTGATAGTGTACCGTAGCGCAATACGTACAGGGCTATTACAAATGATTGAAGCGATTTCATAAATTCACTGTAGCTCCATTCATTGACATATGGTCACGACACACTACAGATACGTAGAAAAACTCATAAAGTGTTGTTCGGCTGAAGCCGCACTTCAGGTTTCTGCCGCCAGAGCGCTCGAGAGCGCACTGAGACAAAATGGCGACAGGAGCCGAGAAAGCGTATGTCGTGCTTGAAATGCACTCACATCAGTCAGTCATAACAGTGCAACGACACTTCAGGACGAAGTTCAACAAAGATCCACCAACTTCTAACTCCATTCGGCGATTGTATGCGCAGTTTAAAGCTTCTGGATGCCTCTGTAAAGGGAAATCAACGGGTCGGCCTGCAGTGAGTGAAGAAACGGTTGAACACGTGTATCTGGACATGCTGGAAAATTGGCTCATGCCACAACTTGAGACCGACAGCACCGACTTCATCTTTCAACAGGATGGTGCTCCACCGCACTTCCATCATGATGTTCCGCATTTCTTAAACAGGAGATTGGAAAACCGATGGATCGGTCGTGGTGGAGATAATGATCAGCAATTCATGTCATGGCCTCCACGCTCTCCCGACTTAACCCCACGCGATTTCTTTCTGTGGGGTTATGTGAAAGATTCAGTGTTTAAACCTCCTCTACTGTAACCTCCCCACAAAATTTTTAAATAAAAATGACAATATTATTTATGAATGCTAACCTCCCTAGCAATTAAATTTAATGACAATAAAAATGGGAATCGCAATCTGACTCAAAGTATAAGCTGTCACAAAAATGATGAAAAACAATTCAGTGCTAATGAAACTTCAGTGACAATGAAAAAGTGTAACCTCCCCACAAAATTTTTAAATAAAAATGACAATATTATTTATGAATGCTAACCTCCCTAGCAATTAAATTTAATGACAATAAAAGTGAGAATCGCGATCTGACCCAAGTATAAGTTCGTCACGAAAATAATGAAAGTCAATTCAGTGATAAGAAAATCTCAGAAAAATGATAATTCAATTAAACCGAAATATCGGTCTTTGGCCCTGTGCAAAAATCAGAATTAAATTCTTACCTCATTGTAACTGCTAGTCAAATTTCTGCTCTTATTCTTGCGCACGGCTCGGAGGAACTGCATTGCAAATAATAATATTCTCTTTTTTTTTTGTAATTTAACTGAAACTTTTGTTTAAGGGAAGTGGAACGAAATCGTTAGTTCAATTAAATAAAATTTTTTTTTTGTAAAATTGCTTTTGAAATCAAAATTATTATTGGGGCACTTGTTGGAAATTAATTACAATAAATAAACTTTACATTATCTGATGATTACCTTAATTAACAATATACCTCATTCAGCATCTTGACCAGTGTTGCCGACAGACTACATCACACAACCGCACTGGGCTGCTACTACTGACCGACTGCTCTGCATGACGACTACTAGCGAACTCCACGACGACTACTACTGTACTAAACGCAACACTCGCGCGGTCAAGCGCAGACTAACTACGATTATAGGCTCTCTGGTCAAAGATTTTAACGTGCCTCACCATCGCTGCTACGTTACATACGTGTTTCATAACCCTCCACTGGGGGGGCAAAAATTTGGCAGCGATGGTGAGTCATTTGGACTTGCCATCGCAAGAAATTTTTACAATTTACAGAATATTCAAATTTAGCACATAAATTAAATGTTGTGCACGTGCACCGAGTACAAAATATATCAGACAAAGACAAAATGTGAGTACAAAACATAGTAGCAAATCAGAAAAATGCATATACAAATTATTTGACAGATAAGAAAGTGCACAGGCACTGAAGAAATTCTTTAGCATATTCAGAATGAATAAACAGAATGGCAAAATAAATCATGTTAATAAGTGACATGAATGCACATGCACTGCAGTTGAGAACATATCATCAAAATAAAAAAAATGTATATACAATATAAAAGACAAGAGTGCACATACTGTACTTGAGAACAAATCGAAAAAATGTCTTAGGCATTTTTGCAATAAATAAACATAATGGCAAAAAATCATATCGACAAGTGACATAACTGTACTCGCACTGGAGTTCAGGAAATCGAAAAAAAATGTATAGCCATGAACATAAATGACGTTAGCAAAAAAATGATTTTCACTATGTGACAAGAATTAGGATAGGAAAGGGAAGGATTGCATCATGGTTGTAGCACTTTAGATTGCACACAGCTGTTCTGAAAGTCCATATCTTTCCACAGCAGTACAACACCAAGTGACACAATTTGAAGTTCTTTTCCCATCAGAATTTATCAGTGTAGCCAAGACACTGAACTGTCGTAGTAATGTTCCATGTTCTCATTTTGGCAGTACACTAGGTACACCAAACAGTGGGACCATAATAACGGTGGCCGTGCGGTTAAAGGCGCTGCAGTCTGGAACCGCAAGACCGCTACGGTCGCAGGTTCGAATCCTGCCTCGGGCATGGATGTTTGTGATGTCCTTAGGTTAGTTAGGTTTAACTAGTTCTAAGTTCTAGGGGACTAATGACCGCAGCAGTTGAGTCCCATAGTGCTCAGAACCATTTGAACCATTTGAACCATAATAACGTTTTCATCGCTCACGGTGGTGGACACCATGTCGTGTCAACACCACGCTCTTACAAGGCACACCAACGTAGAATTAGTGCAAAACCAAAGATAGTGCTCCATGATCACTAGGATAGACAGGACAAATGGACATTGCAGTAATTCAGGGTAGTTAGCTCATAAGGTGAAGGACATTAAGTCACATAATATTGTCAATTACAGTAGTAGTTTGCGGCATTCATAGCCCAGTTATTGAACATTTCTGTACCATGTATGTAGTATTACAGAAAAATGTTCATTAATTGTTTTACATAGAATCAGTAACCTTCTTTTCCTAGTTACAAAGCATTATGAAATAATCGCATTCTTTTCCAGTTACAAAGCATAGCATAGTTAATTAATCATTTGTCATTCCAATATAGTAAGAATCATTAGCCTTCTCCTAATTACAAAGCATTATTAAACAGTCACATTCCTTTCCAGTTACAAAGTATGGCATAGTTAATCATTTGCCATTCCAATATAGTAAGAATCATTAGCCTTCTGATTACAAAGCATTATTAAACAGTCGCATTCTTTTCCAGTTACAAAGCATAATTAAGAATCATTAGCCTTCTTCTAATTACAGTTAATTAATCATTTGTCATTCTAATATAGTAAGAATCATTAGCCTTCTTCTAATTACAAAGCATAGCATCATTAGTCATTTCAATATAGTAAGAATCATTCTTTTCCAGCTACAAAGCATAATTAAGAATCATTAGCCTTCTTCTAATTACAAAGCATAGCATCATTTGTCATTTCAATGTAGTAAGAATCATATTCTTTTCCAGTTACAAAGCATAATTAAGAATCATTAGCCTTCTTCTAATTACAAAGCATTATTAAACAATCACATTCTTTCCCAATTATAAAGCATAGCATAATTAATTAATCATTTGTCATTCAATAGTAATAATCATTAGCTTTTTCCTAATTACAAAGCATTATTAAACAATCACATTCTTTCCCAATTATAAAGCATAGCATAATTAATTAATCATTTTCCAAGTGACATATTATTCATTGCTGATCAGCATTACTCAGAACTTTCTCGAACTGGTATCACTATTTGGGACTGTTAATACATTTTTTTTTTTTGTTAGCAATGCATTGCGTTGGGATCGATAATTAATTGCTGAGGCATAACACTATTTGCTTTTGACCTATTGCTGCAAATGAGGATAGGTAATGTCATTCGTCATGAGTCAGCTGTAGCAAGGTTATGTAATAAGGCAGTATATGTGATCACATTTATAAATGGTAAACACAAATGGGTAAAAAATAAAAATGCAAGTACTAGAACAGGTATAATAAGTAACAGGTTTAGTAAGTATCATGACAAGCTTCTCCTGGAAAAAATACAAAATGGATTATTGACCTGAAAGAAGAAACGCACACTATGCTGAAAAGTAGTGAACTTCGAATTAACAGGTAGTGAAATGTGTATAAAAAATGTGTTCATAGCTGTCCTTTCCAAAACTTTCTGTCATCCTACTATGCAATATAACACCTGCTGTCAAAGGAAACTGCAACAAATACTTAAATAACTACATAGCATAAATACATAACTTCAACATTATCCTCATCTGTAAAGAAAAAGCTTCATTATCAATCACTTCATTATCCATATTATCATAACTTCATTATTATCATCACCTGTAAAGAAAAACTTCATTATTCATATCAGCATATCCTTCATCATTATTCGTCAGCATACAACTATTCCTTATCTCTAGCATATTTCATCACTAAAACTAAGATGTGTAGTTCTGTCTGACAGCCTGTATCAATCACCTTGTATTCTGAAAGAAAAAAATTAGTTAAGACTGCTATTCTACGATGAGTATAGTATATTCTTGTTAATGCTTGTTAATCCTGATCCATTTACTCTTCCTCATAAAGTTATTGCATCCTCTTTCGTTTATTCCGTAGGTGAAATTCCCATTTCTGTTGAATTTATTTCTTACACGCATCATTTCTTTCTGAAATTGATGAACAAAGATTAATGTCTTGCATTTAAATCATATACCCACTAGATAATGACTGGTTTATGGTGACACAATTAACCATACAGCATAACATGACAGAAAACGTAATATGTCAAAGACATTGACAGTGTTCAAAGCCAAAATGTACAGAGAATATCACAATGCAGCAGCAAAAAATGTAAAACAGTCACGATGTTGAGATGTCATAAGACAAAAAATGTCAAAGTCGACTGGTGTGTGTTATTTCTTAACTATTTCACAGTGCATACAAACAAAACTTGAAAACAATCATACACACAAAAAAAGTGGAAAATGTGCACGGTCTAATGTGTAACGACAAGAAAAGCGACCTGCTAACCTTACCTTGCCGGGCACTTGCCAAGAAAAAATGCGATAATCATCAGTAATTAGTCAGGTGAAATAATTGCATAAGTAAATGGCATCATAGCATGTTACATCATAAAGTGGTTTCACTCAATAAACGGTTTAATGTTTGAGATATGGTGGTTGCCTTTCGATTTTCTAGTTCTCAAAGTTTCGACGTGTACAACATTGGGGTGAGGGATGCTGCGAATCCGATATGGACCTGCGTATAGAAGTTCAAATTTACTGCACTTACCTTTTAATTTGCTGGATAAATAGTGTGTACGTACTAATATTTTCTGTCCAACGTGAAAGTCTCGGCGTCTACAAACCTGTTTTTGCTGTTTTCTCCGGCGCTCTGCGGCACGTTTGATGTTGTTCAGCGCAATGTCAATTATTTCGTGGTGTCTTAGTCGACGACATTTAGGGAAGTTTACTAATTCTTTAATTTTGTTTGGTGGTTCAACGTTTTTCAGTATAACAGACGGAGATAGCATAGTGGATTCATTTGGAATGGAATTAATTGCATCTTGGAATGAGAGTATGTGTGTATCCCAATCAATATGTCTTTTGTGGCAGTATATTCGGCACAGCTTACCAATTTCTTTCATTAATCTTTCACAGGGGTTCGAAGAAGCATGGTACTTGGATATATAAATCGGAGAAATGTTTCTAGCTCGTAACATACGTGTCCATACGCCACATCGAAATTGTGATCCATTGTCAGAAATTACTTTCATCACATGCCCTACATGAAATAGAAAATGTTTTACAAATGCTTTCGAAACAGTTTTAGCAGTAGCTTTGCGTAATGGAGTGAAAGTAACAAATTTTGAAGTGAGCTCAACAGCGACAAAGATGTAGCAAAAACCTCTGTTAGTTCTCGGAATCGGACCAAAAATGTCTACAGCGGCCATATGTCTTAATTTAACAGGTATAATGGGATATAATGGAGGAATATGTGAAGTGGTGTCTGATTTAGCTTTCTGGCAAATTTTACAAGACGCTAAAACTCGTCGTATACGTTTCTCCATGTTGGTAAAATAACAGTTCTGTCTCAGTATAAGAAAACATTTTCGTGCTCCGTAATGTGCGTAACTTAAATGAGTGTACCAGATTAATTTGTTAACCAGTTCGTCAGGAATGCATAATAACCAATTGTTGCTGTCAGGATGAGAGCGGCGAAACAGAATATCATTGCGTACAGTGTAGTGGTTCCTAATCGTAACATTTTTCCTATCTTGCCAAAGGTGTTTAATTCCTTTCCACACATTGTCTTTATTTTGCTCCTTTGCTATGTCCTGTAATGACGATGAAATAAAATTTTCAAATGTAACTTGCTGAATGAACATGACACTGAAATTTGTTTTGCAGAAGTTGGTTGCTACGTCTTGCTGATTGTTGCTCAGAGAACGCGATAGTGCGTCTGCTATAACATTTTGTGTGCCGGGAATGTGGACAATCGTAAAATTAAATTCTTGTAAATATAGTTTCCATCTACTTAACCTGTCGTGAGTGAATTTAGCCGAAAGTAAAAATTGTATCGCTCTGTGGTCTGTGTAGACGGTGGTATGTCTGCCATAAAGAAAGTGCCTAAATCTCGTAAAAGCCCATACAACACATAATGTTTCAAGTTCTGTAACAGAATAATTTCGTTCAGCAGGTGACAAAATGCGGCTTGCAAATGCGATGTTTTTGATTACTGTAGAACCATCTTCTTCTAATTCCTGAAAAATGTGTACGCCTAAAGCGGTATTAGAACTGTCGGTGGCAATGGAAAAATTTCTAGTAAGGTCTGGGTGCGATAACAGTGGAGCATTCAACAAAGCATGCTTCAGGTTCATGAACTCAGAATGTGCCTGCTTATCCCAAGACCAAATACTGTTTTTACCTGTTAATTGGCATAGTCTAGGCGTGTCTAAAGCGGAGTGATGAATAAATTTACGAAAAAAGTTAATTAAACCCAAAAAACTGCGTAATTGCTTCTTTGTCGTAGGAACAGTAATGTCACGTAGAGCTTGAAGTTTTTCCGGATCTAGTGCAATGCCTTCTGCTGAAATCACGTGTCCAAGAAATTTTATAGAAGTTTTGCCAAAATGCGAATTACTGAGGTTAACTGTAAGTCCTTGTGCATGAAAAGTTTGTAACAGTTGTTCAAGAATCAGATTGTGTTCAGACCAGTTAGCTTCTGCGATAAGAATGTCGTCTACATACGTCGTAATTCTGTCTTTAAGTTCTGTCGGAAGTATTGTGTTCAAACCGCGAATAAAAGCTGCAGAAGAAATAGTTAAGCCGAACGGTAATTTCCGAAATTGATAACAGTCGCCAAAACAGAGAAAAGCTGTATATTTTCTGCAATTCGGATGAAGTTGAATTTGCCAAAATCCCGATTTCAAATCTAGTGTAGAATAAATAGCTGTACCGTGAAATTTCTGTAGAAGTTCCTCTAAAGTCTGTGGTCGATCTGTTTCATTAATAATAATTTCATTAATGTGACGTGAATCAAGTAAAAGGCGAAGTGAGCCATCTTTTTTCTTAACAATATGTAGCGGGTTTATGTACGGACTAACTGCCGATTCTATAATTCCTTGGTCAAGCATATCCTGCAATTCTTTTTTAACTTGTTCTCTGTGAATATATGGAATGGGATAATGCTTTGCTTTAAATGTGTCGTGCTGTTTCACTTGAAATTCATACATAAAGCCGGACATAGTACCAGGAATGTTGTCGAAAACTGGAGCTTGCTGTAAAAGAATTTTGTGTAATTGCGTTCGTTCGTCGTCTGTAGTTGCACTGCTCTCTTTAACCTTATCAGAAATCAATTGCATTACGTCGTAGTCAGCTTCGTCTGGAGTATTATAGTTGTGTACGTACGTATCCGTGAACAACGTGGGATTACAGTCTATGTTACGTGTTGCGGAAATGACCTCTGTGCGGTTAATTGTTTGCTCTTCCGCAGATAGTGAGTGCTGAAATTCTATAGCAAATTGTATATTTTCATCCTTTAACATTAAATAAGAATTCTGAAAATCAATGACTGCGTCGTGTTGTACCAGAAAATTCGTACCTAAAATTACGTCTGTTGTCAATAAAGGAACAATCCAAAAATTTGAGTGGTAAGTATGACCTCCAATACAAAATGATAAATGCGTCTGTAATTTAACGTCTACACCTTTACTCGATACTGCTCCCTTCACTTTCGTTTTGCCTAAAGGTAATGTCGGATAAGTATTCTCTTTGTTACACTCGTTAAATGTCTCTTCATTTATTACTGATATAGGCGATCCGGAATCAATTACTGCTGAGAATTTCGATGAACCAATTTTAATTTCGATGACAGGATGTGAAATAGTTTTCTCAACAAATGGTCTTTCCTGCAAGAGAGTGTCTCTGATATCGTCAAAAGTAATTACATTTTCGTGAACAACATTTTGCGTGTCTGAAGTAGTGCTTGTATTATTGGAAGATGCGATCTGTACAGTATCTAGTCAGATTCTATCTGACGTGTTATTATTATTAGGAGGATTCTGTGGCATTTCTACTATTTGAACAGTTCTATTACTTCTTCCAGACGTATTACGCTCTGGATGATACCTACTGTCGGGTTCATTCATGAGAATAGGTTCTTGTGTAAAATTTTGCTGTTGGTATGTTCGACTGTTGTTAGATGTACGCTGAAAATTGTTCTCATTATTTTTACGTCTGTCGTAATAGTCATTCCTATACGGTGTATTGCGATAGGAATTGAAATACTGCCTTCTTTGCACGTAGTTGTTTCCTTGCTGACGTACGTTACTATTTGTTGTATCAGGGACTATACGTGCTCGCGGCGGAACATTAAAGCCTGGTTGACCTTGTGCATTACATTGTTGGTTATGTATTCCAACCGGCTGACTTTCATGCTGTTGTGGTGGAAAACGTCTATTGTTATCAAAATGTGCTTCCTGTTGCTGAAAATTTTGACGATATTGATAATCTGAATTTTGTCTGTGATTTAAGTTCTGGTAGTTGTCGTTCCTAAAGCGTCTGTTACTTTTCCTATTGAAATTACGTCCCTGATCATAATTACCGTAAGTTTGTTGACCTTGGTTATTATACGAAAGGTTTTTGTTTACAAAAGAATAATCAGATTGCTGTACTTCCAAGAGCTGTAAAAGATCTCTGAATGCTGAAATGTTTTCTTTTTGCTGGCCCGTTAGGAGTGACACTCGTAATGACCGTGGTAATTTAGAGATGCATAATTGTATAAGTGCGGATTCACTGTACGGTTCACTTAGGTACTGGTTTTGTTGCACCATATGCTCAAAAAATTGCGTGACACTGGGAAAATTGGAGTTCTCATAATTTGGTAAACTAATTAGCTGATCTTTAATTCCACGCTGTGTCGTCTTCGACCAGTACGCTGACAGAAAAGCATTCTGAAATTCCTCTACCGAGTAACACTGTCTCGCGATCGGTCTCATACGAGTTGCCGGTTCGCCTTCCAAAAAACTGCAAATAAATTCAAGTTTATGTGTTACAGGCCAAGTCGGTGGAAGAGCAAAGCTAAATTGTTGAATCCAATCCAGTGGGTGAATCTGCGTTCTATCGTTTTTAAAAACTTTAAACTTTCTCACTGACAGAAAATGTTTGTAATCGAAATTATCATCTCTGTGTGATGGAACAGGTTCAGGATCGTAAGAGAATCTATTGAACTGTGGTTGATCGGAATCTAAGTCCCGTACTCTCTGTAGATTACCCAAATTATATGCGCTGCGTGAGTCTGACAAATGTTCATAAAGTGGCGTCTGTTGTGGTATGTTATTAACTGAAATGTTTTTCATCTCTGTTACTTATTGTTGTAAATTTGACAACTTCCTACGTAACGTGTTGTTAGATGAATCGATCTCATTAATTGTCTGCTGTAAATTTTGAAATTCAGGTGTTTGGTTAAATGAAACCGGTGCAGTATCGTCTGATTTATTGTCATTAGTATTTTCGATAACATCAATACGACTGGCCAATTCATCACATTTTTCAGTCAGTATTTTAACCTGATCATCGGTTTTAGAATCAGACGCATTAATCTGTTTTTGCAACTTACGCGTAGTTTCGCTCAGTTTTTTAACATCAGCTTTGATGACATCGCAATCCTGTGTTAGTTCTAATTGTTCGAATCTGTCTGTCACTGTTTGAATATTTACTGTGTGTGTATCTGTTTTTGATTTAAGATCAGAAATTTCATCCCGTAATTCCGCGTTCAACTGTTCTATGGTATTAATTTTGTCGGACACTGTAGTAATATTATTGTCTACATACGTCTTCGCTTTCGCGAACATTTTACGTTTGTCCTCTTGTCTTTGTGCAGTGATTGTTTCCATGACTTGTCGTTTTACTTTGTTTTGATCTTGAATAAATTTGCGGAAACGCGTATCACTGTTTTGTATGTGCTGATTAAAGCGCTCGTTCATCTGAGTGTTCTGTTGTTCGAATTTCGCGTCTATCTTTGCGTCCATAGTGCGCGAAAGTTCTACCGTCATTGCTTTAAACTCGTCCCGTAATTGTGTAGCTTTTTCAGAGCATTGTTTAGCGACTCCGCTAATTTCGTCTCTGAGTGTTTCTGTTGCGGCTGTTTGCATTTCCCTTAATTCTTGCGCAACAGACTTAATTTCTTCGCTATTTTTTCGTGAACAAGCCTCAATTTCCACGCGCAACTGTTCCTTAGTGTCATGACACTGCGCGGCAACGGCTCTAATTTGTTCACTAAGCTGTTTGAGATTTTCGTCATTATTATCAAGTTTTTCATTTAAGTGCTGTTTGAGATTTTCGTTATCTTGTTTGCTATCTTCCCTCTGTTGTCTGACCTGGTCACTAAGTTGTCTAAAATTTTCGTTCTGTTCACTAAATTGTTGTTGTAGCAATCTTGCCATAATTTGTTCAAAGCCAAAGTTAGCGTTTATACTCTCTGTGCTGTTTAGTGGTGGATCTGGAACTTTCTCGCTTACTGTAACCATTTGGTTATTCTGAGATTTAGAAAAAGGTTTGTCAGTCGGATGTACACTGTCAGACATTATTTCGGAATTAAATAAATCCGTCCTACTTTCAGTACACTGTTCATTTTCATTAGACAAATTTGTCTGTACGTTACTTGAATTTTCCAAATCGGGTGTGATAAGCTCGGCAGCGCTCATTACAATAGAGCGTTCTGCGTCATCAATTGTCGTCAAATTAACAGACGAGACAATTGAGTTCGTTTGTTCATTATCAGGGTAAAAGTCATCACTAGTGGTTGGAATGCACTGATTGTTAGTGAACGCAGGATTGTCATCATTACACTGCGTGTCATATGTCCTATCGGTAAAGTTGTTTGAGTAGGTAATTTCATTCATAATACTTCGCGATACACTATTCACAGTCTTTCGCGGCATTTTTACAGTGGTCACAATTATTCACAAAACAATAAGCACAAATGCAAAAACAACACACAAATACAACAAAGCAACGAATTGCCGTTGACCTGTAGAAAGAAAGTCACAAGATTAGTAAAAGCGTTGCGCCAAATCCTAATTATATCTAAGCAAATAAGAGCAGATATCTGACTGTTGCTCAAAAGACTCTCAACGAAATACGATCCTGGACTGGGTGTCGCCAAGTGTAACCTCCCCACAAAATTTTTAAATAAAAATGACAATATTATTTATGAATGCTAACCTCCCTAGCAATTAAATTTAATGACAATAAAAGTGAGAATCGCGATCTGACCCAAGTATAAGTTCGTCACGAAAATAATGAAAGTCAATTCAGTGATAAGAAAATCTCAGAAAAATGATAATTCAATTAAACCGAAATATCGGTCTTTGGCCCTGTGCAAAAATCAGAATTAAATTCTTACCTCATTGTAACTGCTAGTCAAATTTCTGCTCTTATTCTTGCGCACGGCTCGGAGGAACTGCATTGCAAATAATAATATTCTCTTTTTTTTTTGTAATTTAACTGAAACTTTTGTTTAAGGGAAGTGGAACGAAATCGTTAGTTCAATTAAATAAATTTTTTTTTGTAAAATTGCTGTTGAAATCAAAATTATTATTGGGGCACTTGTTGGAAATTAATTACAATAAATAAACTTTACATTATCTGATGATTACCTTAATTAACAATATACCTCATTCAGCATCTTGACCAGTGTTGCCGACAGACTACATCACACAACCGCACTGGGCTGCTACTACTGACCGACTGCTCTGCATGACGACTACTAGCGAACTCCACGACGACTACTACTGTACTAAACGCAACACTCGCGCGGTCAAGCGCAGACTAACTACGATTATAGGCTCTCTGGTCAAAGATTTTAACGTGCCTCACCATCGCTGCTACGTTACATACGTGTTTCACTACCAAGAAACGTGCCAGAACTGCGAGCTCGCATCAATGATGCTTTCAAATTCACTGATGGGGACATGCTGCGCCGAGTGTGGGGAGGAACTTGATTATCGGCTTGATGTCTGCCGAATCACTAAAGGGGCACATATCGAACATTCGTGAATGCCCAAAAAAACTTTTTGAGTTTTTGTAAGTGTGTGCAAAGCATTGTGAAAATATCTCAAATAATAATTGTAGAGCTGTGAAATCGCTTCAATCATTTGTAACAACCCTGTATATTGGTGTCTCACGAACCGTGCTTGGGCTTTGTCCGATCTCATCATCGAGATAGATATTTCCTTTTAACTGGCGCCAAACAGAATGATAACTTGTGAATGTCTAAAAATAAATTATTACGTCGAGGAGAAGAATACTGTTGTTGACCATATCAGAGAAAAATCGAACACGTAAATTGTGAAACTGAAGAGTGCTGGAAACGACAGAATCTGTGCATTTTAGAAATGGGGTGGGTACCGATCGAAAGCCGTAAGAGACATGAGAAGGTCAAATAATGGGGGGGGGGGGGGGGGAGGGGGGGACCTACATGTATCCACTCTTCAATACCTGACCTGCTGCCCAAAGGTTCTAAAAAGCACACTACTACTAACAGATATATTTATTCTTCTGGAAATGAAGCAAATAGAGATCTAATGTTGTTCGTTATACTGTCGTCAGTCATCACTATAAATATCTGCACTTATACCCCTAACACCATGAATGGTAGCGAACACTGACATGAGCGAAACTATACAGTAACAGAAGCATAAGCGTTCTAGTAAACGTGATTTCACTGACGAGGGTAAATGTTTGGTTAAAAGCCGACGCTGACTCCATTATGAGATCCTGTGATAGAATTAAGTTCGAAACGTAACGTTTGATTAAGTCCCCATTTAACTGGCCTAAGTTTTCACCCGTGAACTAGCTACCTTGAAAAGAAATAAAATACTGCTTCAGCGTGGCCGGCCGCTTGGTCGAGCGGTTCTAGGCGCTTCAGTCCGGAACCACGCGGCTGCTACGGTCGCAGGTTCGAATCCTGCCTCGGGCATGGATGTGTGTGATGTCCTTAGGTTAGTTAGGTTTACATAGTTCTCAGTGTAGGGGACTGATGACCTCAGATGTTAAGTCCCATAGTGCTTAGAGTCATTTGAACCATTTGAGCTTCAGCGTGTACTTTTTAAAGGGGGTGATCGGCAAATCATTGTCACATTTGGGCGTAATATTGCACTTATGTCTGCAGCCACTTCCTCCTAGCCCCATACAGATTCCTAACCCTAAACAGATAGTCCATTTTTAATAACTACAGTAATACTTGTAGGATTTATAACGAAAAACGTGGGGCAAACAAGCAATAGACAATAGATGGGAGGTGAACTGTTCATGCGTCAGTTATACGAGGTTTGTCCGGAAAATACGTATAAAAGTTGAATAATGTCTTTATGTTACAAGTCGCAGTCACCGCCAGGTGGGACTATTGCTGTAATCAATCCCATCAACGTTCAGTTCGAGTCAGAGCACTCTGCGTGAAGGTGGGAGTGTGTGGCAGCTTGTTGACAGTTACCCTTTTTCACCTGCTGTCGGCATGGAGCTCTCTCTGATTGAGGAACAGCGCGTCAACATCAAGTTTCTTGCAAAGCTAGGCAAGAATGGCCGTGAGATTTTTGAGTGTTTGAAACAGGTTTACGGAGACAATTCTCTGAAGGAACCAACCGTGAACAAGTGGTTAAAAAGGTTCCGGGATGGCCGAGAAGAAGTGAACCATGACCCTCGCCCAGGACGCCCGTCGACATCGAGTTCCGATGCAAATGTTGAACGAATTCGGGCTTATGTTCTTAAAGACCGTAGATTGACAGTCAGAATTATTGCTGACGAGCTGTCAATCCCCAAAAAAATCGTTCACGAAATCCTGACACAAAAACTTGAAATGAAGAAATTGTGTGTGAAAATCGTACCGAAGCTCTTGACGCCATAACGGAAAGCAAAGAGGCCTGAGTGCTGTGAGGATTGGTTGGAAGCAGAGAAACGAGGGGACTTTCTCAACCGAGTCATGACTGGAGACGAGTCCTGGTTTTACGAATTCGATGTGGAGCTCAAATCTCAAAGCAAGGAATGGAAACTAGCAGGTGAACCGAGATCAAAAAAGTCGAAAAAATCCAGGTCCAATGTGAAGATAATGTTGATTGTTTTCTTTGATTCTAGGGGCATTGTTCACAAGGAATTTGTCCCTCCCGGCCAGAGAGTGAACGGAGATTTTTACGTTGAAGTTCTGACACGTCTCAGAGCTCGTGTGGCCTGAGTTAGACCGGAGTTGGCAAAAGGGGGCAGGTGGATCCTTCATCACGACAATGCGCCCGCTCACACGTCGCTCGTTGTGTGCGAGTTTTTGGCCCGAAGCTCAATCACCGTGACAGACCACCCACCTTATTCACCCGATTTAGCCCCGTGTGACTTCTTCATGTTCCCGAAATGCAAAATGGTGCTTCGGGGACGGCACTTGGGAGATGTGGAAGCCATCAAGGCGGAAACGACTCGGCTACTGAACAACATAACAACTGAAGAGTTTCAGCAATGTTATCAACAGTGGAAACGGCGTTGGCAGAAGTGTATCGCGTCTCAGGGCGAGTAATTTGAAGGAGACCATATTGTAATACCTGAATAATTGTAAAATAAAGTTATTATTCAACTTTTATACGTATTTTACGGACAAACCTCGTATATTGCGTGCGCCCCAAGTTTTCTACATAAATCTTGCAGATATTTTCATAATCATTAAAAATGTGCAAGCACAAATATTGAGGGCTAACTGTTTGGGGTTAGGAATCTGTTTAGTGGCAGGAGAAATTATTTTGTACTATTCAGTCCGATGTAAAAACGTGTTATACAAAAAACTTATTTTTATTTTACTAATTATTACATGATAGACACACTCGAGCGCCAGGTGTTTCCGCGTGAAGAGTCCACCAGTGGCCGTAGACCTCCACCTCAAACAGATAAGGCAGCGTGTCGTAGATTACGCTCCTTCGCCACACTGGCGGAAGGCTTCTCAACATACCAAACGATACTTGGTGTGTCTTGTTTGTCACAGATAAATAACCTCCTTAGGCCCATCGTCTATATACGAAGTGACCGCTGTCTGCAGTTAAAAGCTAGAACCTGCTGGATATGGAGCCCCTACGTTTTCACAGATACCTTTTGCCACGCCTTCTGCTGCCCGTATCGGAGTTGCTTGAAATGAAATTTTACAACCAACACCCATAGCAGCAGTTCTGAACAGCAGCGAAACTTGGAAAGAAAAATCCAAGGACGAAAGCTGAATTTAGATGACTGCAGTTAGAACATGCTCGGAAGTCATCTACGTATGAAATGCCAAGCCAAGAAGAAGTGATAGTATACTTGTAGAGTTGACGAATCAAACACCACAGACTAGAATAGTGTATGTCACTTTTTACATACTAGGACACATCAAAACTATGGAGTTCTTTTTCAAACACCCTGTATCTGCCGTAATTCACAAAACTGGCAACAATAGCATCTTCGTACTTTATGAATGGTGAGGAGGGGGGGGGGGGGGGGTGGCGGAGACTTATGGGTGTTGATGACGACAGGCCACAAGCGGCTTGAGAAATCCTACAAACAGTGCAACCTATGAATCTACTGTGCCTAACGTGTGATTGTAATGACGTGACCATGAATTTCGCAGTAACGTCCACAACACAAGTACAGAGTGACAATTATTGAGCTATGTAAAAAAATGTAAATTAGTTACAAACTACGGCGTGCACACACTTTATTCAACATGTGAACGTCACTACGGATATTCGGATTTAGGTTATGACGTGCTCGATATGGCTGCCATCATTGGCGATGATGTGGCACAGACGAAGAGCGAAATTCTACGAGTACATGAACCTCTGAAGCTTCTGACCGTCGATGCTGTCGATGACCTCCTAAATAACTGTTTTCAGGTCAGCGATGGTTTTGGGGATATTGCTGTACACTTCGTCTTTAATATAGCCCCAAAAACGGGAGCCGCATGTGTTCAGATCCGGAGAATATGGCGGCCAATCGAGGCCCAGGCCAGTGCCCTCTCGGTACCACTGAGTCAGAATGCGGTCCCCAAAGTGCTCCTTCAGGACATCAAACAGTCTTCTGCTTCGATGGAGTCGAGCTCCGTCTTGCATGAACCACATCGTGTCGAAATCAGGATCACCTTGGATAAAGGCATGAAATCATCTTTCTAAACTTTCACGTACGGTTCGGTAGTCACCGTGCCATCAAGGAATATTGCTCCGATTATTCCGTGACTGGACACTGTACAGCCGGCCGGTCTGGCCGAGCGGTTCTAGACGCTTCAGTCTGGAACTGCGCGACCGCTACAGTCGCAGGTTCGAATCCTGCCTCGGGTATGAAAGTGTGTGATGCCTTTAGGTTAGTTAGGTTTCAGCAGTTCTAAGTTCTAGGGGACTGATGACATCAGATGGTAAGTCCCATAGTGCTTAGAGCCATTTTTTGACACTGTACATTAGACAATCACTCGTTGAAGGTGAAGAGACTTCTCGATCAGAAAATGCGGAATCTCAGTCCCCCAAATGCACCAGTTTTGATTGTTGACGAACCCATCCAAATGAAAGTGGGCCTCGTTGCTAAAGCAAACTATACATGTGCATGCTAATTCCCTTCATTCCACGCGGCCAACCGTGCAGTTTTAACGCCATAACTCAAACCGTTCAGAAGTTATGACGATTTTATTTCATATAGTTCAAAATTGTCATCCTGTATCTAAAATGCACGCAAATTCAATCAAGCACCTTAATTAACCAACGAAGCATCCAGAAACCTCGCCAAGCACTAAGGCTCACGAAATTACATTGCAATGCATTGTAAAACTATTTGCCACCCCCTGAACCTTGCTTCTACTGTCTGAACAATGGAAGCACAATTCACGTACAGCCCTAACAGTTGCATTCTGCTGGTGCCTCTCTCCTTGTTTCCAGAGTTCATGGAAGCACTCCTGCAAAACCATGCTGCACTATTTTACGTGATCTATTTTCATCACATACTGTGGTGCTGAAGAACTTAGAGTACAGTGCGTGAGAAAAAAAAAAGCGAAGCACGCAGATGGCGAGTAGGAAACTAGATGAAACTTTTAAGAGCTTTGTGCGTATTTTATGTTAATTCGGTGATTTCTAATTCGTCTCAAATTTATAAAGAACTTGTCAGTAAGAAGAGGCCACTTATCAGTAGGACGTTGCACCCCTCGAGGCATGTATGTATGCACCGATATGGTTGGCAAGGGTGTCATAAAGCAGTTGTACTATCTGCTGAGGCGACCTGGCCCACAGCTGTTACAACTGGTGCTCGATATCCTGGATACTGGAACTGGAAAGAGGTGACGTCCGGGCAGGTCCCACACATGTTATCAGAATCAGACACCGGGATCTTGCCCTCCACCGGAGAACACCTGCATCATGCAGACTTTCCATAGAGACATGGGTCATATGTGGATGAGCATTCTCCTATTGGAAAATTGCACCACGATACTGTCCCATCAGAGGTAACACATGAGGTCACAGGATCACAGTTGACGTGGTTTGCTCCGGTATTTGAATAAAGTGCCAACATTTGTAAAATGAAGTTGTCAAATAAATTTAATTTCTTGGTTATTGACCAATGGAACAAAAGCCATTGTGAAGGTGGCAGAATAAATGAAGGTCGGTTTCACACCTTACAAAGAACTTTATACATTGCAACAGGAAGTTGAATATGACACCTAACTTAATTCGGTGGTAATGAGCAAATTTGCCTATCAGTATGTAATGCAAAAAGGAGTGACACTCAATCGACGGTACTAACACACCGATCCCATATAATGCATGTGTAGGGCCGGCCGGTGTGGCCGTGCGGTTCTAGGCGTGTCAGTCTGGACCCGCGTGACCGCTACGGTCGCAGGTTCGAATCCTGCCTCGGGCATGGATGTGTGTGATGTCCTTAGGTTAGTTAGGTTTAAGTAGTTCTAAGTTCTAGGGGACTGATGACCACAGATGTTGAGTCCCATAGTGCTCAGAGCCATTTGAATTTGAATTTTTGAATGCATGTGTATGAGCAAAAGGTGGGGCAAGCAGTGAGAGGAAACGTTTTGGTTTGGAAGCAAGGGTAGGGAGAGGCGAATGCCGTGCCACATGGGGCATCACAGAAACCACTGAAGGGTCATCCCAGGCGAGAGACAACTACCGACTGACCAGGTGACTCAGACGGGAGAGAGAGTAACGGGCCAGGCCACCAGGAGGAGGACATAAAAAGCTTTAGAAAACTGCGTTTCAGAATTCCAAACAAAACCAGTGAAGCATTTGATCATGTGAACTGGTGCACACATGATAGACACATGTAACTTTTTTGGCGTCTGGGCACAAAACCTCCTATTGGTGGAAACGCACTGGAAAGGAGTAAAGTGCCGAGGCTTTGACACATTTTATCGGTAGGACCCTTGTGATTGGTAGAAAGAGTTTCCACAAAATAAGAGGAACACTCCTATTGGTCGAAAAAAGCTGTGATGTGGGGAATAAAAGAACCCAGGTGGGGAGAAAATTCGGCTATGTGAAAGACAAGATGAAAATTTTCAAAAGGGACTCTTCTCTGAACTGGAGTCTAGTGCAGAACGGGGCGCATAATGCTCTGTATGACGCAGAGGAGAAATTTGTGCGAACACTGCATTCACGGCAGCTGACATCCAGCTAGAAATCAGCTGTAGCGTCATTGAGCTCCAACTGAGGAGAAACGAACCAGCCAGTTAGTTAATTGTTCTTGCGAGAACTGAGAGGGCATATATCCTCCTTTCAAGACACTAAAACATAAGATGAACATCAACAAAAGCAAAACGAAGATAATGGAATGTAGTCGAATTAAATTGGGTGATGCTGAGGGAATTAGATTTGGAAAAAAATGCTTAACGTGGTAAATGAGTTTTGCTATTTGGGGAGCAAAATAACTGATGATGGTCGAAGTAGAGAGGATATAAAATGTAGACTGGCAATGGCAAGGAAAGCGTTTCTGAAGAAGAGAAATTTGTTAACATCGAGTATAGATTTAAGCGTCAGGAAGTCGTTTCTGAAAGTATTTGTATGGGGTGTAGCCATGTATGGAAGTGAAACATGGATGATAAATAGTTTGGACAAGAAGAGAATAGAAGCTTTTGAAATATGGTGCTACAGAAGAATGCTGAAGATTAGATGGGTAGATCACATAACTAATTAGGAGATATTGAATAGCATTGGGGAGAAGAGAACTTTGTGTCACAACTCGGCTAGAAGAAGGGATCGCTTGGTAGGACGTATTCTGAAGCAACAGGGGATCACCAATTGAGTATTGGAGGGCAGTGTGGAGGGTAAGAATCGTAGAGCAAGACCAAGAGATATATACACTAAACAGATTCAGAAGGATGTAGGTTGCAGTAGGTACCGGGAGATGAAGCAGCTTGCACAGGATAGAGTAGCATGGAGAGTTGCATCAAACCAGTCTCTGGACTGAAGACCACAACAACAACAACAACACTTCATAATATTTATTATATTAAACTCACAGTTATAAATGATATGTCAAATGAAAGAGCAACTCTAACAGTTTTACCAAGAACCCTACAAATGTTCAATGTGAGCATCATTTGTCACACAGCACACATCAAGTCTATAGCCGAGTTCTTCCCAAATGTTGATAAGTGTGTCTTCAGTGATTGTAGCAACAGCCGCTTCAATCCAGTTTCTTAATTCAGGGAGGGCTGCTGGTAGTGGAGGCACATACACACGATCCCTGATGAATCCCCAAAGGAAAAAAATCACATGGCGTTAGATCAGCTGAACATGGAGGCCATTCCAAGCAAGCCCTGTCACTGAGCACTTGTGGCCTATCCAGTGCTTGGGTAAAGTGAAGTTCAACCAATCACATACTTCGCTATGCCAGTGCAGTGGCGCACAATCTTGCTGAAAAATGAAGTTATCTGGCTCACCTTCGACCAACTGAGGGAAGAGCCATTACTCTAGTGTAAGAAGTGCCAGTTACAGTAGGTTCACCAAAAAAGAAAGGCCCATAAACTTTCCACCAGGATACGGCACAAAAACCAGTCACTTTAGGGGATTCTCGTTGCATTTGTACCGCCTCGTGAGGATTTTCTGAGGCCAATATCCACACGTGAGTGTTAACATGTCCACCAAGGTGAAAGGTCGATTCATCACTGAAGACAACATGATCCAGAAAATCTTCATCGTCATGAAATAACATTTCGTTTGCGAAATTGACACGTAATCCATGGTCTGCCAGCTTTAGAGCCTGTAATAACTGTAAATGGTAAGGATATAGTTGTACACATTTTTGTAAAACTTTCCAAACTGTCGACACGGGAACTTGTAATTCATGACTAGCCTTCCAGACTTATTTCTTTGGGCTACGAGTGAACGACTCTCTCACTCGCTCAACAGTCTCTTCACAAACTCTTAATCGTCCTGTGCTCTTCCCTTTACAAAGGCAGCCGGTATCTTCAAATTGATGATACCATCTGTGAATGTTACTATCACTTCGAGGATCACAACTGAAGTTCAGCTGGAACGCACTATGCACAGTAACCACAGATTCGGTCTTTGCAAACTGCAAAACACAGAACACTTTCTGTTCACTAGTCGCCATCTTCGCTACTACCGCTGTCTAGCGGATTGCGGCGGAAACATTGTGCGCTGCGCTTGCGCACTTGTGCCAAACACAACTGCTTGAGTTGCTCTTTCATTTGACAGCCGGCCGCGGTGATCTCGCGGTTAAGGCGCTCAGTCCGGAACCGCGCGACTGCTACGGTCGCAGGTTCGAATCCTGCCTCGGGCATGGATGTGTGTGATATCCTTAGGTTAGTTAGGTTTAAGTAGTTCTAAGTTCTAAGGGACTGATGATCACAGAAGTTAAGTCCCATAGTGCTCAGAGCCATTTGAACCATTTTTTCTTTCATTTGACATATCATTTGTAACTGTAAGTTTAATGTAATAAATATTATAAAGCGTTAAAACCCCAATATATAAACACTATATATATATATATATATATATATGTGTGTGTGTGTGTGTGTGTGTGTGTGTGTGTGTGTTTGTGTGTGTGCGTGTGTGTGTGTGTGTGTGCATGTGTGTGTAGCGTATATACACTCCTGGAAATGGAAAAAAGAACACATTGACACCGGTGTGTCAGACCCACCATACTTGCTCCGGACACTGCGAGAGGGCTGTACAAGCAATGAACACACGCACGGCACAGCGGACACACCAGGAACCGCGGTGTTGGCCGTCGAATGGCGCTAGCTGCGCAGCATTTGTGCACCGCCGCCGTCAGTGTCAGCCAGTTTGCCGTGGCATACGGAGCTCCATCGCAGTCTTTAACACTGGTAGCATGCCGCGACAGCGTGGACGTGAACCGTATGTGCAGTTGACGGACTTTGAGCGAGGGCGTATAGTGGGCATGCGGGAGGCCGGGTGGACGTACCGCCGAATTGCTCAACACGTGGGGCGTGAGGTCTCCACAGTACATCGATGTTGTCGCCAGTGGTCGGCGGAAGGTGCACGTGCCCGTCGACCTGGGACCGGACCGCAGCGACGCACGGATGCTCGCCAAGACCGTAGGATCCTACGCAGTGCCGTAGGGGACCGCACCGCCACTTCCCAGCAAATTAGGGACACTGTTGCTCCTGGGGTATCGGCGAGGACCATTCGCAACCGTCTCCATGAAGCTGGGCTACGGTCCCGCACACCGTTAGGCCGTCTTCCGCTCACGCCCCAACATCGTGCAGCCCGCCTCCAGTGGTGCCGCGACAGGCGTGAATGGAGGGACGAATGGAGACGTGTCGTCTTCAGCGATGAGAGTCGCTTCTGCCTTGGTGCCAATGATGGTCGTATGCGTGTTTGGCGCCGTGCAGGTGAGCGCCACAATCAGGACTGCATACGACCGAGGCACACAGGGCCAACACCCGGCATCATGGTGTGGGGAGCGATCTCCTACACTGGCCGTACACCACTGGTGATCGTCGAGGGGACACTGAATAGTGCACGGTACATCCAAACCGTCATCGAACCCATCGTTCTACCATTCCTAGACCGGCAAGGGAACTTGCTGTTCCAACAGGACAATGCACGTCCGCATGTATCCCGTGCCACCCAACGTGCTCTAGAAGGTGTAAGTCAACTACCCTGGCCAGCAAGATCTCCGGATCTGTCCCCCATTGAGCATGTTTGGGACTGGATGAAGCGTCGTCTCAAGCGGTCTGCACGTCCAGCACGAACGCTGGTCCAACTGAGGCGCCAGGTGGAAATGGCATGGCAAGCCGTTCCACAGGACTACATCCAGCATCTCTACGATCGTCTCCATGGGAGAATAGCAGCCTGCATTGCTGTGAAAGGTGGATATACACTGTACTAGTGCCGACATTGTGCATGCTCTGTTGCCTGTGTCTATGTGCCTGTGGTTCTGTCAGTGTGATCATGTGATGTATCTGACCCCAGGAATGTGTCAATAAAGTTTCCCCTTCCTGGGACAATGAATTCACGGTGTTCTTATTTCAATTTCCAGGAGTGTATATTGTGTAGCGTAATTGTAACGTGTTGTATGAAATTGTCTTTTAAAAAGATAACGGTTAATTACTTTTATCACAGATCTTACAAGTTTTTAAAGTGTTAACAAAGAGTTACTACACCCAACACTTCGATGTGCTAAATAAACTACTATAATTATTTCCTTCTGCTGAAATTGTTATCGTGCAGGTACGTTATTGCGCACCAAAGCAAAAACAACATATGAACATGAGCCACTTTCGTCTTAGGGGTTGAAACGTCAGGATTCGTATGTATATGTATTTCTCAGTAGCAACCTGGTTTGTTAATTTTAATTTTATGAAGCACATTTAGTTATAGCTTTCTCTATAACGGCACCTACATGTAAAATAACGTACTCGGTATTTGTGGCCCAGTAGGCAAAATTTGCATCAGAAAATGAAAATAATGACGTAGATACTTTAATATTTTCATAAACGCATAATCTAAATTAGTTATCGCAATAATATCTATGCTAGAAAAGCCGTATTTACCAAAAATAGTTGTTCGACCGTAATGGCGGGCAACAGCAGGGTAAGATTATAACTAATAAAACTTTTAATAGCTGCAGTAAAGGACACAGTCCTCCTATAAAGAAAAGATGGCTTCGATAGTAACAAATAACACTTAGTATTCTGAAACCGATTTAGATAAATTAACTATTATTACACTTATTACAGACCTCTCAACATGGAACGTAGGAAGAGAGCGTCTCGTTTGGTCAACAGTACTACTCGAGAAAGGTACAATCTCTTCTCTTTATCAAATGAAAATAAACAGAGTATATATTGTCTTCTTCAGTCATCCTCTACACAGATAACAAATCGCGCTTATTGTCTTTGTCCTTTTCAATCGATGCCCTTCACATAAGAAAATACCAATGTTTTTGACATATAACATTAAAATATTAAGTCCTTTTTTCCTCAAGTATATCCATCAGGAGAAATACACTAGGAGACGACGGCACACCATTCAGAAGGGAAGCACTTGGTGCTACGCATGACGTGGGTCTCTCCGGTCTCCTCCATCAGCATACTTCTTGAAAGCGATGCCCAGAGGCGGCAGAAGAACTGGCTTATAACAGGCGGTCGCTCCACTACGACAGTTGTTTATGGCACCAAAACAAAATTACTCTTGTCACTTTATAAGCTACCCACCGCCATTAGTACAATGACAGATGGCACAGAATCGTGAAGACATTCCCTCTCCTTCTTCCTTCCCTAATTACTACCAAATAGCTGAGAATTATATCTTTGAATTCATTTTTTGGCTGAAATGCGACTGCATTTTATTTCCAGTAAACGCTGCTTCCAGTTCTGTGTTCGTGACTTCATCCTCGGGATCTTTGGTCTTTTTTCCCTTCTTTATTGTATAACAAGAAGCTCATGACACCTTCTGCAACGAGAACACGTAGTGGACGGATAAATATACTGGTACAAATTAATAGGCGAGCAAACGTAAATGGTTTCTCTGTAGACACTTCAGTCAGTACGCTTTTGGTACCTTAAAGTTGTTGGTCAGATATTTGAGCATAGAAGAGTCAACACCGCCAAGATACAGGTCTCCTTTTTTTCCAACAGAACTACGCTTGTCTTGATAAGACAAATTAATTGATATAATTATTTCACAGTAGACTCTGGTAAGTGATACTTACGTTCAGCGAATTCAAAGAATGAACTTAAGTGAAAATTACACATGATTGTGAAAGTAGCACAAGAACATACACTCCTGGAAATGGAAAAAAGAACACATTGACACCGGTGTGTCAGACCCACCATACTTGCTCCGGACACTGCGAGAGGGCTGTACAAGCAATGATCACACGCACGGCACAGCGGACACACCAGGAACCGCGGTGTTGGCCGTCGAATGGCGCTAGCTGCGCAGCATTTGTGCACCGCCGCCGTCAGTGTCAGCCAGTTTGCCGTGGCATACGGAGCTCCATCGCAGTCTTTAACACTGGTAGCATGCCGCGACAGCGTGGACGTGAACCGTATGTGCAGTTGACGGACTTTGAGCGAGGGCGTATAGTGGGCATGCGGGAGGCCGGGTGGACGTACCGCCGAATTGCTCAACACGTGGGGCGTGAGGTCTCCACAGTACATCGATGTTGTCGCCAGTGGTCGGCGGAAGGTGCACGTGCCCGTCGACCTGGGACCGGACCGCAGCGACGCACGGATGCTCGCCAAGACCGTAGGATCCTACGCAGTGCCGTAGGGGACCGCACCGCCACTTCTCAGCAAATTAGGGACACTGTTGCTCCTGGGGTATCGGCGAGGACCATTCGCAACCGTCTCCATGAAGCTGGGCTACGGTCCCGCACACCGTTAGGCCGTCTTCCGCTCACGCCCCAACATCGTGCAGCCCGCCTCCAGTGGTGTCGCGACAGGCGTGAATGGAGGGACGAATGGAGACGTGTCGTCTTCAGCGATGAGAGTCGCTTCTGCCTTGGTGCCAATGATGGTCGTATGCGTGTTTGGCGCCGTGCAGGTGAGCGCCACAATCAGGACTGCATACGACCGAGGCACACAGGGCCAACACCCGGCATCATGGTGTGGGGAGCGATCTCCTACACTGGCCGTACACCACTGGTGATCGTCGAGGGGACACTGAATTGTGCACGGTACATCCAAACCGTCATCGAACCCATCGTTCTACCATTCCTAGACCGGCAAGGGAACTTGCTGTTCCAACAGGACAATGCACGTCCGCATGTATCCCGTGCCACCCAACGTGCTCTAGAAGGTGTAAGTCAACTACCCTGGCCAGCAAGATCTCCGGATCTGTCCCCCATTGAGCATGTTTGGGACTGGATGAAGCGTCGTCTCACGCGGTCTGCACGTCCAGCACGAACGCTGGTCCAACTGAGGCGCCAGGTGGAAATGCTATGGCAAGCCGTTCCACAGGACTACATCCAGCATCTCTACGATCGTCTCCATGGGAGAATAGCAGCCTGCATTGCTGCGAAAGGTGGATATACACTGTACTAGTGCCGACATTGTGCATGCTCTGTTGCCTGTGTCTATGTGCCTGTGGTACTGTCAGTGTGATCATGTGATGTATCTGACCCCAGGAATGTGTCAATAAAGTTTCCCCTTCCTGGGACAATGAATTCACGGTGTTGTTATTTCAATTTCCAGCAGTGTATTTTAAATGATTCTATCATATTCATTAAAGCAATGGTACGCATAGGTGGAGTGTCAGTATGGGCCTAGGCGGTTATTACCAAAAAAACAAGGCAACAGGCCAGCAAGCTGCTATATATGAGTTGCAATTCCGCCTGTATATCGTATTATGTTTTCACTTCAAACCATTAATAATTCAGTTTTTGTATGATGCAATCGATACGAACTTTCGGAATGTCAGGCAGTGCTAAAATTGTTCAGATGAACAAATGTCAACATTATTTTTTGCGAAAGTGGATGTTCTACATCTGCATTTACATGGCTACCCTGCAGTTTACGTTCAAGTGCCTGGCAGAGGGTTCACCGAACCTCTTTCACACTATCTCTCCACCGTTCCAGTCTCTAACATCGCGTCGGAAGAACAAACACTTAAATCTTTCCGTGTGGGCTCCGATTTCTCTCCTTTTATTGCAGTGACCATTTCCCCGTTTGGAGGTGGACCCAAATAAAATATTTTCGCATTCAGAGGAGGAAGGTGGTGATTGAAATTTCGGGAAAAGGTCTCGCCGCAACAAAAAACGCATTTGTTTTAATAACTGCCACCCCTACTCGCATATCATATCCATGACACTCTCTCCCCTATTTCGCGACAGTTCAAAACGAGATACTCTTCTTTTAACTTTTTCGATGTCGTCCGTCAATCCCATCTGGTGAGTATCCCATACCGCGCACCACTACTCTAGCTGAGTATTGTAGGCAGTCAGTTTAGTAGACCTGTTACACCTTGTAATCGTTCTGCCAATAAAGTGCAATTCGCCTTCCATACGACAATTTGCGTGTGATCTTTCCAATTTCAGTTCGCCCTAAATGTAATCCCTAGGTATTTAGTTGAACTGACAGCCTTAAAATTAGTCTGATTTGTAGTGTAACCGAAATTCAACGAATACCTTGGAGTATGCAGGTGGACAACCTCACACTTTTCATTATGCAGAGTAAACTGTCACTTTTTGCACCATACAGATATTCTACCTAAATCATTTAGTAATTGATGTTGATGTTCTGATTACTTTAATAGGCTCTAAACATCAGCATAAAGTGCAAAATAGCTAAGTGAACTGCTCAGGTTGTCTCTTAAATCGTTTCTCTAGATTAGGAACAGCAGAGTAGGGCCTGTAACATTTCCTTGGGGAATGCCAGATAACCCATTTGTTTTACTCGATGACTTTCCGCCAGTTACTACGAACTGTGACCTTTCTCACAAGAAATCAACTATCCAGACACACAACAGAGACGATGCTCCATATGCACGCAGTTTGATCAGAAACCTCTTGTCACGAATGTTGCCAAAAACTCACTTGAAATACAGTAGTATGGAATCAGTTTGAGAGCCCGTGACGACAGCACTCACTACTTCGTGTGAATAAAGAACTAGTTGTGTTTGACAAGCACAATACTTTGTGAATCCGTGCTGACTGTGCGTCAATAGGTCCTTTTCTCTCACGTAATTCATGATGTTCGAACACGGTACATATTCGAAAATTCTACTGATAATCGACGTCAGTGATATCGACCTATAGTTCAGTGGATTAACGCTATTTCCTTTTTTTTAGTATTTGTGTATCCTGTACTACTTTCCAGTCTTTAGGTGCAGATCTTTGTCAAGTGAGCTATTGTATGTAGTTGTCTAAGTATGGAGCTGTTCTATCGACATAGTCGGAAAGCTGAATTGTTGAAAACTAACGAAAAAGACTAGAAGAGGAGAAGCCGTAGAAATCTGTTAGAATCGTGGCGTCCGATATGTTACTGGATAGGAAGTGAATCGAAGTTATCGGAAGGAAACTAAATGCACAACCAGGAATCGTTTAATCGTAGATTTTGTTGTTCTCAAAGACACCAGATTTTATTTCCTCCTCTGAGCTAAGTCTCTGTTGGTTGTTCTCTTGTTTTCATGCTCTTTCTGGGGCCTCGTTTGAGCTGTGCTCATATCTTTCTCTCTCTCTCTCTCTCTCTCTCTCTCTCTTTGTGTGTGTGTGTGTGTGTGTGTATGTGTGTGTGTGTGTGTGTGTGTGTGTGTGTGTGTGTCGAAGTATAGAAATATTTTAGCGCATCAAAATTGCATTTACAGATAGCGTGATTAACTAACACGCCAACTAAGCTCACAATAACATTACTTCATAGCAGCAATCTACAGAATAATGGGAAGATGATCTTACAGTACCCGGCAATCTAGCGAATAAGGTGAAAAATCACGATCGACTTAAAATGTTTATATGCCTAAGTTTTGTCACAACAGTTATGAGTTAAAATAAGTTCGAATTTCACAGATTGCAATAAAAGTACCTACCTTTGTTGGCAGAAAGGAGCAGCAACATGTTTTGACATTAAAAAATTTTGAAGAAGAAAGAGATAGTCAAATGTTTTTTGAAATTATTGGTCTAAGAATAAGAAATAACATAGAGTAGATAAACATGGCCGTGCGGTTCTAGGCGCTACAGTCTGGAGCCAAGCGACCGCAACGGTCGCAGGTTCGAATCCTGCCTCGGGCATGGATGTGTGTGATGTCCTTAGATTAGTTAGGTTTAATTAGTTCTAAGTTATAGGCTACTGATGACCTCAGAAGTTAAGTCGCATAGTGCTCAGAGCCATTTGAACCATTTTTTTTAGATAAACATTTGATGGCGCTAGAAACTGTGTAGAAATGAGATGTGTCACATGTTTCTCTAATCTTTTTTGTTTCCTGCGTTTAGAAAAATAAACTGACAAATATTTGTCCCTTCTTGTTTCAATTTTTTCTAGTTTCACTTTTTGTTGAGGAAGCTTTGAGAATAATTACTTAAATATCGATCGGTAATCTGTTGTTATTAAGAGTATGTAGAACAAGAGAAAGCACAGGATTTTCAATTTATGCTGTAATTGGATATACATTTTATTTTTTGAACATGAAAGAAAGAATTCCACACTTCCTATACCAGCCTAACTTTTTAAAATACCTAGGCCCTGAAGAAACGCACTTTCTTACTCTTCACTCACATTTCCTTAATGCAAACTCGGCCTCCCAATGGTGAATGTGATACCCGTTTGTCCATTTCCTACTCTTTGGTTATGAAAATTGGGAAAAAAATTCATTGTGCTGTTTCTAGGGAGTCTTGATGACGCAGCCCGTGACGCGACAACGCCCACACTTTGTTCGTCTATTATTTGAGAATGAGAGCACTCAGCGATTTTAGCCACGCGGTCTAGGCGCCTTGCCACGGCTCGCATGGCTGCCCCCGTCGGAGGTTCGAGTCCTACCTCGGGAATAGGTGTGTGTGTGTGTGTGTTGTGCTTAGCGTAAGTTAGTTTAAGGTAGATTAAGTAGTGTGTATGCCTAGGGACCGATGACCTCAGCAGTTTGGTCCCATAGAACATACCACAATTTTTTTAACCACTTAGCGATTTGGAACAAACTTTACAAATAATTTCAAACCCTTACGAAATTTTTTGTCGCTCGCAACCCCTAAAAAATGATGAAAGGAAATATACTCATCGCTTGTTACTTTTCCGCTCTTCATGAAGTGAACTTACTGCATGAAGCATGACGTCACAATTTATCACTTCTTACCCCCAACTGTATTCGCGACAGATTTTACAGACTACATTCACGTATACGATCGAAGGCAAGCGGAACATTATATCATTGTAGGACATATAGTTCAGGAGATATGACGTCATGAACATTAAGTACAATTCTAGAGCCGGCCGGTGTGGCCGTGCGGTTAAAGGCGCTTCAGTCTGGAACCGCGTGACCACTACGGTCGCAGGTTCGAATCCTGCCTCGGGCATGGATTTCTCTGATGTCCTTAGGTTAGTTAGGTTTAAGTAGTTCTAAGTTCTAGGGGACTGATGACCTTAGAAGTTAAGTCTGGAACCGCGTGACCACTACGGTCGCAGGTTCGAATCCTGCCTCGGGCATGGATGTGTGTGGTGTCCTTAGGTTAGTTAGGTTTAATTAGTTCTAAGTTCTAGGCGACTGATGACCTCAGAAGTTAAGTCGCATAGTGTTCAGAGCCATTTGAACCATTTTTACAATTCTAGACGCTGGATGGTGCGGGCGTGGAGGTACGGTTATATATAAATAGATACGTGGGCCACGCAGGGTTTCTCAGCTAGTGGGAAAATAAAACAGATCCACTATGCAATTCGCTCTGATCTCCAACTTGACGTAATTGCTCTGCAATGCGACAGGCAATATAAAGTCAGTCTAGAGTTCGCCTAGGATCGATTTCCTCATTTACACAGGTATCCACACGGCTCCCCAGCCTGTCTCCCGGGACGACGGAGTTTGTACAGTACTCGCTACTAGCAAGCCGCTGCTCGTCATCTGCCAGCGAAGCACGTTTACTGTGCTGGCCAGGGCAACAGTCGAACATTTTCTGTATCCAGAAAGGCCCGTAGACGACCTGCAACATGCGGTCGTGCATTATCCTGCTGAAATGTAGGGTTTCGCAGGGATCGAATGAAGGGTAGAGCCACGGGTCGTAACACAACTGAAATGTAAAGTCCACTGTTCAAAGTGCCGTCAATGCGAACAAGAGGTGACCGAGACATGTAACCAATGGCACCCCATACCATCACGCCGGGTGATACCAGTATGACGATGACGAATACACGCTTCCAATGTGCGTTCACCACGATGTCGCCAAACATGGATGCGACCATGATGATGCTGTAAACAGAACCTAGATTCATCCGAAAAAATGACATTTTGCCATTCGTGCACCCAGGTTCGTCGTTGAGTACACCTTGGCAGCCGCTCCTGTCTGTGATGCAGCGTCAAGGGTAACCGCAGCCATGGTCTCCGAGCTGATAGTCCATACTGTTGCAAACGTCGCCGAACTGTTCGTGCAGATGGTTGTTGTCTTGCAAACGCCCTCATCTGTTGACTCAGGGATCGAGACGTGGCTGCACGATCTGTTTCAGCCATGCGGATAAGATGCCTGTCATCTCGACTGCTAGTGATACGAGGCCCTTGGAATCCAGCACGGCGTTCAGTATTACCCTCCTGAACCCACCGATTCCATATTCTGCTAACAGTCATTGGATCTCGACCAACGCGAGCAGCAATGTCGCGATACGATAAACCGCAATCGCGATAGGCTACAATCCGACGTTTATCAAAGTCGGAAACGTGATGGTACGCATTTCTCCTCCTTACACGAGGCATCACAACAACGTTTCACCAGGCAACGCCGATCAACTGCTGTTTGTGTATGAGAAATCTGTTGGAAACTTTCCTCATGTGAGCACGTTGTAGGTGTCGCCACCGGCGCCAACCTTGTGTGAATGCTCCGAAAAGCTAATCATTTGCATATCACAGCATCTTCTTCCTGTCGGTTAAATTTCGCGTCTGTATCACGTCATCTTCGTGGTGTAGCACTTTTAATGGTGAGTAGTGTAAATCTTCTTCTCCTGGATTGTAGCAGGATATCTCCGTACGACCGTTACGCGGTTTCGGCCTCGAAGGCGCTGCCAGACGGGCCTAAGGATAGGAGGAAGGTCTCCGCGGAGGGTGAGGAAGGTCGCCGTGGAGGGCAGTGCAGCGGGTGCTGCCGGCGACGGAATGCTAATGCCGCGCATCATGGCGGCATCGCGAGGGAGGGCGTGGCAGGTAGGCAGGCAGGGCCACGCGTGCAGACAGCCTGAGGTTGAGCTGGGCTGAGCCGTGGCCTGGAAGCGGCGCGCAGGCGCAGACGGCGGGGCGCCCAGCTACCAGCAGGTGTCTACAGGCGTCTGCGACCCCGCCCCACGCCACGGCTGGCCCCAGGCGAGGCTGTGTCTCATCCGACATTCCCAGCGGCGCGGGGCTACGAGCACAGACTGACCAACGTAAACAGGCGCCTCTGACAGGAATATTTACTTCATATGAATGCGTGCTGCCTCTCCTTTCGGACACGCCGAAAGGACAGTGAACGGATTCGTATAACTGATTCGCCTAGATGAGCAATGGATCCACCTTCTTCGGTGCGGATGCACAAACACATCTGACCTCTTGTGGGAACCTCCAACAAGGGAAACTCCCCATCGCAACCCCTCAGATTTAGTGGTAAAATGACTCAGTCAGTAGCCCGTCAAAAACTGAATACAGATCAAGCATGAAAACAGGAAGGTGTACGGAACTGTGGGAAAGAAAAGCAAATTAGCAACACTGAACGGTCGGTAGATAAGGAGTGCAATAAAGAGCAGCCGAGAACAGAGACGGCGTCCTGGTTGTCACCTCTAGACTGCAGGGTCTCACTTTACGTGACTGCACCTTTCATTGCAGGGCTTATGCGGACGACCTCCTCTTTCTCACCTTCTCCTGCACGGAAATCAATGACTCCATCCAATGGCTCCACCCAATATGGACGTCTTTGTGGCAGTATTCTTAATGTCCGTAAATCGACTATGATGCACATTGGACGCGGCCTCCCGGCTATGGTGCCGACCCCACTCCCAGTCAGTACCACCCCTCGTTACTTGGGTATCGAATTTACGATCTCCACACACCGCACAGTGGCCCTCGCTTACCGGCGGCTTTTGCAGTCGATTCGGCACCATGTCTGGGGTCAAATGCACCGTAACTTACACCAACTCCAATGTGTGTCCTATGTCACCACGTATGTCGCCCCCAAACTGGTACAGATCGCCCAGATCCTCCCAATGCCGTTATTCCTTGGCCGCCGCATCCAATCAGCCTTTCGATATTTCGTGTGAGCAGGGGCACTTTTCAAAGTCCGCTACAACACTCTAACACTGCCTCCTGCAAAAGGTGGCCCCGGATCCGTCAACGTGCGGGCACGATCTTCTGCACTCTTTGCCCATACTATGTTGCGGCACTGGCGGGGACCGGTCTCGTCCTTAACGCGCAGTCTCTTAGATATCCTCCGACCAGCTTCTCTCGATCCACCGATCAATGTGGCACCTATTTCTCCATTATTGTACCACGTCGCCAGTTGTTTCATAGAACTCAGCTACAATCGGGCCGATCTTCCAGTGGCCGGCCGGGGTGGTCGAGCGGTTCTAGGCGCTACAGTCTGGAACTGCGCGACCGCTACGGTCGCAGGTTCGAATCCTGCTTCGGGCATGGATGTGTGTGATGTCCTTAGGTTAGTTAGGTTTAAGTAGTTCTAAGTTCTAGGGGACTGATGACCTCAGAAGTTGAGTCCCATAGTGCTCAGAGCCATTTGAACCATTTTGAACAGATCTTCCAGTCACCCGTCCTCCCCGTACAAAAAATTATTATCGTTTGTTGATGCTGACCAACCCTTGCGACCCTATGGTGCTACAGCACCCTGACATTAACTGGCGCACGGTTTGGGGGTGTGTGCATGCACCCTTTTTACCGTCGTCTGTGTCTGCACTCTGGTATGTTTTAGTCTATGGAAAATTCCCGACTAATAGTCGAGTTTATTGCATAGGACTGGCCGCCTCCCCACTCTGCCCTGACTGTCACCTCGAAGACACCGACGAGCACCGTTTTACGTGCCCCCTCAAACGAAACGTATGGCTCTTTATCCAACGAATCGTGAGCTTTTACCTCCGTGCCCCGATTTCTTGTAGTTCCCTCAGACATTTCAGTACCCTCTTGCTAAGCACCATACACTCATCTGGTTTCGAGGACAGGCTTTAGAATAACAATTTCAGAGTGGTCCACATACAGTCCTTGACTTCTGGTACAAAGTTGTAGCCGCGCATAGCACCCTCACCCGCAAACCATCTTACCGACAAACTTTTGCCGCTTATCTCCGCAGCGTCTTCCTTGACCCCCCTCAAAGTTGGGGTGTGCCATTCCTACGCATCACATGATACAACACCCTTATCCACGTTCTCATACATCGACAAAAAAAGGGAAGAAGACAGAATGTGTTATATTTTGTTGTATTTAATGTTTTTTCTAATATTTTCGTTTAACTAACAATCATTTGCATATGTTTAAATGGTACCTTGAAGAACTGTTGCATTGTACTATTAGTTTGTTCAATAAAGATTATTGCACCCAAAAAAATTAAAAAAAGGAAGATGACAGAATATGATATATTTTGAGAGAAAAAAGGGGGGGAGGTTCGATCCGGGCTCGAGGTGTATTTGTTTTTGTTTGCTAAATGTAGTCTACGTGGTACGATATCTGGTTAAAAAAAAAAAAAAGACTGCAATATGGCGGCCGAACTCTCCCCAATGGGGTCTCGTGGCCAACAAAAAAAGAAAATCACGGTGTTGGACTGCCAGGCGGACGACCCGTGTTCAAACCTCCCTCGTGCTATATTTATTTATTTATTTAATCGATTATTCCCCTTCAAGAGAGCGATTGAACTTGAATTCACAATTTTATTATTAGATGTTTTCCCTCTTCCTCTTACAGAAGCTCTTCATCCTCTCAGAATGTTCTCTCTTCCGGTCGTCTGTCCACTTTTTACCTGGTTGTTGCGGTGTTCTTTGCTCGAACTTCACATTCACGATTTTACTCCGGCACTCGTTGCTGTCTTCTAGATTTTCTCTGTTGATCTGTTACATGTCCCTCTGGACCTCCTTTAGCCACTCCGTGCTGCATTTACTCTTTGTTATTGTTCTATGCCGGCAGCGGTGGTCTCGCGGTTCTAGGCGCTCAGTCCGGAGCCGCGCAACTGCTACGGTCGCAGGTTAGAATCCTGCCTCGGGCATGGATGTGTGTGATGTCCTTAGGTTAGTTAGGTTTAAGTAGTTCTAAGTTCTAGGGGACTGATGACCACAGATGTTAAGTCCCATAGTGCTCAGAGCCATTTGAACCATTTTTTTTACTGTTCTATCGTAACCACAAGCGCCGGAACGAAGATGCGGAACGTAAGACCAGAGAAGGCGGTGAGGATACGTCGGCCAATGGTGCGCGGAATTGGACCGCGCCGCGCCAAGAGCGACACCTGGAAGAAGGTGCTAGCCCCGAGGCTCAGATCGCCTCGGAGTACTGGCATTAGTGGAACGTATTTGCGGAGCGTTCTTCAAGAACTAGCTGTGATCCTTATCAATTACCTGTCTAGACTTTGTGAATAGCAAAAACTTTACTGTCGCCTCGCTAGCGACATTTGGTCTATAGAAATTGATCTACAGAAATTGCTCTACAGAAATAAAACTACTAATGTTATTTGTTTGAATTGTTGTATAGCATTCCGAGAACGCAGCATCCTTTACGCACCCTATAAGTGACGAGCGGTCAAGATGCCACAGTTATGATATCGAGTAGTTTCTTTGCTATTCTGATGTTGTCCATCCTGTAGATGTATGTGTAGAATTTTCGTCGGCGCTTCCTGATTTCTTCGGTTATTGTGTTGGTCTATTGAGAGAGTTTCTTCTGAGGTCTCTTCATCCAAATGCCGTTTTTGTTGATTGCTCCGTAAATCTTCCTAAGAATTTTTCGTTCCTTTTTTTTTCTATTTCCCTAATTTTGGAGTGACCGCCAATTACCATTGTTTCAGCTGCGTATGTTGCTTCTGGAACAAGCTTTGCAATGTCACAATTTTGCGTCTGTCGAAATGCATTTCTTGTTGTAGTAGGCCCATGTTAATTTTTATGCCTTTTGCAGCTTGCTGATCCTTTGTTCACTGGCGATTCTGTTTAGTCCTGATGAATGTACAGATTCGCCAAGATATTTAAGGTTGCTGACTTGTGTGATGTTACCGTGTTTCGCGGTTAGCAGAGGACGTATTTTCTGTCCGTCTTTCCATATACTGGGTTATTTCATTCCAATCCAGTTTTCTCTGCAATTTCATACAGTTCTCAACTGAGTGAATCGCTTGTGTCCTGTTGTTTGTGATAATCGCAATATCGTCCGCGAAGGCAAGGCATTTTCCTTTAGTGCGGTTTTCTTTTCTGATACCAATGTGGACACCTTTTACATGAGGCTCCCATTCTCTGATGATCTTTCCTAGAACAACATTGAAAAGAATCATGGATAGTCCGCCTCTCTGCCGTATTCCCGTTCTAAATTTAAAAGGTTCCGATATCTCACCCATGAATTTCACTTTGGAAGTTGTCCTTCTAAGTGTCTGTTCCATCATTTTCCGGGTTCTTCCGAATTCTTCCATGGTTTTAAAGAGGGTTTCGCGGGCTATTGAGTCATTAGCTTTCCTGTAAACGATGAATGTAATTACTGTATTCCTGCTTTTTCTCATTTGTAGTATCGTCTTTAGGCTCCAGATCTGTTCCTCACGTGATCACCCTTTTCTGAATCCGGCCTGGTATTCACCAAGTAGTGGATTCGCCGGTGGTTCTATTTGTTTAGAAGTGCTTTGGAGAGGATTTTGTTCGCAATTACTCTGTAGTTGTTGGTATATTTTTTTCCCCGCTGTTCGCTTTATTCAAATTTGTATCAGTATCGTGATGTAACGTCCGTTTGCAACAGATAGGCGTAAGGTATGCATCTAAATGACAGTTGATTCTGCAAAGCTACTCTATTAGCAGCCGAAAGGAAGTGGTATTCAAATGGCAACCGCAAACTTTTGATGACAAGGCGACAAGTCAAACGAATCCTCCACCGGAAAACACGTCAGGTGTGTCATACACTGCGTTAGTGGCAGTACGTGTGTCATATGACAGGAATCTCTTATCGACGCACCTAATTCGTACGCCACGTGAGTAACATATGCCTCCATGCACATATAGGTCTTCGTATGAATGTGAATGTCATCACTCTCAATGAAATGATGAGAACATAATAGTTTGTCACATCAGCTGAAACAAATGAACGCAATAGTTTCACAATCACACTGTTTGTCTATACTCTGTCAAAACACTTGTTTTTAACGCTTTTTAAGCTGCGTTTCGCTTTCGAAATTTTGACTCTTGAATTCCTTTGTTCTAACATTGTTCACACCCCTCTGTTTGTTATTTTCATTTCTGTGAGACGTCTATGTGGTATCTGGCCTCCTCTTAGTATTCACCACATTTAATTGCGACGGTAACTTATTCTTACCACATGGCTTATATTCTATAAGCAGTGTATAGTATGACTACTGCAAAGAGAGCAAACATTTCAATGACCCGACAGACGGTTCATAAAGTTGTAAGACAAAAAAATCAAATATGAGCGAGATTCGAACCCAGCTCGCCTGCATGGCAGCCCAGTATCGCGTGACCACTTACTCACGACGCTGTTATTGTCATAGGCTGCTCTATATGGCACTCCTTATCTATCGACATTTCACTGTTTCGATTTTGCTTTTTCTTCACAGTTCAGTACACTTTCTTCCTGTTTTCATGCGCCGGCCGGTGTGGCCGTGCGGTTCTAGGCGCTACAGTCTGGAACCGCGTGACCGCTACCGTCGCAGGTTCGAATCCTGCCTCGGGCATGGATTTCTCTGATGTCCTTAGGTTAGTTAGGTTTAAGTAGTTCTAAGTTCTAGGGGACTGATGACCTTAGAAGTTAAGTCCCATAGTGCTCAGAGCCATTTGAACCATTTTTTTTTAACCTAATCTGAAAATGGTTGACGTTGCTTCCTGCGCTTGGAACACGGTTAGTAGAACCCCGTTAGAAAGCGTTCTCAATGTTTTTCACAAGTTTTCAGGAAAAAAAATCGGATTCGAAGGTTTCTGAGAAATTTATTTACTAAAGTTCGAGCGTTCTTCGTTGAGCGGATCAGTAGCGTCGTAGATACGTGTTCTAGAAAGTGCACGGGACACTGATTCTAATCTAGCTTCCGTCTTCTTTGTTTCCGTTCAATTTGGTTGGATGGCTGATTTGGGGGAGGGGATCAAACAGCGAGGCCATCGATCCCATAGGGTTAGGGAACGATCGGGAAGGAGGTCGGCCGTGCCCTTTCAAAGGAACCATCCCGGCATTTGCCTGAAGCCGTTTAGGGAAATCACGAAAAACCTAAACCAGGATGGCTGGACGCGAGTTTGAACCGCCGTCCTCCCGAATACGAGTCCAGTGTGCTGATCACTGCGCCTCTTCAGTCGGTAATAAATTTGGGATACTTACATCTTTTAAGTATAAAATTCATCAAATATAGGCTAATTAAAACATATCTAATCATAATTTTCATGAAGAATGCGTCACTTTGTTTTTAATTAGGGGAAGGCGGGGCAAGATGGGGAAGCTAGCCTTAAACCATTACAAAAGGGTCAAAAATAAACATATTCAAGTAGGTTTGATTATCATTTGTTTACTTAACCATTGAATTACAATAGCATGCAAAGAAACCTGCAAACTTGTTACATTTAGTTAGAAATACCTCGATTTGAAACATAAATTACCAATTCCCCGTCTTGCCCCATATGCGGGGTAAGATGGGGAACTAGCATGGATTCATCTCTAAAGCTTAAATAAGGACTGGAATAACGATATCATGTGACTATAAGGTTTCGAAACATGGTACTGGGAATTGTAGAATCAGGTATTACGTTTTATTTAGGCCTCTTACTTTCACATAGTACACAAGTGTGGACAGCCTCGTCATCATCACTTTCTATCCTTGCACAAGTGTCGTGGGCCCAGCGTCCGCAGCTAATACACCGTATCCAGCCTCCTTCAGAGAAGTCATAGCAGTATAAACATTCTTCACTCTCTTCCTCGTTGTCATTCGACCTCAGTTTATTATCCCTTGAGCATGAAGGGGTGGTTAAGACGTCAGTAACGTTCGTCACTTTTTCGTTGTCATTATGTCCTTTTGGTGGTATCCCAGGTTTATTAAACGTCTTTGAGAAGATACGTGCAGCACGTTTGGGGACTCCTTTTCGTTTAATTTCTTCAGATAGTTCACTCCTATAAGGAGATTCGGTTAAAACAGTGAGTTTTCCATGCCTGTTAGATGGTTTCGTTTTGGTGTTTCTATCCACCTTTGGAATAGCTAACACCATTTCAGGGCTGGTAACCTGAAAGTTAGACGAAACAGAGGCTTGATCGTCAGTTGTTAATTCAAATGGCTCTGAGCACTATGCGACTTAACTTTTGAGGTCATCAGTCGCCTAGAACTTAGAACTACTTAAACCTAACTAACCTAAGGACATCACACACATCCATTCCCGAGGCAGGATTCGAACCTGCGACCGGAGCGGTCGCTCGGCTCCAGACTGCAGCGCCCAGAACCGCACGGCCACTCCGGCCGGCAGTTGTTAATTGTTCAGGTGTTTTACGTCTTGACAACATCTCTGGTATTTGGTTTTCCGTTTCTGTAACTTCAGATGTGTGAGCTTGATGAATATCTGTAGTTGAACAGGGAAGGTAATCACTTTCCTGAAACACATTTCTGTTTACAGGCCAAATGCCAGTGTTCCGAAACCCGTTCATTGCTGTGGACATTGTAGCTGAATGAATGAAGGCTTTGCCGAATGAACTTCGAAGTATAACGTACGTGTTCAAAACCCGCAGCGAGGTAAACACATGAGACGATAAGAACGTAATGGTTGGACAAATAGTAGGGGCAAGACGGGGAAGCTCCCCATCTTGCCCCACCCCGTCTTGCCCCCTACCATGCTGTCAGGTTATGTCACGCCTACATGAAGACTATTAAGTGAACATTGACTACTGACACAGCAGTTTACTGTTAATAAGACGTAGTATTCAGTGCTATATATACAGTCTGGACAAATGTTCACGAAACATATGTTTTAGGACCTCGAAAGGTGTAAAACATTGCAAATCAGTATAACAATTGTACGTACCTTGCAAAGCTCACAGAAACCGCCGCGAAACTAAGGTTCAGCAATGCCAACACACTGGGACCTGTGTATTGATGATGCTGACGTAGCTATCCACAGATAGCAGCACTCTAACTGTAGCTTACAGCCCTTCCCCGTCTTACCCCGCCTCCCCGTCTTGACCCGCCTTCCCCTACATACTGCACATAAAACTTGAGTTTTCATTGCAAATATAAAATCTTAATTATCCAAGATCGTTTAAATTAAGAAATCATTACAAATTAAATTTTTGGGATAAAAGTGAAAAGTCATATATTCTTTGTTTAAACTATGTCCTGTGTTTTATACCACAGATGTACTCTTATACGAGCCAGAGTGATAAGCCTCGTAGAAACACGGAAAACAATAATTTTCACTGCTTCGAGTGCACCGTACAAATGCTGCATTTTTACTGTTGCTACCGCATCATTACAGTCTGTACCCAATAGAACTGATATGCATCCAAGTCAAGGGATTTGTAGCGAGAAACAGCAAGATATTTAAGCTACCAGACGTACCGGAAGCAGTGCACGAAAGTTTGTCGAAAGTTACTGCCGAACGCTGGCGGAATACAGAACGGCACACCGTAAAAGAAGGGGAGAACGCGTGGCACTTCGATGGCTTCTGTTGTTGATCGACTTGTTGTTGCAGATGACAGTTCCGGTAACGAAATGTTTTTCCGGATTCGGATATGGAAGGAGTTCAGAATTGAAATGTTCAAATGTGAGTAAATTCCTGAGGGACCTAACTGCTGAGGTCGTCGGTCCCTAGACTTACACACTACTTAAACTAACTTAACCTAACTTATGCTAAGAACAACACGCACACCCATGCCCGAGGGGGACTCGAACCTCCTGCAGGAGGAGCCGCGCAATCCGTACAGCGCGACTCTAACCACGAGGGCACTCCGCGTGGCAGTTCAGAATTACCAGACGACTGATTATAAGTAATATCTTCAGTTGCTTCAATGTTTAACTATACGGTTAAATCTCTAAAACACGATTATGAGTCACGTAAAAGACTTAACAAGTTAGCCATTTCCATCATTCTTATTTTTAGTGACAGTACTAGGCCTGCTAAGAACGAGAGAACATGTTAATGATTTTTCTCGCCACTTAAGAAGCGTACGGTATTGCGGAATTTTGTTGCACGAGGGCTATTCGGAAAGCAAGGAACGATAGGTAGCGAAATGGAAGCCACAATGAAAATCAAACCTGTTTTGTTTGTAACAGTTAGCTACAACTTCCAGCTACTTAACTCCACAGTCGCCGATCCGACTTAGACGTTTGTCGTAGCGTTGTACCAACTTTCCATACCCTCATTATAGAAGGCAGCCGCCAGTGCTTTCCGCCAATTCTCTACGCTGGCGTACAGCTCGTTGTCTGCGCCAGAATGTTGTCTTCATTCTCACTGTGGTTTCCATTTCGCGACCGATCGTTCCTTACTTTATGAATAACCCTCATAAGTTACTTAAGTTACTTCATTCTGTTTCAAAATTAAATGACATTCGAAGCTATAGCGTTTGTCAGTTCGTTTCTTTCATGTTTTAATTGCAACAGCTCATATCACTGCAGGTTCGTTGGACCATGTCACTGACCAGTGCTGTCCGAGTCCGCAGCTCGTGGTCGTGCGGTAGCGTTCTCGCTTCCCGCGCCCGGGTTTCCGGGTTCGATTCCCGGCGGGGTCAGGGATTTTCTCTGCCTCGTGATGACTGGGTGTTGTGTGATGTCCTTAGGTTAGTTAGGTTTAAGAAGTTCTAAGTTCTAGGGGACTGATGACCATAGATGTTAAGTCCCATAGTGCTCAGAGCCATTTGAACCATTTGAAGTGCTGTCCGAGTTAAATGCACCAGTGAAGCTGTTGTCCCGCATTATCGCTCACTCCATGTGCGCATAACGCCCAGCATAAAACGTATCCCTGTTAATGTACCGTCTCTTCGCTTCCGCTCCACGTGAAACGAAATCCAGTGAGATTCCAGCAGACGCGAAAGAATACGTGGTGTAATGTTTACATCAGGTTTATTCCTATGATGAACACAGAATACTAGCGAAGAGCATTTGAGCATTTGTCGTCTTAGGCCGGAGTGATAAACCATATGCTTCAACAATTGAGGAATATGCCTCTATTGTTGACTAAACGTCACAAATAGATGAACATTATTTGAAGGAAGTCATATCTTACAACCACTAACAGATGCTGATGAAATAAACCCTTAAGCACTAGTAGTTTCGATCAACCAAACATCGTCATTTATTTATTAACACAACTTTTCTTTGTCACCAGTTTTCTGACTGGTTTGATGCTTCCGGACACGAACCGCTCTCTTGTGCCAACGTCTTCATCTCAGACTAACACTTTCATACTAGAACCCTATATCCTTACTAATTTTGTTGATTATATTCCAGTCTGTTTCTTCCTCTACAGTTTTTACCCTTCACACCTGCCTCTAGTACCATGGAAGTTGTTTCCTGACGTCTTAGCAGATGTCCTATTATTTTGTCCCTTCTTCTTGGCAGTGTTTTCCACATATTTCGTTCATCGCCGATTCTAGCGAGAACCTCCTCATTCCTTATCTTAGCAGTCCACCTAATTTTCAACATTCGTCTGTAGCACCACATCTCAAATGCTTCGATTCTATTCTGTTCCGGTTTTCCCACAGTCCATGTTTCACTACCATACAATGCCGTGCTCCAGATGTATATTATCAGAAATTTCTTCTTGAAATCAGGGCCTTTGTTTGATACTAGTAGACATCTGTTCGTCAGGAATGCCCTTTCCGCCAGTGCTAGTCTGTTTTAATGTCCTCCTTGTTCCTACCGCCATGGGTTAATTTGCTGCCTAGATAGTAGAATCCCTTAACTTCGTCTTCTTTGTGAACCCCAATTTTCACGTTAACTTTCTCGCTGTTCCCATTTCTGCTGCTTCTCGTTACCTTCGTCTTTCTCCAGTTTGCCCTCAACCTATATTCTGTACTGATCAGACTGTTCATTCCGTTCAACAGAGATCATGTAATTCTGCTTCACTTTCACTGGGGATAGGACTGTTATCACCGAATTTTATCATTAATATCCTTTCACCCTGAATTTAACACCACTCTCCAACGTTTCTTTCATTTCTGTCGTTGCTTCTTCCACGTGTAGAATGAAAAATACTGGCGAAAGACTGCATCCCTGTCTTACACCCTTCTTAATCCGAGCACTTTATTCTTCGTCCTCCAATGTTACTGTTTTCCTCTTTGTTCTTATACGCGTTGAATAGTACTCATCTTTCCGTTTCGAACAGCTTAAACCTTTTCACATTTTCGAACACTCTTTTTCCAGGTCGTCGACATATACTCTGGAAGTGACTTAATTTTTCTTCAGTCTTTCTTCCTTTATCAAGCGCAATATCCGAATTGCCTCACTGGCGCCTTTACATCTACATCTACATCTATACTCTGCAGAGCACGCAGAAGAGCATGGTAAGTCCCATTCTGACAGTTGTGAGGGGTCCTTTCCGTTTCATTCACGTATGGAATGTGGCAAGAATTCCTCTGTGCGTGCTGTAATTCTTCTAATCTTATCCTCATGATCACTGTGTGAGCGATACGTAGGGGGTTGTAGAATATTTCTAGACTCATCATATAAATCTGGTTCTTGAAACTTTGTTAATAGACTTTCTCGGGATTTTTTACGCGTATCTTCAAGAGTGTTCCATTTCAGTACCTTCAGTATCTCTGTGATAGTCTCCATGGATGGCACAAACCTGTGACCACCCATGCTGTCCTTGTCTGTATGCGTTCAACACCCCCCGTTAGTCCTACTTGGTACGGGTCACACACACATGAGGAATACCCTAGAACCGGTTGCGCGAGTGATTTGTGAGCAATCTCCGTTGTAGACTGACTGTATTTTCCCAGTATTCTACCAATAAAGTGAAGTCTACCACGTGCTTTACCCACGACTGACCCTATGTGATTATTCCATTCCACATCACTACAAAGTGTTACACCCAGGTGTTTGTATGTGTTGGCCGATTCGAGCTGTGTCCCACTGATACTACAGTCATAGGATACTACGTTCTTTTCGTTTTGTAAAGTGCACAATTTTACATTTCTGAACATTTAAAGCAAGTTGCCAATCTTTGCACCACTTCAAAATCTTATCAAAATCTGACTGAATATTTATGCAACTTCTTTTAGACGGTACTTCATTGGAGATAACTGCATCATCTGCAAAAGGCCTGATTTTCCTATTAATATTGTCTGCAAGGTCATTAACATACGTCATGAACAGCAAGAGTCGCAGTACACTTCCCTGGGACACACCCGAAGTTACGTGTTTATCTGATAATGATTCTCCATGAAATATAACATGCTGCGTCCTTCCTACCAAAAAGTCCTCAATCCATCACAAATTTCCCTGTACTTTCGACAATAACCATAGGTGTGGTACTCGGAAATCAAGAGCCGGCCGGTGTGGCCGAGCGGTTCTAGGCGCTACAGTCTGGACCGCTCCGGGTCGCAGGTTCGAATCCTGTCTTTGGCATGGATGTGTGTGATGTCCCTAGGTTAGTTAGGTTTAAGTAGTTCTAAGTTCTAGGGGACTGATGACCTCAGAACTTGAGTCCCATAGTGCTCAGAGCCGTTTTTGAAATCAAGAAATACTGCGCCTACCTGACTGTCTTCATCCAAAGGTTTCAGTATTTCATTGAGATATAGTAGCGATTTGGGTTTCCATAATCGATGTTTTTGAAATCCATGATGGGTGGAATGGAGGAGGTCATTCTCTTCGAGATACTTTATATGTTTGACATCAGAATACGTTCTGAGACTCTACAAAAAATGAATGTCATGTATATTGGACGGTAGTTTTGTGGATCACTTCTACTACCCTTCTTGTAGATGGGTGTGATAAATAAGTGAACACGGTTTTTTTGTTGGAACGATCCGCGATAAATTATAGTTAGAAGAGGGTCTAACTCAGGTGCAAATTCAGACCTGAAGCTGACGGGGATTCCATCGGGCAATGAAGCTTTGTTCGATTTGAACGATGTCAGCTGTTTCTCAACATCACTGATACTAATACTTACTTCGCTCATCTTTCCAGTGGTACGAGGATTAAATTTGGGCAATTCCACAGCATTCAGTGAGACTGCATTTTAGCCGGTGCGATGTATTACAGGGCAGTGGACAAGTAGCTTTAAATTGTCTTTTAACCTCTTGAGATACGAAGTCGCTAATACCCTATAAGAATTTAAGAAAATACCCAAAACGAGATTTCTATTAAGGCAATAGATAAACCTATGGTAAATATTACTAATTTCCTAAAATTTTTGAGGGTAATTATAGTTATTAACAAACTCGGAAATATAGTTAATCCACGATAAATGCATATATTATATACTCCTCTTTAAGGGAAAACCAGGTGTAACACAATATACACTCCTGGAAATGGAAAAAAGAACACATTGACACCGGTGTGTCAGACCCACCATACTTGCTCCGGACACTGCGAGAGGGCTGTACAAGCAATGATCACACGCACGGCACAGCGGACACACCAGGAACCGCGGTGTTGGCCGTCGAATGGCGCTAGCTGCGCAGCATTTGTGCACCGCCGCCGTTAGTGTCAGCCAGTTTGCCGTGGCATACGGAGCTCCATCGCAGTCTCTAACACTGGTAGCATGCCGCGACAGCGTGGACGTGAACCGTATGTGCAGTTGACGGACTTTGAGCGAGGGCGTATAGTGGGCATGCGGGAGGCCGGGTGGACGTACCGCCGAATTGCTCAACACGTGTGGCGTGAGGTCTCCACAGTACATCGATGTTGTCGCCAGTGGTCGGCGGAAGGTGCACGTGCCCGTCGACCTGGGACCGGACCGCAGCGACGCACGGATGCACGCCAAGACCGTAGGATCCTACGCAGTGCCGTAGGGGACCGCACCGCCACTTCCCAGCAAATTAGGGACACTGTTGCTCCTGGGGTATCGGCGAGGACCATTCGCAACCGTCTCCATGAAGCTGGGCTACGGTCCTGCACACCGTTAGGCCGTCTTCCGCTCACGCCCCAACATCGTGCAGCCCGCCTCCAGTGGTGTCGCGACAGGCGTGAATGGAGGGACGAATGGAGACGTGTCGTCTTCAGCGATGAGAGTCGCTTCTGCCTTGGTGCCAATGATGGTCGTATGCGTGTTTGGCGCCGTGCAGGTGAGCGCCACAATCAGGACCGCATACGACCGAGGCACACAGGGCCAACACCCGGCATCATGGTGTGGGGAGCGGTCTCCTACACTGGCCGTACACCACTGGTGATCGTCGAGGGGACACTGAATAGTGCACGGTACATCCAAACCGTCATCGAACCCATCGTTCTACCATTCCTAGACCGGCAAGGGAACTTGCTGTTCCAACAGGACAATGCACGTCCGCATGTATCCCGTGCCACCCAACGTGCTCTAGAAGGTGTAAGTCAACTGCCCTGGCCAGCAAGATCTCCGGATCTGTCCCCCATTGAGCATGTTTGGGACTGGATGAAGCGTCGTCTCACGCGGTCTGCACGTCCAGCACGAACGCTGGTCCAACTGAGGCGCCAGGTGGAAATGGCATGGCAAGCCGTTCCACAGGACTACATCCAGCATCTCTACGATCGTCTCCATGGGAGAATAGCAGCCTGCATTGCTGCGAAAGGTGGATATACACTGTACTAGTGCCGACATTGTGCATGCTCTGTTGCCTGTGTCTATGTGCCTGTGGTTCTGTCAGTGTGATCATGTGATGTATCTGACCCCAGGAATGTGTCAATAAAGTTTCCCCTTCCTGGGACAATGAATTCACGGTGTTCTTATTTCAATTTCCAGGAGTGTATTAGTTGGAATATCTGCCTCAGTAACTAAATCACAAACAATTAGTTACTAAAAATCAGATTATGCACAGAGTGATGATTACTTCCGTAAAATCTCAAAACTGCAGGTTTATTTGCGTTGATATGCAATGAAATTCGAGGGTGATCTACTCTTTGGCAGTAATTGTGAACGACAAACGCTGATTTTCTGTGAAATAAGTAATGCATCCAAAACACTCGTACCGATAACTTAAGAAAATACAGTTTTGTAAGCGTCCGAAAATTCTCAGAAATAACCTATTTCTCACGTAATTATACAATGAAATTACAGAAGATGGTTTTGAACGAGGCTAGGTCTACTGTTCCCAAAAATTTTAGAAGAGGACAAATAAGTTTAAGCTTACAATTGACGACAGCGGTACGAGTTTATCACGGCATTCGGGAATGTTCTAAATTTCACAATACATTAGAACACAGACGGGTACTGATACGATAAACGGAAGATTATGCAGAAGCAACACGAACAGTAAAATATACGAAGCTACTATTTCAAATCAGCACACGAATCTTGTACAAGCGGTGTCACACAAAGGAAAGTTACAAAGTCGCAAAAAAGGCTCAAATGGCTCTTACAAGGGAACCTCCCCATCGCACCCCCCTCAGATTTAGTTATAAGTTGGCACAGTGGATAGGCCTTGAAAAACTGAACACAGATCAATCAAGAAAACAGGAAGAAGTTGTGTGGAACTATGAAAAAATAAGCAAAATATACAAACTGAGTAGTCCATGCGCAACATAGGCAACATCAAGGATAACGTGAGCTTTGGAGCGCTGTGGTTCCGTGGTTAGCGTGAGCAGCTGCGGAACGCGAGGTTTTTGGTTCAACTCTCCCCTCGAGTGAAAATTTTAGTTTTTTATATTCAGACAATTATTATCTGTCCGTCTGTCCGTCCGATGCGATGTAACTGCGCCGTAGTATGAGGACGCTACACCTAAACAAACATCGAAACACACGACGTCAGTCGACTACAGCGCACAGAAGAGAGAGTATTCCTGCTAACGAGGCTCCCTGGCTGGCTGGCAGTTTGGACGAGAGCGCATTAAATACGTGAGATGTATTCCGTGGGCAATATGAATCCAGCAAATATAGCTCGCGACTTCAGTGACAAGGTTCCCATTGGAGAGGCACGTCTTTTCGTCTACTAATCGCACGGTTTTGCGGTGCAGTCGCAAAACACAGACACTAAACTTATTACAGTGAACAGAGACGTCTATGAACGAACGGACAGGTCATAATTTTGCGAAAATGAAGAAAATAAACTTTTCATTCGAGGGAAGATTTGAACCATGAACCTCTCGCTCCGCAGCTGCTCACGCTAACCACGGGACCACGGCGCTCCTTGGCTCAGATTGTCCTTTATGTTGCCTATGTTGGTCATGGACTACTCAGTTTGTATATTTTGCTTATTTTTTCATAGTTCCACACAACTTCCTCCTGTTTTCTCGATTGATCTGTGTTCAGTTTTTCAAGGCCTATCCACTGTGACAACTCATAACTAAATCTGAGGGGGGTGCGATGGGGAGGTTCCCTTGTTAGCACTATGGGATATAACATCTGAGGTCATCAGTCCCCTAGAACTTAGAACTACTTAATGACCGAGGCAGGATTCGAACTTGTGACCGTAGCGGTCGCGCGGTTCCAGACTGAAGCGCCTAAAACCGCTCGGCCACATCGGCCGGCTGCAAAGTCGCAACGCATTTTTCGCTCAGCTGTTCCTGTGCACACTTCTACAGTAGGGGCAGAAGAAGAAGACTGCAGCGTATCTCGGTTAGAATCACTAAAATGTGCGGCACCAACAAAGAACGTCTTCTGCCTGGTGTAGCTAACAAAGCCAAACTGATCGTCATATAAGAGTTCCTTAGGTTTCCTTTTCCATTTTTTGTATGCTGTTCTTGTGAGCAACTAGAATTCTTGAGTTATTAATACGATCATGCGATGCTTCTCGCACTTACCTGCTCTTGCTACCATCGGACTGAATAATGACACCAGAAGTCTGATGCTATGTCGTCAGCTTCATAGACAGTACACACGAGCGACGTCGTTTCGTTGCTACTTCGCTGAATCATTTTCGCAATAGCAATGGCATGTTATCAGTCCCTTCTACCATATTTAGTCCCAGGTTTTCCAAAGCTCCTTTAAATTCAGACACTAATACTGAATCCTCTGTCTCTTCCTTATTGACACCAATTCTTTCTTCTTTCACGTCATCGGACAATTCTTCCCCCTCTTAGAGGCCTGCAGTGTACTCTTTCCACCTCTGGGTTTAGCTCTTAATGTTGCCGCCCTTGCTTGTAACTTGACCGAGCGCTGTTTTGCGCTGAGTCAACCCTTCCGACGAGCATTACTTTTTGGGTTTCTTCACATCTTTCAAGTACCTATTGCGCCTCGGCATCCCTGTATTACCTATTTATTTCATTCCTGAGTGATTTATATTGCTGCAGTTCGGTTTTATCGCGAACATTTTTGAACTTCCTTCTTTCGTCGAACAGTTGAAAGATTTCAACTGTTATCTGAAGTTTCTTTGCAGTTATCTTCCTAGTTCCTACGTTTGTCTTTCCAACATCCGTGATTGTTGTTCTTACAGGTGTCCACTCTTCTTTTGTAAGGGAAAAGTACCCTTACATGTTTGAAATTAATATCGCTGACACCAACAATGCGCGGTAGCGTGCGCACCAAACGAAGAGTTAGCCGCAGTCTGATAGGTGTGGACCACGGGCGACCACGTAGCAAAATACGTAGATTAACACCGGCAGATAGCCATGAAATGGAAACTAGTATTGTTAGTAGGGAAACTAGTATTGTTAGTAATGATTTAATATTGCAGATACTGAAAACGGAAGTCAAATTAAAAGATCTCGTCGGGAAAGTGAAAAATGTTGTCAAGAAACTGAAACTTCTATTCAAGAAATGAGTAAAAAAATTGATAATATTCAACAAGAAACTAAAAAATTTCGTCTGGAAATATAAAAGGAAATGAAGGGCGATTACAATAAATTATCGAATGCAATAGATAATATTAAGTTATATTGATAAATTTTACTTTTGGACCTTCTAACTACAACTGAATGAGACGTAATTTTCGTGCGATACGCGCTTCGCCTTTATTCTCTGCAAGGCATCTTTAGTGTGTTTCATTCAGTTGTAGTTAGGCAGTCCACAAGTAAAAATTGTCAACATGCGGTAATATTACACGCAACTGAGGAAGACAGGACCACAAAAGTTGAAGCAGTAGATAATGTTCATACAGAGTTATTGATACATTTAAACAAAAGCATGGTGAACTCCGAAAAGAGTTCACAAGTGTGACAGGCATAAACTAAAATTAAAGACTGGAAAAGACAGATTTCCGAACGAAACGAACAAAATACTGTTACGAATGTAGGAAATGTTGAGACACCTCATGTGCTTGATGAAAGTCAGTTATCTTATGCAACAACAGCACTGTGCTGTAACAGACGTATTAGGTGAAGCAGACGATACTAAAATAGTATCAGAGTCGTCGAAGGTAGACAAACTTTCGACGAAACGACTGAAAACTCGAAAACTGTTCCACGCCGGTGGCTTGCTTGACAAATAGTGTTCCAACTGTGCAAAACTAGTTTTACGTGGAAAAGACTGTAAAGATTTTGTCGTCAAATGCAAAGAATTGATGAAAGATCTACTTGAACGAATTCTGCAAGTATTTAAAAAATAATTATATTAAACTTCGTTGTAGTATAACGCATAACGCTGACTTCTCTGGAACATCTGATTGTAACGAGGAATCACGAAAATTTAATCTGTGGATTCCATTATGAGATGATGTACCGGAAGTGTATGACAGTAGAGGTGTGTTTCGTTCTGCAAACGCTGCTTAGTTTTTATAGATGCGAGAGGAAGTAGAACAATGTAGAACCAAAACTATGTGTAATCTCACGAAAAAGTCATCGCAAATAGACCACGGAGTTCTCCTGGCAGATGGAAAAGCCGACCACAAGAACTCTCCTCCAACCTCGGGCCAGCATGGCAGGACGTCCCCCAGCATACAATGCCGTTCGTGGTGCTCATACACACTATTAATAACCAGGTTCCACTATTTGTAAGGTACAGAGGACCACCATAAAACGCGGCGACCTCAGTGTAACTATTTTCTTTTAATTGAAGTGTCATTTCTGTTCGTCTCATTGTGGATATCTTTCCGTTTCCTTTTGTACTATACTATGGCAGCTCTTTCACTGTATAGTCCAAGTTTCATCGAGCTATATCACTTGGCACTGCCACATTATGCGAAAGTTACGCTACTGGCCATTAAAATTGCTACACCAAGAAGAAATGCAGATGATAAACGGGTATTCATTCGGCAAATGAATGTGCTGGCCAGGGAAGCAGTCGAACATTTTCTGTATCCAGAAAGGCCCGTACAGGACCTGCAACATGCGGTCGTGCATTATCCTGCTGAAATGTAGGGTTTCGCAGGGATCGAATGAAGCCACGGGTCGTAACACATCTGAAATGTAACGTCCACTGTTCAAAGTTCCGTCAATGCGAACAAGAGGTGACCGAGACGTGTAACCAATGCCACCTCATACCATCACACCGGGTGATACGCCAGTATGGCGATGACGAATACACGCTTCCAATGTGCGTTCACCGCGATGTCGCCAAACATGGATGCGACCATCATGATGCTGTAAACAGAACCTAGATTCATCCGAAAAAATGACGTTTTGCCATTCGTGCACCCAGGTTCGTCGTTGGGTACACCTTGGCAGCCGCTCCTGTCGGTGATGCAGCGTCACGGGTAACCCCAGCTATGGTCTCCGAGCTGATAGTCCGTGCTGCTGCAAACGTCGTCGAACTGTTCGTGCAGATGGTTGTTGTCTTGCAAACGTCCCCATCTGTTGACTCAGGGATCGAGACGTGGCTGCACGATCCGTTACAGCTATGCGGATAAGATGCCTGTCATCTCGAGTGCTAGTGATACGAGATCGTTGGGATCCAACACGGCGTTCCGTATTACCCTCCTGATCTCGACCAACGCGAGCAGCAATGTCGCGATACGATAAACCGCAATCGTGATAGGCTACAATCCGACCTTTATCAAAGTCGTAAACGTGATGGTACGCATTTCTCCTCCTTACACGAGTCATCACAACAACGTTTCACCAGACAACGCCGGTCAACTGTTGTTTGTGTATGAGAAATCGGTTGGAAACTTCCTCATGTCAGCACGTTGTAGGTGTCGCTACCGGCGCCAACCTTGTGTGAATGTTCTGAAAAGCTAATCATTTGCATATCACAGCATCTTCTTCCTGTCGGTTAAATTTCGCGTCTGTAGCACGTCATCTTCGTGGTGTAGCAATTTTAATGGCCAGTAGTGTATTTTTGTCCTTCAGTTTAGCAGACCAGTGTATCTGCGTTCACCTCCCAGTCACTGCGATGTTTTGCACACATCCACTGGAGGTGACATTTAGTTTGACTAATTGTCAGGCCTGGCGCCCGTCAGACAAGAAATCAATAAATTTTTCCGTATATCCCCGCTAAAAATTCCCCATTCACCACATTTTAGTGTTCAGCGGCTCGATATCACGCGTGTTACCACATTTTCGGTGCTCATCGTTGGGCCGCGACCTTGTAGTAGCTAAACGGCACTTTGTAAACCAACCAACTAACTGGAGCGAAACAGGACATGATAGGTTTTAACTTGCATGTATTATTTTCCAGGAGATCCTCTTACATAACAGGTGTCTCACAGTACACCTTTCTCCAGAACAATCAGGACTCAGACCAGGCCGCACTTGCTGTAATCAGGTACTGCCACTAACCTCTTGTACAGGAGCCGGATTTCAGCAGAACCTGAAAACTTGGAATTCGCGTCAGCATGTGACGCATTCTGAAGAGAGGGATTCATACATAAAACTGCTAAGAGCTATACGCTGTCAAGGAATGGCACGTGTAATTCAGGTTATATTCAGTGATAGATGTTTTCACGTCATACTTGATGGAGCGACGAGCAACACCATGATTATCAGTAATGGACTACCACAAGGCTCAGTCTTGGCACCCCTCCTGTTCAACCAGTATACAGCCGATCTCTGCCACAGAGGGAAAAAAAAGTTATGTTACGTTGTTAATGTAACCTTGGCCACCAGAGACGAATCTCTTGCTGTCACAGAAGAAGTTCTCAACAATGATCTTACAGTACGGCATGTATACCTCAGGAGACGTAGACTTACCTAAAACCAACCTATCTAAAATCGAGGTGTCGACATTCCATTTTAATAATAATGAAGCACATGTAAGAGTTATGTGTGCAGCTTTGAAGTGTTACTCCGAATCATAACAAACATCCCAAGTATCTAGCGATAATAACCTGACTGCACCCTTACGTACCGAAAACATCTTGAGAATACCGCAGCAAAGATATCAACTCGAAAAAACGTAATTCAGAGACTGTGTGGGACGACTTGGGGAGCAACTGCTGAAACTCTTTGCATCTCATCGTTTGCTCTACTATTCTCTGTGGGCGACAACCGTGCCCTGGTATGAATCAATAGTAGCCATTCGAAGCTTATTAATACACAATTCAACACCACCATGAAACTGATCTCTTTGACCATCAAATCCAGACTTACATATTGACTTCCGGTATTGTGTACCTTCTTAACTCTGGAGATTGGTAGAAAAGAGACCTAAGCGAATTTAGAAAAAACTGTTGGAAATCCACGCCCACCAGTCGATGAAGATCTCCCACAACTAAACCGCACACGTCTAAAAGTCTCGACAACCGTCGATACGTTTGTCCGAACAGCTTCAAAATGACGGTTACAGAATCAGGAGCGCAATGAACGCGTTACTGGAATATGTAAAAAAGCAAACGAACTGCTACAACTATGGTTCCGGAGCTACGACCTCAACATTCCGGGAACTGAATTAAACCGAAAGCAGTGGACGGCACTAAACCGGATGCGCATTGTTGAAGGTAAGTGCGCGGATTCGCTTCATAAATGGGGAAAAATAACATACGTGGACTGTGACAGTGGCGGGAGGGATTCTGTCCATCCAGCCTCTTCACAGTGAATGTCCTTTGCACTTTAATAAGGGAAAATGGACTGACTTCCTGCAGGAATCTGTATCAGAGCTATAATGGAATCAACATGGTGACGTTGACACACAATTTGTTTTACGCCTATACTGTATGTGGAAATTGGTAATTCTTTCATAATTTTGTATAGTTTCTATTTGTTATGTCTGTACCGCTGTTTGCATGTAAAGGCTTACGCTAAATAAAAGAAATAAAAAGGACATGAAAACTACCTTATACACAACCTTAAGCTCATGGTTGGTGTGTGCATATGTGCGTGTGTGTGTGTGTGTGTGTGTGTGTGTGTGTGTGTGTGTGTGTGTGTGTTTTCAATGAGCTGCGATGTCCTTAGCCTGTATCTGCTTGCTTAACTTGTGTCGGTAACCATAATATATTATAATTATATTTCTTTTATCATAATCATCATCATTTGGGTGAGACATCCTTGCCTGTTCCTAAAGCAAGCAGCTTAAAGCTAATCGCACCGTCTTCTTCGTGGCCGTCGTATCCTTCTTCTACTCTTAGGTATGTAGTCACAGATTTCCCTTGGTCTCTGGCTTCGATTCATACTTAGTAGACACTGTTTAATCTTTTCTAGTATTCATGGGACATGCAACTCCTCTCCGATCTTCTTATGGTATATCCCACCAAAGGTCTTTGAAGTCTAGTTTCTGCCGCTTCAATTCTTTGTTGGTCGTTAAAATACATACTGCGTACCTACAGAGCAGAAAAGTCTACTTACAGTATTATAGAATTTAAGTACTGCCTCTTTTTTTTCATGAGTATTCCCTTACCTAACTTGTACAAATAAGTTCATAATTCCTTTCAGTGTCGTTATCATAAGCGTAAGAGATACCACAACCCAGATAGTGGAATGTTTGGACTTGTTGCAGTAAATTATTGTCAATTATGATTTTTGCTCTAAGATTTTCTTTGCCACAAAAATCCGTAACTTAAATTTTCTTTGTGGGTACAGTTAGATTACGTTGTCTTGTCATTATGTGTAAGGACCATACAGCTCGTTGAAGGTTGTTTCCGTATTCGCCAACATACTATTCTCTCCTATAAAAATAAGTGAGTCAAATACTGTACATCTCGGTAACTTGGAATTTCTTTTGCCATTTCTTGACAATGTACTGACACATATAGTGTGGGCGACAAGACTCTCCTGTCTGACTTCTTGTGTGATTGTTCTCGTTCCTCTACTGATGGTCAAGCCTACGCGTATCTTGATATTGTTAACAAATTACAAATTCTGAACTGACCTTATTAAAAGGTCAGAAATGCCATTTTCTTCTAAAATTTCCCATAAGACCTTTTTATTTTATTTTATTTTATTCTATTCGGAATTAAAGATAGACAGTGTATAAGGGAGAATTACAAAGTCTGTTACTAATGATATACAGGATGTTTCCGTAAGAGCGTGCAAAAATTTAACAAGACATAGAGGATACTCCACTGAGCAATTTGAGGTAGGGAACCTGGGGTCGAAGAAGCCAGCTTAAAGAGATGATAGGAATAAAATCACATTACTGTCTACTTTTTTATTCACTTTAGTTAACTGCAAATACCATCATTGACAGAATGAACGTACCATTTGCACTATATCGTACAAATGTGCTTAAACAGAGGGCCATCAACCTCAATGCAAACATGACATCGACGAACAGGATTCTGACGCACCCTGACATATATTTCCGGTGTGTTTCGAATCACGTCACAGGCAGCTACAATTCTGTCAACTAATTCCATCTCTCTATCCACTGGTATCTCATACACAAATGACTTTAGGTATGCCCATAGGAAATAATCAACGCAATTCAGGTCAGGTGACCTCGCAGGCCATGGAAAAGGAACAGCACTGAGTAATGAATGGGTCTGTCGTTAATTCATAGCATGTTCTGTCATGGGACAACGCAAATACGACGCAAGAGAACCAGCTTGTGGACAAGTAAACGAAACCTCCATCATGACTTCCTGGTAATCAGGCTCGTCGTCCTTATTCCCTTGCAGGAAACAATGTACATGTAAATCAACAGTACAGTACGTGTAAAGAAGCTGGAAAACAGTAAAGCTAGACAGAGCGGTAGACAAGTTTACTTCAAAAAATGGCTCTGAGCACTATGGGACTCAACTGCTGAGGTCATTAGTCCCCTAGAACTTAGAACTAGTTAAACCTAACTAACCTAAGGACATCACAAACATCCATGCCCGAGGCAGGATTCGAACCTACGACCGTAGCGGTCTTGCGGTTCCAGACTGCAGCGCCTTTAACCGCACGGTCACTTCGGCCGGCGAGTTTACTTCAATATCTCCTTAAGGTGGCTTCCCCGACCCCCAGGTTCCCTATCTCAAATTGCTCAGTGGAGCATTCTGTATGTCCTGTTACAGAAACACGCTGTAGACGGAAGAATGTTCCTTCCCCCATCCTTAAGAAGAGAGAATGAATAGACAAAAAACCGGACAAGTGTGTGTAGAACTAGCGTTCTCTGTGTCCATAACGTACCCCAATTATCCAACAGGGGAAAACGGACCCACAATTTGACGTGGAATCCGAAGACAAATGTGTTGTTCCCGGCGATTGTTCACATCGTTGAGAGGTGAAGGCTTGATTAATACGAAGATCGAAAAATTTGTGGCCGTACCGAGGTTCCATCACGCGACCTCTCAATTTTCAGGCATGCGTTTTACGACTAGACGACCAGAACCGACACGTATATTGATAGTCGGTGCATAGCTTTTGGTAAGAGAGTTTCCGAATGTAAAAAAATATGACATATGGCAGAATCGTTTGATAACATTGACTTAGAAGTTTAATTTTCACTCCGCGAAGGGACAGTAAATTTCAACTAGATACCTCTACTCTTTCCTGAGAGAAAGGGTCGTAACTGTGGAACAGATAGACAGGCGGACGGACAAAAAAATGATCCTATATTGATTCCTTTCCTATCGATATAGTTACGGAACCCCAATACCCCCTCAGTTTGGTCACACTGAAGAAGGCTAGTGTGAAAACGGGCGAAAAGACAATTTTATGGTTTTTTTTTCAGTGTTTCAAAATGACGTGGGCCAATGCAGTAAAAGATTTTATGATAAATGGCACTGGTCGTGGAAGACGAGGCACTTGCATTCAAATCCCCGTGCAGCTGACATAAAAAGCTTATACCTTCAGAAGAACTCTTGTTTTGGGAGCAGTTCCGCAGTGAATTTACCGACAACAGCCCAAGCCCGCCCCTCTCTTACGACTGATCGTAAAGTAGGAAAAGACGAGGAATTTCGGACGCCGAAGCCACTCGCTCGCAGCCTGGGCTTCCCCGCCGCAGCTGCGCCTTCTGCCGGACTGGTCCTTTGTGCCGGACCCGCGCCTCCGCCCCCGCACCCACAAGCGATGGCCAGCCGCAGAGAAAGGACGGCCGTGCACCCGGCTGACCCGCGGCCGACCCCGGTGGACGCGCACTTTCTCCTCGTCGGACGCACTGCCCGCCTAGTCGCCTCCCCACAGAAGAACACCTCAGCGGTGCGACCGCCGTGAAGTATGTGTGTGGTTCTAGTCATTCCTAAAGTGAGTTTCGTCATCGTTTTTGAAAGATATGGTACACAAGGTGAAATTTATTTTTATTTATTAATTTCTCAAGTAAAGTCCTGCTCTCTATTATTATACAGCAGGTCGTATATTGTCTGATTTTACATGTTAGCCGGCCGGAGTGGCCGAGCGGTTCTCGGCGCTACAGTATGGATGTGTGTGATGTCCTTAGGTTACTTAGGTTTAAGTAGTTCTAAGTTCTAGGTGACTGATGACCTCAGAAGTTAAGTCCCACAGTGCTCAGAGCCATTTGAAGCGCCAAACAAACTGGCATAAGCATGCGTATTCAAATACAGCGATATGAAAACAGGCCGATTACGACGCTGCGGTCGGCAACGCCTATGTAAGACAACAACTGTCTGGTGCATTTGTTAGATCGGTTACTGATGCTACAATGGCAGGTTGTCAAGACTTAAGAGAAACTTCCTGGCAGATTAAAATTGTGTGCGGGACCGAGACTCGAACTCGGGACCTTTGCCTTTCGCGGGCAAGTGCTCTACCAACTGAGCTACCCAAACACGACCCACGCCCCGTCCTCACAGCTTTACTTCTGCCAGTACCTCGTCTCCTAACTTCCAAACTCTCCAGAAGCTCTCCTGCAAAAGGCAAAGGTCCCGAGTTCGAGTCTCGGTCCGGCACACAATTTTAATCTGCCAGGAAGTTTTATATCAGCGCACACTCCGCTGCAGAGTGAAAATCTCATTCCGAAGACTTAAAAGAGTTTGAACGTGGTGTTATAGTCGGCGCACGAGAGAGGTAGCGACGAAGTGGGGATTTTCCTGTACAAACATTTCGTGAGAGTACCGTGAATATAAGGAATCCGGTAAAGCTTCGAATCTGACATCGCTGCGGCAGGGAAAAATCCTCCAAGAATGGGACCAACGATGACTGAAGGGAATCGTTCAACGTGACAGAAGTGCAACCCTTCCGCAAATTGCTGCAGACTACAATGCTGAGTCAACAACAAGTTTCAACGTGGGAGCCATTCAACGAAACATCATCGATATGGGCTTTCGGAGTCGAAGTCCCACTCGTGTACCCTCGATGACTGCACGACACAAAGCATTACGCCTCGCCTGGGCCCGTTGATGACTGGTAACACGAGTCTCGGTTCAGATTGTATCGATGGACGTGTACGGGTATGGAGACAACCTCATGAATCCACAGACCCTGCTGACATGCACTGTTCAAGCTGTTGGACCTCGGTAACGGTGTGGGGCGTATGCAGTTGGAGTGATGGAGTGATATGGTACCCCTGATACGTCTAGATACGACTCTGACAGATGACTGGTACGTAAGCACCCTGTCTGATCTCCTGCATCCGTTCATATCCACAGTGCATTCCGACGGCCAGTTCCAGCAGGACGATGCGACACCCCCACACGTCCAGAATTGCTACAGAGTGGCTCCAGGAACACTCTTCTCAATTTAAACACTTCCGCTGGCCACCAAACTCCCCAGACATGAACATTATTGAGCATATCTGGGATGCCTCGCAGCGTGCTTTTGGAAGAGATCTCCACCCCCTCGTACTCTTATGCGTTTATGGATAACCCTGCAGGATTCATGGCGTCAAATTCCTCCAGCACTACTTTGTACATTCGTTGAGTCGATGCCACGTCGTGTTGCGGTACTTCCGCGTGCTCGCAGGGGTCCTACACGATAACAGGCGGGTGTAGTACATTAGTTTGTTTGGCTCTTCAGTGTATAACAAGTACAAATGGGTATACATAGTTTTGTTTGAACTTGTTGCTAACTTAGATAATAATAAATAATAGGTTGTGGATGTATTTTACCTTAAAAATAAAGATGTTTTTAACGGAAGCCAGGAGATGGATATTTGACCTAGATATGATGTGACAGTTCCTCCCTTTATACCTTCTGTGTGTGTGGTTACATCTGTTACACATGTTGTCTTGACAGTGGTAATACTTAATTTAATGTATTGATTAGTTACGTTATAATGTGTTTCCTAACTTTTGGTAACTGTGGAGATTGGGAGTTGATTTAAAATGCCATAATCAGCTGCATCAGATGCGAGGGCTCGGTGAAACTTGGAGCCAGTCACACCTGATGCAGCGAAAGAAATGTTACTACTTTAGATAGTGTTACACGCTATGAAACGGTATAACAAACAGCTACACAGTGAGTTACATTTTCATACTGATTCGATTTCTTGTTGTAGAACCTTCGCTTACTTTTGCTATGTGCCGGCCGGAGTGGCCGTGCGATTCTAGGCGCTACGGTCGCAGGTTCGAATCCTGCCTCGGGCATGGATGTGTGTGATGTCCTTAGGTTAGTTAGGTTTAATTAGTTCTAAGTTCTAGGCGACTGATGAGCTCAGAAGTTAAGTCACATAGTGCTCAGAGCCATTTGAACCATTTGAACTTTTGCTATGTTTGTATGTTTGTCTCGTCTTCACTTCCTGTGTGTGATATAGCATCCAATTCCGTGTCTGTGCTTGTGTCTGTGTCCTTTAATGTGTAATGATGATCTATCCGATGTGGAGCCTGTCTTATTCTAGAGTATGGTCTCTCCTGTTTGTATGCCTCATATAGTGCTCGCGATACTTCGTCTGCGACGCTGTTCATAGAGTTCCAGTCATCTTTTTTCAGTGTATTAACTGTCCTGTGTCCTGGTTTCCTAAACTCTGTCTTATGTGTCCTTGGCATGGCAGATGAGCACCATGTGTTCAGGTGTGCCATTCTCACCACAAGCACAAGTGAGTCCGTTTTAGGCCAAATCTGTGGAGACGCACAAGATACGGGCCAATGCCCATGAGAAAGTGTACCATGCCGGATCGTGGATTTATGTACTTCAAATTCGTCCGCTTTCGGGTGCTGGGGAAGAAAGAGTAGGCTCGTCCTCACTTATCAGTTGTGTCCTATCCTGTCTGCCATGTATCAATTCTCCACTTGTTTAATTTCCGTTTGTCGGTTATGTCTTGTCCAGTTATTTCTCTTATTATGTGGCGTCTTCCTCTCGTCATCCACTAGGCCGCTGCTCTGTGGCGAATTGTGATATCTATAGGGAAAACTCCCAGTACCACAAACAGTGCCTCAGTCGAGGTCGCATAATCGATGGGCCCAAGCACTAACCGCAAAACAAGTTACTGTCTCAAAGGGTGCTATGTTATACTTCATCATTGTCTGAAGGGGAAGTCTGTATCGTTTAATGTTCAGTCGTGCAAGTTTATGCATGAGTTTCGTCGCTTTGTTAACTGTCAATCTGGCATGTTCGTTTAAGTGTAAATGTTCGTCAACATTCATGGGAAGGTATCTCGTCATAGCTTTCCTTTTTATAGATATGTTGTTTAACTTTGTAACTGAATTTATTTTTTAGTGTGCCTCTTAGAAGAGAGTAAACAGTTTTGTTTGTTATTGTGTGCACCATTCACTGATGAACGCGAGGAGCCACGCGGCTTTACACGTCAGTCCGCACACGTTGTTTGTTCAACGATGGAAGGGGCTTGTCCGAGTTTCTTTATATTATTATTGGCTTTCGGTATACGTCCACACAGCCATCTCAACAGTAAAATGACAGTTATGACAATACGAAAGGACAGCACAACACCCAGCCCAAAAGCGGAGAAAACCTCCAAGCCGGCCGGTAATCGAACACGGGCTCCTTATGTTAGCAACCATCCACGTTAACTGCTGAGCTACCGAATCGGTCTGTGCTCGATGTTATTAGAGTACGCATCACGATAACAGACGGACGTGTACCGTCAACGTGATCGCCAATGGAAGTGCGTGCTGTTATCCGGCGTGAATGCGAGCGTGGGACTAATACGGCCGTCATACATGAATGCCTTCAGATCATGTATGCTAAAGAGCTCATGTCTCGGCAAATCGTCGTCACAAGTGTGGTGTGTACAGAGAAGAGAAGTAGACTGTGCAGGTTGAAGGTCAAAGTGGGCCTCGTTCCACATCCACGAAAAAAAGCAACACTGCTAGAGTTCAGGACATGGCGTTCGTTGCATCGCAGGGCACTGAGTTTTACCAGAGTGCTTTCTTCAAACTGACTGCACGTTACATCAAATATCTCAAAGTCGGTAGCGACTAAGTCGTAAAACAGTGCAAGGTGTATAGCCGGCCGAAGTGGCCGTGCGGTTAAAGGCGCTGCAGTCTGGAACCGCAAGATCGCTACGGTCGCAGGTTCGAATCCTGCCTCAGGCATGGATGTTTGTGATGTCCTTAGGTTAGTTAGGTTTAACTAGTTCTAAGTTCTAGGGGACTAATGTTGAGTCCCATAGTGCTCACAGCCATTTTTGCAAGGTGTATAGTTCATCATACCACAGTGTTTTTTTTTTTTTTTTTTTTTTTTTGGCAATAAACTTTCCGTGTGAAAAACAGTTACGAAACTTATTTCCGGAACATCTCTCGTAGTAGTACCCTGCAGCTTCGAGAGAACCGGATGAAGCACAGCGAAACGTAAGAAAAAAAAATCAGCACAATTAAAAATATTGGAGGTGCGATATCGTTAACACGGGATTAGCGCACTGTCCGATTCTACCCGTCTGCTTTGATCTACAACGACCTCTTTGGAATAAAAAGCACACTTTACACCAGGTACTAAGACAACCACAGATAACATTTCATAAAAGGCTGCTTACATTCATAAAGATGGTAACGGCAAGATAGACCATTACGGCCGCAAACAAACATAAAAACGTGCAAAATATTTCATTCAGTCTCCTGATGAAATGAAACTAATCGGACAACCGCAAAAATTAGGGGATTTTGGGTGAAAACTAAAATTACGACAATAAGATTAATATCAATCAGAAGCAACCACATAATCGAAAGAAATGGATACTTGCTACAGAACAAACAGAACAAAAAAATACAAAAAAATACACTATTAGAATGGAATATTGCACTTGAGCTACATAGCTTAAAGAACGATAGCGATACCAGACACCACTACCACCACCACCCACCTCCCGCACAGAACCGTGAAAAGCAGCACCTCATTCGTTCGACAATGAACCCAATGAATTATAAAAATCTAAGTATACTATACATACCTTCGCCCATAGGGGCTTCAAGCGCCTTACATCTTAATTTTACAGTCGGATCAATACCAATAAACAAACGATAAACATACAAAATTCAATCTAAAAAAAACAATAAACTGCAAACGAGATCCATTACTACAAGCCAAATCACAAACACAAACCTCCACCACAAGAGTGCGCCCCCGCTAAGAGCGCCACGCCCACTACAAAAACAAGCCATTTCAAATGCGCCACGCCTCCACGACCTCATATGCGAAAAAGACAGCCAAATATCAATATTATAAAAATAATCACTACTCGTTTAAATAGCGACAATTTGACCTGTACTCTAAGATTCCAGACCTAACCCTCGGAAATCGTACCGCATATAGAAAGAAACAGCCAAATATTTGTGATAACCAAGTGTATAAATATGATCGCTACTCGTTTCTCTGGCAACAATATATTCTGCGCTCTAGTGTTCCATCCTTACCACACTTCGTAAATCACAACATATTTGAAACCAACACCATAATTTACATCACTTACTAAGACAGCCGTAGATAACATTTAATAATGGACCGCTTACATCCTTCATGTTATACGCTAACGCCACTGGTCAAAGTCCACGAGAGAAATTGGACAGTGCGCTTGGCCCGCTAATACGAACTGCGCCACGGTTGGTGATTTTCAGGCCCATTGTGATGGAATAATAAAGTAACACCCCTGAGCATGTGAACCTGAAATCCATTGACAAAATATTGGTATAACCCTAATACTACTATTGTAATTTAGTATGCTTTTACCTAAATAACAGAAAACCCTGTCTCTATGTCGTCACATATAACCCTCTTACTAAATTTAGTTTATTTTCCAAATAAAGTACACTATGGGAAGATAGTCCTGTTAATAGGAGAAGCTAATCAATAGAGTTACCCTTGCTACAGGATTTGACCGTGTGTTGTGTCCAATGGATAAGTAAATCAGACTATTCACTTCTTTTCCTAAGATCTTACCCAGCGGCTGTGAATAATATTGTACTAAAGCTAGGACAACTCAGTTCCAAGTTCATTTAGTGGTTTAAAACATGTACTAATGGTCGCCAGCCTATCCAGGCAATGAAACAGTGAAGTATTTGAAAAGCAGAAGTATGAATTTTGCCAATTTTCTTGCTACTGTTTAAATTGCTTCTTCAGATAGATATTATTCCACGAAACAATGTTGGACTACACCCTTATACATTACCTTTTTGAAAGAGAAAATGCCGAGTAGATAACTTCACGGAAGTTAAAAAAATTGGCTAGGGGGAACCCTTAGAAAAGCGCTTTCCATAACACACAAACTTAAATACTAAAATATTTAGATACTATAGCACACGCTTTTTATACTGAACATTTACTTCAAGAAAACCTCTTTCTTACTGCAGTTTACTTTCAAAAGCTATTATTCTTTGAATTAACTCTCTATAGTCATTTAACAGATTCTAGTAAGTTGGCTTCACTCTGATTGAATTTTACGTAAGCAAACTTTTACTGTAACTCTTTGCGATAGTTAAGAAAATTTTCTTATTATTTACACAAAAACAATTTAAATTGTGTCTCTTTATATTAGCTTTGCACTTCATAAGTCTGTAAACAGGATACTCGGATTAACCAAACACCAGGCAGGAACCATATATAGGTGTATGATTAGGATGAAATTACAGGGTGTACCAATTTCTTTAAAGTTCAAGAATGATTATTAAAAGACAGTTTAAACTAAAGGTTCACGCTGTACAAAAGTAAAATACAAATAAATCCTATCCGGTGGCTGTAGGCTTGTGTGTGACGAACATTTACGACGGCTACACTACCCACAGTACGGCCAGCAAGTGTCTTGCTGTATGGGCTCAATTTTTCTTCTTGGCGTCGTTCAGTTTTACATACAGTAGCCAAACAACTCGCAGCTACGCCGTAAGCCGTTTGCAGTCTTTATCCGAGGCGTTTTTGTGTAAATTTGAAGGCAAAGCTTCTCCTGCTCCACAAGGGTGTTGCCTCAATCACTGCTGCCTACGGACTGTGTGACTTACTTCCCGCGCTTGCTCTAGGTACGCGCCAATTCGCTCTTGCCGCCTTTTCAACTCCCTAGAGCCACTTACGTTTCAAACAAAAGCACACTGGATTTTACATAACACCTATTTCTTACATTGTTCCTAAGCGTGATCATTTCTTACAATTGTCAAATTTACATCAACATGAATAGTTTATACATAGACATATTTTTAAATACAAAATGTCATCAAAAATTATTTAATATAATAAACAATTTACATAGTATCTTACTTACATTACTCACTTACAACACAAAGAACTTCAACCTCCAGTATAGTACACTTTACCTTACATCTACAGAAAATTTAGTACCAATATGCGAAAATTTTAAAGCAAAGAAAATTTATAAAAAATTAAATGAACCATAAACAAATAATGTTATATTGGGAGTGGTTTAGGGGTCACGTCGATGATTTGGCACTCGCAACGGGTGCTCGGCTAAATAAAAGAAACACCTCCCTACTGCGAATCGGTAGCGGCATCGGGGTCACAGGGCATTAAGACTGGTATCAACAGAGCAGCTGCCTCAAAACCTTCAATATATACCTGAAAGCAATATCCGACAAGATGTCTGCACGAAATGGGGCAGACATCGTAAACAAACTTGTAACCAACATGAAATTGTACTGCAAGAGGCACCTGAACTTGCAAAAACTGCAAACAGCAAAAATCTCGGTAATCAGTAAATCACAGATACTTCCAGTGCCTGTTTCCATAGCAGATTTAAAGTGCGTTACGCCATGTTGAAACTCGCAACCACAAGATTTGGTCTACGCCCCACGGATGTAAGACAAAAATACAAATCTCTCCTGACCAACTACATGCACAAAAGTACCGACAACGGGGAGACCTTAATTAACATATGAGAGTTAGTAAGCATAGGACCGCCGCTCGACAGAATGATGTAAGGAGCATTAATACAATACTGAATCATATTTTTTCGAGTTGAGCTACATACGCATGACTTGAGTCCGCAATATGTCTTAACAAACAAATAAATATACTAGTTTTCAAACTAACAACAGCCAAAAAACTCAGCTATAGGAAATGCACGGTAAGATAAACTGGAATATTTCACGGAGGAATTTACACAACAATGTTCTATCGTCCAGTGTTACAAGCCATGTGTTACATGATCAGCGAAAAAATAGCAACCAACGAAAAATTGTACAATATTCACATCAGCACAGATGTAACACGTGTGCTCTCGTTGATACGTGAACTGAGAGGTTCGCCTGCGGAACCGCAGCCGAGATTTGGTCCCTTATCCGAAGAATACTTGCGATAACAGACCACACAACCCCAGATTGCATTGACATAAGGGAAAGGATAAAACCGGACAAGCTACAGTACCCACGATCCGAAAACAACGCAACAATTTCGATGACCAGACATACCTATGCTTACATAATGCACAGTCGATCTCCCGTTAGTTAGTTAGAAGTATAGTTTTTAAGATTCAACAAGAACTGTGCAGAATTACACTCCTGGAAATGGAAAAAAGAACACATTGACACCGGTGTGTCAGACCCACCATACTTGCTCCGGACACTGCGAGAGGGCTGTACAAGCAATGATCACACGCACGGCACAGCGGACACACCAGGAACCGCGGTGTTGGCCGTCGAATGGCGCTAGCTGCGCAGCATTTGTGCACCGCCGCCGTCAGTGTCAGCCAGTTTGCCGTGGCATACGGAGCTCCATCGCAGTCTTTAACACCGGTAGCATGCCGCGACAGCGTGGACGTGAACCGTACGTGCAGTTGACGGACTTTGAGCGAGGGCGTATAGTGGGCATGCGGGAGGCCGGGTGGACGTACCGCCGAATTGCTCAACACGTGGGGCGTGAGGTCTCCACAGTACATCGATGTTGTCGCCAGTGGTCGGCGGAAGGTGCACGTGCCCGTCGACCTGGGACCGGACCGCAGCGACGCACGGATGCACGCCAAGACCGTAGGATCCTACGCAGTGCCGTAGGGGACCGCACCGCCACTTCCCAGCAAATTAGGGACACTGTTGCTCCTGGGGTATCGGCGAGGACCATTCGCAACCGTCTCCATGAAGCTGGGCTACGGTCCCGCACACCGTTAGGCCGTCTTCCGCTCACGCCCCAACATCGTGCAGCCCGCCTCCAGTGGTGTCGCGACAGGCGTGAATGGAGGGACGAATGGAGACGTGTCGTCTTCAGCGATGAGAGTCGCTTCTGCCTTGGTGACAATGATGGTTGTATGCGTGTTTGGCGCCGTGCAGGTGAGCGCCACAATCAGGACTGCATACGACCGAGGCACACAGGGCCAACACCCGGCATCATGGTGTGGGGAGCGATCTCCTACACTGGCCGTACACCACTGGTGATCGTCGAGGGGACACTGAATAGTGCACGGTACATCCAAACCGTCATCGAACCCATCGTTCTACCATTCCTAGACCGGCAAGGGAACTTGCTGTTCCAACAGGACAATGCACGTCCGCATGTATCCCGTGCCACCCAACGTGCTCTAGAATGTGTAAGTCAACTACCCTGGCCAGCAAGATCTCCGGATCTGTCCCCCATTGAGCATGTTTGGGACTGGATGAAGCGTCGTCTCACGCGGTCTGCACGTCCAGCACGAACGCTGGTCCAACTGAGGCGCCAGGTGGAAATGGCATGGCAAGCCGTTCCACAGGACTACATCCAGCATCTCTACGATCGTCTCCATGGGAGAATAGCAGCCTGCATTGCTGCGAAAGGTGGATATACACTGTACTAGTGCCGACATTGTGCATGCTCTGTTGCCCGTGTCTATGTGCCTGTGGTTCTGTCAGTGTGATCATGTGATGTATCTGACCCCAGGAATGTGTCAATAAAGTTTCCCCTTCCTGGGACAATGAATTCACGGTGTTCTTATTTCAATTTCCAGGAGTGTATTTGGTATTTGTCTAAGCACAATGATCACACCATCATAACTAAGAAGAACAGGACGAAGAGCACGAAAAAGAAAGGAGACTGTGAGAATGTGAAAGAACGATGTGTTCCAAAACGTTCAGACTTCATTCACATGACGAAAGAAACCCTAGATACGTCACAACGCAAAATTTGTATTACACATCTGAATGTTAAGTTTTTGTGTTATTCACTTAGCAATATAATTTCCAAAGTTATTATTTATAAATTTCGTTAAAAATATTCTGGTCGCTGGTTATAGAGTAACAATGTAATTGTTTATTCGGCTTGTTACCCCAATTATCTTTGTTTCAATGGAAATATCTAGCAAAGAATGAAAAAAATCTGTAATATGCAATCATAAAAATGTACAACACAAAACAGACTAATGCAGCAATACTCAGCTGCAAAAGTACCGTGACGTGTCTGCCGAAGCTGAGGGAGCGGATTAGCATTGTGCAGTTGTGTCACTCTTCCACTGCAATCAGTGAATCCATTCAAGAGATTTACAGGATGTATCAAAAAGGATCATCCCATTAAAAAAATCATAACTATTATGTTATTTGAGATGTGCGTGAACAACGTACCGTTGGAAAGTGCAAACTCATGAGTTTTACATGGTTCCCGCTAGGTAGCAGCAGAGTGCTACCACTTCAGTTCTAGTAAAAATGGTGTCGGGACAACAGAAAGCGTTTTGTGTTCTACATTTTGCGCCGTTTGGGTCAGTGATAACTGTTGAGTGTGACTTTAGTACTAGGTATGGTTTGGATCCTCCTACACCACAGAACATTAGACATGGCATGAGAGGGACTCTCCAATATTTGATGTGTTTCGCGCAGTTCCACGAGAAAAGGTGTACTGTCCATTTTCTTTGCCGAGAACACTGTTACAGGAAGCATATATCTAGATATGCTCGAGAACTTTCTTTTCCCACAGTTGGAACGACTTAATTTAACAACAGGATGAGACAGCGCCACACTGGCATCTGAAAGTGCGGGAATTTTTAAATCAAATGACCACTCAACGATGGATAGGTCGCACTGGAACAAATGATTCAGCCTTATATTACTGGCCTCCGAGGTCACCGGAGCTGACTGTATATGATTATTTCTTGGTGGGATTTATAAAAGACTCTCCTTTATGGGCCTCCGTTACCAACAACAATGAATGTACTGAGACATCGCATAACAGCAGCTGTGGAAGCTATAACCAAAGGCATGCTCGCTGCAGTGTGAGGACAATTTGAATACAGCATTGACATATGCCGTGCACCTCAAGGGGGGGGGGGGGGTGCATATGACACGCTTACGAAAACTTTGAGTTTTCTGTTCATCAAGAAACAAAATTCATTGTACATGTTTATTAGTTTCAGAAATATAGACGAGCCAAATTGGATGATTCTTTTTGATACACCCAGTATGACGGTCAACTCTTCCTCATGAAACCTACTCCTCTTATAAACCTTCACCATCTCGCAGGCATAGCGCCATCAGATATTCGTCATGAAGTAGCTGCCAGTGCGGAGAGAACAAACCAGGCTTTACGGGTAAACAATAAAATATGTGGGCGCAATCCAGCAGTCCCAAGGTTGAGGTCCGGAACAACTTTCATCAAAAGCAACGTTGCAAACAGCAGCAGCTACACTGTGAGATTCTCGACTTGAGAATAACTCGACGCGGCCACCCCCTTTGCAGACGTCACTCGACTACCTTCAATCTAGAGTTAGATGCAGGAGTAATCTCCAGAAGTCTCACTTTCGAGGGAATACCTCCAACTGTGAATGCAGAGAACACACCATGGAGTACCTACTGATCTATCCCCTTCATCTTGCACAGAAGAAGATCTTCAGCTCGCGACTCCGAGCGTAATTGATGTTGCAAGATCTTGGGCAACAGCAGTGTACCTTAACTTCTGTCTCTCTTTTCTTTTAAATGGTAATCACCACGTGTTGTATTTGCTTCTGACACCAGCAGCTAAGACCTTATCCATACAGTTGTGTATCACTCTTTATGTACAACTAACACTGTCGAAAAAACGAAGGCGACGTGCAACCATCAGTCTTGAATGCAAGCTTAAGATAGGATAGTAAAGTAGGTTTTACTGCTATCAACAGCAAATTCCGAGAGTCCATGGTAAAAGTTATTTTCCAAACAATACAGCGCATACCGATGGAATTCGTACTGTTACGCAGATATTTTCAGAGCAGTACGTACACTAATCATCGAGACCATTATGACCACCTACCTACTAGTCGGTATGTTCAACTTTGGCCTGGATAACAGCGGCAATGCGTCGTGACTTCAAAACAATGAGGCCTTGGTAGGTCGCTGGAGCTTTCACCACATTTGCACACACAAGTCACCTAATTCCCATAAATTCCGGCGAGGGGGCGATGAGCTCTGGCGCCACGTTCAGTCACATCCCACATGTGTTCGATCTGGTTCAGATCTGGCGAGTTGGGAGGCCCCTGTGTTCCTCGAACCTCTCCATCAAATGGTTCAAATGGCTCTGAGCACTATGGGACTTAACATCTGAGATCATCAGTCCCCTAGAACTTAGAACTACTTAAACCTAACTAACCTAAGGACATCACACACATCCATGCCCGAGGCAGGATTCGAACCTGCGACCGTAGCAGTCGCGCGGTTCCGGACTGAGCGCCTAGAACCGCTAGACCACCGCGGCCGGCCCACTCCGTCACACTCCTGGCCTTGTGACATAGCTCACTATATTGTTGAAAAATGCTACTGACATTGGGAAACATGATCGTCTTGGCGACCATCATGATGGGGTGTACGTGATCTCCAACCTGTGTAAGATCTTGGCCGTCATGGCGCCTTGCACGAGCTCCACTGGACCCATGGGTGCCCGCATGAGTGTTCCCCAGAGCATAATGGAGCCAACGCCAGCTTGTCTCCGTCCTGCAGTGCAGGTGTCAACGAACTGTTCCCCTGGAAGTCGACGGATTCGAGCCCTCCGATCGGCATGATGAAGAAGGTATCGGGATTCAGCAGATCATGCAACGCTCTGCTACTGAGCCAACGTCCAGTGCCATTAGTCATGTTCCCATTTCAGTCGTAGTTGCCGATGTCCTGGTGTTAACATTGGCACATGTGTGGGTCATTGGCTGCAGGGGCCCATCGTTATGAGTGTTCGGTGCGCTGTGTGTTGAGGAACACTTGTCTCTGCCCAACATTAACGTCTGTTGTTTGATTTACCACAGTTCGCCGCCTATTCTGTTTTACCAGTTTGGCCAACCTAAGGCGTCCGACTTCTGTAATGAGGGGTGGCCGCCCAACCCCACCACGCATGGACGTGGTTTCACGTTGGTTTCACTACGTGTTGAAGACACTTACCACAGCACTCCCTGAACACCCGACAAGTCTTCAGCTCCTGAAATGCTTGTGCCGAGCCACCGGGCCATCACAATCGCCGTCAAACTCAGATAGATCGCGCACATTATATACACGGACAGTACGCTCACTGATAGTACATGCACCGTGCGTGTGTTTGACTAGCAGTCATTCGTCGCCAGGTGACGCTGCAATGGCCTGGACTGTTTTATATCGATAGTAGGTCGGTGGTCATAATGTTCTGGCTGATCAGTGTATAAAAAGATAAATAGAGGCAAGAAATCAAACTAAAAGCGATTACTGTGATCACGGGCGTCCGTTATTCCAAAATACTTACAAAATCCCTAAACTAACTCAGATATTTCCTCGGTGCAGTTCAGGTTCCCGTGAGTAACGTAAAGGGTGTGGAGCTTAGGTTAAAGCGTTATTTATTATTAAGGCCGAGAACGTAAGTTACGTAGAGTGGGATGGAGCCTTCTTGTGCCTGATGGCGAAAATTAATAAGCGAAAGATTTTCATAGCAACTATCGGTGTTGCAACAGTACTTCTACTAATTACATTCCTGGAAATTGAAATAAGAACATTGTGAATTCATTGTCCCAGGAAGGGGAAACTTTATTGACACATTCCTGGGGTCAGATACATCACATGATCACACTGACAGAACCACAGGCACATAGACACAGGCAACAGAGCATGCACAATGTCGGCACTAGTACAGTGTATATCCACCTTTCGCAGCAATGCAGGCTGCTATTCTCCCATGGAGACGATCGTAGAGATGCTGGATGTAGTCCTGTGGAACGGCTTGCCATGCCATTTCCACCTGGCGCCTCAGTTGGACCAGCGTTCGTGCTGGACGTGCAGACCGCGTGAGACGACGCTTCATCCAGTCCCAAACATGCTCAATGGGGGACAGATCCGGAGATCTTGCTGGCCAGGGTAGTTGACTTACACCTTCTAGAGCACGTTGGGTGGCACGGGATACATGTGGACGTGCATTGTCCTGTTGGAACAGCAAGTTCCCTTGCCGGTCTAGGAATGGTAGAACGATGGGTTCGATGACGGTTTGGATGTACCGTGCACTATTCAGTGTCCCCTCGACGATCACCAGTGGTGTACGGCCAGTGTAGGAGATCGCTCCCCACACCATGATGCCGGGTGTTGGCCCTGTGTGCCTCGGTCGTATGCAGTCCTGATCGTGGCGCTCACCGGCACGGCGCCAAACACGCATACGACCATCATTGGCACCAAGGCAGAAGCGACTCTCATCGCTGAAGACGACACGTCTCCATTAGTCCCTCCATTCACGCCTGTCGCGACACCACTGGAGGCGGGCTGCACGATGTTGGTGCGTGAGCGGAAGACGGCCTAACGGTGTGCGGGAACGTAGCCCAGCTTCATGGAGACGGTTGCGAATGGTCCTCGCCGATACCCCAGGAGCAACAGTGTCCCTAATTTGCTGGGAAGTGGCGGTGCGGTCCCCTACGGCACTGCGTAGGATCCTACGGTCTTGGCGTGCATCCGTGCGTCGCTGCGGTCCGGTCCCAGGTCGACGGGCACGTGCACCTTCCGCCGACCACTGGTGACAACATCGATGTACTGTGGAGACCTCACGCCCCACGTGTTGAGCAATTCGGCGGTACGTCCACCCGGCCTCCCGCATGCCCACTATACGCCCTCGGTCAAAGTCCGTCAACTGCACATACGGTTCACGTCCACGCTGTCGCGGCATGCTACCAGTGTTAAAGACTGCGATGGAGCTCCGTATGCCACGGCAAACTGGCTGACACTGACGGCGGCGGTGCACAAATGCTGCGCAGCTAGCGCCATTCGACGGCCAACACCGCGGTTCCTGGTGTGTCCACTGTGCCGTGCGTGTGATCATTGCTTGTACAGCCCTCTCGCAGTGTCCGGAGCAAGTATGGTGCGTCTGACACACCGGTGTCAATGTGTTCTTTTTTCCATTTCCAGGAGTGTACTAAAGCTTTTTAGAAGAACATTTGGTCGACGCAAGGAAACAGTTCAAGCTCGAAAAATAGTCACGCACAAATACATCACACTGAGTTTCTTAGCATTGCGTGGAGCCGATATCTTTTTGCCCGAAATATGTAATCGAATTATCTCACAAAAAGGCTATAGTGTGATGAGGTTTAAACGCTTGTTCTTATTCTGAATCACGTCTTCTGCTTTAGGCTTATGCTCCAGCCTTTTCTACCATTCGACTCTTTATTCTCTTTCGTTTCTTGTTCGCAGAAACTGTGAAGTTCTGCCACCAGCTCATCCTCTGGTTTCCTTTCAAGCTTTACACACTACATTTGTTAATGTCTTAGTCGATATTTGGCACGTCGAGACACTATTCTTCGCGACTGCGACAACTTTTGGTTGTTCTGTTGCTAGATTTTCATCACAAGAAAACTAAAACAGCAGCTTCTTACACAATGCAACTTGAGCTCTGTATTTTAATTAGTGTTGAACAATGATGTGGCGTGAATGACGTTTAATCTCATTTTCAAAAAGGTTTTACTCTCCCGTCAGAACTCTGATCCCACCAAAAAGCATAGACATTAGAGAACAGAGCTTAAAGGCAAACTTTCTTAAAATAAGGTACTATTTGTTAGTGAGTGGGTAAGATCGGGGACGTTTCGTATGCCAGCTATAGCCTAAATTTAATGAAGGTGAACAGTCGCTGGTATAACAGTCTCAGCACATCATGGAAATAAACTCTCCGCACTCAAATGCAACTGGCTTCAAGGAGGGTCGAGGATTAACGTCCCATCGGCGACTAGCTTATTGTAGACGAAGTAAAATTCGGATCAGTAAAGAATGGGAAAGTAAATTGCCAATGAGCTTTTCTCAAAAACAAATCTGGCATTCAGCTTGAGCAATTTAGGGAAACTGTAGAAAAACTACACCTGGATGGCGGGACGAAGATTCAAACCCAGATCCGTCTGGGCACACGTCTGCTGTGCTAATCACAGCGACACCTGAGCGGCGCTATGTCACATTGTTTACAGATAGATCATTTACGAGGGTCATTCGGAAAGTAAGGAACGATCGGTCGCAAAATGGAAACCACAGTGAAAATCCTATGAAGTTTTGCACAGGTGTGTTGGGCAGTGCCTCTAGTATGCCCGTCGATCGTGTTACGTTAGTTCTGAACACACAAAGAGCACATAAAGATACCTAGAACAGTAGTGTCTCCTGCCAATTACGAGGGCCTGGTGAGAAATTTCGCCTGAAGCTATGCAGCCAACATTACATAATTGTCGAGCGTATTCTTCTTCAAGACAATTCTCAGCCGCATTCTGCAGGGGCAATGAAGATGCTTCTGCATCGTTTTCAGTTGGAAATGTTTGATTACCCACAATACAGCCCGTAATTGTCTCCCTCTGAGTTTCATCTCTGCCCACAGGCTATGAAGACAACTTTTTAGCACAAACAACGAGCTGTAGGCCAGCGTAGGGAATTGGCGGAAAGCACTGGCGGCTGCTTTCTATAACGAGGGTATTGGAAAGTTGTTACAATGCTATGACAAACATCTAAGTCGGATCGGCAACTATGAACATAAGTAGCTGGAAGTTGTAGCTGACTGTTGCAAATCAAACAGTTTTGATTTTCACTGTTGTTTCCATTTCGTGACCTATCGTTCCTTACTTTCCGAATAGCTCTCGTATTTTGGAACATTAATACTGTGTATTCAAGTTTTTAATACTGTGTACTGAAGTTATTAACTGATAAAGTATTTGTTTAACCATGCTGTTCTATTCGAGTCTGCATGGCCTAAAAAGTTATACATTTCGTTTCTTATTATTTAAATATCAAAATAACGTTATGAAATCTGGTGACTTTGTCTGAAAATGCAAGAGCTGTAAGTGGTTCAAAATGCTTTAAAATATTTTAAGCCATTTGGTCATAAACCTTAAGAGTTACAAAGGTAGTGTACAGGTCAATGTGACCCGAGCGACATTAATATGATTATTCTAAAGTCAAAAATTTTCTGGTTGTCTCATTTTTTATAGTAGTAATGATTTTCATTGCTCTCACTTACTCTCAACATTCAACAAGTCAACAAAGGAGCTGCGTTTACAACAATGGAGTTGTCATTACGACTTGTCAACTGTTCGAATTATCCATTGTTTCTGCTCGCTTTGTATTCTCTGTCGTTTCTGATCAGTCTGAATTGTGGCATTATGGCGATTACATCATTGACTGACGTAGTGTTGGAAGAATTAGTAAATAGCACAACAGACAAAGGATCACTTTCCGAGGTGTAAGATTATGTCAGTAATGCAGGTGTAAGCGAGTATTCTGATGACATTGACGACAGTCCACAGCCTGTTCAAAGTAGCGTACAGACTTGTATTTCTAAATATGGGAACATAGAATGGCAGTTGCAACTATCAGCACAATACGGCCACCTACCTGCTTCGAACGTCATCAGGAGTACCCCAGGAGTTACCAGGTATTCAAGCAGCAGAATAAGTTATGTAACAAGTTCATTTGAAGTATTATTTTCTACAGCACTTCAGAATAAAATAATAGAGATGTCGCATATTGAGTGGCAACTAGTTTGTGGTAAACAATGGACGAACATTGATGATTCTCTTTTTCACGCATACTTAGGACTCCTATTCCTTGCGGGTGTATATCACTCACAAGTTTGTGTGATAAGTATACTGGGTGGAACATATTTCGAACAACCATGTCCCTAGAAACATTCTATAAAATATTGCACGTCTTGCGTTTTGATAAGAAATCCACGAGAAGGAAAGACGACGTACTGATAAACTCGCTGCAGTTCACGGTATCAGGGAGAAGCGGTTAGAAGTCCTTCCTAAACTGTATAATCCAGGGGGAAATGTGACAATCGACGGGCAGCTGGTAGCATTGAGGCCGCTGTCCATTCAAGCAGTACATCCCAAGCAAACCTACAAAAAATGGGGTCAAGGTACGGATTCTATGTGGCAGCAAATCTTCATATGTACCGAAAACCCGAATTTATACAGGGTGTTACAAACAGGTAAGGCCAAACTTTAAGGAAACATTCCTCACACACAAAGAAAGAAAATATGTTATGTGGACATGTGTCCGGAAACGCTTACTTTCCATATTAGAGCTCATTTTATTACTTCTCTTCAAATCACATTAATCATGGAATGGAAACACACAGCAACAGAACATACCAGCGTGACTTCAAACACTTTGTTACAGGAAATGTTCAAAACGTCCTCCGTTACCGAGAATACATGCGTCCACCCTCCGTCGTATGGAATCCCTGATGCGCTGGTGCAGCCCTGGAGAATGGCGTGTTGTATCACAGCCGTCCACAATACGAGCACGAAGAGTCTCTAAATTTGGTACCGGGGTTGCGTAGACAAGAGCTTTCAAATGCCCCCATAAATGAAAGTCAAGAGGGTTGAGGTCAGGAGAGCGTGGAGGCCATCGAACTGGTCCGCCTCTACCAATCCATCGGTCACCGAATCCGTTGTTGAAAAGCGTACGAACACTTCGACTGAAATGTGCAGGAGCTCCATTGTGCATGAACCACATGTTGTGTCGTACTTTGAAAGGCACATGTTCTAGCAGCACAGGAAGTGTATCCCGTATGAAATCATGATAACGTGCTCCATTGAGCGTAGGTGGAAGAACATGGGGCCCAATCAAGACATCACCAATAATGCCTGCCCAAACGTTCACAGAAAATCTGTGTTGATGACGTGATTGCACAATTGCGTGCGGATTCTCGTCAGCCCACACATGTTGATTGTGAAAATTTACAATTTGATCACGTTGGAATGAAGCCTCATCCGTAAAGAGAACATTTGCACTGAAATGAGGATTGACACATTGTTGGATGAACCATTCGCAGAAGTGTACCCGTGGAGGCCAATCAGCTGCTGATAGTGCCTGCACACGCTGTACATGGAAATGACTGGTTCTCCCGTAGCACTCTCCGTACAGTGACGTGGTCAACGTTACCTTGTACAGCAGCAACTTCTCTGACGCAGACATTAGGGTTATCGTCAACTGCACGAAGAATTGCCTCTACCATTGCAGTTGTCCTTGTCGTTCTAGGTCTTCCCCAGTCGCGAGTCATAGGCTGGAAAGTCCCGTGCTCCCTAAGACGCCGATCAATTGCTTCGAACGTCTTCCTGTCGGGACACCTTCGTTCTGGAAATCTGTCTCGATACAAACGTACCGCGCCACGGCTATTGCCCCGTGCTAATCCATACATCAAATGGGCATCTGCCAACTCCGCATTTGTAAACATTGCACTGACTGCAAAACCATGTTCGTGATGAACACTAACCTGTTGATGTTACGTACTGATGTGCTTGATGCTAGCTAGTACTGTAGAGCAATGAGTCGCATGTCAACACAAGCACCGAAGTCAACATTACCTTCCTTCAATTGGGCCAACTGGTGGTGAATCGAGGAAGTACAGTACATATTGACGAAAATAAAATGAGCTCTAACATGGAAATTAAGCGTTTCCGGACACATGTCCACATAACATCTTTTCTTTATTTGTGTGTAAGGAATGTTTCCTGAAAGTTTGGCCTTACCTTTTTGTAACACCCTGTATAGGAAAGGAGAGTAGAGCGGCACCATAAAAACATCAGGGAATGCGAGTAGTTGCTGATCTTATCTGTGATTTGCGAGGTCAGAATGTAACATGTGACAATTTTTTTACGTCGTACAATTTGGTACAGTTTCTCCTGGAAAGGAAACTGACAATGTTAGGAACCATATGTAAAAATAAGCCAGAGCTTTCACAAAATTTGACCAAGGAGGTTCAAAGCTCTTCATTTTAGTTCGCAAATGACACTATGGTGGTCAGTTGTATTCCTAAGAGAAATAAGAATGTTGTACGCATGAGCATTCTTCACCATGGTGGGGAAATAAGTGACAGGGCTGACAACAAGACAAAAGTGATTTTAGATTATAATTTAACCAGAGGAGCTGTAGACACACTCTATCAGCTAACAGGTAGATATACATGCAAATGAAAAACCAACAGATGGCCCATAATAGTTTCTGTAATATTGTCGATGTTGCTGCTCATAATGCACATATCTTGTGGACATCGATTGATCCTAACTGGAATGCAAGAAAATTGATTAGAAGGAGAATATTTTTGGAGGAAAATGGAAAATTACTGTCTGCAGAGCACATTGCATTTTCCAAGAACAAAAAATACGTGGTAGTAGAAGTTTTACAGCATTTTATTATGTCGGGTCATATTGAACACAACAGTACATTTGTATAGTAAAACTGAACAGAACAGCGGGTTTAAATGTGCATACATTTCTTGTAGTTAGAAGATAGGAACACCAGGTAAAACTAAAAGACCTAAATGTTTGCGTTACACCGAGTGACCATTTATGCTTACGAAAAGTGTGCTCATGACTTGTTCGCCGTGTACCGCATGCCGTCCAATAAACGGCTCTGTAACTAGCTGGTCTAGTTCTTGCTGCACCAATACAATTGTGTAGCAGCCAAATGTTTCTTTCCCCAATCTAAATGTTCATGTAGGGACTTGCCTGGGTTCTCTAAGCAAATCCAGCAAATTTAGCTCTGGTGTTCATTTCACGCTATGCTCTCTGGACAGGCCAACTACGTCATAATTGTATCTATTCCCCGCAATGGACTATTCTTACGATGTCTTCTTAACTGCTGTTCATATTTTTCTAATAGAAATGTACCTGAAATATAGCATAGCTAAAGAGGCCTCTAATGTATCCAGAGGCATAATAAATACAAGATATTATCAGTAGTATTACCTTTTTTTTGCCAAGCAGCGTTTGTCGTGTTCCTCACGCCAGAAAAACGCTCACGCGTAGGAGTATACAAGGTGGAGAAGGTATAAGACTAACACAGTAACACGGCGTCAAAATTCCTTACTCGCTGTGGATACATGCAGAAAATGCCAGGGATTGCGAAAATTCGCTGGTCTGATTTGATACAGTGCCAACCCGCATCGCTACACAAAGCCGACAACCATTGCTTCTGTTTTGTTCTTTATTTTGCCTCGAACGATGTAAAATAATGTTGGAAGTTTATACTAAGCGTTATCACATTTAGTAAGGGCATCTAATCTGGATGTCGGGGAGTTACAGTTAATACACTCCTGGAAATGGAAAAAAGAACACATTGACACCGGTGTGTCAGACCCACCATACTTGCTCCGGACACTGCGAGAGGGCTGTACAAGCAATGATCACACGCACGGCACAGCGGACACACCAGGAACCGCGGTGTTGGCCGTCGAATGGCGCTAGCTGCGCAGCATTTGTGCACCGCCGCCGTCAGTGTCAGCCAGTTTGCCGTGGCATACGGAGCTCCATCGCAGTCTTTAACACTGGTAGCATGCCGCGACAGCGTGGACGTGAACCGTATGTGCAGTTGACGGACTTTGACCGAGGGCGTATAGTGGGCATGCGGGAGGCCGGGTGGACGTACCGCCGAATTGCTCAACACGTGGGGCGTGAGGTCTCCACAGTACATCGATGTTGTCGCCAGTGGTCGGCGGAAGGTGCACGTGCCCGTCGACCTGGGACCGGACCGCAGCGACGCACGGATGCACGCCAAGACCGTAGGATCCTACGCAGTGCCGTAGGGGACCGCACCGCCACTTCCCAGCAAATTAGGGACACTGTTGCTCCTGGGGTATCGGCGAGGACCATTCGCAACCGTCTCCATGAAGCTGGGCTACGGTCCCGCACACCGTTAGGCCGTCTTCCGCTCACGCCCCAACATCGTGCAGCCCGCCTCCAGTGGTGTCGCGACAGGCGTGAATGGAGGGACGAATGGAGACGTGTCGTCTTCAGCGATGAGAGTCGCTTCTGCCTTGGTGCCAATGATGGTCGTATGCGTGTTTGGCGCCGTGCAGGTGAGCGCCACAATCAGGACTGCATACGACCGAGGCACACAGGGCCAACACCCGGCATCATGGTGTGGGGAGCGATCTCCTACACTGGCCGTACACCACTGGTGATCGTCGAGGGGACACTGAATAGTGCACGGTACATCCAAACCGTCATCGAACCCATCGTTCTACCATTACTAGACCGGCAAGGGAACTTGCTGTTCCAACAGGACAATGCACGTCCGCATGTATCCCGTGCCACCCAACGTGCTCTAGAAGGTGTAAGTCAACTACCCTGGCCAGCAAGATCTCCGGATCTGTCCCCCATTGAGCATGTTTGGGACTGGATGAAGCGTCGTCTCACGCGGTCTGCACGTCCAGCACGAACGCTGGTCCAACTGAGGCGCCAGGTGGAAATGGCATGGCAAGCCGTTCCACAGGACTACATCCAGCATCTCTACGATCGTCTCCATGGGAGAATAGCAGCCTGCATTGCTGCGAAAGGTGGATATACACTGTACTAGTGCCGACATTGTGCATGCTCTGTTGCCTGTGTCTATGTGCCTGTGGTTCTGTCAGTGTGATCATGTGATGTATCTGACCCCAGGAATGTGTCAATAAAGTTTCCCCTTCCTGGGACAATGAATTCACGGTGTTCTTATTTCAATTTCCAGGAGTGTAATACCAGAAAAAATATATATTTCTTGCCGGTAGTTTTAGGTAAAACTGATGGTCTGATATGCCAAAAACCGCTAGTAACAATATGATGTATTAACAATAATTACTAGAAAGATATGCAAATGTCGTTCCTATCGAGAAGAAAGTGATGAAGAAGGATGAAGGACAGAATCCAAAATGTCGTCTTCACTGGATTCCTTGGAAAGGATGTGCTAGTGCGGGTTCTAAGAGGACAGGAAGGTAAAATCGCCGCGGCATTTTGGAAGGAATCTTGTAAAACCTAAACCAGTACGAGTCCTATAATCTTACTTCGTCTCAGCGCAATGATCAAAGGTAAGAAACTGAAGGAATGAACCTAAGAACGTCACAAAGCTTACGGCAGCAGTCGTCTGGCTGTCTTTTACCAGGAAGAATATTTCTATTGCAGGAATGCGGACGGCGATAGGTGAAGTTACACAATCTGTACACAAAGGAAAACCACACGATAACCTTCATGTCGTTAGAGTGGGTCGCGCACATCCTTCGCCACTGGGGCGTCAGTTATCTGTAACACAGAACTGGAATGCGGGTTGCGTGTGAAGTAGGAACCTGCAGAACCCGCTATAGAACTAACATTCTCTCCCGGTAGCGGTGTCATCCTTTGCCATACGACGTCATTCTGGCGCGGAATGGATGGGCATGGTGGCAGCACACTAATTTGCCGGCCATTGTAAACTCTCCGAATCTTGGAGGAGCCACTTCTCCTTTGAGTAGCTACTTGGCTGTCTTCGTGAGACTGCGACCACCCCGTTACAGACGTCCTACCGAGGAAAAATTCCTTCCATTTCCGGGAACTGAAAGCGGATCCTCTCCATGGCAACCAGACACACCGAATGCACAGCTGCGGAGCGGACAAAGAAGTGTGACGCGTTAGAATCCGTTTTCAGCACGTTGTGAGTGATGTAATCATGACATTTCCTAAAGAAATTCCAAGATTCTGTATAGTTTATACCAAAAACTTCCAGATTTTACAACCGGCACATATAAAGTATTACTCGCCATTAAACATACTTCTGACCCCTCTGCTCATGGTGTGGTATTCTTAGTATACTCTAACCGGGCCGGCAGAGGTAGTATAGTACAGAAACCTAAAACATGTCGAACATGATACTCTACAACACGATTGTTCAGGTTTTCTGTGGCAGGACAAAAAATAAACAGACATTAAACGGTAATAGTTCGGTAATTCAGTCGTAGACCTACTGAACTTTTTACTAAAAAGCGCCCCTAAATGTTTAAACAGTAATGGATAAACAACACACTGCACACAGAAGATTCAAGCGAAATCCATCTGAGCTATCTGAAGTACGTGTACAGGAAACTGCGGAACACAGCGAAGGAAAATATACTCCACCCGAAAACCGACAAGCCACGTTGTTGTATACAGTGAGTGGGATCCTGCAGCAGTGTGGAACAAAACTTCGCAGCCTCGGCAAGTGTTGTTGCTGTTGTTGGGGGTCTCCAGTCAGAAGACTGTTTGATGCAGTTCTCTAAGCTACTCTATCCTGTGCAAGCCTCTCCGACTAACTACTGCACTCTCACATCCACTTCAACCTGCTTGTTGTACTGATCTCTTGGTCTCCCTCTACAACTTTTGCCCTCATGCTACCCTCTAGTACTAAACCAAATATCCCTTGATGTCTCAGAAAACGTCCTATCAACCAAATCTTTATTTTAGTCAAGTTATGCCACAAATTTCTTTTATCTCCAATTCTGTTCAGTACCACCTCATTAGTTATAACATTTTCATCTACATCTACATCCATACTCCGCAAGCCACCTGACGGTGTGTGGCGGAGGGTACCCTGAGTACCTCTATCGGTTCTCCCTTCTATTCCAGTCTCGTATTGTTCGTGGAAAGAAGGATTGTCGGTATGCTTCTGTGTGGGCTCTAACCTCTCTGATTTTATCCTCATGGTCTCTTCGCGAGATATACGTAGGAGGGAGCAATATACTGCTTGACTCTTCGGTGAAGGTATATTCTCGAAACTTTAACAAAAGCCCGTACCGAGCTACTGAGCGTCTCTCCTGCAGAGTCTTCCACTGGAGTTTATCTATCATCTCCGTAACGCTTTCGCGATTACTAAATGATCCTGTAACGAAGCGCGCTGCTCTCCGTTGGATCTTCTCTAACTCTTCTATCAACCCTATCTGGTACGGATCCCATACTGCTGAGCAGTATTCAAGCAGTGGGCGAACAAGCGTACTGTAACCTACTTCCTTTGTTTTCGGATTGCATTTCCTTAGGATTCTTCCAATGAATCTCAGTCTGGCGTCTGCTTTACCGACGATCAACTATATATGATCATTCCATTTTAAATCACTCCTAATGCGTACGCCCAGATAATTTATGGAATTAACTGCTTCCAGTTGCTGACCTGCTATTTTGTAGCTAAATGATAAAGGATCTAAAGCTTGTATTCTCTTCTCGTCTAAACTGTTTATCATCAACATTTCACTTCCGTTCAAGACTACAATCCACACACATACCGTCAGAAAAGCTTTCCTAATACTTCAAGTTCTCTTTTCCAGAAACGCTTTCGATGCTATAGCCAGCCAACATTCTAAATCCTCTCTACTTCGAACTTTATAAGTTATTTTGCTGGGAAAATAGCAAATTCCATCTACTACTTTTAGTGTCTCATTTCCTAACCTAATTCCCTTAGCGTCGCCTAATTTAACTCAACTACATTCAATTACCCTTGTTTTGCTTTTGTTGACGTTCATCTATATTTTTCTGTCAAGACGCTCTCCATTCCGTTCGACTATTCCTCCAAGTCCTTTGCTATATTTGATACAATTACAATGTCCGCAAACCTCAAAATTTTTGTTTCTGCTGCCTGAATTTTGATTCCTTCTTCAACGTTTTCCTTGGTTTCCTTTACTGCTTGCTCAACGTACTGATTGAATAACTTCGGGGAAAGGCTACAACCGTATCTCGCTCCCTCTCAACTAATGTTTCCCTTTCATGCCATTCGACTCTTATGATTTCTTTCTGGTTTCTGTACAAGTCGTAGATAACCTTTTGCTCCCTATCCTTGTCCCTGCTACCTTTAGGATTTTAGAGTGTATTCCAGTCAACATTGTCAAAAGATTTCTGTAAGTCTGCAAATGCGTGGTTCTTGGGGGTTGCCTCGGCATAGGAAAGGCAAAATCTGATTCTGTTTTTCAGGCCTCTGCAGACGAATTAAATTACCCAAGTTTGTTTATTTTGTCGCCCAGGAGATACACAATCTGTTGTAACTCTTTTGTTTATGTCAAAAACTGAAAACCCATGAAGTCAAGACCGCACATGAAATCTTCTTTATTCGGGTGGATTACTAGTTTCGTCTAAGAATCGAGTCATCTTCAGCTCCTAAAAGATTCTTGATTAGTGTTGGTGCTCTTAAAGCACCACACATCGTTAACATCTTTCCTCAAATGACAACATCCATACATAACATAATTAAAACAGCTTTTGATTGTTCGTAGCCAGTGTAAATGAATGACAGTCATAAAACAAAGGCGTAATGCCGTTACAACTAGGTGACTAACACAATCAGTACTTACAACATGATATCTGACTGATTTGAACGATGTGTGAAGCCGCAATGGCACCAACACTAATCAAGAATGTTTTGTGATCTGCGGATGGCTGGATCGTTAGCCGAAACTGGTAATCCATCCAAACAAAGTTTCGTGTGCCATCTTGACTTCGGCGGTTTTCAAACAGTAACATAAATTTTAAAAAATTAAGTCACTTTTTCTCAACAGCTGCCAGTTCTGAAGTTGCGATAAATGATGACACCCAAGGTAGCACCTTCGCGGAAAATACATTTTTCTTGACACATGTTTCTACAAGTACAGTAGGGAAAGCAATCACGAGAATCTCTCAGCAGGTAATGATGATGTGAGCATAGGTATGATCAAAAATGGTTCAAATGGCTCTGAGCACTATGGGACTTAACAGCTGTGGTCATCAGTCCCCTAGAACTTAGAACTACTTAAACCTAACTAACCTAAGGACATCACACACATCCATGCCCGAGGCAGGATTCGAACCTGCGACCGTAGCAGTCGCGCGATTCCGGACTGCGCGCCTAGAACCGCGAGACCACCGCGGCCGGCTATAGGTATGATCATTCCATTCTACACACATCATAATTCTCTCTCTTGTTAATGGTACATAACCTGATGATCGGAAGCAAAGCTTAATTCGACCACCACCCAAGAATGATTACCCAAAATGACAAGGTGACTGCATGCCGATTAACATATTATCTGCAGAATCTAAAAATGGACTTCATAAATACACGATAATATTAATCAGGTTTCCATAAACACCAGATGCAGTAAAAGATGACATCGAAAAAGCCATGAACATGCGTGAGGCGACCTTGATTTCAGCAAAACTTATGAAAAATGGTTCAAACGGCTCCGACTACTATGGGACTTCCCTAGAACTTAGAACTACTTAAACCTAACTAACCTAAGGACATCACACACATCCATGCCCGAGGCAGGATTCGAACTACGGCCGTAGCGGTCGCGCGGTTCCAGACTGTAGCGCCTAGAACCGCTCGGCCACTCAGGCCTGCACACTTATGAAACTTTTGAATTTCGTTATATAAGGTACGAAAATGAAACAGGAGAATTTTTGAAACAGTGCAATACTGTGAGTCGAGAGCTCTTCAAAAGAGATGTAACATCGTTGTTTGAGGGTCAGTGAACTCATAATGAAAATATGTGCTCACTAGAAACCCCACAGGGTTCAATTCTTGACCCATTACTTTCCGAGTTGCGTATCAATGATACTTCACTTCTGCTTTATTCTTGAAACTAACACTTACATGTTCTGGGCAACTGGCATATATGACAACCTTTATTCAGTGTGGGCACGAAACTTAGGTCTTAAACTAAACCCTAAGAAGTCACAGGTCATCTACAGTTCACTCCGAAAGTTGATCAGTGACATTTTAGTGAAAGAGTTCCACCTATCCTCCTTGATCGTACTCGGTAAAAGATCTCAGTATGATGTTGAATGGACATCTAAACTGGGAAGAACAATCCATCACATCATGCAGAAAATGCCTCTCTTGTCCATATGCAGTCCAAAAATTTAGTAAAATGTTTCGACCTCACATAAAAAGAAAACAAATGCAGTCTGCAGTCCTGGAAGATCTTTAGTAATGTGATGTAAGCCAACAAGGCACAAGTACTGAAAACTTCAAACTGCTCGCGGTATCTACGAATGCTTTCGTAAGATACAGGCGTTGGACGGAAATACGGAGACACCGCGAGAAATTCGTTCTTGAACGTACTAAATACAGATGCTAGCCAAACCTGCAGGTTACAATGTTGTAGCTGACCACGAACAGCGCCTGCGAAATACCCTTAATACGATGCAAGTATCAGTCATTGTCAGAACAGTGTTCTGTGCAGTTGCGAGTGCATTATACCGGAGCTAACCGAATTCATGGAGAAATTGTTGGCGCTTGTAGGATGGGTGCTTCTGTAACCAAGGTAGACAAAGTGTTTGGTGTTTCAAGAGTCACCGCATCAAAGGTTTATACCGCATATGGGCTGTTCCATTTCATTTAGACCAGCAGAAATTTTACATTTTCATGTGGAAATTCAGTTCTCTCTTATCTGAAGTAGAGAAGTTCATATCTTTTGCAAATGGGCAGTTGGGATAAACAAGTGCTTTCGGGTGGTTTCAGGGTTCAGAGTTATTCTAATTCAATAAAATCACGCAAATCTAAGACTCGTAGCTCAGAAACTATTACAAGCAAAATTCTTAAATAAAATTCAAACTGAAGGTAACATTGTATGGTTTGAGGTGGTATTTGTCGGTATTTTTAGAACTTAATGCAATTTTCATCATGTTTCATATTTCTTCAGATTTGAAATGGAATGAAAATTATGGCTTATTGTTCAACATTTGTTTTAAAAACAATATTAGAAGCGAAACTTCCTGGCAGATTAAAACTGTGTGCCCGACCGAGACTCGAACTCGGGGCCTTTGCTCAGGAAGTTTCATATCAGCGCACACTCCGCTGCAGAGTGAAAATCTCATTCTGTAAATATTAGAAGCATTTTAATATAAAGCATTAAAAAGGAAAATCCTCAAATAATATTTAAACTGAAGGTAATACAGTACGTATGGTTAGAGGTGGTATTTATGCGGTATTTTTAAACATAAACTTAATGTAATTTTTATCATGTTTCATATTTCTTCTAAAAAACGCAATTTGAAATGGAATAAAAATTATGCCCTATTGTTCAATATTTAATTTAAAAGCAACATTAGAAACATTTTAACGAGAACTGTAGAAAAAATGAAAAGTAAACAGAAAGTGTGGCAAAACTCGCTGGCTACGCAACACCAAATTACCCGTGAGTCATGATGTGACTGCTGTTTGTTTCACTGTGAGAGGGTGCTGACAACTGGGACTCTTAGATCGTGAATAAACAGACAACCGTCTTCTGTTCCTCTAAATTGAGCACATTAGTTCTTTGCCATAGGTGACGGTGTTACAGGTGTTTGCTGTGCAAAGCTACAAAGATATTTTTCAGTGCATAATAGTTTTTAGTTGATTTCATAACAAAATTTACTGCTTTCAGACAAGAAAGCCACAGTGTAGCTATAAAATAAGTTGCCAGTTAAGCGCTGTAGGACTTGGCTAGCACTTGGATTGCTCACCATCCGGCTCTGCCGACTGCTATTGACAAGCGGAGTGCACTCAGCCCTGTGAGGCCAATTTAGGAGTTGTTTGACTGAGAAGTAGCGGCTCCGCTCACGAAACCTGACACCCACTGGGAGAGCGGTGTGTTGACCACATGCCCCTCCATATCCACATCCAGTGACGCCTAAGGGGAGGGGAAGACACGGTGGTCGGTCGGTAATGGTGGGCCTTCAAGGCCTATTCGGACGGTGTTTGTGTGTTTTTTGTATAACTAAATTAACAGGAACTGAAAGACTACTGCTACTTGCTCGACACAAGATATCTAGGTACTCATAAATGTGTAACCTAGTTCTAGTGTTAATGTAAGTGATGAGGGTAGAGAAAGCAGTAGTGAAAAGAACCGTTCCGATAGTTCTGCTGAAATGATAAAGGTAACTACAGTAGCAGGACTCTTGCTTGGTGAGTTCCCTATTAAACGAAAAGACTCTTACGGAAAACCATGCGGAAAAGTAAAACAAGAAAAGTATCGGCTTCATTAAAAGTTTCGGTGTTTCAGCAGTGAGGCAGATAAACCACAACCATTTGAAGCTAACCAGCAAGACATTTTTCATAATCTAAAAATGGCATTTATCTCTGCTCAGGACAGAAACTCTAAAACTCAGATCCTAAGTCTGCTTCTGCTAAACAGGTCAACTGCAACGGAGCATGTGATTTTGTCTATTGCGAAAAATTCAAAATCATTTTAGTGCAACAAAACACATGATTTCAGCGGAAAAAGACTTAGTATCAAAGGTATTACTGAAGTGTACACCGGAAAGAAAGACAAATGATACTCTTCCACAAGAAATTATAATTTAATCACTGAATTTCACCTGTCAGAAGAACTTATCCGACAAATGCCTCAAAAAAAAAAAAAAAAAAAAAAAAAAAAAAAAAAAAAAAAAAAAAAAAAAAAAGATCATCTGACAGGAAGCACGAAAAAAAAAAAAAAAACTGGTGCAGGAGAAACTAATACTGTGCAATCTTGAGAAACTCTATCGTAATTTAAAGGCAAATATCCTACCAATAAGATAGGTTTCTCAAAATTCGCCCAACTTTGACATCAACATTGTGCTTTATCGTATCTGGCGACGCTCACCGGATGGATGACGCAAAACTAGCGCATTCAACTCGCCAAAAGAGTACTTTCCTTAAAAACGTATCACCACTGCATTTCAACAATCTTTTGTAATCCATCCCAAGCATCCTGCTTTTTTAATAAATGTAAAACGTGGCCGGGCCCCTCTGGATTGAAAGAGCATACCGAAAATGTTTGCCAGTCTGGTAGATACAATAATCTATGAACAGTGGATTACGACTGAAAAAACGACATTACAGACCTTGTGGAAAGTTGTAGATGAAATTATTGACGTCTTATTGGAGATGTTGAGAGTACTGGTAAGAAACAATCGTTTACAGCGTCAAAGGACACTTTTTACTAAAAAGGAAGAAAAATCGCACTGAAAGCAAAAGAAATTGCCATTCCAAAGGATTTTTAAGAAAATTACTCATTAGTCATCAGAGGTGTGGTTTTTGGTTTCACTGGAACAACAACCACGTCACGCTACATCCTTTTGTTATCTATTACAATGATGGTGGTTCTTTCCGTTGTATGTCGTTCGTTGGAATTTCCGATTGTTTAAAACACGATACAGTCGCAGTTCATTTGTTTCAGATATATTTAACGAAGTTTGTCAAAGATAAACTTCAAATGTTATCTAAAATAATGTGCTTTACTCGAAGTGCTTCTTCCCAATACAAAAATCGGAAAACTTTTCAAATTTATGCACTCATCTAGAAGATTTTGCAATAAAACCAGAATGGCACTTTCTTTCAAAATCTCATGGAAAGAGGCCATGCGATGGCGTTGGTTGAACTGTCAAGAGAACAGCACTTCGAACTGCTCTCGAACGTCTCAGACGAGATCAAATAACCACACATTATGAGTTGTATCAATGCACAGCATTAAGTTTGACAACTACAACGTTGTTACGTGCCGAAGGAGGAATACAAAGTTGAAGGAAAAGTGCTTCGTTTAAGGTTCGAATACGTAGTTGCAGGGAGCGTAATAAAACACGCCTGCATTCCACTTCCGAAGTCAAAATGGTGACAGAGACATGTTCACATGCAACCGAGAGTGCGGAGATAATGATATGTAAGAAGACGCAACCGATCAGTCCTTGAAGCCTGGTGTTGACCTTGACTAGCTGCGAAGCTTCTTCCCATCTTGAGTGGCAGACAACACCCATCGCAACCTAAGTACAGCGCGAGCTTAAATATTTATTACTTAATTATTTTTTCCCACATTCCAGACAAGGCCCTCCATAAAACTTAGAACTGAAATCAATGTACAATAAAAAGCTGTTAATTGTTTGTAAGTTGAACTTTCACGAAAACTGTATATATGCTTAATATACGAGCAGAAGGTTTTAAAATTGCATTACATATAGCTATTTTATTGCTATATACCTCCATCAGCAACAGACATTCAGCTTCAAAATCAATCTTAGTTCACTGAAATCCTATATAATATTCTTGAGTTAAGCGACAGACAATTTGTCGCGTTCGGAGAATAACCCAGATTTCACCGAATTTAAACTCAGAAACTAGTAAACATTTAAGATATACTTTTATGAAAGTTGTTTTCTTTTAGAGTAGCCGACACATGGAGAAATTGTCAATTTTAAAAAATACGAGGTTAATTTTCTCCTTTTTCGTCCGATTTGAAGAGGAATAGCCCATAGAAGAAAAAAGGAAAAATATCGTCAGCCAAGTCACAAAGCGTTGAGAGATCGTGACAGACGGTCATTGGGGAAATATGTACGAAAAATAAGAAAACAGCTACGAAGATCACTGCAGAACTGAATGTCGAACACTCGAATCCTGTCAACAGCAAAACAGCACTCAATAAGCACGGTATCGCAGGGCGAGCTGGAATTCCAGGGTCGTCCAGAGTGGCCGAGCGGTTCTAGGCGCTTCAGTCTGGAACCGCGCAACCGCTACGTCGCAGGTTCGAATCCTGCTTCGGGCATGTATGTGTGTGATGTCCTTAGGTTAGTTAGGTTTAAGTTGTTCTAAGTTCTAGGGGACTGATGATCTCAGATTTTAAGTCCCATAGTGCTCAGAGTCATTTGAACCATTTTTGGAATTCCAGAACCGCTCATCATTGGTGCAAATCCCCATAAGAGGAAACGTGGTGCCGAAGCCATAAACCTGGACTGTGGAGCAATGGAAGAATGTCATTTGGTCGGATGAGTCTTGTTTCACACTGTTTCCAGCTTCTGGTAAGTTGATGTTCCAGTACTGAAACATGGCGGAGGTTCATTGATAATTTGAGCAGCCATAATGTGGTTTTCCATGAGCCCCATGGTTGCCCTGCAGAGTCGCATAACCGCCAGGGATTATGTGACGATTTTGGCGGATCAGCTCCAGCTCGTGATGGAACGTTTGTTCTCCGTTGGCGACACTGCGTTCCAAGGCGACGGGGCCCCTGTTCATGCAACTCGCATCCCGAAGGACTGGTTTTGTGAACAGGATGATCTCTCCTGCCCGCTACTGTTACAGGCCTCAATATGACTGAACCCTTGTGGTCTGCTTCGGAGAGACGGATATGTGATTTCTGTCCACCTCCATTATCATTATCTGAAATTGTCAGTACCTCTTAGTAATACTGGTATAATATCCCACTGAAAACCACGCGAGACTTATATTTATCCATCTCCGGACGCCTGGAAGTTGTGTTACATGCCAACGGTTATCCTGCACCGTATAAGGCATAGTAATGAGTTGTGTTTAGGTCTTTCCAAAATTCAGCCCACCTCATGTATGCGAATAATATTTCTTCGTTTTGATTATGTCAGGCCTTATGCCCAAAGCAGTTGGTGCGACCTGATACGTGACGTAATCTTCAGACTATTTCTGTTATTCGTAGGTTTCTAAGTCACCGGTTCCCTCAATGCCTCTGCTCCCGTTTCTGATGCCTACCATAACAGAACTGCAATACAATATCGGATACGTCCAGCAAATTAACTCTGCCTGTGCGTGGCAATAAATCTTTCTCGATCTTCTACTCAATTTCAGCCGTACTGCTCTGGAACAAATTACTCGGCAACCTCCGTCTTATCCAGAATCGCTCTGTATTTAAGAGGAGATTCAAGCTATATTTATTATCATCGGCATAAATTCCTTTTCGGCATATCCCAACTGTTTGCCCCCTACCAACATTTGAACGTGAAACTCTTGTCACATAGCAAACAGCGTCCATGCTTTTCTCACCCCTGTCTATTTCTAAAAAATGGCTCTGAGCACTATGGGACTCAACTGCTGAGGTCATTAGTCCCCTAGAACTTAGAACTAGTTAAACCTAACTAACCTAAGAACATCACAAACATCCATGCCCGAGGCAGGATTCGAACCTGCGACCGTAGCGGTCTTGCGGTTCCAGACTGCAGCGCCTTTAACCGCACGGCCACTTCGGCCGGCTGTCTATTTCTGCTTCCTCCCTCTACCTCTTGTGTTAAACTAATACTATTATTATTCATTATGCCTCGGGCCAGTCATCCCCTTCTCCATGTTTGATTCCTTCTGTTCTGATGCCATGAGTGCCGGCCGGAGTGGCCGTGCGGTTCTAGGCGCTACAGTCTGGAGCCGAGCGACTGCTCCGGTCGCAGGTTCGAATCCTGCCTCGGGCATGGATGTGTGTGATGTCCTTAGGTTAGTTAGGTTTAATTAGTCCTAAGTTCTAGGCTACTGATGACCTCAGAAGTTAAGTCGCATAGTGCTCAGAGCCATTTGAACCATTTGATGCCATGAGTCACTGCTACATGTCGCTACCCACATTCGACAGAAACGCAATGAGGAATTTCCTTACCGCAATGCTAATAATATTTAAATACCGCATAATCACTACTAAAGCTAAACAGTGGAAAAGGATGCCTTGTTAGCTGAAGATGAAATAAATGCAAATAATCGCAGAACAGGGAATATCACGATAGACTGTGACTTGATTTTTCTGCGGAATTCTCCGTTCGAAAAATAAATCCACACTATATCCACTGGTCTGCCACAAAATTATGACCACTTACCTAATACCCTCTATGTCCACTTGTGGCACGGATAACCGCGGCGACGCAGTGTTTCGTGGAAGCAGTGAGGCCTTGGCAGTTCGATGGAGAGAGTTGGCACCACATCCGCACACACAAGTCACCTAATTCCCGCAGATACCGGGTAGGGGGCCAATGAACTCTGACGCCACGTTCAATCACATCACAGATGTGTTCGGTCGGGTTCAGATCTGGTGATTTTCGGGGCCAGCACATCAACTGAAACTCGGCATTGTGTTCCTCGAACCACTCCATATCACGTTGGCTTTGTGATATCGAGCATTGTCTCCTTGAAAAATGCCATTTCCGGCGGGAAACATGATCGTCAGGAAGGGATATATGTGGTCTGCAACCAGTGTATGATACTCCTTGGCCGTCATAGTGCCTTGCACGAGCTCCACTGGACCCATGAATGGCCACGTGAATGTTCCCCAGAGCGTAATGGAGCCATCGCCAGCTTGTCTCCGTCCCAAAGTACAGGTGTCAAGGAAGACGACGGATTCGCGCCCTCCCATCGGGATGGTGAAGAAGGTATCGGGATTCATCAGACCATGCAACGCTCTGCCTCTGCGCCCACGTCCAGTGTGGATGGTCACGTGCCCATTTCAGTCGTAGTTACCGATGTCGTGAGGGGGCAGGAAGAGGTTTTTCAACGGTACGAACGTTCACTTAGAGATTCTCGAATGGCTCTGTGACCAAGTGGCGGATTTTTGTCGTGGAGGAACTGAACGATTGGTATAGCGATCCAACTATTGCTTACAGAGACTTGGTGAACACGTTAAAAAGTACTTGCATGCATCTGTGTCACTGTGAGTGTCGTACAGCATTCAATAAAAGGTATTTGGCTTGCCGTAATAGTCTATAGTTTGTTTTTTGAAGTCCCCTCATATTTCGTACGGATTAAATATGAACAATATTCTGGGATGAGTCTCATAAGTATTTTGTACGCAGCCCTATTTATAGACTGATAGCATTTTCCCAGTATCATACCAATGAACCGGAGACTACGTAACAATCGCATTTCATTTAGATACAAATTGTACCACTAGATATTTTCTGTGGGTCTACAACGGCTTTCTTTCTTTAATCGAATTTCTATGTTGTTTAAAAACTGCAACACCTTCTGAACTTCTTATGCTAATTAAGGCTATTGAAGTATGATATTTTCCGAATTCATTTCTGACTAAAAAGCGATTCTGGCAGCTGGCGTCCAAGGTTTTTGTTAATCATGACTTTTGATTCTTGTGATGATATTTCCATAGAAACTTTCAGCCCCTAACACATAGTTATATCTAACTGAGAAGTTCACTTACAGTTGTCATAGATCTGGCTTTAAAATTTTTTGAATACAACGAAATAGTTTCTTATGAATTTTTATCCCGTATTTGACCACCTTAGGGACTGAATATCCAAGGACAGTGAAGCACTTTTATTTCTGACAGAGAATCCAAATACAGTTTTTCATAGATTTAATATTGAAAATGATTTCTTAATGAAATAATTTCGTAAAATTTTTCATCGTCTATTCCACTCCTTTAGAGTTTGAATTTCCAAAAACACTGAAACGTGTATTTTCTTATTTCTATGTGAGAAGTCAAATACCAGTTTTCATAGATGTTGCTGTAGCAATAATAATGTTTTTTTTTTTTCAAAAAACTTTCGCACAGGCTTTTACCCCTCAGAATTGAATTTGTAAGAATGCTGCAACGCGTATTTCTTTATATTTCTGGTCGAGAAGTCAAATACAGGTTTTTGTAGTTCTAGCTCTAAAACTGTCTTAATAGCAACATATTTTCAAATAGCCTTTCATCCCTATTCCACCCGTTTAAGAGTGGAATTTGGAACAATCCCTTCTTAAACAATGTCAACAGAAATAAGATGAACACCCTTTCCAAATTACTAGTTTCTATTCTCAGCGATTTGGGTGGGCCATGTTGAGTCAGTAAACCAGTTTGGCTCTGTTTCACCCCCCTTAGCGATCTAATTTCCAAAAAACAGTGAAAGACGTGTTTTTTCATTGCCAACCGAGATGCAAAGTACCAATTTTCAAAGATTTATCTTGAAAAATGCTTTTACAATGAATATTTTCGTAATAACATTTCATTCTCTATTTCACCCCGTTAGGGGCTGAATTTTGAAGAACAATAAAATGCGTATTTTTTATTTCTAACAGAAATCCAAATATATATTTTCGTATATTTAGCTTCAAAAATGTTCGCACAATGAAACATTTGCATAAAAACTTTCATCCCCTCTTTCACCCCTTTAGATGTTGAATTTCCAGAAACACTGAAAAACATATTTTTTATTTGTAACCAAGAAGTTAAATACCAGTTTTTTATACATTTAGCTTTAAAACTACTTTAGTAGTTCTTTAATAATAAACTATTTTCAAAAAAATTTCACCGACTATTTCTCCTCCATAGATGTTAACATTGTTGATTGGGTGAGGGGACTAAAAAGCGAGGTCATCGGTCCCATCGGATTAGGGAAGGAAGCCGGCCGAGCTATTTCAAAGGAACCATCCCGGCATTTGCCTGAAGCAATTTAGGGAAATGACGGAAAACTAAATCAGAATGGCCGGACGTGGGTTTGAACCGCCGTCGTCCCAAATGCGAGTCCAGTGTGCTAACCCCTTCGCCACCTCGCTCCGTGTTCCACAGCATATGTAACACGCATTTCTTACTTTCTAACCGAAAAGTCGAATACTAGTTATGGTAGGCCTAGCTTCAAAATTGTCTTAGTAGCGACATATTTTCAAAAAACATTTGATCGCTTATTTCACCCCCTCTAGGGATGGAATTTCGAAAAATTCCTTATTAAACAACACCTACCGTATAAGATCGACACCGTCTCCAGATTTCAAGTTTCTATCCTTAGCGGTCTGGGCTGAGCGAAGATGAGTCAGCCAGTGAGGACATTGCCTGTTTTAGAGAGAGATGTGTAATGAATGAATTTGTGAATATGAGTGAGTTAAGTTTTACATTTATATGAATGAATATGTTTGAATGTGTCAGGAATTTTTATACGAATGAATATGTTTGCTCTATTTTGAAACGTTATCAAGATCTGAGTGAATATTTGTGCAGTTTTTCAGACAGTACTTCATTATAGGTATCTGGATCAATCTGCAAAAACTTTCTGTTGGGGATGGCATTGGACTAGGCCACACACAGCGCGTGTCTTTCCCATACCGTTGCTGGTGGCTCGACGTCTATTAGCGCATTCGGAGCCTACGTCAGTACAGGCATGCTCTTCAAAGTCGGTTATGAGTCGCTGACGCTTCCCCCAGAAAGGGGAGGTCTTGGTCTAGTCCATGTCCACGACAGAGCTGTGGCCCTTTATGTCAGCTCGCACATCAAGCTGTGGCTCCACCACCCGGAAAGTTTGACAAGTTTGCTGCTGGAGTCGTCCCTTATGCCCCCACTGACGACGCAAGACATACCCCCACCTAGCTGCTACTTCGGGAACTTTTACATTAAACACAGCTGTGTCCGTATCGCAGTACCACCGACGAAACTGGTGTCGGCCCGGGATATACATCCTACAGCAGAGGCGCCCACCAAACATCGTGGAGACCAAAAGCCCTCAGGTTAATTGGAAGGTGGTGCGGCGGACGATACACGCGGTTACACTAGATACAGACGTCCGATCCACGTGGTACATCACAGTCAACGGTAAACAGATCACCCGATCACGCCTCCACACGCTACAGTCTGAAACCGCGCGGCCGATACGGTCGCAGGTTCGAATCGTGCCTCGGGCGTGGATGTGTGTGATGTCCTTAGGTTAGTTAGGTTTAAGTAGTTCTAAGTTCTCAGTAGTTAAGTCCCATAGTGCTCAGAGCCGTTTGAAACATTTTTTGAACGCCTCCACAAGATAAATATGGTGGAATCGCCTCTAAGTGTAGACTGCGGAATGCCAGACACGGACGAACACCGTCTCACATGTGGCGCGGCAGAAGACGTATGGCGCTTGGTGTGACAAATTTTGTCGTATTTTCTACGAGTGACTCCGGAACACGTTACACCTCGGCTTCTACTATTTCCGGATAAACAGTATTTCTCGCGCACCAAAACCAACGCAGTCACGAGGATCCGTGGGCATGCGGTACACTACTTATGTATTCGACTTTTTGAAGTACCTACAATAACGTCATTGCAAGATCGTACGGACCCCAAAATGCAGACAGTATTTTTCTAATTACTTAGGGAGTGCCCTATGCGACCCTCCACGCAACTGGATCATCAACAGGTAGGAGAAGACACCCATTGAGCTGACAAGACTAAGTCCGATTCTCGGTGGAATAACATACGACATACGTGAAGACGTACCTGGATGATAAAGCGTAGGGAGAGTAGCGACACTCCCTTCTGCATCATGTACGCAGCACTTTTTTTTCGTTTTCCCCATACATATTACCTCGGTGTAGGAACGTGCCGAGATATTGTTTTGTTTACTCAGAGCACAATGCGGTGCTAGGTATATTTATTTTTGTTGTGTTATACAGTAAATCCAAATTACGAATATAATAAATTCAGTAAATAAAATTATATAAATAAAGAAGTGAAAATTCCCACAAAAGATTTCACCTTACCATCCCTGATACCTTGACTGGCGAGGGGGACACTGGCCAGGCCTCGGGAAGCAGGAGGTCTGGGTTCAAGTCCCAACCTTGGCACAAATTTTAATTCGTTACTGCAGCTTCTATCCTTATTCACCAACTTAAATCTGGTTTTTTTTTTCTTTTAGTCGCCCTTTACTACCCCACCGTTCCTGCGTATGAGACGCAGTATGTTTTTCGAGCAGCTGCTCTTCTGGATGATGGCGTATCCAGATTCGACCGTAGGCCAGGTATAACAAGAAACCTGATTCGCCAGACCCGGCCACACAATGCATTGATGCACTGTCCAATCTCAACGACCCCATTCCGGCTGCAACCGTAGTTTGACGATGTCGTTGGGTCAGCCTGGGAATATGCAAGGGTCGTCTGCTGCAGGGACCCCTGTTTAATAACGTGATGTGTGCTCCGAAACATTTTCAACCCCACCAGCACTGTACTCTCTCGTCACATCTGCTTCAGATCGCCGTGCATCCTGCTCTACAGGCCACCGACCTCCACCTCCACGCCGTTCCCTGCTCCCCCTATACAGTTGTCTTACCGCGTCACATTGTGAGTTGCCTTCCGCCTTTACCAACTAAAACATTTCAAAATTTTACCAGAATGAAGTCTGTAAGGGACCCAGATTGGTATTGGGAGTAGCGCAACGGAGGATGTGACCCGATGGAATTTCAAATAGAAAATGTAAACTGCATACTGCTACTTGATAACCACACTATGCTATGTGGTCGATTCAAAAAAAAAACAACTCTAGGACTTCTTCTCTGAATGATTGGAGGCTCTGATCGTACGAGAAGCAGAAATGTTCGTTTCAAATTAATAATAAAATCACGCCAGTGGCTGATTGGTGCCACATCAAAATGTTGCAGCTTCCCTGCTAGGAAAGCTGAAAAATAGAACACGTAACACAATAAATATTGAAATAAACACGTGACCTGGTGAACTTGTAAAGATACAACACGTTGTTAAAGGCAATTAGTATATTAGAAATAATTGACAACTACAGCCCACGATACTTACATTCTGACGGCTGGACGAAGAAAGACAAAACCGAGCAGCCAGGCTTCTCCTAGCTGATCTCAATTTTTTTTACAAAAAAAAAAAAAAACCTGAAGGTCGCGCCTTCCTTTATTTGTTCAGATAACGCAGACATGTACGTCGACTCATTGGTCACAAATCTTTACACAAAATTCTGCAAAAAAATAATTATTTTAGAAAGGGGTATTACAAAATGACCACAGTGCCTCCACGCGACATTCAGTCTCGTGGTGGGCTGTAGTCAAAATTGTTTGAATCTGCAGTGTGCATAAATAACTACAAGAATTTAGTGAGTCACGAAACGAAGATATAAACAAAGCTAGATATGTGACCGTGCGTTTATTATACAGATTTTCGTAGTAGACGATTAATGCCCGAAAACGGGAGAAAACGGCGGAGGAACACCTTACCATATTTGGGATCGACTGCAGTAGTTCGTAACTGTGCACAACTATTTTGGCGAAGAAACAAAGAGAAAAGCCGTGCGCGCTGTTCCTTATTGAATAGAGTTACGCAATGATTGTCAGTGTTCTTGAAATGGGAAGTAATCTGTACAAAACTCACACGTATATGGTCTAGGAGCGGTCTGAAATTCTGCCGAACAGCATTATCATTTTCTGTGATAAACACACATTTCGAAACTGCCACGACATATTCATGTGAGGTATATTGTTAGGAATTTAACTGAAGAAACAACTTAAACCTTCTTCAAGTCACAGCAAGGATTTCGCGTTTAGCAACCTTGCAGGAAGCGGTCTGTCACCTTTATCAAGCACTAAATGTAGGCGACGGCGAAGGGGACGTCTGTCTTTCATTTAAGGCTTTAACGATTGTTTACAGAATTAAATCTGCAAGTCGCATCTCTCCATGGTAAAAAAGATTTTTTCAGTTATGCAGACGAAGTTTGAGATAACTGATAACCAGTAGAAGAGCTGTCATTTGACCCATTGTCGTTTGTACACTTCAACTGCATTTTCATATGACTCGCAACTGTCTTGTTCTGGAGGATTTCACCGTCTGAGTTTCAGTGTCAACAAATGACGTGAATCGAGGTACCGTTAAATCTTCCTTGCCGCAAGACACTGTGAGGCTACTGAAACCTTTTACGAAGCTCTGAACGGGTAACGATTCTCGCGCTCTCTCTCCCTCCCTCCAGAGTTTTACAAGGTTCATAACTTTCATCTACATGTCGAAAGAGTTTCTCTTCCAAACCAAGAGAGTATTTCTCAGGAACAGTGAACGCCTGCTCTGATTGCACGGCATTGTTTTCCATGGCCTACGCTGGATACATTCCTTTCTTGCCCTTTTCCTCAGGCAGGGCTTATTATTATTGGAGTATTATAACACTAAATACTGTGCCGGATTTCGTATTCTGTGACTGAACAGGAGGTTGCCAAGAGTCTGGAACTGTGTGATGTAACGGCGGATAATTCGTGCAGATGCCAGTAATCTGCCTTTTTATAGTTGGCGGATGGATAATTTGTCGATACTAGTGGTTTTCAAGTGCCCAATAAGATCTTCTGGCATTTATTATTATTATTATTTCAGTTGATGTTCCGTGTCTAACGTCTTGTGAACTAATCCAAGGCTACGAACGCAGCAGTTCTCTGATTTGTGTAATCTCAGTGGCAAAAGCGAAGCAATGCGTGCGTCACAAGTGGTTCTCTGTTGTCTTCGACGCACACAAATGTACACAAGTACAAAATTCTATAATCATTCCGTTTGAAATATTTCGCAAGCACAATTAATTATTGTAGAAAGTTCCCCAAGGCAATTAAAAAAACACGTGTTGCCTCTATGATCTAGGTTTGTTAAAGATTTGAGTGAAGGTTGATATAGAAACTAATTCTATTAAATCGTCGGGAAAAATGAGCACTTGCAAACACCCCTTGGCACACACACGAGTACTGCTTTTCTTAAGTTCTCCTTACAGAACTCATGTGAGACACCGAGCGCACTAATTATTTGACGAAATTCAGATTTCACATGATAATAGCTATCCCCTGCGTATCTTCCCATCTCATTAGCAGGTAGCGCTGATAGCAACATCAGATATTTCGAAGACGACATAATTATCTATTAGAAGTTTCTCCGTTGAAGAGGTTGCAACATCTGTCATGCACTGACAAAAAGTTAACCTGATGCAAAGATTTGCAACTAGATTTTAACGCATAGAAAGGTAAAAATGTGAGCTCCATGAACCACAAACGTTCATGTGCCCTTGGGTGTTCGTTTAATGAAGTGAATCGTCTTATAAATATGGTTGAGCGTAACAATGATTGGAGAGCGTCAGTCGTAGGTAAAGAATTTTCCAGGTACTGTTCACTGATAATCTGCTGGAAAACATAATGCATCTACAAAATAGAGTGCTTATACTGCGAACGAACTATGTGGTATCCAAAACTGACTGAACTGACAGGAGGCATCAACCGTGGACAAAAAGGCCAGTGTATGAATCACGAACATACACTATGTGATCAAAAGTATCCGGACACCTGGCTCAAAACGACTTACAAGTTCGTGGCGCCCTGCATCGATAATTCTGGAATTCAGTATGATGTTCGCCCACCCATAGCCTTGATGACAGCTTCTACTCTTGCAGGCATACATTCAATCAGGTGCTGGAAAGTTACTTGGGGATTGGCAGCCAGTTCTTCACGGAGTGCTGCACTGAGGAGAGGTATCGATGTCGGTCGGTGAGGCCTGGCACGAAGTCGGCGTTCTAAAACACCCCAAAGGTGTTCTACATGATTCAGATCAGGACTCTTTGCAGCCCAGTCCATTACACGGATGTTATTGTCGCGTAACCACTCCGCCGCAGGCCGTGCATTATGAACATGTCCTCGATCGTGTTGAAAGATGCAGTTGCCATCCCCGAATTTGTCTTCAACAGTAGGAAGCAAGAAGGTGCTTAAAACATCAGTGTAGCCCTGTTATTTGATAGTGCCACGAAAAACAAGGGGACCAAGCCCCCTCCATGAAAAACACGACCACACTCTAACACCACCGCCTCCGAATTTTAGTGTTGGCACTACACACACTGGCAGATGTTCACCGGGCATTCGCCATACCCACACCTTGCCATCGGATCGCCACATTTTGTATTGTGATTCGTCACTCCACACTTAGTTTTTCCACTGTTCAATCGTCCAATGTTTACGCTCCTTACAACAGGCGAGGCGTCGTTTGCCATTTAACGGTGTGATGTGTGGGTTATGAGCAGCCGCTCGACCATGAAATCCAAGATTGCTCACCTCCCACCTAACTGTCATAGTACTTGCAGTGGATCTTGATGCAGTTTGGAATTCCTGTGTGATGGTCTTGATAGATGTCTGCCTATACAAATTGCGGCCCTCTTCAACTGTCGGCTGCCTGTACGCTTTTGTGCTGTATGTGTCCCTTCACGTTTCCACTTCACTATCATATCTGAAACAGTGGACCTAGGGATGTTTGGGAGTGAGGAAATCTCGCGTACAGACTATGTCAAGTGACACCGTATCACCTGACCACGTTCGAAGTCCGTGAGTTCCGCAGAGCGCCCCATTCTGCTCTCTCATGCTGTCTAATGACTACTGATATGGAGTACCTGGCATTAGGTGACAGCACAATGCACCTAATGTGAAAACGTATGTTTTGGGATACTTTTGATCACATAATGTATGTACACTAGTTTGAATACGTTTCATACCAAAATACAACTCAGAAATTTGGACTGTTCAGAAGAACGTGGTGTTACAGTATTTGGTATCTGTAAGCAGTAAAACACGTCAAAAAATCAACCAGTTGTACATGGTTTTGAGGGTAAGTTTGAACTGTTACACGTATTGTTCAAAGATGCTATTATTCACTGTTGTATCTTATGAAAAATGTGACGTGTCGCAAACTGTCATTACTACAATTTAGCGTTGTTTTTGAAACAATCTACATTGTTTTCACAGTATTTTTTGCGCAAAAATACCTCTAAATAAACTATCTGACAAAAAGTCTCCGAACGCGTGTTAGCGGACATTAATAAATGGTGTGTCCACCTTTCGCCTTTATGACATCTCGAACTTTGCTGAGGACACCTTCAATGAGGTGTCGGAATGTCTTTGGAGGAATGGCAACCCATTATTCCTCAAAAGACGAACCAGAGGAGGCAGTAATGCTGAACACTGGGGTCTGGAGCGATGACGACGTTCTAACTCGTCCCAAAGGTGTTCCAGTAGATTCACATCACGTCTCTTGTCAGGTCAGTTCGCTTCAGGAATGATGACGCTCACACACCACTGCCTCTCCAGTGCTGCTTTATGGGAGGTACATTGTCGTGCTGTACAGTCATCGTCGCTGAACTGTTCCCCTGTTGTATACAGCACACAATCTTGTTAAATGTGTTCGTATCCTTCCGCATTTAGCACTTTTTTAAGAACAGTAAGCGAGCCACACATAAAGAATGAAGAACATCCCTACGCCGTAACATCACCTCCTCACTGTTGGCAATATACATGGTGGTATGTAACGTTCTCCAGGCAAATCGTTCCTCCGGATTGCCAAATCATTCCTTTCCAGACATCGTCCCTCTTTACACCACCCTAAGCCTAGCTTAGCACTGACAACAAAAACTGTGGCTTACAACGAGCCTTTCAACCATTGTGCCCCATGCATTTCATCTCGCTACTCACAGTCATTTTGCCAGCTGGAATGCTGGTAGCACTTTGGATATCACGAGTGATTCCTTCCGGTGATTTATTGCTATTTTTTACAACCACCCTCTGCAAAGCTTTACGGTCCTGTCTCTCAGTACATGAGGTCTGTTCAGTCTGGTCGCAGGTTCGAATCCTACCTCCGGCATGGATGTGTGTGATGTCCTTAGGTTAGTTAGGTTTAAGTAGTTCTAAGTTCTAGGGGACTGATGACCTCAGATGTTAAGTCCCATAGTGCTCAGAGCCATTTGAACCATTTGCCATGAGGCCTGTCTGGTTTTGGTTAGGTGTTGCTGCTGCTTCGAGTTTGCACTTCAGAGTTACATCAGTAACAGTCGACGTGGGCAGTTTTAGAAGGGTTATTACTCAGGTGACATCTGTTCTGGCGTAACCACAAGCTCCGGAATGAAAGAGAAGAGAAGGCGCTGAAAGGACGTCGGCCAGTATCGCACTGACCGGGATGTCGCCACGATAGGAGCGGCATCTAGCCGAAGTGAATTAAGCGCCGCTGCTGCCAGCCTTGACCGGACGTTCGTGGACATTATTCGCAGAGTATTAGCACGGCCTAGCAGAGAGTGCTACTAGAACAGTTATTAGTGATCCACAAACTGAGTGTCAAATTTGCATGAATATTATATATAGCAAAAGACTCGGATTTATGTTGCTTGTCGTCCATCGGTTGCGACGCCATTGTTATTTCAAAGTTAAATATTGTCAAGCTGCTTTACTGAAGTGAAACTACTAATGTTATTTGCTTGAATTGTTGTGTAGCATTCCGAGAACGCAGCATCCCTTAGGCACCCTATACGAGACGAGAGGGCAAGACCCCACATTTTGTGGGATGAGGACTTCCAACGGAACTCCATGCCTGCTGGCCACGGCATTCTCCTTTCTGTTTTTTGTGCTGCCGCCATAATTATCTCTTGTCTTTACTTTGCAGGGGCGCTTATTGCTTTAACAGTTTCTTATTGTTTTTGCTAATTCGTGTTTACAGGTGGGCGTTGCAGTCTTCCAGCATGAGCAACCCACCTGTCCTGCCCCCCTGCTCAGGCACCGCAGCCGCCAGCGTTAGACGCCACACAGCTAATGCAGATGTTTCAGCTTCAGAAACAGCAAACATCTACACTGCTCAACATGGTGCAACAGCTACTGGTCAACGCTGCACGCCCGACAGAACAAGTACCACCTACTACGGCTGCTATACCATCCTTTCGACAGTTTTGTGAACAAGAGAAATAATGACTCGAGTGGTTACATCAATTTGCGGCACACCTGCTGGCCCAGAATGTTGCAGATACTGTGAAACCTCCCTATCTATTATCCACAGTAGGAAGTGCAGTGTTCAGATTAATTCAAAAACTCTTTCCTAATGCCACTCCGAGTGAACTTAGTTGCGACAAGGTTGTTGCTTCGCTAAATGGTTCAAATGGCTCTGAGCACCATGGGACTTAACATCTGAGGTCATCAGTCCCCTAGAACTTAGAAATACTTAAACCTAACTAACCTAAGGACATCACACACATCCATGCCCGAGGCAGGATTCGAACATGAGACCGTAGCTGTCGCGCAGTTCCAGACTGAAGCGCCTAGAACCGCTCGGCCACACCGGCCAGCTGTTGCTTCGCTGACTATTTGACCAACAAGTGAATGTGGTAGCAGCTAGGTATCAATTCTTTAATTGCAAAAAATTGACCGAACAAACTTATCGCGAGTGGGTAGCATATCTGCAGGTATGACAAGGAAATGCCAATTTAAATGTGCTTGCAATGCTTTATATTCAGATGTTATGTTGCGTGACGCGGTCGTGTACAATGTATCTGATGTCAAACTCAGAGAACAAATTTTGTAACAGTCCAATCAATCATTTCAGCAGGCGGTGCAAATACTAGATCAGTGCCGGCCGCGGTGGCCAAGCGGTTAAAGGCGCTACAGTCTGGAACCGCGCGACCGCTACGGTCGCAGGTTCGAATCCTGCCTCGGGCATGGATGTGTGTGATGTCCTTAGGTTGGTTAGGTTTAAGTAGTTCTAAGATCTAGGGGACTGATGACCTTAGAAGTTAAGTCCCATAGTGCTCAGAGCCATTTCAACTAGATCAGTAAGATTCCGGTGCCTTGTCGGCTCATACATCTGAGCAGCCAGCTATTTGTCGGGTTGAGTCCCTTGCTTACGACCACCCCACTCCGCACCGGTGGCGTGCGCTGGCCAAGCTGAGTAAACAACACCGTTCCACGCCACTTAAACAGTGCGCTAAACAGATGGCTACACAGGCGAACAGAATTAAGTCTTGCACTCGGTGTTATTCATGGCACAAACGCCAAGGCTGCCCCTCCCGACAAGCTCAGTGTTACGCTTGTAATAGGAAAGGACATGTACAATCCGTATGTTTGCAACGGAACAAACATAAGAATTTGGTCCATTCACAAAAATCTGGTCACAAGGCCTATGTCATTAATGTTGTATATTCAAAGTTTGCAACGGGCATTAGCAAAACTAGCAAGCGTGCAGTTTCTACACTCATACGCCAGTCAAACAAACTTTTTGTTCATTTAGTTATTTGTGGGAAACATGTGAAATTTCAGTTGTACTCGGTTGCCTTTGTCATTTGCTTTCACATATGAACGCCTGTCTAAAACTAGCACGCAACTGACGGCTTATAGTAGACAAGACATTCCCGTTCTCGGAACATATACTTTGCCTGCCTTGTATCGCTCGCACAAGTGAACAGTGAGTTTTACAGTGCTACAGTCACGCGAGTTTGAGAACATATTTGGTCTGGATTCTTTTGATTTGTTTGGCTTTAACATTCAGGAGAATGTGTTGTCAGTGTCTGCATTCAATGCAAACGACAGTGTAGCTAGGTTGCTAAAAGAATTCCAGGAACTCTTTGCTGAAGGTTTAGGCAAAGCTAACGATTTTGTTGCACATATTAGTCTGAAAGACAATGTCAGCCGCAATTTTTCCGAGCCAGAACTGGTCCCATTGCATTACGGGACAAAGTAGCTGCTGAACGTAAATACTTGCAAGATAGCGGAGTTATTGCGCCCGTGTCAGCTAGTCAATGGGCAAGTCCACTAGTTTTGCTCCCAAAACCTTCAGGTCGCATTCGCCCCTGTGTTGACTTTAAGTCTACAGTCAACCCACAAACTGTCGTTGATACTTATCCATTGCCATGCCCAGAAAATCTCATGGACACATTAGGCGCTGGACGCTATTTTTCAAAAATTGATTTGCGCGATGCGTATCTTCAGATACCGCTGGATGAAGAATCTCAAAAAGTGTGAGTCGTAAATACTCATTTGGGACTGTTTAAATATTTGTGTTTACCTTTTGACAGTGCTTCCGCGCCCGCCATTTTCCAACGTTATTTGGAACAGCTGACAGCGCAAGTGCCAAACTGTTCAAATTATTTGGATGATATTGTAGCAGCAGGTCGTACATCTGAAGAACATATTGCAAATTTACGTGCTTTGTTTCGTGTGCTATCTGATACAGGACAAGTGTGATTTTTTTCAACCTGAGATTAGTCGCATTTGTTAGCCATACGAGGTTTGCCAGTTCCTTGCAATGTCACAGAATTGCAGTCAGTATTAGGGAAAATGAACTATTGTATTCAGTTCATACCGAATACTGCACAAATCACAGCTCCATTGCATCGCTTGCGTCACAAGAATGTTCCCTTTTTTTGGACAGGTAAGTGCCACGTAGCTTTTCAAAACCTTAAAGATGCATTGCCCAGTGATCGCTGCTTAGTTCACTTTGATCCTGACAAACCAGTTCTATTGCAAGCTGACGCTTCCTCTTAGGTAATCGGTGCAGTGCTTTCACACAGAATTGATGATGAAGACAGGCCTACTGCTTTCGTATCAAAAGTGTAACTAGCGACAAATAGAGAAAGAGGCATTGGCTATTGTGTATGATGTCACCAAATTCCATCACTACTTGTATGGCACGGATCACAAGCCTTTGCAGTCCTTGTTTCATCCGACGAAACCGTTTCCTGTAGGAACTGACCAAAAATTGCGAAGCTGGGCTTTGTTGTTGTCTCAATAACAGTACGAGATTGTGTATCGCCCGACAGCTCAACATGGTAATGCGGACGCACTTTCACATCTTCCGATTGGCCCTGATACAGACTTCGACGCTCCTGCTGCATCTTGTTGTCACATCGATGCTCAGGATTCTGAATTGCTTCAATCTTTTCGGCTGAACTATAGGAAAATTGCACAGGCCACGGAAGCTGATACAGATATGAACATTTTGGTCACATACATTCGCACATCTTGGCCTCATTCCTTGCGTAGCATAAAGAACTATATAGTGCTCCGATACTTTGCACGTCGGCATAGCCTCGCTGAACAGAAACGTGTGATTCTTGTTCTAAATGACAGTCACGTGTGTTGGTCCCTGAAGCTTTGCGAAAAGAACTGTTGCAGTTAACCAAGGACACTGGGGGATTGTTTGTACGAAACAGTTAACCCATCGACACTGTACTTGGCAGGGTATGGACACCCAAATAGAACAGATGACGTCACAGTGTCACTCATGTGCGAAAAATTAGTCCGCTCCGTGACAAAAATTCTGTGCTTGACCTCTAAGTCGCAATCGCCATGGCAACGTGTACACATAGACTTTGCGGGACCTTTTTGGAACACCCGCTGGTTGATTGTAGTTGATTCATACAGCAAGTTTCCTTTTGCTCTGCCAATGAACTTGACAACGTCAAGTAGCACAATTCAGGTGTTGTCATCGATTTTTTTGCCTTGAAGGTTTACCTGAAGTAATAGTGTCAGAGAACGGCCCTCAGATCACGTTAAATGAGTTTGAAACATTCTGTGAACGCAATGGCATACAGCATCTAACTAGAGCATCGTTCCATTCACAGTCAAACGGCGAAGCAGAACGTTTTGTCAGAACATTCAAGCAGCATATGGCCAAAATCCGCACACGCCAGGGATCAAGCACTGCAACTATTTCTCGCCTCATATCGTTCGCACCCATCATCGCCGGCGGAACTGCTTCACGGCCGCCGCCAACGCACACTGCTCCACCTGCTCCATCCTCCTCAGCATCCGGCACCGAAGGAAGGCCGCAAATATCGCTTCGCGCCGCATGATATTCTCTTTTACATGGTTCTTAGCGGCGGCTGAGGGTGGGCCCGAGGCGAGATCGTCCATCGACTTGGCGCTTGCATATATCTTCTTTCAGGTCCAGATGGCTCGCAGCTCCGCCATCAAAATCAATTTCGCCTCTGTCATGTACACTATGATCTTTCAGTCTCTCTACCCACAAATTCACGTGCCCAGAGGACAGCGCGGCCACAGCAGCCTCCAGAGGGTGTCATCACGACACCGCGGGACGACCCATCGAGACGGAGCCTCCGCCTCCTCCGCCTCCTCTCGTCCTACCGATGCAGCTGGACCCGCCCACACCGCAGCAGCCACCGCCTTCTTCATCTGGTTCATTGCATCAGGAGGTGAATGCATACCTTTCTGGTCGTGAGCACAGGCCGGATGGCGGGGTACGGCAGGAAGCTTGACGTCCCCTGCAGCCACAGCTTCCGGTCCTGCGATGCGCCCACACTCCTGCACCCCCCGCCGTGGTCGCACTCCCTACACGACGACGGTCCATCGCTTTGGGGGGGGGGGGGGAAATGTTCCGGCATAACCATAAGCGCCGACACGAAGATGAAGAAAACAACAGCAGAGAAGGCTGTGAGACGACGTCAGAGAAAAAGCCCGCTGACTAGGACCGCACCACGACAGGAGCGGCCTCTACAAGCAGAGAATAAAAGCCCCGCTCCTGCCAGGAGTAGACCAGCACTAGCAGGCCAGGGGAGTAGAAGACGAACACTAGTGAACTAGTGATCCATATAAATTGCTTACGTGGACGTTGTTTATAGTGAAGGACACTGAGTTGTTTGCATGTCGCCCATCGCTTGCGACAACTTGTTGTAAATACAAAGTTAAGTATTTTCAATTTACTTTATTGTAATAAAAACCATTAATGTGTGTGACTAAGGCCTCCCGTCGAGTAGACCGTACGCTGGGTGCAATTCGTTCGATTTGACGCCACTTCGGCGACTTGCGCGTCGATCGGGATGAAATGATGATGATTAGGACAACGCGACACCCAGTCCCTGAGCGGGGAAAATCTCCGACCCAGCCGGGAATCGAACCCGAGCCCTTAGGATTGACATGCTGTCGCGCAGACCATTCAGCTACCGGGGGCGGACACCATTAATGTGATTTGCTTGAATTGTTGTATAGCTATCCGAGGAAGCAGCGTCCTTTAGCATCCTATAAGAGAAGTGGGCAAGACCCCACACAGAGTGCATCAAAGTAATTAATTCAACTGAAATATCTTGCAGTTTGAGGGGACGTCTGACTGACAATAGTAACGACAAATTTGTATTCGCGTGAGATTCTCTACCAAGCTGGGTAAATATTAGCTAAGATTATCGTTTTCTTAAGCTCTCGATTTAAAGCAATCACTCCAGGCAGAGAAGACTTCCAAGCCTATCTAGGTACAGACTGGGGTTAGGAGGTACACTCCAACTTTGCACTTTCTCTGGACAGGCCAAGGATTGCTCAGTTGCAAACACACCGCTACAGTTTCTTCACGCACACGTACCAGAGCCGGCCGAGCGCTTCTAGGCGCTTCAGTCTGGAAACGCGCGACCGCTATGGTCGCAGGATCGAATCCTGCCTTGGGGAATGCGTGTTTGTGATGTCCTTAAATTAGTTAGGTTTAAGTAGTTCTAAGTTCTAGGGGACTGATGAACTCAGTTGTTAAGCAGAGCTGTCAGTGCTAATAGACAAGAAACACTGCGTGAAATAACCGGAGAAATCAATATCGGACGTACGACGAACATATCCTAGGACAGTGCGGCGAAATTTGGCGTTAATGGGTTATGGCAGCAGACGACTGACAAGAGTGCGTTTGCTAAGAGCACGACACCGCCTGCAGCCTGTCTTCTGGGCTCGTGACAATATCAGTTGGACCCTAGACGATTGGAAAACCATGGTTTGGGCAGATGACTCCAGATTTTTGGGAGGTTGTGACTAGTTCCACCATTAACTATATCTCAGCTTTAAAAAAGAAACTTTGCGTCCCTATTAATTACATAATTTGCTATTTTTTTGCTATTTCCAAAATTTTATTAGTCAATTATTTAAACTGGTTCCTGGTCTGCTTTAAAATATAGCAAGGTGGATTATTTTTAAAAATAATTAGTTTAATTCACTTCAGAATTATGTGTGATCAGTTAAGAAAGTATCTGATTTTTTTTTTCTTCAGTGGGCCCCTGGCTGTTGTGGTAATCAGTTATCTGCTCATGCATTGTAGGAATTGCTTGAAACTGTCTGTGTGTTAGGCAGATGACCGTTGTAATAGATCCTGAAATGATTCAAACATTTATGTAAGTAGAGTTATATTAATACCTTCAGCTGCTAACGGGCGTTGATATATATCAACGGGGACAGGTGAAAATATGTGCGCCGACCCGGACTTGTACCTGGGGTCTCCTGCTTACATGGCAGAGGCGCTATCCATCTGAGCCACCGATGGCACAGAAGAGAACGCGACTGCAGGGACTATCTCACGCAAGCCCCCGCGAGGGCCACGTTCTCACCTTGTACGTCCACACGCTACATTCGTAGTGTCCCACCATAACACACTCTTTACTCGTGGAAGACATTCTTACCAAGCCTTGTAAGACATGTCCGAAAGAACAGACACAACATCCATATATGTATATAGTTCTGGCAACACCGGCAATGACCTTCTTCTGTGCGGATGCACACATATTACCCGAACTCTTACGGGACTTGGTAATAATGTCTTCCACGAGTAATGAGTGTGTTGGGGTGGGACACTACGAATGTAGTGTGTGGACATACAAGGTGAGAATTTGGGTCTCGCGGGAGGTGTGCACGAGACAGTCCCTGCGGTCACGCTAGACTCTGTGCCCATGGTGGCTCAGATGGATAGAGCGTCTGCCATGTAAGCAGGAGATCCCGGGTTCGAGTCCCGGTCGGTGCGCATATTTCCACCTGTCCCCGTTGATATATATCAACGCCTGTTAGCAGCTGAAGGTATTAATATAATTCTAATTTCGTTCTAGACGGCTGCAAGTCATCAATGGTGTCTGTTCTTTCGGACGTATAAGTATATAGATCTCTCTATTATGTCCCATAGAAGTTTGGCGAGTGGCCAAATCATTCATTCGAATTGTCCAGAATCTTCTTCAAACTAATCGCGAACAATTGTGGCCGGGTGACAAGGCACATTGTCATGCATAAACATTCCATCCTTGTTTGTGGACATGAATCCCATAAATGGCTGAAAACGGTTTCCAAGAAGCCGAACGTAACCATTTCCAGTCAACGATCGATTCAGTAGGATCAGAAGACCCAGTCCATCCCATGTAAACACAGCCCACACCATTACGGTGCCACCATCAGCTTGCAGAGTGCCTTGTTGACAACCTGGGTCCACGGCTTCGTGGGGTCTGCACCACATTCGAAACCTACCATCAGCTCTTACCAACTGAAATCGAGACCCGTCTGACCAGGCCACGGTTTTCCTTCGTCTAGGATCCAGCCGATATGGTCACGAGCGCAGGAGAGGCGCTGCAGGCGATGTTGTGCTTCTGGCAAAGGCCCTCACGTCGGTCGTTTGCTGCCAAAGCCCATTAACGCCAAATTTCGCCGTATTGTCCAAACGAATACGTTCGTCGTACGTACCACATTGACGTCTGCGGTTATGTCAAGCAGTTCAAATGGTTCAAATGGCTCTGAGCACTATGGGACTTAACTTCTGTGGTCATCAGTCCCCTAGAACTTAGAACTACTTAAACCTAACTAACCTAAGGACATCACACACATCCATGCCCGAGGCAGGATTCGAACCTGCGACCGAAGCAGTCGCGCGGTTCCGGACTGAGCGCCTTAACCGCGAGACCACCGCGGCCGGCCTATGTCAAGTAGTGTTGCTTGTCTGTTAGCACTGACAACTCTACGCAAACGTCGCTGCTCTCGGTCGTTAAGCGAATGCCGTCGGTCACTGCATTGCCCGTTGTGAGAAGTAATGTCTGAAATGCCATGTAGTAGGTCCAGGTTCGATTCCAGTCGGGTTTGGAAATTTGCTCCGCTTAGGGACTGTGTGTTGTGTTGTCCTCATCATCGTTTCGTCGTCATCGAACCGCAAGTCGCCCAATGTGGCGTCAACTGAAAAGACTTGCGACCTGGCTGGCGAACTTCCTCAGGGGAGTGGGGGGACTCCGGGCCATCAATGCTATATGATTATTTCATTTTCTTTCCCTTCACTGTAGGAGCAGCTACTATCCTTTGTGCAACACTTTCTCGTATGTTTCAGTCAAGGTACAACAAAAAGGATGCGAAATTTTAGCGAAACTGGTTCGCTTATAAAAGTCTTAAAATAACTGGAGACTTCTAAAGTCTTCAGGGCGTATAGCCGACAATCAGATGCATGCGCAGAGGAATATGAGACTTAAAGTCCGGTCGACGACTTTGTCATTAGAGGCGGAGAACAAAACGGATCGCCCTCTCATTTCTTTAAGTACAGTTGTTTACTCTTTTTCTCACAAACAATTTCCATTATTAACATTATTTCAACACTTGACAACAGATTATCCTTGTGGTCTACACAAAAAAAACCTAGTGGGGTAGAGGATTGGTTATTCTTTAACTGACACAACATGTGGCGTTGGTGCCCCGTATCCTTGAGCTCTGTAGAACTCATTCTTCCTTTCTGAGTTCTCAGTCTACTCTTCTTTCTGTTCTAAATATTTTTCTAAGATATCTGTGTGACTTTCCGCGGATAGGTAAACAACTTCTTTTAATAATTGTACTGAAAAGAAATAAGATTTATACTGTGAAGCTAAAATACTTATTCAGACTTTATCAAAACAGTTATTTAAGAAGGTTGTATAAAATTTGTTACAGCATTACCTATCAATACTTAATGTAAAGAGCACTAAAATGACTACTGCAGTTGTGGAGGTTATTGTAATCATTTATATATATATATCACTTCTAAATAGAGTCTTTACGACGATTTCAATATAGCATTGTTATCGAGTATGTGAAGTCCTAAAATGAGGTACTACGATTGTGCAGGTTATTGTAATCATTAATATAATATATATGACTATGAATAACTTGTAAATAGATTCTTTATGACGATTTCAATACAGCATCAAGTATGTGAAGTTCTAAAATGACTACTGCGATTGTGCAGGTTATTGTAATCATTAATCTCCACTTGTAAATAGATTCTTAATGACCATTTCAATACAGCATTGTTACTGACCGTATGAGGTTCTATACACCTTAAATACATACAAACATTTATTTTTTAACAAATGTCCACTGAATAGTGTTATTATTATGGTATACTACCTTTAGTAGGAATTTTTATTGTACATAGATTCCATAAAACTAATTACTGTTATTGCTACAGAGTATGTGATGTTATTGTTACCGTCAAGATATATAAAAATTTTGCAACAAATGTCCATTGCATATAGTTATAGTATTCACATTTCACAATTCGTATAGAAATTAATAGTAGCCAGATGAATCATGATATCTCAAAAAGAAACACGTACATTAAGATTATTTGCACGACGATTCTGATGGTGTAATCACATTTTCAATATCTTTATTAGTTTAAAGTTTAGTATCTGACTGTACATTATATAAGTATCATGCTGCAACGAATTTCCAAAATATAACGGGTTCATCTGATTTCTTCGATCTACATGTCTTTAGAAAGCTATTAGTGTAAACCTAAATTGTTATAAATTACAGGCATGTAACTTGAATAGTACATGAGTTATTGGAGGTCAAAGTGGCCGATTACTATCGATCGCGTCAGGCCATAAGTACTTCACAGTTACACGAAAAAATGGTAACACCATGCTTATAAATATATTTATTCATCTACATCTTTGTTTATATCCGATGTATACTATTCATGAAGAAACTGGTTAAATACTTACATTGTTTTAGGAAGCACAGAGACAGTAAGCTACTGGCCTACCTTTTGTTGCCATTCCTTTGATATATGTTTATTTAATTTGACTATGTATTTAATAATGTGTGTTTGAGCGTGTTTATGGTCCAGCCGTAGGAATATTATTTAATTTCATATTATTTAAATGTAACTCCAGTATTTCGTATGTGTTTAAATATGTTTGTGAGTGTACATTGGCTTGAAGACATGCAGGGAGCGCTCTAGCCAGTCACAGCGCTCGTTAATGATGAGACTGTATGGAAGTGGGGGAGGAGAGTCGTTTCGAGAGAGGACACGAGGCACTCCTGGCAGTGGGGCAGTTCCGGACAGTAAGGCACAGGACACGGGAAGTGCTGGACGCGGACAGTACAGCGGACGGACGCGGAAAGACTTGGACAGTGGAGCAGTTCGCGCGTGGTCGCGGAGAATAGAAATATTTCGGAGTGCCGGCCTTTGCTCTTGTGTGATTTCCGTACCGTCTGCAGTAAAGTCGTAGTATGCGTTCAAAAGTAAATATCTCGCAAGCTATGTTGTTGTTCATGACTAATTATGTGAAGTAAGAATCTATTGTTTCCCTGTTATTCAACTTATATTTTATTTAATTGCTGGATCATCGACACCAATAAGTGTTTCGCAGAAATATACCACATTCTCAAAAGTACTTCTACTATCGTACTCATCATTCAAAGTCGGCAATATAGTACCTGCAGATTTTATTTAATTGCAATCTTTCACTTATATATTTATATGTAACTTTCATAATTCGCAATTGCCGAGTGATAGAAACCTTCGACCACTCGATTCATGTGTGTCTTCTTGTCGTATACTGTAGACAGGAGTATTTGCCCTGTAATGCGGCAACTACGCATCCCAGCCCCTAGACAACGAAACCAGCCAAAACTTGTAATATTTCAACGTTGAGTCGGAGGGTACGTAGTTGAGGGTCACCACACCATCTTTTCATCAATTTACGAGTATTTGAAAGCTCGCATGTTCCAATCCAATATGTTCAGAGGAAGACGGGCAGGGCTGCAGTTTGATTAACAGTTTTAAACTATTTCTGACGAAATGAAATCACTCATACGTAGCTAAGAAGTGTAGCACTTTCAGTTCAATAAATTAGGTTTTAACATATCTTCAACAACGTGGTCTTTAGAGAGGAGCACAATCTCGGATTGGAAACGGGCGGAGAAGGGAAACGGTCTTGTTCTTTTCGAAGAAACCATCCAGGAATTTGTTTAAAGTAATTTAGAGGAAGCACGGAAAACCGAAAGCCAGGTGGCCGGACGGGATCTGGACTACTGTCCTCCCGAATACGAATCCATAGCCTTACTACTGAGTCGTCTAGCGTGTTGAAAGCTCCATGGTAGTCAATGAAAGATATTTCGCTGCTGGGATACAGAGTGACTGTGATGTATGACTTTCAACTCCTCAGTAATTTTCCGTCCCACGGCGAATGTGCAGAAGAATTTGTAGCTTCACTTGCGTATACCTCGTATGTTATCTTCTCTGTGCCAAAATGCGTATGGGTATATACGTCTGTTTATTTGCTAGTTTGTTCCTTGGCAACTGAAGTGCGCGTATCTACAACAAAGCGCACGTCATGCTTAAGGACAAGTGGTTTTGATAGTGAGTGGTGTAATCTAGCTAGATCGAACTACATAACGAGCGCACACACACACACACACACACACACATACACACAGACCACACCATTTAATTCTGAGAAAATTATAAAGCTCGAATCAGGTGGATATTTCAACTCTCGAATCAATAATTCACTAACACGTACTCTTCGATAAGAACTTGACTGTTAAGTGTTAGAAATCATTCCCATGAATTACGAATAATTACGTTTAATATCCAAAGATAAAACTCTGAACTCATATAAAGATGAAATTATCGATTTTTAGTTCTCAGCGAAAGAACCGTTCTACTGCATATTGCGTCGATATAACTTTAACTCTTAACCCACTCGTACCACACAGACAGTTTTCGCTTACGCCATGAAGTTCCGTCACCTTTTACATTGATCTCAGGAAGCTGCTCTGACCCTTGAGATTATTTATTACGGCACACACAGAAATAGATTCTGCGCCGTGCAGGCAGATCACGGGCTCACCTGGGTGCAATAGTGAATTTTCACGTATAAATTCGCAGTTCGTGGAGCGGAGTGAATGCGATTTGCAAGTTAAATGATCCAATGATGACAAGAGGAATATTACGATCGTGTATAAATTTCATATTCTTCCACGTAACTGAACTGTATGCAACCCCATTTTGAATAAGTCTTTGTCTGTCTCGTTAGATGTAGTTCAGAAAAATCGCAATGATCAACATCATTAATAGTACTACAGGATGAAGAGCAGGCTTCTCCCTGAAAAGCGACTACGTTGTAGGTACTGATCCAATATACTCTTTGTTACCAGTCTCCATTTCTGAATGATAACAATCCCCCACTCCGGCTGCCTTCAGATCGATTACAATATCCTTTCATTTTGCATTTTCTGTGATTACACTGTCAGTTGAAAGCAGACGTAACTTGAAGACTGCGGTGATTTAGTACTAGTTCGAACAGCTGGATATTGACTATATACGTTTTACTGTGTTAAGCATCCTTAACTTCAACATTCCATAAAGATACGTAGCAGAGAGATGTGTCTCTCATTGTGCACTGTTTAGCAGGAAAACTGAAACTATGCAGAAAGATTTCAAATATTTCCAACTCTTTCTTCACACAGAGCACTGCCATCTTTCGTGGTAATAAATTGGTAACCACCTACCTGCTCTTTCAAGTCAGTATTGTGCTGTCATTCATTATTATTTCTTTTTATATCTTCCAGACGCGAAACGCTTTTTAACATGATAGACTCAGCCATTTCAAAGCGAGGAGTTAAACTGCAGTTGTATCCAATGCTCCGAGAAGACGAAGGTTATTTGCGTCACTCTGGTACTCCCGGGTTATCCAGCAATGCCTGACTGGAAGGCAATTTATCGTGGCTGTAAGCGAGTAAACAAGGCTGCGGTCACGATGGTACTGGAGCAGGTTTCGCAACCAGTAATTGTCTCGCTGCCCTTACACAACAGCTGGTCGGTGCTTCTCAATACAGATGCGTACTCATTTCTTTCTGAACGGCTTCAGATCCAGTTGTTGCACAAGCATCACCTTAGGGATGCAACTCGCTGCAGGCTTCGACTGGGTACAAGGCATCGTAAGCAGGCAGGAAATAAGCGATGTGGAAATCTTGGCGTCCATGCCTCATCACAACGTTAGTGGCTGGTTCAGGGGAAAAAACACATCAATCTAAAATACTAAGTTCTTCGTTCGTAGCTGTTGAAGTCTTAAAAATTATTTTCTCCAACCATTCATCTAATGAATGACATATCAACTGACGAAGAACTGCCTTTAATATAAACTTCAGCGTTTTAAGTACTATCTACACTGTTCTGTTGTGGTCTTCAGTCCAGAGACTGGTTCGTTGCAGCTCTCCATGCTGCCATATCCTGTGCAAGCCTCTTCATCTCCGAGTAACTAATTCAACCTACATCCTTCTGAATCTGTTTAGTGTATTCTTCTCTTAGTCTCTCTCTATGATTTTAACCCTCCACGCTTCCATCCAGTACTAAATTAGTGATCCTTTGATGCTAGTCAAGTTGTGCCACAAATTCCTCTTCTCCCCAATTTTCTTCATTACCTCTTCATCTAATCTTCAGCATTCTTTGGAAGCACCACATTTCGAAAGCTTCTTTTCTCATTTTGTCTAAAATGTTTATCGTCCATGTTTCACTTCCATACATGGCTACACACCATACAAATACTCTCAGAAAGAACTTTCTGACGCTTAACTCTATACTCGATGTTAACAAATTTCTCTTCTTCATAAGCGCTTTCCTTGCTATAGCCAGTCTACATTTTATATCCCCTCTACTACGACCATCATCAGTTATTTTGCTTCCCAAACAGCAAAGCTCATCTGCTACTTTAAGTGTATCTTTTCCTAATCTAATTCTTTCATCCTCACCTGATTTAATTCGATTACATTCCATTATCCTCGTTTTGCTTTTGTTGATTTTCATCTTATATCCTCCTTTCAAGATAGTGTCCATTCCGTTCAACTCCTATTCCAGGTTCTTTGCCGTCTCAGACAGAATTACAATATCATCGGAACACCTCGAAGTTTTTATCTCTTCTCCATGGATTTTAATTCCTACTACAAATTTTTCTTTTGCTTTCTTTACTGCTTGCAGAATGTTCAGATTGAATAACATAGAGGCTACAGCCCTGCGTCACTCCCTTTTCTAGTTCTACTTTCCATCCATGCCCTTCGACTCATATAACTGTCGCCTAGTTTCTCCACAAGTTCTAAATAAGGTTCTGCTCCCTATATGTTACCCCTGCTACTTTCAAATTTGAAACAGAGTACTCCAGTCGAAATTTTCAAACGTTTTCTCTAAGTCTACAAATGCTATAAACGTAGGTTTCCGTTTCCTTAACCGATCTTCTAAGGTAAGTCGTAGGATCAGTATTGCCTCGCGTGTTCCAACATTTCTACGGAATCCAAATTGATCTTCCACAAGGTCGGCTTCTACCAGTTTTTCCATTCGTCTCTAAAGAGCGTGACTTATTAAACTGATAGTTCGGTAATTTTCACACCTGTCACACCTGCTTTCTTTAGGATTGGGATTATTATATTCTTGTTGAAGTCTGGGGGTATTTCGCCTGTTCCATACGTCTTGTTCACCAGATGGAAGAGTTTTATCATTGCTGGCTCTCCCAAGGCTATCACTAGGTCTAACGGAATGTTGTCTACTCCCGGGGCCTTATCTCGACTTAGGTGTTTCTCTGTCAAATTCTTCACGCAATATCATATCTCCCACTTCATCTTCATCTACACCCTCTTCCATTTCCATAACATTGCCCTCAAGTACATCGCTCTCGTATAGACCTCTATATACTCCTTCCGCCTTTCTGCTTTCCCTTCTTTGCTTAGGACTACAAAGTTGTTTCTCTGACGGAGTGATGTAAAACGCAAATGGAGTAAATGCATTTCTGTAAAGAAAAGCATTACTGACTGCGTAAATGAAGTAATATCAATTAGAAAAGGAAAAATATTCTCAGCAAATAGTTGAAATTCTATAAATAACAGAGAAACTATGTGGGATTTTGCTATACCTTTTGACAAAACCGCAAATTAATTTTCCTGCTTATGAACTGCTGTGTAATAGTCCCTCATGTTAATGCTGTTAAAATACGAGTACTTTCATTTGTATTTCTGTTAACTGTATTATAGAAAGGTGAGGTCTTTGGGACGGTCTCGTGAACTAACATACGGCCGGGAGAGCGGTGTGCTGACCACATCCCCCTCCATATCGGAATCCAGTGACGCCTTAGTGTGAGGATGACACGGCGGCCGGTCGGTACCGTTGGGCCTTCATGGCTTGGTCTGTCGGAGTTTAGTTTTTAAGGTCTTCTGGAAAATTAACATCCGTAACATCATTATATGATATTAATGTTTGTTCTGTCGAGTTATAATTGCTTGATCTATGAAAAAAGCGAGATTAGATTGTTTCCTTGTTTCCTTTTCGGCAGCGGCACGATACAGAAGTAACTGTATTCATTGCAACGTTTTGCCAGTAATAATTGGACCATTATATTTTAAACTTTGTTTTATTTTGTAAAATGACCAACTTCCCAGTTTTCCTCTTTTAATTACATAATGCAAGTAATTTCTGGCCGTTTAAATTAGTTTGGAAGCGACTTGACCATTAGATGTCACGAAAGGCGTGTGACCCACCAGTACAAAAGGAGACAGGGAGTATTGCGTTAGCAGTAGAGAAACAGTGACAGCAGAATAGTTTGGTTAGGAGAGTTCGGTGACTTTGAACGGGAACTGGTCGTTGCATATCAGCCGGGGAAACTGATCCATAACGGGCACTTCAACCCTTCAAAAACTGCCCAAGTGGATTGCTGGTGATGTGACCGTGAAGTGGAAGCGTGGATGAGCAACGACGCCTCCTGCTGTCGCCTATTCTCAGAGCGGCAAGTTACGTATTTAGCTTCTCCTGTCTTTTACTAGCAGCATATTTCTTAAATTTCGTGCGTGTTTTTCTATTTATAATCTCGCATTTTATAAGTTTAAATTCATTCAGTCTGTAACGCAGTTTCCATTTCTTGAGAACAGACAGTTACACAGCTCATTAAGGCGTCAGCATCCATTGGTGACGCATGAGGGGGCCTGCAAGCTGCATTTCTAGGTTTGTGTCTGCTTTTATAATTTACTTCTTGAGTTAGTCTTGTTAGCATGGCTAGGATGTGTGCATGCTGCGTGTGAATGCAGGAGGAGCCGGCCGCAATTCGCGGACAGCTGAATGCGCTTGTGGCCACGGTCACCCGCCTTCAGGCTGCTGCCTCGCGGTGCAGCTGTGGCGGAGAATTTGGCCCGTCGCATGGGACACCTCAGGTGTCGCTTGTTTCGCCCAGGGGCTCTGCTGCCGAGGTACCCCCTAGAGCACCCGACGCGGCGGATCCGCCTTCACAGCAGGATGAGTGGAGGGTGGTCAAGCGTTTGTATCGCTCGAGACCGTCTGTTGAGTATGCAGGTGGCGGCTCCTTTAGTAGCTTCCGAGCAGACACACGTGGGCAGGGGCTTGCTGGTTATCGGAAGCTCCAACATTACGCACGTTGTAGAGCGCCTTAGTAAGATAGCATTCAGGGCTGGAAAGAAAGCAGTGTGCACTCGGTATATCCGCCGGGAGGCCTCTTCCGAGATGTGGATGCGTCCTTGCCTGTGGCTATCGAGCATGCAGGCTGCAGTCGTCTGCAAGTTCTGGCTGATGTCGCCACCAAGGACGCCTGTCGCTTGGGTTCTGAGGCCACCCTCTGTTGACACTGGCAGCTGGTGGAGGTGAAGTCTACTGGCCTCACACGTGGGATGCAAGCGATAAATCGCGATTTGCAGCGTTGTTCCCGTAGCTCATCTCAGTCCTTTGAGTTTGAGCCGAATGGAGCGTCTCAGCCAAAACCTTTGTCTGTTCTGTGACAGTCTTGACTCCAGATTTCTAGACCTCCATTATTAGGCGGGGATTTTTATGACTCCTCTTGATAGGCCATGGCTGCACTACACAAAGGAATGAGCTACTCGGGTAGCAGAGTACTTCTTGTGGAGTGCAACTACGATTTTTTTTGGGTGGGGGGGGGGGGGCTAGGCGGTAGTCTCAGGTACTCTGATGAACAATCGTCAGCCGACACACAGAAAGGGAAATCAGACAGTGTTCAGAGTAATGAAACTCCGACTGTCAAAATTTTATCAGTAAATTGTCGAAGTATCCGCAACAAAGTTTCCGAATTTAGTGCCCTCCAGGAAAGTTCTTGCGCAAAAAAAAAAAAAATTCTTGGGACAGAGAGATGGCTGAATCCTGAAGTCAAAAACTCTGAGATATTTGCAATTTTGTCATATGATGACGTGGTTGGAGACCGTGGCTGTTCTTTGAAGCCGGCCGAAGTGGACGAGCGGTTCTAAGCGCTACAGTTTGGAACCGCGCTACCGCTGCGGTCGCAGGTTCGAATCCTGCCTCGGGTATGGATGTATGCGATGTCCTTAGGTTAGTTATATTTAAGTAGTTCTAAGTTCTAGGGGACTGATGAACTCAGAAGTTAAGTCCCATAGTCATCAGAGCCATTTGAACCATTTGTTATTTGAGGACAAATATTGATGGTGTTGAGACAGCAATCAGCCACAAATTTATTTTAAGTTCCTTTATTCAGAAGGGACCGTTACCAGTTTCGAATCATTACAATTGATCGTCAGACTGCTTTCATGCTTTCATTATACCATGTGGTGGATTTTTTACTGATTAGTTGTCGTGAAATGCTTGTTTGGAGTACTCGATAAAAACTACGAAAACAAGTACTCCAAATCGGCATTTCACGACAACTAATCAGTAAACAATCCACCACATGGTACAATGAAAGCATGAAAGCAGTCTGACGATCAATTGTAATGATTCGAAACCGGTAACGGTACCTTCTGAATGAAGGAACTTAAAATACATTTGTGGCTGGTTGCTGTGTCAACACCATCAACATTTGTCTGAGATATTTAGTGAATCAGGGAACGTACGTTGCAAAGACAGTTTAGACGCCGTAGGATGGGGAGTGTTCACTGCAGTTGACAGAAGTATTATCCCTATTAAGGTCGAAGCTGATTATGACAGTGAAGTTATTTGCTCGTATATAACAGGTTTAGGGAAACCAAAGTACTTGTTGGATATTTTTATCGGCCCCCATATTGCGCTGTAATGACTAGAGTCATTCAAAGAAAGTTTACTGTCAGTAGCGCGTAGATACCCAGATCATGTGATACTAGTTTGAGCTGACTTTAATTTACCAAATATTGACTGAAACGTCTATAGATTCATTGCAAGGGGAACCGAAGTAGTTTTGGTGAAGTAGTTTTGAACTCGTTTTCCGAAAACTGTCTTGAGCACCTATATCGGCAGCCTACACGCAATAGAAATATACCTTGCTGCTACAGATAGGCCGGACCTTATCGATGGCCTCAGTGTAGAGACGGGGATTAGTGGCGATGATGTCATCACAGCAATTATGATTACGAAAGTTAATAAAACAGTCAAGATGGCTAGGAGAGTGTTTCTTATAGAAAGAACAGATAATCACTTGTTAGACACTCCCATAGACAATGAATTGACATCAGTTAGCTCCGAAATGATGGAAACAGAGGAATTATGGGCAAATGTTTATATAGGTTGTAAATCGTGTTCTGAACAAGTATGTAGTAAATGGACTGAGGACGGAAGAGACCCACCGCGGTTTAACAACGAAATTCGGAAAATGTTGAGGAAGCAAAGGCTGTTGCACTCTCGGTTCAAAAGCGGTGGCGCAAATGACGACAGGCAAACCTTAACAGAGATTCATGCGTCTGTGAAAAGATCAATGTGCGTAACATACAACTACCACCGTCATATCTTAGCACAAACTCGGCAGAGTATCCGAGAAAATTTTCATTCTAAAAATAGCTAAGCGGGTTTAAGGCTTAAAAAAATGGTTCAAATGGCTCTGAGCACTATGGGACTTAACATCGGAGGTCAACAGTCCCCTAGACTTAGAACTATTTAAACCTAACTAACCTAAGGATATCACACATATCCATGCCGGAAGCAGGATTCGAACCTGCGACCGTAGCAGCTGCGTTTAAGGCTTCCATACAGCCTCGTGTGCCAGTTGAAGACAGAAAAACAAAAGCTGAAGTTTTTGATTTCGTGTTTAACAATTCGCTAACGCAGGTGAATGGTACAGACATGCAGTCGTTTGACGATCGAACTCACTCCCGTACAGACAGCGTAGTGAGAAGCATCCCTGGCGTAGAAAAACAACTGAAAGACTGAAGTCGCCGCGTCAGGCTGGTATCCCAGTTCGATTCTACAAAGATTACTCTACGTCTTTTGCCCCTTACTTAGCTTGCATCTATCGCGAATCTCTAGCCCAGCGTAAAGTCCCAAGCGTCTGGTAAAAAGCGAAGATTACTCCTGTATATAAAAGGGGTAAAAGAAGTGACACGCATAATTACGAACCAACATCCCTAACACAAGTTTGTTGCAGAATCCTTGAACGTATCCTCAGTTCGAATGTAATAAATTTTCTTGAGACCGAGAAGCTTATGCCCACAAATCAGCATGGTTTTAGAGAGCATCGCTCGTCCGGTACTCAGCTTGCCCCTTGCGCACGTGACATGCTGCGAACTATGGACGAAGGGCAACAGGCAGAGTCCGTATTTGACACGGTGCTCTACTGCATACTGTTAACGAACGTAGGAGCATATGGAATGAGTTTCCAGATATGTGAGTGACTCGAAGACTTCTTAAGTAATAGAACGGAGTATGCTGTCTGTAACGCCGGAAATGCATATCCTCCTATTTCCATCTATTGTACTATTATTTTTTTTCCTTGTTTTGTTACCTCAAGATATGACATTTCTGTCTCTTTATATATTGTAATTGTTTTACTGTTTGTATATATATATTTATGCACTTATGTCGATGTATAATTGGTTTGTTTCGTAAATATTATTTGCATTTATATGCTGGGTCTTGCCTAGGGAAAACTGCTATCGAACGATTACATCGATAGGTCGTGTGAAGAATCAAAGTGTGTAGGATCTTTGGTAGTGTTAACTCTGTCGCATGGAGCGCGGGCAGAGAGGGAGTCTGGCTGGAGTAGTGCAGTGGAGCAGGTGTGTTGTGTGACGCTACCGCGAGTTGCCGCGCTTTCAGGGTTTGGCAGCATGTAATTGCGCTCGACTTGCGACGATAGTTTCTGACATGGTGTCGCGGACGGGAAGCATTAGCTGGCGCACGTCAAGAGCCCGTTTCGTCTGGTGACCGTGTCGAGAAGAAGGCGCGCCAACATCCAGCTTCTGCAACAGCGACGGCCGACAATGAGTGACTGTCGCCACATCCTCGATCGACGGCTTCAAACCTTCAATCAACCAACAAGGAAGACTGGAAGCACGTAAAGTTTTAGAACTGTATGGCAGACCTCAGCTTTTCAAACTTTTAAAACTGTTCAAATCACAAAATTACAGCAACGTACCATGAACCTTTGTTGCTAATTGTCCCAATTGCATTGCCAAGCAGGGTCCCTTCCTTTTCCGAAATGAACCCGAGTGTCGTTGAAATTCAAACGCCAGCATAATTCCATTTCACTGCTTTAATTTCAAAGTTCACTTTAAGTATTCATAGCTGGCTACAATATTTAGATTACACAAGCACAAATTAAGAGTGCGAGTTTGTTACCGTATTTTAGCTTACCTGTGACTGCAGCTCAGCTTGGTACGTACTAAATTTTACCATAGTTAATTGTTCAGAATCATTTAATTCAAGTTCAAAGTAAAATCTCTTATTTCTAAATTGCGTAGATTCAAGTTGCTTTTGAAATGATTGTTGAGGTAGTCCAAGACTAACCGTATTTTACTGAACTTCGATGTGCTTCAGAAAGAAAGCTCACTATTAACTTCAGTCACTAAATTAACTTTCGATTTTCCGGTTTTGTTAATTCTTTTGCTAAATTAAGTCAGAGTGTAGCGAAATTTATTACTTCTGACAAACTTTCAGTTTTCACACTACACGTGTCAACCTTCAGTTGCCATGCTTCTAGTGCTAATTATATGTGTAATTACCTTTCTTTTTCAGTTACTATAGTAATTGCCCTTAGGACTGGCGACCGTAATTTCCCCCAAATCTCAAATATCTAATTACCGCTAGTTAATTGTTAACGTTACGGCCGCACATTTACTTTCTTCATTAACTTTACCCCTTTTCAAAATTAATTTCCACCAGTTTCATTTGCTTTTTTCCTTTCATTTAGATGTAACCCTTTCCTCCCTCTTTACCGACAGATTAACTTCGGTGACGATTGCTTTTCCCAAATTTCCACTAGGTACACGCGGTTTAATTTTTCACTGTCATTAAGGTCGATAAGTGAGGGGGAGGTTACATGTCCTTGACGGCGAGCGTTATCAGAGGCAGCGGTATCGTCAGGAGTGCCCCAGTAAAGTTTGGTAGGACTGCTGTTATTTTCTATGTACCTAAATAATATGACGGGCAGAGTGGGCTGCAGTCTGTGGTCTTTTACTGATGATGCTGTGGTGCACGGTAAGGTGTCGAAGTTGAGGGACTGTGAGGGGATGCAAGATGACTTAGACAAAATTTCTAGTTGATGGCAGCTAGCTGTAAAAGTAGAAAAATGTAAGTTAACGCGGATAAGCAGGAAAAACAATCCCATAATGTTGGGATACAGCATTAGTAGTGTCCTGTGTGACACTGTCGCGTCGTTTAAATAGCTGGGCGTAACGTTTCAAAGTGATATTAAATGGGACGAGTATGTGAGGGTTGTGGTTGGGAAGGCGAACGGTCGAGTTCGGTTTGTTGGGAGAATTTTGGGAAAGTGTGGTTCATCTTTAAAGGGCGCCGCATATAGGATATAAGTGCGACCTAATCTTCAGTACTGATCGAAGTTTCTGGATCCGCACCAGGTCGTATTAAAGAAAGACATCGAATCAGTTCAGAGGCGGACTGCTAGATATGTTACCGTTGCGTAACAAATCTAATGCAAGTGTTACAGAGAAGCTTCGGGAACTCATTTGAGAATCCCTGGAGGGAAGACGACGTTCTTTCCGAGGAGCGCTATTGAGAAAATTTAGAGAACTGGCATTTGGAGCTGACTGCAGAACGCTTCTACTGACGCCAGCGTACATTTCGTGTAAGGACCACGAAGATAAGATACAAGAAATTAGGGCTCATACAGAGGCGTATAAACAGTCGTTTTTCCCTTGCTCTGTTTGCGAGTGGAACAAGAAAGGAACTGTCTACTAGTGGTACAGGGTACCCTCCGCCACGCGCCGAACAGTGGCTTGCGGAGTATATAGATGTAGATACTGGTGTAGATGTAGATCATAGCTAAACGAAGACCAGGCAGACGGGAACCGTCTAGTATTGCTGAGGACAGTTGTAAATGTGGATATTTGTGGTAAGGTCTTATGGGACCAATCTGCTGAGATCATCGGTCCCTAAGCTTTTTTTTTTTTTTCATCAGTCTACTGACTGGTTTGATGCGGCCCGCTACGAATTCCTTTCCTGTGCTAACCTCTTCATCTCAGAGTAGCACTTGCAATCTACGTCCTCAATTATTTGCTTGACGTATTCCAATCTCTGTCTTCCTCTACAGTTTTTGCCCTCTATAGCTCCCTCTAGTACCATGGAAGTCATTCCCTCATGTCTTAGCAGATGTCCTATCATCCTGTCCCTTCTCCTTATCAGTGTTTTCCACATATTCCTTTCCTCTCCGATTCCGCGTAGAACCTCCTCAATCCTTACCTTATCAGTCCACCTAATTTTCAACATTCGTCTATAGCACCACATCTCAAATGCTTCGATTCTCTTCTGTTCCGGTTTTCCCACAGTCCATGTTTCACTACCATACAATCCTGTACTCCAGACGTACATCCTCAGAAATTTCTTCCTCAAATTAAGGCCGGTATTTGATATTAGTAGACTTCTCTTGGCCAGAAATGCCTTTTTTGCCATAGCGAGTCTGCTTTTGATGTCCTCCTTGCTCCGTCCCTCATTGGTTATTTTACTGCCTAGGTAGCAGAATTCCTTAACTTCATTGACTTCGTGACCATCAATCCTGATGTTAAGTTTCTCGCTGTTCTCATTTCTACTACTTCTCATTACCTTCGTCTTTCTCCGATTTACTCTCAAACCATATTGTGTACTCATTAGACTGTTCATTCCGTTCAGAAGATCATTTAATTCTTCTTCACTTTCACTCAGGATAGCAATGTCATCAGCGAATCGTATCATTGATATCCTTTCACCCTGTATTTTAATTCCACTCCTGAACCTTTCTTTTATTTCCATCATTGCTTCCTCGATCTACAGATTGAAGAGTAGGGGCGAAAGGCTACAGCCTTGTCTTACACCCTTCTTAATACGAGCACTTCGTTCTTGATCGTCCACTCTTATTATTCCCCCTTGGTTGTTGTACATATTCTATATGACCCGTCTGTCCCTATAGCTTACACCTACTTTTTTCAGAATCTCGAACAGCTTGCACCACTTTATATTGTCGAACGCTTTTTCCAGGTCGACAAATCCTATGAAAGTGTCTTGATTTTTCTTTAGCCTTGCTTCCATTATTAGCCGTAACGTCAGAATTGCCTCTCTCGTCCCTTTACTTTTCCTGAAGCCAAACTGATCGTCACCTAGCGCATTCTCAATTTTATTTTCCATTCTTCTGTATATTATTCTTGTAAGCAGCTTCGATGCATGAGCTGTTAAGCTGATTGTGCGATAATTCCCGCACTTGTCAGCTCTTGCCGTCTTCGGAATTGTGTGGATGATGCTTTTCCGAAAGTCAGATGGTATATCGCCAGACTCATATATTCCACACACCAACGTGAATAGTCGTTTTGTTGCCACTTCCCCCAATGATTTTAGACATTCTGATGGAATGTTATCTATCCCTTCTGCCTTATTTGACCGTAAGTCCTCCAAAGCTCTTTTAAATTCCGATTCTAATACTGGATCCCCCATCTCTTCTAAATCGACTCCTGTTTCTTCTTCTATCACATCAGACAAATCTTCACCATCATAGAGGCTTTCAATGTATTCTTTCCGCCTATCTGCTCTCCCCTCTGCATTTAACAGTGGAATTCCCGTTGCACTCTTAATGTTACCACCGTTGCTTTTAATGTCACCAAAGGTTGTTTTGACTTTCCTGTATGCTGAGTCTGTCCTTCCGACAATCATATCTTTTTCGATGTCTTCACATTTTTCCTGCAGCCATTTCGTCTTAGCTTCCCTGCACTTCCTATTTATTTCATTTCTCAGCGACTTGTATTTCTGTATTCCTGATTTTCCCGGAACATGTTTGTACTTCCTCCTTTCATCAATCAACTGAAGTATTTCTTCTGTTACCCATGGTTTCTTCGCAGCTAACTTCTTTGTACCTATGTTTTCCTTCCCAACTTCTGTGATGGCCCTTTTTAGAGATGTCCATTCCTCTTCAACTGTACTGCCTACTGCGCTATTCCTTATTGCTGTATCTATAGCATTAGAGAACTTCAAACGTATCTCGTCATTCGTTGGTACTTCCGTATCCCTAAGCTTACACACTACTTAATCCGACTTAAACTAACTTACGCTAAGAACAACACACCCATGCCCGAGGGAGGACTCGAACCTCCGACGTGGGGAGCCGCGCGGACCGTGACAAGACGCCTCAGGCCAAGCGGCGAGGCCACATTAAATCAGCGGAAGGAATCGTGGATTTCTAAGTACTATCACCAAAAAAGGGAGCACAATGAGTGTGTGTAGCGAATTAAAAAGAATGGGGTACATTGATTGAGGAGTTACTCATAAACCACACAGTTCTGCAGTCACTGCTAAGTGACGCTTGAGGTGCTACAGGGATACTTCACTGGACAGTGGAAGACCAGCAACGACTGGTTTGGAGTGATGAATGACGCTGTACCGTGTGACAATCCAATGGAAGAGATTCGGTTTGATTAATGCCTGAAGCATGCTACCTCCCATTACGTGTTGTGCCAACAGTGCAGTACGGAGAAGGTAGAATCAAAGTGTTGGGAAGGTTTTCGTCGTTAGTGTGGTCCCCTAATCGCGCTTATGAAAACGCTAAATGCGGAAGGTTGTGAAAAAATTTTACAGCAGTGCATTCTCTAGAGCAACAGTTTGGGGATGATGATTGTTCATACCAGAATGACAATGCACACTGTCCTATAGCTGCATCGGCAGGCAATGGGCTGCGGACCAGTCTGCCCAGAATTTCGACCTAAACCCAGTGGAATACTATTGGGGTTAGTTAGAGCGTCGAATTCGCTCCAGACCCCAGGGTCCAACACCGCTACCTCTGTGGTTCCGACTCTTGAGGAAGATGGTCTACCATTCATCCGCAGACATTCAGACAGCCGACTGTAAGCCTCTGCAGCAGAGTTCAAGTCGCCATGAAGATGAACGGTGGACACACCCCATATTAACGTCCACTAACAAGTGTCTAGACAATTTTGATCAGATGGTATATGTACACTAACGAACAATTGAATTATATGTGTTAACATGTATGAGTGTGTGGCGTCCTAGTTCGTTCTGAAGAAGGCGTTGACACTTTGTAAAGGCATTTTGTAACGTGAACTGACGTACGCTCAAAATTTTTGGAAGCCGCCTTGATCCTTGACTGTTGAACCACTGCCCAGAACTGATGGACACTTTTCGGGGCTGGGTCCACGGCGCGCACAGTTCGCATTGTGTCGATGTGCGCTGTAGAAGGAGAGTGCACACCAGGATCGTCATTCACGTGGACTGTGAAGTGTTTTTGAAGCCATTCCATCACATTTCAGAGGCAATGGGGCAGTTTATTGACTGGATGAAGGTATAGTTCTTCCGACGGGTGCTCTAGTCGAACAGACGGATGAACATGAGTGGTGAGTAGCTTCCTGAAGTATCTTTTGTATCACGTCAGAGCCGGCCAGAGTGGCCGAGCGGTTCTAGGCACTACAGTCCGGAACCGCGCGACCGCTACGGTCGCAGGTTAGAATCCTGCCTCGGGCATGGATGTGTGATGTCCTTGGGTTAATTAGGTTTAAATAGTTCTAAGTTCTAGGGGACTGATTACCACAGATGTTAAGTCCCATAGTGCTCAGAGCCGTTTGAACCATTTATCACGATAGGCGTTTGAGTGACCCCATTTCACATGTAAATACCCACAATATAAGAACACGCCAGCATAAGCATGAATAGCGTGCTGTCGGCTAGTGGGCTGTAATCCCTCGCGTAATTCTGAGGAACTTCTTCCCACCCATTGGCATCTATCAGCCTAAACGTGTGACCGGCATCTGACAGAGTTTGAACGGGACATTATTGTAGTTCTTCATTCCTCCTGCCGATTGAAATGAGCAGTATCCAGATTTGTGAAGCATTCTGATCTGTCCCTGGCCCGTTGTTGAACTGCAACGTGAGGCAAGCATATTCATCTTCTCTGACAACGTCTGCGACCTCAAGGGAGCCAGCCACAATGTAAACCCTTCACACCAGTGCCTGCCTTCTTTGAACAAGTAATGGACTTCCTATAACACTGTGTGTCATCCTGCGCCATTAATCGGAGACTAGCAGCAGCTGGACAAGTGAATTACCGTCCCATAGCCTACGTAGGCTGCCATTAACACCACAACAAAAATGGCTGAGTTTGGAGTGGTACCGTGACGGAGAACCGCGGACTGTTGTCGAATGGCGTCGCATTGTGTTCAAACACAAATGGCGGTCCTGCAATGCCCTGGACGACCATCGGAGGCCAGTATGGAGACACAAAACTACATTACTCCTGGCATCCTACTGTGGGGAGCTAACATGTATAGCATCAGATAGCAGATGGTGGTGGTGAGCGACGAGGAGTATTCCTACCCTCAGCCTCCCATGCATTCACATCCGAACGACCTACAACTCTGAATATTACACGATTCGAGCAACCATCCAAATGGGGACCGATAGTGATGCCCGTTTCAAACTCTGTCAGGTGCTGATAACGCTGTCTGACCCGACTATGCAGCATGCCCAGTCCATTCACAGTGATCACTTAACATCAGAAGCTGTGCACGACCATTATATACCATATCAGGCTCAGTAACCATGCTAAATACGAATTACACTAACGCACTTTGATGGCAGTTCTACCTGTCGCAGAGAATTGTAGCTCCAGTAATTTATATACCTGCCGATGATGTATGCGTGTACTATGTTACATTGGCATCCATGCATGTCTTCTGGATGCTGCACTTTTTTTGTCAATCAGTGTATTTCATTCGCAGTGACGATACTAGCGCTCTCTATTTTACACTGTAGCTATCTACAACTGCTCATGACTAAGCACAACAAGGAAAAAAATTAATCACCGTTAGGAGAGATGGTGCTAATTGCTTGTAGCAACGCCTCGACAATGACCTTAATCTGGCGAGAAAGAGTGTCCACAAGTTTCTTCGGGTATGCAATACAGAGACAAGGGCACTTTTCAAAAATTAGGTCCCGTGTGGCAACCAAGTTTCGTCGATGTTAATTGCTAAGTGTCACTCACAGTTCCAAATAGTCCTAAATGGTTTCTTTGGCATGGAGATTGGGTGATTTAGTGTATTGTGACCTGGCGAAATTACTTTCGTCCCGCCACAACTGTGGGTTCTTTGACTGCTCTGGGACAAGGTTCATCACACTAGAACACATGAAATATTATTTCACTGTATTACAGAAATGAACAAAAGATTTACTTAACTCTGAAACGCTCCTTTCCCTCGGGAGTACTGCCTAATCTACAGTTTCCATGTACTAGCAAAGTGTCACTTGATGCATTCGCTAACAAACTGTTCTCTTGAAGTACAATGTTCAAGATTAACAACACTACAAGTTAATCTGAAATTGTAACTGCTCGTTGGTCCTGGATGATGGCGTTGACTGCTGTAGCTGAGGTCTCGAACTGGGCTGAGCTACTACGTTCTCAACACGAACTGCAAGTGGTTTACCATTCCTTGTAGTCGAGCAGCTTTTAATTTTTTATAGCTTTTCATTCCTTAAAGCAAAACGGGTTATACTTATAATAACCCATTCGAGTTGCATGATTTGCCCTATATCCAAGGGTAACCCACCCAAAAACTTGGTCGGAAATAGGGGACGAAGCCCCAGACAAAAAGTTTGAAATCTCATTTTGTTGTTGTGGTAGACATAATTTTTCCTCTTTTCGTTCTCTGCTCCAAGGAGGAGAGAGGGCTGTTTGAGATCCAGTCCCGTTAATCAGTTGCGGTTCTTTTCAGCCAAATGTCCCAACAGGCTGGGGCGAATTCCAAATCCAGTTCCATCATTGGCCTGGTAACCATGGAAAACCTTCCAGATTCTTTGGTCAGAACTGGACGCTTAGGACAATTTTAACTCATTTCCAGTGCAATGTGTTTCTTTAATTTTGCTGTAGGCAATATCTGTCTTACCCTAGTGATATATATGCCTCTACATCCTTACATTCGTCCTCTAGCCATCCATGCTTAGCCATTTTGGACTTCCTGTCGATCTCATTTTTGAGACAGTTGTATTCCTTTATGCCTGCTTCATTTACTGCGTTGTTATATTTTCTCCTTTCATCAATTAAATTCAAAATCTCCTCTGTTACCCAAGGATTTCTACTAGCCCTCGTCTTTTTAACTACTTGATTCTCTGCTGCCTTCGCTATTTCATCTCTCAGAGCTGCCGATTCGTCTTCTACTGTATTGCTTTTCGCTGTTATTGCCAATTGTTGCCTAATGCTCCTTCTGAAACTCTCTACAATCCTTAGTACTTTCAGTTTATCCAGGTCCGATCTCGTTAAATTCCTAACTTTTGCAGTTTCTTCAGTTTTAATGTGCAGCTCATAACCAATAAACAGTAGACAGAATCCACATCTGTCTACACATCTGTCCCTTAAAATGTGTTATAACTTAAAATCTGGTTCCGAAAGCTGTGTCTTACTAGGCGTATTCTTCCGTAATTGTGAGGCGTCACTGTGTCGAACTTGATGAACTGGAGAACAGTCATCCTTTTGTATTCTGATTTCCTACTGTGTCTTACGTGAGGGGCATAAGGTAAAAGGCAAAGGTAATTACACTTTTGGCAGGTGTTTGCTGTTAGCGGAGCGACGATGCAGATGGGAGGTAATTCCGTCGGGCTACCGCTGTTGCGTACAGCTGTTTTGCTGCTGGTGCCTCGGACGCTGCCGAGATGTGCGTGTCTGGCATCGGGAGAGCGCAGCCAGATAGACAGATACACGGCTTCGCTGTCTGCCACGGTCGTGGCGCGCAGGCGCCGTGCGCAGCAGAACAAGCGGGTAGCGACGGTCGCCCGGCGAGTGAGCTGGTACCGCCCACTGGACAAGGTCTGGCGGGAAGCGCCAGGGCAGTGCTGGACCGCAGCCAATGGGGCTGCTGCGTCTGGATGTATAATGCGCGATGAGGGATCAGGTTGCCATTGACGCACAACACACTATCTCGTTCTAGATGGAATTGGGAACAACGCTAGAAATGAGCCTTTTCTGAGATGTTTGTACGTCATTACACCAGTCAAGTTATTAACACATCATTAAAAGACCACAGTGACAGTTCTGGAGCGCTGTAAATGGTATACATTTGGTACCAGACAATCGACCGCACACGCACACTATATGGTCAAAAGTATCCGGACACGTGTTAGGACCGAGCGAGGTGGCGCAGTGGTCAGCACACTGGACTCGCATTCCGGAGGACAACGGTTCAAACCCGCGTCCGGCCATTCAGGCAAATTCCGGAATGGTTCTTTTGAAAGGGCATGGACAACATCCTTCGCCATCCTTCCCTAATCCTATGGGACCGATGACCTCGCTGTTCGGTCCACTCCCTCAAAACAACCAACCAACACTTGTTAGTGGACGTTAATACCTTTATGACGGCATGAACTCTGCTAGGGAGACTTCCAATGAGGTTTCTGAATGTCTGTGCGAGAATCGCAGACCATTCTTCCACAAGATATCTGGAGCGAAGTTGACGTTCTAGCTTACGTCAAACGTGTTGAACTGGGTTGAGGTCGGAACTCTGGATGACCAGTTCATTTCAGGAATGTTATTGTCCATTTTATGCTTTATGAGTGCCGCAGGAATTCTATTGTCCACTTTATCTTCTTTGGCAGGCCGTGCTGTCATGCTGATACGATCATCGTCTTTCAACTGTTCCTCTACTGCAAGCAGTACACAATGCTGAAAAATATGTTAATATCCTTCCACATGTAGCGTTTTATTAAGTGCAGTAATGGGCAACTCACGAATTACGAAAAACATTGCCATACCGTATCACTAGCTCTTCTGAACTTCAGTGTTCACGCTACACATGACGGCAAGTAACCTCCTCCAGGTGTTCGCCAAACTCAAACACCTCCATCAGGTTGCCACGGGATATACCGTAATTTATTACTCCTAATCACTTTCCAGTCGTCTAACTTTCAGTATCGTCGTCCTTACACCACGTCAAGCGTCGCTTACATTGACTACAGAAAAGTGTGGCTTATGGGGAGTTACTCGTCCACTGTACTACATCCTTCTTAACTCCCTACACACGGTCGTGCTGTTAGCTGGACTGCTGATAGCGAACTGTAGCTCACGACTGTTTCGTTGTGCACATTTCATGTGATTTTTTGCTGCCGTCCTCCACAATATTCGAAGGCCCTTGTTCCTCAGTACAAGAGATCTGTCTGGTCTTGCTCTATCTGTGGCTGTTCCTACACTTTTCCACTTCACGATCACCAAGAGTCGAGTTGGGGAGATTTAGAAAAGTTGAAATGTCACTGAATGATTCGTTACTCTGTGACATCTCATGACTAGCCGGCGATCGATGTCGTGTAACTCTCGTCACCGGCCCATTCTGCTGTCACTGCTTCTCTACCGACAGAGCGGTACTCCCCGCCTCCTTTCACACTGGCGGGTCCGCCTTTTGCAGCACCTAGTGATCAATTCCGCATTACATAGGAGTGTCCTAATACTTTTGATCGGCGTAAGTCATGTCAGTGATGTCGTATGTGTGTGTCATTCAGCTGTGAGGAGCCACCACAGTAAGATGGGTCAATTTGAGGACGTGACAGATAGAAGAAATGATCTATCGTCTGTGGACATACCCATCGCCATAGTGAGAAGCTGCGTAGACCGATGACCTCGTTGTCTGGTCTCCTCTCCCAAAACAACCCAGAAGCTGCGCAATTTGTTGTGGTGTATCAGTGCAGATTGTTCAATATGACCACAAGCTATGGTGCATCATTACACTGTCCAGCATGTCTACACATAACACACTCACAGTGACACACACACGCACACACACACACACACACACACACACACACACACACACACACACACACACACACACACACACACATATGAAACAAACTTATACATTAATTTTAATTTTTGTCTGTTACAACTGACCACTTGTATAATATCAAGAGCTCAAATGGAAAACCAGTCCTAAGCAAAGCAGGGAAAGCTGAAAGGTGGAAGGACTACAAAGAGGGTCTATACAACGGAGATTATCTTGAGAGTACTATTGTAGAAATGGAAGAGAACGTAGGAGAAGATGACATGGGGGATGTGATACTGCGAGAATGGTCGAAACGTGGTCCGGGAGTAGACAACATTCCGCCAGAATAACTAATAGCCTTGAGACAGCCAGCCATGACGGAACTCTTTCACCTAGTGTGCAAGTTGTATGAGAAAATCAAAGTACAACAGACTTCAACAAAAATGTAATAACTTCAATGCCAAAGAAAGCAGGTGCTGACAGGAGTGAAAATTATCGAACTATCAGTTCAATAAGTCACGGTTGCAAAATACTAACTCGAATTCTTTACAGAAGAATGGACAAGGTGATAGAAGTCGACCTCGCGGAAGATCAGTCTGGATTCTGGAGAAATGTTGGAATATGCGAGGCGTTATTGACCACGCTGATTATCTTAGAAGATAGGTTAAGGAAAGGCAAAGCTACGTTTATAGCATTTGTAGACTTAGAGAAAACGTTTGACAATGTTGGCTGGAGTACTCTCTTTGAAATTTGAAGGTAGCAGGGATGACATAAATGGAGCAAATGGTTATTTAGAACTTGTGGAGAAACCAGACGGCAGATACAAGAGTCGAAGGGAATGAAACGAAAGCAGTAGTAGAGAAGATAGTGAGATGGGGTTGTAGCCTATCCTCGATGTTATTCAATATGTACATTCAGCAAGCAGTAAAGGAAAATAAAGAAAAATTTAGAGACGAAATTAATGTTCAGACAAAAGAAATAAAAATTTTGAGGTTTAAGGTAGTTCTGTTAAAGGCAGCAAAGGACTTGGAAGAGCAGTTGAATAGAATGGACAGTGTCTTGAAAGCAGGATATGAGAGGACGTCAGCAAAAGCAGAACAAGTATAATGGAATGTAGTCGAACTAAATCAGGTGATGCTGAGGGAATTAGATTAGACAATGAGACACTTAAAGTAGTAGATGAGTTTTGCTATTTCAGCAGCAAAATAACTGATGATAGCCGAAGCAGAGAGGATATAAAATTTAGACTGGCAATGGCAGGAAAACTGTTTTTGAGGTAGAGAAATTTGTTAATATAGAATATAGATCTAAGTTTTAGGAAGTCTTTACCGAAATTATTAGTGTGGAGTGAAACCATGTATGGAAGCGACACGTGGACGATAAACAGTGTAGACAGGAAAGAGAATAGAAGCTTTCGAAACGTGGGGCTGCAGAAGAGTGTTGAAGATTATATGGGCAGATCACGTAAGTAATGAGGAGGTACTGAATAGAAGTGAAGGCAAAAGAAATGTTGTGGTACAACTTGACTAGAAGATATGAACATAGTGAGCCGTGAAGGGATCAACAGTTTGATACTGGAGGGAAGTATGTGGTGGTGGTAGTGGGGCGGGGGAGTGGTATCGTAGAGGAAGACCAAGAGATGAATACAGTAAGCAGGTTCAGAAGGATGTAAGCTGAAGTACTTATTAGAAGATGAAGAGGCTTGTATGAACAGGATAAGTATTATGGAGAGCTGCATCAAACCAGTCTTCGGATTATTGACCACAACAACAAACCCTAGTCAGGTGTGCATATAGAAAGCGTTTCCCTCTTGGTGTTAATATACTTTACGTTTCATGAATGTTGACTAAAAATTGAACCAAAAAAAGCCGGCCGCGGTGGCTGAGCGGATCTAGGCACTTCAGTCCGGAACCGCGCGACTGCTACGGTCGCAGGTTCGAATCCTGACTCGGGCATGGATGTGTGTGATGTCTTTAGGTTAGTTAGGTTTAAGTAGTTCTACGTTCTAGGGGACTGATGACCTCAGATGTTAAGTCCCGCAGTGTTCAGAGCCAAGCCATTTTGAACCAAAAAAAAAAATCATCCACTTTAAGATCACAGTAGTATAAAGCCTCTAATACCTTTGGGCATCGGACTCCCTTCTGGAAAGGCATCTGACATGTTGGCGCTTTCTTCATGTTTCCTTACATAATAAATTATCTGGATCCGTCTTTTGGAACTGGATTTATTCTCTAGCTTAAGTTAAATATAGAGGACCTATTATATGTGACAGACCGTCAGTATTCTTCAGACAGATTTCAGGTATACTATTGATCTTGGTGTTACAGAAGGATATTATCAGTTAAACGGGATTGAGAAGATAAGAGATGAGGAGCTTCTCCGAGGATCGACAAGAAAAGTAATTTATATACTACAGTGACTAGAAGATTAAAGTGGATGACATGACACGATTTAAGACAGCAGGGATAACTTCCATGATATTAGCGGCCGCCATAGCCGTCAAGAAACGTAGAGAAAGACAAAAATTGGCATACACCCAACAAGTAATGAGGATGTTGGTTGGAAGTGGCGTGCCTCATCAAGCCAGTCAGGAAGACTGATGTCCCAAACAAAAGGAGTACGAGTAATCATTATTCGTCCTTCACAACCGAATTTTATTTTTGTTTTCATTAATCAAGCTTGTTTCGCAAACTGCGTTTTGTACCTTCAGCTGTATACAGCGCAAGTTATCGTCGCGATTATTCTTACTGTGTCTTGGCATATGAGTTATGTTTATCGCTTCCTCATGAATTATTTCACGAAGAGAACATGATGTTTCTTGTAAACTCTGCTACAGGTGTTACAGGTTATTCAGCTGTTACGTACTGGTTTGCATTGTGTTAGGATGGTGCTTAAGTTCGTAGCGTTTTTGTTTTGCATGTTGGCATTCCGGCTGCTATGGGTTTATTTTTTATTTGTGATTCACTGTTGCTGTTCGAGTTTACACATCTTCATTATGTCAACTACATAACGAGTGGAGCTGTCTACGCTAGAAAGTGGAGTGCCAAGTGGAGAAATTGTTGTACTTCCGACACATTCTTTTGCCTGAGTTCAATAGAGGGATCACAGCATCGAGAAACATTTGCGCTGTGTATGGGGATAGTGCAACTGGACAGAGCATGACAAGAAAATGGTTTTCTCGTTTTAAGGAGCATCATTTTGACATTAGTGACTCTCCACGTCCAGTAAGACTTTCCTGGCCGTTTACTGTTCCTTATCTATATAAACGATTTTGGAGATAATTTGAGCAGCCGTCTTCGGTTGCTTGCAGACGACGCTGTCGTTTATCGACTAATAAAGTCATCAGAAGATCAAAACAAACTGCAAAACGATTTAGAAAAAATATTTGAATGGTGGGAAAAGTGGCAGTTGACCCTAAATAACGAAAAGTGTGAGGTCATCCACGTGAGTGCTAAAAGGAACTCGTTAAACTTAGATTACCCGATAAATCAGTCTAATCTGAAAGCCGTAAATTCAAGTAAATACCTAGATATTACAATTACGAACAACTTAAATTGGAAAGAACACATAGAAAATGTTGTGGGGAAGGCTAACCAAAGGCTGAGTTTTATTGGCAGAACAATTAGAAAATGTAACAGACCTACTAAGGAGACTTCCTACACTACGCTTGTCCGTCCTCTTTTAGAATACTGCTGCGCGGTGTGGGATCCTTACCAGGTAGGACTGACGGAGTACATTGAGAAAGTTCAAAGAAAGGCAGAACGTTTTGTATTATCGCGAAATATGGGAGAGAGTGTCACAGAAATGTTACAGGATTTGGACTGGAAATCATTAAAAGAAAGGCGTTTTTCGTTGCGACGGAATCTTCTCACGAAATTCCAATCACCAATTGTCTCCTCCGAATGCGAAAATATTTTGTTGACACCGACCTACATAGGGTGGAACGATCACCACGATAAAATAAGGGAAATCAGAGCTCGTACGGAAAGATACAGGTGTTCATTCTTTCCGCGCACTATACGAGATTGGAATAATAGAGAATTGTGAAGGTGGTTCGATGAACCCTCTGCCAGGATCTTAAATGTGATTTGCAGAGTATCCATGTAGATGTAGATGTGGTTTGATGTAGAACATTTAACAGCATTTATCCACAATGATACACGTCAGTGTACTCGAGAATTGGCAAATGTGATGAACTGTGATCATGTCATCAATTGGCTTGTGAACAACAGTGACCATTCCTACCTTGTATCGTTGCTGGTGACGAGAAATGGTGTTTTCATAATACCATAAGGAAATGAAAGGAATGGCAGAGTCCAAACAAAGCAGAAACGCCACGTACAAAGACCAGCGCGCATCCGCAAAATATTACGCATCCGACGGAACAGCGACGGTATGGTGTCCTATGAATTGCTTCCCTGAGGTGTAGCCGGCCGCGGTGGGCTAGCAGTTCGGGCGCTCAGTCCCGAACCGCGTGACTGCTACGGTCGCAGGTTCGAATCCTGCCTTGGGCATGGATGTGTGTGACGTCCTTAGGTTAGTTAGGTTTAAGTAGTTCTAAGTTCTAGGGGACTGATGACCAGAGATGTTAAGTCTCATAGTGCTCAGAGCCATTTGAACCATTTTGAACCTGAGGTGTAACTATCACTGCTGACATTTATTGTAAACAACAACAAGAACAACGAGCACGAAGACTTCGAGAAGTGATGCTACTCGACGCTAACGCCCGGCCGCTTTCTGCTAGACTGACAGAAAACAGTATACAGGAGTTGGGGTTGGGGAGTCATACCACACCCACCTTATTCACCTGACCTTGCGTCCTCAGATTTTCACCTTTTCCGCTCTCTGTGAATTTTACAGCTGTGAATCGAAAAGTTACACCAGCACTGGCAGACTTGTAAACAGTGAAGGAGACTATTATGATAAGTGAAGCCTCTTCGACGTGTAACTGGTGTGCTTCCAGAATGAGAATTTTCACTTTGCAGCGGAGTGTGCGCTGATATGAAACTTCCTGGCAGATTAAAACTATGTGCCGGACCGAGACTCGAACTCGGGACCCGAGTTCGAGTCTCGGTCTGGCACCCAGTTTTAATCTGGTGTGCTTATTAAAAGTATGGAAAAATGCTACGAACTTATGCACCTACTTAGTAGTAATGATATTCACTGCACTTTGTACATAGTTTGGTGGTCTAAAAGCCCATTCCTGGAGACGGAAATGTCGCACGATCGAATTCCACTCGGTTCAAGAATTTATTCAGTCTGCCATCACTTAAGGATTCAAAATTCGCCAAGAATGACACGTGGTTCGGATTGCACGTTAAACCAAAGTTTCCCTTTCACCGGTAGGATTTCTGCGCTACGTCAGGGACATGCAAGACGTCTCTGTGGCGACTAACTAAAAGACTTTTACCACGCCGTTTAGCACAAGAAATTATTATTATTATTATTATTTTATTATTATCATCTGAATGTCACCTTACATGCTTATTCGTGCTTGTTTACTGTCGCAGGCATGCTTATTTGCACCTTGTAATATTTCTGGCTTACTCAGCCATCATATTAGGCTCCAAGAAGCTGTTCCCAGAGCAGTGGAGATACAAGATGCATATAGATGATGAAATATGGTGTGACAGATGTTAGATTCGGTACCATTCACATGAGAAAGACCGTCCGCATAATGCTACTGCTCTGTGAATGGCTGCTGTGTTCGGAGCAAGGGCGCCAAAACGTTAAAGCATAGTTATTATTATTAGTTAAACTACTCATTGGAATGACTCCACTTTTTAATATAAATATCTCTCAACAACTGACTATCAATCAGTTATTTTAGAATTATTAAAAACAATTTAAATCAAAAACAAAAGACTGGCGAAATTGCAAACGAAGCACTTCGGAAGAGTTCGGGTCACGCCTTTTCTGGTATGGCGCGCGAAGTGTTTCGGGCTGTTCGTCACTCTGGATTAGGCAGTCGAGAAGAACAGACATGTTGTCTGTGGCAGGATGTTTGCCAGTATTCAGTATTAAAATATTCACTCCGGTAATCATGAGGCACAGACACGTGCCACAAATATTGTAAAGATATGTTTTCGTAAACATTGTGTTTGATCATGTACTTTGCTGTATCAGAAGGTGGTGTATTAAGATCATGTAGTCTTCTCGTGTGGCTATATTAAAATACGCGAGTGGCATCCCAAAGAAGTGATACATTATTTCAGAACAGAACCTCGCTAAAAGTGAGTTTCAGCCTCAAGATACAGAAACTACGACCTGCGTGCTGTTTTCTGCGCTGGGGACATCAACTTGAAGACAGCAGGTTAGTGAACTATTTTGCCGGTTGGTGTTGTTTGCGCCGGCCGTAGTGGCCAAGCGGTTCTAGGCGCTTCAGTCTGGAACCGCGCTGCTGCTACGACCGCAGGTTCGAATCCTGCCTCAGGAGTGGATGTGTGTGCTGTCCTTAGGTTAGTTAGGTTTAAGTAGTTCTAAGTCTAGGGGACTGATGACCTCCGATTTTAAGTCACATAGTGCTTAGAGCCATTTGAACCATTTGATATCGATGTTTACTTGACTCGCTGGTCGACATGGTTCAAATACTAATCGTTTCTCCAGAACATACTAATACAGGTGTCCTGTGAATATGAACGTCCTATCTCTACTTGTTCTAGGTTTCCTGTCCGGTTCTGAAGATGAGTGTAGTTTCATGCACCATCCCATCTTTGAATTAGTCGTTCCAACTCATGACACGCAAAACATTCCCGAAAACTTCACAGAACCATTTCTGGTCCGATCTACACTATCTGCGCACTGCGAGCTGAAGGACTCCTTTGTCTCACTATGCTCTCGACGGCTTGCATCTTTTTCGAAAGTCAAAATCGCGACGCTTTGCACTGCACTGTAGCCAGCTACTCCCTGTGTTGTTTGTCTCATTGAAGCCATTCAACGTTATGAGCCCCTGTGAGCGATGGCCTCTTGCGGCATACCTTACTCCAGATGTCCACTGCTTGCAGTTCCCTTCGCAGTGTCCACTTGGAAACTCCTTGAGACGGACCTGCATTCACTGACTGTAGCAATTACTATCGGTCTGAAAGCGATTGCCATAGGCAGGGAGTAACACTCGACTACAGTCCCTGTCGGTTGGGACCTCCTTGCGTCCGCTGTCCTTCCCCCTGTTCCATAGTAGGTACACCACACCCTGTAGACGCGCTGGACTGTCCGTCCAGAACCTGTTCCACGCCATTGCAGAGCTTCAAAGCAACCAGTGTGCTCTTTTAAGGGAGTCACCCATACTTTTCCCGGTGAGCTTATTTCAGCATTTCTCTTTCGGGAAACATATTTGACCCGTACTGAGCGTAACAAAAAGGTGTGGACAAACCGTCAGGAAAGATTCCTCACATAAAGAGGGTTGTGTTCTCTTTAGCCGCTTTTATGTCGTCTCGTTGTCTCTATAGAGCAGTACCATGGGAAGCAAGGAGAGGATGTTGGTATGTGGCCGGTATCCTCGTTCTGTAACACAAACTGCACGCACTTAATAACTTGGTTCTTTATTCATAAACAGAGAGCAAGTTTCCATGTGCTGCAGTACAAGCTGTCTTCTGTATAATCCACGTAGCCACAATGCTATTGAAGTAGAAGTCCGCTATGTTGACTATGAGGTTGCTATGTGCTGCCTGTCTCTGTGCTAGAGGCTAAGTCCGCCGCTCCGAATCGGTGACACACTGGAACTCCACGGCGTACATACCAGAAATAACTGGGGTAACATGCTCGAACTAACTGACCAACTGGCGAAACTGGCTCTCTCGTCCGCGGCGGCTATCCTAAATACTGGCGGCTGAGGGGGCGTTGGCGGCGCGTTTCCAGCGAGTCTTATCATTGATCTGTATCGATTCTCTCGTAACCTCTACGCCGCATGGTGTACTGGCGCCAGCGAATGCCAGCACACAGAAGAATAAAATATTTCATACGTACATGGCCCGAAAAACGCTTTATTTCCATGTTAGAGCTCATTTTCTAATTCTCTTAATAATCACATTAAACATAGGAAAGCCGGCCGCTGTGGACGAGTGGTGCTAGGCGCTTCAGTCCGCAACCATGCGGCTGCTACGGTCACAGGTTCAAATACTGCCTCAGGCATGGATGTGTATGATGTCCTTAGGTTAGCTAGGTTTAAGTAGTTCTAAGTCTAGGGGACTGATGACCTCAGATTTAAGCCCCATAGTGCTTAGAGCCATTTGAACTATTTGAACCAAACGTAGGAAACGCAGATAGAAACAGAACGTATCAGCATTACCTGAAACGTTTTCTTATGTGAAATGTTCGAAACACGCTCTTTGTTACGTTTGGTTCGAACGTACAGTAAGTTGTACTTCTTAGGTGCAGTGCCAATGTTTGCTGTTCCAATTGAACGAAGGTAATATTGACATGTAACTCACTTCGTTGCTTGTGTTAACATGCGAATAATTCCATTGCTCCAATAGCAACAAGCACATAGCACCAGCTGTTTAGCGTTCATTACGGATCTGGTTTCCTGTACATTACAGTGGAAGTGTACTCAAATGCGAAGTTAGCAGGTATCCACTTCCTACACGGATTACCTGATGGTAATGTTTCTGCCGCTCAGTGTTCATGTCGGCAGAGATTTCCAGAGAGACGGTGCCCGACAGGAGTTCTTTCAAGCAACTGATCGTCGTCTTAGGGTGATCGAAAGTTCAAGCTTAGTACTCGCGACTGGAGGAGCCCCAGAAGGACGAGAACATCTCAGTTGGAAGAGGAACTTCTTCGTGCATTTGACGACAACCCTAGTGTCAGCGTAAGACAATTTGCAGCAACAAGTAACGTTGACAACATGACTGTCGGAGAGTGCTACATGAGAGCCTGGCGTATCCGCACCTCGTACAGCGTATGTTGGTACGATTTTCCTTCACGGGTACACTTCTGCGAATGGTTCATTCAATAATTGTCAACCCTTTGCTTTAGCGTAAATGTGGTGCTCATGGATGACGCTTCGTTTCAAAGCAGGTGATTAAGAGCCATAGGAACTGGAAGTAATATGTTTCCGGGCCCATGTCCACATAACGTATTTTCTTCCTTTACGTGCGAGGAATGTTCCCATACCTTCCTCTTACACGCTGTATAAGTCACGAAATTATACAAAATCGAAGTAAGACTACAATTCCTATTCAGTAGGACGGTCACAAAATCATGATTAATATATCTTCTTGCTATGTCCGATATATTAACGTTTTGAAATGCCTGACAATGTACAATTCTAATGATAGAATGCATGAAATGTCGTTAGAAACCCTCCACAATCACGATTAATACATCTTCTTGCTATATCCGATATATTAACGTTTTGAAATGCCTGACAATGTACAATTCTAATGATACAATGCATGAAATGTTGTTAGAAACCCTTCACAGCTCTGCTAGGCACTAAGATCATTAAGGTAAGAATATTAGTCGCACAATCCATTTTCCGATCAAGATTTTAATGAGCGGTGAATAGCGAGATTCGATTTCATTTCATATACCATTAACATTTCCATCCAGGCACGTCTTGGCTAGGTCCCTCTTCACTACTTCATGGCCTGTAGTTACAACACGTGTTGTCTCCAATGCCACGGAGAGAGACTATCAAAAGTTTGCATTTGTAACCTAATGGTTTGCACAAACAAGGGTGTTTTTGTTTGTGTTAGTGAGAAGTCGTGAACCTGTGACTGTCATGCAAATGGCTAGTTTCGATCTCATTGCATGTAACACGCATTTAAAATTTGCAGAAAGACCAGACGACATTCTTTGGCGTATCATTTTCTCTGGAGGCAAACTGACGCACGTCTGTAACACAGCGACTGCGCATAGCAACGAGTAAACAAGAAAATGTCGCAAATGGTGTGACGTGGCATTTAAAAGACGCAGGATCCGGCAGACAGAGGTACCAGTCTTTTTCTTCTTCCTTTTTTTTCTTTTTCTTCTTTTTTTGGGGGGATCCTCGTAAGGAAGTGGCTACACACTTCAGCCTTTCTATGAAAGAACGCAATGCACTTCATTGTTCAGCGAAAACCTTGTAATTACTGTTGCTTTTTTACGAGTATTTTCCGTTTATCCATTTTACAATTAAGAGAACTAGCTTCATTTTTCGCTTGCGATGCTTTTTAACCATTCTGTACGTAAATTGAGTTAGCAGGCTGTGCCATCTGATCGTATATTCTCGTGCGTCGCCGTTTGAGCACCATCTTCATTAATTGCTTCGACCCACTATAGCTATGGCGCTCGCTGAAATAACTGAATGAAACGTCACCAGATTTATGCTACTCGACGATTTCTCATTAAGAGTAACCGTTCAGATTAGCCGAAATAGAGCTCAAAGAAGTGCTCTGGATCAAACGGCGTTAGTTCCATCCTACTTGCAAGATTGAACAGCATGGCTCTGACCGCGCGTCGATTCCAGAGCAGTAAACTGGGTTGTAAGAACAACAAATTGGTAAGAAACTGTGAACAAAGGCAGCCTTATAAATGTTGTGTATACTCATAATGACTGTTATATGAAAAAGCTGTGATCAGAAAAAGGCACAAATTTCCGTTCCAGCATGGGACGCTCTGTGATGGCACATATACTGGCGTCCAAAATTGAAGCAACAAACCACTATTTCCCAGTCCTATACCTAATTCACGATATAATCATTTTATTTAATTTATGTAATCGTGTGGCTACGGCCCTCTGTCGGGCAGACCGTTCGCCGGGTGCCGCTCTTTCAATTTGATGCCACTTCGGCGACCTGCAGTCGATGAGGATGAGAAGATGATGATGAGAACAGCACAACACCCAGTCCCTAGGCGGAGAAAATTCCGCGACCCATCCGGGAATCGAACCCGGGCCCAGAGGATTGACAATCCGTCACGCTGACCTTTTTTTTTTTTTTTTTTTTTTTTTTTTTTTTTTTTTTTTTTTTTTTTTTAAAGTCGTTACCCCCCCCCCCTTTTTTTTCACAATGTCAGGCTTACCACCTTTGCTGACATACATTTTGTTGTACTACCGCATAAATAGTGTCTACAATGTCCATACGTTGACAAGTAGTGCCTAATTAGAAAATTAATGAATTAAGGAAATGTATAAAACTGAAAATGCCCAAATGAAAGACATGAGGACATTGCGGATAGTACGAATGCAAAAGAAACATGCTCCTGTAGCAATGAAATGAAATTCGTGTCGGGGGCGACACCTGCTCACGACCCGACGACTCGTTCTCCAGACGTTAGTGTAAGACTGGGTCGTCTACTCGAAATTAACAAAGGGTCCGTAAGTGTGATCGATGTCTATTTCGGCTTCTTCGTCTATCTCATCTCTCACCCGTCACACCCCATCTGGCCGGCGGGTCGCTAAATGTAAGTCGCAAGTAATTAGCGAAGTCTTGCCCATATTTCTTATGCTGTTGCAGCTTCGTGTGTCCATCCAGGAGAAAATGCCAAAAATCAATTTTGTGCTTTTCCGATTCGTTATACACGTAGCCCACCACCATTCCCCGTACCCATGTCACTGCATTGGTTTTTTGGACCGGAAAATAAGATTCTTGGGGGAAAAAAAGTGTGTCTGATGAAATTGTGTGAGGGGCGGAGCGTAACAGGAATGCCAATATCTATTGTGCCAAGTTCCACACTGGAGCCGACCCACTACATGCTAAACGATGTTCATCAGTGTCCACTGTTGCGCAGCCTAAACATAGTGGAGTGTCTGCCAAATGAATCGCGTGGCGCCGTTGATTCGTTGCGAACTTCCTATTTACCACCACATACCATGTTGAGCGTACCGACGTTGGGAGGTAGACCATTCAGCTACCGGAGGCGGACGATACAATCGTACAACCTGTCAACAGATGTCCGCGCGATCGTTTCCTGCGCGGAAGATGGCATTCTCGTCAACGGAGAACCAAGCCAACGATGACGTCAAGGCTATCAAACGGGATAGCGTTTGCCGGGTAGTCCCACATCCACAATCGCTGTGTACACAGTCACAGACGGTGCAGTATGGCACACAGAGGACGCGTACCAGGCTCTCTGTGATGGAGGGCCGCGAGAAGAATGGGAAGCAGGACAGTTGCAAGCTGATGTGGCCCGATGGCTTAATGTGAATCGTTCTGTTCTTTCTCGGATGTTGCGATAGTTAATAGAGACCGAAACTGTGTCCCGAAGACTAGGGCGGGTCGACCACACGTGTAACATCAGAAACAAGCAAGCGTTATTTGACTGTAAGGGCACGACGGTACCTAGCATCTGACGTCGCAGCGTCGACTGGACGTGTTGTGGCGAGGTAAACGTTGTGCCGAAGGCTTCAGAAGAGTGGCCTTTATTGTTGGAGATCTGCTGTATGTGTTCCTCTGACGCGTCTTCAAATAAGGGAAGGTCTAGAGTGGACCCGTCAACATACCGCCTGGATGGTCGAAGAGGAGGCTAGTGTTTTTTTCACAGATGAGTAACGATTTGGTCTGTCGACGAATTTGCATCTGGAGGGAACGTGGAACACGATTTGGGGAGGCAACCATTGTGGGAAGAGACCGATATCGAGGGTGATCTCTAATGGTGTGGGCAGGGATTATGTTGACTATTCGAACACCGCTTCATGAAAATATAGAGGTAAATTAGCAAGGTTTACCTGCTGTCAGGTATTGTGACGAGATATTGGGACCCAATGTGCGGTTGTTGCGAGATGCTGTGGGCCCAGACTACGTACTGCTGCACGGTAATGCTCGACGTCATAGAGGTCGTGTGGTTGCTGTTTTCTTGGAAACGAAAGGTGTTACACGCATGGCGTGACCTGCTCGCTCCCCCAATTAGAATCCCGTAAAGCATGTCTGGGATGCTCTAGGGTGACGGCTTGCATCTCGTCGGCATCCGCCAACCACTCTCAAAGACTTGCGAGCAGCTCTCCAGGAAGAATGGGCGCTGTTGCCTCAACATGAGACCAAAAATGGTTCAAATGGCTCTAAGCACTACGGGACTTAACATCTGTGGTTATCAGTCCCCTAGACTTAGAACTACTTAAACCTAACTAACCTAAGGACATCACACACATCCATGCCCGAGGCAGGATTCGAACCTGCGACCGTAGCAGCAGCGCGGCTCCGGACTGACGCGCCTAAAACCACTCGGCCACAGCGGACGGAAACATTACACTGACGACATCATTCACAGCATTGCCCGTCGTTTGTCATGCCTGTATCGCTGCCACAGGTGGTCACACCCCATACTGAGCACATTAACCAGTTGTCAGAACGTCTGTGTAAATCCGTTAAGTTGGATTCAATAAAGAATATTTTTGTGTACCGTTATGCACGTTGTAGTTTATCTTCTGTATTCTCTATATTGTTTCTAATTTGCTATCACCTTATTACACTGTTTTGTGGCAAAATAAAAGCAAACTTGCAAAATTTCGGTTTGTTGCTCTAATTTTTGACACCAGTGTATTTACTACTAGCTCAGTTACCTGATGACCTGCATTATTAATTTGTCGGCACGTGGATAAGCAGACGTTGACTCAAAAGTACCAAAGAAAACATGTGTAAAAATGGCGGATTGAGTGCCGAATGCTGAAACAAAGGTTGCATGATTTCAGACTTCATTACAGTCTTTGATAATGAGAGTAATCACAAGAACAATCGCAAGAAGAGTTTACCTGTAGACATTGTGGCGGCAACAGAGACCTCTGTGGTGGATTATCTTCAGGGCCTGCGTGGCGAGGATGTTCTCAGAACGCCATAAAATTTAGTTCTTTTTTCTCAATTTGTCGGTTAACCTGAATAACTTTTCGAGCGAAGGAGACGGTCGTTACGAAACTTACTCTCTGATAATGGCTGTCTAGTTCCTCCTACATTGCCAACTAAGTTGATCTCTGCAGGCACGCTCCTAGACCACACATGAACAGGAACGACGTGAGAACTTCTTTCTGATAGGTTTCCTGGTTTCTAGATTTCCAGAAGGCTTTTGATCCTGTACCACACGGATTGTAGTGAAATTGCGTGCTTGTGGAATTACGTCTCAGTTATGTGACTGGATTCCTAATTTCCTCTCAGAGAGGTCACAGTTCGTAGTAATTGACGGAAAGTCATCGAGTAAAACAGAAGTGATTTCTGGCGTTCCCCAAGGTAGTGTTATAGGCCTTTTGCTGTTCCTTATCTACGTAAACGATTTACGAGACAATCTGAGCAGCCGTCTTAGGTTGTTTGCAGATGATGCTGTCTTTGATCGACTAGTATAGTCATCAGAAGATTAAAACAAATTGCAAAACGATTTAGAAAAGATATCTATAAGATATCTATATGGTATGAAAATTGTAATTGACCCTAAATAACGAAAAGTGTGAGGTCATCCACATGAGTGCTAAAAGGAATCCGTTAAACTTTAGATTGAGAGATAAATCAGTGAAATCTAAAGGCCGTAAATTCAACTAAATACCTAGGAATTATAGTTACGAACAACTTAAATTCGAAGGATCACATAGAAAATGTTTGTGGGGAAGGCGAACCAAAGACTGTGTTTTATTGGCAGAACATTCAGAAGATGGAACAGATCTACTAAGGAGACTGCCTACAGTACGCTTGTCCGTCCTCTTTTAGAATACTGCTGTGCGGTATGGGATCATTACCGGAGAGTACTGACGGAGTACACCGAGGAAGTTCAAAGAAGAGCAGCACGTTTTGTATCATCGCGAAATTGGGGGAGAGAGAGTCACTGAAATGGTACGAGATTTGGAGTGGACCTCATTAGAACAAAGACGTTTTTCGTTGCGGCGGAATCTTCTCACATAACTTTAATCACAAACTTTCTCGAAACTTCCTGGCAGATTAAAACTGTGTGCCGGACCGAGACTCGAATTCGGGACCTTTGTCTTTCGCGGGCAAGTGCTCTACCAACTGAGCTACCCAAGCGCGACTCACGCCCCGTCCTCACACCCTTAAGTCAGCCAGTACCTCGTCCCGAGTTCGAGTCTCGGTCCGGCACACAGTTTTAATCTGCCAGGAAGTTTCATATGAGCGCACACTCCGCTGTAGAATGAAAATTTCATTCTATGAACTTCCTCCTCCTAATGCGAAAATATTTTGTTGACACCGACCTACATAGGGAGAAACGATCATAATAATAAGGGAAATTAGAGCTCGCACGGAAAAAGATAGGTGTTCGTTTTTTCCGCGTGCTGTACGGGATGGGTATAATAGAGAATTATTGTGAAGGTGGTTCGATGAACCCTCTGCAGGGTATCCCTGTAGATGGAGATGTAGGCGCAGAAGGTCGATTTCTGCACGAGGCTTGTGCCTGACAGTCTTGGTCATCTTGGCAGAGTCTGAACGCAACGGCTTCGCGTTCAGTCCCTGTCCCAAAAGGCAACCGTCGTACAGAATCGTTCTGATGAGCAACCAGTGGCTCATGTGTCGCCAGTTATCTTTCTGAATGTAAGATTCTTCTCGTTCTGTTCCTCCGTTATTTCTCTCATCCTCGTCACAGGCTGTTTAAACGATGGGAAATTCCTGTGTAGTCAAATACTAATTTTAACGCGTATGCAAATTGACTTATTTACATCTTTCTTACAACTCACTCTAAGGAATTTAACTATGAATATGTAATGTTCCCTCATTAGCACCCGTCGAGTTGTGTGGTAATGAATCAAAATGTTCGTTTCACCACTGATACTTTGACCTAACAGACAAACTATTTCAGTCCTCTAATGAGAGTTCTCAGTACCACTGCGGCTTCCGACAACTTGGAGTTCTAATTATCTTATGTAGCAAGGAAACTGAAAGAGTACTAAATATGAAACCGCCACTGTAGTCGCAGCATGTCCATACGGGATTCCCACGGTTTCAGAGTTCATGAAGCTCATTTAGAGACGAATTTTATTAGTTTTCAAGAAAATCTGATAAATCCGTTTCAGACTACTTTGATCGACACCCACACATAAGCAGTGGGTAGTAACAATAGGTAAGTTATTAATCAAGAAAACAAATTCCTTTTGTGAGCCCATTTTCACAATTAACTTTATGAATAATGGAGCCTCTCTTGTTGGAAGATTTTTTTTTACCTATATCATGTAACATGTTTCACCTACTGCCACAATTGAAGTCAGACCTTAAAAAACTTTCTAAATAAATTTCATTGTCAGTTAACGGTAAATATTACGCTGATCCTAGCTGTCAGCTGTAACAGATGTGTGAGCCTTTTGAGTAGAGTACTTATCGTTAAGTATGTTCTCTCTTAAAACGTATTCCAAAAAGATAAATTAAGTAGATTGTGTCAACCAGAAAATGGGCATTTGCTCCAATGCTTTGTTGGGAAAATGTATAAAAATTAAACCATTTTTGCTGCAAGACTTCCTTTTCTATTCAATACAATTACTTTTGAAAGGTTACCTCTGTGACTATTTAGTTATTTCGCACAGTGTTGGTAGGAATTGTTGCATTATACTCAGTTCATATATGTATTTCGTTATTCTCACCTTGATTACCTTTTTGAAAATGACGAAAGACTGGGGGAATAGTTCATGCATATAGTGACTTAGTAGATGACACAAAGCCCAAAATACCTTATAAGAACTATAAACATGTGTTCATTGCATTGTACAACAGTTGGACATATGACCACGGGATTCGTTGTTCGTATGAACGATTTTTAGCAAAGAAAATCCTCTGCCGATCCCTTCTGGAAGTCAATAAGCAAGCCATCACTACGTGCTCCGGCAAATACTGCTCTTCTGGATCTCATGAACGAACAGACCAATATGGGTTTCATACAACCGGTACTTGCGAAAAGCATGTTGATTCCCACACAGCAGATGTTACGCATCCGGAAAAGTCATTATACGAGAGCATAATATACGTTTCATAATTCTATAATTCTGCAACAAACTGACTCAGTTAGACAGGTGTGTAGTTCTACGCTTCAGTTTTTCGACCCTTCCTATGGACTACGTCGACCTGTGCCTTTTTTCAATCATGTGGCACGCTCCGATATACCACTGATCTACAGTAGACTGGTGCTAGCAGATCTACAATTATCTGATGAGCATCCCATCAGACCCTACGAAGTTTCTTCGAGCTTTTTATGAGGTCCGCGCTGTCTTATTTCTGCGTCGGTCACTTATGCACCCACGCATGGTTGCACGTCGCCAGCGTGTTGTGATCTCCGTCTAAGCAGTTTCGGAAGACAGAACTGGGAATCATGTTCCTTTACGAAGCCGTTATGGTCAACGAACATTTGAACTGACGATATTGTTTCGTTGACTCATTTCAGGCAGTGGCAACACATTTAGAGTTTACTGACGACTCAGTGGACAAGATCTTGCTTTCAGTTTGCTTGGACGCTTCTCGCTTAGCTATTCTTACACTTGTTTTCACTTCATTAATATTTTTTACCATCAGGATTCGAGTCCTTTTGACTGTGACTCTTTGAGGTGGCCTAGCCGCTGTACTCGGACAACTCAGATGGTGTTGACATCCAGGTATAGTCCACCAGGAATCGCGGACGCGCTCTAATTGAAGTAAGTAATTTTAGCGTAAGTCATGGATATAAATGTTCTGCAACTGGGGCTTCCTGAAGACTACATCTTCCTTAACCGTGAGGTGTGCCAATTAGAAACTACCAGTCAGCTATTTCCTACGATTGTAGTGTAAATGATCAACAAATGTAGTTCCGTGGTTTAACGGTTTTGGATGTTTTCCCCATTTTTTACTTTATATGCAACAATAATTGAAAATGCTGAATATTACAAATCTTGAAGCGAAAGTTTAATAACAGTTGTATAAAATTTTCGGTAGCTATGTGACTCACATTGGATTCCAGGTGGCGGAAGTCGGAAGCATAAGCAATAACAAATAAATGAATATACAGTTTCTGTTACCTGAACGATAAAGAGCTGCAAGGTGAAGGATATTTTTGTTAGTAATACATTGTCTTCATTTCCAGTGTTGCTTCCTGGTTAACAACATCGCGTTGCGGAGCTACAAACTCATTTCCAAGGACTGAACTGGACGATACATCTTATGCAGTTTAGTACGTAACAGTAAATGTAAGACAAGGTTGTCACGTTCACGAGGAAAGCGTCTCAGTCGCGACTAACGAACAAATAAAATATTCATTTGGCATCGAAATGTTCGCCCACTTCATTGGTGAAGAGCGTCTGCATTTGCACTCAACGCTGTTAATTGTTTTAACATGTTTATTGCTGTACTATACTGCACAAATCACACAATTTAATTTGATTCAAAGATTATTATAGTAACAAAAATCTCACTGAAGGAGACGTAACGGTTAAAAACGCCAATTTAGTCCCTGAAAGTCCGCCCCTTATGTGAGTGGTCAGCAGATCTGATTGCCATGCAGCGGGCATGGGTTCGATTCCGGCCGGGTCGAAGATTTTCTCCGCTCGGAGACTGCGTATTGTGCTGTCCTCATCATCATCGACACGCGAGTTGCCCAGTGTGGCGTCAACCGAAAAGACTTCCAAGTCGGCAGACGAACTAAGGCTTCTGGCCATCATTGTCTTACGAACATTTCATTTCAGTCCCTGAAAGTGGATTTGTAAATGCAAAACGCTCTAGGCGTAAAAGAAGATTACACTGAATAGCCAAAAAAACTGGTAGACCTGCGAAATATCGTCTACGGCCCCCGCGAGCTCGCAGAAGTGTCGCAACACGACATGGTATGGACTCGACTAATGTCTGAAGGCGTGCTGGAGGAAATTGAACCATGAATCCTGCAGAGCTGTCCATAAGTCCGTAAGAGTACCATAGAGTGGAGATATCTTCTGCGCAGAACGTTGCAAGGTATCGCAAATATGCTCAATAGTGTTCATGTCTGAGGAGTTTGGTGGCCAGCGTAAGTTTTTATAGACAGGGGAGTGTTCCTGGAGCCACTCTGTAGCAATTCTGGTCGTGTGGAGTCCCGCATTGTCCTGTTGGAATTGCCCAAGTCCGTCGGAATCCACAATAGACATGAATTAATGCAGGTGATCAGACAGGATGCTTACGTACGTGTCACCTGTCGAGTCGTATCTGGACGTATCAGGGGTCCCATTCACTCCAGCTGCACACGCCCCACACCATTAGAGAGCCTCGACCAGCTTGAAGAGTCCCATGTTGACACGCAGGGTCCATGGATTCATGAGGTTGTCTCCTTACCCGTACACGTCCATCCGCTCGATACAGTTTGAAACGAGACTCTTCCGACCAGGCAACATGTTTCCAGTCATGAACAGTTCAATGTCGGTGTTGACGGACCGAGGTGAGGCGTAAAGCTTTGCGTCGTGCAGTCATAAAGGGTACACGAGTAGGCCTTCGGCTCCGAAAGCCCATGTCGAGATGTTTAGTTGAATGGTTCGCAAGCTGACTCTTGTTGATGGCCCAGAGTTGAAATCTGCAGCCATTTGCGGAAGGGGTGCACTACAGTCACGTTGAAGTCGTCGATGGTCCCGTTCTTCTAGGATTTTTTTCCGGCAGCAGCGATGTCGGTGATCTGAAATTTTACCGGATTCCTGATATTCACGGTACACACGTGAAATGGTCGTACGGAAAAATCCCCACCTCATCGCTATCTCGGAGATGCTGTGTCCCATAGCTCTTGCGCCAGCTTTAACACTACGTACACACTCACTTAAATCTTGATAGTCTGCCATTATAGCAGCAGTAATCGATCTATCAAGTGCGCCAAACACTTGTTGTCTTATATAGGCGTTGCCGATCGCAGCGCCGTATTCTGCCAGTTTACGCATGCCTATACCAGTTTATTTGGCGGTTCAGTGTAAAATTAAATATAGACGTATCGCTGTTAAAATGGCCCTAAACTAGAAGCTACAATCACTGTAAATAAAACATTTAAGGAGTTTTAATGGGGAAAAAGGTTTTACGAGTTGTTATTTGTATTCTCGTCCAAGCGGCTCAGCTGCGTCATGGTATTATCCGCTGTCAGAGAGAAGCAGAATTCTGTTGGCTGTCAGAAGTGGACAAAGAAATAAATGTTCTGAGAGCAATTAAGAGAGAACTTCCATCGTGAGTAACCAAGTGAACCCGACTCTCGTCTGTGGTGTAGTCACACGTCTGAAGCTCAGCGCTTTCCTCGCGCCAGAAGGGCAGAAGAGTGAATGAAGCGCTGCTCTTCTCTTACGTCCATAGTCATGCACGGAGTGTGAAGAGGCATGCGCGTCCCGTTTGGCCGGTTCCCAGGAACTTTTTTTCGCCAAGAGACTAAAATACGTATCACGTCCAAGGCGTGCACTCAGCCTTGAAAAGCGTCCGTTTTCGCACGGCTATCTGGCCCCGCCTGCTGACGATCTGCAAATCGGTTTACGGCTGGAGACCAAGTGTCCCCTGAAGGACACTCCGCGCCAGTAGGCGCAGGGAGGTCCACTGGAACCAAAATATTCGTGACGGTCGTGTGTAGAGCTCGCTCTCAAATATATATAGCATTTTCACCATTTAATGGATGAGGAAAATTACACCTACAGCTGTTCGTGTTACAGTGAAAGAGAATGGTGCTGCATGACTACCTTTCAGCAGAAGAAATTTTCAGTAGCTCATATCTCCTACAAAACAGAACGTTATCACTAAAGAAACTGGGTGCAAGAAATACCACTTGTGAAGCAACCAAAAGACATGGCCGGATGACAACATAACTTCGTGTACGTACACATCTTTGAAAAAGAAAAACGACTTAAGTTGTAATGCTCTGTGACGACTAGCAAGGCCACCAGAATATATTAGTGATGTACGTGTATAATGTTGCTACTAGGCTTGGTAGCGTTTGCCAGAGCGTGAACAACGTTTGACGTTAACTGATCACTGTGAGATGCCGTGTACTCGTGTTGAAGAGCGTTGTAACCTCGTGATAGATTTTTAAAGGGGCCTCACCGTAGCTCTCCATTTGGCCGCCTTGTCGAATCGTGCAGTATCCAGATTTTTCGGGCAACTGGATGTTCACTGACCCAGTGTCGGACTCCATAGGAGCGTGAAAGTAGACGTACAGATCGTCATGGTTCCACCAGACAGATCTGACAATCACAGAGGTCGGCCCCGGTATTGTGCTTTAAGCGCATAGTGGTCCCATCTCATCTGGTCTTCCATCCGAGAACAAGTAATGGACTCCGTGCCACATTCTGTCTCATTCCGCACCATTGGTCACAGACTAACAACAGACAGACAGGGGTATTACCGTTCCAGGCGTAGGCTGCCATTAACACCACATCACATCCTGCATCAGGATCGTGACAGGAAGCAAGGACTGCTGATGGATGGTGTCGCATTGTAGTCAACAAAGAATCTCGGTTCTACATTATCCCAAAGGACCACTGTCGTTCAATACTGCGGTGACCTGGCTAGAGGTCTCACTCTTCCAATGCTGTAGAGAGACCCAGTGGTGTTACTCGTGCTGTCATGGTGTGGGGAAGCACCGGTTATCATTTTTGGACATGGCTGGTAGTGACTGAAGGAACTGTGACGGCGCGACAGTGTATCACGGACATCCTGCGTCCTCTTGCGTTATCTCTCATGCAGCGGTATTGTGGTGGCATTTTCCAGCAGGGCAATGGCACTTGCAGGCAAATTAAAACTGTGTGCCGGAGCGAGACTCGAACTCGGAACATTTGCCTTTCTCGCGCAAGTACTCCACCGACTGATCTACCCAAGTACGACTCACGACCTGTCCTCACAGGTTTACTTCCGTCACTGCCTCATCTCCTACTGTCCAAGCTTCAAAGAAACTCTGCTGTGGTACTTGCAGGACTAGCAGTCGTGGAAGAAAGGTTATTGTGGAGACATTGCTTAGCCACAGCCAGACGTGCTAGTCCTGCAAGGGTCGCAGGAGAAAAATGGTTCAAATGGCTCTGAGCACTATGGGACTTAACATCTGTGGTCATCAGTCCCCTAGACTTAGAACTACTTAAACCTAACTAGCCTAAGGACATCACACACATCCACGCCCGAGGCAGAATTAAAACCTGCGGCCGTAGCAGCAGCGCGGTTGCGGACTGAAGCGCCTAGAACCGCTCGCCCTCAGCGGACGGCTATATTTTTTATCCATTGGCACCGAGACAAATGACTTACGAATAAAAATATAAAGAGTCCCTTATTAGAACGTATGGAGGAAAGTAAATAATAGATGACAGATGATTATATTCAGTATCCAAGAAGATGAAGTTTCATACAACTAATTCAGCTACGCTGCACGAACTTCTCTACACAGCAAAATCAGATATAAACGTAACATTAATTTGTACTACTTTCAGTAACAAGCATCAGGCACGGACTCACAGTTTATTCTAAAATGCACTGTCATTTTTCCTGTTTCTTAATTCAGCGTGTCAGTACAGACCACCATAAGTTGGATTTTATCGGGACTTCACAAAAGCCAGCTCTTTTATTCGCTTATCAGTTCTCAAATTATCATAGGCCATTTTAAGTAATACCTCCAGTTCTACTAGCAGTGTATTTAAGTCAGGCTATGATCTCGCACAAGTAATGTCATCTACATAGTGCACATCACATAGCGCCTTGCTTCAATAGTTTCCGAAGAATAGTATCTTTCCCAGGTAATCGCACCCCGTGACCGTCCTTTCCTATAGAAGCATTAAAGTCTCATACTGATTCTTCTGGGACAAACAGTTGTAGACATTCCTGTGTGTACGTGTCTGATAGACCCAGTTGTTTGCGAAAGGAAACTCGCTGGGTTCGGCGAAACTGTACGATGCGGGCCGCCCTCGAAACGCACTGGTTATGAGGCTCCTCACGGAAGCAGTAAAGCTGGTGACGCAAAACGTGTAGCGCCTGCGTTGGCCACCGGGAAGCAAACACGCGTGTAGCCCTCAGAGCAAAGTATTCACAACAGCTACAACAATACAGCTACGGCAAGCGCCTAACTGATAATCGCTCACCACTAAAGCACTGTGCTATACACACATCGCAGACGCAGTCGGTGTTGATATTAGGATCATGCTTGTAATGTTGCAGATGCATCGCGTCGTCCGCGCCAGTTGCCCGTTCCCTGATAATAAAAGTGGCTCAGCATCACGGAAGGAATAAGAGACATAAAAGATATTGAATATAACATTTTACACTAAACTTCTTTTAAAGTGCAAATAACTGTAAAACCATCCTTTCTAGCAGCCGCATTAATTTATTTTGTATTTTTTTTCATCAACCTACAGTCTGCATTGTTGAAATAGTCACGCAGTAACTGGTTTTAATGGCTTTTGTGAGCAATCATTTTCCACGTACCTGTTTAATCGCCTTGAACAGTTTATGGGAGAGATTCGTCCATGATGGGAATTGATACTGACTTTAGTACTTAATTTCTTCTTTGCAAAAATATGTTTTCTCTAACTTTTGTTTCGCGAACATACGAGGGGCGTTTGACAGGTCCGTGCAAAAATAAAAACTACTTACGTGTTTGGGGTAAACCTTTTTTTATTTTTCGACATAGTCTCCTTTTAGACTTATACACTTCGTCCAACGCAGTTCTAATTTGTTCATCCCTTCCGAATAATACGAATTGTCCAAGTCTGCAAAATAGCTATTAGTTGCTGCAATCAGCTCCTAGTTTGAATAAAATCTTTGTCCCGTCAGCCATTTCTTCAAATTGGGGAGCAAACAGTAGTCTGGAGAATAGGGGGCTGTGAAACGAGTTGGAATCCTATTTCCATTAATTTTGCGACCACAAATGCTGAGGTGTGTGCTGGTGCATTGTCGTGATGGAAAAGGACTTTTTTGCAGTTCAATCGCCAGCGTTTTTCTTGCAGCTCGGTTTTCAAACGGCCCAATAACGATGAATAATATGCACTTGTAATAGTTTTACCCTTTTCCAGATAGTCGATGAGGATTATCCCTTGCGAATCCCAAAAGACAGTCGCCATAACTTTTCCGGCCGAAGGAATGGTCTTCGCCTTTTTTGGTGCATACTCTCCCTTGGTAACCCATTGTTTAGATTGTTGTTTGGTCTCATGAGTATAATAATACATCCATGTTTCATCCACAGTGACGAAACGACGCTTAAAGTTCTGCGGATTCTTCCTGAACAGCTGCAAACCATCCTTGCAACACTTCACACGATTCCGTTTTTGGCCAAGCGTGACCAATCGCGGAACCCATCTTGCAGATAGCTTTCTCATGTCCAAATGTTTATGCAAAATATTATGTACCTGTCCATTATAGATTCCCACAGCACTAGCAATTTCACACAGCTTAACTCTTGTGTCATCCATCACCATATCATGGATTTTATCAATGATTTCTGGAGTCGTAACCTCCATAGGGCATCCAGAACGTTCAGCATCACTTGTGCCCATATGGCCACTCCGAAAATTTTGAAACCACTTATAAACTGTTCTAATCGAAAGTGCAGAGTCACTGTAATGTTTATCAAGTTTCTCTTTAGTCTCCTGAGGCGTTTTGCCTTTCGTAAAGCAATGTTTAATCTCCACACGAAATTCTTTTTCGTCCGTTTTTTGACAATCACTCGACTTCCTTGATTCACACGTATGCCAAACACAAAGAAATAGAACAATATGGCTGATACTTGGTGTGCGTTCATTCCAAAGATGCTACTAACTAAACATGACCTCAATACGCGCCAGTGATGCCATCTCTCTGACTTTGGAAGGACTTTTCAAACGCCCCTCGTACAGTAGATAGAACGGGTTACGTAATTCTTACACGCGTTTTCCGTTGGATCATCCAAGCGTTGACTTACAAGTTGTAGCTAGAATCATCGACTTACCAAACGAGTTCTAGTACTGACACAGATTATTAGTTATTAGTCTTATGACCGTTTACCATTGTTTGAAAGACGCATGAAATTTTTGTGGGTTTTATCCTCAAAAAGTAATCTGACTAGGACGTGCAGTTTGGCTTAATGGAGAAGCCGGTTGGGGTAATCGGCGAATCGCTACACGTTTGGATAGGAGGGATGCCACTGTTCGCCGATGTTTTCAGAAATGGATGAACCATGGCGAACACAGCGTCGAGAAGGCCTAGAGAGACGAGAGAACGTGAGGACCGAGCAGTAGTCAGACAGGCACGCAGAGCCCCGGATTCATCATCGTCTTCGATCCGACGTGCAACTGGTGCTTCTGTGACCACAGGGACCATTAATAGGCGCCTCACAAAAATGGTTCAAATGGCTGTGAGCTCTATGGGACTTAAGTTCTGAGGCCATCAGTCCCCTAGAACTTAGAACTACTTAAACCTAACTAACCTAAGGACATCACACACATCAATGCCCGAGGCAGGATTCGAACCTGCGATCGTAGCGGTCACGCGGTTCCAGACTGTAGCTCCTAGAACCGCTCGGCCACCCCAGCCGGCAGGCGGCTCACAGAAAGGGGGCTGAGCTCACCTTTGACTGCTGTACACCAACAAGCCCGTCTGCAGTAGTACCGGGTAAATTCGACCTGGAATCTCATTGACTGGAACAGAATTGTTGTTAATGGCTGTAAGCACCGCGCGACTTAACATCTGAGGTCATCAGTCCCCTAGAAGTTAGAACTGCTTAAACCTAACTAACCTAAGGATATCACACACATCCATGCCCGAGGCAGGATTCGAACCTGCGACCGGAGTGGTCGCGCGGTTCCAGACTGTAGCGCCTAGAACCGCTCGGCCACTTCAGCCGGCGAAACTGTATGCATTTGTTTGTGTATATGTACATGACATTTACGTATTTCCGACCCATTCGGATAATTCCTTCGTGATGCGTAACGACCAAGGTCAACGCTCACACAGAGTATCTCCCATGAGGCTGATGCAACAGGCTAATTAATTATTTTTTTGTTTTTATATTGTTTCTTTGTAAGGATAAGGGAAAGGAAAGATTTTCTTTAATTTTCTGTTCTGATCAGTAGCGTCAGCCGAGAACCGCTAAGTGTACATCTAGAACCGGGGGCTCCAAGCAGGAACAGCTTTGTCCATATAAAAGTAATGAATCTGGTAAGAAGGCTTCAGTCTTCATGTAGCAGCGCGAGCAGCAGCATCGGACCGCTCACACAGAAGATGCCACGTTATTATAGGAGGAGAAGGCGTACCAGCCTTACAGTTTATAAAGCAATAGACAATACTGCTATTAATAGTGAGAACTATGTAGGAGCACAAGTCGTCCTGCGTGGGCCATCAGTGTTCTACGGCGGAATTCTGAACTTTACTATTAGCAACAGTGACACCTTGCAGCATGCTAACGGCTGGGTAACCGTAGCCCTTGTCCGTGGACCGTAAGTCGACAAAGTTCCAGGGCTCGAAAGTTTTAACAGCCGGGACGTCATCGCTTATCGGACATTTCACATCGCAGAGGTCTGCAATAGAAGTATGGGTAAATCATATTACCTGTCGACCATGCCTTTCGTTCTCAGGACCAGAATCATCGTAAAATAAATGAATCTGAATCTGTGTCTGTGTGGGTTAAAGGTGTTGAGAACTGTAAGAAAATTAAACTCGTTAGTGACCTCACCCATTATTATAGAAATTAAAGAAAATCCTAGTGTGTAAAAGGCTTGTTTCATCTGTGATTGCCATTTGTAAAAACTTTGACTGCAGTCAAAAAATCCTGACATTGTGCTCGGTATTCATTAACTAAAATGAAACTTCAAACGTTCATGAGTCTCAGATGTTAGTCACAAATGGGGTAAATTTTACTTGTTCAAGGTTTTTTCTTACGCCTGGAAATCTCTGCATCTCGCTGTTTAATTCTTCAGGCTTTCCCGGCGTTCTGTTAACATGTTGAATAATCGGGATTTCTGCAAAGTGTCCGCGTGGTTCTTGCACGGTATTTCGACGGCGCAACTCGCTGTCTTCCTCAGGTGCTACCCGATAATGGTCCTTGGGTGGATCGAGTCCAGTATTTACGCCTGGTTGCTGCTAGGAGCTCCGAAATCGGTCCGCGCCGTGTCGGGTGTTCCGGCGTGCGCGCCTCCAGTTGTCCCCTCCGGTCGCCGGTGTTCCCACTGCCGTCCGCGCCCTACTCGACCGTCCTCTGGGGTCGTGGTCGTTATCCGAGGCGTGTCAAAGCCGACGTGTAATGTCTGGTGCTCTGTTACACGGCTGCTTGGTCCGTCTCCTCTGTTGTTACTGTGTAGAGCATTGTGCACAGATAGAGTCAGAACTGGCAGGTCAGCAAGCATCACCGGATCAAGAATCTGCACAGAAGTCTACGGCCAAGCTGCCAGCACTGGAGACAGAGTTTGTAAACCGATTTTCTGATGTAGAGGCAATGAAACCGGTTCTAACTTTCATAACACCATTTTTCGAAAAAATGGATAGGGAAGATATTTCAAGTAAAATGAGTACTCTTTTTGTCTTGTAGTTTGACCGAACTCGAAAAGAAAATAACCCGATTTCAGAATGACATTTCCTTAAAGTGAAAATACAATGAAGAGAACTTTTAGAAACAACTGTGTGTAAAAACTTACCCTAACATTGTAAAAGTAGCGTCGTATGTTTTATCGCCTTTTTTTTTCTTTTTGATCAAGTCATTTATATGAGGCGGCGTTTTCTACGATGAACAAGTTTCTTTCAAATGAAATCTGGTCAGTGCGTCTTCCTTTGCGTTACACGTAAGGTGGCTCCACGTAACTGCGGGTGGCGCCATCTATTGGTAGAGAGAGACTGACGCGTGTGCACCGTTTGATGTTGTATAGCGCCAGTGTGGTTTCACGCCGAAGAGAAGATGGTCACACGAGGTATCGTCCACTACCGAACATTCGGGCGAGTAAGCACGAACAACGAGGAGTGATTCGATTTTTGGCGGCGGAGGGGTTGGAGACCGTGAAATGTATCGACGGATGAAGGCTGTGTACGGTGAGTAAAGTCTCACTTGTTCTAGTGTTGTGGAATAGCGCAAGCGATTCCTTGAGGGGCGCGAGCCACTGGAAGACGGTGCTCGTCTTGGACAGGCTCATCGTGTCGTCGCACCGGAAATGGTTGCGGAAGCGAATGTCCGAAAGAACAGACACCACATCCGTACAAGTATTGGGTGAAGAATCAGAATTGTGAAACAAAAAGGCAGTCGATGGAACGAGGAAACACAAATTCTCCCAGGAAACCAAGGAAGTGTTGAAAGACGTGCACTTCACTCACCATTCAGTGCTCGTGTTTCATATTTCTAATCCCAGCATTCTGGTATTCGGTAATATAACAATTCTGGCCCTGTTAATAATTTCTATGGGTTGCGTAATTTATTTGACGATGTTTACAGTTTGTCCCACACTGATCTGTGAGAGGAGCTTGGCGCTAGGAATTGTCTTTATTGATGGGCCAGGGCAGCAGTTTTCCTAGCAGCCATGATGGCTTCCCCTTTCCCATCCTTTTTCCGATCGCCTGGGTAGCACGTGGTGTCGTTTGAACGTTCAGTAGTGGCCAAAGTTTCTCCTGTTCTCAGTCCCCCAACCTGCCTTACCAACCTTGTAACTTTGTAAATAATAGATTTCAGATATCAGTCGTCCTCTGGAATTTTTATTAGCAGATCTAGATTTCAGCTAGATACTAGCCATTCTCAATGTACTATCATTTTTGGTCTATGCATGTAATGCCTGTTGGTCGAGCTGAAATCTAGATCTACCAATGAAAATTCCCAATGACGACTGATAGTTGAAATCTATTATTTACAAATCAAAATAACAGTCGCTACGTGCAACAGCCTCTAAATGGAGGGTAACATGATGAACCTTGTAACTGTATTTCTGCTCAATTTTAACGTCGCGAGGTCGCCTCCCTATGAGATTCCGGCCCTCTGATTGGCCATTTCAGGTGCGCGCCCGTTTTTCGTAGGTGGGCGCCAACAGCCCTCCGCGGGTGGATAGTGGACAAAGGGGCAGTAGGGCAGTTCTAGTGTGACCGTGCCTGAGACTGGAGGTGCTGCTTCCAGAAGATGGAGTTTTGGGGAGCATGAGCGCCGACATGCACTGTAGCTTCGAGCCCTGCGGCCCAGAGGGAACCTTATAGGTCATTTTACTGATGTGTGCTCCTTAAATTACGGTTTACGCAATTTTCCGGCTTATAAGACTGTAGGTTTTTCTTGTACAGTTGAATAGTTTCGCGTCTTGCTGGTTTTATTCCTTTATCACAGGAGGCAACCTAGCGATTCACCCTCAGTAGCATCTTTCTTAGTCTTTGGCTGATTTCTGGTGGTAGTCGTTGCATACCTGCAACCCCTTGCTTTAGTAAATTGAACTCCAGTTGATAATACGGCGATCGTTCCTAAAATTCCTTTTCTCCTGCTATCGTGGCTTATTATGAACGTACGTTGGGGCAGGCTGCTGACTCAATCCTTTCTCCCTCTACCCCCATTTGATTGTATAATTGTTCAATATTCAACTATGAAATAAATGAGTCCTCTCCCTATCATTACGTGAAATCACCCTTAGCGTCACAGTAGAATAATGAAGAACTATAACGGTTTGCTATAAGGTCGTGCAGGTCTCGCGCCTTTAATGATAGGATAAAGATTCAGTATCGAGCTCCTGGCACGATTATTGCACGCATGGTACCAGTAACAGTAATAATAATTTTCAATTATCCCTCATTGATAAACTGGGAAGTGTTCACGGCTCAGTGTGAGTACGTGAGCACTAAATCCACTTGATGTGGTGGAAGTAGTGGCCTCTGTTTTACCTTGCTGGTTTAGAAAAAATATAAAAATTACAGCCCCTACAGCAAGGTATAGTAACCTGTAAATGAAAACGAGCTACCTCTTTTAGTGTTTGCAAACGCTGTCAGCAAGAGAGATCACGGCTATTGTGATTTGAGACTCTAAGGGACAGGGTCTCCTCGATTTCCTTGAACGTGGCACGGCTTTAACTCAGAGATGTATTGCCAAACTCCGACAAAGTTAAGGCGCGTGGTACAGAACAAGTGTCGGGGAAAACTTAGCGCAAAAGTTGTGTTTTTTCACGACAAAGCACGTCCATATCCGGCCAGTCGTACACGAGAGCTCCTTCGGGGATTGGGATGGGAGGTGTCTGATCATCCACCACACAGGCCGCATTTGTCGCAGATCGACTACCACTTCTTCCGAGCAATGAAGACATGGTTCGCTGTTGCACAACGCCTTTATACTGACGCCCAACTGCATGACGGTATAAACTAGTGGTTGCAATGGCAGGCAGCAGATTTCTAGAGAGATGGTATTGAAAAACGCAACGCAATTTCAATGGCCCTCGTGTAGAAAAATAGCTTAAGAGTGTACCTTTAAAATGTATGTAATAAAATTTGTTTTTTCCATATGGTTACTTTTCTCATGCAAAACATGTTACTTTCTGGATAGCCCTCGTAAATAAATAAAATAAAACTCAGTCTCCTGTGGTCTAACATCCATGGAACGACATTATTCTGAGGACTACATTGTAATACTCATGGAGGTATAAGGAGGGGAGATGGCACTATGGCCGTCTGCTGTACGTCTGTTTGAAGCCGGTGGGCCGCCATGTTTGATTGGTCAAAACAGTGACAGAGCTCTTGTTAGAATTGCGTGTTCTTCATATTTAACGTTATGTCTGCGAAATAAAATCAGATGATGAGTGTTACAATGTTTACATGCATAACACAACGTCAGAATAGCTTTTTCAGTTGTTTTCGTTTTGTTTTTAATGCGTTTTTGCCCCAGCAATACAACTGATTTGGTCTCGTTAACTTAAGTGTTTCTTTTGGATACGAACTTCGAATGATGAAAAATAACAGTGTACAAAGCTCTTTTCAAACTCAAATCACCTTTTACTGTATTTGTGTCGATGTAAACTGAAAGCAGAACCCGAAAGCTATGCTAGTTTACATACCGGATGATATTTCTTACTCGTTTACACACTTACACAAAATTTCATTTGTAAATACAAACATCGTTTGTGCTTTGTCAAGAAAAATAAGCATATGAACCCACAGAGCCCTACGAGCTTCATTGATCGGAAATCTGAAATAAAATAAGAAAACAGTTTCACAAAACGTAAACAAGGCCGCACATCTCACGAATATAAACGACAATATTTTACGAACGGGGCCACTTACGCATGGAACGTGATTCCTTTTAACTTGGTAGCACTATTCCAACGGTTAGTACACCCGTAAACAACACAAACCGGCATTTTAAAATGAAAAAACCTTCAGCAGCTCTACACAGTAGCACAATCGGAAACGAGTCTTCTGACCAAACTGCAATGGCGGAGCTCGGTGTCTGTCTGCTTCAAGTCTGTGACGTCATGGCATCTCCCCTCCTTATACCTCCATGGTAATACTGCCATACGGAGGTCGTATATTGCGTTAGCTACGTGGAAGATATGTTTGGAGCGAACAGAAGTGGATGTACAATGAGTTTCACCCCTCAGTGTGCCCCTGAGACATCTAGTGACGTCTGATAACACTATTTCAAAAGCTGGTCTTGTCGTTGTAATTTATTCTCGTGATAAAACAGTGCGAGTGAAGACTTGTCAGGGTTGGCACTGCACAGAGGTGGGCAGTACTTTCGCCTACTGGACTAGTGATATCGTTGATGAGTCAGTTTCTTTATCAGAGAGTGGCAGAGAGGAAGGAGAGCTCAGCTGCGGATGCGCCTGTGTTTGTACACGACTCGAACTGTTCGAACAGCTTATGTCACAGTTCCGGAAATCTCGGTTTTTGTTCCATATTTTGATCGGCCTGTCATCTAGTGAGTTTTGTTGGTACTATGACAATGACCTGTTTTAGCGTTCTTAATGCGCCATGGATTTTAATAACAGAAATAACTGTGAAACAAGGACTGTTATATCTTCCAGGGTGCCAGTAACGTGAAGTAGTGGTAATTAACAAAAAATAAAAGATTGCAATCATCATTCTGTCCAGTTCTCGAGCTTTCACTCGTCTCGGGATCTAGTGACGTCTGATAATACTATTTCAAAGGCTGGTCTTGTCGTTGTAATTTATTCTCGTGATAAAACTACAGTCACTTTATTACGAAGTATTCCGTTTGTTCAGCATTCAGTTCTTCATTGATCATCGTGATTTTTGCCATCTTCTTTTCAAACTGATTAAAATCTGTTATTCTAATATGTGAACAGGGATTGGATTGCTCATTTGCAACGGTCTCTCATAAACATTTTCGCCTTTGTCTGTTACTTTTACTTAAAAATCAGCATAAATGTTTATATATCCATATAGAGTGAGAAATCTTATTGTAAATTTGTTCAGAAACACTTGGACTTTGTGCAGTGGTGGATCTAATGTTATATCCTCCAGTGTCTCAGGAAATTGTCAAATTTTAAGCAGACTCACAGATTACTGTTGTGGCTACCCCGTAGTTTCTTGCGTATCCTTGTAAATGTCACGTGTTTGTTCGAATACGCTCGATACTGTATCGAACGATGCGACGTAATGGGAAATTTCGACTCCGTTCGAACGCGAGTGTCGTTTGCCCAGCACTCCATTTCATAATGATTGACCTTTGACTCTGAGCTCATATTCTGGTCACATTGCGTTACGAACATCGATATGTCCGGAATCGTGGGAATGTCTACTTCTATTTAGGTTGCGAATATTACATTTTAGACAAATGGGAGCGAAATACGCGATTAATATTTAAAAAATGGCTCTGAGCACTATGGGACTTAACATCTGAGGTCATCAGTCCCCTTGAACTTAGAACTATTTAAACCTAACTAACCTACGGACGTCACATACATCCAAGCCCGAGGCAGGATTCGAACCTGCGACCGTAGCAGCAGCGCAGTTCCGGACTAAAGGGCCTAGAACCGCTCGGCCACAACGGCCGGCGGTTAATATTTAAGAGAAATCTTGCTTTTCCAGTTTCTTTAGGCGAGTGTCAACTTTAAGGGCGCATAAAAACCAGATCGTAATTAGGAGAGAAACTTCCTTTGCACAGTTTAAAGATACCTTTTTCTATTTACTGGTGTATTTTCGTTATTTACTGATCACTGGTTTCTTCCCTACAATGTCATTCGCAAGACGCTGCGATTGAGCATACCATTGTAGCTACTGCGACGGAGAAGGCACTAGTGTTTAACTTGACCTTTTGTCGCTTAAATTACATGCCTTTAATAATGATTACTCCTCGTGTTTGTTGGTTAAGAGACTGTAAAGGAAATGTGGTAGCTGCAATATATGCGTATAGTTGTCACACGAGCACGTCACCACTGTTGCACTGCGCCATAAGCGCCTGTTCATCTGCGAAGAACAGCAACTTCGTAGTCGCATTCCAATACACCATTGCCATGTTCAGCTTTTGTTGGGAGTAAAGCGAAATAACATGGGAAATTAGAAATAACTGCTCGATATGCAAGCAGCTCACAATACATGGACATTTGTGTAGCACAATAAACGGAAATTTCGACTGCCTTGAATGAATTTTGCAGTAAGGGATGAGGACAGAAATAAAACTTACCTTAATCGCTTTCGCTGCTGGCAGTGGTCTCGCTGCTGCAGGGGTTCTGTCACTGTGTCAAGACAGTGGGTGCTTCGTGCGTAACTGTTCTCTAGTTTGTGTACATGACGCACTGAATTCCTCCACACACTTCGGGCAACAATTTCCAGAGCGGAGCGACACAACTGTAAAGTATCATTTATTTTAAAATTTTTTTCACTGTTGCAGTCTTGTTCTTGACAAATGCCCAAATATGTCCAATGGAATTCAATTCGCAGCTAACCACAGAAGTTTAATTTTCTTCTCCACTGATCGCAAAATACTTTTCAAAGATATTCCTACGCCCCGAGAACTTCCGGTAGGCCAGTTTTAGTAAATTTCTCATTGCCGTGCCATTAGATGGAAGCTGTACATTATTGCATTCCATCCATTCAATAATAGAATCCTTTCTCCATTTCGTAGATGGATCTCTTGACACTGGATTTATTATAGTGTGATATGGAGCCTGATTTAAAACAATCGCAGATCTGTTCGGTAATTTTTCAAGAATGCTCCTGAACCACTCTTCGTAGTGCCTGGCATTCATTTCGGAATGATGATCTGCATCTCCTTTTTGCCCACTAGAACATAAGCCAGCATTTTGCACGAACCCATATTCGTTCTCAATGTGGTACATTATAATCCTTCGTTCCACAACCGGACGGTATTTTAATTCCTCCTTTCCAGCCATTCCACTCCTGAACAGTTCCTCTGGGATAGAGTCGTATATATTTTCCGATGCATAAGGCAGGTTTTGTTTCTGACAACCAAACTTTCTGGAATGATTTGCACACACCCACCCTCATCAGTGTAATAAATAGTCCATTCAGTGTTACGCAAGTGTCTTATGTCCCGCAAGAACTCGTCTCTTTATTTTCCTGCTACTTGGTTATTTTCCATCAGCACGGGTTTCTTGTTGAAGCTTTTGTATCTGAAGCCCAGGTTTCGAATAGCACCCCTAACAGTTATTTCAGTCATATCATGAAAATCTTCAATGTCAGTCTTCTACTTTTCCATTACGGCTGCCACTGTTGAAAACTGCTTTTCCACACAGAAGTCGTGGCTTTTTCTTCTTGTAACTCCCTTTGTAAACTCGTCCAATACAAATTCTGTCGTCAGCCAGGACTCTCTTTCGGTGATTCAAGCCATGAAATTTCTCTATATTCTCTCGAAATTCGCTTCACTGTACTTTCACTAATACCGAGACATTCAGAAGTTCTCTCACCGGCTTTGATGCGGAACTGCTCGCGCCCTGCTCTTTTTCGGCCCAAATTGAGCACTCACAACTCCGTAAATAATGTCCGATTTCACACAAGTACAAGGCAACTAATTATGTTACGAGCATTATCTCACACTAATACACAACGACGAATAGGAACGCAGTTGTTTCCTATCTGACGGGAAGCCACGATGTAAAAACTGCAACAGAGGGCCGGAAACATAGCACACGGGAGTCCACGCAGCGCATAGAAACGCAAATGCAAATAAATTAAAGGTGTGATATTACCACTTTATATAGATTTACGCGCATAAAAACTGTGAAAGATAACAATAGAGCTCGCATTTACACTTTTGTTATATTAATATGTATTACGATTAGGCGAACCACATCAATCCACGCCCATCATTATTAGGACAAAACGAGTATTTGGAAAGCAACAACCGTTCGTCTGGAAGTTGAGCATGGCCGTATCTTTAAACAGTGCAAAAGAAATTTTTCTCCTAATTGCGGGCTGACTTCTATGACTCGTCAAATTTGACACTCGCCAAAAAATGGTCGAGAAAGCACGCTTTCTCTTAAATATTTCCGCGTATGCCGCTCCATTTTCAACTAAAATATAATATTCGTACACCAAATAAAAGTAAATATTTCCACGATTCCGGCAAGATGTGACACATCGATGTTCGTCATGCGATGTGACCACAATATGAGCTCAAAATCAAGGGCGACTCATTATGAAATGGATAACAGTTATGGGGCGGTGACCAGCTGGCGCTGGTTGTTGATGCCATAGAGCTGGAGGGGGGGAGGAGATCATTATAATGAACTGTCTATTTAGAGATAACCACGACCTCGGATTAGGGAACGATGGAAAAGGCTACTGCACTACTCCGCGCAGTTCTAGTGTCGAAAGTGCGGCCCGCATATGATCGGACTAGTCCAGGGAAGAGCGTGAATGTAGACGATATGGTACTTACCGTGCTCCTACTACGCTCCGTGTTAAAACTGCTGATAGTAATTGTGACGTTCCGCGAGGAACCGTAGCGAGCTGTAGCGAGTTCACTAGAGAGCGTCTGGGCTGTGTGAAATGGTGTCAGCGTTGCTTGCGAGGAGGTATTATTTGCTGATTAGTTTTGGAAGTCCAATTAGCTCGTGCTATCTGACTGTTCCGCAATGTGTGTGAAGATGCACGCTGTTTGCTGTTACCGTAAGCAGAAGGAGAACTAAACTCTTTTGGTAGCAACACTTGTCATTTCTGAACATTAATAATAGTCTGTTTCAGATTACTATTAGTTATACACTTAAGTTTGAAGTTGCCATGTACCAAAGATCTACCCCACGTGGGAAGCAGTGTAGCGTGACACAATTCGCAGTTAGTCAGGGAAGATGTATCTGGTATATGGTTCACTACTTGAAAGTTTGATGTAATCCGTATATTGCAAAAGATGCTGTACACCTAAAAGCTCATATTGTAATGATATTTTCCGAAGTTGAAATTTCATGTGTTGTTCAGCAAATGCCTTAAATTTGCCTTGAGCTAGTTTTTAACTTCTGCGTTTTAAGTTACGGTTGTAATGATGTACAAGCAACTAGTTTTCTTAGTACGCGGCCATTAAAGAGTTCTGCTTGGAATATTAGTGAAATTGTGTTCTCTGTTGTACCATGTTTCTTGATGTAATGGAATTAACATTTTGGGAAAGCCGTGTTAGTGGGAAGTTACTATTTCCAGATAGATACTGTTGTGACTGGTGATTGTAATGTTGAGCTCAGATTCTCACATTACCTTATCTGCTTTAGAAAATTAATCACATCCCTGTGATTCCGTATTAAGTACAGAATCGTAGAGAAATGTAATTGTCACTATGTGAACAATCCCATCGAAACGTAAAACTCCCTCACTACAGTATTGCCGGTACTGGTAAAGATACCTGCGTGAGGTATTGTATTTAACCACATTTATTATTTCTGGTTTGGCCAGTTTCTCATCCACAGTAATGATTTATTCTGCATCTTTTTAATGAAGTTAAAATTATTTTCTCTTATTGTAAATCAGCCGAACTCGATAAATTTTTACGCTGAATTTATTAACGTATATATGTGGAAACAGACACTGTGCAGCTCGCAAACAAAAAGTACAATACTTAAGCGATATATTAACTGTATCAGAGATACTAGAGCTATAAACATAAATGTAATCCCTAAATGGAGAGAGATCATCGACATAAGTGATTGTATAAACCATTGGACGAGGGTCTTCGATCTCGCTTTTTGATCTCGTTGTCTGATTATATTCCTCGCTCGCTTTGTTATTTCACTCGATTCTGAATTGCGCTAGCTTTGACCTGATGTTAATAGCTGGGTGTTCAGCTGTAATTCTTGCCTGGAGAGTAAATGTTTAATCAGATTTCAGGGATAATTAAATGTATAGTATTTTTTGTTTTAACTTCGTAACTATCGATTGTCGCTCTAATGACCAAATGTAAGCGTGTGTGTCAATTACCTTGAATATATTGTTAAACTCATTTTTTATTTCATTTAAAATACCATTCTTTGCCTTACAAGGTTACTAACTGTGGAAAAGTTAAATATGGAGGCTCCTTTTTTGGTCCGCGTAATTTTCAAGCGCCATTTCAAGTGCAGCTCTTTTTGTCTTAAATTCCGATGTAACCTGCTATCATTTTTATATTAGGAAGTCTGATTATAAATTAAAATCATATTCTTTTCCGAGAGGAAACTCCATTAAATTTCATGCTCTACTTACAGATTATCAAGAGAGAAGTGTCTTCCAAACCAACTGTGTGCAATAGCTATTTTAAAGTTGCTACTGAAACTGTTTAATAACTTACGTTAAAGCATTTAACCTTAACATCATTGCCAATTATTTCAAACTAGAATTTACAAAAAGTTAATACTCTCATTTCTCAATTTCTGAGAAGTGCATGGCAGAGGGTACTTTCCTCTGCACCACGTATCAGAATATCGAGTGGTTACAATTATAAACATTCCCTATTTAAAACGTTTAATTCGTTTAAAGAGAGTTGGTGACGTTAAAACGTTTTTCCATATAGGGGTTGAGTCCATGAAAACGATTATGAAACAGAAATTTACGTCAGTGTGAAACTTGGCAATTATTGTAATAAATGCCAGAATTAAATTTTCACTCTGCAACGGAGTGTGCGCTGATATGAAACTTCCTGGCAGATTAAAACTGTGCGCCGGATCGAGTCGCGAACTCGGGAGCTCCAGCCTCGGTCCGGCACACAGTTTTAATCTGCCACGAAGTTTCATTGTAATAAATGTTTTGTTGAAGTTGTAACACCAAGCTCAATAAGTCGATCCTTCCATTATACTAAGCGTCCAGTTACGAGCTGCACTGTTGTGTGCCGGCCGCGGTGTCTCGCGGTTCTAGGCGCACAGTCCGGAACCGTGCAACTGCTACGGTCGCAGGTTCTAATCCTGCCTCGGGCATGGATGTGTGTGATGTCCTTAGGTTAGTTAGGTTTAAGTAGTTCTAAGTTCTAGGGACTGATGACCACAGCAGTTGAGTCCCATAGTGCTCAGAGCCATTTGAACCATTTTGCACTGTAGTGCAGAAGACCAAATTTCTCGTGGCCGGCCGGAAAGGAGGAGCACTGCGCTTGTTGCTCAGGCGCGACGCGATGCGCCCTTTCGCCGCCGGAGAAATGTGTGCGCTCGGAGAAAGCGGGCACGCGACGCTTACGCGCATGCGCGGTCGGGCGCCTGCCGCTCCACGTGGTTACAGGATGGAGCTGCCCGCCGCCTGCTTTGCCCTACTGTGCGGTGAGACCATCACCTGTCACCGCCGAATCCAAAGCAAGCAAGCGTAACCGCGCGCAGCGCAGGCTTCCGCTCGCAGAGTAACGCTCCTGGATGTAGAGCCACATCCTGGGATTAAAAGGCTAAAACCGGCTTTTCGCCCACTATTACAGCGACCTTCGTCTGTGTCTTGATATACAAGGTGCGACAATAAAGTAATGAGACTGATTTTCTTTGCATGATGTGGCAACCCTGCAGGCTTGCGTACGCACAATATCTTTGACCTTAGTCTATAAGCTGCTTCTAGTCCAAGCGGCACATCGATGCAACTGCTCAGTCGTGAGTTGTGCTGCAATAAGTTAACACGTGTTTGTGTCTCTCGTCACAGAAATGGAACCTCATAATATTGCGCAACGGTATGCCATTTCTTTTTGCTTTAAATTCGGCGAAAACGCAACGACAACTTACGGTAAGCTTCAGAAGGCTTTTAGAGAGGAGGTTATGTCAAGAGCTCAAGTTTTTCGTTGGCATAAAATGTTTAGTGAAGGCACAACGAATGTTGAAGATGAAGACCGCAGTGGACGACCATGCATACTTGTGTGCTTCTTTGAATCCAAGAGAATTGTTCATAAAGAGTGGGTGCCTCCTGGACAAACAGTTAACCAATATTACGACAAAGAAATTTTAGAAATACTTCGTAAAAGAGTTCTTTGTATCCGTCCCAACATTGCTGATAATTGGATTCTGCATCACGATAATGCACCATCCCATACTGCTGTCAGTACAGCAATTTTTAACCTCAAAACAAATTTCAGTACTACCACAACCACCTTATTCACCAGATATCGCTCCATGCGACTTTTTTCTATTTCCAAGAGTCAAAACGGCGGTCAAGGGACACCATTTTCAAACAACACAAGATGTCCAAAAAGCTGTGACGAGGGTCTTGGAGGATATTACAGAAGATGAGTTCCAGAAATGTTACCATCAATGGCAGAAGCGCTGGAAAAAGTGTGTGCAATCAGAAGGGAACTACTTTGAAGGAGATGTTCAGATGTGTGTGAAATCTTATGGGACTTAACTGCTAAGGTCATCAGTCCCTAAGCTTACACACTACTTAACCTAAATTATCCTAAGGACAAACACACCCACCCATGCCCGAGGGAGGACTCGAACCTCCGCCGGGACCAGCCGCACAGTCCATGACTTTTGAAGGAGACAACACTAAACTTGACTAAAACGGTAAGCAACATTTTTTTTCATATCAGTCTCATTACTTTATTGTCGCACCTCGTATATATGTACCTACTCCACTGAGAAGTGCATGGCAGAGGATACTTCCCTTTGCATCACGTATCAGAATACTCGGTGGTTACAGTTAAACTTTCCCTATTTAACACGTTATTACACGGAAACTAATTACCGTACGAGTACCAAACTTGGTACCATTAATATCAGGGACATGGGGAAGAGAAATAATGCAGAATCAATTCAGTTGAGTGCTGCAACGGTACATCACACCATAACATACCGATACCATTACTGCTACAAAATGGGCTCAATAAAACGCCCATCAGTGTCCAGAAGAGTCTGAAAGTGCACGATTGCATTCTGCACGGCAGAACAAAGCATGTCCTTAGGCATGCTGGCTACCTCTCTTGATTACCCTGCGCTTTATATCAGCACATGTGTGAATGTTCCCCTGGTAAAGAGCGAGGTGGCGCAGTGGTTAGCACACTGGACTCGCATTCGGGAGGACGAAGGTTCAATCCCGTCTCCGGCCATCCTGATTTAGGTTTTCCGTGATTTCCCTAAATCGTTTCAGGCGAATGCCGAGATGGTTCCTTTGAAAGGGCACGGCCGATTTCCTTCCCAATCCTTCCCTAACCCGAGCTTGCGCTCCGTCTCTAATGACCTCGTTGTCGACGGGACGTTAAACACTAACCACCTCCCCTGGTAAAACCTGCCCTTCAGGTAGCCCCACAACCGGAAATCACAGAGAGTGAGGTAAGGCGATCGTGCCGGCCAAGCATTTGCAAACGATCGCCTGGTGATTCGATCGTTTCCAAATGTGTTTCGGAGAAGCAGGTGAACTTCACGAGCGATGTGCGGTGGGGCCCCATCTTGCACGAAAACTGTAGAGTTCAATGTGTCTCTCTCCTGTAGGGCGGGTATGATAAGCTGGCGAGTCACACTGCACGTCTTTCGGCCTTGAGCGCCAACCCGCTCAAAAAAGAAAGGGCCAATGATGAACGTAGCCGTGAAGCCACACCATATAGTGACACTTTCGTCACTCAGAGGAACTCCATGCATAATGTCTGGAGGTGAAGATCCCCACACTCAGCAACTCTGTGTATTCACCTCACCCATCACAGAAAAATGAACTTCGTCTGTCCATAGGATGGTCCAAGTCCAGTCCTTTTCAATTTCAGTCCTTGGGAAAAAGTGGAGAGCGAAGTGAATGCTTCCTTGTGCGTCCTGTGGAGCAAGTTGCTGTACGATATGGATCTTAATTGAGTAGGCTTCCGCGGTCAGTCAGTCGACATAAAAGCTTTCTGGGTATGGTACCGCGTCATAATTTATAAAACTACTGCTGCTGGAGAATAACCAACTTTTCGACCACATATTCATGGAAGCCTTTGAAGCAACGACTCTTAGTGCAATTCCTTTACGCCCACGTGCCGGTTCAGATACGTGGACGACACGTTCTCTATGTGACCTCATGGTGAAACGGAGCTACACAAGTTTCACGAATATTTTAACAACATGCACGGGAAAATGCAGTTCACACTCGAAGTAGAGAAAAATGGTGCAATTCCATTTCTAGACGTCGAAGTATACAGGACAACGGAGGGCACACTGGGACACAAGAGTATATCGCAAGCCTACACACACAGACACGTATGTGCACGCTCAATCCTACCACCACCCAGCGCAGAACAACTCGGTCATCCGTTCTTTGGCAATCAGTGCGCAGCGCCTAAGTGATGCTCAAAACATCACACCTGAGCTTAAAAGGCTACGTACAACATTTCTAGCCAATAGCTACAGCCATACGCCGATCCACACAGCCTTGTCGACGAACACAAGTAAGAAAAATAAGCAAGAAATAGACAAACTACAGCCAACAGTGCGCTTACCTTATGTGAAAAATGTTGCTGACTGAATAGGCAAACACCTTCGCCGGGTTGAGATGCAGGCTGTCTTCTATAGTGGCCGCAGGATCCAAAACGTGCTAGGCTCCACTAAGGACAAGGTGGATGCGTTACACACTACAGGCGTGTACAAGGTGGAATGCGAATGTGGAGAGGCATACATCGGCGAGAATGGTAGGCCAATAGCAGCGCGCATTCGGGAACACGAGCGCTATATTCGTCTAGGGCGACACAACATATCTGCAGTGGCAGAACATCAGCAAGACTGCGGAAAAGAATTAAAATTCAGCGAAGCCTTTGTGTTGGCCAAGCAGCCGGTTATGACGAAACGCAAAATCAGAGAGGCCATCGAAATACTTAAACACCCTAATACCATGAATGGGGAGGATGGACTCAGGCTTGCCCCATCTTGGCTGCCAGCAATCAGAGCCCAACAGACCGCACTGTCAACACGAGGCACGAGCACTACCGGCGAGTAACTGCCGCCGCGCGGCCGACGTCCAGCAGTTGGTAAACAGCAGCCAACTTCTCATTCGACGGGGACCACCAATCGTGGCACAACAGAGGTTACGTTCTCCCTTCACCGCAGTAACCTATTAAAATAAAGTTCCCTCTCCTTCATCCTTAAGTGACCAATGAAACGAAATATCTTTTTAAAATTGTGACGTAATGGCATGCGCAGTGAAAAGTAACAAGATATAAGGCACACAGCATAGCTAGAACGCACCAGTAGACCCACAAGAAGGCCGCTGCAACCGTGGTCGAAACGTTGGTTATTCTTCAGCAGCAACAGTAGTTTTATAAATTATGACGCGGAACCATACCCAGTAAACACTTATGTCGATATGGATCTTGTACGGATACCAGTTGAGAATGGTCCGAAGCACCTTCCGTATAGTGGACCACAGGACGTTCAACTGTCGTGACACACTACGGGCACTGCCTGACGATCGGGAATCGCGCGCAGCGTTGTCTGCCATAGCAACAGCGATTTCATCAACCAACTGTGGTGCAACCGGTCGCCGGCCACTTCCTGGAGCAACGCCCAGTTCTGCAATTGATCCGAACTTCATCATGCTCCACACAGCAGGTGGAGAAAGAAGACCCTTCCGTAATCCTTCCAGCGGGCGACATTCCCGAAGTGGAGCTGCGGAATTACTGTTGTTTTGATAACAGAACTTCACCAATAATACCCTGCTCCTTTTGTCCAAGGTCATGTTGACATGTCAACAAGTGCACGGCGGCTGGTCAGGTGTATGAGACTACGAATCATGACTGACTACGGCAATTCATGTCCATAGTTGGAACTGGAGGCTGGCGCTGTGACGCATGGAAATCATGCACCCCATACACTGGACATTAATGCTACCAAGTTTGGTACTCGTGCGGTAACTAGTTTCCGGGTTGTAACATGTTAAATAGGAAAAGTTTAATTATAACTACCCGGTATATTCCAGTTTCATTCCCATACAGAGTTTGGGAAGAACTATTGTTGAAATGCCTCTCTCTGTGTGGTGTAGTTTATCTAATTTTCTCTTCGCGAACCCTGACAGAGTGATACGTAGGGACTGGGAACTACTATACGCCCAGATCAGTGGTTCCCAATCTGGGGGTAACTAACCCCTGAGGGGTAAAACGTAATTTCCTGAGGGGTAAAAACAGAAGGATGTGATTGTGTTCCGGTAACTACATTATTTTTTTGAGGTCTTCACTGTTATCACTACTTCGTAACATTGCAATACTGATTACATAAGTTACCAATAATTACACTATTTTTATCAAATACATTAACGCGTGACACAACGTGGTGGAGGTTACACCTCGTGAAACGAATGTATGGACAACACCTTATTGTATAGTACACCCATTGCATAACAAAATTTCTAGTTTGCATCGTGCATCTATGAGAGTAAAAATAAATGTCGTGTGAATAGGGGCTCCCGTCGGGTAGACCGTTCGCCGGGTGCATGTTTTTCGATTTGGCGCCACTTCGACGACTTGCGCATCGATGGGGACGAAATGATGATGATTAGGACAACACAACACCCAGTCCCTGAGCGGAGAAAATGTCCGACCCAGCCGGGAATCGAACCCGGGCCCTTAGGATTGACATTCTGCCGCGCTGACCACTTTTTATTTTTTTTTTTACTTTTTATTTTATTTATTTCTTTTTTCTTTTTTTGGTCGTTGTGTTTGATCGTTGCGGACGTCACATGACATCCGGCCAAGTTTGTTTGTTAATCCTTCCACTCAGTTTTTTTATTACAGAGGCCAATCAGCTCTCTGACCGAACAGGCTGAGCTACTGTGCCGGCAAAATTTGTGCTGCCGTCGGGACTCGAACCCGAGTCGTCTTGGTGTCTAGGCAGAAATGCTAACCATTACGCCACTACAGCACGCCAATCAGCTACCGGGGGCGGATATCTATCAGAGTAAAACTGAGGTATATACTGTATATCGTATAATTATGCTTAAATATCTCACGAAAATGTATTCTCTGAGTTGCAGATAATTCCTGCCGTAGACTAGCAGTTGCTTCATTATTCACATCACAACAGTGAACGAATTAATTGGCTCCACGCAGTAATTTCTTCTTCTTCTTCTTCTTCTTCTTCTTATTATTATTATTATTATTATTATTATTATTATTATTATCACTATTTTATATTATATTATCATTATTATTATTATTATTATTATCATTATTATTATTAGTGCCGGTACTCTGGCACAAGGCTTTGGCAGCCTGAACACATCCAATTTCTCTTGGTTTAGTAGTAAATAGTCCAGAAATAAAGTGAGATATAAACAATAGGCCTAAGTACAGTGCAGATAATGTAACGTGGTTGTTTTACATGTGGGTGCAGCTTGCGCTAGGGACAGGAGTGCTGCATGGGAACCACGTTTTGCGACAAACATCTACCATCAATGGCGATGGTTAGATTCCTTTAATGAGAAAGAGATGTAGGTAGCACTCGCTATGCACTGACAATTGCTTCATCATTCTATAAAAAAATGCGCTGTTAGAAATAAGCAGCACCAATTGTTTGGAAATTTGGAAATTTATGGTAAGATTTTATGGGACCAAACTGCTCAGGCCATCAAATGGTTCAAATGGCTCTGAGCACTATGGGACTTAACTGCCGAGGTCTTCAGTCCCTTAGAACTTATAACTACTTAAACCTAACTAACCTAAGGACAATACACACATCCATGCCTGAGGCAGGATTCGAACCTGCGATCGTAGCGGTCGCGCGGCTCCAGACTGTAGCGCCTAAAACCGCTCGGCCACTCCGGCCGGCGCTCAGGCCGTCGGTCTCTAAGCTTACACACTACTTAATCTAACAAAATCTAACTTACGCTAAGGACAACACACACACACCCATGGCCGAGGGACGAGTCGAACCTCCGACAGGGGGAGCCGCGCGGACCCTGACAATACACCCTAGACCGAGCGGCTACCCCGCGCGGCACCAATTGTTTCACTGACTCCTTAGGTCGTAGCTCAACAAAATACCTACGTAAACGAAAGATCATTTATCTTTCGTTCTTTCAAGACTGAAAATGTTCAAAGGTAATTCTTTTTCATTTTAAAGTTTAGTTACGTGCTAATATTGATGATGGGAAGGAGAGGGGGGGAGGGGGGGGTGGAGGTTGCTAGGTAACATCCGATCGCACTCAGGGGTAACGGTCTAAGAAAGGTTGGGAGCCTGTGTTCTACATTCATCACATAACACTGGCTTTTGAAACTGTGTAAGCAGGCTTCGGCACGGTAGTTGACGTACATCTTCTAGCGTCTGCTATCATAGGCATCGGTATGGAAGGAGGAGGCGGGCAGCAGGAGAGGGGACTTACCCCTTCTGGAATCTGGATACAGCCTCTTTATTCATTAATAATGCTTTCGAATTTCAAGTACTCATTGTCTTAGACACCAGCAAATTGCACAAGCAACGTTGCCGACTGTAACAAGAAATACTGCAGCTTTAGTAACGGTCCAGTAACATGAGTCTGACCATCGTCTATATTTGACGTCAATGTGCGATAACCACTCAGACAGTAGATGGCAGCACTAGCAGTGGAGGGTATATACTGTGAGGGGTCCACTTGTACGTGGAGCCCAATTTTGTAATATATTTCATGAAAAACGATATGAAATGGTAATCACATGTAGAAGAGATTGTATCTTTGACACCACTGAACCAAAGATGTTGCCTGAGGGGCAGAATCGATTGCAAGTTGGGGCACGCAGAGCGCAGTAGCAGTTGCCGTTGCACTCTGCTAAAGGTAGGATTTAAGACTTAAATCTAGTGGCTAGCTGTGAGAATTTTGCTGTTGGCCTATGGACGCAGAATAATACAGTTCTGTAAGGTAATGAAATTTTCTATATTCAGTTTCAAGTATGCAGCAACGCAGTGTGGATTTCGCTAAATCTAACAGTACTGCCCCTTGAATCTAGGAACCAAGTATTTGCTATCAGATTTAATGTACAGGTTGATTAGGTATACCCGATTTGTAATATTTTGTGTGTTTTGTAATACCGATACAGACAAGTTAAATTTTGGAATCTATTTTGTCGAACGATGTTAGACCTTTTGTCATGTAACAATTCCAGTATTTTTAATTACGAAAGTAAGTGAGAATTGTAGAACAGTTGAGAAGCTCAATGATTTTTAAGTAATGTAAAATGTTTCATATTAGATTTTGTGAAGGAGAAACCTTATTTTGAATACAATTTTCAAATTGAAGAATTCGGTCTTAGTATATCTCGTTACCAGTAACTCATCCTGTTCAATGTCGTGTTTGTTTAAATCCAATGAGTATTTTTTAAAAAGAAATGATTTTTCAATCAGCCAGAAAAATATTAATGTACCAGAATCAGAAAAGTATTAATGTTTGTAACAGTTACAATTCGGCAGCATTGCACAGCGCTGAGCCAATATCCAAAATTATCAAAAAAATGGTTCAAATGGCTCTGAGCACTATGGGACTTAACATCTATGGTCATCAGTCCCCTAGGACTTAGAACTACTTAAACCTAACTAACCTAAGGACATCACACAACACCCAGCTATCACGAGGCAAAGAAAATCCCTGACGCCGCCGGGAATCGAACCCGGGAACCCGGGCGTGGGAAGCGAGAACGCTACCGCACGACCACGAGATGCGGGCTCCAAAATTATCACTGACCATTTGCAAGGTTATTCGCTTAGCAACTAATCTACTGACATTATTTGTATAAAGCTATTTTACAGCCGGCATTGCACTTCGCTGAGTCAAGATTGAATACTTTGTACGCCTACTGTGGAGAGATCAGAATACTAAGACTACATCCGTTGCGACTCAACAACTAAGAAAAATGTATTTCGTTGTTTACTTGCATAGAGAATTTTCAGTTTATTGCACAGGGCCATATAACTCGGTGCTCACGAGACTGAGTAAATTTCATAGGGGTTGATATCATTATAGGCATTACATACTGGTTTTCCAGATTAAGTTGCTTAAATTTGTTTGGATTACAGTAAAACTGATTAAGCACGCCATTTGCTCAACAACACAAAAATGGCTCTGAGCACTATGGAACCTAACTTCTGAGGTCATCAGTCCTCTAGAACTCAGAACTACTTAAACCTAACTAACCTAAGGACATCACACACATCCATCCAGAGGCAGGATTCGAACCTGTGACCGTAGCGGTCGCGCGGTTCCAGACTGAAGCGCCTAGAACCGCTCGACCACTCCGGCCGGCTCAACAACACATTACACAGTAAATTTCCGTAAGACAAACATTATAGGCAACATTGTACATCCATTGTATATCCAACATTGTATATCCAACAACAGACACAAGTATTTTAATTTAAAGAACGTTATAATACAACATGTCAGGAGGATGCGGAAAACAGTGCAGCTGTTGCCGTAATGAGGAAAGGTACAGATTTATCAGCCCAACAAAAGGGTATGATCATTGGCTTTTGGGCCAAGAGTGAAAGCATTTCCAAAACGGCCAAGTCTGTAAACTCTTCGCGGCGTGGCAAAATGGCGCTATCCAAAACCGACATCAAGGCAAGTTTGGTGCGCCACGCTCCATAACTCACAGGGGTGAACAACATTGGCCGACATAAATATGGGCGAATAAGTGTGCAGCTGTTAAGCAGTGACCGTCCAAATTAACCAAGGGGCTACCAACTGTTCAGCGAACGTTGCCGCGTACGGACCTCCGCAGCAGGTGCCTGGTTCGTGCACCCATGCTGGCTGCTGTTCTTCGGCGACGGAGACTGGAATCTGCACGCCAGTATCGCAACTGGACACCCACAGAGTGCCGGCAGCTCGCCTTTTCGCACGGATCACGTTTTGTGCTCCATCGGACGTACGGCCATTGGCGTGCACGGCACGAAACGTCTGAAAGCAAAGGGTCCAGGACGGACGAGGCAGCGTTACGGTGTGGGGAATGTTTTCGTGTCACTCCCTGGGTAATCTCGCTATCGAGAGAGGCACAATGGATCGACACAAGTGTGCAGCTATTCTTGGTGACCGTGTCCACGCCTTCATGTTCGAAAGAACACACTACATATACATGGTGTAAATTTTAAGTTGACAAACCAGAATAACTCGAAAAATAAGCTTCACACGAAAAAATGTGTAGAATCCAAAGTTATTTTCGAGGGGACATCTGCTGGTGCTAAAATTAGCCGGCCATCCCAGCCCCCTGGGGGTGGGGAGGGAGGCAACTTTAAAATTTCAATGGTAGTTGGTGCTGTAATTCAAGAAAATCCATGTTCTCATTTTTGCGTGGAAAATGGTTACGGATAAACAAAAAATACTTATTTACTTCGTAAATTTTGATTCGCTAAAACTAAAACTCTCCCTCTCTCCCCATAGGGTGGGCTTTGAGAGAGAGGAATTAGAGTTTTACAAATCTTGACCCAAATATTAATTTTTTTCTGCAGATTCGGATAAGTTTTGTTTGTGTCAACATTTGTAAAATTAATTCCTCTCTCTCAAAGCCCACCCTATGGGGAGAGAGGGAAAGTTTGTTTTAGCGAATCAAAATTTACGAAGTAAATAAGTATTTGTTATTTATCCGTAACCATTTTCCACGCAAAAATGAGAACATGGATTTTCTTGAATTGCAGCGTTAACTACCAAGTATCAAAACAAATATTTATGACAACATGTACGTATTGAATGTTGGGCTCTAAAAGGTTCCCTTTGTGTGCAGCGATCGTGGCTTATAAAATTAAAAAGAAAGTAACAACCAGTCGTGGAAGCATAATTTATTTATCTTCTTGCAAATCGATTTCGACTGATATCAGTCATCATTGGTGCATTTTTTCTAACCGATACATGCCATAAGTAACATGGCACGTATCGGTTAGAAAAATGCACCGTTGGAGACTGATATCAGTCGAAATCGATTTGCGACAAGATAAATAAATTGTTTCCGCGATTGGTTGCTACATTCTTTATAATTTTAAAATGTACGTAGTTTTTTATGTAGAATCTGATTCTGCAGTAAAAAATGGGGGTTCCCATTTGAAATTTTAAGTAGCCTCCCGCCCCAGCCCCAGGAGGCTGGGGTGGAGGGCTAATTTTAACACCAACAGATGTCCCTCTCGAAAATAATCAACTTTAGATTCTACACATTTTTCGTGTGAAGCTTATTTTTCAAGTTATTCTGGTTTGTCAACTTAAAATTCACACCCTGTATAACAAAGATGAGGACGACCAACTGATTACTTCAGTGCGGATACAACTGTGCTCGAATTCTAACGGAAATGCTGCGAGTAATGAGGATAATGAGCACTTGGCACTATTTTTTCAGTGTGTGACTAAGTTGGGAATTTGGGCCTGGGGGGGGGGGGGGGGGGGGAGGCGTGCTAGGGTAGTCCGTGCGGTGGCGATGAGCAGTGAGTCTGGATGTCTCAGTGGTCAGAGCATCTGCCTAGTAAGTGGAAGACTCAGATTTGAACCCAGTGCAGCACAAATTTACAACTTTCCCCATTGATTTAAATCAATCGCCACCACCTGCTAATGTCGTTTCCTGTATATCTTGATTGTGATTTAAGTACTTAGGCTTACTTACAGTACAAAAGCAAAAATATGTTAAATGTTTCTAGTTATACTCGCTTTGAGACATGTTCCTTTCCTTATATCTTCCACCTGCTGTACGAAAAATTACACCCAAACACGATGCATGCATTGATCGTTATGTCAAAACTCTGAAGGTGACGTTGTAAGATCAGTTTATTCCCATTCCTTACGGCTGTTTTATCAGTGAATATACAGCTGTTTACACGCCCTTTACGCTTGCCGCCATATTGCGATTCTTAAGTGGCGGCTTCAATGACACCAATGATACTGTACACGGTATTGCCAGTCCAGTGATGTATGTCTTTGTTCGCAGTGTATTATACCCAAAGTGTAGTATTACCATCTGCGGTACACAGAGCGCCAGTCAGGAGACAGAAGTGAACAGTGAAAGAGGTCAGCCGTGAAGTGCCTGCGAGAACACGCACAAATAAGTGTATGCGGACGGTGGGGTAACAAATTATATATTATGCAAATTGAAGGTGGGGGTGGGGGCGACAAAGAGCAGGAAAGGGAAAGAATCATTGACGTCAACTTAAGGAAAAAATGTGTCTAGGACCGGAACTCGAGCCCGGGACCTCCTGCTTACTAGGGATTTGCATTAACCTCTGCGCCATTCGGAGACACTGTAAGCAGGAGATTCAGAGTGCGAGTCCCTATCCGGCACACAATTTTCACTCATCGCCGCTGATCCCAATGCAGCTGACATCAATAATTCCCCCCTTTTCCTTCCCATTACCTGTCTCCCTCCGTCCCTCCCTCCCTCCACCTTCAATTTAAATAACATGTACCGCAGATGCGGATTCAGTGTGGTGTCAGACACCATGCATTCATATAATGGGCATGAAGTTTTATGGATCAGAGCACAAGAGCTGGTTTCAACACGATTATTGAAAAAAAGAGTAGTGTGGCCAAGTATATAAAAACGTGCTCGTAAGTGGAATATGAGCTTGTTCCAAAATGACGATTGCTGCAAAACCTTTACGTCGCATCAACAGCAGCTCCACCAGAAAGTAACACTGTGTTTACCTTTTCAGGCCCTTACAAATGTAGAAGACTCGCCAGTGGCGTAGTATCATTTTCTCGAACAATGTAAAGTGTGTGTGAAACTTTAATCCTTATCCTGTGTTACTGATTTTTTCGTGTCATTATTACCAACAGTAGGACCCTTTTACCTACCACTGTTAGTCGAGGTTCATGTTATTAAAGAAGAAAGAAGTAATTATACAAAATTCTTGGATGTGCCAAAAACTAAAATATTGTTCTTCAAACAAAAAGATGAAGTGTTATGTCAGTTTTATACCTTAACTATCTTTTTGAGAAGAAAGTTCACTAAGTAACTAAATAATTATTTCTGGCAAACTATAGTAAAAGTTTATTCTCTGGTTCAAAAGTCTTGGCTTTTGTACTTTCGTCGTTGTCGTATCTAATTGCTGGTAATGTGGCGTTTTTTGTACTTAACCATTACATTTTCTGGTAATGAATTCTCATAAGTATAAAGAAATGAGTAGTAAAATATAGTAAGGTCATGTATCTCAATCATAAATTAATGAATCAGTTTTGTTCCAAATGATTCTAAAGTGTTTAGTGTAAAGGTAAGTAATTGTCTAAAATTTCAAAATAAATTGCAAATTCAACTGACCTCTTGCGTATGTAATGACCGTTGTGGTCTATGTACATTTGACTGATTGTTACACAAGCTTAATTTCAATTCAATACAGTTTCGTAACTACAGTCCTCAAACGGACTAGCGACTGTAGTATTTAATTTAATAATTACAGTTTCATTAAATGTCAGTTTCATACTTAATAACAAATTTGTTTCATTAATCAAAATTAACAAACATAATGAAACAGTTTCGTCTCCGATCGTTATTAAGGCAGTATATTTATTTTATGATTATAACGATCGATAGCACACTTGTCTGCATTCTCTTGGTTCATATTCCTTACCCGAAAATTAGGTAGATCACAGTCGGTCACTAATATACCAAAGATATATTCTTGAAATAATATAAACTGCAGTAATCACTTGTTGTTAATATTTTATTAGCACGTTGCGTTTCAGCAGCATGCTGTCATCATCGGATGCATTTACAGTTACTTCACGTTGTAATTAAAATGAATCGCGAGTAGTTTCCTTTGCAATGAGTTAAATACAATGTAAAAAGTAACTGTAAATGATGATTGCAGTATGGTGACAGCACACAAGCTCGTATGTAATGATATGCTAGATCCTGTTTTAATTCATACCTGCATTTCATCTTTCCATTTCATAATTAGGTTGTCAGGATACAAATCAAGTGAAGTGGATGATAGACTATACCCTTTTCAGACACCTTGGTATATTCAAATATCATCTGACATTTTCGAACCTGAACTTCTATGTTCGCATTTACAAATAGACACTTTATGGTATCAATGAAATGTTTAGGAAAACCTTTTATTTCTAATATTTCCCGCAAAAGGAGGCATATTACCTTATCAAAGACTTTCTCATAAACAATACACGCTAAATGCATTTCTAAGCCAGATTTCCACATTTTCCAATAATTTTTCTAATAATAAATATATTATTATTACTCGAACATCGCTCCCTGAAGTATGATTGTTATGAAATTATCTCGTCAGCAATAGTTTGCAATCTTTGGTTAAGAATTTTCTCGTAATTTTATATCCTGTATTTAGTACAGTTAGTTTTCTAAAATTTCCTGTGTCTTTCGTATTGCCTTTTTTTAAATCTGTGTTCCATTCTTCAGGCATGGAACAATTCTTCCATCACATATTTAAAAAATGCAAGCAGAATCCTAAAATTATTCCTCCATATTTAATTAACTCAGCATTAATTCCACTTAAGCCAGTTGCTGTACTACTTTTATTACATTTAGGGCTGCTTTTAATTCTTTTTGCTCTATAGAGTTATTATCAGTTTTTATATAATAATTTTCTTCGCTATCATACCATACATTTTCTGTAATTTCGTATCCATTGATTTTCTGTTATTATGTTAATGTTTGCACTACCTTTTTCAGTTTTATTCATATGTTTCATACGTTTAAACGCTACATTCTATGTTCGCTTCACGTTGCCTAAAATCTGTCTGGTGAGATCACAACATGCTTTTGGCTTAAGCAATGCACTAGCGTTCTGACTGCAATATATAGGAAAAACTTACCCTTACGATGTAGTGGTTACGAACAGTAAATATCTTACTTTTGCTTAGCGTTCTGACTGAAAACAGAACTTGGTTCTTGTGTGATTGGTTTGAGTCATGTGCCCATGTGGACTGGCATTTCCTTTGTCTGTTACCATTGACGATCAAACTAAATACTAAACTTCCCGCTCATTCAGTAATAAGTCAGATCGATTCATTAACATAATTATGTTATGAATCCAGTAAAGTTATCTATTTGTTTTGTACTTATCTTGCATTTCTAGATGGATTACTGACCCTCAATTTACATCTGCTAGTTCTGTGAAAGGACTGGTTTTCCTAATAGAGAAATTTATTAACGAACCTGGTATAAGCATACCTGTTTTTTTCCGGAAACTTTCATTGTTATTCCCGCAATCACGTGCTTATGTAAGATCGCAGTCTGCGACAGGTCATACTATGATACCATGCCCTTTTTGACTGCACCGCTGTTCACAAATATTTTGCGCCTTTCACACTGCTTTGAGCATTATTATATTACGTAACTTTAGGACTTTTTGGTAAGTAATCTTACAGGATACTGATGGTAAACGCTGCAGCGCAGTCACCATTCGCTACTTAAGTAAGGTTCCTAGCTGTAACAGACAGATACAAATTGCACAAAGACATGTATGTCACGACCGTCTGCTTTTCAGGAAGTACGATTACACTGAAAGTTCCTAATCTGTACTCGTCGTAGTTATTTTTTTTCTTTTTTTAAGAAATGTGTACCCTTTACTACGTACATATATTTCCTTCTTCAACTCAAGAGCCTGTTTTCCGTTGCGCTTGCGAAGGTTGTCGTCGATCCATGAAATAAGCTGGAAAACGAATTTAAACAATTGCAAATCGTTAAAGTTTTGTTTCAAAAGATCAAGTAATGAAGACAACAGCTAGCTTTCAATGTATCAACTCTGTGTGTAGCTTACCAAACAGGAAAACGTCTGTGTTAGCACCTTGGCTCTGTTGAATTTCTTTTCCTTGTAACAAGGAAACGAAATGTTTTTTTAAATAGAATGCAGAATTATACGTGGTAACTCATCTCAACAATGTGTACACGAGCGCGTACATCTACACGGCCCGCCACGATTCCTCTCCTGTGTCAACCTTTTCATCTACGAGTTGCACTTTCAACCTACATCCTCAATTATTTGTTCGATACATTCCAATCTGTCTTGTTCTTCAGTTTTCACCTTCTACAGCTCCCTCTAGTAACAGATTTTCTATCACTTGGTCCCTTCCCTATGCACTCAGTCATTCATCTAAGTATCTGTCTTCACCAGGTTTAGGTCCAAATCTGTCAGCTTTATATACCTTTATAGCTACAAGTTAATATGCTGTTAATGTGGCCATAATATGAGGAAAGGTAAACAAAAATGGAGAATACTACACAGGTAATCTGTCTATAGTCGAGGCCTAGGGAATGTTTCAGGCACGGTAGAGACATCAGACATTCTCGCGTTCAGCGGATGATCTAGATACTCATTTCTCGGCAGAGGTCACCTTCGATCGCTTATGAAACATTTCCTGTAGGTCGAGTTTAACACCTGGGAGCAAATGTTGCATTGTCATCTTGTCGCCAAGACAAAATGAAGATCTAGTGCAGATGTCTCACGCCTTTCCTCCAAAACAAAAAAGTTGTACTGCGACACAATCCAGCTGTTACGTAAATTCTCAGATAAAAACAGTTTATGTAAGTTTTACGAGAATACATTGCTTACTCGATCAGCGAAAATAATCTCGAAGAAATCTGATGTAACCCTTTCTTACAAAGTCAATGAATACGTACAAGTCATTGGGTGTCAGAGGAATTGAGAACCCATTTTTCGTTGAACATCTGTAACTCACTTTGTAATGTATCGGGTTCATCGACAACCAATTAAAAAAAAAAAACTTGATCCGAGTGCTGTTTAGTGTCGAGCACATTATTTTCAGAGCAATTCTGTCACTCTGAACATTTAAACTATTATACCTTTAACCACAGCGTTAACAGCAAATAAATATGTTTCTTCTAATATAGAGAAGAATATTAGGTAATTTAACCACGTAATAAATGACATCACGCACAGTTTCTTGTTAGTTACATTAATTTCTATGCGGCAGTCTAAATGTTGGTGTGTATAAACACGTCCTTCTGACTGATTTTCGGCATTTAATTACACAGGACTGAAATAATAAACGCAGAGAAATATTAATTATATATTTTAAGTACATTCTGGTAGACAGAAAGGAAAGTCGAAGTTCTATCGATTCCGTTTCTCCACACTAACGACCATTGCTCTCAAACACTGGTTAGCCTGGATGTGGTTTTAGAAGGTTTCTCATAGCCTTTTACTTGAAGTTTAGAATTTTCTCATTTCGGCTTCAAACTTTTCTTATTTTCATTACCACGCGATTAATCAGACTTGCTGCTGTTGAGTATCATCACCCATTCTTAAACCCAAATTGTCTACTTCCAAAACCTCTTCAACTTCCATTTCTAGATTTATTCTGTTCGACAGTTCACAAGGGTGATCTCTGGAACTGCTAATTCTATAATTTTCACATACATATTCGGCAGTATGGTGATAATGCTTTACAGGATATTTTCTCTCATAGATCTGTGATACCACGCATATAACCTAAGTCCCATACCTCGCACTGAATTCAGTAACTACAAAGATGTACTCATTACTGGATCACCTTTTTCTTCCATGTCAAACTTTTTCTTTTCTCGTATTGGGTCAAAGAGCTTGGCTGTTCTCCTGTCACGTATCTCCCTTTATTTGCACTCTATGAAGCTGTGCGGCATCAAAATAATTAACATGGGCGTAAGAAGGAAACAAAACATTTTCAGAAATGCATTGAATAAGACTGCGACTGGCGTGGGAGGACTAACTCCGACTAGACTGCTGAAACTACCCATAACAGTGCCAAAAGACTCTTTCTATTTTAATCTGTCAGTATATAACTTACCGCCATAAAGCATCAAACTCCCCATTGGATATGTAACTATTCACATTACGTTCTCATTTCTATCTCCACCACCCATCTCATTATTTTGCTGATATTATACTCTCTCTGTGTCAAAATTTCTGTACCATTCTGGAATACAAGCTCATAGAACAGAAAAATGTGGATAAGGAGAAACTGTCTTCATGGTGAAATATTCTTTTATTTTTTCAGGTAACAATCCAATTGAATTTTTATCTGCGCTATCACTTGAAACAATTGGTTTTGTAGCAAACATTCCTAATGTAGAGACGCTTATCCAGTGCTTCTGCGAAACCGTTCGACGCCATCCAGTGTGTTTGAAAGGTTGCGACTTTCAACAATTGAGCAAGTGTATCAGCATGTAGAAGCAAGAGGAAGTCGTTTTGAGCATTTATTATGAGTTTCTGACTTGAAAAGTTTGTAAAATGTTCTTTCACTTATAAGTAAAAAACGAAGAGTTTTCGCATCTTTCTTAACAGTGGAGACTGACTTGGGTGAAAGTACAGGGCTATTACAAATGATTGAAGCGACTTCATAAATTCACTGTAGCTCCATTCATTGACATATGGTCACGACACACTACAGATACGTAGAAAAACTCATAAAGTTTTGTTCGGCTGAAGCCGCACTTCAGGTTTCTGCCGCCAGAGCGCTCGGGAGCGCAGTGAGACAAAATGGCGACAGGAGCCGAGAAAGCGTATGTCGTGCTTGAAATGCACTCACATCAGTCAGTCATAACAGTGCAACGACACTTCAGGACGAAGTTCAACAAAGATCCACCAACTGCTAACTCCATTCGGCGATGGTATGCGCAGTTTAAAGCTTCTGGATGCCTCTGTAAGGGGAAATCAACGGGTTGGCCTGCAGTGAGCGAAGTAACGGTTGAACGCTTGCGGGCAAGTTTCACGCGTAGCTCGCGGAAGTCGACGAATAAAGCAAGCAGGGAGCTAATCGTACCACAGCCGACGGTTTGGAAAATCTTGCGGAAAAGGCTAAAGCAGAAGCCTTACCATTTACAATTGCTACAAGCCCTGACACCCGATGACAAAGTCAAATGCTTTGAATTTTCGGCGCGGTTGCAACAGCTCATGGAAGAGGATGCGTTCAGTGCGAAACTTGTTTTCAGTGATGAAGCAACATTTTTCCTTAATGGTGAAGTGAACAGACACAATGTGCGAATCTGGGCGGTAGAGAATCCTCACGCATTCGTGCAGCAAATTCGCAGTTCACCAAAAGTTAACGTGTTTTGTGCAATCTCACGGTTTAAAGTTTACGGCCTCTTTTTCTTCTGCGAAAAAAACGTTACAGGACACGTGTATCTGGACATGCTGGAAAATTGGCTCATGACACAACTGGAGACTGACCGCGCCGACTTCATCTTTCAACAGGATGGTGCTCCACCGCACTTCCATCATGATGTTCGGCATTTCTTAAACAGGAGATTGGAAAACCGATGGATCGGTCGTGGTGGAGATCATGATCAGCAATTCATGTCATGGCCTCCATGCTCTCCCAACTTAACCCCATGCGATTTCTTTCTGTGGGGTTATGTGAAAGATTCAGTGTTTAAACCTCCTCTACCAAGAAACGTGCCAGAACTGCGAGCTCGCATCAACGATGCTTTCGAACTCATTGATGGGGACATGCTGCGCCGAGTGTGGGAGGAACTTGATTATTGGCTTGATGTCGGCCGAATCACTAAAGGGGCACATATCGAACATTTGCTAATGCCTAAAAAAACGTTTTGAGTTTTTGAATGTGTGTGCAAAGCATTGTGAAAATATCTCAAATAATAAAGTTATTGTAGAGCTGTGAAATCACTTCAATCATTTGTAATAACCCTGTATATGATAATTGAAGTAAAGACGTGGTCCCAGAAATGAGCCGTTGGCGAGATAGTTGCGAATGTGTGTTACCAAGCCGCCATATGAGTTAATGCCCCAATGAATACAATTATATTTGAAATGTAAATATTTCGATTAAGACCCACTAAACTCGGCTCGACATTTATACATGCTTGAGGATACTATTACTTAGGCTCTGTTGAAGGATCACAAGTAAATAAGTTCTTCAGTAAACATGTGTACTACTGCTTGCTGAAAAGTAATGCCCCAGAATTTTTGACTTTATTATCATTTTGCGTATTTATTCTTGACGTATACATATTTGCAGCCCTCTGCCAGTAGAGGGTTCCCAAGTGTAGCATGTAACATGGCGGTGTGTAACGTACTACGTAGGTGCCTGAGGAACAGCATGTTGTAATAGTTTCGAATAGGAAGAGTTCGACTTCAGTGTAACCATGCGACATCTGCAACAATCCAATGCCTTGGGTTGATTGTCATCGATCATTCTGCGTACAGTCCTGACTTGCGTCCCCAACCCCCCCCCCCCCCTTCCTACTTCAATCTGATTTTCATCGCCAAAACTTAAATGACACCTTCGAGGATATCACTTTGATAGTGATAAAGTGGTGCAGGGGTGGAGGGGTGAGGGGGATTTGGCTCCGTCAACGAAGTTAACCATTCTACAGTGGCGGTATTAACAGACTGGTCTCTCGTTGAGAGAAACATGTTCGTCGCCAGAGTGACTACATTGAGAAAATAGTATGTAGACATACAGAACAAAGACGTGGAATGTCAATACCGTTTGTTTTATTTGAAAATCTTTAACATTTTTGACGTAAGAGAGTTAGAGTCACTACTATTCAGCGCGCCCTCGTGTTATATTTCAGATTTTATGACACAGTCTACATTTTTTAGGATGTCACTGTTGGTCTCTGGGACGAACGATGTTTATAATGAAATCCAATTTACCCCTTTGATATTTCAAACGATTATCATACAGCCAATTTGAATTAGGTTTATGTTATTACGCAGTGTGAGTCAGTGGTAAAAACAATGCCGATAAATTCTCTCTTTTCAGTAAATCGTACGGTGATGACATCAAGTGCAGTACAGCGCACAAGAACCCAAACTTTGCTAAATATACATGTCAATAAACGCTGTATTTTCGATACTACACCCTTCTTTAGCGAACGTTGACTCCTATACTCCTGCACCTTCAAAAGAAACAATAGTTTTTTTCTTGTAAAACAATGCATGATGTCTATCAAGTGGAGGGACAAAGTCCAAGTGTTTGAAATGTAGTATCGTAAAAAGATGTTAAAATGTAAGTGGACAAATAATGTACGAAATGAAGAGATACAAGGCAGAACAGTTCAGAAAGGAAGTCTATGGAAAAATACGTAGTATCAAAAGAAGAATCACGTTATTGGTAGGTGTGTGCTAGCAAGAGTACATATGGTGACAATAGGAACAACAGAGGAGAAACGTTGTAGCATCAGAGAAAGGATAATTTGTAAAACAGACTGCGGAATATTTTGGATATGGGAGAAATATAAACATAAAAGGGTTAGCGCAAAATAGCAATATATGGACCACAGCACCAAATCATTCAAAAAATTAATAGGAACTGCATTCAAACTTGAAATCTCTCATTGGCTGTTAACTCAAGATTGAGTTCTTCCTATTTGCTTTATTAACACAGAAACACTGTCTAATCTTGTTAAAAAAATACACGAAGAAATACAATTTGTGTGCTCTATTACATGACGAGTACTCAAAATGAATCTCATACTGCAGAGTACATCTTGTGATGTGCAGTATTTTTGATACAGACTCATACCCCGTCTAGCAAATAGAATAACCAGTACCAGTCGACTACGAATTGTTTCGTCTTCCTGTTTCACAGGTCTGTCATGAAGTTCATCTTACTGTTTCAAATCAAACCAGAGAGCAAAAATGAAAGAAAGAAACTATATTCAAGAGGAAAATTACCTAGCATCTCTGGCAAGGCCATAGTGACATTGACAAGCAACTAGAGCAAGTACTACAGGTAATTACTGACGACCTCCTTGCCTGCCTCGAGGCCATGTTGTCGCTCTGGTTCAGCAGGGTAGGTTGAAAAAACGAGGCACAGGAAGCCTCAGATATATGTTACAACAAGTTTTATGTCGCCCATCAGCTGATTGTGTAAACAGCACTGACGTATTTTCAATGTCGAGGTCACAAGAACTACAGTCAACAATCAGGGTTAAACGTAACAGGTTACATAAGTGTCGTAAACTTGATCAGCAACATATAACGATTGTAAATCGTTCAGTTTTTCACAGCTTGAAACTTAGACATTAGAGGACTCGGATCCATTCTCATATAAAGCACTGAAACCAAAACAACATATCAAATATGTGGTCTGATAATGGATCTCCTCTTATTCTGTATCCATCATCACAAACGTCGTATGTTTCATAATTTTGCAATTTGTTCATAAATCTATACTGATGTCTTTAAGGAACTGGGAGCTTAATTTTGTTGATGAGCAGTATAAAGGCGTAGTAATCATTTTATGTATTTAGTTTCTACTCAAACTCGTGTTAGGTAGCTCGGGTATGGAGACTTGTTACTATATTCTTCAAGACATCTCTCCTGCTTTCACCGTGCGAAAAACAAAATAGATGCGACCTTTGAACTCGACGATAAGGAAAAAGAAAATTACTTTCAACAGACTATCTTCATGGATTACATAGAGGGTATTCCACAAAGCCGTGTACGCCGTTTGAACTTCAATAACGGAGTAGGTATTAATGATAACCTGATCCAGTTGTGATTATAGAGGGAGACAACTGTTTAACTATATGGAAAAAATGTAAATTATTTGCAAACTACGGCGTGCGCACACTTTATTCAGCATGTAAACGTCACTACAAAATTGGTAAAGAAAAAATATCGATATTGGGTAGGTAAATGGTCAGGACATACACGGCCAACCGCAATGGCATGACTCATTGAAATATGCAAAAACCACGACCTATTTCTCAAATCGATATTTTTCAAGAAAAGAACCTCGAAAACCAAAACTTGGATCTCACCTGACCCATTACTAGGTGAATATCAGTTGGATCATGTAATGATCTCTCGCGTAAATACAATAGAAATCATGAAACTTAAAGTTCCTAACGGACTAGACCTAGATTCCGACCATTACCCAACAAAATTATCCCTAGACGTCATTCCAGAAAAAAAGAAAATTCACTAAGAAATCTCCACACTGTAAATATGATGTAAAAAAGATAAATGGGAATGAACAATTTACAAAAGAAACACAAAATTTTAAACAGCAAAATTAGCAACAACTGCAAGCAGGACTTTTAAAAGCAGCTGAAACTGTAGCACCGCAAACAAGCACACGTAAACCCCCTTGGTGGACAGATTAGTGTGACCAACTGATAAACAACAGGCGTGGTAAAATTGATATTGCAACAAAAATCAAAAGACGCTGGAAGATCTCAAATATACCAGGAAAGCAGTCACACAAGAAATACGAACAGTCTGTAAACAACATGTAGACAAAAAATTGCAAGACATAGAAGATGATTTCAAGAAAAACAATTCCTGAAATTTCTATAGAGTATTCAAACAAAAATTAACAAAGTGCTCTCATCCAGCACTCCAACTGAAAAATGTACATGGGGAAATTACCCATACCAACACCGAAAACTGTGAAATTCTTGCAAAATACTTTTCTAAATTACTGACTTGTGGAAAGCCTGCAGAAAAATTTGAGTTCCGTCGTATACAACGAAACCCAGACTCAAAACCACCAAGTTTACAGGAGCTTAAAGAGATAATTAAGTCACTGAAAAATAAAAGCATCAGGAGAAGACCAAATCATCGCAGAATTATAGAAAAATGCAGGAGAAAATATTATTGCAAAACTCAAAGAAATTATAGATGAAATCTGGAAAACTGAAAAAATCCCCACAGATTGGAAGACAGCAGCCGGCCGCGGTGGTCTAGCGGTTCTAGGCGCTCAGTCCGGAACCGCGCGACTGCTACGGTCGCAGGTTAGAATCCTGCCTCGGGCATGGATGTGTGTGATGTCGTTAGGTTTAAGTAGTTCTAAGTTCTAGGGGACTGATGACCACAGATGTTAAGTCCCATAGTGCTGAGAGCCATTTGAACCATTTTTGAAGACAGCAATCGTACATCCTCTGTACAAAAAATTAAGTAAAATAGACCCCAACAACTATCGTGGAATCTCTTTATTGTCAATAACATACAAAATTCTGTCTGAAGCCCCACTAAACCGAGCAGAACATCAGCTAGATTCAAAACCAGGCGAATATCAAGGTGGATTCAGAAAAGGTCGATCATAAGCAGAACAAATCCTTAACTTGAAACCTCGATGAAATATATGCATAGTACTTCGAACAAAAGTTATATCACGTTTGTCGGCTTTAACAAAGCATATGACAACATAGACCGAGAATCCCTTTTTGAAGTGTTAGCAGAATTTAGACTTGATCAAAAGACAACAAAAATCATAAAAGAAACACTCACGCAGACCAAAACCAAAGTAAAATTTATGGGAGAATTGAGCACAGAATTTGAAATAGACACAGGAGTACGACAAGGGGATGGACTGTCCCCAGTGCTCTTCAATTGTGCTCTTGGAGAATGGAGAAAAGCAGGTGCACCAGCACACAGACTGGGATCAAAAAGGTAAGGGAATTGAATTAGACTGTTTAGCATTTGCTGACGACTTGGCACTGATGGCCCAAGACATTACCGATGTACAGAAACAGCTAGAATTTGAGCCGTGCTGCGGCTCACGTTGGTGCTGTTTGTAAGTTTCCGCCCTCTGTTGGAGGCCAGATGGTATCCCTTAGTTGGCATGGTTGCAGTTGTTTGTTTTCTTCTCATATTGACTGGCGCCACTCGTTTCGCAAGCGTTGTCTGTCTGCTAGTGGCAGCAGCGGCAGTTATCGATATGTAGTAACTGTTGCCCTATCTTTGGGGCGACAACATTGTTTTTCCGTGTCGTGTCGTGTGGGTGTGGGATTCGGTTGGGGACTAAGGAGGAGCCACGCCTGCGCAGTGCAAGAACACGCCGGGACCGCTGGCGGCGCGCTTAGACTGCCGGATGGAAGGCCTGTGGTCACGAGGGTGCACGACCTCGTCGTAAACCGGATCCCACAGGCTTTAAGATGAGTGCCTTTCAATTCAAGTGGAGAATTCTCCACCATTGTGACATCTCGCGATTCTCCAGCGACCTGGGTTCATGTTGCTGCTCTTAGTGTTGCCGAGGCGAAGAGCAGTGAGTGGAGTTCTTGGGGAAAGCGGATCTGACTAGCTTTCCTCGACTTCTTATTACTATTTACTGCGTTCAGCTTGTTACAATTGTTAAGTTCAACCAGTGGTATTTTTCCTGCCTAGTGGCCGCTAACGCCCCAGTTACCTGCCCTGGGCGTTAATGTATGAACGTGAGTGTACGTCTCCTCGCCTTGCCGCTGTACGGTAAGGCATGTAGTTTTCACAGCTGTCTTGATTGTAGGCCTTTGTGATTCTTCTACTCTGGTGGTAGTGAATCCTTTCTCGTTCCGGGTGTTCTAGGCACAGTATTCTGGGGGCGTAGTACAGACCTCCGGTTCCGGCTTTGGCGTGTTGTTACATTCTTGCATTTGGTTTACTGGACGTCAGGTAGCTTCAGCAAGTTTATCATTAGTCATTCGTCAGACTGCCACTAGTCTGAGTTACCATCTTGTGAAGTGAATGCAACTCTTGGCTGCCTATCTCATCGCTCGCGGAGAGCTTGTTGACGTACCTTCTCAGAGGTCGATTCGTGGAGCACTGTCTGTTACTAGTCCTTGTGTTTTATTATTGTATTATTTTTACCATACCTTTTAATGCCTACATTCAAGGTTATGTACGTCTAGTTAATAGTTCCGGTCGGCTTCTGGAATAATCTAGCAGTGTAAGGGTTGTGTTGCAAGGTTACCATCAAATTATTTCACCCATATGGTAGTCAGTGGCTTGTTCCTTTTAATTAACCTTCGCTTGTATTTGCTGTTTTACAGCAAGTTTTTAAATTTTTTATATAATTGCCGTTCCTTGTGTGTAAGGCCTTCAGCTGCGATTGTGGTCATTTGCTTTGAAAAAAGTAATTCGATATTTGCATTTTAGCAGTAAGCTTTAAAACCTTATTTACTGCCATTCCTGATACCCTCTGCTGTGTTTGTGGTCACTTTTTAATATCCCAGTACCTGTAAGCTGTAATTGCAGCGAGTTCTTCAGCATTCTTAATTTATTGCCATTATTGACGTGTAAGGCCTTCAGCAGTGATCACAGTGGCTTGCTTTTTTAAACATTATCTGTATCCGTATTTTATGGTGATTTGCTATATTATAACGCACTGAAAACACTATTATTTACACAGTTGTTTATTCCTTTATTAATAATGTGTGCTATCTTTTATCTATTGTTGAGTCTGTAATTACTGTTTTAAAAATAAACGTGTACAACGTTGAAAGGCAATCAACAGTAACCGATTACGGCCCCGTCCACAATCGTAACCGAATACTGCCTTCCCTTGACTATAAGAGCAGGCAGCAACAATAGGATTAGAAATTTCATTTGAAAATAAAATTATGACTGACATCAAAGATGTACCTTCTGATCTCAAAATTGGTAATAACTACATCTCTCGAGTAAGAGAATTTAAACATTTAGGTGAATGGATTGCAGAAAGGTGTAATAAAAGAAATCTGTCAGATCAACAGTCCAGAAAATGGAGACGGCATTTCAGTTAACAAAAATCGTTTTTCAACAAAAAGAGTCTCTCGTGGAACTGCAAAATACGACACTACACAACAGTAATTAAACCCGAAGCTCTCTCCACATCTGAGACACTAAATCTTCAACATAGAACACTAAAATGGGAATTAGAAGTGAAAGGACGTAAAATGAGGAAAATCCTAGGACCAAGAACTAAAGATGGTGTGTATTACCCAAAACCCAATGCAGAAATATATAGAAATATCTCTAAAATGAAAGACAGAATGGGCCTGAGAAAAATACAATTCATGGGGCATTTAGAAAGAATAGACTCAAACAGGTTAACGCACAAAATCCATAAATTTCTAAAGAACAAAACTACAAGACCGCATTGGTACAAACAAACGGAAAAAGACCTGAGAGAATTAGGGTCTCCAAATCTACACGACAGGAATGAAATCAGAAAAATCACAAACACATGGGGTTTTGAGGAAGAAGAGAGAAAACCAAACCGACATACGTGCTCTGTGCAACGAAAACTAGCCCATTCATTGCCTGTGAAGGAATACTGGGCTGAAAGGAAGGCCAACAAATGTTGATTACGCGTGGTCCAAAGTGATCCATCCGCGAAGAAGAAGAAGAAGAAGAAGAAGAAATAGAAGTAGCTCCTCAAAAACTAGTCACATGTGTTCAGATCCGGAGAATGTGGCGGCCAATCGAGGCTCGTGCTAGTGGCCTCTGGGTACACCAGAGCCAGAATGCGGTCCCCAAAGTGCTCCTCCAGGACATCAAACACTCTCCTGCCTCGATAGGGTCGAGCTCAATCTTGCATGAACCACACCTTGTGGAAATCAGGCTGCCTTTGTATAATGGGATGAAATCGTCTTCCAAAACCTTCACGTACCTTTTGGTAGTCATTGTGCCATCAAGGAATATCGCACCGATCATTCCGTGAGTGGACATTGCACCGGTTGAGGCTGAAAAGACTTCTCGGTCGCGAAATGCGGATTCTCAGTCCCCCAAATACGCCAATTTTGCTTGTTGACAAACCCATCCAAATGAAAGTGGGCCTCGTCGCTAAACTAAATCAGCATGCGCATACTAATTCCCATTATGTTCCGCAGCCAACCGTGCAGTTTGAACGTCCTAACGCAAACAGTTCAGAAGTCATGACGATTTTACTTCATGTAGTTCAATAATTCTCACCCTGCATTGTGTTCTCACGACTAGTGCGTGTAGCCATTCATTTGTTTTTCTTTTGTTTATTTTCGGTTGCCAGCAACCACAATAACTAAGTAACACGTAAATAACAAGATGACTGCAAACTTGTCTTTGAAGCAAAGGAAGTGAATTTGAAACTGTTATTGAAAATGTGAAAACATGAAAGAAGTGCGCAGCTTATAGCGGGCAGGGTGTGATACTGCGTCACCGCCACGTGTAACAATAACGAAATTACGCGAAAAATATGAGATGGAAGGAAGTGTGCGTGATTTGACGAAGGAACGGTTTGGCAGGAAGAAATCAGTAGCGGAAAAAGGTGTGGACCCGTTGGTGCAAACTTTAACAAGATTCCAAAAGAAGCACACACGGCAAGCTGCACGTGGATCAAGTGTAAGTAAATTACGTGTTCACGCCGCATTTTAAAGCAAGCAAAGTGGGAAGCCTACATTCCGAGGTTGCTCCACGTGATTGATGAGAACGATCGGGACAGGCGCCTCGAGTAATGTGAATGGATTTGCGATAATGAACAGCTGACTGATGTCATTGTTTGTTCTGATGAGGCGTTGTTTCAATTGAATGGAACCACCAATCTTCATAACTGTGTGTACTGGGCGATAGATTACCCTCATGTTACGAAGAATCGTCCTGGAGGAGGAGGATATTGGTGTTTAACGTCCCGTCGACAACGAGGTCATTAGAGACGGAGCACAAGCTCGGATTAGGGAAGGATGGGGAAGGAAGTCGGCCGTGCCCTTTCAAAGGAACCATCTCGGCATTTGCCTGGAGTGATCTAGGGAAATCACGGAAAACCTAAATCAGGATGGCCGGACGCGGGATTGAACCGTCGTCCTCCCGAATGCGAAATCGTCCTGGGTTATCAGTATGGTGTGGTCGGTTTCAGACCACTTGTAGGAGTTATTCTTTTCCGATGGAACTCTGGTAAGTGTAAAGTACATTATCATGTTGCGGGAACGAATAGTACCAGCCGTTCACCAACCCTTCCGAGATGAAGATCGTGTTTTTCAGCAAGACGGTGCCCCCTCACATTACCGCCGTGACGTCAGGCAATCCCTGAGTGAAACATTTGCTGACAGGTAGACAGGCCGACGAGGAAGTGCACAGTTTCTACCCACATTTCCCATTCTCACGCCGCCAGACTTCATTCTGTGGGGAGCTCTGAATGACATCGTTCACGCCGCAAGGCCACGTACGCTGGGTGGACATTGTGACTGAATCCTTTCCAGTAGCAACCATAACACTAGTGTGTCGATCTGTTTCGCAGCGTTACAGACGCTGTATTGGTGCCGATGGAGGACATTTTGGACATCTTGCAGCAGCGCGGTGCGATTCCGCTGCATAGTAATGAACCAATCCGCTTGTGGTGAATCCATTATCAAATGGTTCAAATGGCTCTGAGCACTATGGGACTTAACATCTGAGGTCATCAGTCCCCTAGAACTTAGAACTACTTAAACCTAACTAACCTAAGGACATCACACACATACATGCCAGAGGCAGGATTCGAACCTGCGACCGTAGTGGTGGCGCAGTTCCAGACTGAAGCGCCTAGAACCGCTCGGCCACAGCGGCCGGCAATCCATTCTCACAAGCACGCCTCCTTGAAGCTACGGAAAACTTTCACCGACTTTGACTAGTGTACCCTTCCTGTACCGCCGGGTAAGGACTGGCCAGCCGCTTCACGGCTGGAATCCGCCTTGTCCTGGATTAGGAGGGAGGGGGGCACAAAAATACCGGACTAAACGCACACCGATCATGACTAATATAGTTAGAGTAGATGTAGAAGATAGGATAATACCTTAGAATAGACTGCAGCGACACCAAGTTAAGGGCCAGCCCAGTGCCAGGGGCATGCCCACTGGGATTAGCTCAGTGGGCCTGGCCAACAACCAGTAGGTTTATAGTAGCACTGGCACACTTGTAATCGCTGCAGGTAGCACGTAGTTTCCTCGTAGATTAAGTAGTCAGAGCCTCATAGCGGTAAGATTAGAGTAAATAATAATAACAATAATAAAAGATACCTGTAGTGTAGAATAAATAGCTGCATTTTCTATGTATCATTATTAGGACCCACTAATGTAGTTAGGTAGTGGGTTATCATGTATCATGTAATGGATTTAATAAAGAAGATTTTTTTTTTTTAAAAAAAAGAAATGTCAGCCAGAAAAGGCAATGGAAAAAACAGCTGTACAGCTCGTAACCACGCGTCGCACTAAAATTTTTTTGTCAGTGGAACTTTAATAATAGCTAAATGAAAGTATTTATGTGCGTAAAATTTCACTCTACTACGGTAAGCTTGCATATACCAGTTACTACCAAACCTTACTCTAAGCTGTACAATGTCTGAAAAGTCCACACGCAAACATCATTCATAACCTTAGCAAGTTTATGGTAATTATAAATTATCCTTCACAGAAAGTTTACAAAAGGCTACAAAATGTTCCCGTTCGCGAATGAACAACATGCCACGCGGAATTTAGTCATTTAAAATGTCAATAAAAGTTCTGAATTTCACACCGTGCATTAAATCGAGCTGTCTTTCACACTTTACGGCACTTCTCAAACATTTTGGTACCGAAATGTCACAATATTAATAGTTTTCGTCAGAGCACCTATCAATAGGTCTGACCACTAAGAGATACAAGCCCCAACTCTATTCATCTCCCTATACAAAATAAGTTTCTGGTTCGCAAAATACGCGCAAATATGCTAATTTCTGTTTGGCAGAGAAAAATCACAGCCAACCGGAAAGCAGCACCAAACCCGCTCAATCCCATGTCACTGACTTATAACAGTAAAGTAACATAAATAAATTTTGAAAACCCACAAATATAAAATTAACGCCCTCTTAACAAAATTATTTTACCGAAATCATAATTTCATTTCCCCAGGACGATAAACTGACGAAATATTTTATCACAAATTCCGCGGTATGAATGACTAACACTCACGTCATTGTCGAACATTCCTCATAAGACCAGTATAAAAACTTTACATAAAACGCTGTTTGGCTTTAACACCTTCATTCACTCTCATAACTAAGCAGAGTTATAACTGTAATTAATAAACAATTAGAAAATTAAACAAACTGAACTGCAATTAAAATTGACAGCATTTTGACTGCAGCTCAGTGTCCGTCAGCTAGTGAACTCTACATACTGGGGTATCTGATGCCACCTGCCTTGCGCGTCCGTTCACTGCTGTTACGATCTCAATGGGCACGATGTAAGGGCACTACGCCTCAGTCTTCAACAATAAAACATCAGTTATGTCAAGGCAGTCTATGTGACTTAAAAAGGCATAGTTTTCTTATTTTTGTTCGAATTATTAAAGTTCAAACAGTGTAAACCGCTTTGTGGGGGTGACCTGTATCTACGCGAGAAGTACGTCTCCACAGAAACGCATGGGTATTTTCTCTTTACTCATCAACTGTGTGAAGTAATTCAGTTCCATTTGTCGATGATTTTTGCTGTCAGCATCATAAGAAAACCAAAGAAAACTTCCTTACAGCTCAGTGAACATGGTCATACACATGATATTCCCACATTGTCGGAATAATTCCGCACTTAAATGTTTAGTTCGGTAACAGAAAAGATAAAGTAGCAGTTTCATTCAGATTGCTGTCCTTTATGTAGACTTAACACTACCTAGTTAATTTTATTTGGTATATTATCCACTTGCGTCTGTACAATCTTGAATGTGGAACTGTGAAACTGTACTTGTAATATTAACGACGCAGTCTACATAGAACCAAGTATGGGCAATTCGAAGGACAGAACATTGCTTCGGACAGTCATTTCAGACAGAATAAAGTGGAGAATAGATCTTTTCACTGAACGCTGGTGTGTTTCAATAGTGTAGACTGGTCGCCGGGAGTCGATCTAATATCAGAGGTGGAGATGTAAGTAGTTTTTGTTTTGTGAAGCAGTCGCATGTAGATCATAAAGATCTGGTCTTGGCAGCAAAAGGGTTGTGGCCGTAACGATCGAGGCCAACTCGCATAGCGACGACCACTGTTATCAGATCTTTCTGGGGAAAAGCGCTCAAGTTTATTGCTCAGATGCCAGCGGTTCGGTAAATCAGAGGATGCTGGAAAACAGAGGGAAGAAAGCTGCACCACATCACAGTGACCCTTGACTCAGCTGTTTCAAAGAATTAACATGATGTTAAGCACAAACTCGGCGGCTAGACAGAAGTCTAAGTCTTGGAGCATCACCATGACAGCTAAGCCACCTCCGTTCATTCTTTATCGCAGTGCGATCCTCTCCCGTTGACCTTGCAATATTTTCCGAAACCTTACGACTCCTGGACTGTTGAAACATTCGCGGCTGCCGGCAACAGGGAAAGCGCCTCTCGCGACTTCAGAACAAACAGCAGAAACAGTGCAGTAAGTTGTAGCACATTGTGCGTGGATCACGAGTTGCCCTCCCGTGGTGGGGAAGTCCGACTGGCTGATCTCGGCTGACGGCCTCTATGGCTGCTTTCTTTGCTTTCCAACAGTGCACCAGCCCACAACCGTTTTCGTCGTCCACACTTCCCGTTCCATCAGTCTTCACATCTACTTACACAACCCGCGTTGTCTGCTAACTGCAATGATGTCGGTTATCTTCCACGCCAAACCCGCCGTAATCTGTCACGTGTTGCAAACTCCGCCGGTCTTGCTTTGTACTTTCAGTGCAAGCACGTCGTCGCATTATTTTGCTGGGAGTTTGGTATGCCAGCAAAAGAACATCCCATCTTCGTGAAAATTGTTTATTCACGAGTATAAATAATGATTTGCGACTCAGTCTCGATAATACTGTCGTCGAAAGCTCGAGACAAACTTTTCCGTTCACTTCTTGAAGCTCTGTTGTTAAAAATTAGTTGCCAATAGCAACAAATTAATTCTTCTAAGAAGAAGGCACTTGACTCAGCAAGTTTTAAACCAACGGTCTTCTGGAGGTACGTGGACGACGCATTTGTGGTATGGCCACACTTACATCGATTTCTTGAGCATTTGAATTCTATCCATGCTAGTATAAAATTTACTATGGAAACAGAAAAAGACGGCTGCCTCTCCTTTTTGGACGTTGTCGTTTGCCGTAAAGATGATGGCACGTTAGGACATGCCGTATATCGGAAACCAACACACACAAATCTATAACTACGTGCCAGTAGCTGCCATCACCCTTCACAGACCATAGGTGTCCTTAAGACTTTGGTGCATAGGGCGCACTGTATATCCGATAAAGACAATTTGCAAGAAGAGCTCACATCCCTCAAGAGCATTTTTAAAGCGAATGGATTTTCTCCGCAGGAAATTCGTAGAGCATTCAATACAAAACCTAGAATGCAGGTATGTGATGGGGAAGAAGATAGTAATTCCTTCAGATCAAGTGCGTTTTTGCCCTATGTGGGTGCTCTCTCCTCGAAGATAGGCCGTATTCTTGAGAAACACTGTGCTAAGGTGTTCTTCCGGCGAACCCATGAAGATTGCAGCTTTATTCGGCTCTGTAAAAGACGATTTACTGCTTCGTAAAGCGGGTGTGTATCAGATTCCTTGCGGACATTGTGAGAAGTCATACATAGGGCAAACTGGCACCGTTTTGAGAGATGTGTGGAGCATCGAAGATACACACGCTTATCACAGCCAGACAAGTCAGCTGTGGCCAAACATTGTATTGATACAGGGCATTCCATGAATTACAGTGATGTGAAGATTTTAACATCTACCTCTTCCTTTTGGGATTCTGTCTTCAAGGAAGCTATAGAGATTAGATTAGCTAATAATTTAATAAATAGAGATAATGGTTTTAATTTGGACAAAGCATGGAATCCGGCTCTTGGGCTAATTAAACTGCAGAGAAGTCTCATGGTGTCACCGCCACCGAACATATATCGATAAGCGAATCAAATGTCAGTACGCCTTCGCCACAGGCAGCCCATGTGGAAGCGTATTTCTTTGCCCCTGACCAGCGTCTGTTACCCACATGCGCACTACCGCCACAGTGGAGCATATAAGGCCGCACTTGGCATCTTGTCGTCCCCTCACCTCCTGACCATCCAGCAGAAAGCCCATTCCCGCCTCCGCCTCCTAAAACTCCTGTCTGGCTGGACATGGGGATTTCATCCTTCCACCATCCTCCACACATACAAATCCCTCATCTGTCTAATCCTCTGTTATGCCTCCAAATCCTCGAACGCCGTGCACTCCACCTTGCCCTCCCCCTTTTTCTCTCCCCTCCTTCTCCCAGAGCGGATTTCCCTCCTTTCCCCCCTGAGTCCCTGCATCCCCTCCTCAACTGTGTCTCCGCCCATGTCCTTCCCTCTCCAGCCCTCTTCGTCGCCACCCCGCTCATCTCCCCCCCCTTTACCCCCTCCCTCCCTTCTTCCCTTCTCCCTCTTTCCCCCACACAGCTCCTGTACGACCTCATCCCCTTCCCCCTCCTCCTCCTTTCCTCCAACATTCCTCCAACATCTCTGCGCCCTTCACACTGTCCACAGGTTTGATCCCCTCCCACCCCCTGGTTTCCTCCTTCCTCTCCACCCCCTGCCCATTGCCGTGCCTTTATCGCTGTATCCCTCCCTCTCTCCACCTCCACACCCTCCATCTCCTTCATCAGGGCAATTTCCAGCACCTCCCCCTCACGGATGTTGAACTTCGCCATGACATCTACCCTTCCTTCCAACTGTAACCTGGCCTTGTTGCGTCCCCTCCCCAGGCCCCCCCCTCTTCTCTCCCCTCCTTCTCCCAGAGCGGATTTCCCTCCTTTCCCCCCTGAGTCCCTGCATCCCCTCCTCAATTGTGTCCCCTCCCATGTCCTTCCCTCTCCAGCCCTCTTCGTCGCCACCCCGCTCATCCCCCCCCCTCTACCCCCTCCCTTCCCTTCTTCCCTTCTCCCTCGTCTCATGCCCCTGGCAGATCTTGTGTTTTGCTCATCGTCATCAGTGTGCTTCGTCAGTGTTGTGTTTGATGCTGTTCTCCTGTGCGTTGAGACCTGTGATTTTAATTGTGTGCTTGACTTGTACATAGTGTTACTGTCAGTGATCGTTATGCGCTACGCTGTCCATCGATTCTTTTATGCTGCAGCCATGCTTCGCCTTGTGTTCTTTTGATTGTCCCAGTGTGTGGTATTTTGTGCTCAATACTTTTTAAGATTTTTGTCCCCATTTTACAGTCGCCCCCTTTTTGTCTGTTCTCGTCCATTATGTTCCCCTTTTTTTTTACATTTCTGTCCACCATATTTTCTTCTTTGTAATTTTAAATGTCTTCTGTTGTATCATTATCGTCTTTTGGCTGAAGAGCAGTGCATATGCTGCTGCCAGCCCGCCCTGGATGGGGAACTGAAATTCAATAAAGAAAAAAAAATCTTGTTGTCAGTCTTGTGACTCACTGTGAGGATGGCTGGAAGATACGCAGCTGAAATATCAGTGGAGGAAGTTTTATTTGAGCAGCTGCTTGCCTGAAATTTAATGGACTATTCATTACGCCGCGAGAAGTTGAAAATGCACAACTTGAAAGCAGTCTATTTTGTCTTCCCTTCTTTCATCATCGCTCATATCCTGCCATCTTTCACGAATTATGATATTTATTTATTTAAGGTTGAATATCAAGTAGACTGTTTTTGTCCTACTGATTTTTGTATATTTCGAACTAGTTATCAGCATATTAGGACATCTTTAGGAAAAAACTGGCTATCGTCTGGGAAGGACCCTGGTTCTTAGGTAACCAAACACTGTAGGCGAAGATACACTCACTTGCACACAGTGTTGAGCATCACACTTGTTTCTTAATATTGAAATTACACTTTACCCAATGGCCAGTGTTAAGCAAAATAAATAATTAAACTGCACAGTGTTCAGATTAAATGATATTTTTTTTTCCAGAGATATTGTTAAAATCAGTACTCTCCATTTGTTGTGCAACGATCGTATTTTTTAACATCGGAAACTAAACTTTCCGTAATGGACAGTATTATAAATAATAATTAGAATAGATAATCTTGTATTATTACAGGTTATATGTTTATGATGTCATAGCTTGAGGTTTAGGTTGTGACATTGGTTAAGAACTATCTAACTGAGCCCTAGTAACTTACGTTGAGAAACAAACATGTTTTCATGGTCAGTAACGTTTTTATGCACAGACAATATTGAACATAGTGCGTAGTTAAAATATACAATATTAAAGTATTACAACATATATTGTTGAAGTTTGTCTGGTAACGAATAAGAAATTCCGTTATATTTTGTGTAGCAGTATGTGTCATTGTGGCTGGTTAATAGCATCATGTGAAGCTTAAAATTTGGAAATTTGTGATAAGTTCCTATGGGACCAAACTGCTGAGATCATCGATCCCTAGGCTTACACACTACTTAATCTAACTTTAAACAAATTTACGGACGCACACGCACACACACACGCACACGCACACACACACACACACACACACACACACACACACACACACACACACACACACACACACACACACGTGTTCGAGGGAGGACTCGAACCTCCGACGGAGGGGAGCCGCGCGGACCGTGGCAAGGCACCCTAGATCGCGCGGCTACCCCGCGCGGGGAAACTTAAAAGTGGAAATGCGTTTTGTTGTAATTTATCATTTAGAACCAGCCGGGGATTTTGAGCTAAATGTCTGTTTACGTGAAATGCTTCTAATAAGCTTTGTTTTCCTCCTTTATTGGCTATATGTAATACTTCTGTATGAATTTTGGTATTTATGTCCTTCCGTCAAGAAAAACAGTGTACTTGTTATTGAACCTTAAACAGGAAATTGTTCTACCAAGAAGTAACGGAAGAATCGATAAATAAGATTTATTTACATACTCATTCTAGTCGACTTTCCTGATAACAACACTGGACCTCTAGGTATTAAATTACTTTTAACTCGAAGCCGCCGTCCGCTATCTTAGTTGGACCGAAACACCTTCAGATGTTTCTACTCTGTTCAGAAGAGGAATAGCAGAATGAAATGAAAAAAATGGTTCAAATGGCTCTGAGCACTGTGGGACTTAACTTCTAAGGTCATCAGTCCCCTAGAATGAAATGAGTTCACGCACAGAGTGAAGCAAAATTTCCGAACAGAAATGCCTCAACACTGAACTCACTTCGTCAGGTCCTTTGTTGGAACGTGTTTCGTCATATATATAAAACACAGATTTTCCAGAAGAAGGGTAATAAATATTGAGTGAATAAAATAATAGCTGCCTCCGGTATTATGCTTCAGTGGTTGAAATGTTAGGAAGCGCAAGATTCTTCTGGTAATCTATACAGATTACTTTCTTAATCAAAGTTTTTCTGGACATCAGACGTTTCTAATCTCGTGAAGCTGGTCTGCTTTCTTCTTTACGTAGTTCATTTCAAGTCGTTAGATGTTTCTGCTTATTCACAGGTTTTATATGAGTTGCATCATTCTTTGATCACCTGTAAATCACGTTTAGAACAGTCGGCTCTAAATTTGTCACACAGTGAACATATGTCAGTGCTGGGGTTCCCAAAACGTATGTTGCAGTTCGTCACAAAAAAACAGTCGATATTGTTCATATGACCCAGGATTTAGAGGATTTTTTCTCTGAATATAATGGGTGTAATTTTCGAATATTAAGGCTTCTGGTAGATATAAGCGCCCGCTATCATGAATGCTATAATTTCATTTGCGGCCTCTTAGTGACTACATATGCTGACGCACTTTAGATACGGTTTCTCCGTCGAGTTTGTTTGGTTAGTGTTGTCTGGTCTCTACATGGGCTTTCTCTGTAGTAGCTAATGCCCTTTTCAGCGTAATACGACCTCCATTGCCGACGCTAAGCAACGCCAAGAGTGCTAATTGACTATATGAACATCCTGCATTTGTTAATATCTATTAATACGTACCTTATAGATATGGGAAAAAATATGAAATGCAACTACATCTGAAATATTCTTTCTTCCTTTTCGCATCACAGGATTTATACTGATAAGGCCAGTCGCGAACGTTTTGCGTATCATAGGAAGTCATTTGACTGAGTTCGTTCATTAATCTGTTCTTTTCTGTAAATGGAGCATCCTAAACATCCCAGTCGCAAGCACTTACAGTCATCACCTGTAACGTAACTAATGGCCCGTAATCTTTTTGGAGAATCAGAAATACGCCCCAGTACTTTTCTTTTACTTGTACTGGACTAGAATGTTCGTTTTCATCTTCCGACATTTCTGGTGCGTTCACTTAACTTAGAAATAACGTTATGCGCAATCTCTGTAACAATATCATGTGAGTGTTTCTGCTCAAGTTATCGAGGAAAACTCCTTTTCCAGCCTACATTGGGTTCTCAATGTGTCTTAATTTTCTATTGGTCCTTTGTTGTTACTAAACACTCTTAACAGCTTGAAGTTCGTTTACAACGTGTCAGTAACTGGTAAGTGTTGTTTTGAAGCTAGGAAAATGAAGCTACAGCATTATAAGTTGAAATATAAAAAGAGAAGAAAAAACTGCTAAGTAGAAAATGGATCTTCATTGTTCTTCCTCAACATCTAGTGGACCTTGATCGTCTTTCTCAAGCACACCAAGACTTTGAAAATGGTTCAAATGGCTCTGAGCACTATGCGACTTAACTTCTGAGGTCATCAGTCGCCTAGAACTTAGAACTAATTAAATCTAACTAACCTAAGGACATCACACACATCCATGCCCGAGGCAGGATTCGAACCTGCGGCTCCAGACTGTAGCGCCTAGAACCGCACGGCCACTCCGGCCGGCCCAAGACTTTAGCACAGATTTTTGAGCATCTTGATCATTTTTACAAATAAAGAAAAGGACGTTGCCACATTATAGGCCTTCACTTACTCCATAAGATGGCATTACGAACTAAATTTTAAATTTTCGTGCACCTTGATGGTTATTCTCTTGTACTCTTCATATACACATAATATTCTTCACTATGCACACTTATGTTAATGATTGTATCTTCCAAGCACGTTGTATCCAATTTGATCACCTGTATGATAGCTGAATAAATAAATAAAAGCCGTAGTTGCATGGCATCGTAGTATTATTACCGGTTTATCACAAATCTTGGAGTAGGCTTAGGTACTTTGAGAACCTCAAAACGAAATTCAGAAGTAAAATCAAGCAGGTTGTTCCTGAAAAACTGACACAGAGAGGTCCTGCCAAGAAATATTCTGGGAAATGAAGCATACAATAATTTACCTTGAAAACCAAATCTGAAATTACATGCTATTAATTAAATGTGTATTGAAATATGTGTGAAACACCTGTTAAATAAGCACTTACATGTTACAGAGGTTAAGCTATCATTATTTTAAAAAAGCAGTTACGTACTTGTTGAAGCTAAATATCCATTTTACGTGGTCTAAGCTATTGAGACCATTCCTTTATTCACAATGCGGTCTTTTGCACTTTCTAATATCGGAAGTCTAAATGTTCCTTAATATCATGAGAAATGCCTGCTGGCTACATTTATTGAATTTACAATGCTGTAACAAGCTTTCAAAAATGAATTTATCATTTTTTGATATTATTGGACACACACTGAATGACACTTCATAGATAACATTTCAAAGTGGGAAGACGTGTGAACTATAATGACATTGACTCACTGACGGTGTAGTGAAACAAGAACTCAGTTCTGCATGGAGATACGCCCTCATGCAGTTCAGTTCCTTCAATATTTAACGAATGTTTCCCTGTGTTGACATCCACAAGTCATGACAGTATGCTTTGCTTACGTCTTTCCTCATGGCACACATGTACAGGCTACCGAAGAAAACGCAGGTGAGTTTTTATTTATTTATTTATTTATATTTTTGCGTACGTGAACATTAAAGATATTGTGCATATGATCTACAAGTTGAAAAAGTAAGGAGTAAGAATCAGCACCTTGAAGCAAACAAGCATTGTTTTCGGAGTTCTAACTTCATTAGCTACCGACGAAAATACTGTACAACAGGATTTAAATGGATTGCGGAAGCATCTTTTTCACATCACATACTTCTCTTCTTGTTTATCTGAAATGTATAAACAAAAATGAAATTACATTTACAAAATGCGCCGTATTACTGGATCAAAAACGCATTTGAGACCAGAAAAACACTTGATACTCCCTTCCTGACACTACTTTATTAGCGTAAGTGTGTAATACGAGGTGTGGCTAGAAAAAAACCGGACTAGTACTGGTGAAACAATAAAACGAATGTAATAAGGCTGAAAGTCGCGTGGCCTGTCACGTGACTCTCGCTCCGCCTACTGCTCGAGTTTCATCTGCCTCCTGCACTCAGTCTGCCCGTGGCGTCTGTTTTAAGTAGTTGACGTTTTGTCTGTGCGTCGGAAAATGTTGAGTGTACAGAAAGAACAGCGTGTTAACATCAAATTTTGTTTCAAACTAGGAAAATCTGCAAGTGAAACGTTTGTAATGTTACAAGAAGTGTACAGCGATGATTGTTTATCGCGAACACAAGTGTTTGAGTGGTTTAAACGATTTAAAGACGGCCGCGAAGACACCAGTGATGACACTCGCACTGGCAGACCATTGTCAGCAAAAACTGACGCAAACATTGAAAAAATCGGTAAACTTGTTCGACAAGATCGCCGCTTAACAATCAGAGCAGTGTCTGAGTTAACAGGAGTTGACAAGGAAAGTGTTAGGCAGATTCTTCATGAAAGTTTCAACATGAACAAAGTGTGTTCAAAAATGGTTCCAAAGTGTCTCACAATTGAACAGAAGGAACGCCGAAGAATGATTTCTTCTGACATCCTGGAAAACATTGAAAGTGATCCCACCTTCTTACAAAATGTTATTACTTGCGATGAATCGTGGTTTTTTACTTACGATCCCGAAACTAAACGCCAATCGATGCATTGGAAAACTCCTGGTTCTCCACGACAAAAAAAAGCATGAATGTCAAAATCGAAATTCAAACAAATGATGATTTTTTTGACATTAAAGGGATTGTGCACATTGATTGGGTACCAGAGGGACAAACAGTGAATCAGCATTACTACATTAGCGTCCTGGCTACCCTACGCGAGCGAGTACGGAGAAAACGGAACGATTTGTGGAGAAAAAAGTCATGGATCCTTCACCAAGACAATGCCCCAGCTCACAGTGCGTTGTCAGTGAAGACGTTTTTGGCAAAACGCAACATTCCCATCTTAGATCATCCACCCTACTCACCTGATTTGGCCCCCTATGACTTTTTTCTTTTCCCTAAAGCCAAGTCAGCTTTGAAAGGAACTAGATTTGAGACTGTTGAAACAGTAAAAGAAAAAGCGACGGAAGTAATGTATGGACTTACCGAAAATGATCTGCAGCATTGCTATGAACAGTGGAAAATTCGTATGGAGCGGTGTAGAGACCGAGGAGGAGAGTACATTGAAGGAGATAACATGAAATTGTAAATAATTGTAAATAAATGTTTTTTCCAGCATCAGTCCGGTTTTTTTCTAGCCGCACCTCGTATTTACTATTTAAAACAACTGTCGCGTTCACACTATAGAGATTACGTACAAAAAGCAATCGTAAACAGCCTTGATGTAGAAACCAATCTCCTGATGGTTTGGGACATTAAAATGGCGGAGTAAGCTTCAAAACGACGCACAGCGAAATTCTGTAGCGCCGTGTCCCCTTATTTTTACCCCCCAATGCATTTAGCTCTCTGCTGGAGTGGTGGGAACTACGAGTTACGTCACGACCAACAACAAAGTTTGGCGGCAGAATCAGTTCTCGAGGCTGCGTGGGCGGCAGAGAAATGTTCACCAACACTGAAGCGATTTCATTCTGGACTATGGTGAGATAACTAGTGGCTCGCAAGCTTGCGCTGCATTCGTTAACTGTACGTTACCTGATTTTTTTCCCGAGTAGGGAACATTACCTTTCTCTATGCGAGATACTTTGCGATCGAGTTAGGCGCAAGTTAGGTGTTTTTTCGAGTAAGCAGTTTCCTTAAAACACGTGGGAATCAATATCAAATTTTTGTTCAGCCATTCGAGCTCGGAAGTTGCTTACCTCATTGCACTTCAACTCATCAAATAATATATCGGGTCTACATGTTAACATGCGGCAATTTTGTTTTGTGTATAGTATATGGATTGTCACGTAAGCACTCGTACTCCGTAGAATAGAGTTTGTATACGAAATATGAGATTTTCTCAATTTCTGAATATTATATTAAGAATGAAGACAATTTGAGATTCTTAAGAACTTGTTTTTCACTCTCCTTGGTCAGTTGCCTCCGTGGTCAGGGTCACTAACACCCCCTTTTTTGGTGTAGTTCTCGGCCCGGTGGTAAGATGGCTCGAACCCTAGTGGTGGAAAACATTTTCATAGCCAGTCTTTGGTCAGCAAGAGGCGGAGAAATCTTGACTAAAGTTCCTGATCACCAAACCTCTCCGCAGTGTTCCAAGAAGTGAGGGACTGTAACACTGTTGATGGTGATCGTCCGTCGCCCCCCTTGGATCTTTTCGAAAGGTGTGGGCTGTGTGTCGACACCAGGTTTCACGCTCTCTCATCATCGTCACCATCAGTGCACAACACAAACATTACACTACACTACACTCATAACTACACTCATACACGCACATGCAATACATGCATGCAGTATTACAAAAAGTTGTGATGGAGCATGTTGCAAATAAAAAACAAATTTCCTTTGGTCTTTGTTCAAATTAACCTTTCACGTTTTCCATATGCCCACATGCGTTATTTGAAAACTACGTTCGCTTTAGGTGGAACAATCTGCGCCCAGCACCTGTGAGATTTTTATTTTAAATTAAATATTCAGCTATGCATGTGAGTTGGTGTTGCTGTTACTTTCAAGACAGGTGCTTGCAGAGATGGAGGGGTAGACATAAAATTCTTCTACCACACTAACTGAGATCTTTTCAATTTATTAGGTATTGTAGGGTGCAGAGTGAAAAATCGAGCCGGCCGGGGTGGCCGAGCGGTTCTAGGCGCTACAGTCTGGAACCGCCCGACCGCTACGGTCGCAGGTTCGAATCCTGCCTCGGGCATGGATGTGTGTGATGTCCTTAGGTTAGTTAGGTTTACGTATCCTAAGTTCTAGGGGACCGATGACCTCAGAAGTCAAGTCCCATAGTTCTCAGAGCCATTTGAACCATTTTGAAAAATCGTTTCCATCGCACGAACTGCATCCAAACGTAGTGTAGTGATTACCTAAATGGTTCAAATGGCTCTGAGCACCATGGGACTTAACATCTGAGGTCATCAGTCCCCTAGAACTTAAAACTACTTAAACCTAACTAACATAAGGACATCACACACAGCCATGCCCAAGGCAGCATTCGAACCTGCGACCGTAGCAGTCGCGCGGTTCCGGACTGAAGCGCCTAGAACCGCTCGGCCACAGCGGCCGGCGTAGTGATTACCTGTATGAGTTCTGTTGTAAGGATTATGGTTTCAGTTTCGCCTAAGCTTAACTCTTGTTAAATCCCCCTTCAGTTATTTCGATGAACCATCCGAACATTCTTATACTATGAAACTTAAAATGGTTGATTTTGGGGGGCGGGGACCTAACAGAAAGATCATCGACCCCATTTGATTAGGGAAGGATGGGGGAGGAAGTCGGCCGTGCACTGTCAAAAGGAACCATCCGGGCATTTGCCTGAAGCGATTTAGAGAAATCACGGGAAACCTAAATCAGGATGGCCGGTCACGGGTCTGAACCATCGTCCTCGTGAATGCGAGTCCAGTGTGCTAATCACAGCACCACCTCGCTCGGCGCAATGTTAGTCAGACTGCGTTTATTCACATGTGGACCGCATTTTACATAAAGGGATTGTGTGATAATATCACGTTATGGGTTAAAGTACACTGTTCTGCAAAAGTTAAGGACGACATATTACAAAGGGCGTTCAAAAAGTTTTGCACAGTCGTCTCTATTATTTTTATTTTTTGCAGTAGGAGAATGAAATTTATTGTGGACATACTTGGAACATTCATCTATAAGTTGGTATATAAAATTATTTTCTTTTATTTACAGATGCGACAGGTTGCGACAACAGTCTGTGATGGAGTTCCTCTTCAAGACCGGCGATTACTCTGCACACATCGATTTGCAGGAAGTTGTTCCCTGTTTATGGGGAGGACAAAGTGGATCGCAGCAGTATCCTGCAGTGGTTGCAGATGTTTAAAGAAGGTGATTTCTCTATACTGGACAATTCACAATGTGGTAGACCATCGACGGCAGTGAGTGATGTGAATAAGGAGACCACTGATCAAATCATCCAAAATGACAGATGTGTGACGACAAGACAGCTTGCTGAAATGACTCGTTTGTCATTGGATAATGTGTTATCACTGGTACAGTCGCTAGGGTACAGAAAAATCTGTGCAAGTTGGGTGCCCAGATTATTGACAAGAGAAATGAAAACGATGCGGAAGAACGTATGCGATAGTCTCATGAAGACCTTTACTGAAGAGTGGGAACAGTGTTTTGACGGCGTCATTACCCAGGATGAAACATGGTTGTTTTTGTCCTAACCTGAGCGAAAAACCCAATCCATAGAGTTGTGTCATTCGGATTCCCCTCGGAAGAAGAAACCAAGACTTTCACGAACAGCAGGCCGAAATGTGATGAGCTCCTTCTTCTGGGATCCGTGTGGCGTCATTTTCATTGAATTTTTGGAACCTGGTTCCACAATTAACCGGGACCGTTACTGTTTGTCATTGGACAAACTGCGACGGTCCATCAAGACCCACGGACCACTGCTTCAGGGTCAGCTCATCAGAATACACCATGACAATGCCAAACCCCATACAGCCCTTATGACGCAGGAGAAAATCAGGAAAATGGACTGGAAAATTGTTCCTCATCCTCCCTACAGTCCGGACTTGGCTCCGTCTGATTTTTACCTCTTTGGTCGTCTGAAGGCCCACCTGCACGGTAAAGCATTTTAAAGTGAGAAAGAACTTCTTTCCTGTGTCAAGCGATGGTGCAAAAAGTCAATCCCCAGAATTTTACCAAAGTGCATTTACATCATGGAACGAACGTTGGGCCAGATGCGTCACAGCTGATGGAAGCTACATTGAGTAGTCTCAATGTATAGCTAGATGTTCCAAGTATGTGCACAAAATATTTCATTGTCCTCCTGCAAAAAATAAAAAAATTAGAGACAATTGTGCAGAACTTTTTGAACGCCCTTTGTAACTACTCGGTACAAGTGAATAACACTGCTGGAGGGCGTTGCCAGAGGTCTCCCAGTTGGACATCACGTGGCAAGAGGTCAGCATGACTGTAGCGCCAAATGGGGCCGTCCCCACAACACGAGGCAGCTGAAGGAACGGGAAAAGACAATGTGTGTCAATCAGCGAGCAGTAACAGTGGTGCATTGTCATGGCGGTCTTCATTACCTGGCCCAGAGGCGACGTCTGAATGGCTTCACATTGGGAAACTGGAAGAAGGACGAAGTGTGACAAGTGTTGCCCAGGAGTATGGCATGGCTCGCAGCGTTTCACGTACATGAAGAGCACGCCGAGCCACAGGTATTGTTGCACGAAGGCGAGGAGGTCGGGGACCACGAGCAACTACCGTAGGAGATGACCGCTACGTTGTGCAACAGGCAAGAAAGGACCCACGTCAAACAGAGGGTGCAGCATTTAGCAAGACTCCAAGGCACGTAGTGGCACGTTCCATAGCAGCACTGCGACTTCATGGGGGTTGTCTCTTCGCCCAACGCCGGCCGCTGTGACCGAGCGGCTCTAGGCGCTTCAGTCCGGAACCGCGCTGCTGCTGCGGTCGCAGGTTCGTATCCTGCCTGTGTGTGATGTGTGTGATGTCCTCAGGTCAGTTAGCTTTAAGTACTTCTAAGTCTAGGGGACTGATGACCTCAGATGTTAAGTCCCATAATGCTCAGAGCCATTTGAACCATTTTTTTCTTCTCCCGACGACCTGTAGGTTGTGATCCGCAAACACTTGCACGTCAGCGGCACAGTTTACGGTGGTGCGAAGAGCATAGGGGCTGGATTAACAAGGTCTGGGATCGCGTGTTCTTCACAGCCCAGAGAAAATACAGTTTGAGCAGCGACTGAAGACGTACCATGATATGACGAGAGGTGGGAACACGTAATACACCCAGGAACGTTATCGAACATGATCGGTTTGTTGCTCCAAGATTAATTGTCGTGAAATCTGTAAATAAACGCACCACATGTTGTAAGGAAAGCACGGAAACCGTCTGAAAATGAATCATAACGATTCGAAACCGGTAACGGTACCCTTTGAATAAAGGAACTGAAAGTAAATTTGTGGCTGGTTGCTGTCCGAACACCATCAATATTTGTCTTCAAATAACACTCAAGATGTCATAAAACGACAAAATTGCATAAAAAGTGTCATTTCTGTTCGTCCCATTTCGTATTTCTTTCTGTACTATACGGTTGCAGTTCTTTCTATGTATGTTCCAAGATTCATCGAGCCATGTTACTTCGCAGTGACACAACATGCAAAAGTAGAGTTGCGCTCTACCAAAACAACGGTTCAGTAGTTTTGATACAGTAGACAAATGACGATGTAAATGCTAGGATTACTGGTTGTACTGATACAGAAAAAAACATAAATGAATGTGTTAGAGAGGAACGGGGATTCGACTACATCTCTTCGTTTGTTTTTTTTTTCTTTTTTTTCATTTTTAATATTTCGTTATATTGTGTTTTGTAAGTAATAAAAATTACTTCCTCGCGTAACTTTTGCGCTTTCAACCAACCAAAGTACATACTTGTAATGCAAGTATGATTTTCATGCACAGACATAAAAATACATATAATTATTCATGTTATTTTGTACTCAATAGAACATTCTTCATTATGATCAAAGTCAAGAGTTTCCTGCTGTTAGTAATAAATGTGAAAGTTGATTATGAATAACAGAAACATGCTTTATCTAAGCTCGACGAAGTGCTGAAGCGATGTATGATACGCTTTTGTTTTATGTTCTTTTTAATTTTACGTTTTTGCTGAGTAACTTGCGTTTTCTAACGCTGTATGATAAATCTGAATTGTTTTCTATATTTTTGCTACAACATTCCTCTGTTTCACGATACATGTCAACATTTGCCATTGTTAGTCATATGCTGCCAGGGGGCATTGTTACGTCTCCTGGCAAGAAATTTACAAAATCGGTAGAATATAAAAAAATAATAAAAAAAATTCTGTATTATTATTATTATTTCATTACTGTGTTAATGGCTGTAGATTATGTATAAAAGGAAATTACAATTTTTCATTTTTATGTTTGTGCAATATTTATGTATCTATATTTCACAAATAACGGCTGTGGTCGGCGAATGTATGTATCACAGCAGATAATGAAAAATAATTACAAAGATGGTTATTAAATTGCCTATAAATAGTGGTTACCCTTGACGCTGCATCACACACAGGAGCGCTTGCACTGGTGTACTCAACGAGTTGGTGTGAGCATAATGAGCAAAATGAGCTTGATGTTCAAAACACCAAGTGATATACAGTGACTGTGTTGACGTCAATGGCTTGTAGCACTTTGGAACTCACGAGTGATTCCTTCTGCCGAGTTCATGCGATTTTATACAATTATCTTCTGCAATGGTCGACGACCAGTGTCCGTCAGTGCATGAGGTCTATCTGATCTTTGTTTTGCTGTTGTCGGCCCCCTCGCCTACTCCCCCCACACCCGGCCGCCGGCCGCCGGCCGCCACTCCTTCTGCGCCACAGCGCCGCCCGTCAGCACGCTCCTTTCATCACGTGCCACTGCGTAATTAAGTCGCCAACAGCACGCGGAAGTCTTCCCGACCGAGAGAGGTTGCGCAGTGGACTTGCATTCGGGAAGACGACGGTTCCAGTGTGATACCTCGTGTAAGGAGGAGAAATGAGTACCATCACGTTTCCGACTTTGATAAAGGTCGGATTGTAGCCCGTCGCGATTGCGGTTTATCGTATCGCGACATTGCTGCTCGCGCTGGTCGAGAACCAATGACTGCTGGCAGAATATGGAATCGGTGGGTTCAGGAGGGTAACACGGAACACCGTGCCGGAGCCCAACGGCCTCGTATCACTAGCAGTCGAGATGACAGGCGTCTTATCCGCATGGCTGTAAAGGATCGTGCAGCCACGTCTCGATCCCTGAGTCAACAGATGGGGACGTTTGCAAGACAACAACCATCTGCACGAACAGTTCGACAACGTTTGCAGCAGTATGGACTATCAGGTCGGAGACCATGGCCGTGGTTACCCTTGACACTGCATCACACACAGGAGCGCTTGCGCTGGTGTACTCAACGACGTACCTGGTGCACGAATGGCAAAACGTCATTTTTTTGGATGACTCCAGGTTCTGTTTATAGCATCATGATGGTCGCATCGGTGTTTTGCGACATTGCGGTGAACGCACATTGGAAGCGAGTATTTGTCATCGCCATACTGGCGTACCAGCCGGCGTGATGGTATGGGGTGCCATTGGTTACACGTCTCGGTCACCTCTTGTTAGCATTGACGGCACTTTGAACAGTGGACGTTACATTTCAGATGTGTTACGACCCGTGGCTCTACGCTTCATTCGATCCCTGCGAAACCCTACATTTCAGCAGGATAATGCACGACCGCATGTTGCAATGGTGGCCGAGCAACTGGCTCGTCACAATTCGCCAGTCACTACTCTTGATGAACTGTGGTATCGTGTTGAAGCTGCATGGGCAGCTGTACCTGCACACGCCATCCAAGCTCTGTTTGACTCAATGCCCAGGCGTATCAAGGCCGTTATTAGGGTTAGAGGTGGTGGTGATTCTGGGTACTGATTTCTCAGGATCTATGCACCTAAATTGCGTGAAGATGTAATCACATGTCAGTTCTAGTATAATATGTATATTCGTCCAATGAATACCCGTTTATCATCTGCATTTTTTCTTGGTGTAGAAATTTTAATGGCCAGTAGCGTATATGTTACTTAGGTGGTGACTAGTCAACATTTGAGGTCACTGACCTCTCCCGGCCCAGCCGATCTGCTCCTGCTGCTTCTCTGCTGACAACGCAATGCTCCCCACCCCTTTTCATACTGGTGGATCGCCCTCTCCTGACGTTCGGCGATCAATCCAGCAGTACAGTGGGGTGTCCAGGAACTTTCGATCAGATAGCGTATGTTCTGGAGTCCCCGCAGGACTGGAGGCTGCGGTCCAGTTTCCCCTCCCAGGGAGCAGCCGCGCCGTGTCCTGCGGCTACGCCGGGCGAGTGCGTCCGGTTTCGCCGCACGCGACGCCGCCGCGGTTGTGTAACAGGCGCAGCGAGCGATGCCTGCCTCGCTGGCTCCAGCTCCACACACGCACGCGCAAACACACACACACACACACACACACACACACACACACGTACGTCTGTTCGCGTCACGGCGGCTTTGATGGTGTAGGGTTTCAAAACGAGCTGACAGCTTCCTTGTCCCTTGATGTGTGGTCCGCCTAGGTTCTAGCCCGCGTTCCCTTCACTACGCGCTGCTGCGACAGCAGTTTCACGTAATCGATAATCTGGACATTGCTTTCCACTAACCAACGAAATCTGTTGTGCAAAGATCTCCAAACTCGAAAATATCTGTAACGAAGAGATGGGAGTAATGATTCTCCTCAGTGCCACAGATGGGAATAACATGTTGATTCGCTGCTTCTAGACTGTTGAAGTGCTTGTGATTCAATACGACAACAACGTCTTGTAAAGAAAATGCCATAATACGAAATAGTAACCGAGTTTTACGCCTGAGTCGAAAAATATCCTGCACTGCAGGACGTAATGACTTAGTGTGAATGAATAGCCCCCTACGTACACTGAAGAGATACCTGATGTCCGCCAGGACCGTTACAGATCACAGTATACGATAGTGATTTGGAGGATAGTGCTATTTTCAATATCAGGCTTTTTACAAATGATATATTTATCTACGACGAAATTCTATACGGTAAAAACTGTAGCAATACATCCGAAACATCTACTAAATTTAAAGACCAAAACTTCATTGTCTCTGCAGTACTTTCCAATCCTTTGCGGCTGCGGCGCAATAATATTACATATCTACACATATTCCAAACTACAGCCTATCCTTTTACTTGGACACACTCCACGTCCTATGTGAAGGAAACAAACACTACCCACCTCCATGATGCAAAAACTAAAAAACTGAATTCCGTCCGAAGTGGCCACGAAGGCCAAAGGTACCGACCGGCCGCAGTGGCATCCTTCGCCCACGGGTGTCACTGGATGCGGATGTGGGGAGGCATGTGGTCAGCACACCACTCTCGCTCTCGTATGTCAGCTTATGAGACCGGAGGCGCCACTACTCAATCAAGTGGTCACCCACCCAAGTGCTAGCGTAGCTCGACAGCGCTTAACTTCGATGATCTGACGGGAACCAGTGTTACCACTGCGGCAAGTCCGTTGGCGCCTCCCTGATGCAGAACTCCCTAACATCTTTTACATCAAGGTGCCAATAACCTACTCCCATCACCAAAACCCATCCCACATTCCTCCTCACCCTGCTCGCGCAATTCCCAACATTCAACACCCATGCCCAACACCTGTGCCGCAGCAAACGAAGGAAGTGAAAATTGACTGGAAGTTGAGTGGAAATCCTTAAATTTACTTAAAGTTATTTATTAACCAACTGGAACAACTTTCATTGCGTACACAAGATTAGTTGTGTGGCGTATTCAGTCTTTGATTTAACAAATTAAAATCTTAATATCCAGCACAATAGAACACACCATAAAATAAACTGCCCCTTTCAGTTCCCCTAACTACACAATAACGGGAAGACTAGCAATATTATACCAAAAATTATAACACAACAGTAAAAGGAGAACAAAAAAATCACTGTGATCAATCTCAGCCCAGAATACATAAGTGTAAAATATACAGAACCAAAACTGACACCCTAAATAACACTGAAAAAGCAATTAATAAGAGAGCGAAAATTACAACAGAGAAAAAGGAAGTTTAGGGCTTAAAACCTCACCCACAAACAGGTCATTAGAGTTTGAATTATTTCGTTCGTGGACGGGAAGGGAAATCGGCTGTGCCTTTTTCGAAGGAACCTTTTGTCTGGAGTGATTAAAGAAATCTGGATAGCCGGATACAGATTTTAAGCATCGTCCTGCCCAATGTGAGTCCAGCACGCAAACCACTCCGCCACCTAGCTCGGCCAGCAACAGAATACACCAGCTCGAGCTACCATCTACTGGACGCAGCAAATGGAAACCACAAAACAATGAATGCCAGCAACAAGATGAGAGATAAAAATTTCGCTGAACACAACAACAATAAGATGAAACCTTCCAACTTTAATACTCTAGGCCCTACCACCAGTGGCGAATACAGAAAAACCTCAGGGAGGGGGCGCTAAAAATGTCTTGAGCTTTTTTACTTTTACCGTAATCAAGTCACATGCAAAGTTTAAGAAAGTTTTATTTAAATTGATTATACACATACATAAGACAACGGCATCATATAAAAAGTTACAATTTTGGTTCTCTTCCTTAAACGATGAATTCTATGTGCCTATTCTTCCTGGAAAATTGGTTAATTGCATCGTCAATAGGACAATCAGTGTCAGGATGAATGTTCAACAGAGCTATGCCATTAAGTCTATCCTCCTTCACTGTCGACCTCAGCCATGTCTTTGTTCGCCGCAATGTTGAAAAACTTCTTTCTACTGTAACAATAGATGCAGGTAGACAAGCAAATATTTTGTACAGCGTGTGCTAGGAAAACAGACAACGTTTGTATAACAGAATCAGAATCATTAAGGGCATTTATGCTCGTTTGCTTGTTTTGAAGAATGTCTCCCATTAGTCTCCTTATAATCACAAAACAGTAGAATATTTGCGACTTTTCTCGAACAAATGCCAGGCAGAATATATCGAGATCACTAGAATGGCCGCAATTTTTCTCATAGGTATGTGTTAGCTATCTATGTGCCAGACAGAAAATACGACGACGCGGACGCGTGTGCTGCATAGAAAAGTAAAACTACTCGATAACTCTATTCACAAGAAACGAACGAATATCGCGCGGGCTGACTGGCGGGGCGGCGCGGGTGGCAATGGAGTCGGCCCCGCTGGGGGGTGGGGTGGAGGAATGGGGCGGCGCCCCCTCCCCCCCCCCCCACCTCCATGTATCCCCCACTGCCTGCCACAGCCCTCGACAGTTAAACATTATGACTTGGTAACTTAGTTTGGCGAACCCAGACACTTTCGCCTGCCCTACAAGACTACACTGATCACAACCAGCACAATTTCCTTCAACCGTTGTAGCCGAAACCACGCCACAGATAGCAACACTAGACTCTTGAAAGCATGTAGAATCAATTGTTTAGTGTTCACCAGGGACTGTGCAGGCAAACAGCATCAACTGTTGAGTGTTCATCACGGACTTGGTTTTCGGCACAGAGCAACTGAAGTGTACTCAAATGCGAAGTTGCCCAGTGCCCATATGTTGTATGGATTAGGAGCGTTCAACTGGCCGTGGCGTTCAGCGTTTGGATCGGGAGTGATTTCCTGAACGACAGTGACCCACAAAACCGGTCACCGACCACTGCTCCAGACCGGAATGATCAGTGGCGGCTAGTGAAAAATTCATTCAGTGTGCCACAGTGTGGTGGCCTATAAAGCCTTTTGACTTAAAATGGCAGTAAACTTTACTAAATTGAATGTATCAAGTGTGTGACTAAGAACTGAACTGTGTAAATACTTTAATTAAACTCTCACAATTAATAATAATAATAATAATAATCCCGTGGAGACCCGAGAAAAGAATAGGCCTCCGGTATGTTCTGCCATTCGTAAAAGGCGACGAAAAGAACAAACCACTAATAGGGCTAACCCCCCTTTTAGTGTGATTAGTTGGTTCAGGACAGAACTAATGAAGCCTCGGACAAGCGCCGTCATGGTCGGGGACGACGCTTGAACCCTATGCCCGCCCACAATGGTAACGACACTGCTAGCCAACTGGAAAATGATTTAAATCCAAATAGAGGTGTTTTGCAGGATATGCTTCCTGCAACCACCCTAGAAGGAAAACAAAGACAGAGGATGAGATGGTCAGATGAAGTTAATCGACACCTCATGTTCTGTTATTACCAAGCAACAAACCTAGGAACCAACACAACTGGATACAGATCACAAGTATACACAACATTTATTACCAGATACCCAGAATTAAAATTTTTAACAGAACAACGACTAGCTGATCAGATCCGTGTAATAATAAAATATAACAGGATACCCCAGTCAGAATTAGATAACATCAAACAACAAGTACAACAAATACTGGAACAAAATAATGTGCAATCAGAAGAAGAAGAAAATACAGTAATGGACTCAAACATCCCAGAGCAAACAAACAAAGAACAACACGCATCAATTAAACAATCAGAGAAAAACAAAATCTTAAGACAGCCACCAGAACAAGCACAAATAGAACACGAAGTGACACACATGTTAGATATAGAAGAAAAATTTCAGTTGACACAAATACAGACATTAGACCAGTCTTGCATAGACCGCCAAATAAGCCACAAGTCGAAACAACAATAACAACTATCATCACAATCATACACAACAAAATAAATGAAAACACAACTATGGAAGAGTTACAACTACTGGTTTATATAGGAGCACTCACTACACTAAACATACACACTAAGTAGAGATCAGAACCAACCAACACACAGAAGAAACCTACAAAACCAGCATGGCAACACAGGCTACAGATCAAAATAGAAAAACTGAGAAAAGACATCGGACAGCTAACACAATTTATAAGAAATGAAATCTCGGAAAAAACGAAAAAGGTTAGGTAAAATCTCACAACAAGAAGCGACAGAGCAATTAGACGAAAAGAAGCAGAAATTACAAGCATTAGCCAAACGACTCAGAAGATACAAAAAAAGTGAAAATAGAAGGAAACAAAACCAAACATTCAACACAAACCAAAAGAAATTTTTACCAGACAATAGATAACACACACATTAAAATAAACAATCCACCAAACATAACAGACATGGAACACTTCTGGAGCAACATATGGTCAAACCCGGTACAACATAACAGGCATGCATGGTGGATACATGCAGAAACAGACACATACAAGATGATACCACAAATGCCTGAAGTGATAATATTGCAACATGAAGTCACCCAAGCAATTAATTCTACTCACAATTGGAAAGCCCCTGGAAATGATAAAATAGCAAATTTCTGGTTAAAGAAGTTCACCTCAACACATTCACATTTAACTAAATTATTTAACACTTACATTGCAGACCCATATACATTCCCTCATACACTTACACACGGAATAACATATCTGAAACCTAAAGATCAAGCAGACACAGCGAACCCAGCTAAATATCGCCCCATAACATGCCTACCAACAATATACAAAATATTAACTTCAGTCATTAAACAGAAATTAATGACACATACAACACAGAACAAAATTATAAATGAAGAACAAAAAGGCTGTTGCAAAGGAGCACGAGGATGTAAAGAGCAACTGATAATAGATGCACAGGTGACATACCAAGCTAAAACTAAACAAAGGTCGCTACACTACGCATACATTGATTACCAAAAAGCTTTTGATAGTGTACCCCACTCATGGTTACTACAAATATTGGAAATATACAAAGTAGATCCTAAATTGATACAGCTCCTAAACATAGTAATGAAAAATTGGAAAACCACACTTAATATCCAAACAAATTCAAATAATATCACATCACAGCCAATACAGATTAAGCATGGAATATACCAAGGAGACTCATTAAGTCCTTTCTGGTTCTGCCTTGCTCTGAACCCACTATCCAACATGCTAAATAATACAAATTATGGATACAATATTACTGGAACATACCCACACAAAATCACACATTTGCTATACATGGATGATCTAAAACTACTGGCAGCAACAAATCAACAACTCAACCAATTACTAAAGATAACAGAAGGATTCAGCAATGATATAAGTATGGCTTTTGGAACAGACAAATGTAAGAAAAATAGCATAGTCAAGGGAAAACATACTAAACAAGAAGATTACATATTGGATAACCACAGCGATGGAAAAAACGGATGCCTATAAATATCTAGGATACAGGCAAAAAATAGGAATAGATAATACAAATATTAAAGAAGAACTAAAAGAAAAATATAGACAAAGACTAACAAAAATACTGAAAACAGAATTGACAGCAAGAAACAAGACAAAAGCTATAAATACTTATGCCATACCAATATTGACCTACTCATTTGGAGTAGTGAAATGGAGTAACACAGACCTAGAAGCACTAAATACACTTACACGATCACAATGCCACAAATATAGAACACATGACATACATTCAGCAACAGAAAGATTCAGATTAAGGAGAAAGGAAGGAGGAAGGGGATTTATCGACATAAAAAAACCTACATTATGGACAGGTAGACAATTTAAGAAAATTCTTTCTAGAATGAGCAGAAACTAGCAAAATACACAAGGCAATCACTCATATAAATACATCGGCTACACCACTGCAATTTCATAACCACTTCTACAACCCTTTAGATCACATAACATCAAGAGATACGAAGAAAGTAAATTGGAAAAAGAAAACACTTCATGGCAAGCACCCGTATCATCTAACACAGCCACACATCGATCAAGATGCATCCAACACATGGCTAAGAAAAGGCAATATATACAGTGAGACAAAAGGATTCATGATTGCAATACAGGATCAAACAATAAACACCAGGTATTACAGCAAGCATATTATTAAAGATCCCAATACCACAATGGATAAATGCAGACTTTGTAAACAACAAATAGAAACAGTAGATCACATCACAAGCGGATGTACAATACTAGCAAATACAGAATACCCCAGAAGACATGACAATGTAGCAAAAATAATGCATCAACAGCTTGCCTTACAACATAAACTTTTAAAACAACACGTTCCCACATACAAGTATGCACCACAAAATGTACTGGAGAATGATGAATACAAATTATACTGGAACATAACCATTATAACAGATAAAACAACGCCACATAACAAACCTGACATCATACTCACCAATAAAAAGAAGAAATTAACACAACTAATCGAAATATCCATACCCAATACAACAAATATACAAAAGAAAACAGGAGAAAAAATTGAAAAATGCATCCAACTGGCTGAGGAAGTCAAAGTCATGTGGCATCAGGATAAAGTTGACATCATACCAATTATACTATCAACTACAGTAGTCATACCACACAATATCCACCAGTACATCAATGCAATACAGCTACATCCAAACATATATATACAACTACAGAAATCCGTAATTATTGATACATGTTCAATTACCCGAAAGTTCCTAAATGCAATATAACACATACCGTACAGTTAAAAGGAAGTGACACTTGATCAAGGTCCGCGTCACTCCATTTTTAACCAGACTTAACGTCTGAGAAAGTGAAGGAAATAATAATAATAATAGGACAAATGGAAATCTCCCAGGCTGCAATACCACGCTCTTCACCACTTGGTTGCCACATCGTCACGATATGTGTTCTTCAAAATTCGATAGTACTCTACACATAAATCTGAAGAGAGCGTTTTGCCTCTTCCTATGGTCCACTCGGGCGAAATATTCCAGAAAATTGAAAAGGCCTTATACCTGCTTCTGTTCGCATAGTCTGGGCCAAATCGCTTAGCCTTTTCCACACCCTCCTTTTGTTAGATTTACATTTACAGTATATCTGCCTATCTCTTTAAATCTCATTTTCTCCCCAAAGATCTCCTAGAAAAGGGACTTTTTAGTAAATCATCTACAGAAAACCCTTTCATACTAAAAGAAGATGGAGTTTTCTGCTCTTATTGTATTAATTTTATTTGTTCACGACTAGGTTCAGCCTTCTAGGATGTTCTCAAAGTGATTCAGAGGTTCTGAAATTCAAAACTGTACCTTACATGTTTGAAATGTCAGTGTATTTAAATTAGTGTTTGCTATTCGTTTCTGGTTCACAAATTATACCTTTGCAAAATTTCAAGCTGTCAAAACAATAAGACATCACTTGTGAACCAAAACGAGTAGAGGACAGAAATGTGAAGACGGTGACATTTCAATATGTAAAGCACAGTTTTTTCTTGCAGAACCACAGATTCACTTGGGAATGGCGTAGAAGGTTAATCGTGAAAAAGTTAAATTAGTACGGCAAAACTGGAAAATGTCACCTTGTTGTAATAAATTCATTTCTGTGGTAGTCACCATGAAAAAAATTTTCATACTACATTTACTCATATACTCGCTTTCTTACGGCCATCTATAGCCTTTTACCTTAGAAGAGTAGTAATAGTAACTAAACTGAATATATTAATTATATGTATGTAAGTTGCAATGTTTAAATAAAAATAATTTTATAACAAATTCTTTAACATTGTGAGGAACAAAATAAAATGCAAAAATTCACTAGCAGCAGATATTGAACCTAAACCAGAAAATTAGCAGTCACCCACAGAGCCAATTAGGCAGCTAAAAAAAAAACAAAAAAAAAAAACATACTCTGCACTTGCACAGTACTTTACACACACTTTCGAAAAGAAATACTGGCCTTGTGCCGTGAGCGACGTAGCACTCGTGGTGTTGGATGTGACGACGTCACATTAGAGCACGCGCAGTTGAAGAGAGACAGCTGCATTGCTTCTCTGAGTTGATTGTAATAGTCCACCGGGTTGCCTCGCTGTGAAACGTCCCCTTTGAAAAATTATATACGACTGTGCTTAAACTGACACAATATTTTTAGCGCAACGCAATCTGACTTTCAAAAATCCCTACAAAAGAAATGGCCCTGACTAACATTAACCTATGCGTTTCACAAACCGCTTAGCTCACAAAAATCTTGGTTACTCGAACTACTGCAATACAGCAAGCGCCACTACTACCAGCTAAATAAAAGATTCAAACTACGGAAGGCACTAACTACTGATAGGCATAGTTAGCAAATGAAAGATTTTGATAGAGAACAAACAATGTATTTACCTTCATAGTCATCAAAAGTCATAATATATATAGGAGTTCATAACATCCATTCTTACAAAATCAAAACTCCGCCATTTCTCTCTCCACATCCTCCACTGCTGGCGGCTCACCTCCAACTGCGCAACGCTACGCGCTGTTAACATCCAGCTGCCACTGCCCAACACTACAATGGCAGACAACAATGCAAACTAGCCACGGACTGCACATAGCACAGCCAGTCATTTTTCATACAGAGCGCTACGTAACGTTGCCAATAAGAAAACATAAACAGCCTACTTACATAGACGTTGCCAATAAGAAAACATAAACAGCCTACTTACATAGCCCCCATGCTCCCCACAAAAAATTTTACAAATTGTTTTGGGCAGTGGCCAATAATTACAATAACAAAGAAATCAAATGCACACACTTAATAATACAATGTTGGTCAAAAGCTAAAATTTTCTCACAGTCCATAAAGACAGTCCTGATCATTCATCACACTAACATTGCAGTGTTTTTCTCAAAGTCTAAGCAGTAAAAGAAAATGCACACGGAAGTAGTGGATTTCCATACAATCTTGAAGAAGTAGTGTTGTCCTTCCAACGGAAAGACAGTGCTGACTCTTGACATGCAGACAGGTATTGCTCCACAACAGAGCAAACCCACAGCAGAGTCAGTCGAAATTTTGAAGAGTATTGGTAGGTAGGTCATCACAGAGCAGACCCACTGTAGTCCTGGTAGAGATTACGGTACTGGTGGATCATCAAAGATGCAGACCCACTGTAGTCCTTGTAGAGACAGCCAGCAACCATATGTTGCGACTGTGCCGGTGCACAATCACCATCGAAGAGTCTTGCGGACAATATAGCAAGTCCATAAACCAACACTTGTGCACTCACAAATTTTTTTTTTAATTGTCCTTATAACCAGCAATGCTGTTATCCAGTCCCTTGCTGAATTATTAACACACGTGCAAACACTATGAGTCCCTACTTCTCACATATTGTCCATATACTATGACTAACAGAAATGTGTGCAGTGAAATGATACTTAATTTGAAGAACTGGTGTCTATACAATTATAAATTTACAACATAAGAATACAATTACAAAGGTACAAAATAAATTATTAAAGAACATAACAGTACAGATAAAATTTGTAGTAACACACACTTTACAAAAGAATAGAAATAAACATGCAGATCAGTGTCATAAAAATTATGACATAAGTACATACATAAAGATCAAAATAACTTTTGAAACATCAGCTTCACACCTGAGCATTAAAACAAAACAGAATAAATATTGTCTAAACATCTTTACAAAGAAAATAACATAGTATTTGAAAAATTCTACAACATATCTCTTATCAGATAAACACATAAAGACAGGAAAAACACAAATAAACAAGAGTACACAAACACATAGCACAATAACACAAGAGGAAAGGGCAGGGTTTGTTTTCAGTGTAACATTTGGTACTGCAGTCCAACCTAAAACTTCATTCCATAGATCTTTCGTCTTATTTCAACATTTGTTTCCACCAAAAAAATCCTATCCAAGCATGCTTTCTGTATTTATATGTTCACATATTTCTTACCTCATTATTTGTTTTCCATTATCTTACCTCGTCATTTATTTCCAAGAAAATCCTACCTATACCTGCTGTCCCTAAACTCTACTTTTTTTGTTCATATCCTTTTTCAAAATTCTTTTTTTGGCCACACCATTTTCTTATAGCTTCTCAATGCATTTCTTCCAATTCATCATAGTTAGTTTCTTATATAGTCTACCCCCTCTTAAGCTAACTTAAATCTACTGAGCTCAGATGCTAAACTAAGGGACGAGGCAATGCAGCAGCACAAAACAATTAACACAAACAGCAATGACCAAAAAAAAAATGGAAAATTGCAAAGCAAGCTACAGTAAATCTAAATTACCAAGCAATGCAACATTACAACTAATATGAGCCAATGTGCAGCAACAATAAAAATAAATCAGTAGTAAAACTAGCTTAACAGAGTAATACAAAGTGAAATTCAGTAGCACTATGCCTGGCAAACAGCAGCAGCAAATGCTATAGCTTATACCTAAACATGACAAAGCTCAAGCAGAAAAAATAGTACACTAAAGACAACAATGCCTATAAGGGAAACGTCTATTCACATCTTAATGTCTATGTAATTAAAGTGGTGCACCACAAAAACTAATTCTACAAAAAATTACCAAGTACTTGAAAAGAAAATTATGAATGCAGTTCCTGTGAAGGTAAATGTCTTTTTGTGCTCCCTCATTTTTTGAAAAAAATTATTATTTACTCGATCTGTAGACAGAAAATATTTATATTAGTACATCTATAAAATTTTATTTTAACCAATGCTGCAGTGCAGCTAGAAACTAGATATCAAATGAAATAAGCAACTATGTACAAAGCAAAGCATAAGAACATCGTTCAATAGTCATGTGACATTTCATAAGTTAGTAGAAATTCTCTCAACTCTCATAGAAAGACGCTTGTCATTATCAGGTTTGCAGATGTAAGAATATTTCCCATCAATTCATAAGCATTTCAGTAAGTAGCACAAAGTACGATATGTTTCCAAGTAATGAGCGTGTCGTATTTGCGATGCTTTCTACAATGGAATGTCAATAGCGAGGTTAATGGTCCCCTTTTCTTTCTTTACCTAATGGCTTTTTCTCCAGGCGACTCACACAGCTGGTCGCCCATAACGCATTACGTCAAGGTCACTTAGCTTTCTTACCGAAATATTTACGACAGCAGTTTGCACAACAGTGACAGTCTCACATAAAAAATTTCACAGGTCGAGAATTTGCATTGCAAATGTGTAGAAACAAAATCCCATGAATATAACAGTGTCCAAAAAATTTTCAATGGCATTGTGATACATTCACACATGTACACACATATCATAATTCTAAAGTACGATTCTTGGTTTCCGACATCCTTTTCCACAAATCAGAGTCCCTAACCACTACTCAGTATTCCTTACCTCATTATACATATACATATTCGTCGACACTTCTTCAATATTTCATCATAATAAATACGTAGCATAATCAAATTCCTCATATAGCATCAGCTTATTGATCATAAACATACCTCAACAGCATAATACGCATCGTCTTCAAAAAAATAACATCATAGCACCTCAGTCAAATCTCAAAAACGTCGTAGCTTTCTGCAATAATGTCAAAACCTAAAAAAAATTCTCTGCTCATTTCAATAGTGTCATCTACCTCAAACGTACTTTAAAAATCATGATCCCATACCAAACACATCATTCAAAGCTCTAATAGTATCACAATGGTTCCAAAAAAATATGAACAGTTCACAAAGTACAGACAAAATACAATTTCATAAGTATGAACTTATCCAACGGTGTAATTATGTAAACATCTGTCACTGCCATAGTAAAAAAGTTTGTCTCTCTCAGCTAAATGATCAGATAGCTGTGTAATTCTGTGTTAGAGAAATAAGGTACCGATGTGTAAAGTTGTATAAGCAAATACCATATTAGCTAGGGCTCCTTGTGCTTGCCAAACACATGGTACACAAAGTAGGCGTGTACCCCCCTGAGGATTAATGTAATTATACCCTCAGGTGTTACAGATTACAGCACTGGAATGAACTCTATCACGAAAAACTTTCTTTGTAATTCAAAAATCTTGAAAAATAAATGGCTTAAGTACAAAATTAATCTCTCAAATGTGTCTCCTGTAACGCTAAATGTGCATCTTGCTGTAAGATAATTCTGTGGAAGTGTCGTAGTTATCGTCCTCTGTAAGCAAAGTTCTGCTTAAGTCGATATACTTACCTCATCACAAACGAAAGTGAAATGCTTTGCGTATGGATACCGTAGTTATTACGTACCTTACCGTGATCAAGAAAGCACTATAATGTAACGTATTGTTGTGCTACAAAAAAGGCTGTCTCATTGTAGCTATACCACAAAAGTTACTACTAAAACATGTTTTACTTTCCAGAATAATACAGAAAAACTGTGCAGAAATAAAACAGAAACACTGCAACAGCAACATTGTATATTGTCACTCATTAGTAGCGTCGTGATAAAATCGTGTAGCTGTCACATAAACTAACCACTGTGTCATCTGGTATCTCACAGAAAGTACTTTAAATCCAGAATGTATTTTCAAGTAAACCAAAATGTTGCATTAAAATCTCATTAGCAGTACTGGTAAATGTTCTAAGTATGTAAGCCTTATAGTCGTTACGTAATCGTGCAACTAACACGCAAGAATGTACACACACAATGACACTGTGACGTCTGTTCACTATAACAATGCATTCGTAATTTCTGTTTAAATAAGTTCTCTTGATTCTTGATTGGATATTTAACTTCAAACATTGTTACATAATAACAGATTCTAAGTCTGAAAAAGCATACTAGTAATGTAAAGTGAAAAGTTATATGGCAAAGACAAAGTTAAAAAGCAGATTATTTTTCAATAAACGGTTTTACATGTGAAATGTGGTGTAAACCTTTACTCTTCCTAGTACGCAGAGTTTCAACTTCAACGCAATTATCATGTGGTATACGTCGGATTCTGTAAGGTCCATTGTAAACTGGAAAGAATTTGTGACGTAAGTGTTTCTTCTTATGTGACAATGAATGAGCTTTAATGAGAAATTTCTGACTAATGTATAATTTCTTTGCATTTGCTTTACCGTGTAGTTTTCTCCTTTTGTCTGCTGCAGATTTTATATTTTTAATAGCCAAATCAATTATGTCTTTGTGTCGAAGTTTACGTGTATTCGGGAAAGGTACAAGCTCTCTGATTCTGTTCGGTGGATCATTCTTCAGTACAAGAATAGGTGGTAAAGCAGTGGAGTCATGAGGCATTTCATTCAGCACATTTTGAAATAAGTGTAAATATCTGTCAGAATGCTGATGCTTTCTGTGACAATAAAGTCTGCAAAGCTTATTGATTTCTGTCGTAATCCTTTCAGACAGGTTGCAATGTGGTGAGTACAATGAAATAAAAACAGGTTTGATTTTATGATTCCGAAGCATGCGTGACCAAACAGCAGATCTGAATTGCGGTCTGTTATCTGAAATGACTTTACTAACGTGTCCAACTTCACGTAAGAAATTTTTAACAAAGGCGTTGGATACAGACCGTCCAGTGGCTTTACGTAACGGAGTGAAAGAAACAAATTTTGAAGTAAGTTCAACAGCGACTAGAACGTACGAAAATCCATTACATGTTCTGACAAGCGGTCCCAAGAGATCAACAGCAGCAAATTCTTTTAATTTAGAAGGAATAATAGGAAACAACGGAGCACGATGTGAGACAGTAGATGGTTTCGCCTTTTGGCAAAGTTTACAAATAGACAAGACTCTTCGAATTCTCTTTTCCATATTGTTAAAATAACAAGTCGTTCGAAGAATATGATAACATTTTCGTGGACCAAAATGTGCGTAGCTGAAATGAATGTACCAAATGAGCTTATTAACAAAATCGTCTGGAATCCAAAGTACCCATAGCTTGTCATCAACAGTGCAGCGTTTGAAGAGTATGTTGTTTCTAACCAGATAATAATTCCGAATCTGTGTGTGTGTCTTATCATGCCATTTGCTCTTGATGTCTTTCCAAATCGGATCTTTATCTTGTTCATGAGCAATGTCCCTTAAAGATGTGGTGATGAAGTTTTCAATGGCGACTTTCTGAATGTAAAGAATACTGAAATTTTTCTCGAGGTTGCCTTCTGTGTTACTTTTCTCAAGCCCAGCCGGTGCGCGTGACAGTGCGTCCGCAACAATGTTCTCCTTGCCGGGAATGTAGACTATTGTGAAGCGGAATTCTTGCAGAAACAATGCCCAACGTTTTAACCTGTCATGATTTAATTTTGAAGACATAAATTGTAATGCACGATGATCACTGTATACTTTTACGTGCTTACCAGAAAGAAAGAAACGGAATTTGTTAAATGCCTAAACGATAGCTAAAGCTTCTACTTCAGTAACGGAATAATTTTTTTCAGATTTTGTTAGCACTCGGCTGGCAAAAGCAATGGTTTTCTGTACAGTAGTGTCATTTTCTATGGCTTCTTGAAATAAATGGGCACCAAGACCGACTTTAGAAGAATCCGTGCTAATACAGAAATCTTGTGACAGATCTGGATGAGCTAGTATTGGCGCGTTAAGTAGCGATTCTTTCAAAGAATTGAATTCCAACTGTGCTTGTTCGTCCCAGTTCCAAATAGCATTTTTTCCAGTGAGAGAACAAATTTTTGGTGTAACTAGAATTTGCATATTCAGAAAACGACGGTAAAAATTTACGAGACCAAAAAACTGCGGACTTGTCTTTTTGTGGATGGAACTGGAATGGCTCTGATTGCTTCTAACTTTTCAGGATCCGGCTGAATGCCTTCAGAGGAAATAATATGTCCCAAACACCTCACATTTGACCTACCGAATTCAGACTTTTCCAAGTTGACTGTAATTCCAGATTCTGCAAAAATACGTAACAAACTGTTGAGGATGCGATTATGTTGTTCCCATGAAGCTTCCGCTATTAGAATATCGTCCACATATAAGGTGATGTGCCGCTTTAAGAACTCAGGTAATATGGAATTTAGCCCGCGAATGAATGCTGCCGAAGAAATGTTCAAACCAAAAGGAAGTTTCCGAAACTGATAACAAATGCCGAAACAAAGGAAAGCTGTGTATTTTCTACATTCTGGGTGAAGTTCGATCTGATAAAAGCTGGATCTGAGATCAATAGAAGACAACACTTTTACACCATTAAAATTTTGAAGAAGTTCTTCCAACGTTTGCGGCCTGTCTGTTTCAGGAATGATGATAGTATTGATTTGTCTCGAATCTAAGACAAGCCTGATAGATCCATTTTTATTCTCGACAACATGTAATGGATTGTTGTATGAGCTTACTGCAGGCTCAATAATGCCCTCGTCAAGCATAGATTGTATTTCTGTTCTAACACGGTCCCTATAATGCGCCGGAATTACGTATGGTCTAACATAAAATTTAGTATGCTCACGAACACGAAATTGGTATTGAAATCCCTTGATTGTTCCTGTTTTGTGAGTAAAAACTGTGGAATGTGCTTGTAAAATCTCAAAAAGGTCTTGCCTATCAGTGTCATTACAATTCTCAATTGTTCGAATTTTATTCTGAATTAACTCATTAGTATCAAATATGTCGTCGATATCATCCCTGTCAGTACTTGCAGAGTGATTGTTAGTGTCTAGTTCCGTAGAAAACTCCGAACTGTTGTCTAACAGAAGGTAAAGACGATTAATTTCCTCGTCATGGTTTGAGAGCCAATCTTCAAATTTCAAAGCTATTGACTTACTTTCTTTCTCTAAACTTATTTCAGCATCGTGAAAGTTTAAGATTGCTTTGTATTCATTCAAAAAGTCTACTCCCAATATAATTTCCGCCGACAATAATGGAACAATGAGAAAGTTCATAGAGAAGCTGTGGCTTTGACAAAATTCTAAGTTGGTTTGTTGGCGTACATCTACACTTTTTCCAAAGATTGCACCTTGTAATTTAATCTTACGTAATGGAAGTGTGGGGCAATCGTTCGATTTGTTACATTTGCTAAAGGCTGTTTCACTAATTACTGAAATGGGACTGCCAGAGTCAAGTACTGCCGTAAATTTTACGTCATTTACTGTAATGTGAATCACAGGATATGCAATGTTGTTCTGTTTAACGTCGTGTTCCTGGAGTAAGATGTCTCTAATGTCTTCCATTCTTACGTAATTACTAGCTACGGCAGCTGCGTCGTCAGTTTCATACATACGTTTTGTGGCTGCCAGCGGTATGAGTCATTGCCTATTGTCTCTTTGTTGGCGCGCGTCGTTATTGGGATTTGGAGACCTAACTTCTACAAATTCGTCTTGTCGAGAGGGACCTGCTCTGTTTGAATCCCGCCAGTTCTGATGCAATTCAGCTCTGTCGTTACGATCATATCGTCTGTCGTCATGTCGGTAGATTCCGTAGTTTCTTACTTGTCGGTCACGTGGTGGAGAATTTCTCCCTGAATTATCACTGCACGGTGGTCCGTTGCGTCTGAAGTAATTCTGTCTCCCTTGATAATAATTATTTTGGTTCCCATATTGTCTGTTTCTATGGTTGTCTCTGCCACATTCATTACTACGGAAATGCGATCTTTTTGTGTAACTATTATTCTGCCAACGATTGTCATATGGGTGGTGTCTGTTTTGGCCACGATTTGCGTTGTAAGAATAGCCTTGTCGTGACCAGTTATTATTTCTTTCATCGCGGAATTGCGACAGATGTGACCTGTAATTGTTATGTTCCTGTTTTCGCGTTCCGCGATTGTCAGTGTCAATTTCTAATTCTTGTAAGAGTCCCTGAAAAGCTTCAATGTCGTCTTTGCAACGTCCTGCTAAAATAATATGTCGTAAATGTTCAGGCAGTTTGATTAAGCAAATGCGGATGAGTTCTGACGGGCTGTATGGGTTTGACAGGTACTGATTCTTGTGCAACATGTCTTCAAAATATTTCACAAGACTGGAAAATTCAGATTGTTCGAAATGTTTCATCATTATGATGCTATGATTTACTCGGTCTTGTGTAGCTTGAGACCAATATGCTGAGAGGAAGGCATGATAAAAATCTCCTTCACTGTGGCAATCGTGAATGACCGATCGCATTCTTACAGCTGGTTCATTCTCTAAGTAGCCACACATAAATTCTAATATGTGTTCTAACGACCAGTTGGGAGGAAAACAATGAGAGAATTGATGGAGCCATGCTTGTGGATGAATGTCGTTGCCAGAATTCTTAAATGTTTTGAATTTACGTGTAGTAATGAACAGCTTATAGTCAAAGTCATCATGTCGGCGAGTCGCATGTCGATCATTGTTACGTCGTGTCGGCGGTTCCATTTCAAAATTCGGTGCACCTTGCCAATTTCTTTCATAATTTCCGAAATGCCCTGTGTTATTAATTTGTGGCTTTTCCGTATTTCTATGTCCCTCTTCCCGTATTGGGGTGCGAGTGTCCTCTGAAATACGTAATTCTTGTATTACCTGTGTCAGCTGATCTTGTACTTCCCGGATTTCTCTTTTGTACTGTGTATTGATTTGAATTTGATTTTGTTTGAATTTTCTAATTTGTTCGCACTCTTCTGTGTCATTAAAGACTACCGGTTTTGTGTCTTTCAGATTATCATCTACCTTCGTAGATAAATTATTTAGCTGATCCGAAAGTTCAACTACTTTCTCTGATAACGAACTAATTTCCTCCATGTGTCTTTCTGAACCAATTTTCAGAGTATCTACTGTGTCCTTTAAGTTTTCCTGAGTTTTTGCAAGTTGTGTAACCAAATCGGTAGATGCAACTGAGTCAATTTTAGCTTGCAAGGTCTCATGATTTTCATGAACAATAGTTTGCAGTTCGTTTATGGCTGCTTCGTGATTCTGTAATGCATTTTCATGCCGCGAAAAAATAGGTTGAAAATGCTCACAAATTTGTGTTTTTACGTCATTACAGACTTTTTGACATTTCGATTAAATGTTATGTAACTCTGTAGTTAAATCTTCACGCGTTTGTTCAAGCGTGGTGTCTAACTTTTGAAGATTTTGTTCCACTGTGTCTAACAGTTGCTGTGTTTGTCTCTGTTGTTGTTCCATTGTGTCTAACTTTTGAAGATTTTGTTCCATTGTATCTAACTTTTTAAGATTTTGTTCCACTGTGTCTAACTGTTGCTGTGTTTGTCTCTGGTGTTGTTCCATTGTGTCTAACTTTTGAAGCTTTCGACCCATTTGTTGCATTAATTGTAATAACAATGCACTGGTGTCTGAAACATGTTCCTCAGTGCTTTTCGGCAGTGAATTTTCACCGGCAACATTGACATTTTGACAAGCAGAAAATGTGTCTTGACTTATTTGAGAAAACGGTGAGGACCCAAAACCTGAATCTACAGTATTTGTGAGATTGTGTCCTGTCATTTCGGATTCCTGAGGCGAGCTGTTGCCGACCAATCGATCGATAATGCTTCCCTGATCACTAATTGTTTAACTGCCTACACCATTGTTTGCCGCCCGCTCCATTGCCCTATGCACAATTACCAAATTACTATGTTGAACATTAGTTAATTCATTACACGGTGGTGCTAACACACTGCTTTCGTCTTCACTGTCATTTCTCAGTTTACATTGGAGTCTAGTATTACGTTTTTCACACGCCATAATTGTCACAATATTTCACACGATAACACAGAAAAGCACAATTTGAAGAGCAAAATAAAATAACATAGCAATGGATATAATGTCTACTTAATTGCAAGCGCAGCTGCGAAATACTTGGTGCAAATCTACACGCATGCCACACCTGTTTTACTGTACAGCAATGAAAGACTGCAACTACAAAGGAGATTTTCTCTACAATTACACGCTAGCAATAAACAAAATCTACACTAATTACACAAACTACAAGAAAAAATCAGAAGATTCCAGGTTCGAATCCTGGCAGGGTCGCCATATGAAACGTCCCCTTTGAAAAATTATATACGACTGTGCTTAAACTGACACAATATTTTTAGCGCAACGCAATCTGACTTTCAAAAATCCCTACAAAAAAAATGGCCCTGATTAACATTAACCTATGCGTTTCACAAACCGCTTACCTCACAAAAATCTTGGTTACTCTAACTACTGCAATACAGCAAGCGCCACTACTACCAGCTAAATAAAAGATTCAAACTACAGAAGGCACTAACTACTGATAGGCATAGTTAGCAAATGAAAGATTTTGATAAGGAACAAATAATGTATTTACCTTCATAGTCATCAAAAGTCATAATATACACTCCTGGAAATTGAACACCGTGAATTCATTGTCCCAGGAAGGGGAAACTTTATTGACACATTCCTGGGGTCAGATACATCACATGATCACACTGACAGAACCACAGGCACATAGACACAGGCCACAGAGCATGCACAATGTCGGCACTAGTACAGTGTATATCCACCTTTCGCAGCAATGCAGGCTGCTATTCTCCCATGGAGACGATCGTAGAGATGCTGGATGTAGTCCTGTGGAACGGCTTGCCATGCCATTTCCACCTGGCGCCTCAGTTGGACCAGCGTTCGTGCTGGACGTGCAGACCGCGTCAGACGACGCTTCATCCAGTCCCAAACATGCTCAATGGGGGACAGATCCGGAGATCTTGCTGGCCAGGGTAGTTGACTTACACCTTCTAGAGCACGTTGGGTGGCACGGGATACATGCGGACGTGCATTGTCCTGTTGGAACAGCAAGTTCCCTTGCCGGTCTAGGAATGGTAGAACGATGGGTTCGATGACGGTTTGGATGTACCGTGCACTATTCAGTGTCCCCTCGACGATCACCAGTGGTGCACGGCCAGTGTAGGAGATCGCTCCCCACACCATGATGTCGGGTGTTGGCCCTGTGTGCCTCGGTCGTATGCAGTCCTGATTGTGGCGCTCACCTGCACGGCACCAAACACGCATACGACCATCATTGGCACCAAGGCAGAAGCGACTCTCATCGCTGAAGACGACACGTCTCCATTCGTCCCTCCATTCACGCCTGTCGCGACACTACTGGAGGCGGGCTGCACGATGTTGGGGCGTGAGCGGAAGACGGCCTAACGGTGTGCGGGACCGTAGCCCAGCTTCATGGAGACGGTTGCGAGTGGTCCTCGCCGATACCCCAGGAGCAACAGTGTCCCTAATTTGCTGGGAAGTGGCGGTGCGGTCCCCTACGGCACTGCGTAGGATCCTACGGTCTTGGCGTGCATCCGTGCGTCGCTGCGGTCCGGTCCCAGGTCGACGGGCACGTGCACCTTCCGCCGACCACTGGCGACAACATCGATGTACTGTGGAGACCTCACGCCCCACGTGTTGAGCAATTCGGCGGTACGTGCACCCGGCCTCCCGCATGCCCACTATACGCCCTCGCTCAAAGTCCGTCAACTGCACATACGGTTCACGTCCACGCTGTCGCGGCATGCTACCAGTGTTAAAGACTGCGATGGAGCTCCGTATGCCACGGCAAACTGGCTGACACTGACGGCGGCGGTGCACAAATGCTGCGCAGTTAGCGCCATTCGACGGCCAACACCGCGGTTCCTGGTGTGTCCGCTGTGCCATGCGTGTGATCATTGCTTGTACAGCCCTCTCACAGCGTCCGGAGCAAGTATGGTGGGTCTGACACACCGGTGTCAATGTGTTCTTTTTTCCATTTCCAGGAGTGTATATAGGAGTTCATAACATCCATTCTTACAAATATCAAAACTCCGCCATTTCTCTCTCCACATCCACCACTGCTGGCGGCTCACCTCCAACTGCGCAACGCTACGCGCTGTTAACATCCAGCTGCCGCTGCCCAACACTACAATGGCAGACAACAATGCAAACTAGCCACGGACTGCACATAGCACAGCCAGTCATTTTTCATACAGAGCGCTACGTAACGTTGCCAATAAGAAAACATAAACAACCTACTTACATAGACGTTGCCAATAAGAAAACATAAACAGCCTACTTACAGCTGCTTTGATACACGACACCCTGCTTCGCCACCTACACCCGGATGCTCTCTTGAGAAGTTGCCACGTGTGCTGCCTCCTGGCTGACTATCTTGACATTTCCTCCACTCTTCCAAGATTCCGTAGCTGATTGCGACAGTGATCACCCCTTCCATCATCTACAGCAGGAGTGCTCAGCCCGTCGATCGCGATCGACCAGCCGATCGCCATGGCTTCATGAGTCGATCTTTTTCTTTTTCATCTCCGTCTCTATTTCAACGACTCTAACGCGCGCGTCAAGCAACAGTCTTTCTGGCAGCACAGTGAGGTTGTGAGCAGTGGTTGTGGTGAGCGGGGCAGATGCTCAGGGTTTGCTGCGGGATGAGGTGCCTTCCTCGTTGGAACATAAACAAAAACGCCCGACATGCCATGCACGCCACGGCGCCGAACCTGGAGCCTTGTCCACGACCCCAAAGGCGCTGGCACCAGGTTTGTATTGCCGGCTCAACATAAACTTCATTTCCGCCCTTTTTATTGCTTATGAAAACCACACATTGCATGTTGTACCACCATACAGCGAGACCTTCAGAGGTGGTGGTCCAGATTGCTGTACACACCGGTACCTCTAATACCCAGTAGCACGTCCTCTTACACTGAGGCATGCCTTCATTGGTCGTGCCGTACTATACACAAGTTCATTAAGGCACTGTTGCTCCAGATTGTCCCACTCCTCAACGGCGATTAAGCGTAGATCTCTCAGAATGGTTTGTGGATCACGTCGTCCATAGACAGCCCTTTTCAACCTATCCAGGCATGTTCGATGGGGTTCATGTCTGAAGAACATGCTGGCCACTCTAGTCGAGCGAGTCGTTATCATGAAGGAAGTCACTCACAAGATGTGCATGATAGGGGCGCGAATTGTCGTCCATGAAGACGAATGCCTCGCCAATATGCTGCCGATATGGTTGCACTATCGGTCGGGGGGGTGGCATTCACGTATCGTTTAGCCGTTACGGCGCCTTCCATGACCACCATCGGCGTACGTCAGTCACACATTATGGCACCCCAAACATCAGGGATCCTCCACCTTGCTGCACTAGCTGGACAGTGTGTCTAAGGCGTTCAGCCTGACCAGGCTGCATCCAAACACGTCTCCGACGATTGCCTGTTTGAAGGCATATAGGACACTCATCGGTGAAGAAAATGTGATGCCAATCATGAGAGGTCCATTCTGCATGTTGTTGGGCCCATCTGTACCGCGCTGCATGGTGTCGTGGTTGCAAAGATGGACCTCGCCATGGACGTCGGGAGTGAAGTCGCGCATCATGCAGCCTATTGCATCGTAACACGACGTCCTGAGGCTGCACTAAAAGCATTATTCAACATGGTGGCGTTGTTGTCAGGGTTCTTCCGAGCCATAATCCGCAGGTAGCGATCATCCACTGCAGTAGTAGCCCTTGGGCGGCCTGAGCGAGACATGTCATTAACAGTTCCTGCCTCTCTGTATCTCCTCCATGTCCGAACAACATCGCTTTGGTTCACTCCGAAACGCCTGGACACTTCCCTTGTTGAGACCCCTTCCTGACACAAAGTAACAATGCGGACGCGATCGAACAGCGGCATTGACCGTCTAGACGTGACTGAACTACAGACAACACGAGCCGTGTACCTCCTTCCTGGTGGAATGACTGGAACTTATCGGCTGTTGGACCCCCTCCGTCTAGCAGGAACCGCTCTTGCATGGTTGTTTACATCTTTGCGCAGGTTTAGTGACATCTCTAAACAGTCAAAGGGACTGTGTCTGTAATGCAGTATGGACAGTCTATGTCTGTCTTCAGGAGTTCAGGGAACTGGGGTGATGCAAAACTTTTTCTGGACATCCTTGGTTAGCCATTAATTATGTTTACCCCCGCAGGTGATATCAAGGTTTTCGTCACCGTTATGTCCATTCTGGTACTTTAGTGAAGATGAATAAGGCATGAACGAGTAAATCCTTTCCTTATTTTTCATTTTGTGACTGGATATCTGTATTGTTGCAGCCAATTTAACAACAGTGTAAAGAGCAATGAGTACAGCGATTGTTGCATCGTAGTATATCAATCACATCGCGATTACGAGCAACATTGAGTTCACGCTCTTACATCTCGGATAAGGAGTTGCGGCGTGTTTCGTTTGTTTCAAGCGTCAAATTCACTTGCTATTTCTCGGAATGTAACTGACGTATTGCGATGCAACCAACGACATTCTTCTTGTGATTTTTCCATATTATTTATTCTGTATCAAATACTACAGTGTGTCCCTGTAAAAAATAGTAGGTTTCCGTTTAAAATAATATTTGCTTACATTTTAGAATGTCTTTAGTATTTACTTTCATGAGCCCCTGCCTCACATTCATACCCGTGAAAGTCGCTTTTCAGTATCTATTGTTGTTCCAGAGACATTCCAAATGATACATTTAACTGGACCACCCTGTATGCTGACAAGTCATCCGACATCCCTCTCACCATTAACTTCGAAAGACGCAAGTCAAGTAGCACATTGCCTACAGCGTGAATGTTACAGATATTCTTTCCACAGAGTACTGACGCACTGAAGACGGAATCAGTGTGTATCCATCCCGATGAACGATAAACAGTTTTTAGACGAGCTGCTTCGGTGCACAGCTGACACTGGGCCATCCCGGAGATGACGAGGTCGGCTCTGAGCAGCTCAGTCAGCCAGTCCTCTATCCTTCGAACTACAGGGCAATGGCCCTTGGCTTCTGATTGGCGCACTGTAATACTGGTACAGAAAATGTTCGTTTTTTCACGTGCGAGAAGCGTGCAACTGCCCAAAATATTTCTATTAGCACATGAGCAATCGAACAGAACTAAAGATCCAGGGTCAAAGAAGCAACGCTACGGCGTCACACCAATTCCACCAAATTTCACGACTATCACAACGCCCTCAGATAAAAATTCTTTCAGCGATCATCTAGATCCACACTCATACATCTGAGTGTGTCTCATCTCTATGTAAGACCTCATTCTACTCAAAGTAGCGTCACCCATTCGTTCTTGTGATCAGTAGACTCTAAGCAGAAACACGGCGATGAAAACAAATTCAGTCACCTTTCGACGATTCGTTCTTTCGCTGACTTTTCTACGTGATTAATCAGTCTTCTCTTACTATTGTTGCACAATCCTGATTGATCCGTATCTACAGATAAGCAATACGATATTTGGGAGCCGTGCTGATGCAGACATTTTGTTTACTATCCCCAAACTGGTTTCAGCAAGGGCTCTGTCATCAGCGGTCTTTTATTTTAGAACCTAAAACAAATGAGACATAGATTGTTAGTCAGTGTAAAATGTTAATTTCAGTTGTTGTTGTGATTATTTTTATGATTGTGTGCAGAACGCTATCTCTTACACTTTACTGTCACACTATTGTATTTTTCTCATGCAGTGTTATCTGCTGCATTAGCGGTTCTTGTTATTAGGTTAACTTTTCACCGTAGATAATGTCATAACGGGGCTGAAATACAGGGAGCGAAAGGCTATTTACAATTTGTACAAAAACCAGATGGCAGTTATAAGAATCTATGGCTATGAAAGGGAAGGAGTGGTTGAGACGGGAGTGAGACGTTATTCAGTCTGTATATTGAGCAAGCTGTAAAGAAAAGAACAGAAAATTTGGAGCAGGAATTAAAGTCCATGGAATAGAAATAAAAACGTTGAGGTTTGCCGATGATATTGTAATTCTGTCAGAGACAGCAAAGGACTTGGAAGAGCAGTTGAACGGAATGCACAGTATCTTGAAACGACGCTATTAGATAAACATAAAAAAAATCAAAGAAGGATAACACAATGTAGTCGAATTAAATGAGGCGATACTGAGGGAATTAGATTGGGAAATGAGACGCTTAAAGTAGTAAATGAGTTTTGCTAAATGGCTCTGAGAAGTATGGGACTTAACATCTAAGGTCATCAGTCTCCTAGAACTTAGAACTACTTAAACGTAACTAAACTAAGGACATCACACACATCCATGCCCGAGGCAGGATTTGAACCTGCGACCGTAGCGGTCACGCGGTTCCAGATTGAAGCGCCTAGAACCGCTCGGTCACAACGGCCGGCTGAGTTTTGCTATTTGGGAAGCAAAATAACTGATGATGGTCAAAATAGGGAGGATATTAAATGCAGACTGGCAATAGCAAGAAAAGCGTTTCTGAAGAAGAGGAATTTGTTAACACCGTGTACAGATTTAAGTGTCAGGAAGCCCTTCCTGAAAGTATTTGGCTCTGAGTACTATGGGACTTAACATCAATGGTCATCAGTCCCCTAGAACTTAGAACTACTTAAACCTAACTAACCTAAGGACATCACACAACACCCAGTCATCACGAGGTAGAGAAAATCCCTGACCCCGCCGGGAATCGAACCCGGAAACCCGGGCACGGGAAGCGAGAACGCTACCGCACGACCACGAGCTGCGGACTGAAAGTATTTGCCTGGAGCGGTGTCATGAATGGAAGTGAAACATGGACGATATTCAGTTTACACAAGAAGAGAATAAAAGCCTTTGAAATGTTGTGCTGCAGAAGAATGCTGAAGATTATATGGGTGGATCACATAACTACTGAGGATACACTGAAAAGAATTGGGGAGAAAAGAAATTTGTGGTGCAACCTGACTAAACGAAGGGATCGGTTGGTAGGACACATTCTGAGGCATCAAGGGATCATCAATTTAACACTGGAGGGAAGGGGGGAGAGGAGTTGGGGGTGGGGGTTTCGTAGAGGGAGATCAAGAGATGAATCCAGTAAGTAGATTAAGAGGGATGGAGGTTGCAGTAGTTACTCGAAGACGAAGAGGCTTGCGCAGCATTGAGTATCATGGAGAGCTGCCTCAAACCAGTGTTTGGACTGGAGACCACAACAACAACGTCTATAGACCGAAACTGTGAAATTTTGCGAGCCTTAAGAGCACGTGAATAGATACAACTCAAAAACATCGTTCAATACGCATTAGACAAATACGTCCCAAGCAAGGTTTCAAGGGATGGGAAAGATTCACCACGGTTTAATAGTGGTGCTGGAAATTAGCTGCGTAAAAGAAGAGAATTTCTCCACAGATTTAAGAGAAGTCAAACATAGCTGACAAACAAAAGGTGAACGAAGCGAAAATGATCGCAAGGAGAGCAGTGAGAGAAGCGTTCAGTGGCTCCTAAAGTAAAATTTTGCCAACCAAGCTGACTAAAAATGCTAAGAAGTTTTGGTTTTGCGTAAAATTAGTAAACGCATCAAAATCATAAACCCAGGCACTCATTAGTCATACTGGCACCGAAACGAAAGGTTACAGAGAAAGTCGAATTATCGAACTCGGTCTTCGGAAATTATTTCACCTCTGAAAGTCGTAAAACGGTCTCTCCTTAGAGTCATCGCTGGAATTGCGAAATGCCAGGTATGGAGATGAATGATTGTGGAAAAGAAATGGAACCACAATCGCTTCGTAGTGCAAAGGCACTCAGACCCAGTGAGGAACCTATGAGATTCTACAGAGATTATGCAAAAGAACTTGCTGCCCTTCTAGCAGTAGTTTTTCGCCGGAGCAACATAGACTACCTAGCGACTGGAAAAAAGCGCACGTCATTCCCGTTCTCAAGAAGGCTCGTTGAATAGATGTACTAATTATAGACTAATATCGCGACGTTAATCTGTGGTAGAATCATGGAACATGTTTTATGCTCATCTATTATGACGTTCATGGAGAACGAAATTTCCTGTATAGAAAACAACACGGATTCCGCAAATAGAGATCTTGAGAAACGCAGTTCGCTCTGTTCCTCCATGGGATCCATAGCCGACAGAACGATGTGTTCCTTGACTTCAGGAAGGCATTTTACAGGTTCAAGCATTACCATTCTGTGAAAAAAGATACGGAGCTTAGAGATTATTGGATCAGATTTGCAACTGATCCATCACTTTGCTTCTAGATAGAACTCGACACGTTACTCTAAACGGAACAAAATCGACAAATATAAAGATAATTTGCGGAGTGCCTCAAGGAACTATGATAGGACCGTTACTCTATATAATATACACACACGTCAAAATAGTTTTGCATCACCCCGGTTCCCAGAACTCCTGAAGATAGACGTTGATTGTGGATATTGTATCACAGACACAGTCCCTTTGACTGTTCAGAGATGTCACTAAACCCGCCCAAATATGTAAACACACTTGCACGAACAGCGCATATTAGACGGAGGGGGTCCGACAGCTGATCAGGTCCAGTCATGCCCCCAGGAAGGAGGTACACGGCTCGTGTAATCCGTAGTTGAAACATGCATAAACGGTCAATACCGCGGTTCGATATCGTCCACATTGTTACTTTGTGCCAGGAAAGGCTCTCAACAAGGGAAGTGTCCAGGCGACTCGGAGTGAACCAAAACGATGTTGTTCGGACATGGGGGAGATACAGAGACACGGGAACTGTCGATGACATGTCTCGCTTAGGCCGCCCAAGGGCTACTACTGCAGTGGATGATTGCTACCTACGGATTATGGCTTGGAGGAACCCTGACAACAACGCCAACATGGTGAATAACGCTTTTCGTGCAGCTGCAGGACGTCGCGTTACGACGCAATAGGCTGCGCAACTTCACTCCCGACGTCCATGGCGAGGTCCATCTTTGCAACCATGCAGCGCGATACAGATGGGCCCAACAACATGCCGAATGGACCGCTCATGATTAGCATCACGTTCTCTTCACCATTTAGTGTCGCATATGCCTTCAAGCAGAAAATCGTCGGAGACGTGTTTGGAGGCAACCCGGTCAGGCTGAACGCCTTAGACACACTGTCCAGCGAGTGCAGCAAGGTGGAGGTTCCCTGCTGTTTTGGGGTGGCATTATGTGGGGCCGACGCACGCTGTTGGTGGTCATGGAAGGCGCCTTAACGGCTGTACGATACGTGAATGCCATCCTCCGACAGTTAGTGCAACCATATCGGCAGCATATTGGTGAGGCATTCATCTTCATGGACGACAGTTCGCTCCCCATCGTGCAGGTATTGTGAATGACTTGGTTCAGGACAACGACATCGCTCGACTGGAGTGGCCAGCATGTTCTCCAGACAGGAACCCTATCGACATGCCTGGGATTGATTGAAAAGTGAAAGACGTGCACTTCACTCACCATTCAGAGCTCGTATTTCATATTTCTAAACCCAGCATTCTGGTATTCGGTAATATAACAATTCTGGCCCTGTTAATAATTTCTATGGGTTGCCTAATTTATTGGACGATGTTTACAGTTTGTTTCACACCGATCTGTGAAAGGAGCTTGGCGCTAGGAATTTTCTTTATTAATGGGCGAAGGCAACAGTCTTCCTAGCAGCCATGATGGCTTCCCGTTTCCCGTCCTTTTTCCAATCGCCAGGGCAGCACGTGGTGGCGTTTGAACATTCAGTAATGGCCAAAGTTTCTCCTGTTCTCAGTTCCCCAACCTGCCTTACCAACCTTTTAACTGCTATTTCTGCTCTATTTTAACGTCGCGTGGTCGCCTCTCTGTGAGATTCCGGCCCTCTGATTGGCCAGTTCAGGTGCGCGCCCGTTTTTCGCGGGTAGGCGCCAACCGCCTTCCGCGGATGGATAGTGGACAAAGGGGCAGTAAGGGCAGTTCTAGTGTGACCGTGCCTGAGGCCGGAGGTGCTGCTTCCAGAAGATGGAGTTTTAGTAAGCATGAGCGCCGACATGCACTGTAGCTTCGAGCACTGCGGCCCAGAGGGAACCTTATAGGTGATTTTACTGATGTGTGCTCCTTAAATTACGGTTTACGCAATTTTCCGGCTTATAAGACTGTAGGTTTTTCTTGTACAGTTGGGCATAATGTGCGAGATGTGTTAGTTAGTCACAGTAGCTTTCAGGACGGCACTATAGTGTATATATTTCATGCTCTCTTTTCCGCTTCGTCTTGCAGTAGCTCTTTCAGTTCTCCCGTGAAAAATTCGACTCAGAATTTAGGTCTTCCTTGCTTGAAAACTTGTGCCCTTCGTCCCACCCCACGTGATGAGTGTCTGGCGCCCATTCATGTTTCGTTAACGTAGTCGGACCGCGAGCCAAAGTTATCTAGTATCACCCGTATGAATAGTTCCGCGTCTTGCTGCTTTTATTCCTTTAGTACAGGAGGCTAACAAGCGATTCACCCACAGTAGCATCTCTCTTAGTCTTTGGCTGATTCATGGTGGTGGTCGTTGCATGCCTGCAACCCCTTCATTTAGTAAACTGGACTTCATTTAATGATACGGCGATCGTTCCTGCTATCGTGGCATACTATGAACGAGCGTTGGGGCAGGCTGCTGAACTCAATTCTTTCTTCCCCCACCACCATTTGATTGTATAATTGTTCAGTTTTCAACTGTTAAGTAAATGAGTCCTTTAATCTTTACATTCTCCCTTTCATTACGTGAAACCATCCTTAGTGTCACAGTAGAATAATGAAGAACTATAACGGTTTGCTACAAGGTCGTGCAGGTCTCACGCCATTAATGATAGGATATAGATTCAATATCGCGAGCCGGGCAAGATAATTGCACGCATGGCACCGATAATAGTAATAATCATTTTCAATTATCCCCCATTGATAAACTGGGAAGTGTTCCCGGCTCAGTGTGAGCACGTGAACACTAAATCCACTTGATGTGGTGGAAATAGTAGCCTCTGTTTTACCTTGCTGGTTTAGAAAAAATATCAAAACTTTCAGCCCCTGCAACATGAGATAGTAACCTGAAAAAAACGAGCCACCGCTTTTAAAAGGGCCGTTTATGGACGACGTGACCCACCAACCACTCTGAGGGATCTACGCCGAATCGCCGTTGAGGAGTGGGACAATCTGGACCAACAGTGCCTTGATGAACTTGTGGATAGTATGCTACGACGAATACAGGCATGCATCAATACAAGAGGACGTGCTACTGGGTATTGGAGGTACCGGTGTGTACAGCAATCTGGAGTACCACCTCTGTAGGTCTCGCTGTATGGTGGTACAACATGCAACGTGTGGTTTTCTTAAGCAATAAAAAGGGCGGAGATGATGTTTATCTTGATCTCTATTCCAATTTTCTGTGCAGGTTCCGGAACTCTCGGAACCGAGGTGATGCAAAGCTTTCTTTTTATGTGTGTATAAATGATCTATTAGAAAGCGTCAGAAGATGTGTGAGGCTGTTTGCAGGTGATGCAGTTGTTTAAAAGAAGGTGGCAACTCCAGAAGACAATAACAGTCTACAGATGATTGCTGAATAGTACCGGAACTGGTGGTTGACCCAGAACTATATAAAATTTCGCAGGAAAAGAAACTGAATGCTATAAAACTACACTGTTGATGACAAATTGCTGAAAAGAGTAACATCAGCAAAATATCTAGGAGTATCTATCCAGAGCGACCTTAAGTCAAATGACCAAATAAAACAAATAGTGGGAAAAGCAGATGCCAGATTAAGATTCACAAGAATAGTCTTAAGGAAATGTAACTCATCCACGCAGGAAGAGGCTTACAGCTCGCGTGTTCGACCGACTATTGAGTATTGTTCATCAATATGATATCCTCGAGAGGTAGGTCTGATAGAGAAATAGAAAAGATCCAAAGAAGGGCGGCGCGTTTCTTCACGGGATCGTTTGGTCGGCGCGAGAGCGTTACAGAGATGCTCAACAAACTCCAGTGGGAGACGTTACTGGAGAGGCGTGGAGCATAACGGGGAGGTTAGTATTGAAATTTAGAGGGAATACTTTGCGGAAAGAGTCCGACAACATATTACTTCCCTCCATACACATTTCGCGGAATGGCTTCATCGAGCAAGTTCGAGAAATTAGAGGGAATATAGAGTTTTAGCGAGAATCAATCTTGCCGCTCGACAGTCGCGAATGGAACACGGAAGGCGGATGATTTGGTGGTACCAGAAGTACCCTCCACCACGCACTGTGTGGTGGCTTGGCGAATGTTGATGTAGACGTAAACACAGGGTGGTCTGAAACAGTCTGGGAAGCTCGCAAGGGTGTTGCAGGGCAGGTTGCAACGAGAAATAATTTTTAACAAAAAAATCGATACGTTGCGCCGTTTCCGAGTTAATTAACATTGATGTCAGCCAATCAGGCCGTTGTCCGCGCAAACTCAAGCGGCCCGCCAGAGACAGTGTCGCCAAACTTGTTCTCCCTTTGGTTTCCTAAAACCGAACAAGAGAACGATGTAAAAATCAGATGTGGGATAAAGATCGAACCCGAAGCAAAGGCTGGACCGTCTCGTGCTCTATTATTTATCAACTGGCACTAATTTTATCTGGCGAGCAGCTTGAATTTACGCAACTTTCTGATTGGCTAACTTTAATGATAATTAGCTCGGAAGCGGCGCAACGTATCGAATTTCTAAGTTAAATTTTTTTTTTCTCGTCACAACCTACCTTGGAACATCCTTACAACTTTTTCAGACTCTTTTTGACCTCCCTGTATATTCTTCTAGACCATAAATTCAGTCTGTCATGCCCAGATGGTTCAAGATGAGTGATTACCCGCTGTTGTGTAGACTAAATTGGCTTCAGCAAGTTAGGAGGAAAGAACGTTTCAAAGATGAAAGATTAGTGAGTCTGTCATACAGTAGGTGGAAGGAGGCGGGGCAGGCCATTACGTCTATCGCTAAAAGGTTGATAATAATTGTGATGATCTGGAGAGCAAAGTTGAGTGTAGGATTAACAACAGCTGCTGTCCAACAAAAAATGGTTCAAATGGCTCTGAGCACTATGGGACTTAACATCTGTGGTCATCAGACCCCTAGAACGTAGAACTACTTAAACCTAACTAACCTAAGGACATGACACACATCCATGCCCGAGGGAGGATTCGAACCTGCGACCGTAGCGGTCACGCGGTTCCAGACTGAAGCGCCTAGAACCGCTGTCCAACAAAAGAAAGTGCGACAAAGGTATGAGATCTCAGCTTGATCGCTGAGCTTCATCTTGATATAACTAACCATTTTATGTCTTACACTCACGCCAAGGACTACATCGGACCGTAGTCTGTTACAGTGTGACAGAACAGAGAAAATGTGAGGCTTGCCGATCGACTACCTTCTAGAGCCAACAACAGTCACTTCAAAGGTGCGAAGTACGTCGTGTCCGGTCAGCTATTATGCACTTCGACGGACCGATCAATTTCGCTGATAGCTTCTCTATTGCGTGTCTGCCAGTTCTTTTTTCTTTTTTTCGGCGGCTTTTGAAAACTCATCAGCGTAATGCACGTTTCTTGCTCGACGCTGATTACGCGGGCCGTGACGCTGCAGAATGGAGCAGCCCGGCTGCCGGCTGCCGGCTGCCCAATCGCAGGCTCATTAAGGTCTGCCAGCGTCGCCCATTGTCTGACGCGCCCCTCAGCGGGGGGCGGGGGGCGGGGGGGCCGCAGCCAGGTGGCAGCACCTGCATCCGGGAGCGACGCCTGCGACACCGCCGCACCCTCTCAAACAGTCGTGTTGGCCACTTCTTGAAACCTGAACCACACTGGATACCGGGATTTTTGAAGATGATGGCAGGACACTGCGGTCTGATCAATGCATATACACTACTGGCCATTAAAATTGCTACACCACGAAGATGACTTGCTACAGACGCATAATTTAACCGACAGGAAGAAGATGCTGTGATATGCAAATGATTAGCTTTTCAGAGCATTCATACAAGGTTGGCGCCTGTGGCGACACCTACAACGTGCTAACATGAAGAAAGTTTCCAACCGATTTCTCATACACAAACAGCAGTTGGCCGGCGTTGCCTGGTGAAACGTTGTTGTGATGCCTCGTGTAAGGAGGAGAAATGCGTACCATCACGTTTCCGACTGCGATAAAGGTCATATTGTAGCCTATCACGATTGCACTTTATCGTATTGCGACATTCCTGCTCGCGTTGGTCGAGATCCAATGACTTTTAGCAGAATATGGAATCTGTGGGTTCAGGAGGGTAATACGGAACGCCGTGCTGGATCCCAACGGCCTCGTATCACTAGCAGTCGAGATGACAGGCATCTTATCCGCATGGCTGTAAAGGATCGTGCAGCCACGTCTCGATCCCTGAGTCAACAGATGGGGACGTTTGCAAGACAACAACCGTCTGCACGAACAGTTCGACGACGTTTGCAGCAGCATGGACTATCAGCTCGGAGACCATGGCTGCGGTTACCCTTGACGCTGCATCACAGGCAGGAGCACCTGCGATGGTGTAATCGACGACGAACCTGGGTGCACGAATGGCAAAACGTCATTTTTTCGGATGAATCCAGGTTCTGTTTACAGCATCATGATGGTCGCATCCGTGTTTGGCGACATCGCGGTGAACGCACATTAGAAGCTTGTATTCGTCATCGCCATACTGGTGTATCACCCAGCGTGATGGTATGGCGTGCCATTGGTTACACGTCTCGGTCACCTCTTGTTCGCATTGACGGCACTTTGAACAGTGGACGTTACATTTCAGATGTGTTACGACCCGTGGCTCTACCCTTCATTCGATCTCTGCGAAACCCTACATTTCAGCACGATAATGCACGACCGCATGTTGCAGGTCCTGTATGGGCCTTTCTGGATACAGAAAATGTTCGACTGCTGCCCTGGCGAGCACATTCTCTAGATCTCTCACCAATTGAAAACGTGTGGTCAATGGTGGCCGAGCAACTGGCTCGTCACAATACGCCAGTCACTACTCTTGAACTGTGGTATCGTGTTGAAGCTGCATGGGGAGCTGTACCTGTACACGCCATCCAAGCTCTGTTTGATTCAATGCCCAGGCGTATCAAGGCCGTTATTACGGCCAGAGGTGGTTGTTCTGTGTACTAATTTCTCAGGATCTATGCACCCAGATTGCGTGAAAATGTAATCACATGTCAGTTCTAGTATAATATATTTGTTCAATGAATACCCGTTTATCATCTGCATTTCTTCTTGATGTAGCAATTTTAATGGCCAGTGGTGTAGTTGAGTACTGCTCAAACAGTCTGTAGCACCTCGTTTCCAAAACTGGCACAAAAGGCTACAATTGCTCTCCCCCTTTAAATAGATGTAGATTTAATAGTCAAATTAATGGGGGATTACCAGCTGGAGGAATGAACAGCGAGTCCCAACACAATGTAGAATCCGTTACAAATAACTTATGTTTCGACTACTAGCCAGTTAAATAATTATTTTAATTTGTCATGTGATAGATCTTATGTTGGTTTAGCCATAAAGAATATCTCGTTTGACAAGTATCGGAAAACTTTGTGGGACAAAGATGCAATATAAACATGCCTGCTCGAAAAAGAGATATGTACGAAAAGGAAGATGAACATATATCTGTATTCTAATGTTTCCATAATCCTATATCGAATTTTTTCACTGTTCAACTATCTGTTTCTTCCCGTCCGTGATTCTGGGTGGACGTGTTGAGTATGTGTCAGACAGCTATGTGTATTTGTGCAAAACTTTTTGTTTACAGTATATCTTCTGGAAAGGGAGGCACTTTCTTTCATTTCTAAATTATTCATCCTGAAAATGGTACCTGCATACGCCACAGCCTGCAGTTTTCGCATATAACGGCGACATTATTTATGATTATATCATACTGCATTCTTTAACTCCACCACTGCCGGTCCCAAGTCCGGGGCCTCATTTCGCAAGTGATGAGGAAGGAGGAGGGGAAGGAGTAACACCTCGTTAAAAAACCTGGGTCCATCTGGCTCCGGATGGTAGCACCCTGTAAGGGCCCCTGCCTAGGGTTACTAGGTGAAACCTGGTCAACGGTCTCAAAGGCGGAAGAGGTAGTTCAGATTCCCAACGGCGGAGAGAGTGGAAGAACTACCTCCAGGACTCACAACCTTGGTTGTACATTTTGTGGCCTTTGGGCCACACCCAAAATAACTTTCATCAATCATGGAAGTGTGAGATGTAAACTATTTTACCCCAGGTGGACGATCCACCGTACGCCAGTACGTCAGCAGACATTCGGATTCTGGGGAGTCTGCAACATTGCACAAAGACAAGTCGGAGTGTCTTGGAATCTCATCCAAATTTCAACATAGGCAATCAACGTACCTAGCAACTTTCAATCCAAACTCATTGTTGAAAACCGGAAAACTAAAACATCTAACAGATACTCTAAAGAACCACAACGTACTCATAACAGTCATTCAAGAAACACGATACATGGATACAGATACCTTCGAAACCGAAAGTTTTAGGATATACAAAGGGAAAGTGGGACCGAGAGTAATGAAAAATGTACCACATCTTGGGACAGCCTTTATAATCAACAAACAAATCTTGAACTCAACAGTTGGCTTTGATTCCCAATCAGAAAGAATCTCAAGTCTTACATTCACAAGCACAAACAAAATCTACACAATTATCAATGCACATGCCCCTATAAACGAGGATAACAGGAGAAACAAAGAAAAAGTGGAGGCCTTTTGGAATCATCTAGATGACATTATTCAGAAAATTCCAGATAAAAACATCATCATTTTTCTTGGAGATTTTAATGCACAGATTGGTAAAGAAAAAAGATATAAGAAAATAGTTGGAAACTATCCTGCACACAAGAGAACAAACAGAAATAGTATAAGACTAATAGAACTTTGCCAATCACACTATTTAATTCTTAAATCCAGAGCTTTCAAGAAACTACTACGAAGACAAAAGACATGGGTATCCCCAAATCCTAGCCTTGGGGAATTTCAACTTGATCACGTGGCAATCAAGAAGATTTCTAGCAAAGAAATCATGAACGTTAGGGTACTCAGGGGTGCAAACTTGGACTCAGACCACTACCTTTCTAAAATTAAGTTCAAAGTCATCCCAAACAGGAAACGCAGCATGAAACAAATTAAGGGTCGGAAGTATAGCACAGAAAAGATATTAAAATCAGATGAATTCACAAAAGCAACAGAAACCATTCAGACACAAAGCTGGGGGGATATCAAGGAAAACCTCATTACTACAGCTGAACGGATAGCACCTAACAAAAAAAGTAAAAAACATGCCTGGTGGTCGCTGGAATGTGATGCTCTCATTGAAACAAGAAAACAGGCATGGCAACATTGGCAATCACAGAAAACAGAAGAAAGTAGACTGAATTTCATTACAGTTAGAAAACTGGTAGATAAAAATATAAAAAGGATTAGGAAGACACATGAAAACAAAACTCTCCTCCAAATTGATGAATAATTTGCTAAAAACAACACAAGAAGCTTTTACAGAACTTTCAAACAAAGGTTATCAAGCTACAAAGCACCCACCCTCCAATTTCGAGATGTAAATGGGACCATCGCTCACAACAACACGGAAAACTGCAAAATACTAGCAGGCTACTTTGAGAAATTCTTGAATTGTGAACCCATCCTTGAAAAATTTGAATCCATCCCAAACAACCGTGAGAAGCCCGATTCAGAACCACCGACGACTGAAGAACTACAGAAGGTCATTTCAGAACTTAAAAACAACAAGGCGTTCGGAGAAAATCAAATAGTGGCCGAACTATGGAAAAAGGCTGACAAAAATGCAGTTACATCCCTAAAGTGTGTTTTAGATCAAATCTGGAAAGAAGAAGAGATCCCCGCAGAATGGAGAACAACTCCCATCCACCCTATCCACAAGAAAGGTTTGAAGACAGACCCCAACAATTACACAGGAATATTACTGCTGGATATAACGTACAAGATTCTTTCTAAAGTCCTTTTGAACAGGGCAGAGCCGCAATTGGATCCGCAAATCGGGGAATACCAGGGAGGTTTTAGAAAGGGTAGATCATGTTCGGAACAAATACTAAACCTCAAAAACATTATGGTATACCAAAAATCAAGGGCAAAGACAAACGTAATCTCCTTCATTGATTTCAAAAAAGCATATGATTCGATTGATAGAGAATCTCTGTTATTAGTCCTGGAAGAAATGGGTTTGGATAAGAAAACAACTAATATTATAAAAGCGACCCTTACAAATACATTTTCGAAAGTTAAATTTATGGGCGAACTATCGGAACCCTTTGAAATAAAAACGGGAATGCGACAGGGCGATGGGCTCTCACCGTTGCTGTTCAATTGTGCGCTTGAGAAAGTAGTCAGAGAATGGAACACAAATATTAAGAGTGGTATAAGACTGGGTTGCAAAAAGAAGAACCTTAAAGTAAATTGCATTGCTTTTGCAGATGATATGGCCCTGTTTGCTGAAACAATGGAAGAAGCACGGGAGCAAATCCTTGAACTAAAGAAACAAGCAGCTAAAATTGGTCTTCACATTCCCTTTGAAAAAAAACTAAGATATTGACAAACATCAAGCACTCATGTAAATACCTCAAAGTTCAAGAACGGAAGATTGAAATAGTAAAAGAATTCAAATATCTCGGAGAATGGATTAGTTGGAATGCTGGGGAAAGCAAAGCAATGGAATCCAGAAAAAATAAACTTGAATTGGCCTTCCAACTAACAAAAAATACATACAACAAAAAATCCCTTTCATGGGGGTCCAAAATTACACATTACAAGACAGTGATTAAGCCAGAAGCACTGTATGCAGCAGAAACACTTAACATGAATTTCAAAGGCCAAGTGGAGAAACTTGAGGTAAAGGAAAGAAAAATTTTAAGAAAAATCATTGGGCCGAAATTTCAAGACAATAAGATTATATACATCAAAAGTGAAACTCTCTACAAGAAAATTGAAAAACTTCCAGATTCTATGCGAAAAAGGAGAATAAATTTTTATGGTCATCTTCTCAGAATGAATTCCAACAGATTAGCTAAACAAATCTTTGACTTGTTCCGTAACCGAAAAACGAAGCCCAACTGGTTTAAAGAACCTGAGAAAGACCTAGTGGAATTAAAGATTTCAGAAAATTCACTTATTGATCGAACTGCTAAATTAATTACTAAAGATGAAAACATAAGGTTCCAAGACAAATCCACATAAAAGTCCAAACCCTGCATCTCGGAAGAAGAGAGGAGAAGAAGATCAGAAAGAATGAAGAAATACTGGGCCCTAAGAAAAGAACACTGCACAAAGAAATGATTGATCCAGCGTATCCCAAAGAGGGTGAAACGAAAGAAGAAGAAGATACTGCATTCTTTATCGCAGAACTAGACAGTGTACCGTTTTCTTCAAGAAAGAAGATCCAATTATTACTCTGCTCAAAGGATAGTGATATGGCAAAGTTTTGAACATGGCTGCTTGGTTCAGTGACCGTTTATAAATTAAAATTGAAACAAATGCCTATAGAACAGCAACGTTTTCCTTCTGTGTTTTCTTCAAAAACCATGTGGCCTTCTACACATTATTTGGTGTATGTTTGTAGGCACACGTTTCCCATAACTAGGTGCTATCTCTGTAATGAACATGGTTCTGGTAGACTAATGTCCACAATTATCTCACTTCTAAAAGTATTAATTATCTTTTTACGCTTATAAATATGTTATGTTGAAGTTTGGAGAATAGGAGAACCTCTGTAATGAAAAATACAGAACATGAACAACTCCTGAGAGTAGCCAAATACGTCTACATTACTTGTGCAAAAGACAAGTAATATTGCTTCTCGTTGGGTGTGAATTAATGTCGTCGTTCCTTTCTTACCCTTCTCCGCCTCCTCACCTCCCCCTCCGCCCCCCCCCCCTGTGTTTCCACAAATCCCAGAATTTATTCCAGCAAGTACATACAAAAAGTTAAAAAAGAATAATGAATGTGTCCTGAGTCAAACTGGTTGGGATGTCTCTTAGGATTTCAGCCACCTAAATGGAAAAAGTTTTTCTTTATTCACTCCGTTCATTGCGAATGTTGAATGTCAAGCGTATCAGTTTCCTGAGGCGATCATGATGATAGCCTGTACAGAGTTGTATCATGCTTCTGCTGTTATTCACGATCATAGAAGGGGAAACACAAGTGCCTGCACACAGCCCACTCCTCTTGAACAGCACAAAAGAACAGCCAAGCATGACGACGCCGTACAACAGCCGCATCAGCAATCAATTACGTCCATTAGTCCACCTTCCCTATTCCCTCCTCCCCCAGTCCCCATGTCAAGAGCCATCGCGCTAGCGAACATTATACTGACCTCTACTACTGACGTCTGTGTGCAAGCAGTAAATCCTCAGTGTTTATGCTTATAAGCAAATCATAGCCTTAATTACTGAATTAGAAGAAGGTGTAAGTTCAAGATGTAAGACCCTGTCGTTGATGAGGCTATTGCCCAGTGGGCTGCAGTTCGGATGGAATAGAAATAGTGAGGATATCTGAGGCCTCATTTTCATAGTTATATCCTCACTCTTGCTTTAAGCGATTCAGGGAAACCACGGGAAACCTAAATCTTGATGGCCAGAAGGGAATTTGATCACCGGTGTTCCAAAATGCGAATCCATTGCGTTGACCGATCTGTCACCTCGCTCCTTACCAACGCTTTAGGTGTTAGACTTACGAAGCGCATTAGTCTGGCCACATAACTTGCACACATTTCAGCTACATTGATTTAAGAACGAAGAAACTTGTTTATGCACTTCCGATGGTATACGAGTTGAATAATTATTTTTATAAACAAAAAATAGATGCGTTTGACTAGAATTATAACTGGTATTAGTCTTGAAGCGTTCTGCTAAGACCTTTTTTTAAAACATCTTCGTACTTCGGCGGTTTTTTTACGACATATCTATCCACTAACGTTCTTCCTCGTTGTCAGTTACTATTTTTTCTGAAGGAATAGTACCATTCAAGATGATGATAACCACACTGAATATGATCCCTGCAAAGGCCTGAATTGATTTGAGGCTTGACAGGAGATTTTCTGACAGAAATAAGTCAAGAGATTATTGCTCCAGAGAGGTACGGTGGGATAATTATAATCCAAGCTATGTATTAAATCATACAATGGATAACATTGTTTTGTGAGGTATTTTGCAGATGATTTCGCTACCAATGATGAAATGTTGCTCAAAAATAAGATTCGATAAATCAGCCAGTTGATACATCGATATGCTCTCGATCGTCGTAGTGCAGCAGAACAGGGCATGAGACAGCACGCCTTTTAGTTTGTTTTGAATGAGTCTATGTAGCTTCCTCGAGATGAAATGGTTGCGTGGACGGCGTTAACTTCAAATGAGAAACTGCAGGGCACCGCAACAACGTGACGTGTCTGAGTGAGACACACTGTTTGCACAGGGGGTGGGAATGCTGGTACACCATTGCGACAAATGTCTCATTCACTATGGTGATGTTCTTGAAAAAGAGTTGATGTATACGTGTAGCGTATATAAAAATACATTCTGATATTCTAATTCGATTCAATTTGTAGAATGAAAAAAAAACTAGGTCTGGTCTATCAGCCAAGGGGATGGAGACAATTATGATCAACATGAACAGCAGAAGCAGAAAACGTAAACGACAACACGGCCTAACATGCGAGGAAAGAAGTAGCAGAGAAGGATGAGGAGGAGGAAGAGCAGAAGAAAAGTCTGTAAGAAATAAATAAAGATGTAGGTTTAGGGATTAACATCCCATTGACGGCGAGGTCATTAGACATGGTGTACAACCTTGTATGGGGAAAGGAAAGCAAGCAAATCGGCTGTCTCCTTTTCTCAGGAACGATCTCGGCGTATGCCATAAATGTATTTTGGGGAAACCATAGTAATCAAAATTTGGACAGCTGGACAGGTATTTGAACCATCATCCTCCCGAATGATAATCCAGCATTTACCACTGCAACACCTCACTCAGTTAATAAGAAACGGAATCATTAAGTGATATACAGGCTAATGAGGTAACATGCAAAACATTCGCGCGGGGTAGCCGCGCGATCTTGGGCGTCTTGTCACGGTCCGTGTCGGAGGTTCGAGTCCTCCATAGGGCAAGGGCGTGTGTGTTGTCCATAGCGTAAGTTAGTTTAAGTTAGATTAAGTAGTGTGTAAGCTTAGGGCCCGATGACCTAAGCAGTTTCGTCCCATTAGATCTTACCACAAATTTACAAATTTTTACATGCAAGACAAAAGCAGTAGAGCAAGAACAAGAGCTGGAGCAGCAGCAGGAGGAAGAGGAAAAGGAGGAGGAGGAAGAGGATACAAAGAGTAAGAGGAAAAAGAAGAAGAAAAGATAGAGGAGGAGAAATAGGAGGAGGAGGAGAGAAAGGAGGAAGAGGAAAAAGAGGAGAAACAGGAGGAGGGACGGAAAGAGTCTGAAGGACTATACGCCTAACACTTGACGGAAGAATTAGGAAGAAGACAGAGAAGAATACAGTAAGACACAGAAGTCTACACAGATTGGTACATGAGAACAATGTAGAGGAGAAGAAGGAGAAAAGAAAATCAGAATGGAGGAAAGGCTACACTGCCAAGCATGGTGCTAAAGAAGCTGGAAAAAATGTACCTCAGAAGCAGAAGTCCTTTAGACTACACTGTCTAATGAATGACGAAAGCGGAAAAAGAAGCTGGAGGTGGGAAAAAGGAGTCAATAACACATAGAAGTCGTAAGAGACTACACGGGCTAGTATGTGACGAGAGAAAGAGACAGGAGGAGAGAGAAGTCTACGTGTTCCACCTCAGCCAGTGCCATAAGCAGCTCTACAATAAGAATTTGAGCTGAAAAACGGAAACCAGTGCTCGCTTGTACTCCGTTTGTTTAGCCTGGAACTCTTCCTCAGCGAGAGCGGCTCTTGCCACTGTGGGACATAGCGCTGCCCACGCTCTGAGGTGAATGCGGCCTATGCACTTCTGCATCAGCTCCCCCCTGCCTGGGGGGTATTCCAACGCTTCACACGTTCCGCGCGTCCCCCCTTTTTTTGGCATTTCAGCTTCTTTCGGCAGAGGGACAGAAGGAGAGAAGAAACAAACGAAAGGCAGCCAGGGTCACAGGGAAGACGAACCTGAAGGAGCTATGGCGACCAATTTCGCTGGGCTGCTTGCAGGAACGCGTTGGCACGTGTGCAGCGAGGTGGGGGCGGAATGGTAGAAGAGCCAGGGGGACTGCAGCAGCCTGATTCCACAATCCACAGAACGTCAAACGGCCCAGATTACGTTCTCCCCAACACAAAAAGCTTGAATCATTTGGACCTTGAGTGCCCTAACAACGAACTCATTATCGCCAGTGGCCCAAATGCAATGTAAAATTGAAGACCGAAATCTTTCTCCATTTTCCCCCTTTATACTGTTTCCGTTACCAGATGCAACGTCCGTCATCGTTATTACTGGATTATGTCCATGTCATTTACTGGCTCTCAGTTACTGGCATTTCTATCCTGATACGGCGCCCCCCTTCTCGAGGTTTCCTGATGGCAGCGAGAGGAGTAGACTGCCTGACATCTGTATATGCAGTAACTGCTAATTTGCACTTCATAATACCTAATACTTATTTTGACCTGGTCCTTGTATTTTTGGAATTTTCACTTTGACTATCAGGTGCGGAAACCTTGAAGCGATATGTTCTGTATTTTTGACGTGAGCTTAAAAATTTGGTAATATCTGTATTGAACGTCATTGTAAATTTGGTTGTCTGCCCTGTAGGATGATATGAAAACGGGTTCCGGCTCGAAACTGGTCACCGAGTAAATAAAAAAGTGAAATTTGAAACTTTGGCTGATTTTCCGTCTAATGAAGCTTTGTCTGTTTTTCTTCTTTCAATCCAGAACATTCTATGATATAGCCGGCCGGGGTGGCCGAGCGGTTCTAGGCGCTACAGTCTGGAACCGCGGGACCGCTACAGTCGCAAGTTCGAATCCTGCCTCAGGCATGGATGTGTATGATGTCCTTAGGTTAGTTAGGTTTAAGTAGTTCTAAGTTCTAGGGGACTGATGACCTCAGAAGTTAAGTCCCATAGTGCTCAGAGTGTAAGTAGGCTGTTTAGGTTTTTTTTATTGGTAACGCCACCTCTGTATGAAAATCACTGGCTGTGCTGTGTGCAGTCAGTGGCTGCTTTGCATTGTTGTAATACTCGCCATTGTAGTGTTAGGCAGCTGGCTGTGAACAGCGCGTAGCGTTGCGCAGTTGGAGGTGAGCCGCCAGCAGTGGTGGATGTGGGGAGAGCGATGGCGGAGTTTTGAAATTTGTCATGAACTGCTATATTTATATATGATGATATCAAGGTAAATACATTGTTTGTTCTCTATTAATATCTTTCATTTGCTAACTATCCCTATCAGTAGTTAGTGCCTTCAGTAGTTTGAATCTTTTATTTAGCTGGCAGTAGTGGCGCTCGCTGTATTGCAGTAGCTTGAGTAGCGAAGATTTTTGTGAGGTAAGTGATTTGTGAAAGGTATAGTTTAATGTTAGTCAGGGCCCATTCTTTTGTAGGCATTATTGAAAGTCAGATTGCGTTGCGCTAACAAAATATTGTGTGTCAGTTTAAGCACAGTCATTTGTAATTGTTCAAAAGGGGACGTTTCACATGGCGACCCTGCCAGGATACCTCACTGGAATCTTCTGATTTTTTTCTTGTAGTTTGTGTAATTAGTGTAGATTTTGTTTATTGCTAGCGTGTAATTGTAGAGAAAATCTCCTTTGTAGTTGCAGTCTTTCATTGTTGTACAGTAAAACAGTTGTGGCATGCATGTAGATTTGCACCAAGTATTTCGCTGCTGCGCTTGCAATTAACTAGATATTATTTTCAGTGCTATGTTAATGTGTTCTCTTATTTTTGATCTTCAAATTGTGTTTTTCTGTGTTGTCGTGTGAAATACTGTGACAATAATGGCGTGTGAAAAACGTAATACTAGGCTCCAAAGTAAACTGAGAAATGACAGTGAAAATGAAAGCAGTGTGTTAGCGCCACCGAGTAATGAATTAACTGATGTTCAAAGTAGTAATTTGGTAATTGTGCATAGGGAAATGGAGCGGGCGGCAAACAATGGCGTGGACAGTGAAACAATTAGTGAAGAGGGAAGCATTATCGATCGATCGGTCGGCAACAGCTCACCTCAGGAATCCGAAATGACAGGACACAATTTTGCAAATACTGTAGATTCAGGTTTTGCGTCCTCACCGTTTTCTCAAATGAGTCAAGACACATTTTCCGCTTGTCAAAATGTGAATGTTGCCGGTGCAAATTCACTGCCGAAAAGCAATGAGGATGTTTCAGACACCAGTGCATTGTTATTACAGTTAATGCAACAAATGGGACAAAAGCTTGAAAAGTTAGACACAATGGAACAAAATCAGAGACAAACACAGCAAAAGTTAGACACAGTGGAACAAAATCTTCAAAAGTTAGACACAATGGAACAAAATCAGAGACAAACACAGCAAAAGTTAGACACAGTGGAACAAAATCTTCAAAAGTTAGACACAATGGAACAACACCAGAGACAAACACAGCAACAGTTAGACGCAATGGGACAAAATCTTCAAAAGTTAGACACCACACTTGAACAAACACGTGAAGATTTAACTAGTGAGTTACATAACATTGAATCGAAATGTCAAAAAGTCTGTAATGACATAAAAACACAAATTTGTGAACATTTTCAACCCATTTTTTCGCGGCATGAAAATGTATTACAGAATCACGAAGCAGCCATAAAAGAACTGCAAACCACGACACCTTGCAAGCTAAAATTGACTCAGTTGCATCTACCGATTCGGTTACGCAACTTGCAAAAGCTCAGGAAAACTTAAAGGACACAGTAGATACTCTGAAACTTGTTTCAGAAAAACATACAGAGGATATAATTTTACTATCGGATAAAGTAGCCGAACTTTCAGATCAGTTCACTAACTTATCTACAAAGGTAGATGATGATCTGAATGACACAACACCTGTAGCCTTCACTGACACTGAAGAGTATGTAGAAATTAGAAAATTCAAACAAAATCAAAATCAAATCAATACACAGTACAAAAGAGAAATCCGGGAAGTACAAGATCAGTTGGCACAAGTAGTACAAGAATTACGTATTTCAGAGGACACTCGCGCCCCAATACGGGAAGAGGGACATAGAAATACGGAACAGCCGCAAAATAATAATACAACGCATTTCGGAAATTATGAAAGAAATTGGCAATGTGCACCGAATTTTGAGATTGAACAGCCGACACGACGTAACAATGACCGACATGCGACTCGCCGACATGATGATTTTGACTATTATCTGTTCATTACTACACGTAAATTCAAAACATTTAAGAATTCCGGCAACGACATTCATCCGCAAGCGTGGCTCCATCAATTCTCTCATTGTTTTCCTCCCAACTGGTCGTTGGAGCACAGGTTAGAATTTATGTGTGGCTATTTGGAGAATGAACCAGCTGTAAGAATGCGATCGGTCATTCACGATTGTCACAGTGAAGGAGAATTTTACCATGCCTTCCTCTCAGCATATTGGTCTCAAGCTACACAAGACTGAGTAAAACATGGCATCATAATGATGAAACATTTCGAACAATCTGAATTCTCCAGTCTTGTGAAATATTTTGAAGACATGTTGCACAAGAATCAATACCTGTCAAACCCATACAGCCCCTCAGAACTCATCCGCATTTGCTTAATCAAATTACCTGAACATTTACGACATATTATTTTGGCAGGACGTTGCAAAGACGACATTGAAGCTTTTCAGGGACTGTTACAAGAACTGGAAATTGACACAGACAGTCGCGGGATGCGAAAACAGGAAAACAATCACTACAGGTCACATCCGTCACAATTCTGTGATGATAGAAACAATAACTGGACACGGCAAGTCTATTCTTACAACGCAAATCGTGACCAAAAAAGACAGCACCCTTATGACAACCGCTGGCAGAATAATAGTTACAGAGAAAGATCGCATTTCCGTAGTAATGAATATGACAGAGATAACCATAGAAACAGACAACATGTAATCAGAACTATTATTATCAAGGGAGACAGAATAACTTCAGACGCAACAGTTCAACGCGCAGTTACGATTCAGGGAGAAATTCTCCACCACGTGACCGACAAGGAAGAAACTGTGTAAACTACCGACAAAACGACAGACCTGAATTTCATCAGAACTGGCGAGCTTCAAACAGGGCAGGGCCTTCTCGTCAAAGTGAATTTGTAGAAGTTAGGTCTCCTAGTCCCAATAACGGAGCGCGCCAACAGAGAGACAGACAATGACTCGCACAGCAGGCAGCCGCGTGCGCCCGCTGGCTCCGTGAAAAATAACATAAGACGCTAACCTTGAGAAAAATTCCAGTATTCTTTACCGACGTATACCGTATGATAATTGCGTTCAAGTTGAAACTCTGTGCACTAGGAAGAGTAAAGGGTTACACCACATTTCACATGTAAAACCATTTATTGGGAGATAATCTGCCTTTTAACTTAGTCTTTGCCATAAAATTTTTCACTTTACATTACTAGTATGCTTTGTCAGACTTAGAATCTGTTAATATACAACAATGTTTGAAGTTAAATATCCAGTCAAGAACCAAGAGAACTTATTTAAACAGAAATTACGAATGCATTGTTATAGTGAACAGACGACACAGTGTTGTATTTGTACATTCTTGCTTGTTAGTTGCACGATTACGTAACGACTATAAGGCTCACATACTTAGAACATTTACCAGTACTGCTAATGAGATTTTAATGCAACATTTTGGTTTACTTGAAAATACATTCTGGGTTTAAAGTACTTTCTGTGAGATACCAGACGACACAGTGGTTAGTTTATGTGACAACTACACGGTTTTATCACGACGCTACTAATGAGTGACAATTTACAATGTTGCTTTTGCGGTATATCTGTTTTATATCTGCACAGTTTTTCTGAATTCTTCTGGAAAGTAAAACAGGTTTTAGTAGTAACTTTTGTAGTATAGCTACAATGAGACAGGGTTTTCCGTAGCACAACAATACGTTACAGCACAGTAATTTCTTCATCACAACAATAAGCGTAATAACTACGATATCTATACACAAAGCATTTCACTTTCGTTTATCATGAGGTAAGTACATTGACTTCTGCAGAACTTAGCTTTCGGAGGACAATAACTACGACACTTCCACAGAGATTATCTTACAACAAGATGCACATTTAGCACTACAGGACACGTATTTGAGTGATTGATTTTATACTTAAAACATTTATTTTTAAAGGTTTTTGAATTACAAAGAAAGTTTTCCGTGATACATTTCATTCCATTGCTGTAATCTGTAACACTTGAGGATATAATTACATTTATCCTCAGGGGGGTACACACTTACTTTGTGTACCATGTGTTTGGCAAGCACGAGGAGCCCTAGCTAATATGGTATTTGCTTATACAACTTTACACATCGGTACCATATTTCTCTAACACAGAATTACACAGCTATCTGATTATTTGACAGAGAAACAAACATTATTTTACTATATCAGTGACAGATGTTTACGTAATTACACAGTTGGATAACTTCACACTTATGAAACTGTATTTTGTCTGTACTTTGTAAACTGTTCATATTTTTTCGGAACCATTGTGATACTATGAGAGCTTTGAATGATGTATTTGGTATGAGATCATGATTTTTAAAGTGCGTTTGAGGTAGGTGACACTATTTAAATGAGCAGAGAATTCTTTTTAGGTTTTGAAATTATTGGAGGAAGCTACGACGATTTTGAGATTTGACTGAGGTGTTATGATGTTATTATTACGACGACGATGTGTATTATGCTGCTGAGGTATGTTTATGATTAATAGGCTGATGCTACATGAGTTATTTGATTAAGCCATGTAGCTGTTATGATGAAATATTGAAGAAGTGCCGACGAATAAGGTAAGGAATAATGAGTAGTGTTTAGGGGCTCTAGTTTGTGAAAAAGGTTGTTGGAAACCAAGATTCGTACTTTAAGAGTTATGAAATGTGTGTAAATGCGTGAATATATCACAATGCTGGCGAAAATTTTTTGGACACTGTTATATTTATAGGGATTTGTTTCTACACATTTGCAACGCAAATTCTCGACCCATGAAATTTTGTATATGAGACTGTCACAGTAGCGGAAACTGCTGTCGTAAATATTTCCGTAAGAAAGTTGAGTGAACACCTGCACGTAATTCGTTCTGAGCGGCCAGGTGTGCCAGCCGCCTTGAGAAAAAGCCATTAGGTGGTAGAAAACAAAAGGGAGGCCATTATCCTCGCTATTGACGTTCCTATGTAGAAAGCATTGGAAAAACGACACGGTCGAACTTGATAACATATGATTACACTGTGGAGCTCTTAATTTATGATTTACTGAAATGCCTAATGAAATGACGAGAAATATTTTTATGTCTATACACCTGATTATGACTACTGTCTCTCTAGTTGAGAGATTTTTCTACATCTACATCTACATTGATACTCCGCAAGCCACCCAACGGTGTGTGGCGGAGGGCACTTTACGTGCCACTGTCATTACCTCCCTTTCCTGTTCCAGTCGCGTATGGTTCGCGGGAAGAACGACTGTCTGAAAGCCTCCGTGCGCGCTCTAATCTCTCTAATTTTACATTCGTGATCTCCTCGGGAAGTATAAGTAGGGGGAAGCAATATATTCGATACCTCATCCAGAAACGCACCCTCTCGAAACCTGGCGAGCAAGCTACACCGCGATGCAGAGCGCCTCTCTTGCAGAGTCTGCCACTTGAGTTTATTAAACATCTCCGTAATGCTATCACGGTTACCAAATAACCCTGTGACGAAACGCGCCGCTCTTCTTTGGATCTTCTCTATCTCCTCCGTCAACCCGACCTGGTACGGATCCCACACTGATGAGCAATACTCAAGTATAGGTCGAACGAGTGTTTTGTAAGCCACCTCCTTTGTTGATGGACTACATTTGCTAAGCACTCTCCCAATGAATCTCAACCTGGTACCCGCCTTACCAACAATTAATTTTATATGATCATTCCACTTCAAATCGTTCCGTACGCATACTCCCAGATATCTTACAGAAGTAACTGCTACCAGTGTTTGTTCCGCTATCATATAATCATACAATAAAGGATCCTTCTTTCTATGTATTCGCAATACATTACATTTGTCTATGTTAAGGGTCAGTTGCCACTCACTGCACCAAGTGCCTATCCGCTGCAGATCTTCCTGTATTTCGCTACAATTTTCTAATGCAGCAACTTCTCTGTATACTACAGCATCATCCGCGAAAAGCCGCATGGAACTTTCGACACTATCTACTAAGTCATTTATATATATTGTGAAAAGCAATGGTCCCATAACACTCCCCTGTGGCACGCCAGAGGTTACTTTAACGTCTGTAGACGTCTCTCCATTGATAACAACATGCTGTGTTCTGTTTGCTAAAAACTCTTCAATCCAGCCACACAGCTGGTCTGATATTCCGTAGGCTCTTACTTTGTTTATCAGGCGACAGTGCGGAACTGTATCGAACGCCTTCCGGAAGTCAAGAAAAATAGCATCTACCTGGGAGCCTGTATCTAATATTTTCTGGGTCTCATGAACAAATAAGGCGAGTTGGGTCTCACACGATCGCTGTTTCCGGAATCCATGTTGATTCCTACATAGTAGATTCTGGGTTTCCAAAAACGACATGATACTCGAGCAAAAAACATGTTCTAAAATTCTACAACAGATCGACGTCAGAGATATAGGTCTATAGTTTTGCGCATCTGCTCGACGACCCTTCTTGAAGACTGGGACTATCTGTGCTCTTTTCCAATCATTTGGAACCCTCCGTTCCTCTAGAGACTTGCGGTACACGGCTGTTAGAAGGGGGGCAAGTTCTTTCGCGTAATCTGTGTAGAATCGAATTGGTATCCCGTCAGGTCCAGTGGACTTTCCTCTATTGAGTGATTCCAGTTGCTTTTCTATTCCTTGGACACTTATTTCGATGTCAGCCATTTTTTCGTTTGTGCGAGGATTTAGAGAAGGAACTGCAGTGCGGTCTTCCTCTGTGAAACAGCTTTGGAAAAAGGTGTTTAGTATTTCAGCTTTACGCGTGTCATCCTCTGTTTCAATGCCATCATCATCCCGTAGTGTCTGGATATGCTGTTTCGAGCCTCTTACTGATTTAACGTAAGACCAGAACTTCCTAGGATTTTCTGTCAAGTCGGTACATAGAATTTTACTTTCGAATTCAATGAACGCTTCACGCATAGCCCTCCTTACGCTAACTTTGACATCGTTTAGCTTCTGTTTGTCTGAGAGGTTTTGGCTGCGTTTAAACTTGGAGTGGAGCTCTCTTTGCTTTCGCAGTAGTTTCCTAACTTTGTTGTTGTACCACGGTGGGTTTTTCCCGTCCCTCACAGTTTTACTCGGCACGTACCTGTCTAAAACGCATTTTACGATTGCCTTGAACTTTTTCCATAAACACTCAACATTGTCAGTGTCGGAACAGAAATTTTCGTTTTGATCTGTTAGGTAGTCTGAAATCTGCCTTCTATTACTCTTGCTAAACAGATAAACCTTCCTCCCTTTTTTTATATTCCTATTAACTTCCATATTCAGGGATGCTGCAACGGCCTTATGATCACTGATTCCCTGTTCTGTACATACAGATTCGAAAAGTTCGGGTCTGTTTGTTATCAGTAGGTCCAATATGTTATCTCCACGAGTCGGTTCTCTGTTTAATTGCTCGAGGTAATTTTCGGATAGTGCACTCAGTATAATGTCACTCGATGCTCTGTCCCTACCACCCGTCCTAAACATCTGAGTGTCCCAGTCTATATCTGGTAAATTGAAATCTCCACCTAAAACTATAACATGCTGAGAAAATTTATGTGAAATGTATTCCAAATTTTCTCTCAGTTGTTCTGCCACTAATGCTGCTGAGTCGGGAGGTCGGTAAAAGGAGCCAATTATTACCCTAGTTCGGTTGTTTAGTGTAACCTCCACCCATAATAATTCACAGGAACTATCCACTTCTACTTCACTACAGGATAAACTACTACTAACAGCGATGAACACTCCACCACCGGTTGCATGCAATCTATCCTTTCTAAACACCGTCTGTACCTTTGTAAAAATTTCGGCAGAATTTATCTCTGGCTTAAGCCAGCTTTCTGTACCTATAACGATTTCAGCTTCGGTGCTTTCTATCAGCGCTTGAAGTTCCGGTACTTTACCAACGCAGCTTCGACAGTTGACAATTACAATACCGATTGCTGCTTGGTCCCCGCATGTCCTGACTTTGCCCCGCACCCGTTGAGGCTGTTGCCCTTTCTGTACTTGCCCAAGGCCATCTAACCTAAAAAACCGCCCAGCCCACGCCACACAACCCCTGCTACCCGTGTAGCCGCTTGTTGCGTGTAGTGGACTCCTGACCTATCCAGCGGAACCCGAAACCCCACCACCCTATGGCGCAAGTCGAGGAATCTGCAGCCCACACGGTCGCAGAACCGTCTCAGCCTAACTTATGAAATGCCTAATGACTACTGAATGATGTTCTTACGCTTTACTTTGTACATAGTTGCTTATTTCATTTGGTATCTAGTTTCTAGCTGCACTGCAGCATTGGTTAAAATAAAATTTTATAGATGTACTAATATAAATATTTTCTGTCTACAGATCGAGTAAATAATAATTTTTTTCAAAAAAATGAGGGAGCACAAAATGACATTTACCTTCACAGGAACTGCATTCATAATTTTCTTTTCAAGTAATTGGTAACTTTTTGGTAGAATAACTTCTTGTGGTGCACCACTTTAATTACTTAGACATTAAGATGTGATTATGCATTTCCCTTATCTGCATTGTTATCTTTAGTGTACTATTTTTTCTGCTTGAGCTTTGCCATGTTTAGGTATACGTTATAGCATTTACTGCTGCTGTTTGCCAGGCATAGTGCTACTGAATTTTAATTTGTGTTACTCTGCTAAGCCAGTTTACTACTGATTTATTTTCCTTGTTTGCTGCTCATTGTCTTATATTAGTTGTAATATTGCAATTGCTTTGCTAATTTCTATAATGCTGCTTGCTTTGCAAATTTGAATTTTTTTGTCATTGCTGTTTGTGTTAATTGTTTTGTGCTGCTGCATTGCCTCGTCCCTTAGTTTAGCATCTGAGCTCAGTAGATTTAAGTTAGCTTAAGAGGGGTAGACTATATAAGAAACTGACTATGGAGAATAGGTAAAGAATGCGTTGCGAAGTTATATGAAAAAGATTTGGGCCAAAATGAGTATTGTACACTGAGAAATAATTATATTGAAAGAAATATTAATAGAATACAGAAAGCAGGTATAGATAGGACTTTTTGGGAATAATGATGAATGAAGGGAGATCTCCAAGAAGTAAAGAAAGTTTTGTTTGCAAAATACAGCAGTACAACAAACCCTGTCCTTTCCTTTTGTATTATCCCACTATATGTTTGTGTACCCTTGTGTATTTGTTTTCTTCCTGTCTCTGTGTAGTTTCATAGAATTTTTTCTTCTTCTAATACTAAGCTACATTCACTATGGTGAGGAGTACTGTTATCCTCCAATATAATTGGCATTAATAATATGTTATTTACCTTGTAAATATGCTTAGACATTATTTATTCTGGTTTGTTGCTCACATGTGAAGGTGATGTTTCAAAAGTTCTTGTGATCTTTATGTATTTACTTATGTCATAATTCCTGTAACACTGATGTATATGTCTATTTCTATTCTTTTGTAAAGCCTGTTTTACTACAAATGTTATCTGTATTTTGTACCTTTGTGATTGTATTCTTATGTTATAAAATTGTAATTAACGCCAGGTCATCAAATTAAGTAACTTGTCAGTTCCATTTCACTGCACACGTTTCGGTTGGTCATAGTATATGGACAATATGTGAGAAGTAGGGACTGTTAGTGTTTGCACATGTGTTAATAATTCAGCAAGGGACTGGAAAACAGCATTGCTGGTTCGAAGGACAATTTCAAAAGCTTTGTGAGTGCACAAGTGGTGGTTTATGGACTTGCTATATTGTCCGCAAGACTCTTCAATGGTGATTGTGCACCTGCACAGTCGCAACAGATGGCTGCTGGCGTCTCTACAAGGACTACAGTGGGTCTGCATCTTTGATGACCCACCAGTACCATTATCTCTACAAGGACTACAGTGGGTCTACATCTTTGATGATCCATCAATACCATTATTTCTACAAGGACTGCAGTGGGTCTGCACCTCTGGTGGCCACCAATACCGTAATCTCTACCAGGACTACAGTGGGTCTACTCTGTGATGACCTACCTACCAATACTCTTCAAAACTTCGATTGACTCTGCTGTGGGTTTGCTCCGTTGTGGCCCATTACCTGTCTGCATGTCAAGAGTCAGCACTGTCGTTCCGTTGGAAGGACACCACTACTTCTTCAAGATTGCATGGAAATCCACTACTTCCGTGTGCATTTTCTTCTACTGCTCAGACTTTGAGAAAAACACTACTATTTTACCGTGACGAACGATCAGGACTGTCTTTATGGACTGTGAGAAAATTTGAGCTTTTGACCAACATTGTATCAATAAGTGTGTGCATTTGATTTCTTTGTTATTGTAATTACGAAAAATTTTTTCAAATCTGTATTGGCCACTGCCCAAACCAATTTGTAAAATTTTTTGTGGGGAGCATGGGGGCTATGTAAGTAGGCTGTTTAGGTTTTTTTATTGGTAACACCACCTCTGTATGAAAATCACTGGCTGTGCTGTGTGCAGTCCGTGGCTGCTTTGCATTGTTGTAATACTCGCCATTGTAGTGTTAGGCAGCTGGCTGTGAACAGCGCGTAGCGTTGCGCAGTTGGAGGTGAGCCGCCAGCAGTGGTGGATGTGGGGAGAGAGATGGCGGAGTTTTGAAATTTGTCATGAACTGCTATATTTATATAAGATGATATCAAGGTAAATACATTGTTTGTTCTCTATTAATATCTTTCATTTGCTAACTATCCCTATCAGTAGTTAGTGCCTTCAGTAGTTTGAATCTTTTATTTAGCTGGCAGTAGTGGCGCTCGCTGTATTGCAGTAGCTTGAGTAGCGAAGATTTTTGTGAGGTAAGTGATTTGTGAAAGGTATAGTTTAATGTTAGTCAGGGCCCATTCTTTTGTAGGCATTATTGAAAGTCAGATTGCGTTGCGCTAATAAAATATTGTGTGTCAGTTTAAGCACAGTCATTTGTAATTGTTCAAAAGGGGACGTTTCAAGAGCCATTCTATGATATAAGCTATTTCATTTTAAAAGGATGTTCTTATCCTAGGAGAGAACTGTCAGAGTAGTATGTTAGTTCGAAAACTGTCATAGGTCTAGGAAATATCTCTTTGTTAGGTTTGTGGTGAATAATACGAAACCTTTGAAAAGGAACTGCAGCATCCACTTTGCAAACACTAGAGAGGAAAAGACTTACCACCATATACAGGGAAGCGCATTAATCTGCAGGCCCAGTTTGCAGTGGGCTTCCAGGTGAATACGTGAGCGCCAGAGTGCATATTTTCAAAACTAAGTGGAAAGGCTTCGTAATGGCACAACCTATATCAGAGTCCCTCACGTAAGTTTACAGCATTTCACTGTACTACAGTATATAGTACAGTATCACCAGAAACTACGCGCGCACGCGCGCGCGCGCGCACACACACACACACACACACACACACACACACACACACACACACACACACACACACGCACACGCACACGCGTGTATTAGACAATGGACAACAAGGACAACAAGGTCCTAAAAACAAACTGAAAACATTTCACATCACCTGACGCCGTCGAAGGTTTCCAGAAGTTTCCCTTCGGTGTCAGGCTAAAGCTGGAGCTACAAATCCCCTCTCAATTATTCCCAGTTGGTAACGTCTGTGCCCTGTTGTATGGATTTGGCAATATTAGTGACAGGTGCTGCCCAGATGCCCTTCCCAACACCACCACTTCTCCCGAGACAGAGTCTCAGAGTTCCATTTGTCTGTGTCTCGCGTATATCTCAAGTTCAATTGTAAGAATGTTTTTCTACGTGTTTCTGTAGCGTGTATCTGAGGCGAGACATGGGTATCATGTCGGTATTTACTTAACTGGATGTGATAAATCGCCTGAAGACCACATCCAGGATGGCCGGCTGATCAGTCCTCGTCGTTAATCTGCGAGGCAGAATCAAAAATGGTTGAAATGGCTCTGAGCACTATGGGACTCAACTGCTGAGGTCATCAGTCCCCTAGAACTTAGAACTACTTAAACCTAACTAACCTAGGGACATCACACACATTCATTCCCGAGGCAGGATTCGAACCTGCGACCGTAGCGGTCGCGCGGTTCCAGACTGTAGCGCCTAGAACCGCACGGCCACCCCGGCCGGCGAGGCAGAATCGATCCGGAGCACCACGACTTCCCGGATCCCGGAAACGCGGGGTTAACGAACTCCGATGTCTGACGGGATCATACAGTAATAATAATAATAATAATAGAAGAATATCACCAGTTTGCTAATATATGTCGGTTTTTATGTTACAAATGTGGTACCTGTTTTTCGGGCATGTCCGAAAGAACAGATACCACATATACAACTAAGGCAATCGACAGCCAAGGGTCTCTTCTGTGCATAAGCACAACAGGCTCGAACTCTTACGGGAATCGCCGAAATGCCGCGAGTAATGACGATAATGGGCAAGGGACACTACATCAGTACTGTGGGGACAAGTTGAGAATTGGGGTCTGACGGGAGGCGTGCTGGTGTAGTCCGTGCAGTTGTCAGGACCACTGTGTCTGGATGGCGTAGTGGTCAGCGTATCTGCCTGGTAAGCAGAGACCCGGGTTCGAATTTCGGTCCTGCACAAGTTTTTAACTTGCCGCTTTGATGTAATCAATGCCCTATGGCAGCTAATGTCTTTAATTCTTTTCTGTCTTGATTTTTTTGTTGTTAGTAATCAGCATCCTGTGAGCTCTAGACAGAGTTATTTGTTTCTTGATCTAGTACCTTTGGTGCAGGAATAAATTGCCGATGTTACGCAAGGAAGCGTTGAATGGCTTCAATTAACCGGTTTGATATAGCAATTTCTGTGAGCGCACTCACATTACTACAGGGTGTTAATTAGTAGTAATACAAATGCAACTTATTAACGTTGTCTCGCGCTCAATGCGAAGCTGGAGACGCTTACCGAAAGCGGCACAGGCAAGTGATACGGGTCCGCCGCTTAAAAGTTCCTTTCCCACAGTCAGGCAGTTACAGCGCGTTGCGTGATCGCGTGCTTGGTGGCTTGGCCGCAAACTTGGTAATGACCCAGAGCGCAGCGAAGTGCTTTAGTGACATAGCGCTTCTAAGAAGTGAAGAAGCTCGTTGTTGCCAATAGACGCCCCCAAATATTCTTCTAACAGTAGGCTAGCTATAGGAAAAGATGCCAGGCTGACATTCACTGGAAGAATCCCAAGAAAATTAATCTGCTCACAGGCAAGATGGCTAACAAAACCAGCATTCGACCTGTAAACCGCATGACTGGAATAATTGCGGTAGGAACGTTCATGTATTACAACGATGGCCTGAACCACCTAACTAAAGTCCAAGACATTTTCCTCTTCCCTGAAACTGTCACTAAAGATATACTGAAATTTTCAGTGCAGTGTTAGGTTCTGTAATAGGTACTACTGTACCGGGTCAGATGGTACAGCTGTGGTAAAATTCAAATTTATTCTGAAACGATTCTTTCTCAGGGCTGCTGTGCCCCCCCCCCCCCCCCCCCCCCCCCACACACACACACACACAAGTTCCGAGTACGCTGCAGAAGCTTCGCTCTTCCACATCCTCCATATATTCCCGATCTCTCCCCATGCGGTTTCCTATTTTTTGGAGGCCTGAAGAAAGAAATTTGTGACCTTCAAAAAAAATGTTCAGATGTGTGTGAAATTTTATGGGACTTAACTGCTAAGGTCATCAGTCCCTAAGCTTACACACTACTTAACCTAAATTATCCTAAGGACAAACACACACACCCATGCCCAAGGGAGGACTCGAACCTCCGCCGGGACCAGCCGCACAGTCCATGACTGCAGCGCCTTAGACCGTTGTGGCCTTCGATTTGCTTCGGACGAAGAGGCCTGGGTACAGACATGGTTCCGTAGATAATTGCAAAAAATTTTACATGAAGGCATTGGCCGCTTGGCCCACTGTGGGATACATATATTAAAGGTTATGGTGATTACTTTTGAAATAATAGTCAGCTTGCTTACCTTTTTTTCGTCTGTCTCGTTTTCGTTGGACTGCCCATTATTACACTCCTGGAAATGGAAAAAAGAACACATTGACACCGGTGTGTCAGACCCACCATACTTGCTCCGGACACTGCGAGAGGGCTGTACAAGCAATGATCACACGCACGGCACAGCGGACACACCAGGAACCGCGGTGTTGGCCGTCGAATGGCGCTAGCTGCGCAGCATTTGTGCACCGCCGCCGTCAGTGTCAGCCAGTTTGCCGTGGCATACGGAGCTCCATCGCAGTCTTTAACACTGGTAGCATGCCGCGACAGCGTGGACGTGAACCGTATGTGCAGTTGACGGACTTTGAGCGAGGGCGTATAGTGGACATGCGGGAGGCCGGGTGGACGTACCGCCGAATTGCTCAACACGTGGGGCGTGAGGTCTCCACAGTACATCGATGTTGTCGCCAGTGGTCGGCGGAAGGTGCACGTGCCCGTCGACCTGGGACCGGACCGCAGCGACGCACGGATGCACGCCAAGACCGTAGGATCCTACGCAGTGCCGTAGGGGACCGCACCGCCACTTCCCAGCAAATTAGGGACACTGTTGCTCCTGGGGTATCGGCGAGGACCATTCGCAACCGTCTCCATGAAGCTGGGCTACGGTCCCGCACACCGTTAGGCCGTCTTCCGCTCACGCCCCAACATCGTGCAGCCCGCCTCCAGTGGTGTCGCGACAGGCGTGAATGGAGGGACGAATGGAGACGTGTCGTCTTCAGCGATGAGAGTCGCTTCTGCCTTGGTGCCAATGATGGTCGTATGCGTGTTTGGCGCCGTGCAGGTGAGCGCCACAATCAGGACTGCATACGACCGAGGCACACAGGGCCAACACCCGGCATCATGGTGTGGGGAGCGATCTCCTACACTGGCCGTACACCACTGGTGATCGTCGAGGGGACACTGAATAGTGCACGGCACATCCAAACCGTCATCGAACCCATCGTTCTACCATTCCTAGACCGGCAAGGGAACTTGCTGTTCCAACAGGACAATGCACGTCCGCATGTATCCCGTGCCACCCAACGTGCTCTAGAAGGTGTAAGTCAACCACCCTGGCCAGCAAGATCTCCGGATCTGTCCCCCATTGAGCATGTTTGGGACTAGATGAAGCGTCGTCTCACGCGGTCTGCACGTCCAGCACGAACGCTGGTCCAACTGAGGCGCCAGGTGGAAATGGCATGGCAAGCCGTTCCACAGGACTACATCCAGCATCTCTACGATCGTCTCCATGGGAGAATAGCAGCCTGCATTGCTGCGAAAGGTGGATATACACTGTACTAGTGCCGACATTGTGCATGCTCTGTGGCCTGTGTCTATGTGCCTGTGGTTCTGTCAGTGTGATCATGTGATGTATCTGACCCCAGGAATGTGTCAATAAAGTTTCCCCATCCTGGGACAATGAATTCACGGTGTTCTTATTTCAATTTCCAGGAGTGTAGATCGTACCCGTACACATCATCGACGGTTATGAACATGATTAGACCTGCAGTTCTCTGTGACAGGTAGGACCAACATCAGAGTACATTACTGTTGTTCGTGTTTAGTGTTGTTATCAGTCCTGGTAGGGCGTATAAGAGGCAGGAGCAGCGTCAGGTGAGTCGTCGCTGTGAAAGACACAGAGATGTCGTTGGTTGATTGTGTCGTTTGGAGTATAAAGGGAACAAACTACGGGGTCATCAGTCCCTTTTTCCTCATGCAATCAAGGCTCAACTTAAAACAATTCCTAAAAGGAGTTGCGCAGAGGAAAAGAGCGGAATACTAACGGGCAACAACAAGAAAAGAGAAAACGAAAAGAGGTAACCAAAAGGTGGAAACGTACACTAAAACGAAAAGTAGTGGTACGTGTTGAAATAGTATAGCAGTTGGCCGAGGCTGGCAGATCACAAGAATAAAAAAAGGATGAGCTGCGTACTCTCGTGACACAGCGTTATCAATACCTCACAGGTTTTGAAAGTGACCTCATTCCGGGTCTCTGTTTGGCCGGTTGATCTCAAAGTGCAATATCCAGACTTGTGGGGCATTCGAATGTGACAGTGGCCCAATTTTGCACTGCGTGGAAACATGAAGGCAGGCATACCCGTCAAGGTTTCGGTAGATCACGTGTGACCACCACAATGGAGTATCGCCGTATCGTGCACCAGGCACATGATAGCTCCTTCGCACCTGCGAATGCCGTCCGACAACATGTAATGGACTGCGCCCAGCATTCTGCGTCGTCTCGCGCCATTGTTCAGAGACTATCAGCAACAGGGGTAGGGAATTACCGCCCCTGCTTAGGCTGCCGTTAACACCACAGCACAGGCGGCTGCTTCTGGAGTTGTTGCATGACTTCGAGGTGTTGACCGCTGATGAATGACGTCACATTCGATTCAACAGCGAGTTGTGGTTCTACCACTGTCTAGCATGACCATCGTCGGCGGGTATGACAACGACCCGGGAACAGGTCGCGTTCTCCTAGTGTTTTGGTGAGGCACAGCTGGGTCACGCCTGGCGACATGGAGTGGGAAGCCATGCGGTATAACCTGAGGTCACGTCTGGTAACGGCTGAAGGAACTATGACGGCATAACAGTACTTCACGCCCATTTTGTGTCTTCGTGTATCACCACTCATGTGACAATATCTTGGACTGAGCGAGATGACGCAGTGGTTAGCACACGGGACTCGCATTCGGGAGGACGACGGTTCGACCCCGCGTCAGGTCATCTTGATTTAGGTTTCCCGTGATTTGTCCAAATCGCTTCAGACAAATGCCGGGATGATACCTTTGGAAGTCCACGGCCGACTTTTTTTCCCCATCCTTCCCTAATCCGATGGGACCGATGACCTCGTTGTTTGGTTCCCTCCCTCAAATCAACCAACAAACCAATCTTGGTGCCATTTTTCAGCAGGTCGTGTCGTATGAAAAGTCTGCGTGATGTTGAGGTACACCCTTAGCCAACAAGATCCCCAGGTCTGTGTCCATTGGAACACGTGTTGGACCAGTTAGGACGTCAATTCCGGTCCAGGATATCGAGCACCAGCTACAAGTTACGGGTCGGTTTTCCTCAGGAGAGGATGAAACTGCTTCATGCCACTCATTCCAACCGAATCAGTGCATGCACCTAGGACAGAGAGGGTGCATATTGATCAGTAGGTTCATATAGCCAGGTACTTTGTAAATTTGACTCGATTTTGTAATCACTACGATAACGTCACATTTCTTTTCCTCCTCCCCTTATTTTTACTTCAGTTTTCTGTCAAGTGGTGTAAGTTTGTAGTATGCACGACTCAGCTTAATTTGTGCTGTAAACGTATCGTCTCCACTATTTTGCGGCACACACACGTACACGTTTTATTAATAACACCCATTTTACACTTTAATCTTTCCTAGCTTCATATCCCACTCCACACTCCTCTGCGTGCCAGCTTCCACTTACCCTCGCCTCGAAGACTCCCGACACACACACACACACACACACACTGTAGGCGGCAACAGTGACCCTTAGTGCGGCAGAGTATCAAATGCGACGCTAGCGACCAACCGTCGATATATACGATATGCAATTCTACAGACCGATTCTGGAGTATTTGTCGTTCGTCTGGGAGCGTTATTAGGTAGGATTAATAGAAAAGATAGGCAAGATCCAAAGAAGGGCAGTGTGTTTCCTAAGAGGTACCTTTAGGAAGTGCGAGAGTCACGGAGATGAGCATCAAACTCCAGTGGCAGACGGTGCAACAGAGGCCTGGTGCATCACTGAGAGGTCTGCCGTTAACGTTACAACAAAATCACACGTTCCAAGAACAGTTAGCAAATGTGTTACTTCCTTTCACAAGCCACGAAATGACCACGCCGAAAAAAAAGAAAAAAAAAGAAATTCGAACTTACACGCACTCTGCGCGAATACAACAAGAAAGGGGGGAAATGAAAGTGCTGAGAGAAGGAACCTCCGGCACACACTGCAAGGTGCCTCATGTTGTAGAGATATACGAGGGTAAGTCAGTTATTATCCGCAAAGTAGTTATAAAATTTTATTGTAATTGCGCGACTGCTACGGTCGCAGGTTCGAATCCTGCCTCGGGCATGGATGTGTGTGATGTCCTTAGGTTAGGTTTAAGTAGTTCTAAGTTCTAGGGGACTGATGACCACAGTAGTTAAGTCCCATAGTGCTCAGAGCCATTTGAACCATTTTTGTTGTAACCAAACAGGAAACTTACAAGAACATTTTTCGACATGGTCTCCTTGCGTTTCAACGCAATTGGTCCAGCGTTGTACAAGCTTCCTGATGCCGTCATAAAAGAAGGTTCTCGGTTGAGCTGCGAGGTACGAATGCACCACTTCCTTCACTGCTTCGTTCGAGGCAAACGACGGCCCCTTAATGCCTGTTTGAGTGGACCAAACAAGTGATAGTCAGAAGGGGCAAGATCGGGACTATATGGAGGATGATCCAGCACTTCAAATTTGAGTTTCTGGTGCGTTTCGGCAGTGTGGGCAGCAGTATGCGGACGGACGTTGTCGTGCAACAACACAACACCTTTTGACAGCAATCCTCGGGGTTTACTTCGAATTGCAGGCTTTAGCCTGGCAGTAGGCATCTCATTGTAACGTACACTGTTTATTGTTGTGCCCCTTTCCCCATAATGTTTCCGTACTGGACCTTGTGCGTCCCAATAAACCGTAAGCATCAGTTTTCCTATGGACGGTTGGTCTTGAACTTGTTCTTGCACAGCGAATTTCGATGTTTCCATTCCATACTTTGCCTTTTACTCTTCGGCTCGTAATGATGGATCCATGTTTCGTCACCAGTAATGATCCCGTCTAAGAAGTTGTCCTATTCGTTACCATAGCGATCCAAATGTTTTTTGCAGATGTCCAAGCGCGTTTGTTCACGCAACTGTGTGAGGTTCTTTTATTTTATTTTTTTTTTTACAATCCATATTCTCTACAAATTACACTTTTTTATTCCAAGCAACAACTCATGTAATTCTTCCTCACTTTGACTGAGGATAGCATTGTAAACAGTGAATCCTATCACTGATATCCTTTCCTCCTGAACTTTAATTCACTTCTCAATTTTTCTTTTATTTCCATTAATGCCTCTTCGATTTATAGAACGAACAGTAGGGGTGAAAGACTGGATACCTGTATCACAACCTTTTGAATCCGTGCACTTTGCCTTTAGCCTGCCGTTCTTATTTCTCCTTCTTGGTCCTATGAGCATTGCATATTACCCGTCTTTCTCTCTGTTTTTTCAGAATTTCTAACATCTTGCACTATTTTGCGCCTTTTCCAGGTCACCGAATCCTGTTAAAGTTCCTTGGAATCTCTTAGTTTTCGCTTCAGTTATCAAGAGCTGGTGTCATTACCTTTCCGAAAGCTAAAGTGATCGTCACCCAAGAGATCCGCAGTTTTTTTCCCCTATTCTTTGGTGTACTATTCCCTTCAGCACCTTGGATGCATGAACTGTTAAGCTGTTTGTGCGATAGGTCTCGCATTTAGCTGCCTTTGCTAACTTCGAGATCTTACGGAATGATTACCAATGATGCGGGTGGTCGCGCTCTTTACCGAGCACCTCTTTCCTCAGGGACGCACCGGTTGAGATGGTCGTGGCGAGATCCGCCCCTCACGACCGCGCAGGAATGAAGTGGAGCGGCACGACCTCAGGGGTGCAGCCCAGCCCATGACTTTCACGCCGCTCCTCGCCAGCGGAATGGGAGCAGAGGCCTGTGTCGGGCCCAGGGAACGTCCGCACTGCTCTTCGCGGCGAAAGTGATAGACAGGCCGGCCCAAAGCCGCACAGACAGTTGCGTACCCTTGAGGTGCACGCCCATTGCTTAGCTACAAAAGCGACGGAAAGGCCGAGTTCGTCCCAGCTTTCCTCTTTCTACATTCAACCAATTTGGAATTGACATCTCCTCGCCACGTAACACAAAGCCCATAATCGGCTAAAACTGGCAACCAACTGTACTTCGAATCTGTATCGTTCTATCATTATCGTCATCTATAAATACCTCATCCGTCTCACACTAGCTTAGGCCAGTGTTGCTTGGATCTCAGCCTCTCTTAAATTTGGTAAATACGAGGGCTATCCACAAAGTACATTACGATTTGGAATTAAAAATAAATAAAGTATTGGAATTTTTTTTTATTATATACAGATGAAAGCCACACTTAAATACTACTTTTCTACATAGTTGCCATTTAAATTGAGGCACTTATCGTAGCGATGGACGAGCTTGGAAATTCCTTCGTCGTAAAATTCGGCCGCCTGCGCCTTCAAACACGTGGTTACCTCTTCTTGAAGCTGTGCGTCGTCATCAAAACGCTGCATAGCCAACCACTTCTTCATTGTTAGGAATAAATGGAAATCGCTCGGTGCCAGGTCGGGACTGTACGGCGGATGAGGAAACAACTTCCACTTAAAAAATTCGGGAACTTCACGAGTGGCATTTGCCGTGTGAGCCCGGGCGTTGTCGTGAATCAGCAAGAACTTTGAGCCCAACTTTCCCCTGCGCTTGTTTTGTATTGCTCTTCTGAGGTTGTGCAGAGTTTGGCAATACCTTTGAGAGTTTATTGTAGTGCCTCTTTCCAGGAAATCCACAAAAATCACACCTTTTCTGTCCCAAAAGACAGTCGCCACGTGGTTGAAGGCGCAGGCGGACGAATTTTACGACGAAGGAATTTCCAAGCTCGTCCATCGCTACGATAAGTGCCTTAATTTAAATGGCAACTATGTAGAAAAGTAGTATTTAAGTGTGGCTTTCATCTGTATATAGCCGGCCGAAGTGGCCGTGCGGTTAAAGGCGCTGCAGTCTGGAACCGCAAGACCGCTACGGTCGCAGGTTCGAATCCTGCCTCGGGCATGGATGTTTGTGATGTCCTTAGGTTAGTTAGGTTTAACTAGTTCTAAGTTCTAGGGGACTAATGACCTCAGCAGTTGAGTCCCATAGTGCTCAGAGCCATTTGAACCATCTGTATATAATTATAAAAAAATCCAATACTTTATTTATTTTTAATTCCAAAACGTAATGTACTTTGTGGATAGCCCTCGTATATTGAACTATTAGAAAGACGTGCATTTCGCCTCCCCTTCCGCATCTTTCCCAGCTCGCATCCCATACCCACTCATCGTTATCCCAAGCCTTCTTTTTCTGGAACACAGTGCATCAACAGAAAAACCCAACATACAATATCCAACTCACTAATCACCCACCCAGGTACCTTGTTACGCCACTACACTCATATCCCACATTTCATGCACTTCCATGCTCATCTTATCCCCTCCTGCCGTTAACTCCAACCAACTCCCACTTCCGAACTACATAATTTCCTCGATGTAGCAGTCCTACCGCGCATAGCCTACATCTCTCTATAGCAGCTTTCTCCCAAAGTATTCTGCTGATTCTTTCGCGGTCTACCTACTCCTCATTTAATATCATAGGAAAGATTTTCAGAAAAGACTGCAACCATTTGCCTTTCGTGAAAGCAGAATTATTATTTTTACATTATGTGGTTGCTGTTGTTTCTGAAAACCTTTGTTCGTCACAGTCGCAGAGTTCCAAGTCCGTAATGGGTTGAAGTCCAATAGTATTTACTTCCGCCAGTTTGTTCAGGATTTCATTACAGAAACCAGTTGTTCATCTCCGTCGCGAATACCACCGTCGTTCATACATCACCAATACCATCTGAAACGTCCCCTTAGAAAAAATTATGAATGACTGTGCTGATAAACCTCTTACATTATTTGATTTTCAAACAGCTGAGCAAAACTGAACGTACTCAGACATTTCTCTCTTTACTTATTCTGATCAACACTAAATTGACACACAATATTCTTAGCGCAACGCAATCTGACTTTCAAAAATCCCTACAAAAGAATGGCCCTGACTAACAATAACCTAAGCCTTTCATGAATCACTTACCTCACAAAAATCTTCGTTATTCGAACTACTGCAATACAGCGAGCGCCAATACTGCCAGCTAAATAAAAGATTTTAACTATTGAAGGCATAGTTAGCAAATGAAAGATTTTGGTAGAGAACAGACGATGTATTTGTGGTGTCACCGCCGGACACCACACTTGCTAGGTGGTAGCCTTTAAATCGGTCGCGGTCCATTAGTATACGTCGGACCCGCGTGTCGCCACTGTCAGTGATTGCAGACCGAGCGCCACCACACGGCAGGTCTAGAGAGACTTACTAGCACTCGCCCCAGTTGTACAGCCGACTTAGCCAGAGATGGATCACTGACAACTACGCTCTCATTTGCCGAGACGATAGTTAGCATAGCCTTCAGCTACGTCATTTTCTACGACCTAGCAAGGCGCCATAGCATTTGATAATTAATATTGTGAAGCTTGTACAGTAACGAGAGATGTTCTACAATTGTGGATTAAAGTTAAGTATTATATCAACTACGTACTTTATTTGCTACTATTAATTCCTTTAACTGTTCCAGACGTCACGCCAGTCAGCGTGTAATTAAACGCGTGCATTTCGGCCTCCTCTAGCAACACAGTGTTGGCTCTTCTGCCAACACTACAGTATTTACCTTAATATCGTTCAAAAGCTATATATATATATATATATATATATATATATATATATATATATATATATATAAAGTTCATGACATCCAGTCTTACATATTTACTCTCTCTGATGGACACACTTCCAGATCATCCGCTCTCAAAACTCCGTCATCTCACTCCCCACATCCACCACTGCTGGCAGCTCACCTCCAACTGCGCAACGCTACGCGCTGTTCACATCCAACAGCCCAACACTACAATAGCGACTATTCCAACAATGCCACCCAGCCACAGACTGCACACAGCACAGCCAGTGATTTTCTTACAGATCGCTACGTGGCATTACCAATATAAAAACCTAAACAGCCTACTTACACATCATTATACCTAACCAACATCAAGTTCAATGAAATCAAAACAATATGCAATTGCACGATCGTAAACAACTGGCGCGAATCAGGACATGGCAGAAGGATCTGGAGGCAACATGTGAGTTCTAATCCCTTAGGACACAAGAAGAAGGAAGATTTACATTGCATATTACTACTGAAAATTTGTCAAGTTGTCATCTGCGCATGCTTTTTCACAAAAAATCATAGCATCATTTCTTATGATATGCTAAATTTGTAAACCATATAATGCCTTAGCTGAAGGGCGGTTTTATCTGCTACCAGCTCGGTCCCTCCTGGCGAACTGAAATAATGAAGAAAGTAAAGGCACAAGTTCCTGACTTACATCTCGGTATAGTACATAGTTTCAGATCATCAGTAATCTTCATATCTACATACGCTACAGTAATAACAGAAATATAAAATTCCACGCAAAACTTTTCGAAAGACGACAATAAACAGGGCCCCTAGACATTAACTGAGTTTTACTACTTGGTTTAAGCTTGGTTCAAGTTCTTTATACTTCAGATGTATGCGGTCTCTGAAGAGGAGCACCTAGAGATAGAAACACGTAGTGTTCGGATAATGCAAACAAACACTTCTTGTGTCCGGTAACTACCAAGTAAACTAAAATACAAAGCATTTATAAGACTGAGACGTGATGATACACGGATTCCACCTCACATAGATTGACAGCTAGAAGGATACAAAGAAACATACTACAGCGTAGTACAGGAACACTGAAAGCATGCCAAACAACTCCTTATTACTTATAATGGAATTCAGTTTCCTCAAGGTGACCATAAAATAAAGGTAATAGGTTCCTTAAGAAAGGGACATGCAAGATTCACGATGTACTGGTCGACAACTCCATGAAATGTATCAACAAACCCTTAAATACAACATCATCTGCTACAGATTTTTTACAACGCAAACCCTGCAGAGCAGGTGAAAACTGCGTAAACTCATTGCGACGTAATTGTCGTTCATACATTAGCAATATAATTGGACGCTTATAGCACCCACTTTTGCCGTTATGACGGCTACGACACATGATGACGTTGACTCCACGAGACGTCGAAAGCGTTGTGAAGTCGTCCTGATCAATGAACACTCAATCGTCGACCACGACTCACTGACATCTGTCTGACCTTGCTGAATGAGTCGCTTGAGATACACAGATCGCTTGTTGCTCAGCAACTTATATTTGACACATTTCGAGCGTAGCCCATCTTCAGAATGTCAGGCAAGATGTCTTCATAAAAAGCATAGCGCCACATATGTACTTTGTCATCTGCTTGATGTATTCGTATACGCACCTGAAAATGATGCTAGTCTGCAAATCGAGCGTGTTACAAAAAAAAAATGAAGTCCATTTAATTAAAGCATGAGGGGTGTGTGTGTGTGTGTGTGTGTGTGTGTGTGTGTGTGTGTGTGTGTGTGTGTACTTGCCGCCAAAACTTCGCAAGCGTATCTCGCAGCCTCGTTGGGGTTATACGGTGAGATAACCCTCCATTCCTTAACAACAAAGAAGGTTTCGTTTTGGAACTGTAAAGGTTAGTTATGAAGATTAGAGTGTTTAAAGAGCGCAGATGTTCGCGATAACATAATAAATGTAAGCATTTATCCGTCCGTGCCGCTGTGATTCCGCCACAGTCCTGCCTGCAGCACCACGGGGGTTATTTGGTACTGTAGCCCTCCATCCCCTAGCCATGAAGCAGATTTAGTTTGGAAATGGATTCGAAGATATGGGTGTAAAAAGAGAGCATCGCATCAATTGAATTCTTGTAGGAAGACGGTGTAGCTGCTTGGAATCGAGTGCCGAAGTGACCGAATCTGTTCAACATGTTCCTTCTAGAATCTTCGAGAATGTTGGACAATGTCGTAGAATGTTCCAAAATGTTATAGAAGATTCGAGAATGGTCTACATCTCGACAGCAATCCGGAATTAATGGAAGCTGCATTACGTACTCATTCTGGACGTTTTCGGCAAACGTTTCTTGTTACTCCAAACTCAGCTCCAGCGGATAAAAGCAATATATGTTTGAAGAAATCAATTCTTTGGTCTCGTATGAGGAAAGGACAGTTAAGAACAAATATGAGAGATAAATTTCGCAATGATTAGTCGAAAAACTCTTACAAATGAGTGAAAGTACTCACCCAATTTATTGTGTAACTGGCCAAATTAAACTTACAAATGATTTATGTACCATCTTCAACAGCCCAAATGAATACATGAAGTTTTTTAGTTTTTTCGAACATTGTTCAAAAGTGCTCAAGTTTGTTATTTGAAAGAGACATTTCGCGATAATAAGTGAAATAGCTGACGATATTAATTTAAAATTTCAAAACAAGAAATGGTCGTGAACAGTTGTCAGAAGCAGAAAAAAAAGTATCACGAAATGATTAAGAAGAAACAGTATTTATTCCGAGAATTCGGCTTGTGAAGATATTGCTGATTATGAGTGATAATTTTTTTCCTTTTCTTCTGCTTCATTAGCTCTGTACGTATATCTCTGATGGTCTAGAATATTATTTATGTTTTGCTTTCTTTGCATTGTTACATGAGTCTCCTTTCAACTGAGTATGCAAAAGTTTCGATGCATGTTTCATTTTCTTTCTAATGCTCGTGTGTAAGGGGCTGTGTGAAACCAAATGTAATAGGCAGCATTGTTGTACGAACTGTGATGCGCTAGCGATATCGATCGTTGCAGACTGCAGTGGAGACAGAAAGCGTGCAGTGTCGTGTCGTACGCGCGGGCTGTGTTGTGTAAGCGTACCGCACAGAATCACACGAAAATTCACGACCGCGTACTTATTTTTCGGTTGCGTTATGAACCAAATGTCTATGTGGACGTCACGAAAAAAAACTTAAACTGTGAATACCCTTGAGTAAGCTACAAACAGCCCTGACAATGCTTACGCGGATGTATTGTGATCGTCGTGGTTATAGGACCGAACTATTTTGCACGTAACTAATGTAATTTGAACTAATTACCTCGTCTGCAACTTAAAGAGCTGCAATGCGCACTAAAACATCAACTATACCCGTGGATGTAAACGCAGGCTTCCGCGGCCGTTGTCACAGTCAATAAAATTCTTCTGGGTTTGAGGCCGCACTGTCAGCTATAAAATTCCGACGTTTCGGCAACTGTTGCAAGGCGTCTTCCTCTACAATACACCCTGAGGAAGGCGCCTTGGAATTTTATAGTTGACAATGCGGCCTCAAACCCAGAAGAATTTTATTGACAATAGCCGTCGAGATTTGCAAACTGATTGTGACGTCTAGCGCTGTTTCCGCCAGAACAGCAAATTCGAGATCGTGATTCCTATAAATGTACAGACTGTAATATCACGATCAGTGAGTGAAATTGAATACTGTACTGTTTTAAAACGGCGTACGGAACGTTAGAAAAGGAAGCGTATGTATATGGAACGTTATAATTGCTCACGTAGGAAATTGGATGTACACAACGACGATTACGCCCGACTGGCTTGTGACCACAGAAACACAAAGGAGGAAAATTTACTGCCTGGAGGAGCTTATATCAAACAAGAGGATGTATCAAAGGCAATTTCATGGCTAATAGAGCCATAGTAATTACGCCGCCAGCATCGACGAGCTGCCTCTGACGTCACTACGCATCGTCTACAAAAAGATAAGCTGCAACGCCAGGCGCTCTCTCCCTGTAAAGACGTTTAGAATTTCGTGTACTTTTAAACGTGATTTCATTTTGTTTTGGGTAATTTCTAAGAATGATTGGCTATCGAACGCGCGGGCGCCTCACGATATATGTCGAACATGCGACTCTATGCTGACGACATGACTCTGGTGGCGCGAGTTATGGATTTTGTTTACAGAATTCACTAGAGCAACGAAAAAAGACGGTCGTTTACTAATTGTAAGTTACAATTAATTGCAAATGTAAGCAGTAGCTTTACTTACTTTACTCGTCAGCTACGTCTTCTTCATGCACTATTCCTCGTCTTGCATAAACCGCCGGCAGCAGTCCTTTTCTCCCATAACCCGGGTACACTCCTGCTCTGTCAGTCAGAAATATCGTATAAGTACAGAAGGGTCCGTTTTTCAACGCAACCTCAAGTTGTGGAAGAATAGGTGCTGGCAGAGGTAGATTGCCTCCCGATGTTCTGGACGCCCTTCTCTTTTTATCGACGATTTGACAGATTTCCACAAGCGTTTGATGTTCCGTGTGTGGACAAATGAATCATTCGACGACACAAATTCAACAGGATGCTTCACAAATTCATGGTGAAATCCTTCTTTTTTTAAGGTGTTGTGTGATTAAAAGCCGTTTGTTATCACCTCCGTGCCTGGCAATTTAAAGTGCTTTATCAGAGAGACTTAAGTTTGCTTCCCCCCTGAATAATGCGCTCAACTGCATTTTTTCAATGGTCTTCCTCTCTGGTATTTCCGTGTAGCTTTATGTGATTCGCCCATTTCGGCGACTTTATTTTTTCCACCAATTGGCACTCCCTCGTTCGTGACTATAACGTAACAGACTTCTCAGCAGGAGCTGTAGTAGTCGCACACGATGTTCGTAGACAGTTGTGTTTTAGAAGCTGTAGCTCGTAGCGTATAGTCTCTTATCTAACAAGAAACTAAAATGATACTCCTCTCAATGGATAATTCGGAATTGTCAAATCATGTGTTCTTTCTTATAGATGTTCTTTTGTGATGCTGGACGCAGTACAGTTGTAAAGGAAATTCACTATCCGCAGCTTTCTTGCGAAGTTTCAGGGAGTCGATTCCACGACAATCTACACAGTTCCTACTATCCTCATTTGTAAGCAATTCGAAGTCCCAACAAAATTTAAGCGAATTTCCTCACTACGTAACCGAGAAATTAGATTTCGCCATGAGAGACTACTGGCACTCGGAACTTAAACACTTTCACTCATTGCTATTCACAACTGAAAACGATAAACTGTGTTTCCCCGGCAACACACCGAACATTTACAATAATTCGCGTCACCAGAGTAATGTTGTCGACATTGAGTTGCACATTCGATATACATCGTTAGCGCCCGCGCGTTCGATAGGTATTCATTCTTGGAAATTATCTTCTTTTGTGACAAACCTTTGTTCAGACTTGGTTTCTTTAGATATAAATGTAATGTCAGTTAAGTGTATTACAGTCTATGTTGACATAGTACAGCGACCAAAAACGTTAGCTATTGCTATTTTCTACGTCTGTCGTTCTCCTTTTTTATTGCAGCTGCTGTTGCATGTTTTCTTTACATGTTCTTTTCAAGGAAGAGTTTTCATACACGTGTGTAGAAATTTTATCGAGCGCGTTTACGTGTTTCGTTGTTGTAGGTGCCAGGCCGCGTAAGTTGCTGCGTCCGCCATTAGATTCCGGGCGCCGACCGATCTTAGCAAAGCTGTTCCCGCTATCGGTGTGTTTACTTTCAATAAGACGTCATATTATAGCATTCTCATTACCAAATGCGATTTTATTTAACTCTTTCAATTATAACTCAACAAAATCGTGGTCGTTTCCTTAATTATTCAAAGATTTATTTGCAGGACTTTTCGTATAATATATCCCTTGATATTTGTTGCCGCCCGCATCTCGTGGTCGTGCGGTAGCGTTCTCGCTTCCCACGCCCGGGTTCCCGGGTTCGATTCCCGGCGGGGTCAGGGATTTTCTCTGCCTCGTGATGGCTGGGTGTTGTGTGCTGTCCTTAGGTTAGTTAGGTTTAAGTAGTTCTAAGTTCTAGGGGACTTATGACCACAGCAGTTGAGTCCCATAGTGCTCAGAGCCATTTGAACCATATTTGTTGCCAAACTCTGACGTGGCTACTTTTATTGAGTTTGTGAAGTAAAGCGGGTTTCTCTTGCGTTCAAACAATCGAAATTCACGGTCAAAATTACGCAATGTAGATCTCTGAGAAGAGTTTTATTCACACGCTTGTATCCACCGAACTGCCGTTTCAATTGAAAAGACTGCAGTTTCCAGTAAGATTAGCATTTAGCATCACCAGAAACAAGGCACAAAGATAATCGTTAAGTCGTTGTGATGTTAATTTTAAAGAATCATGCTTTTCTCGGGGTCAGTTACATGTAGCCTGCTCTAGGGATGGGGGAGTCAGTTTATGTACGTACTCATCAAATAACAAAATGACAAATGCGGTTCATAAGCAAATATGGTGATAGGATAAACTGCTCAAGTATGAAATATAGTGAAAACAAAGCAAAGTTTTCTTTCACTAAATTAAATAGAGCGCTATTGATTATATGCTGATTTAGAATAGCTTTATAATTTCTGTATTTAAAGCTTGATTCTTTTTGGATACACCTACCACGAATTAATTATTTTTGTGTCAAGAGCTACCCTTGATTCCCTTACAGTGAACTGTAGTGGTGTCGGTGAGGTAACTGTTGTTTGTCTGGGGATACGAGTGTGTGAAGTGGTCGCTACCACATTGTGGTGCTCACGAGGACATCTTCCGTCTCTTTCACATCAGTGTATATTATAGGGGGAAAAGCTGGAGATTTATCTAAGTAGTCGAGCTTTTGTGAATACTTTTGAATGATAACGAATGTTTTCGAATACCCCGAAATATTCTCGAATATTCTAGATTTTAGAATGTTCTTGAAAGTTCGTGAATTTTTTTAAATGTTGTCGATTTTTTTGGAATGTTCTCGATGTTCTATAATGAAGTGATTGGCAGAGTACTTTATTTCAAATTACGATATTGCTGAATACTTCAGTGTATTTAAGAGCACTGGAGAGTATTTTTGAGCTTTCGAGATTACTTTTAGCGTCGCAAACTAACATTTTTACGATTTTTTGAATGTTAATTTTTAATGTGTTCTCGTATGTTCTCTAGTTATCTGGAATGTTAACAGAAAACAAACAAATATTAAAACCGGACGAAGCGAGTCTTTTTTCAGCTATTAGATTAATAACAATAAATAAAGCTGACTGCATTTGAAGGAACTCACCAGGAAACAAGACCATTGGGCCGACCTCGTACAAGGTGGAAAGATGGCATAGAGAAGGACATAGCAGCGTTAGGAATTTCCGCAGGGTGGAGAGGGACCGCGAGAGATAGAAAGCGGTGGAAGCAGATAGTTGATGCTGCGCGTGGTCTACAGGGCTTGTGATCGCTGAGGAGAAGAGAAGAAGAAGAATGCCAGAGAAGCGCAGAATAGTCTTTGTTCTTCGTAACAAAATAAATCGATTAAGATGAATGTCGGAGTAACTCTTTTGAACATAGAGCGACAAATTACCCTACCTGTGCTTGCCCAGTCAGTGGTTGCGCTCCATCTCTACTGACATCGTCTTGACGAAACGTTAAACCCGAACCTTGGCTTCTTTCCTCCAGTCTTAACTACGTGTTGTAAACATAATTCATGGAACACCCAACAAACTCCTAAACTAAAGTGTTGAGTGGCAACATTGCAAGCAGTATGAATATTTCGCAACGATGAATAAATGGCGCTGGTCAAGTGATGGGTACTCATGGCACCGACTGATGTAAACAAACAGTCCTGCAGACACACCGCACTCGTCGTTTAAAGTGAAGCTTACCGACTTCCCGCACCATGGCATAAATAACACTGCACGGCGCAAGCTACCGGCAGCGACTGACCGGCGGCCAATAGAGAGAGTCTTTATCACGTTATGCCAGTCAACCACGTTGGCCACTGTATGAACAAGGATTCAGTGCTTGTAGGGTGGGTGGGTGGCGATTTACTGCCTAGTCTTATCGCCGTAAGCTACAGGTGAAACGCTATCCAAGCCCTCGTTACGGTATGCGATAAGAGTACAAACCAGCACAAAGTTCTTATACTTTTGTTGTCAGACACTTTCACCCACTGTAGTAATACCATTCGGACGTTACGAAATTAGCTGCGTCATTTAGCTTACTCTGACTATTTGATTTGCGGAGCAGGTACGATTAAACAGTTCAGTTTCTCTAGTTTCAGCAATGAAGTGAAGTATTGGAAGTAATCGTTTTTCGGAAACAATAAACGCCGGAGAATTTGTATGGCTACATCAATAGCCTTCAACATTTTTTTGCGGAATCATTAATAAACAAATGTTGTGCCTAGACCCTAGACCATATGTCACCAGGGAATATTAAAAATTGTCATTTTAAAATGTACACCCATCAAAATATTTGCCAAGACCGCAAAATAAACAAAAATTAACACTTCATTGCCAATATTAAATGATTTTTATACAGTCTGTCAGTACTCCATTTTTCTGAGGAATGGAGCATTATTTCTTAACATACGCTACACGAAATAGTTTAACTGAACGGAAAAAATGCTAGCTTTAGAAGATATTCATGGGTTTCGGCCTAATGCGTTAAATTACAGGGTGCTCAAAAAATATCAGCCGATTTCACATGAGTGACCATAGAAACTTCGGGTGAAATTTAACTTACACATAGGACTATGAAGTTGTTGTTTTCATAAGTACCATCCAGTTTTACAAGTGCATAAATCGTTTCCCTCCTAAGAAGAGTCTTCACGTGCATTTTCTCTGGTGTTTCGACAGATATTTGTAATTTCATGCCGGCCGGTATGACAGAGCTGTTCTATGCGCTTCAGTCTGGAACCGCGCGACCGCTACTGTCGCAGGTTCGAATCCTGCCTCGGGCATGGATGTATGTGATGTCGTTAGGTTAGTTAGGTTTAAGTAGTTCTAAGTTCTAGGGAACTGATGACCTCAGATGTTAAGTCCCATAGTGCTCAGATCCATTTGAACCATTTTGTAATTTCGTTTTTGCAGTGTATAGATGGAGTCGGCCAAAACAATTATTGCTCATCGCTTCTTTCATGCGACTGCAAGTGTTAATGGAAAACGCCGGTTTGCTTCCCGTTTCTAAAATAATTTTTAAAGTTAAATTTTGCGTGGTCATTCGATAGAGCGGTCCCAAATTAGACTAATGCGATATTCGGCTTAGTGTTATGTATTAACAGGGCAGTGAAACACGAAAACTAACCATTACTCCAGTAGCAACTGGGTATTGTATTGTATTGTATTAATCCGGGGACCTAGAAACGACGGAGAGGCTTCGTGCTGTCGTAGCCCTCAGTGGTTCACAACCCCACAACAGGCCATAGCAGTACACCCACCCCACCGCCGCCCCACATCGAACCCAGGGTTATTGTGCGGTTCGGCCCCCAGTGGACCCCACCGGGAACGTCTCATCCCAGACGAGTGTAGCCCGAAATGTTTACGTGGTAGACTAATTACGGTGTACGCGTACGTGGAAATGGTGTTTGCGCAGCAATCGCCGACACAGTGTAACTGAGGCGGAATAAGGGGGACCAGCACACATTCGCCAAGGCAGATGGAAAACAGCCTTAAAAACCATCCAAAGACTGGCCGGAACACCGGACCCCGACACTAATCCGCCGGGGACCGGCACGCCTTCTCGTTCGGAAAGCTGCGCGTTATAAGGCCGCGCCGACAGCCGGGCGGGAGCGACTGGGTAGCGCTGCCGCAGGACGGTAGCACACATTGCCGCGCAGGGCGCTGCACGAGACAGCGAAACTTTTTCGTGTTTTACTTTTCCTGTTGATGCATATCGCTAATACGAATATCGCACTAGGCTAATTTATGCCGTTCTAGAGTAGGGCATGTAAAATTTCGCTTTAAATTTTATTTTGTTTATAACGGGAAACAAACCTACGCTTTTCGTCGACAATAGGCGCCGCATGAAACACATGATAAGCAGCATTTTATTAACTGGCTCTTGCTAGACATTGCGGGAACGAGATTGCCAGAACACCAGAGAAAATTTACCTGACAGCTGTTAGGAGGAACACCAGATATATTTCACATGCAGTCGTATGCACCTTATGCTACTTTTTACATTTACGTTTAGGATCAAAGTTTTCATTTACCTTTCACAAAGATTTAGTGCGCCCTCCACTGAACCCACGACAGACATTTAGAGACTAGTCAGACTCGTTGAATTCACTGATATGCGAAACACAAGTACTGAAGTACGTTTTGCATGTCAGTGCCAAGTAACGTAGCTCAGTGAAACTTGGTGTGTACATAGAAAGAACTGGCAGTATAGTTTGGAAGGTAACTGAAAGAAATACGCAGTGAGTCGAATAGATGTTACACCTTTATTCAAAGACAATAATGGCAGTGAAGTCGTCATGATTTATGGTGGTCCCATGGGCACTACAAAAGGCAGGACATGGTTCTTAATAGGACGTGTCATCATCATGGCCTGCCGGAGTGGCCGAGCGGTTCTAGGCGCTACAGTCTGGAACCGCGCGACCGCTACGGTCGCAGGTTCGAATCCTGCCTCGGGCATGGATGTGTGGGATATCCTTAGGTTAGTTAGGCTTAAGTAGTTCTAAGTTCTAGGGGACTGATGACCACAGCAGTTAAGTCCCATAGTGCTCAGAGCCACTTGAACCATCATCATGGATGGCAATACTTGCTCTGGAAAGTGCTTCCATACTAGCAACAATTTTGGTAAGGAGCTCTTGTGGTAGGGTGTTCCATTCCTCCTCCAGAGGTGTGGAGAACTGCTGGATGGTCATTGTCGGCGATGTGGATGTGCTGCGAAACGTCTCCCCAAAGCGTCGCAAACGTGCTCGATGGGATTTAAGTGGGGGAACTGGGAAGCCAGTCCACTCGTCAAATATCCTGTCGTTGCAAGAGGTCTTCCACCTGCACTGTTCGTTGCGATCGCGCATTGCCATCCATAAAAACGAAATCAGGGCCGATTACACCACTGAAAAGATGCAAATGAGGAAGGAGCACAGTTTCACAACAAATTTGATCAGTAAGTGTACAGTGGTCAAGGAAGTGGAAGTGAGTACCACGACGCAACGTAATGCCTCCCCACACCATAACACCTGGAACATAAGAACGACCATGTTCGAAAATCTTTGTTGGTCCATTATGGACTGTGAGACAACCGCTGGAATGTAATTCTTGATGCAGTAATTTACCAACAGCCGTATGTATTGTAGAAATTTACTTTATGAACTTCTTATATGCTACCAGTTTCGGCATTACATTGATGCGATCTTCAGGCCCCACACGTTATAGTCACCTGGCCACCAAGAGCTGTTCCATAGCGATTTGATTCACGGATCCAGTTATATGGCTCCTTCCGTGTATAGCGATTTTACGACTATGACGTTTGGTGCCTGAAGATGGCATCAATGTAACGCCGAAACTGGTAGCATATAAGAAGTTGATAAAATAAATTTCTACAATACATACGGCTGATGGTAAATTATTGTATCAAGAAATGTTCGAAAATGTTCCTGAGTGCATTACGCGTTCTCATCTCCTGCAAATGAGGATACGTCCAAAACTGTCGAACACAACTGTTTTGGTGGTCTGAGTGTTATGGTGTGGGCAGGCATAATGTTGCACGGGCGTACTGATCTCCATATCTTAGAACACTGTACACTCACCTGTGATGGTTATTCTGACACTGTGCTGCTTCTCCATGTTCCCCGTGTCAGGGATTCATTCCACCCTAACTTCATTTTTATGGATGGTATTGCTTGACCACATCGAACAGCGCGGGTGGAGGAGCTTTTGGACGAGAGGATATTCAGCGAATGCATTCGCCTACCCGTTTCTCCGACTTAAATCCCATCGAGCACTTGTGCGACGCTTTGGGAAGACGTTTTGCACGTCCAGTTTCACAAAAGACCGTCCACTTCTCCCTTCGGCTCATTGTGTATTTCTTTCAGTTACCCTCAAAACTATACTGTGACAGTTATTTCTATATCTTCTCCAAGTTTCATCGAACTACCAGGGTCGTTCCAAAAGTAATGCCTCCTATTTTTATTCGTGTAAACTATAGGAGATACGTAACCCACAACAGCACAGCTAAATAGAGCAGTATATTAACTACAGACTGTCATTTTTCCACATAGTACCACCATTCGTTACGCTCTTTTGCAAACGATAAACGAGAGACTCCATGCCGCGCTTGTAAAAATCGGAACCAGCTGACGCTAACTACTTCGTTACAGCTTTCATACCAACATCCGAGCCTTGACAATTTTCACCACGTAATCCATCTTTCATAGACCTAAAGAGATGTAAGTTTAAAGGCGCTAAATCGGTACTGTACCGTGGATGTGGTAATACAGCCCAGCCGAATTTTGCAATGAGTTGCGTGATCGCAAAACAGGTGTGGGGCCTCGCGTTATCATGTTGCAGGTGAAAGCTGGTCTTCTTCTCTGGCCTTACCCTGGAAATTCGGGCTTTCAGCTTCGTTACTGCCGTCTTGTAGTGTGCTGAACTGACAGTTTCTCCAGGCTGCAGGACAACCAAAAGAACCACACCCTAGCTAGACTGTGCACATCACTTTGCCTGCAGACGGCTGTGTCTTGAATTTCTTCTTTGACGGAGAATTCGCATGTCGCCATTCCACGGACTGACTTTTGCATTCCGGCTCGTAATGGTGACTGCACGTCTCACCTCCGATGACGATGATATTTGGAAAATTGTCACCTTTAGCTTCATATTGATCCAGCAGGTACCGACAAACTTCCTTTTGATGAGTTTTTTGTTCTTCTGTAAGCATCTGCGGAACCCATCTCGCACAGACATTGCCATGACCATGATGTTCCGACGTTGTTTCCAAGGAATTGCAGTCGACATCCAGCTTTGCACACAATTCTCTGGCCGATCAGCATGGATGAGTTGATCAAGATCCTCTTCATTACGAGGAATGACAACTGTGTCTAGACACCCTTTTCACCACCTTGAAAATGCCGTACCCATCGCCCCACATTGCTCACCTCTATTGCATCGTCTCCATACAACTTTAGCAAGCGTCGATGGATTTCAGTCGAGGAAATTTCTTCAGCAGTGACGAATTCAACCACACAACGCTGTTTTATACGCGCATCCATATAAGACTCCATTTTCGAAACTCCTCTGCTGGCGCCAACTACCGCAGAACAAGGGAACGACTTGCAAATGAAAGAGGAAACTTGAAGCACTAGCGCTACGCCATCGACATCTGGCGTGGACACCCAGAGTCATCACAAAAAAATGGAGGCATTACTTGCGGACCGACCCTCGTATTGTAAGTAGGCAGTTTAGGTTTTTATGTTGGTGACGCCACGTAGCGCTCTGTATTAAAATCGCTGACTGTGGCTGGTTCGACTCATTGTTGGATTATCACTGTTTTACAAAAAAAACCTTTTCTTCTATTTCTGATAAAAAATATTGTGATCCTGGTTCTATTTTGAGTGCTGAATTGAAAACTGTTCTTGGTTTTCTTCTGTCAGGGATAGTTTATGATAATCGCGATTTTATTTCTCTTTTCAGTTTCTGATATAGTGCAGCAAACGTGAGGTGAAATTCGACAAACAAATGCACATCTTTATGATGTTATAAGTTCATCACATTAATGGAGGGTGGGATCTAACATATAACACAGTAACCTTTGTGTATACACTTTGAAGCATTTATTTGACATGAGAAATTACAGAAAATTGTCAAACAATGAGCCACTGCCTTGTAATGCACATCACTTTTTTCTCTTGTATTGTGAATCTTTCTTCTCTCGAATGATATTCCAGCAATAATCTGCTAATATAGAAGGTACCCACTTCCCTTCATAGCGCCTTTCTATGGTAGAAATGTCTTTATGGAATCTTTCCCCATGTTCATCCGATACGTCACTACAACTCTCTGTTAAGTAGTCCAGATGAGAGTCCATCATATGTACCTTCAAAGACATATTGCACCCCAAATCCTGATATGCTTTGATCATATCCTTCACCATTGCTTTGTAGTTAGTAGCTCTTCTTCTTCCGAGGAAGTTTTCCGACACCATCTTGAAACAGTCCCATGCGGTTTTTTCTTTATCAGTTAAACATGCTTCAAAATTTGCATCTTTCTGCAGCTCCCTGACTTGTGGGCCCACAAATACACCTTCCTTTATTTTTGCAGCTGAAAGACGGGGGAATTTGGTAGCTAGATATGCAAACCGACAGCCTGTTGGATCCATGGCCTTCACGAATTGTTTCATCAGGCCAAGTTTGATGTGAAGCGGTGGAAGTAGTATATGTTCAGGAGCTACCAGACTTTCACGTTGTACATTCTTTTCGCCAACTTTCCATCTTCGCCTAGGCCATTTCTTTTTCACGTAGTGAGAATTTCGGTCTCGACTATTCCACTTGCAAAGGAAACAGGCATACTTTGTGTAGCCTTGTTGCATTCCCAGTACCATAGCAATTACCTTGAAATCTGCACATATTTTCCATTTGTGTTCGTTGTATTTTAATGAATTTAGCATCCTTTGTACGAATTCGTAATTTTCTTTTGTCAAACTAGCATAAACTACTGGAACAGAGGGTATTTTATTTCCGTTATGGAGCAAAATACCCTTCAGACTTGTTTTCGATGCACCTATGAAAAGTCTCCACTCCTGTGAAATATAAGTGAAGTTCAGCACTCTCATCAGGCCAGCAACGTCATTGCAAAATGTCAGTGCTTCGTCAGTTGAAAAATAAGAAATAAAGGCATGTTCTCTGTGCCTGAACACACTGATTTTAGTACTTTGGTGCAGTAGATTGTACTCTTGTAATCTTGAACCAAGCAGCTGCGCCTTTTGTTTACTTAGTCCTAGATCGCATACTAAATCGTTTAAATCAGCCTGTGTTAACAAATGTGGCGATGACTCACTTGTGCAGTGATATAAAGAATCATCATCTGTGATTTCTTCAGTACTACTTATTTCACTGTCACTCGGAATTTGACCTCGAGCTCTTGAAGGTACTGGAAGATTGTCGGAATGCTGCACTGGCATTCTCGCTGAAGGCAGATCTGGGTAAACAATGTGCTTCTTTGACTTTTTGTTTGTAAAACCCTGAATTTTTGTTAGACAGAAACATCAATCGTAAAACCCCGAATTTTTGTTAGACAGAAATAACAATCGGTAACATGGTCCTTAGGCTCCCTCCACACCATGGGAACAGCAAACAACGCCACATTCTCTTTACCTTTCCACCACTGAATTAGTTTGCAGTAACATGTAGCACAACAGAAATGTGGTGCCCATTCTTTATCTTGGTGTCCTACCTCTACTCCAAAGTAATGTTTGTATGCTTTCTTTATGACTGAAGAAATTTTCTTCCTATTTCTGGCAAAAGTGAACTTCCCACAGATGTAGCAGACGTTGTCCGGCTTATATCGACATCCACGACGACGTGGCATTTCTGCAAATTTAAAAATACCACTTTGGTGATACACCTGTATTAAATTAATAGTAGGGAACTAGAGGAACGCTGATGTGTAAAAACAAGCAGTCGTTTTACCTTCAGCACCAGGCTCAATCAGTTTACACACAGGAACTAAAAAAATTCAACCGTGCTCGGAAATATGACAGACAGTTACTTGGCAGCCAAAACACCCACTCGTTAACACTGACACAAATTGCGGCTAACACCACTGTTGTAAACTCGATGCACCTGCCCCTAGGAGGCGTGAAGTTTTACTGCCAAGGCAGCGACCGGCTGTCACCGTTCAAGTTAATGAGATGTTTAAGGTGGTCTTAATGACATATGTGTGGCGGGGGATAACTCAATGATGTCTGATTCTTCCCACCTGCTGTTGCACAAGAAATTATCACGTTCTATCACTACTGGATGCGGCAACATACCCGTATTTCTCTATAACGTCTCTGTGTTTGCCATGAATTGTGAATATACATATATATACATATTACATAAAAAGTATCCCTGACAACGATATTTTGTTTACATATTTGAATTTCCCACGGTAAAATGGTCTAGAAGCACATACTTTAATATCAGAAATATAACCCATGTCGAACAGTGTTATTCGCTTGTTTAGTGTTGGGCAGTTGGATGTAAACAGCGCTTAGTGTTGGGCTGTTGGAGGTGAGCCGCCAGCAGTAGTGGATGTGGGGAGAGAGATGCCAGAGTTTTGAGATGTTAATATGAGCGGACGATCTGGACGTGTGTCCGTCAGAAAAAGGAAATGCCTCAAAATAGATGTCAAGAATGTATATGTATATATTATGACTTTTGAATACTATTAAGGTAAATACATTGTTTGTTCTTTATCAAAATCTTTCAGTTGCTGACTATGCCTATCAGTAGTTAGTGCCTTCAGTAATTAGAATCTCTTATTTAGCTGGCAGTATTGGCGCTCGCTATATTGCAGTAGTTCGAGTAACGAAGATTTTTGTGAGGTAAGTGATTCATGAAGGGTATAGCTTATTGTTATTCAGGGCTATTCTTTTGTAGGGATTATTAAAAGTCAGATTGCGTTGCGCTAAAAATATTGTGTGTCAGTTTAAGCACAGTCATTTATAATTTTTCTAAGGGGACGTTTCATATGTCGACCCTTAGCCGAGGATACCTCACTGGAACCTTCTGATTTTTTGTACTATTTTTTTTTGCTTGTGGGTTTGTCATGATTAGATATAAGTTATTTCATTTGCTGCTGCTGTTTGCCAGGCTTAGTGTTACAGAATTTCACTTTGTATTACTCTGTTACGCCAGTTTTACTACTAATTTATTTTTCTTGTTTCCTGCACAGTGCCTTATATTAGTTGTAATATTGCAATTGCTTTGCTAATTTAGATTTACTGCTGCTAAAATATCGTGTGTCAGTTTAGAAATGATCAGATTAAGTAAAGAGCTGTTGCTGTATCAAATAACGTAGAAGTTAACCAGCACAGTCTGTCATTACATTCAAAGGGGAAGTTTCAGTATGTTACTTGGTAGTGAGACGTCATGCGAAAATTACATTGATTCTTAAGTTTTGTATACCGGTGTAGTTCCGCGAGCATGTATGGAGTTACTGCACAAAGTGCTGATGCTATTCGGCGTTGTATTTCACCCAGACATGTTGGAAGGGGAGGCACGTCTTTCACAAAACCCCACAAAAAGAAAAACGTATACCTCGAGATCAAGCGACCTTGGACGCCGATGATAAAATGCGATATTTGTACGCTCGTCCCTTTGTAGGACATACTGCGCCAAGACGTCGATGAAAAACACTGTGTACATTTGTAACTGAATTAGATCTGGTGAAACGGAAAATGTTGCTCGGCTATCACCATTTCGACTGGACACACATTGATTGGGTAATGAACGAGAGAGCGAGATCTCTGCCGGCAACCACATCCGCTAGAAACTTACAGCTGTTACCAAGGTGAACTTTGAGTTTCAATGAGTAAGTTAAAATTTACCTCAATTTTATGTCTTCACTTTTGTAGATGTTATACAGGGGCCGGACAAAAGTATGGAAACACCGCGACAAATACATGCTTGAACATAAATGGAGATGCTAGCCAAGCCTGCAGGTTGCACTGCTGTGTTTGACCACGAAAGGCACCTGAGCAGTGTCCTCAGTACCTCGCAATCGTCAGAATAGTTTTCTGTGCAACTGTGAGTGCATTGTGTCAGAGCTACATGGATTCGAAAATGGGTAAATTATTCGTGCTCGTATGGTGGGGTGCTTCTGTAATCAACGTACCCAAAGTGTTGGGTGTTTCAAGAAGCACCATATCGAACATTTATACCTCATACAGGGAAAGCGGAAAAACACCATCCGATAAATCACAAAGCGGTCTTAAATGTATGCTGAGTGGTAGTGACAGACGACCATTGAAAAGGATTGCGACGAAAAATAAGAGGACGACCGACGCAAAGTCACTGAATCACTGCAGAGCTGAATGTCGCATTCGCAAACCCTGTCAGCACCAAAACAACACGAAGGGAGATCCATAGCCTGGGAACTGCAGGCCGAACTGGAATTCAAAATCTACTTATCAGCCATAACAAATGCCTGTAACAGGAAAACGTGGTTGGGCAGCTATAAAATCTGTACTATGAAGCTATGGAAGAAAACCATTTCGTCAACTGAGCCTTGCCTACACACGATTTCCAACCTCTGGCGGAGTTTACTGGCGTGAGGTAAAGATTTGGGTAGTTATGCCGTGGTATTCAATGGGCTCCATGGATGCTTCGCAAGGTCGCGCTATGGCCAAGGGTTGTTTGACCCTTTCGACTGATCAGGTCCATCTCATGGTACAATGTTTATTCCCAAATGGTGATCCTGCGTTCCAAGATGACAGGACCCCTGGTCACAGGGCTCGCATCGTCCAGGACTGGTTTTGTGTAGACGATGATCAACTGTCGCATATCCCTTGGCCACAACACTCACTAGATCTCAATGTTATTTAGCCTTTGTGGTCTACTTTAGGTTCAAATGGCTCTGAGCACTATGGGACTTAACATCTGAGGTCATCAGTCCCATAGAACTTAGAACTACTTAAACCTAACTAACCTAAGGACATCACACACATCCATGCCCGAGGCAGAATTCGAACCTGCGACCGTAGCGGTCGCGCGGTTCCGGACTGAAGCGCCTAGAACCGCTCGGCCACCGCGGCCGGCCTACTTTGGAGGGAAGGATGCGTTGTAGCTACCTACCTCCATCATCGTTACCCTGATTTCCCACTATTCTGTAGGAAAAATTGTATAATTTTCCTTGATAACCATGCAGGATCTGTATTTATCCATTCCGACACGACTGGAAGCAGTTTTGGATTCCAAAGGGTCTCCCACGCGGTATTTGGCATGGTATTATGTTGTGTTTTTGGTGTTTCCATATCACTGTCCACCCCAGTATAGTTTTGTGAAAACGTGTGCAAATTTTTGAAATATTCCGTGCATGACGCGTAGTGTCATACACTCGAATAAACTATGAAACATTCCAAATGGGGGAGCAATTTTTCAGTGAAATGTATGGTCCGCTTTGACGTCATTAAATATACACTCATGTTCATAAATTAAGGATAATGCTGATACATGGTGAAACAACGCTCTGGTGGGGGGGTTGCAGGTTTAAATCACCTCGGGGTATGACCGTGCGGTGCATCTGACCTGCGGTCGTCGCACGGTGGCACTGGCAGCAATCCACATACGCAGAGGTGTGTTGGTGCATGTCAGAGTACGGTGCAGCGAGTAAGTGTGCAGACGTTTCCAGGCGTGCTAATGGTGACTATGTGTTGAAAATGGCTCAAAGAACACATGTTGATGACGTTATGAGGGGTAGAATACAAGGCCGAATGGATGCTGGTCAAACACAGCAGGTCGTAGCACGGGCCATCCGTGTGCCACAAAATGTGATTTCATGGTTATGGCAACGATTCCAGCAGACAGGAAACGTGTCAGGCGCTACAGTACTGGACGTCCACAGTGTAAAACACCACAAGAAGACAGGTATCTCACCATCAGTGCACGCAGACGGCCACGGAGTACAGCAGTAGCCTTGTTAGGGACCTTACCGCAGCCACTGGAAAAGTTGACTCCAGACACACAGTCTACAGACGACTGAACAGACATGGTTTATTCTCCCGGAGACCTGCAAGGTGCATTCCACTGACCCCTGGTCCCATGAGAGCCCGGAAATCCTGGTGTCAAGAAAACAGTACATGGTCATTGCAACAGTATTCCCAGGTTATGTTCACGGACGAGTCCAGGTTTAGTCTGAACAGTGATACTAACCGGGTTTTCATCTGGCGTGAACCAGGAACCAGATACCAACCCCCTAATGTCCTAGAATGGGACCTGTATGGAGGTCGTGGTTTGATGATGTGGGGTGGGATTATGATTGGTGCACATAAACCCCTGCATGTATTTGACAGAGGAACTGTAACAGGTCAGGTATATCGGGACGTCATTTTGCACCAATATGTCCGCCTTTTCAGGGGTGCAGTGGGTCCCACCTTCCTCCTGATGGATGATAACGCACGGCCCCACCGAGCTGCCATCGTATAGGAGTACCTTGAAACAGAAGATATCGGGCGAACGGAGTGGCCAGCCTATTCTCCAGACCTAAACCCCATCGAGCACGTCTGGGATGCTCTCGGTCGACGTATCGCTGCACGTCTTCAAACCCCTAAGACATTTCAGGAGCCCCGACAGCTACTGGTGCAAGAATGGGAGGCTATACCCCAGCAGCTGCTCGACCACCTGATCCAGAGTATGCCAACCCGTTGTGCGGCCTGTGTACGTGTGCATGGTAATCATATCCCATGTTGATTTCGAGGTACAGGCGCAGAAAACAGTGGCGTTTTGTTGCACATGTGTTTCGTGGCGGTTTTGTCCACTTATCGCCAATACCGTGGACTTCCAGATCTGCGTCATGTGTGTTCCCTATGTGGCTGTGTGAATAGCGCCAGTTTTGTGTAGTGCCTCGTTGTGTGGCACCACATTCTGCAATTATCCTTAATTTATGAGCATGAGTGTATCAGAAAATGTTTTACGACATATTCTGCTATCTTGCCCAAGGGCGCAGCTCAAAGGCAGTGGTGGACTCGCGGTCTTTAAGATGACGTGTCATTACTTGGCCTGTTATCGGAATATGGCCCTGAGTTTTCTCGATCGCATTGGTCGCTGAAGGCAAGGAATTGAGCTCTGTCAGAATCACTTGCAACCGCCGTAGTGTTTCATAGGTGCTAGTCGCCTAGACTTCCACTAAAAGAGAACCTGTTGTCTCTCAGGGAGCAGGGAAACAATAACGGTGCGCGAGCATATGCGCACGTGGCCAGTTCTGAAGAGCGGCGTGAGGTGCCGGAGAAATCGGGCTAATCGCTCACGGAAACAAAGCAACTCGTCGTAATGAGTTCCACTGTGATACGCCGCACTTCATACGTGCTTCCCTGTTTGCGTTACGTGAAAGTGTACGCAGGAGTGTCGGCTAAGTAACGGCGTCTGTACTCCTCTCCCATTACGCGATGTAGAAGATGAATCAGCATTAGCAGTTCATTAAGGATCTCCGAACGGAAATCCACTGAATCACTCAGTTGCAGAGCGATGTAACTCTTAGTCTAAAGCAACGTAACTGATGGCTGTCATAGGAACTATTTTCGGAAAATTTGTGTTGGCCACAGGCATCTGTATCATCGTTAGTAAAATCTATCTGGCAAGTTCCAGTAACTTGTAACCTAGCAATAGATTCTAGCCTCGATAAAATCTTTTACATGAGCTATTCCAACGAAAGGTATAAAAAAATTTGCGGAAATGAAAAGCCAAATTCCACAGAGGCTAAGTTTATTAGCATCCTGCTCCTAGCTTGGTTAGCTTTTAGCGGTGTGAAGTGCGTTGCCGTGTTTTGAGTCGTAGCAATCATTTTTCGTCATACTAAATAAGACTAGTACGCATAGGTTGTCTCGTGAAACGTCATTATCGACAAATGATAGCAGAAAAAGGAGCAAGTCCTTCAATATGTGGTCAGTACAATATAAATTTATTGTCTGCCAAGATATATGGGCAACAGAATCTTTAAAATTTCCTCGCAAATTAAAACTGTGTGCTGCACCGAGACTCAAACCTCCTGCAAAGAAAAGGTCAGGATACGTCCAGAGTACTATATCGAAGCAGCTAGTGCAACATACACTAACAAAAAAAGTTAAAAAAAAAACCAGAAGAACTGGTCGGATGTGAATGTAACATCGTATACAGACACACCATCGCTGGGTATGGAAATGATTAGAGTTGCAGCTCTGTAACAGCCAGAAAGCTCACCAGAGCACATTACTGTTGTTCGCGTATAGTTTTGTTACCAGCCCTCGTAGGGTGTATAATGAGCGTGAACAGCGTCAGATGTTGCGTGATCATGACGAAGCTAAGCGAAGCGCCTTGTTGTCTGTAGCCTCAGCTTAGAATGTGATGAAAAAGATGAGCTAGCAGTAATTTACAGAATGTAAAAACGCCAATGTTATGGTAGAATAACTAGATAGCCTTCGCACGTTGCCTTACGGTAATACTGCACATTAAAGCGTAGCTTAGTCTTTTGGTTCTGTAGTAGAGGATAGCGAAAGGGATAGAGCAAGTAATGCGAATTACGTGCAAACGCTTCAAGGATTATTGTTCATAAAAACAATGACACTGCTGTACAGTCATCTTCCGTCCAGAATGAACGCACGCAATTCAGTAACCTCACTAATAAGACATATGACGTTTCTGAGCAGTTTATATTTTCTACGCAACAGATCACCAATAAAATATATACCAGAAGAGTATACGGCGCGCCTGTAGTCTCTCACGTTAGTACAACATGGCACCACTGGATGTGAAATTAAAAATGGTTCAAATGGCTCTGAGCACTATGGGACTCAACTGCTGAGGTCATTAGTCCCCTAGAACTTAGAACTAGTTAAACCTAACTAACCTAAGGACATCACAAACATCCATGCCCGAGGCAGGATTCGAACCTGCGACCGTAGAGGTCTTGCGGTTCCAGACTGCAGCGCCTTTAACCGCACGGCTGTGAAATTAAACTGCGGCATGTAGCGAGTAGGTGAATACAATTACTTGACCGAGCGAGGTGGCGCAGTGGTTAGCACACTGGACTCGTACTCGGGAGGACGACGGTTCAACCCCGCGTCCGGCCATCCTGATTTAGGTTTTCCGTTCAAATGGCTCTGAGCGCTATGGGACTTAACTTCTGAGGTCATCAGTCCCCTAGAACTTAGAACTACTTAAACGTAACTAACCTAAGGACATGACACACATCCGTGCCCGAGGCAGGATTCTAACCTGCGACCGTAGCAGCAGCGCAGTTCCAGACTGGAGCGCCTAGAACCGCTCGGCCACTCCGGCCGGCTAGGTTTTCCGTGATTTCCCTAAATCACTCCAGGCAAATGCCGGGATAGTTCCTTCCCCGTCTTTCCCTGATCCGATGAGACCGATGGTCTGGTCTCTTCCCCCAAACAACCCAACCCAATTACTTGAGCCAATGTAGACTGCTGTACCTCTGTAATACGTTATTTGATCAAAAGTTTCCAGACATCTGTTAGTGGACATTTATGTGGGGAGTGTCCACCTCGTGTCTTTATGAAAGCATAGGCTCTTCTGGGGATACTTTCAGGAAGGAGGAATGGCAGCCCATTCTTCCTCAAGAGTCGAAACCAGAGAAGATCGTGACTGACGCAGGGGTCTGGAGCAAAGTCGACGCTCTAACTCATACCAGCGGTGTTCCACTGAGCTCAGATCGGGACTCTGGGCAGGGTAGTCCATCTGAGGACTGTTACTGTTCTCAAAGCATCACCTCGCAGATACTGCATGTATTGACGAGCTAATACCATCGTCGTCTCAAAACTGTTCGCCTACTTGCAGAACACAATGCTACAAAATGTGTTCATATACTTCCACGTTGATTGTTTTATCAGGCGCAGTAAGGGGATCAGAACCTAACCACGATAAAAACACCCATTCCGTCACACAACCTCCTCCACACTTCACTGTTTGGATTACGCATGGTGTCGGGCAAAGTCCTCGAAGCATTTGCCAAACCCAAACCTTTCCATCGGATTGGCTAGGTCACAGCACGAGTCATCACTCCACATCACTCGGCCTTTACATCATCTCAAGCGTCGCTTAACGTTCACTACAGAAATGTGTGGCTTATGAGGAGTTGCCCGACCGTCGTATCCCGTTCTTTTGAACTCACTGTGCACAGTCATTGTGCTAGCTGGTCCCTTGGCAGCACTTCGAAACTCATCAGCGATACCTTCTGCTGATTTCACGTGATTTTTTTTACAATAACACCTCATAATGTTTGACTGTTCCTGTCCGTCAGTAGATGGGGCCTGTCTTCTCTTGGTTATGCTGTGGTTGTTCCTTGGCGTTTCCACTTCACAACAGTCGACTTGAACAGCTTTACTAGAGTTGAAGTGTCCATGAAGAATTTGTTACTCACACTACGTCCAGTGACCAGTCCACATTCCATCTCCTGGCCGACCCACTCTGCTGTCACAGTTTCTCCGCTGGCAACATAATTACACCCCGCCTACTTTTATACTGACGGGTCCATCCCTCAAGATGTCTAGTGGTCAGTTCCGCATTACATAGGAGTGTCCGGATACTTTTGACCAGATTGCATAAAAATGTGGAAACAAAAGAAAATCCGTGCCAGACCAGGATTCGTTCCTGCATTTCGTTCGTAATACGGGCATTGCACTGTAGTTTCGGCCCATATTGCATTGATATCAATTTCATTGATCCATTAATTTCGTGCCGAGCGGTTCTAGGCGCTTCAGTCTGGAACCGCGCGACCACTACGGTCGCAGGTTCGAATCCTGCCTCGGGTATGGGTGTGTGTGATGTCCTTAGGTTATGTAGGTTTAAGTAGTTCTAAGTTCTAGGGGACTGATGATCTCAGCTGTTAAGTCCTATGCTGCTCAGAACCATTTGATCCATTAATTTCGTATTCGTGCGTTTAGTTCATTCCCTGTACCTCCATTCAATTATACATGTTGTGTCCTCAAGGCATCAAGAAAGTGGACAAAGATCAGCACAGCTCAGATTATGCAGGGTGTCCCAGGAGGAATGGCAATATGCAGAAATACGACATAAAGAGTTGTTGAATTTGTGCCAAAGTTAGTATGTATATGTTGACGAAGTTGCTGCTTCATAATATGATATCAAAGAGCGAAAAAAAACAATGGTGGATCCATTATGGTGGACAACAATTGATAAGTCTTTTTATTTATATAAAAGTCAATATGTAGGGGTTGTAGTAGTTAATGGTTAAAAATATAAGTTCAAAAATGTGAAGCTCGAAAAAATGACCAAGTAGAGGGTAGAAGATGGAGTAGAAAGTTACAAAAAAATTTATTTCAATTGCAATCATTCATTTAGTACATTTTTTGTAACTATAGTTAGAATTTGTCGTTTTCTTCTTCTTTTACATCTTTATCATCATCTTCATTTTGTTCTTTTGCTTCTTCAACTGAATAATCATCGCCTTCCACTTCTTTATTTGTTTATAATTTATTTCTTTATTTAGTATTTATTCAAGTTATGAAATGTACTTAAACATGAAATTTTTGATTTTATTACTAATTCATGCATTGTTTACTTATTTTTATTTATTTATTCGTTTATTTATTCATTTATTTAGTATTTACTTCTTCACATGCGTTTAAAAATGTTGAGAAGCATCTCCACAAAGTATGTACAATATTTGTGTTTTAGTAAACATGCACGTCTTTCATAATTATAAATGAAAAAGCTTCCTTCGTGTCAATAACTTCATTTAAAAAATAACCAAAATATTCAGTTAAAAAAATGAAACTGGAATCCAATCAGTAATAGTAATTGAGGCATGGCGGCCTCTGTCCTTTTCTAAGTTATTCATTCCTCCGTGAAAGAGAAAGTGTTGTTTCTGTACATTTTCTGCTTATTATATTCTTGACAGTGCTTCTAGACAATGATTATAATTTAAATTGTACAAATGTAGCTCATAAGTAATTAATTTTATTGTGTATTTTCAAGATGTCTCAGTAACGACATTTTGCAAGTGTCGCTTAAAACGTGGCCCAAAGCCACAGTTGATACTAGTAGGTGGATTTGAAGCTTAATTTACAAAGGTAGTAACATATACTTGCGGACACAGAGCAAAAGAAAGCGCAATGTTGCGGAATTCGTAAGTTATCTCTGCTTTTTAAGCACAGTTTACATTTTTCTCGTGTATTTTCCGGTATTGAGCTAATTTAAAAATCTTGTATAATTAATGATTTAATAATGATATAGATGTTTTGTAATTAGTACATACTTCCTGGAACACTTTCCATATTGAAATATTCATCTCTCATACACAGAACATAAATATCATCTTTAATGACAATACTATTTTGTAGCATGGCCTGCTGCACGCATCACTAGCAGTGAATTGCCACATTTGACCTAAAATATAATGGACGAAATGAACGTCTGCGCCGGCCGAAGTGGCCGTGCGGTTAAAGGCGCTGCAGTCTGGAACCGCAAGACCGCTACGGTCGCAGGTTCGAATCCTGCCTCGGGCATGGATGTTTGTGGTGTCCTTAGGTTAGTTAGGTTTAACTAGTTCTAAGTTCTAGGGGACTAATGACCTCAGCAGTTGAGTCCCATAGTGCTCAGAGCCATTTGAACCATTTTTGAACGTCTGCACAACCGGCGTGCAGTACTCTCAACATTGCTGTAGCCAACCTGATAAACCTTTTTGGCCACAATTTAAGATTCTTGTCCTATGTGGGACGTCAAAGTTGGCAGCGGCAATGCATGTTTCCGCAGACGTCGATAGCTGTTGTGCAGGATCTGGCGGACCCAATGGTGCATGGCCGCTGAACCACACCTCCGTCGGCTCGGTACCACGAGCGCTCTCTGCCACTGTTATACAGGACGTTCGGCGGCGGCCACACAGCCCCATTCGCACTTGGAGCCACTTCGCTACGTTATGTTATGCAGACACCACCTAGTCGCAGCTCTGACTCCATTGTTCATTCTATAGTTCAGAGAGCTTCATCGTTGTTGTTGTAGTATGAGCTGGACCCTGTTTCTTGCTGCATTATCTGTAATGTCTTCGTACTCTTGGAGAAATACTGGATGAATAAATCTTCCGTTTACTTGTATGCTGATCATTTCTGCTGCTGTTCAGCTCTCCTACAACCACAATTGCTGCACCACTCCGCAGCCCATCTCTCCTTACCATTGTGTACGAATTCTTACTCAACAATATTGACATATGACCTATTTCGAATACTTTCCGAGACACAACACACTTAATGTACTTGTTATTCATTTTCTGTATTATACGACACAGGGAAATAAGTTTTAAAACATAATTTTACGCAACCATTCGAAAAAGCGTTCCCACATTAGTCCAGTGCGATGTTTGTTTACCAATATGTATTAGTACGAACAGGGAAACGCGAAGAATAACGAGCTGCTGGATAGCGGTAGCAGTCAGCTCAGGCACTGGTTATTTTATATGTTTTACTGTCCCTGCTAACACGTATCGATGTGCAAATACCGCACTAAACTATTTTGGGTCCGCTCTATTGAATGGGCACGTAAAATCCAACTTTATAAATCATTTTTCTGTGTCGCATAACACAGAAAATTAATAACAATGTATTAAAACTTAAGTATACGTTACTTATGTTCCACAATAACATTCATTTGTTAGTTTGCTATGAACCGGCTTTCGGCTTCCTAGCCCATCACCGGATAATTTAAGATATGTGACGTTTCACACTACATAGCGATAAAACAACGAAAGCATAATGTAATACCCAAAGAAGCTCTGAACAAAAAGATCTTGTGAACCTGTCTGTTCAAAGAGTAAAGGTATAGTAATGTATAAACTGACAACGTTGTACACGTGAGTAATGACAGAGATTGCAATGTTATGGACAAACTAGTAAATGTGATGAACAGGCCAGGGAAGGGGGGGGGGGGGAGGAAGGGGCAGTAGGGAGAAAGAAGTCTGTGGAATGTGGATATGAATGAAACAATTACAGCAACTATATTATCAACAGGCCAGGGTAGGGGAAGGGGGGGGTGAGGGAATGGAAGTAGGGAGAGAGAAGTCTGTGGAATGTGGATATGAAACAATTACAACAATTATATTATGTAATGGTGAGAAAAATAACTAGCTACTGATACACTATATGATCAAAAGTATCCGGACACCTGGCTGAAAATGACTTAAAAGTTCGTGGTGCCCTCCATCGGTAATGCTGGAATTCTACATGGTGTTAGCCCACCCTTACTTAGCCTTGATGACAGCTTCCACTCTCGCGGGCATACGTTCAATCAGATGCTGGAAGGTTTCTTGGGGAAAGACAGCACATTCTTCACGGAGTGCTGCACTGAGGAGGGGTATCGATGTAGGTCGGTGAGGCCTGGCACGAGGTCGGCGTTCCAAAACATCCCAAAGGTGTTGTATTGGATTCAGGTCAGGACTCCGTGCAGGCCAGTCTATTACAGGGACGTTATTGTCATGTAACCAGTCCGCCACAGGCTGTCCATTATGAACAGGTGCTCGATCGTGTTGAAAGATGCAGTCGCCATCCCCGAATTGCTCTTCAAAAGTGCGGAGCAAGAAGGTGCTTAAAACATCAATGTAGGCTTGGCTGTAATAGTGCCACGCAAAACAAGGGATGCAAGCCCCCTCCATGAACAACCCGACCACACCATAACACCACCACCTCCGAATTTTACTGTTAGCACTACACACGATGGCAGATGACGTTCACCGGGCATTCGCCATGCCTTCTTTCTGCCATCGGATCGCCACATTGTGTACCGTGATTCGTCACTCCACACAACGTTTTTCCATTGTTCAACAGTCCAATGTTTACGCTCCTTACACCAAGCATGGCGTCGTTCGGCATTTAACGGCGTGATGTGTGGCTTATGCGCAGCCGGTCGACCATGAAATCCAAGATTGCTCACATCCCACCTAACTGCCATAGTACTTGCAGTGGATCTTGATGCAGTTTGGAATTCCTGTGTGATGGTCTGGATAGGTCTGCCTATTACACATGATGACCCTCTTCAACTGTCGGCGGTCTCTGTCAGTCAACAGACGAGGTCGGCCTGTACGCTTTTGTGCTGTACGTGTCCCATCGCGTTTCCACTTCACTATCACATCGGAAAAGTGGACATAGGGATGTTTATGAGTGTGGAAATCTCGCGTACAGTCGTATGACACAAGTACCCAAACACCTGACCACGTTCGAAGTCTGTGAGTTCCGCGGAGCGCCCCATTCTGCTCTCTCCCCATGTCTAATGGCTACTGAGGTCGCTGATATGGAGTACCTGGCTGTAGGTGACAGCACAATGCAACTTATGTGAAAAACGTATGTTTTTGGGGGTGTCCGGATACTTTTGATCACACAGTTTACTTTCGTGAGGTTGAAGAAAAAAATTGTTAAGTCATTAACAACCAGGTCAGGAGTCTTTGGTGTTTATTAAAAGCCAGAATATCGAGTAGTGTTAGTTTCTTGCCTTTAGTTTCTCTATAAAGAACATCACATTTAATACCACAAGAACGAGATTTACTCAGAACGTGTTCAGCAAAGGTGGAACTCTTTCTTTTTCAGTCTCCAATCTCTTTCATGGTCTATCACTCTAGTAGTTACAGCCCTACCTGATTGATCTACATACAACCAAACAGGCTGCAGGAAATCGCATAAATTCCATTCTGTTGTAAAGGTGGAATCTTATCTTTACTGTTGAACAGAATGTGGGCAACAGTACTGTTAGTATAATAATCTGGAGTATATTCCCTGAATTTTAGTTTCCTGGCAAGTACCTCCGAAGTCTTACCTCCATAAATAGTAAAATGTGCATTAAATGTTTTGTATCTCGGAAACCATTCAGAATAGGGCATATGTCCGTGTGAAGTTTTTTATTTAAAATTAACTTTCCTTGGACATTGAACATCCCTCCTGGGACACCCTGCGTGACTTGAGCTGTGCTGGTTTTATCCCACTTCCTTGAAGCCCCTTAATCTGTCTGATGATGCTACAGAATATAATGTGGGATTTTTTACCGCCGTGTAAAGCAAACCTGTTTGTCGAATGGAGTTCCTGTAATGCCTATCTGCAATATCTATATCGGTGCTAAAACATGAGCTGTCGAGGATCAGGTTGTGTGAGTCATGTTTTCTCCTGCGAGTGGTGGGTATGTGCCACAGCGCAGCTGTTACTCGTGTCTGCTGCAAAAGGTATGTATTCGTTATAGAAGCAGAAAGGCGTCTCCTTCCAAAAAAATCGCCGCAAGTGATGCGATCTCAGAACTGAAAATTCGTGTAGAATCTTCTATGAAGAGCAGAAACGAAAAGGTCTCACTATTTCATTACGAAAATGTTACCTTGTAAACAGTACAATGTACTGTAGGTAGCTGCAAGCAGCGCTCATTCAAAGTCTGCCGGATAGATATTGTATTGCCCATATGACACTTTTCAAGAACATACAGCCCCTCACACTCGTCATGGTCGAGATAAAACGTCTCAGTGGCAGACGCTAGAACTGCTACGAATCAATAGCGCAACTAAACCGAAGTTTGTCTTTACTGAGAAGTTTTTAAAGGAAAATGGGTCTCTGTTATATACCTTCTGAATCTGTTTAGTGTATTCATCTCTTGGTCTCCCTCTACGATTTTTACCCTCCACGCTGCCCTCCAATACTAAATTGGTGATCCCTTGATGCCTCAGAACCTGTCCAACCAATCGATCCCTTCTTCTAGTCAAATTGTGCCACAAGCTCCTCTTCTCCCCTCTTCTACCTCCTCATTAGTTATGTGATCTACCCATCTAATCTTCAGCATTCTTCTGTAGCACCACATTTCAAAGGCTTCTATTCTCTTCTTGTCCAAAGTATTTATCGTCCATGTTTCACTTCCATACATGGCTACACTCCATACAAATACTTTCAGAAAGGACTTCCTGACATTTAAATCTATACTCAATGTTAACAAATATCTCTTCTTCAGAAACGCTTTCCTTGCCATTGCCAGTCTACATTTGACATCCTCTCTACTTCGACCATCATCAGTTACTTTGCTCCCCAAATAGCAAAACTCATTTACTACTTTAAGTGTCTCATTTCCTAATCTAATTCCCTCAGCATCGCCCGACTTAATTCGACTACATTCCATTATCCTCGTTTTGCTTTTGTTGATGTTCATCTAATATCCTCCTTTCAAGACACTGTCCATTCCGTTCAACTGCTCTTCCAAGTCCTTTGCTGTCTCTGACAGAGTTACAATGACGTCGGTGAACCTCAAAGTTTTTATTTCTTCTCCATGGTTTTTAATACCTACTTCAAATTTTTCTTTTGTTTCCTTTACTGCTTGCTCAATATACAGATTGAATAACATCGGGGAGAGGCTACAACCCTGTCTCACTCCCTTCCCAACCACTGCTTCACTTTCATGTCCCTCGACTCTTATAACTGCCATCTGGCTTCTGTACAAATTGTAAATAGCCTTTCGCTCCCTGTATTTTACACCTGCCACATTCAGAATTTGAAAGAGGTTATTCCAGTCAATATTGTCAAAAGCTTTCTCCAAGTCTACAAATGCTAGAAACGTAGGTTTGCCTTTTCTTAATCTAGCTTCTAAGATAAGTCGTAGGGTCAATATTGCCTCACGTGTTCCCATATTTCTACGGAATCCAAACTGATCTTCCCGAGGTCGGCTTCTACCAGTTTTTCCATTCGTCTGTACAGAATTCGCGTTAGTATTTTGCAGCCGTGACTTATTAAACTGACAGTTCGGTAATTTTCACATCTGTCAACGCCTGCTTTCTTTTGGATTGGAATTATTGTATTCTTCTTGAAGTCTGGGGGTATTTCGCCTGTCTCATACACTTTGCTCACCAGATGGTAGAGTTTTGTCAGGACTGGCTCTCCCAAGGCTGTCAGTAGTTCTAATGGAATCTTGTCTACTCCCGGGGCATTGTTTCGACTTAGGTCTTTCAGTGCTCTGTCAAATACTTCACGCAGTATCATATCTCCCATTTCATCTTCATCTACATCCTCTTCCAGTCCATAATATTGTCCTCAAGAACATCGCCCTTGTATAGTCCCTCTATATACTCCTTCCACCTTTCTGCTTTCCCTTCTTTGCTTAGAACTGGGTTTCCATCTGAGCCTTTGATATTCATAAAAGTGGTTCTCTTTTCCCCAAAGGTCTCTTTAATTTTCCTGTAGGCAGTATCTATCTTACCCCTAGTGAGGTACGGCTCTACATCCTTACATTTGTCCTCTAGCCATGCCTGCTTAGTCATTTTGCACTTCCTGTCGATCTCATTTTTGAGACGTTTATACTCCTTTTTGCCTGCTTCATTTACTGCATTTTTATATTTTCTCCTTTCATCAATTAAATTCAGTATTTCTTCTGTCACCCAAGGATTTCTACTAGCCCTCGTCTTTTTACCTACTTGATTCTCTGCTGCCTTCACCACTTCATCCCTCAAAGCTATCCATTCTTCTTCTACTGTATTTCTTTCCCCCATTCCTGTCAATTGTTCCCTTATGCTCTCCCTAAAACTCTCTACAACCTCTGGTTCTTTCAGTTTATCCAGGTCCCATCTCCTTAGATTCCCACTTTTTTGCAGTTTCTTCAGTTTCAATCTGCAGTTCATAACCAATAGATTGTGGTCAGAATCCACATCTGCCCCTGGAAATGTCTTACAATTTAAAACCTGGTTCCTAAATCTCTGTCTTACCATTATATATCTATCTGATACCTTTTAGTATCTCCAGGATTCTTCCAGGTATACAACCTTCTTTCATTATTCTTGAACCAAGTGTTAGCTATCATTAAGTTGTGCTCTGTGCAAAATTCTACCAGACGGCTTCCTCTTTCATTTCTTACCCCCAGCCCATGTTCACCTACTATGTATCCTTTTCTCCCTTTTCCTACTCTCGGATTCCAGACACCCATGACTATTAAATTTTCGTATCCCTTCACTACCTGAATAATTTCTTTTATCTCATCATACATTTCATCAATTTCTTCGTCATCTGCAGAGCTAGTTGGCATATAAACTTGTACTACTGTTGTAGGCGTGGGCTTCGTGTCTATCTTGGCCACAATAATGCGTTCACTATGTTGTTTGTAGTAGCTTACCCAAACTCCTATTCTTTTATTCATTATTAAACCTACTCCTGCATTACCCCTATTTTATTTTGTATTTATGATCCTGTATCCGCCTGACCAAAAATCTTGTTCCTCCTGCCACCGAACTTCGTTAATTCCCACTATATCTAACTTTAACCTATCCATTTCCCTTTTTAAATTTTCTAACCTACCTTCCCGATTAAGGGATCTAACATTCCACGCTCCGATCCGTAGAACGCCAGTTTTCTTCCTTTATTACACTATTCAAAAGGAGTAATAATTAAAGTCAATTTAGTAACTCACATTCATTTTTCTTAAAACATAGTGTTTCAGATTATTATGCCTAATTAGGCTGGCGACCGTTTATAGTTTCATTTGTATCAACCTTTCAGTTTCTATTAATTGCCATAAATACGAAATTACTGTTCGATACCCCCTGTCCATTAGGTAAACACACGGTCAAAACATTTCTAAATTCCTCCCAGAGGGTAACGCTGGTCTGTAAGAGCGTTATATTTGGCGCGAGCTTGCAATATAGTGTTATACCTGGACTCACACACTACTTAAACTAACTTATGCTAAGAACAACACACACACGCCCGAGGACTCAAAGCTATGTGTGTGTGTGTGTGTGTGTGTGTGTGTGGTGTGTGTGTGTGTATGTAGAGCGTACGTGTACAAAACTGATTAATGGAAAGTGTGAGTAATTACGCCCTGTACTGCGCAGTAGACTGAACAGTGGTTTAATGCCTGACGTCACAGTGGACAGTTTTCAGCTTCTGAAAGATACTCCAAAATAAAACCAATAAAAATTAGATATCAAATGAACTACTAAATTTGATCTGAATAATTTATCCAAATTAGTTTCTTAAAAGTTTACTGCTTATTTACGTGGCTAACTTCCGAAAAAGTCCGCAGCTCGTGGTCTAGCGGCTAGCGTTGCTGCCTCTGGATCACGGGGTCCCGGGTTCGATTCCTGGCCGGGTTGGGGATTTTCTCTGCCCGCGGACTGGGTGTTTGCGTTGTCCTCATCATTTCACATCATCATCATCGTCATTCGTGACAGTGGGTAGATCGGACTGTGTAAAAATTTGGACTGTGAAAAAATTGGACTTTGTATGGGCGCTGATGACCGCACAGTTGAGTCCCACAAACCAAACATCATCATCAACTTTCGAAACAAAACTCAGAGCACTAAAAATGTTTCACACGCGAGTAATCACACTGTTCACTGAAATGTACACCGTATAACAACAACAACATAACTTCCATACTGAATGTAAGCTATCTAACCTAATCCCTGGTTAACTGTGTAACGACATTGTTCTGTACGTATATGGCTCTGAGCTATTCTTGCACTTACCTCGATCCTATAAAAGTTCCCTAGAAAGTGGAGCACAGCGAGCAGTGCTGCAGCAAAACTAAATTAAAATGGTAAACTGGAAATGACATTCAAAAGCGTGTGTGCCGGCACGTGCAGTATGGACACAAGCAACATTTTATTTCTTGGATGGGAATAATTTTGGGTCCTAACGTTCTATAAATCATTTTTCTGGCACAATTTTGTAGCATAGAATTACTTTATAGCTTGACTTTAAAGATTATAAACAATACAAACTTTATACAAAAATGACTAGTTTTTTAATAGATTGATTATTAAAAAAATTTACTTTCCGCAAAGATTAACATACCCAAAATTATCTCTATTCTTTTACAGAAACATATATGTGAGAGAGGATAACTAACTTCACTAGTTGTGAGCAGTCCATGAGAAATGTTTCAACCAAATTTCGGTACGAGAATCAATTTTACAACAAACTTCTAACCGTGTGCAAGTATGCAAAGCTGCAAATTTACCTTAAATCACAATTCTTTCCAAAACTGTTTTCAGAATCCGTCAATACTGTCATCATTACCTTATTCAATCATTTCCAGCAAATCTGCATTCAATATTTAGCAGCTCAATTCCAGACAAAAATTTCCTGAACGTTCAGTTCCACGTCTGCTTCTCAACACGCCTTGATTAATAATAATTGTTAAGTATGGAGCATGCATCAGCATACTCCGAAAGGAACGTAATTGGTATACAGTCTGAACCAGACGACTTGCTTTCATTAAGTGATTTAAGTTGCTTCACTACTCCGAGGATATTTACTTCTACGTTACTCATGTTGGCAGCTGTTCTCGATTCGAATTCTGGAATATTTACTTCGTCTTCTTTTATGAAAGCATTTCAGAAGGCTGTGTTTAATAACTCTGCTTTGGCAGCACTGTCTTCGATAGTATCTCCAATGCTATCGCGGAATATCAGACCAGCTGTGTGGCTGGATTGAAGAGTTTTTAGCAAACAGAAGACAGCATGTTGTTATCAATGGAGAGACGTCTACAGACGTTAATGTAACCTCTGGCGTGCCACAGTGGAGTGTTATGGGACCATTGCTTTTCACAATATATATAAATGACCTAGTAGATAGTGTCGGAAGTTCCATGCGGCTTTTCGCGGATGATGCTGTAGTATACAGAGAAGTTGCAGCATTAGAAAATTGTAGCGAAATGCAGGAAGATCTGCAGCGAATAGGCACTTGGTGCAGGGAGTGGCAACTGACCCTTAACATAGACAAATGTAATGTATTGCGAATACATAGAAAGAAGGATCCTTTATTGTATGATTATATGATAGCGGAACAAACACTGGTAGCAGTTACTTCTGTAAAATATCTGGGAGTATGCGTGCGGAACGATTTGAAGTGGAATGATCATATAAAATTAATTGTTGGTAAGGCGGGTACCAAGTTGAGATTCATTGGGAGAGTCCTTAGAAAATGTAGTCCATCAACAAAGGAGGTGGCTTACAAAACACTCGTTCGACCTATACTTGAGTATTGCTCATCAGTGTGGGATCCGTACCAGATCGGGTTGACGGAGGAGATAGAGAAGATCCAAAGAAGAGCGGCGCGTTTCGTCACAGGATTATTTGGTAACCGTGATAGCGTTACGGAGATGTTTAACAAACTCAAGTGGCAGACTCTGCAAGAGAGGCGCTCTGCATCGCGGTGTAGCTTGCTCGCCAGGTTTCGAGAGGGTGCGTTTCTGGATGAGGTATCGAATATATTGCTTTTCCCTACTTATACCTCCCGAGGAGATCACGAATGTAAAACTAGAGAGATTAGAGCGCGCACGGAGGCTTTCAGACAGTCGTTCTTCCAGCGAACCATACGCGACTGGAACAGGAAAGGGAGGTAATGACAGTGGCACGTAAAGTGCCCTCCGCCACACACCGTTGGGTGGCTTGCGGAGTAGAAATGTAGATGTAGATGTAGAGAAGGCATTGATTGTTTCTTGTCGCTATCATACTTCACATACGACCAGTATCTCTTTGGATTTTCTGCCAGGTTTCGAGAAAAAGTTTCGTTGTGGAAGCTGTTACAAGCATCTCGCATTGAAGTCCGCGCTAAATTTCGAGCTTCTGTAAAAGATCACTAATCGTGGGGATTTTGCGTTTGTTTAATTTTGGCATGTTTGTTTCGTTGTTTCTGGAACAGTGTTCTAACCCATTATTTGTACCAAGGAACATCAATCTTGAGATTGTCGGACCAACCTTCAAAGTATCGATGAGAATTTTCTGATGCATAATGGCGCATGTTTGTGAGTTTACAAACCCTGACAGGCTGAACCAGACCTCCACTGAAGAAATGAAAACTGAGGAACCAAAAGATGTGAATTCAATTCACTCAGAAACCACTGCCAGAACTCAACACGCGAAAGTTCGTGTGGGCGCTTTGACTCATGCGCAACAGTAACTTTGCAAGGATAGAGATGCCGGTCCTTTTTTAATAATGTTTCGGCACGACAGTCTCATGGTTCCCACTTGCTCAGATAAAGGGCGTTGAAATTTCGTCGGACAATGTTTCAAGCGTTCCTTCATTCGAGCAGTGTTTTCTGGTGTTCGAAGTCTTTTCGGATAGTTACAGTTTCTATTCCCTCCAGATCCCCTTGTTACTACTAAGTTTCGAATTTTAGACTTTGGTGGAATATTGCTCATAAGTCTGGAACGCTTACCCCGTCAGATTACTAGAAGAGACAGAGAAGATCGAACGAAGAGCGGCGCTCTTCGTCACGGAATCGTTTAGCCGGCACGATAGCTCAACAAACTGCAGTGGTAGACGCTACACGAGAGGTGTAGAGCACCTCGGAGAGGTTTACAAATGAAATTCCGGGAAGAGTCGAAGAACATGTTAATTCCTCCCACATACGTCTCGCGAAATAACGACAACGAGAGAATTCGAGAAATTATAGCTAATACGGATATTGCTAGACAAACATTCTTCGCATCTGCCATTCTCGAATGAGGCAGGGATGGGAGCATCAGATAGTAGTATAAGAAGTTACCCTCTGCAACACACCGTCAGGTGGCTTGCGGAGTACTGATGTTGTTCACATGGTTCAAATGGCTCTGAGCACTATGGGACTTAACATCTTAGGTCATCAGTCCCCTAGAACTTAGAACTACTTAAACCTAACTAAGTACATCACACACATCCATGCCCGAGGCAGGATTCGAACCTACAACCGTAGCGGTCGCGGGGATCCTGAGTGAAGCGCCTAGAACCGCTCGGCCACACCGGCCACGTACCGATGTGGATGAAGGAGTTTTTGCCAAAACGTCGCTAATCTTAAACTTTTGCGCAAACAATTCCGCTTAGGTTTCCCACGATTTGAGCTTCGCATAACATTTGACAGTGAACACGCGCTGTATTTTGTGTTGCATTCAACTGGTCACCAAACAGCCCTACTCCTCTCGCTCGCTCAAACTTGAAGTACACACCGAAGTACTCTGTACAGAGCACGCGGGAGTGCTTGTAGATACGTGGCAGCAACCGACTTGTGCGTCGAATTCACGATTTCCAGCATTTTATGTGCTTGGCAACTCTCCTGGTCATCGCCAAAGGTCAGTTCCACCTCAGTCTTTTACATATTTTCCGGGCGAGATTTATTTTGCCTCCAGAAAAGTGAGGTTCACGAAGCAGCACTGCACAGCCCACTGACCAATGTGGCGGCAGGTCAGAATTCTGCAAGACATGTTCAGCGCTTTCTTACTAAATGGAAAGTTTATGAGGCTTCAGCAAAACATTACTTGTGCTCTACAATTAACAGATGTTACAACATTAGTCTGATAGAATCATCATTTAATGTCCGTTATCGTATTCCAGTTTTTGGTGATGACTGAAGTAAAAAGACTTCTACATTTATTGTGCGTCCATCCTTCTGATTTTAGGTTTCGGGGACTTCCGCCGTTCACTTATGTAAGGAGATGAAACACCTACAGCCGTCCTTATGATGTCACTTATCGTATGGCTACCAGTTTCGGTGCTTCACTGTACCATCTTCATGCATTAGCTGATGCTGATGGGATTAACGCCATCCGTACACATGATGCCTAGTGGCCAACATCTCTAACTGGTTCAGAGAGTTGGCAGTTGATGGTTGCAGAGACGACATCGTGGTTACAGGTAGCCTGCGAAAACCAGTCACAGATGTTGGCCACTGATCCATCATCTATACGGATGGTGTTAATCCCCTCAGCATCAATTAAGGAATGAAGAAGGTGCACTGAAGCACCGAAACTGGTAGCCACGCAGTAAATGACATCATAAGGACGGCTGTAAGTGTTTCATTTCCTTACATTCTACTTTTACTTATTTCATGCAGTTTTGAGTCAGTTCCTTCCACAGTTTTTGGAAGAAATGACTTTCCTGCTGATATTTTTTATTTAATCTCATTCCAAATATTTCTGATTTGATTTCGGTCACAATGGTACAGATGCCAGATGGCAAGGAAAGCGTTTCTGAAGAAGAGATATTTGTTAATATCGAGTATAGATTTAAATGTCAGGAAGTCGTTTCTGAAAGTATTTGTATGGAGTGTAGCCATGTATGGAAGTGAAACATGGACGATAAATACTTTGGACAAGAAGAGAATAGAAGCCTTTGAAATGTGGTGCTACAGAAGAATGCTGAAGATTAGATAGGTAGATCACATAACTAATGAGGAGGTATTGAATAAAATTGGGGAGAAGAGGAGCTTGTGGCACAATTTGACTAGAAGAAGGGATCGGTTGGTTGGACATGTTCTGAGGCATCAAGGGATCACCAATTTAGTATTGGAGGGCAGCGTGGAGGGTAAAAATCGTAGAGGGAGACCAAGAGATGAATACACTAAACAGATTCAGAAGGATGTAGGCTGCAGTACGTATTGGGAGATGAAGAAACTTGCACAGGATAGAGTAGCATGGAGAGCTGCATCAAACCAGTCTCAGGACTGAAGACCACAACAACAACAACAATAAATACACACGACTATCGGACGAACTGAGTAGTGGGCAGCAGTAGTTACTGTTTACACAAATCAGCAGTCATAGGAAATTTAAAAGTTATTTCACTCGTAGTAATAATAGTTACTGTAGCAATAGCCAACTCAGCACTAAGATGTTATTAAAGACCCCACGAGACTAAAATTGGACATGACAAGAGTCCTGGTTTAACTAACATACAGACACCACAAATGAGGTTAAATAACATTACACAGACACTTTTTATACTCACACTCTTATGGAAATGCTTCCAATGTCCTTAGCAAAAGCAATATTTAGTTTATCTTTCTTATAATAGAAAAGAATATAGTGGGGACCCATAAACTGAAACTGTTTTTACAGGCAAATTCTGTGACTATTTCAGAAACAAATTGCAGTTTGCCAATATTGGTTTCTAACCCCACTTGAAATAGTTTGTGTGTTCATACTTAAAAGCAAGTAATTCAAATATTAAGTTCAATAAACTTCAGAAAATAGTTCATGGTAATAATCAAAGCAAAATTACTTTTCATATAGGTCCAATTTGTGTGCCTTATCCATTACCTGTGAAACAGGTATTTTTACGCTAACACTACATACTTCGGCACTGAACTTAAGCACATTTAGCACAGAAACAAACCACTAATTAATTACTTTTGAATACATTATGGGAGTGACAGTGATCAATATGTAACAAATATTTACTGTTAAAAAACAGTCTTGATCACAAATTATTTAGTATTGTGACCGGTTTCGACCACTACTGTGGTCATCTTCAGACCAATGAGTAAGAACCGCCTTCTGCTAGAGAATCACTACTCTAGAAGCAGGAGGTTCTTACTCATTGGTCTGAAGATGACCACAGTAGTGGTCGAAACCGGTCACCATACTAAATAATTTGTGATCAAGACTGTTTTTAATAGTTAACCATTAATTAATTAGAAACAGGATACTCGGTTTCTGCACATTTAGGAAGGGACCCTGAATTGGTTTCATGATTAGTACTATTTTAAAGTTCAAACACATGTTCATATCACTGGAATTATTATTGAAAAACACTCACACAAATATACTGGTCCGTACTATGATACATATCTGAGTTCCTGAAGTGGGCGGAGCAGTGGCGCAATGGTGGTGGCAAGCACGTGGTGGCTATCTGGTCTCACACTCTTGATGTTGAATGCTCTTTATAAACTCTTCTTGGCGACGTATTATCCTCGTTTTAGAGCCATTCCATAATAACAAGAGCACCATACGACAGCCGAAACCACATCCGAGGCAATTTCGATATAAATTGGTTTTCAAATGCCTCACTTGGCACCCTCGATGTTAACTGTACAACGGCTAGCCACTGACTGGGCAGCGTACTCACACCGTAGCTGCCCAGATCGACCGCCAAATCCGCCTTTTAACGCGCGCCAGGCCACTTCCGTAGCGGAGGGGGTTTCCTACACCTTTTGTACTATACAATACAAGATTCCTAAGCATGAACCAGTTTTCAAAGTACAATTTCTCTTTCTGAACATACATATTTTATAAAGTTTAATTATTTTTAAACATTATTTTAGTTTCCATAATACATATATTACAAACCCGCCAGGTTAACCGAGAGCGCTAATGCGCTGCTTCCTGGACTCGGGTAGGCGCGCCGGCCCCGGATCGAATCCGCCCGCCGGATTGACGACGAGGGCCGGTGTGCTGGCCAGCCCGGATGTGGTTTTTAGGTGGTTTTCCACATCCCTCTAGTTGAATACCGGGCTGGTCCACACGTCCCGCCTCAGTTACACGACTCGCAGACATCTGACACACATCAGCACTTTTCCATGATTTACACTAGACACAGACAGATGGGGTACTCAGATTCCGTCCCACGAGATATGAGGTGGCGGCAGGAAGGCATCCGGCCACCCCTTCATATTAACATGCCAACTCCGGTTTAACCACGCCAATCCCACGCACAATGCGGGACAGCGGCTCAAGCGATAGATAGAATACATATATTACAAACTTCCACTTTCTCTCTGACAATTCAATGACATTCATTAGTAAAGAAAAACCACTTCATAATTACATACACATAATTACACAGTATAAGCTACTTACAATCGATACTGATGTTACATATGGGCCCATGACCTCAGCAATTTGGTCCATTAGGAATTCAAGGAATTCACACACACACACATACATACACAGAGAGAGAAAATAATTACAATTACAATAGTTGTGAAGAGCTATCAATATGGGTCGTCAGTGAACTTCTGGGAGGCCATAGTGAACTGCTGGTGTATTTGCCCGTACGTGCTGCAACGGCGCAGAATGAGTTTCTGAGAAACTTACTGCTTACATTGTTAGAAGGCTTCCCGCTTAATCCTCATGCACTTGCAAGTTTCTAACGCTATGGAGCTATAACTCACTTCGCACGTCTTGCTCGTGAACACCTTCGCTTCACTTTATTTATTTATTTATTTATTTATTTATTGTTGTCATAGGGTACGACAGAACTTTCACGACTATGTCATTCGGTGTAGGAAAACCGTTGGCGTTCAAAACTGCTTCCAGTCGTCTCGGCACGGGTAAATACAGTTCTTATGTGTGTTTTTAAAGGGATCTTGTACCAGTTTTCCGACAAAATAATGGTAAGTTCAGATGACGATGACGGAGGTGGATAGCATTCACACACCCTCTCTTCAAACCAGACCACACAGGCTCAATAATATTGAGAGCTCGTGAATATGGTAGCCAGGGGAAGTACGACAGTATATCCCGGTGCTCACAAAACCAGTTCTGGATTATGCGGACTGTGTGAGCAGGGGTCCTGTCGTCTTGGAACACAATGTAACTATTAGGGATTAAGTACTGGAACACGTGAGGCAATACTGACCCTACGACTTATCTTAGAAGTAAGATTAAGGAAAGGCAAACCTACGTTTCTAGCATTTGTAGACTTAGAGAAAGCTTTTGACAATGTTGACTGGAATACTCTGTTTCAAATTCCAAAGGTGGCAGGGGTAAAATACAGGCAGCGAAAGGCTATTTACAATTTGTACAGAAGCCAGATGGCAGTTATAAGAGTCGATGGACAGGAAAGGGGAGTAGTAGTTGGGAAGGGAGTGAGACAGGGTTGTAGCCTCTCCCCGATGTTATTCAATCTATATATTGAGCAAGCAGTAAAGGAAACAAAAGAAAAATTCGGAGTAGGTATTAAAATCCATGGATAAGAAATAAAAACTTTGAGGTTCGCCGATAACATTGTAACTCTGTCAGAGACAGCAAAGGACTTGGAAGAGCAGTTGAACGGAATGGACAGTGTCTTGAAAGGAGGATATAAGATGAACATCAACAAAAGCAAAACGAGGATAATGGAATGTAGTCGAATTAAGTCGCGTGATGATGAGGGAATTAGATTAGGAAATGAGACACTTACAGTAGTAAAGGAGTTTTGCTATTTGGGTAGCAAAATAACTGATGATGGTCGAAGCAGAGAGGATATAAAATGCAGACTGGCAATGGCAAGGAAAGCGTTTCTGAAGAAGAGAAACTTGTTAACATCGAGTATATACACTCCTGGAAATGGAAAAAAGAACACATTGACACCGGTGTGTCAGACCCACCATACTTGCTCCGGACACTGCGAGAGGGCTGTACAAGCAATGATCACACGCACGGCACAGCGGACACACCAGGAACCGCGGTGTTGGCCGTCGAATGGCGCTAGCTGCGCAGCATTTGTGCACCGCCGCCGTCAGTGTCAGCCAGTTTGCCGTGGCATACGGAGCTCCATCGCAGTCTTTAACACTGGTAGCATGCCGCTACAGCGTGGACGTGAACCGTATGTGTAGTTGACGGACTTTGAGCGAGGGCGTATAGTGGGCATGCGGGAGGCCGGGTGGACATACCGCCGAATTGCTCAACACGTGGGGCGTGAGGTCTCCACAGTACATCGATGTTGTCGCCAGTGGTCGGCGGAAGGTGCACGTGCCCGTCGACCTGGGACTGGACCGCAGCGACGCACGGATGCACGCCAAGACCGTAGGATCCTACGCAGTGCCGTAGGGGACCGCACCGCCACTTCCCAGCAAATTAGGGACACTGTTGCTCCTGGGGTATCGGCAAGGACCATTCGCAACCGTCTCCATGAAGCTGGGCTACGGTCCCGCACACCGTTAGGCCGTCTTCCGCTCACGCCCCAACATCGTGCAGCCCGCCTCCAGTGGTGTCGCGACAGACGTGAATGGAGGGACGAATGGAGACGTGTCGTCTTCAGCGATGAGAGTCGCTTCTGCCTTGGTGCCAATGATGGTCGTATGCGTGTTTGGCGCCGTGCAGGTGAGCGCCACAATCAGGACTGCATACGACCGAGGCACACAGGGCCAACACCCGGCATCATGGTGTGGGGAGCGATCTCCTACACTGGCCGTACACCACTGGTGATCGTCGAGGGGACACTGAATAGTGCACGGTACATCCAAACCGTCATCGAACCCATCGTTCTACCATTCCTAGACCGGCAAGGGAACTTGCTGTTCCAACAGGACAATGCACGTCCGCATGTATCCCGTGCCACCCAACGTGCTCTAGAAGGTGTAAGTCAACTACCCTGGCCAGCAAGATCTCCGGATCTGTCCCCCATTGAGCATGTTTGGGACTGGATGAAGCGTCGTCTCACGCGGTCTGCACGTCCAGCACGAACGCTGGTCCAACTGAGGCGCCAGGTGGAAATGGCATGGCAAGCCGTTCCACAGGACTACATCCAGCATCTCTACGATCGTCTCCATGGGAGAATAGCAGCCTGCATTGCTGCGAAAGGTGAATATACACTGTACTAGTGCCGACATTGTGCATGCTCTGTTGCCTGTGTCTATGTGCCTGTGGTTCTGTCAGTGTGATCATGTGATGTATCTGACCCCAGGAATGTGTCAATAAAGTTTCCCCTTCCTGGGACAATGAATTCACGGTGTTCTTATTTCAATTTCCAGGAGTGTATTTAAGTATCAGGAATTTGTTTCTGAAAGTATTTGCATGGAGTGTAGCCTTGAATGGAAGTGAAACATGGACGATAAATAGTTTGGACAAGAAGAGAATAGAAGCTTTCGAGATGTGATGCTACAGAAGAGTGCTGAAGATTAGATGGGTAGATCACATAACTAATGAGGAAGTATTGAATAGAATTGGAAAGAAGAGGAATTTGTGGCACAGCTTGACTAAAAGAAGGGATCGGTTGGTTGGACATGTTCTGAGGTATCAAGGGATCACCAATTTAGTACGGGAGGGCAAGGTGGAGGGTAAAAATCGCAGAGGGAGACCAAGAGATGAATACACTAAGCAGATTCAGAAGGATGTAGGTTGCAGTAGGTACTGGGAGATGAAGAAGCTTGCACAGGATAGACTAGCATGGAGAACTGCATCAAACCAGTCTCAGGACGGAAGGCTACAACAACAACAACAACAACCATGGGATGGATCTGATCAGCGAAAATGAGCATATAATTCTTGGCAGGAACGCCATCTTGGAGAGTAAGAATGGGGACCATCGATTGTAACGACACGGATTCCCAAATCGTCACCGAATCCTCTGCATCGTCTGCAAACGATCTGCATTGTATGCACGGTGTACGACAGACATAAACTCGCCCAGAAGATGGAAACAGTATGAAGCAAGACTCTTAAAACCAAACGACTTTCTACCATCGCTCCATAGCCCACGTCTTATGGCTTCGGCACTTCGTTTTGCTGTTACGGGCAGCTGCAAAACTGTTAACCGGTTTGGATTCCAGCTTGTCCCACAATTCCCAGTTTAAGGCGCTCGTTTCTTATTTTTTGGTGATGGCAGGGTTTAAGAATGTGACGTTCAGTTTTGAAGTAACTTTTGCGGCTATGGTCCTATTATTGTTCATCACAACCCTCTTCACTGACCGACTGTCAGCATCACTCAGCACACAGTTTGACCCGCATTGTAACTTACCAGCGTTGTTTTTCAGATTGCGTTGTACATGGAATAAATCATCGATGTGGTGTCTTTTGAAACACCAAACACTTAGGCTTCCTTGGTTACAGAAATAACCGCCACACTAGCACCAACAATTTGTCCACGTTCTTACTCGCTTAGCTCCGACATAATGCACTCACAACGACAGGGAAAACATTTCTGACCACGACTGACACTTTCAAGGTGTTGAGGTCATTTCAAAGGTGCCGTTCGTGGTCAAATACAACAGCGAAAGATGCAGGCTTGGCTAGCGTCAGCATTTATGTTCAAGCATGCATTTCCCGCAGGTTCTCGATTTTTTTCTAGCCACTGCATGTCGCACCTCTTGCGAAGATAGAAAATTATTGCGAAAATATGTTTACCTGGATTCCTCAGCAGACTCAACAACGAAGGCAAACTATACACATAATAAATCGCGTGATTGTGTTTAATTCTGCTTAAAATATAATATATAAAATGCTATTTGTTTATGAGAATCAGCCCCACACGTATCAAATGCATTAATCCAAACTATGGAAAACCGTAAGTTGTACAAACTTCTTCTGACATATCTCATTCAGATGTTGCAGTGAATTACATACTTTTTCGTGTTTGTCATTACCATCTTGATGATAAAATACGCCCCACATAAGAAAGATGCGTTGACGTTGCTGTCTTGTAACTAAACGGAATAGTTGAGAAAACTAGCTACATCTATATTTACATCTACATTTCGTATGCCGCGTAACGATGTGTGGCGGAGGCTACTTCGTGAACGCCTTGTCGCTTTCCACCTCTCTTGAGTGACGTCATTTTCCTGCATAGACTGTTTCGTTTTCGAAATAACTACTTTACTTCATAATTCAGTTATTAGCTAATTATACCCCTTTGGGTATTATTAAGCGATATAGCTTGGTAGCTAGGTTTATAATGTAGCTTGGTAGCTAGGTAGGTTTATAACGCCCAAATGGCGAAATTAGTTAATAGCTAAATTATAAAACAAAGTGGTTATTTAAATAAACAGCCTAGGCAGGAAAATGACTTCACTCAGGAAACTCCCAGCCGGTTTGGACCCATACATACAAAAGACTTCCACGTTTTCCAGTTCGAGTCACGAATGTTCCGTGGAGGAGAACGATTTCTGGTCAGCCTCTGCCTAAGTTCAATGTCTCTAATTTTACATTCATGTTTTTCTTTCTCGAGATATACATGGTATAAGGCAGTACATTAGTTGATTCTTCTAGAAACGTGCGCTCTCGGACTCTGAGCAGGAAACCACATCATCGCGCCCAACCCATGCGTCTGCCACTGAAATGAATGAGCATCTCGAGGCGCTTAGGCGCTAAGTAAATGAACTTTCTACGAAACGCGCTGCTCTTCTACAGATTTCTGTCTTTCCTCTATCAGTCGTATCTGATGCGGATCCCACATTGACCAGCAGTATTCAAGTATTGGTCGAACGATGGTTTTGTAAGCTGTCTCCTTTGTTGACGGAGTACATTTACTGAGAGATTCTTCCAATGGATGGCATCTATGGTTAGTTTTATGTGGTCGTACCAATTTAAATTGCTCCTTACGCATGCTCCCAAATATTTAATTTATGTGATTGCCACCAGGGGTTGTTCTGCAAACGTGTAATTCTACAACAATGGGTCTCTCTGTTTATTTGTGCACAGTACTTTACGTTTATGGTGAGGGTCAGTGGCCAATACCTGCTGGAAACGTCGATCCACTGCGGGTCTTTCTGGATTTCGCTACATTTTTTAGCTTTGCAACTTCTCTGTGTACAAAATCAAATGGTTCAAATGGCTCTAAGTACTATGGGACTTAACATCTGAGGTCATCAGTCCCCTAGACTTGGAACTACTTAAACCTAACTAACCTAAAGACATCACACACATCCATGCCCGAGGCAGGATTCGAACTTGCGACCGTAGCAGTAGCGCTGCTCCTGACTGAAGCTTCTAGAACCGCTCGGCCACAACGGCCGGCCTGTGTACAAAATCATCATCCACGAAAAATCTCACGGAACTTCCTACGCTATCCCCTAGATCATTTACATACATATTGTAGACTTTAAAACCCCTTTCTCCGTTTTGCATAACCTGTGTGACAGAAATGGATGTGATAGAGACGTTAAATGCGAACAAATCTCAGCTCAGTCGCAATTCAAATAAATTTATTTCATGCTACGTCCTTTGGGACCTCTGTTCCATTATCAGGTCAAAAGGTAAACAAGGCACGCAATAACACAGCAACCAATGTCTGTAGCTCTTGAGAGTACTGACAGAATTTTCATACTGTACTGTCAGATCCTTTCAGATTCGTATGTCATTCAATCCGGTGACTGTCGTTCGAAAAGCGTAGAAACAGAACTAATTAACCTGTGATCTGACCTACCGGTCTTTGGCGGTTTCTCATTTTTGTACTCTTCTAACTTGATCTCCGTCAGTAATGACCAGGATGTTAAACAAGATGTTTCGTACTCTAGCTGCTTAAGATAATATGTCCTCGATACTTTTCAGCAGTTCTTTTGTATGGACCTTATCTTTTCTGTCCCTATCTAGTTATTTGAATTGTCTTCCTTTCAGAAACAAAGACATCCACGGGTGCAACAAGTAAGAGGTACATTACACGAAACTCATAGACTAACTCTACTTCCAAATTGGCGAAAATAAAGAAATGTCGGATATTTGAGACGATCTGAAGTTTTGTTTTTAGTAAAAATGGAAATGTTTTACAAAGTAGTATTAATATTTGGTCTTTATGTCATCGACTCTGCTCATCCAAAGAGCAGATCTTTTAATCACATGACACAGCTAACCTTTCGCAAAGCATAGTACTGACAAGGCTTTCCGGAAATCTCGTTGGATGCATTGAATGTGTAGCCTACATTAAAGAGAACGGTCGTCCTACGTGATAGCTATTTATTGAGAAACAGTGGGAAGTTTGCTGAGAATTTGGTAGCTTTTCCGCGTGTCCCTAAACGACAAATCAAGAACCATTTATTAGAGAACACGCTAATTCTCGAGTGCTGGGATTTGAGTTTTAAATATTAGCGGGTCGTGAAGCCAACGCCTGAAGTGGTTGAGTTTTGTTTCGTTATTTAAAGTTCATATAGCTGAAAAGCGGCGGTAACATTTAGGTTTTTTGGTTAACTTTTTTTTATTACATTTCCGCTTAGTGAGATTTGGAATAGAGCACCAGCACTCGTACAATAAAACGCTGACTTGTACCTGTAAGCAATTAATTGCGGAAATAAAGAATTAAAGATTGTAAACTGAAGAGGTCAGTACCCGACTTGTCCTTTATCCCCAAACCATAAAAAAATCAAAGGCTTATTTCAAAGTAGACTAATATCTTAAATATATCTCCTCGGAATAAAGTATGAGAAAATACGAAGCCTATTAAAATAAGAGTGGAATATTGGTAAATGCAAAGTTCAACAAAATTAAAGAGAGGGAATAGTATTCTTCAGGTAATAACCTACAACGGAAAGAAAGATAATTAATCTTTATTTAGATAGGTAAAGCAAATTTACGTTTTATTGAAAAGTGATTAATTATAAATGAGAAGTTATTCCATTTAATTCTGAAAGGTTGAGATTAACGAATAGCGTCAAGAATATTGTTGTAGCAAGGCTGTAATTATAGAGGTTATTGTTGACTGATAACGAAAGATAAACAATATTAAGTTATATCTTTGCCGTGTGGACGTATTCTCCAGTTCACGTAAAAACCTATGACGTTCACACTGATTGAGTGTATACGTATACCATTATTCGTTGAAGCTTTAAAAGAGGGGCAACTACAAGAGGCAACGAGTCTGTACGTTATATTCATCATTTATATACGAAAGTTATCGTTTCTGGTTAGTTCGTTGTTGAGAAAATGCTTGGTTGTGTTGTTAGAGTACACGGAGTAAGCTTCGCTATCGGTTGCTGTTATCGGTAAAGTAAAAACATCATTTCTACTCCCAGTAGACTCTCATTTAGTATTTTTGTGTTGACTGATACTAGCTTTAGTGGTAGTTTATCTTTTGAAGTTAGTGAACTCTGAGACTCAGATGCGATGTCGTAATTAATATCCAGATAGCTACCACTGACCCCATTGTACCACGAAAACGGTTATTGTATTTATCCTTTTGTACATAGTGATGTCGTAGCGAGCTGTAGTGTAATTCATAGCGTGAGAAACTGAATATCTTACGTAAAGTCGTTGTGTTCGTAAAGATGATTACTTCTAGTCACACAGATTACATCGTTGAGTGTAGGCAAGGTCTTGTCAGGAGAACTTATTGTAGTATTACGAGAGTGAGCTACATTGTTCAAAGTTGCTTTTCACCTACGTATTGCAGTGCTGTTAGAGCCTGTTCATATAGTCCATCTCCTAAGAGTTAGTGGTATCTAAATGGTGGCGCAGAACATTGCACTGTGACAGTATCTGTCTTTCTTTATGCCGTTGTGCTGTGAGGTTAGCGTCGCCGCTTTCTGTGCACAAAGACCTTGGTTCGATTCCCGTTATCTCCCCAGACTTTTTTAGGAGGTATAGGGGTCTTGAGAAGGACTATTCAGCCTCGCGAGGCCAAATAACGAGCTGCTTGAATAAAGAAGCAGCGGCATCTTCAGGACTCATCTAGTGACAATAATAACGGTTGGAGGGATTGCTGATATATCCTAGGATGGAAAAATCGCTCATCATACTGCCTTGTAGGCAGCAGTAGGGCAGTCGGAACAGCCCTCGAGTGGGGTTTAGGTTTACAAAGACAAATGCGTCGCAACTTACCAAAAAAGCAGCGTGCCGTCACCCCTCCCGTAGTACCGGCGGACTCGCTGCGTTCTATCAGCTGAGGCGAGGAACGAAACTTGTCCTCGGAGTAACTACACACTACCCGCGTCGCATCGAGTCAGCTTGTGATCACGGACACGCGTACGACCGACGCTTGCTCCCGCCTGCACCCGAGATACGGACGCGGCGAGGTGCCTACAGTAATAGCGACAGCGACACTGGCGAGTATCTGACGGAGGCGATATCGGTAGCTGGCGGTGTCGGTACTGGATCGCGGTCGCCACGCACCGGAACCCGCAGTGGGCAGCGGGGGGACGTCTACGGCGGGGTCCTGTGGTCGCACCCCGTGCGCGGTGCCCGGCCGGTGTGGTGTCGGCGTACTCGCGGCCTTCCACTGCTCGCCGAGGCTACTGGTTAAGGCCGCTCTGTTTTCACCAGCCCCTCTCTCTCTCTCTCTCTCTCGCCCTCTCTCTCTCTCTCTCTCTCTCTCTCTCTCTCTCTCTCTCTCTCTCTCTCTGCCCCTCTCTCTCTCTGCCCCTCTCTCTGGCCGCTCTAGAAGAGAGAGTGCAGCGCCAACAGCCGCCCAGGTTGGACCGGACGGCCCCCAGCGCATCACGGGCGCGGCGTTGCTGTGGCTATCTAGGCTAACATGTTTGCTTTTTACGCTGCACCCCATCACAACTGCAGCGCCATCACGGTGGCAAGAAACAAACGTAAAATTAGCAGGCAGTGTATACTAAAGTCACAAAAGTCGTGGGATAGCGGTAAGCTCATATGCAGATGGCGGTACTATCGTGTACAGAAGGTATAAAAGAGCAGTGCACTGACAGTGCTGTCATTTGTACTCAGGTGATTCGTGCGAAAAGGCTTCCGTCGTGATTATGGCCGCACGACGGGAATTGCACTACTGGCCATTAAAATTGCTACACCACGAAGATGATGTGCTACAGACGCGAAATTTAACCGACAGGACGAAAATGCTGTGATATGCAAATGATTAGCTGTTCAGAGCATTCACACAAGGTTGGCGCCGATGGCGACACCTACAACGTGCTGACATGAGGAAAGTTCCCAACCTATTTCTCATACACAAACGGCAGTTGACCGGCGTTGCCTGGAGACACATTGTTGTGATGCCTCGTGTAAGGAGGAGAAATCCGTACCATCACGTTTCCGACTTTGATAAAGGTCGGATTGCAGCCTATCGCGATTGAAGTTTATCTGTAAGTAGGCTGTTTAGGTTTTTATGTTGGTAACGCCACGTAGCGCTCTGTATGAAAATCACTGGCTGTGCTGTGTGCAAACTGTGGCTGGTTTGCATTGTTGTTGGCTATTGTAGTGTTGGGCAGCTGGATGTTAACAGCGCGTAGGGTTGCGCAGTTGGAGGTGAGCCGCCAGCAATGGTGGATGTGGGGAGTGAGATGGCGGAGTTTTGAGAGCGGATGATCTGAACAGAGACAGTAAATTTGTAAGGCTGGGTGTCATGAACTTTGTATATATATCCAGAATGAGATTTTCACTCTGCAGCGGAGTGTGCGCTGATATGAAACTTCCTGGCAGATTACAACTGTGTGCCCGACCGAGACTCGAACTCGGGACTTTTGCCTTTCGTGGGCAAGTGCTCTACCAACTGAGCTACCGAAGCACGACTCACGCCCGGTACTCACAGCTTTACTTCTGCCAGTACCTCGTCTCCTACCTTCCAAACTTTACAGAAGCTCTCCTGCGAACCTTGCAGAACTAGCACTCCTGAAAGAAAGGATATTGCGGAGACATGGCTTAGCCACAGCCTGGGGGATGTTTCCAGAATGAGATTTTCACTCTGCAGCGGAGTGTGCGCTGATATGAAACTTCCTGGCAGATTAAAACTGTGTGCCCGACCGAGACTCGAACTCGGGACTTTTGCCTTTCGCGGGCAAGTGCTCTACCAACTGAGCTACCGAAGCACGACTCACGCCCGGTACTCACAGCTTTACTTCTGCCAGTACCTCGTCTCCTACCTTCCAAACTTTACAGAAGCTCTCCTGCGAACCTTGCAGAACTAGCACTCCTGAAAGAAAGGATATTGCGGAGACATGGCTTAGCCACAGCCTGGGGGATGTTTCCAGAATGAGATTTTCACTCTGCAGCGGAGTGTGCGCTGATATGAAACTTCCTGGCAGATTAAAACTGTGTGCCCGACCGAGACTCGAACTCGGGACTTTTGCCTTTCGCGGGCAAGTGCTCTACCAACTGAGCTACCGAAGCACGACTCACGCCCGGTACTCACAGCTTTACTTCTGCCAGTACCTCGTCTCCTACCTTCCAAACTTTACAGAAGCTCTCCTGCGAACCTTGCAGAACTAGCACTCCTGAAAGAAAGGATATTGCGGAGACATGGCTTAGCCACAGCCTGGGGGATGTTTCCAGAATGAGATTTTCACTCTGCAGCGGAGTGTGCGCTGATATGAAACTTCCTGGCAGATTAAAACTGTGTGCCCGACCGAGACTCGAACTCGGGACTTTTGCCTTTCGCGGGCAAGTGCTCTACCAACTGAGCTACCGAAGCACGACTCACGCCCGGTACTCACAGCTTTACTTCTGCCAGTACCTCGTCTCCTACCTTCCAAACTTTACAGAAGCTCTCCTGCGAACCTTGCAGAACTAGCACTCCTGAAAGAAAGGATATTGCGGAGACATGGCTTAGCCACAGCCTGGGGGATGTTTCCAGAATGAGATTTTCACTCTGCAGCGGAGTGTGCGCTGATATGAAACTTCCTGGCAGATTAAAACTGTGTGCCCGACCGAGACTCGAACTCGGGACTTTTGCCTTTCGCGGGCAAGTGCTCTACCAACTGAGCTACCGAAGCACGACTCACGCCCGGTACTCACAGCTTTACTTCTGCCAGTACCTCGTCTCCTACCTTCCAAACTTTACAGAAGCTCTCCTGCGAACCTTGCAGAACTAGCACTCCTGAAAGAAAGGATATTGCGGAGACATGGCTTAGCCACAGCCTGGGGGATGTTTCCAGAATGAGATTTTCACTCTGCAGCGGAGTGTGCGCTGATATGAAACTTCCTGGCAGATTAAAACTGTGTGCCCGACCCAGATTCGAACTCGGGACTTTTGCCTTTCGCGGGCAAGTGCTCTACCAACTGAGCTACCGAAGCACGACTCACGCCCGGTACTCACAGCTGTACTTCTGCCAGTACCTCGTCTCCTACCTTCCAAACTTTACAGAAGCTCTCCTGCGAACCTTGCAGAACTAGCACTCCTAAAAGAAAGGATATTGCGGAGACATGGCTTAGCCACAGCCTGGGGGATATTTATATGTATATTTAATGACTTTTGAACACTATTAAGGTAAATACATTGTTTGTTCTCTATCAAAATCTTTCATTTGCTAATTATGCCTATCAGTAGTTAGTGCCTTCAGAAGTTTGAATCTTTTATTTAGCTGGCAGTAGTGGCGCTCGCTGTATTGCAGTAGTTCAAGTAACGAAGATTTTTGTGAGGTAAGTGATTTATGAAAGGTATAGGTTATTGTTAGTCAGGGCCATTCTTTTGTAGGGATTATTAAAAGTCAGATTGCATTGCGCTAAAAATATTGTGTGTCAGTTTAGTGTCGATCAGAATAAGTAAAGAGAGTAATGTCTGAGTACGTTCAGTTTTGCTCAGCTGTTCGAAAAGCAAATAATGCAAGAGGTTTATCAGCACAGTAATTCATTAATTTTTTAAGGGGACGTTTCATATCGTATCGCGACATTGCTGCTCGCGTTGGTCGAGATACAGTGACTGTTAGCAGAATATGGACTCGGTGGGTTCAGGAGAGTAATACAGAACGCCGTGCTGGATCTCAATGGCCTCGTATCACTAGCAGTTGAGATCTACATCTACTACATCTACATTTATACTCCGCAAGCCACCCAACGGTGTGTGGCGGAGGGCACTTTACGTGCCACTGTCATTACCTCCCTTTCCTGTTCCAGTCGCGTATGGTTCGCTGGAAGAACGACTGTCTGAAAGCCTCCGTGCGCGCTCTAATCTCTCTAGTTTTACATTCGTGATCTCCTCGGGAGGTATAAGTAGGGAAAAGCAATATATTCGATACCTCATCCAGAAACGCACCCTCTCGAAACCTGGCGAGCAAGCTACACCGCGATGCAGAGCGCCTCTCTTGCAGAGTCTGCCACTTGAGTTTGTTAAACATCTCCGTAACGCTATCACGGTTACCAAATAATCCTGTGACGAAACGCGCCGCTCTTCTTTGGAACTTCTCTATCTCCTCCGTCAAACCGATCTGGTTCGGATCCCACACTGATGAGCAATACTCAAGTATAGGTCGAACGAGTGTTTTGTAAGCCACCTCCTTTGTTGATGGACTACATTTTCTAAGCACTCTCCCAATGAATCTCAACCTGGTACCCGCCTTACCAACAATTAATTTTATATGGTCATTCCACTTCAAATCGTTCCGCACGCATACTCCCAGATATTTTACAGAAGTAACTGCTACCTGTGTTTGTTCCGCTATCATATAATCATACAATAAAGGATCCTTCTTTCTATGTATTTGCAATACATTACATTTGTCTATGTTAAGGGACAGTTGCCACTCCCTGCACAAGTGCCTATCCGCTGCAGATCTTCCTGCATTTCGCTACAATTTTCTAATGCTGCAACTTCTCTGTATACTACAGCATCATCCGCGAAAAGCCGCATGGAAATTCCGACACTTTCTACTAGGTCATTTATATATATTGTGAAAAGCAATGGTCCCATAACACTACCCTGTGGCACGCCAGACAGGCATCTTATCCGCACGGCTGTAACGGATCGTGCAACCACGTCTCGATCCATGAGTCAACAGATGGGGACGTTTGCAAGACAACAACCATCTGCATGAACAGTTCGACGACGTTTGCAGCAGCATGGACTATCATCTTGGAGACCATGGCTGCGGTTACCCTTGACGCTGCATCACAGGCGGGAGCGCCTGCGATGGTGTACTCAACGACGAACCTGGGAGCACAAATGGCAAAACGTCTTTTTTTCGGATGAATGCAGGTTCTGTTTACGGCATCATGATGGCTGTATCCGCTTTTGGCGACATCGCGGTGAACGCACATTGGAAGCGTGTATTCGTCATCGCAATACTGGCGTATCACCCAGCGTGATGGTATGGGGTGCCATTGGTTACACGTCTCGGTCACCTCTTGTTCGCACTGACGGCACTTTGAACAGTGGACGTTACATTTCAGATGTGTTACGATCCGTGGCTCTACCCTTCATTCGATACATGCGAAACCCTACATTTCAGCAGGATAATGCATGACCGCATGTTGCAGGTCTTGTATGGGCCTTTCTGGATACAGAAAATGTTCGACTGCTGCTCTGGGCAGCACATTCTCCAGATCTCTCACCAATTGGAAACGTCAGGTCAGTGATGACCGAGCAACTGGCTCGTTACAAAACGCCAGTGACTACTCTTGATGAACTGTGGTATCGTGTTGAAGCTTCATGGGCAGCTGTACCTGTAGACGCCATCCAAGCTCTGTTTGACGCAATGCCCAGGCGTATCAAGGCCGTTATCATGGCCAGAGGTGGTTGTTCTGGGTACTGATTTCTCAGGATATATGCACCCAAATTGCGTGAAAATGTAATCACATTTCAGTTCTAGTATAATACATTTGTCCAAGGAATACCCGTTTATCATCTGCATTTCTTCTTGGTGTAGCAATTTTAATGTCCAGTAGTGTAGTAGACTTTGAACGCAGTGCGGTAGTTGGAGCTAGACACACGGGACATTCCATTTCGTAAATCATTAGGGTATTCACTATTCCGAGATTCACAGTGTCAAGAATGTGCTGAGAATACCAGGTTTGAGATATTACCTATCACCGCGAACTACGCTGAGGCCGACGGCCTTCACTTAACGACCGACGGCAGCGGCGTTTTCGTAGAGTTGTTACTTCTAACAGACAAGCAACATCGCGTGAAATAGCGTCAGAAAACTATATAGCAATTACAACGAACGTGTCCGTTAGGGCAGTGCGGTGAAATTTGACGTTGATGGACCATAGAAGCCGACGATTGACGCGAACGCCTTTTCTAACAGCGCGTTGGAAAACCGTGGCCTGGTCAGATGAGTCCCGCTTTCAGTTGGTGAGAGCTGATGGTAGGGTTCCAGTGTGACGCAGACCCCACGAAGCCATGCACCTAGGTTAACGACAAGGCACTGTGCAAACTGATAGTGGCTCCATAATGGCACGGGCTGTTCAAAATGGCTCTGAGCACTATGGGACTCAACTTCTGAGGTCATTAGTCCCCTAGAACTTAGAACTACTTAAACCTAACTAACCTACGGACATCACACACATCCATGCCCGAGGCAGGATTCGAACCTGCGACTGTAGCGGTCGCGCGGTTCCAGACTCTAGCCACTCCGGCCGGCGGCACGGGCTGTGTTTACATCGAATGGAATGTGTCCTCTGGTCCAAATGAACCGATCATTGACTGGAAATGGTTATGTTCGCCTACCAGGAGGCCATTTGCAGCTAAATTGATATCTTGCTCCCAAACAACGATGGAATTTTTATGGTTGACAATGCGCCATCTCACCAGGTCACTTATGTTCGTGACTGATTTCCGGACAAATCGAGAGAGTGATTTGGCGACCCAGGTGGGCCGATATGAATCCCGTGGAACGATTATGCGACATAATCGAGAGCTCAGTTCGAGTACAAAATCCTGCATGGACAACACTTCCGCAATTATGGACTGCGATAAAGGGAGCATGGCTCAGTATTTCTGCAGGGGACTTCCAACGATTTGTTCCGTCTATACCACGTCGAGTTCCTGTACTACTCCGGGAAATCCGACACGATACTAGGAGGTACCCCAGGACTTGTCACCTCAGTGTATTACATTTTCGCATGTGCAAATCGTTGGCATTTCAGGAACAGTTCCGTCTACATTCTGTACAAAAGGTGTTTCACAATTCCTACAGTAAAGACTGATAATTTGTGCACTCACAATGCACGAAAATGACTGCGTTGACGAAACCATGCAATTTTTCGGTAGTTATAACATAACTGAATTAGAAACACGATGTCCCCAAATTAAAGAAAAGCAGCAAGAATACAAAAGAAATTAGAAGAGATTATCGGGACAAGAAAGAACACATCAAACAAAGGGGATGTGGAAAGTAAATCGGAGATATCGAAAATAGTGTCGCAACGGAAGAAGTACTGGGGAGGATAGAAACCAAAGAACAGGGAAATGGTTCGACGAGAAATGCTCACCGGTAATCCAAGAGGGAAATGAAGGGTGGCAAAGACTGTTGTAAAGGAAAATAAGACCAGCGGCTGAAGACTATAGAGAGAAGAGGGCAAGGGCGGATCAGCTATGGACAGGGAAGAAAAGGCAGTATGGTAGGAGAAAGACAGAATAGTTGGACGAAATGAGGGACGATAATGACATACGAAAATTCTGTGTAGACAAGTGAAGAGAGCATTCCAATGGAGAGCAAATTTCTAAAGGATAGAGATGGAAATCTGATCGGAGATGGAAGTAATGCTTTGAGAAGATGGCAAAGGTATTTTACTGAGTTACTCGATTGAAAGGCGGGAGACAACGCATAGGAAACCTTGAATGACGAAGGAACCAGAAGCGGAGAAGTTGGAAGTCGAACCAGCGGGCTTGGAGGAACTGAGGAACGCAATTAAAACTTAAAGAATAATATATTAGCAGAAGAAGAGGGTGTAGAGGCCGAATTATTAAAATTTTGGGGAAAGAAGATGGAGACGGATGTTAATGACTTAGTAAAGGAAATATGAATGAAGGTAATAGTGCTTAAGATTGGAGTGTGAGAATAATCCGTCCCTTACGTAAGAAAAGTGATAATGAAAAGCGCAGCAACCAGCGCTCTGTTACTCTCTTAGATATAGGGTGTAAGGTGTTTAGTAAGGTTTTAGCCTCTCAGATAGAATACAGAGTGGAATGGCTACTGGGGGAATATCGGGCTAGATTTAGGGATAATAGATCTACAGTGGACCAGGTATTTTTATTGAGACAAGTGTTAGAGAAATTTTGTGAATTTGAAAAGCAGCTGTGTAAGTCATACATTGATTTTAGATAAGCATATGGCAGCCTAGACAGGAATAATATTCTCAAAAGCATGGAAGATTTTAGAATCCCTCAAAAATTAGTGAGGCTGACTTAAGTGACAATGAAGGTAACAGTTTACAAGGTGAGAAAAGAAAAAAAATTATCAGGAGAGATCCATGTAGGGAGGGAGCTGCGGCAGGGAGATGTGATTTCTGTGGTACTCTTTAACTTGGCACTAGAGAGGGTAGTCTGGCAAATACCAAAAGAACCAGAGGGAAAGATATGTAACCAGTAAGTCCGGATGGTGGCATACGGTGATTGTGTAGCATTAATTGCATGAAATGTCAGAGCCTTGAAAGATAATTGTGCTGTATTGGAAGGAGCGGCGCGGAAACTAGGACAGGAAGCGAGTATAGATAAAGCAGATTATATGGTAATGGGAGATCCCGGTGGAGATAGAGAAGAAACTTCAATAAAAATAAATGGTAAAGAATACCAAAGTGTGGAAAAGTTTAGATATCTAGGTTCGATAATAACAGAAGATAATAGTACAGCATTAGAAATCCAAGAAAGAACAAGATGTGGGAGCAGATGGTATCATCCCTCTCAGAATATATTCAAGTCCAGGAACGTTAATAGGAATACAAAAATCGAAAGATATTTGACTATATTAAGACCTATAGTAGTGTATGGATTGGAAGGCTGGGCGATGAGAACAAAGGTATATAACTGGTAGAGAAACACATCTGGGATTGTTAGAGAAGAACACTGCTGAAGAATAATGTCAACCGCAGAAATACAGACATATTTTGGACAGATGAACGTTGCAGTGAAACTCAAGCTATGAAGAATGATATGGGCTGATCAAGTACAGAGAAAGTCAGGAACTCGTAATATTAACCCTTAACTACATTCGTGGTGTAATTAATTACCCAACGCATTACTCTTTTGTTTACAATTCCATTCCAAACGCAACGTTGGCACTCCGCTTCTATGTAATCTTAGTACCGGCTGTGTTTTTGCATTGTGCAGGTGCATGTTAACTGGCGACAGTTACTTCCACAGGAACATATCAGTTGGGGACGTAATCTGCCCTACGAAACTATATGCGCAACTTTTTTTATTTGTCATCACAAATTGTTTTTTATTGTTTTAGGCAGAATGGAGTGATGTTTGAGCGATAATCAGATTTTGGAGTTATTGTTAGCTAGCGAAGACTGCTACCTCACTGGATACACGAGTTTCTTTTCAAGATGCAGCAGCCATTACTGACAATGAAGCAGAGGTATCTGATCATGAAACTGACAGTGAAGCAGAGGAGAATGACGAGACAGAAGAAAAGAATGTTCGCGAAGAAAACCAAGAAATAGTAAGACAATCTGGCTGTTTCTACGGAAAAAAGCATTATAAATAAGAATAGCTAGGTGGCGCATCAGATTTTTATAAAACTATTCGCCATGCCATTAATGAAGGCTAATAACAAATAGAGAAACGTAAATTCTAGAAATTTTGCTATGGAATTGCAGACTGCAATCGACAGAGTTCTTCACACAAATGATAGCAGAATAGTGCAAGTCCAAGTGGAAGTGAGTCAGCCAAAAATTCAAAGATATTCCGATGCCACACATGTACCTTAAATGCACAAGAGACTACCAAAATATGTTCTAAATGTCAAAAATACCTGTACGAAATGTGTTCCATTGACAAAAAGATATCTTTTGTCTGTAATGAACGCAAATAAATGCTTAGTTGATTCGTTCATGTACCTACTGTCAGTTTTTGTAAGACTTTGTTAATTATTTCCTTTATAGTTTCGTTAACTGCTCATTATTTGATCTCAAAACATGTTTCTGAACATTGATGTAGTAAATTTTTTTGTTTTTTCAATTAATTCCAAAAAAGTAGATTTTCTGTTTTTTCAATTAATTCCGAAAACTCGGTTTAAGAGACCAGTCTCAATGTAAGGGCCTTAAATATTGGTAAGATAATGTTTTCTTTTTCAATAAAGATGGATTTTACATAAATAGAAGCAAATAAGTTCCTGATGGTTTTTGTTTTTGAGATCGAAAACTACATCACGAAGTTACTAAGTCAATACATAAGTACATACATACATACATACATTAATCCTTGTTCCATAGGTCATGAATACGACATTTCGTAATGATATAAAAGGTGTCACTTTAACATATGTTTTCCTTGCACAAAATAATTAGTATTTTTTTTACAGTTACTACTTCATATTTAAGAATTCATCTATTGAGTAGAAGGAGTTGTCATTCAGAAATTCTTTTAATTTGCTTTTAAATGTTAGTTGGCCATCTGTCAGGCTTTTAATACTATTTGGCAAATGACCAAAGATTTTTGTAGCCCCTTTCTGTGCCAAAGTGAGATTTAATCCAGAATAGTGGAGATCATCAATTCTTCTAGTATTGCAGCTATGCACTTCGCTGTTGGTTTTGAACTGGGATTGACTATTAATGACAAACTTCATAAGTGTATGTATGTATTGCGAAGGTACTGTGAATATCCCGAGTTTCTTAAATAAATGTCTTCAAGGTAATCTTTGGTGGGCTCCAGCTACTTTTCTGATTACATGCTTTTGTGCAATAAATACTTTCTCTCTTAATGAGGAATTCCCCCAAAACATGATGCCATATGAAAGCAGTGAATGAAAATAGGCATAGTAGGCTAATTTTCTGATATGTTTATCACCAAAATTTGCAATAACCCTAATAACATATGTAGCTGAACCTAACTGTTTCAGCAGATCATCAGTGTGTTTCTTCCAATTCAAATTCTCATCAGTGCACATGCCCAGAAATTTTGAGTATTCTGCCTTAGCAACATATTTCTGTTCATAGTCTATATTTATCAATGGTGTTATGCCATTTACTGTACAGAGTTCTATAAACTGTGTTTTCTCAAAATGCAGTGAGAGTCCATTTGCAAAGAACCATTAAATAATTTTCTTAAAGACGTTATTTGCAATTTCCTCAGGTGATTGTTGCTTGTTGGGTGTTATTACTATACTTGTATCATCAGCAAAAAGAACTAGCTGCATCTTCATGAATATAGTCTGGCAAGTCGTTAATATATATTAAGAACAATAAGAGACCCAAGACTGAACCCTGTAGGACAATATTCTTGATACCTCCCCACTTAGAGGACTCTGCTGGTTTTTGCAGACTATCTGTACTGTTAGTTTCAACTTTTTGCAATCTTCCAGTTAAGTATGAATTAAACCATTTGTGCACTGTCCCACTCATACCACAATACTTAAGCTTATCTATAAGAATTTTGTGATGCACGCAGTCAAAAATCCTTTGAGAGATCACAAAATATCCCAATGGGTGATTTTCGGTTATTCAATGCATTTCATATTTGATCAGTGAAAGTATATATTACATTTTCTGTTGAAAAGCAGCGATGAAGTTGAGGGTTAAGAAAGTGTTAATAGGAAAACGCAAGGGGAGAAGGAGAAGAGGAAAACTGAGAAAAAGGTGGTTTGAAGATACGAGGGGGGACCTAAAAGCTATGTGTGTCAGAAACTGCAGAAGGAAAGCGATGGACAGAGAAAAAAAAGAAGTACGTGACAAAGGGGGCCAAGGTTCTACAAGGACTCTAGTGCCGACCAGTTAGCAGGTAAGTATAAGGCAACACAATTAGACTTTCACCCTACTTCTAAATTCCAGCACAAAATTAAGAAAACAATTGTTTTGTTGTTGTTGTTGTCATCAGTCCAAAGACTGGTTTGATGTACCTCTCCACGCTACGCTATGCTGTACAATCCTCTTCGCCTCCAAATAACTACTGCAACCCACAGCCTTCTGAATCTGCTTATTGTACTTTTCTTTTGGTCTCCCTCCACTATTTTTACCCCCCACACTTCCCTCCAATGCCAAATTGACGATTCCTGGATGCTCAGAACGTATCCTATCAACCGACCCCTTCTTCTAGTCATGTTATGCCACAAATTTCTTCCCAGTTCTGTTCACCACCTCCTCATTAATTGTGATTACATATTCAATCTTCAGCATGCTTGTTTAGCAGCACATTTCCAAGCTTCTATTCTCTTCTTGTTTGAAATGCTTATCGTCCGTTTCACTTCCGTACAAGGCTACACTCCAGACAAGTGCCTTCAGAAAAGACTTTCTAACATTTAAATTTATTTTCGATGTTAACAAATATCTCTTCTTTAGAAGCGCTTTTCCTGCCGTTGCCAGTTTACATTTTATACCCTCTTTACTTTGGCTTTCATCAGTTATTTTGCAGCACATGTAGCAAAGGTCGTCTACTTCTTTGTTGTCTCATTTCCTAATATAACTCTCAGCATCGCTTGATTTAATTCGGGTGCTTTCCATTACCTTTGTTTTACTTTTGTTGATGTTCATCTTATATCCTCATTTCAAGACACTGCCCATCCCGTTCGATTGCACTTTCAAGTACTTTGCTCTGACAGAATTATAACGTTATCGCCAAACCTCAAAGTTTTTAGGTCGTCTCCCTGAATTTTATTTCCTTCTCCATATTTTTCCTTAGCTTCCCTTACTGCTTGCTCAATGTACAGATTGAATAACGTCGGGGATAGGCTACAACCCTGTCTATCTCGCTTCCCAGCCACTGTTTCTCTTTCACGCCCTTTGGCTCTGTCTAGTTTCTGTACAACTTATGTATAACCTTCTGCTCTCTGTATTTTACCCCTGCTGCCTTCCGAAGTTCAAAGAGAAAATTCCAGTTTACATTATCAAAAGCTTTTTATAAGTCTAGAGAAGCTGTGATGTTGGTTTACTTTTCTTTAGCCTATCTTCGAAGAAGAGTCGTAGGGTCAGTATTGCCTCGCGTGCCCCAACATTTCTTCGGAATCCAAACTGATGTTCCCTCGGGTCGGCGTCTCTCAGTTTCCAATTCATGTCAGTATTCTTGAACCACTTATTAAACTAACATTCACACTAGTCAGCACATCTATTAAGAATCAATTCAGAATTGTTATTTCCTCCTAACTAAATGGGAAGTGCGTGACTGCGTCTCTACGAAGCCACGTTTTTCAAAGCTAGTCACGGCAACAGCGAAACCAACTGCTCTGAAAGGTATGTAGATTATGCAGTTATTCTTTTTGATGACACCAATGAGGAGATTGACGCATTAGCAGTGTGCCCAAACACATTAAACTCACCGTTGAACATGAGACCAATAACAGAGTCAGCATTTTAGACTTAAAAAACTGCAGGAAAAACCATAAAAATCATTTTAGACTTACTGAAAACTAACAGCAAGTGACAAGTGCGTGAACAGCTCATACTGTCATCCAGAACAGCATAAGATGGTGCACTTCAGCTCCACATAAAAATTCCACATATGATGATAGATAAACTACTACAAAAAATTAAAGAAAAAAAAACAATAAAGCTACTCGTCAGACATCCATACAGTTAACACCAAAGACACAAGATAGCAGCAGGCACTTTCTTTTTAGGGACTGCACCATACAAAATAATCAGTCTGTTTAAAAATACAAATGTAGAGATAAGCTTCCACACAAACTTTTATAGAATAAAAATCCGCTTCAGTTGCCAGTAATTTTCTTAGTTATTCCACGACCGGTTTCGAAGCTATCCTATGCTCTCATTCGTTTGTTTGACGTGGGTGTGATCCCCCGTGACTGACTAGCCTGGCGGCCACACATTTATGTTTACATAATTATTTGGTGGCACCTGAAGATGAAGCTTTAAGGTTCGAAACCGGTCGTGGAATAAATTAAGAAGATTACTGGCTACTGAAGCGGGTTTGTAATTTGTAAACATGTTCCTCAGTCGCGGATGTTTACGTGATCTAATATTTTGTTCAACACAAACAGCAAACTTCAAGAGCTAGCCATTCATAACTTAAGGAGCAACAACCTCTCACTCCGCCCCGCCCCCCTCCCCCATGTAAAAGGTCTGGCATATACAAAATCATTTGCCAAAAGTACCCCTCCTATTATGTAGGACAAACTGGGAGTAGCTTTGAGACTCAGTTCAGAGAGCATTTAAATGCCATGCGTTTGAACAAAATATCAAAATCTACATTTTCAATGGACACGACTCTTAACAGACATCGAGTAAAAAGTATTGAAGACCACGTTCAGACGTTGCATCATGCTGAAAAAGGTAGCCTTCAAATCTACTTGAAAGTACAGAAATATATGTACCATACGTAAAAGAAGGTCGCCACATCATCTCCCCAGTGAACAGTCTGAGTTAGCCAGTGCAACCTTCTTACAAAATATCATTCACCTTGTTCCCATATTGAAACATAAATAACCACTACTCCCTTTGCCAGTAACAATATGCAAACAGTAACACAACATGAAACACTACTGTAAAATGTAACGGTTTGCTTAGTCATTTTGTAATGCAATTGTTTAATTAATTTAAACTTTCAACTAGCTATCACATGTTAATATAATGTCCACTGTCGTAGTATTTATTTTTGTATAATTATCTCTCGTCATTCATTTCGTTTCCTGTGTGTACCACAATATTTACATAATACCATTTCAGTACGGTTTTCTTACAAACTTCCTTCTTTATATGTTTATTACATTTGTAATCAATGCTCACTGAGTGTAAATTGCATGTATGAAACGTTTATACTTTGTAAATGTTCTACCGTCACATCAGTGAACACACTGTAACATCTCTGCGAGAGAAATTCTTTGGCGCTGTTATACAGGGTGATTCGAAAAGAAGGGCAGATGTCGTAAATTGTTTATTACAGACGGACTGTTAGGTTGGTGCATAAGTTCGTAGTGTGTTTTTTTTTTTTTTTTTTTTTGCACGTTTGTATTCCTGAGGGTTTATTTATTTATTGTCATTTTTAGTTGTAGTTCAGTATTGCTCACTGAATTTACATATTGTCATTTTGTTATCTGGAGATAGTGACTGAAGCTGTGGAGGCTAGAAAATGGAATGCCAATTGGAGAAATCGAAACATTTCCAACATATTTTTCTATTGAAGTGCAGTAGAAGGGTGACAGCAGCGTAGGCAGGTAGAAACATTTGCGAGGTGCATGGGCATAATGTCATTGGAAAGAGCATGAAAAGAAAGGGGATTTCTCGTTTTTTAAGGAGGAACTTTGGACATTCGTGGCCCTCCACGTTCAGGAAGCCCTTCGGGTTTTGATGAAGAACGTTTAAACGCATTAATCCACAATGATCCAGGTCAGTGTACTCGAGAACTGGAAAGTGTGATGAACTGTGATCATTCCAGCATCGTGGTAAATTTTCATGTAATTGGGAAGGTTCAAAAATCGGGTGTGAGGGTCCGCATACTATAAGCAAAAAATCAGAAAACAGGGGGTGGTCATAAGTGCATCTCTACTTGCTCGTCATCAATTGGGTCGTGAACAACACCGGCCATTCCTATCCTGAATCGTCACTGGTGACGAGAAATGGTATCATTATGCTAACATAATGAAAAGAATGTAATGGCTGTGCTCAAACAAAGCAGCAACTCCCCATACAAAGACCTGTACTCATCCACAAAAGGTATTATGCATGTGGTGGAACGGCGACAGTGTGGTGTACTAGGAATTGCTTCCTCGACCTGTAACCATCACTGCTGAGATTTATTGTCAACAACTGAGACACCTTGCAGATGCAGTCCAAGGACAAAGACCTGGTGGACTGCATAAAGTGATGCTACTCTACTACAATGTCTGCCCGCATTCTACTGGGCTGACGAAAAACTCTATACAGGAGTTGGGTTGGGAATCATTCCGCACCCACCTTATTCACCTGACCTTGCACCCTCAGATTTTTACCTTTTTCGATCGCTATGAACAGCCTTCAAGGAACTTTCTTTCCGGATGAAACTGCGCTCCGAATGTGGCTCTACGAGTTCTTCGCCTCAAAACAACGTGACTTCAACATTCGAGGAATCTAAGTGCTATCCCAACCTTGGAAGACTTGTAAATGGTGAAGGAGAATATATTATTGATGACCAAAGTCTCTGTTATGTGTATCTGTCGTGTTTATTAAACTTATTGTCCGCAGCTCGTGGTCGTGCGGTAGTGGGTTCGATTCCCGGCGGGGTCAGGGATTTTCTCTGCCTCGTGATGACTGGGTGTTGTATGATGTTCTTAAGTCAGTTAGGTTTAAGTAGTTCTAAGTTCTAGGAGACTGATGACCATAGATGTTAAGTCCCATAGTGCTCAGAGCCAAACTTATGGAAAAACGCAACAAACTTATGCACCACCCCAATGAATGACAGAAACACATTGCGCATGTCACTAGATAGATGTAGTTTCAAAGTTTTATGTTCGCACGGTCACTATACCATATGAGCATCAGGCATTGCTCGAGAAACATCGAAACGGTAGTCCATTTCATTCCACACATGAATCCGTAAGTACCTTTTTATGACTCGATAGCTTCAACAATTCGATTTCTCAACTCTTAAAGAGTAGCTGCCACAGATGGGACATAGACTCTGTCTTTTATGTATCCCCACAAAAAAAAAATCACAAGATGTGAGGTCTGGTAGGCTGGGAGGCCAAAAGCAATGAACGATCTTATTGTCCACCTCTTCCAAGCCAACGTTGTGGGATAGTGTTGTTAAGGTAACTCCGACAAAGAAGTGATAGTGAGGCGAGGTGCTGTCGTACATAAAAATGAAATCGTCGGAATCTTCGTGTACACGTATGACGTTCCTGACCCAGTTTCCTTCGCAAAACAATAAGGTCTATAATCTTTGTGAACAGAAACGGCAGAAAAAAATATTCAGTTTTGGTGTGCCTCTTTCATGTTCGACGACGACGCCAGGATTTTGTGACCCCTAAATTTTTAAATCGTGGCGGTTTACTTTACCCGAGAGATGAGATGTCGATTCGTCCAAAAAGAAGAGTATCTAACATTCTGCGTGGTGTCTGTCTGTTCTATATCGTGTCTCCCTACCACTTTCGCGCAACGTCTCTCTGAGCGTGTTTTTTAGGGAATTGACTAGCTTGAACCTGGGACCTGTTGCTGGTAAGGAGACGCCAGAACACACATGACATGTAGAATTCAGAAGAGTTCAGTGAGACTAGCGATGATATAACCAAATACTTAATGATTTCAGCGTCAGCTCCACTGCACTCCCTGTAAAAGAATATTATACTAACTAAATTTACTGGAAGGGGTTCAAGGCTTTCCTATTTTTAGTTAGCTGGTAAAATAACGTCGAAAAAGCAGTTAAGTTTACCATCGGAAATTTTGTTCTACTCACAAAACATTGTTTATAAATTGCACTATTGATAAAAGGAAATGTTTTAGTACAGGATGGTAAAAACCAACTGCGTTCAACAAAAATGTGAACGAATATTTCCTGAATGGGTTTCCAAGTTGTACAATGGATCGAAGGATGACCTATGCCATATCACATCTATAATCTAGGTTTAAATTAAGTTTCACAAGAGAGAAAACTATCAAATTGGTCTACAGTGACCCTCAATTATCTTTAATTACTTATCTAACTTGTCGTAAATTACATTGGCTGATGTGGCTTCTCAATAACTATATAACAGAAAAATCATCGCGTTTCAGATTTTTACTTCAAGTGGCAAATGTGAACACCATGAGCTTTAATTGACGATCGACACTAGTATTACGCAAAAAGGGGGTGTAACAGATGAGACTTCTGCAGTTCTGAGTGAAGCTTTATGCGCTGTTATGCGGCATCGCGTGCGTTCATTACCTTGTCGGTGTTCGTCAGTGGGCGGCGGGCAGCACAGCTCTGCTCACCTCTCCGTCTCGGAAGCAACTCTCTCCTAACTTCTCCTTACTACAATTTACCAAAGTTGGTTTAAAAAAAAACTATCTGGCTGTGTTTTCATCTGACCAATCAGGGTCTCAATGTTAACCTTAACCTCCGCCTACAAAAATTATGTCTATCCAATGAGAAACGTTATACTTTTCGTGGTGGGGCAATGTTTTTTAAAGTTTGCAATGTAACAGAGACGCGAAAAAGTCTCACGCTAAAACTTGCAGCTGGTGTGGTCCTTTTAGCGTTATCGTAAGATCTATACTGTTCTTCTGGAGGGCTTTATCTATTAACATGGGCTGGGGGGTGGTCCTGACGTAACAGAGACGCGAAAAAGTCTCACGCTAAAACTTGCGGGTGGTGTGGTCCTAGCGGTTAGCTGGCGACGTGGGTGTCCGTCCGTCCCTTATCGTAGGGCCTTCCAGCTTAACACGGTTCTGCTCTCGGCTTCTGATCTCGTTTCTCCCCTCGGAACTGCGTCTGTCTCACGGTGGTAAGGTATGACAAGCATTTAGGCATTCTTGTGTTAGTCTGTGGTATTCCATTTGCTCACTCGTTACTCGTATTACTTTGGTTAATTTAATGTCACGATTTATTCGGAGCTATGTGACATACTACTGGATTTCTTATCATGTCAGGGTTTTCATGGAAGGTGTTGGATTTGCCTGACACCTTACAAGTCGTTTGGAAAAAGTGTTCTCTACCATATCATGGAGAAATGAAATGCAAAATTCATACCTTCTGTTATGGTCACCGGGACGCAATTGCTCCACTAACTTGCAACTTGTAAGGCTTCATATGCAGGCTTCGTTTCTGTACACACCACACCGTTGTTTGAGGAAGTTGAAGTTCCTGGCCTGCCCGTCTTGTGGATTTCCGAGGGCTCCTCGTAAACACATCTCGGATACGCTCGACATTTTTATCAGACGTGCGTGACCAGTCGGTGCTCTTCCCTTAGCACGTGCAACCATCGTCAAAGAATTTTGTATGTCACTCATAAAAATCTTGTGCAGAGGCAGATTCCTGCTGAATCGACGGCGGAATGCGCGTTGCAACTGAACAGTGGATTGACTTTGCGCAAATTCCATCCGATAAAACGATTTCTGTTGCTGTGTAGTCGCCATGTTGCTACAAACAAACAACAGCGCAGCTGCGTCAAAACGTTGAACATTCCTCTATCGGCTATCCAGTGAAATGCGCAGTGTGTTTCTATCTTTCATAGTTTGTCTGCAATAAACAACTGAAATTTGGGCTTCCTTTTTTAATCATCCGGTATTTATGGTATCAACATTTTGCTGTACGTACGGTGCTTTACACTATGTGGTAATATATATATAGGAAGTGCTTTATATTCTTTTCACTATTTTGTGAACGAAGGCAGTCAACATTGCAACATGACACGGGGTTCTCGACGTAATTAACGTAAAACTAAAACAGTTCTACCTCAAAGAATAGTTTACATCGTGTTGGTTCGTCATTATATACAGTTACAGTTATATAGACCGTTTCTCACATGGTTTTTTTGCTGTGGGGCACCAACACCCGTAGAAACTTTCACAACAAGGGAGAATAAAAAGCCAAAAATTAATATAAACATCAACAAATATGTAAATGTGAAATGGCTTGTGAAGGTGAACATGTCTGTGTTGTGTAAATAAGCAGCATTGTTAGCAGTGATTGGTCACTGTTTTTTTTTTTTTTTTTTCCTTTGCAACCATCGACATGTATTTAGTACAAAGCCACGGTCTCAAAATGTTATTTTTCAACGAAATAGCACAAACACAACTGATGTCTTAGACTGACCTTACGTATTTTATACCATTCCATTACTGGCTAAAAAATATTATAATTTTCTTTAAAGTTAAATTTAAAGCGGTGTTGTGGGGCTAAATAACTCATCCGTGCAAGTAACTGCCAAGAATAATGTACAGAAGAATGAAAGAGAAAACTAGGAATCTGTTACTTGGCGACAACTTCGGCTTTTGGAAAGATAGAGGCACCAGAGAACGAGGGGGGGGGAGGGGGGCGGATAGTAATCAAATTGTCCTTACTTCGGCGGTATGTCATAACCCACGAGAATCATCTCAGTTTTTGGTCTATGGAACTAAAACTGAATCTAATCTCATCTCTAAACTAATGAGAAGTCTCTTACATTGTCTGTGCATGCTTTGCACCTACCTCCGCCATCTACAAGAGCCTGACAACTATTTTTGCGGTCAGCCAGAAAGCGATGGAGAACATACTAACCATAATTCCCAGGCTGCAAGTCCAAAACACCCTTTGTGCTTACTGAAAGAAAATGTTCCTGTTTGCCATTTACTCACTGTGATCAGGAATATGATTATAAATAAAAGTTTTGATTTTTAACTGATTTATCTGTTCTGGAAAAGTTCACACGAACAAAATACAAGCCTTAGTATTGTAACTAATATCACTATCAGAAACAGCATTATTAACAGTTCAGAGGTGACCTCTATGGAAAGGATCAAGTAAAATGGTCTGTCGCCCTGGCTTCTAATCACCAAAAGTTAATTGCTCGGCGCGCGACCGCTACAGTCGCAGGTTTGAATCCTGCCTCGGGCATGGTTGTGTGTGATGTCCTTAGGTTAGTTAGGTTTAAGTATTTCTAAGTTCTAGGGGACTGATGACCTCAGCAGTTAAGTCCCATCGTGCTCAGAGTCATTTGAACCACTTAATTGCTCGCCTTAAAAGTGGAAAATAATCTCGCCACTTGCGATGCGGTTTTGTCAACATTACGGGCGGCGCATAAACAACTTCCGTGGAACTCCCCGCGACTTCACTTCCTACTTTCACCGAATACGCATTCAAGACTGGTCAGCTCTGACGTGATGGAAGGCACAACACAAGCGGGCGTTTGACTGATGCGGACAGTTTGATTACGAAGTGTGTCCTAGCACTGCCTCTCTTGATTGTATTTATATAGAGGCGCAGCGGACCGCCAAACGAAACATCTGTTATCAACCACCTTAGGCAAAGGTGGCAGTATCTAAAGGGCTCCTTTCTGGGATCTGCATTGATTAATAGCTCTGTAGTTTAGCAATTTACAATCTTCTTAGTTTTTATAGAAATAGAGTTAAGTTTGCTTTAGTTACTGAAAAAGTCTTAGCTCGACTGCATTTAAGCTTTGCCGGCGAGATTTTTCAGAACGGAACTGACAGTAGAACAAGTCCTACGAACTGCCCCCTTTAAGATCCCTTGTAACCATTGTTATTAACAACACGGTCTTAAAATTGGGTACAGCGGTATTATTTCATGAATATATTCAAGTGCTGTAACTGGAACAAATACAGATGGTACGAGTACCATGAATAAGGACCTTTCCGTTCCAAATTGGGTGAGTTGTGCCGACTCGAGTCTAATCTTTGACTCGTTTACTTGATTTACTGACATCTCGATAGGTGGTGCGATAGTAGTGTAGTGTCTCTGGATTATCGTTGCCGTGGCGACGTGAAAAACAAGTTAGTAAGAGCCGAGTCCTGGAGTGCGACACTGCGTGGCGGCGGCGAGCTCTTTGAAAAACAAGCCCCGCGCGCCGGCAGAGCGTGACTTGGAGGAATCGTCGCCGTTTTTGGTGTTCGGAGTCGCCCCCGATTGTGTTTGATTGCCGTAATTGCGGCTTTGGCCGTCCGTTCGTTGACTGAAATTTTAAGCGTTTGGACTGGACAGCACTTCTTTTGCACTGGTCGGTATAATTTACCCGTCTGTTCACTCGGTTCCTACCTTGCGTGGCTCTCTGAGACTTGTTGCAGTGTAATTTGATGGACAGTTGCAATATGGGTAATTCAGAGTGCATTGGTGTATATGTAGTTTACCTGATATGATATTGGGAATTATGAGGTTTTGTGGGCCAAGTTGTGTCGTAAAATTGAAAGATTAATTAGTACTTAGGGATAGTTTTAAAATAAGTTGCATACCATTTATTATTTTATAGCTCTTGTATTTTTCTTAAAATGGGATTATGTGATTTTAGAAGCTATTGTTAATGTGTGTTTGAATTGGTTTAGATGCTGTTGTGCAAGCTTAAGACTTTGATGTATTTCTTGATGGCTAAAAGGTTGTGCTAAATACCGTCAATTGTAGAGGTAAGGCGTATGCATCCTTTAAGACACTGATTGCATTAACGGCCCTTTGCTAGATCTGTATTGGTAAAGCGTTACATTTAATGTATGTTTTCTGGACTTTACCTTGTTCACTTCGTTTTGTCTGGTTCGAATTAGCTTTGGTCTGTGAAGTACATTGGCGAATGACGTAAACTTTCTTGTTTTAAACTCCTTGTTATGTTAAAACGTGTAAAGGCATTTCTAGATGCGTAGCTAACTGAATAATTTTCTGGCGTCTTAGTGTTAGCTTCTAAAGGCGCCTTTTGTCGAGTAATGTAAAAAGAGGCTCGAGTTATCTTGGGTTAATTTATTTGTGCTTAGGCTAGGGTATCCCTGTTGACGCCCTTTTCTAATTGTTTTACTGAAGCGACGGCGTGATTCTAGCCTGCTTGCCGCGAGCGGGATGTCTGTCGGTGTGACACGGCGGTGTTCTTGAGGTATCGGCTGGTATCTGGGGCGGCGCCGACTCGTGCAGCGTAGGTTTGTTTATGTAGGCTGTTTACAGATTGAGTTTCCTGCCTGAAAGTTATTGTTTTGCGCACCTGACTGTATATGTAGATGTCGAGTGAGCTTAAAATTCAGCCAGTTTCCTACGGCAATTTATTGCATACAAAATTTTCCCTTAATCTGATGGCTGTTTGTAAGGTCCTGATTTTTCAATAATTAATGTTTGAACGTAACGTCACTTTGTGTCATGTAATTATTGTTTCATTTTTGAAGAAAATTCGTCTACTGTTCCACATGTTCAGTTTTAGATCGTTTGTTAAGGCTGTTGGTGTCTTCCTACGTCAATACCAAGATTATCTATTGATGACTTGGTTCAAATGGCTCTAAGCACTGTGAGACTTAACATCTGAGGTCATCAGTCCCCTAAGACTTAGAACTACTTAAACCTAACTAACCTAAGGACATCACACACATCCATGCCCGAAGCAGGATTCGTACCTGCGACCGCAGCAGCAGCGCGGTTCCAGACTGAAGCGCCTAGAACCGCTCGGCCACAGCGGCCGGCTGATGGCTTGGGGAATATGTTTTTCAGAAATCTTTTATATACCTGTCATTAAATATTAACTGTAAAGTTATAATCTTAATGACTGAGATAGTTTGATACTTTTTAATTTATGAAATAAATTTAAATTCCATTTAGCGCCATTGATTTTAATTATTGATTAATCTTAAGCGGTGAATTCCAGAGCATATTTAAATTGGCACGTATTGTTCATGCACTTTGTTAAAGTATTAAGTTTCTTAAAAATAAATATGAATTTGTAAATGACAAAAGATGACAACTGTGGCCCTGCCTTTCCAGGTCTTGTTTTCCCATCCCATCCTGTGTTCAGTGACTTCATTGCTTTTTGGTAAATAACTTGAATACTAATATAGGTATTCGTATCACATATTTAATGTTTTTACATAAAACTGAGGCTACATGTGAACTACCAGACCTTTCTGATTCTAATATACAGCAGTTTCAAAACCGCCGATTTTAACCAAAATATTGCCTCTTGCAAGTTGAGATTAGTAACTTTTAAGTATGACATACATTTCATATTCTGACCAATTTTTAGCTTTACAGTTTTATTATTCAGCGCCACAGATTTTTTTCGCAAGATTGCATATTTTGCCTAACAGATTCATTTGGTCATTGTGAGACTTTAGAATGTTAACATTCATATACTTAAGCATACACAGACGAAGATTGGAAAAATTATTTTATTTCTTAATTTCACTCTTAAATTATGGTGCAGTTCTTTGTATGTTAAGCACAAGCGCGTTATGACAGCGTAGCGTTGGTAGTAGTGAACTGGGATAAGTCCCGGTACACTTTCTCGCCTCTGTGCGTCGTACAGCGCTTGTTTCGTCTAAAGCCAGTTCTGATGTACGATTGATTATGGAAGCAAGATTTAAGAAAAATCAAGTCATATTCATAGGATTTGTGGACCTACAAAAGGGGTTGACGATGTCTGAAAGTCTGAGAAAAATACGAGTAAGCTATCTGGAAAGACAGATAACATACAACATGTACAAAAACTGAAAGGTAACAATAGGAATGGAAGACCAGGAACGAAGTGCTCGTGTTGAAAAGGTTGGAGGGGTATTGGCGAAAATAAAAGAAAGGTTCAACATTGGAGTTAAAATTCAAGGTGAGAGGATATCAGTTATATGATTTGCTGATGACATTAATATCTAAGAGAAACTGAAGAATTACAGGAGTGTTGAATGGAATGAACAGTGTAATGAGTACAGAATATGGATCTAGAGTAAATCGAAGAAAGACGAAAGTAATGAGAAGAAGCAGAAATGAGAACAGCGAGAAACTTAACACCAGGATTGATGGTCACGAAGTAGATGAAGTTAAGGAATTTTGCTACTTAGGCAACAAAATAACCAGTGCGGACGAGCAAGGAAGACATAAGAAGCAAACTAGCACTAGAAAACAAGGTATTCCTGGCCAAGAGAAGTCTACTAGTATCAAACATAGGCCTTAATTTGAGGAAGATATTTCTGAGAATGTGCGCTTGGAGCACAGCGTTGCATGGTAGTGAAACATGGACCGTAGAAAAAGTGGAACACAAGGGAATCGAAGCACTTGAGATGAGGTGCTACAGAAGAATGTTGAAAATTAGGTGGACTGAGAAGGTAAGGAATGAGGAAGGTCTCCCTAGAATCAGTGAGGAAAGCAATGTATGGACAACACTGATAAGAGAGAAGGACAGGATGCTAGGAAATCTGTTAGGACGTCATGGTGTAACTTTCTTGGTACCAGAGGGAGCCTTAAAAGGTAATAACATAGGGTATAACACAGATTAGAAACGTGCAACAAATAATTAAGGGCTTAAGGTGCAAGTGGTAATCAGAGATGAAGAGGTTGGCCGAATCGAACAACAATCATGCTCATAAATTAAGGATAATGCTGATATATGATGAAACAACGCTCTGGTGGGCGGTTTGTGCGTTTAATTCACCTCGGGGTATGACCACATGGTGCATTTAACCTGCGGTCGTCGCACGGTGGTGCTGGCAGCAATCCACATGTGCAGAGCTGTGTTCGTGCATGTCAGAGTACGGTGCAGCGAGTAAGTGTGCAAACGTTTTCAGACGTGCTAATGGTGACTGTGTGTTGCAAATGGTTCAAATTGACGTTATGAGGGGTAGAATACTAGGGCGACTGGAGGCTGGTCAAACACAGCAGGTCGTAGCACGGGCCCTCCTTGTGCCACAAAGTGTGATCTCAAGATTATGGCAACGATCCAGGCGCTACAGTATGGGACGTCCACAGTGTACAACACCACAAGAATACCGATATCTTACCATCAGTGCCCGCAGACGGCCACGGAGTACTGCAGGTAGCCTTGCTCGGGACCTTAACGCAGCCACTGGAACAGTTGTCTCCAGACACACAGTCTACAGACGACTGAACAGACATGGTTAATTCGCTCGGAGACCTGCAAGGCGCATTCCACTGACCTCTGGTCACAGGGGAGCCCGTAAAGCCTGGTGTCAAGAACACAGTACATGGTCATTGAAACAGTGGTCACAGGTTATGTTCACGGACGAGTCCAGGTATAGTCTGAACAATGATTCTCGCCGAGTTTTCATTTGGCGTTAATCAGGAAACAGATACCCACCCCTTAATGTTCTTGAAAGGGGCCTGTATGGAGGTCGTGGTTTGATGGTGTGGGGTGGGATTATGATTAGTGCACGTACACCCCTGCATGTCTTTGACACAGGAACTGTAATAGATCAGGTGTATCGGGACCTCATTTTGCACCAGTATGTCCGCCTTTTCAGAGGTGCAGTGGGTCCCACCTTCCTCCTGATGGATGATAACGCACGGCCCCACCGAGCTGCCATCGTGGAGGAGTACCTTGAAACAGAAGATATCAGGCGAATGGAGTGGCCTGCCTGTTCTCCAGACGTAAACCCCATCGAGCACATCTGGGATGTTCTCGGTCGACGTTTCGCTGCACGTCTTCGCGCCCCTAGGACACATCAGGAGCGACTGGCACTGGTGCGAGAGTGGGAGGCTATACCCCAGCAGCTGCTCAACCACCTGATCCAAAGTATGCCAACTCGTTGTGCGGCCTGTGCATGATGATCATATCCCATATTGATTTCGGGGTACATGTGCAGGAAACAGTGACGTTATGTAGCACATGTGTTTCGGGACTGTTTTCTCAACGTATCACCAATACCGTGGACTTACAGATCTGTGTCGTGTGTGTTCCCTATGTGCCTATGCTATTAGTGCCAGCATTGTGTAATGCCACGTTTTCTGGCACCACATTCTGCAATTATCCTTAATTCATGAGCGTGAGTGTAGTTAGAAGTGTGATGACTCAGTAAAAAAGAGTACGATGTGAAGTACTGAAAAGAATAGGTAACGAAAGAAGTGTATGAATGACTGTTACTAGAAGAAAGCGATAGGGACAGGTCAGTGCGACATCTGAGACGGCATCCAGGAATAGTTAAGTCGGCGCTGTAAACTGCAGCAGAGGGAAATTCTAAGGTCACACAGACAAAGACAAGAAAATGCAACACACGAGGTGTGATAAAAAAGTAACAGAACTTTTTTAGTTCCACGCGATTTATACATCTGATTTTCGAAAAAAAATTGTCTTGTTGCTACACATGTTCCTGATGTTAATTTGCATTTTCAGCTGTTTTGAATATTTAGTTTATTGTTGACAGTCGAAAAGATTATACATGTTTCGAGCGCTCGGCAAAATTTTACTTTCGGAAAAGATCGATCGAAGAGTTTGCATTAAATTTTGCTTGGAAAAAAGAATAAAGTGCAACACCGCATAGGAAATGTTGACTGTGGCTTTTGGCGAATCGCCTGTGAGTAAGAGTGGTATAAACGTTTCAGAGAGGGTCGACAAGCCTTTGAAGACGACGGCCGCCCTGTATAACCTAGCACATAAATTACTGACGAATATGTAGAAGAAGTAAAGGAAATGGCTCTGGAATATCACCGTTACAGAGATTACTAATGATGTCGCCATATCCTTTGGCTCATGCCAAACAATTTTTTCGGTTGCTTTGGGCATGCGCCAAAGTTTGTTCGGAAATTGTTAAATTTTGACCAAAAACGACATCGCATAGCCATCGCTCAGGAGTTGCTGAATGAAGTCGACAACGATTCAGAACTTCTGAAGCAGTCTGTAGCAGGCGACGAAACATGGGTATGTGGGTATAACTTCGAAAGCAAGGCACAATCCTCCCAATGGTAACTGTTTGAAGTTACAAGACCGAAAAAGTTCGACAGGTTCGATCATATGTGAAGATTCTTATCACTGTTTTCTTCGATAGCAAACAGTGGATGATGAGTTGCTGACTTACGGCCGTACGGTAAATAAGGAGTATTACCTGGAAGCTATGCGCCGTTGGCATGAAGCAATCCGAAGAAAACCACCACTCGTGGAAACTGGATCACTATAATGTTGCCACTCACACCTCAATGCGTGTTCGTGATTTGTTGGCAAAAACAAAAGCGTTATGTTGTCTCAGCCACCGTATTAGTTGCGTAGGGTAGCCGCGCGGTCTTAGGCTGCTTGCCACGGTCGCGCGGAGGTTCGAGTCCTCCCTAGGGCATGGGTGTATGTGTTGTCATTAGCGTAAGTTGGTTTAAGTTAGATTAAGCAGAGTGTAAGCCTAGGGACCGATAACCTCAGCAGTTTGCTCCCATAGGATCTTACCACAAATTTCCACCACCACCGTATTTGCTGGACATGGCCTCCAGCAACTTTTTCTATTCCTGAGAGTGAAGAGAATTATGAAAGGGTTTCGTTTTGCCACTATTGATGAGATAAAAGCGGAATCGCTGAAGAAGCTGAACACCAAACGAAAAACGAGTTCCAGGAGTGCTTCCAAGAACAGAAAAAGCGCTGGCACAAAAGCATTATATCTGAGGGGGATTGCTTTGAAGGGAGCAAAGTTGACGTTGCTAAATAAATAAAGATTTTTTAAGAAAAACATAATCCCCACTACTTTTGAATCACACGTCGTAAAACATGTTAGTTTTGGTAGTTGCGTAATTAAAAAAGTAGCACAAGACAGGCAAAGAGAACCGCATCATAAAGAAACAGCGTATGGAATAAGTTCACAGATATGTGAGTGGCTCGAAGACATCTTAAATAATAGAACCCAGTATGTTGTCCTCGACGGCGGGTGTTCATCAGAGACAAGGGTATCGCCAGGAGTGCCCCAGGGAAGTGTGATAGGACCGCTGTTGTTCTCCATGTACATAAAGGATTTGGTTGACAGGGTGGGCAGCAATCTACAATTATTTGCTGATGATGCCGTGGTGTATGGTAAATTGTCGAAGTTGAGTGACTGTAGGAAGATACAAGACAACTTAGAGAAAATTTCCAGTTGATGTGATGAATGTCAGCTTCCCCTAAATGTGGAAATATGTAAGTTAATGTGGATGAGTAGGAACATCACACCTGTAATGTTCGGATACAGTACTACTAGTGTCCTGCTTGACACAGTCAAGCCTTTTAAATATCTAGGCATAACGTTGCAAAGCGATATGAGGTGGAACGAGCATGTGACAAGTATGGTAGGGAAGACGAATGGTCGACTTCGGTTTATTGGAAGAATTTTAGGAAAGAGAGGTTCACCTGTAAAGGAGATTGCATAGAGGACGCTGGAGCAACCTATTATAATATAATAAAAAATGATAAAATGTGGCCTTTTAGATATATGGCATCAACGAGATTAATTTTACGGCTCTCAGTTAAGCACAATAAGCTAGGCTATGCCTGAAACGGGTAAAGAATCTTTTCATATTAGTTAGACATAAATGAAATAGCCCTTCTCTTGGTGTAGGTTTATGCTTACCAATTTATAATATTATGTCCTATCGCCGTATCCACCTACAAAATCTCGACCGTGTCGATGTTGCGTTAATCGGATCTTCGTAATTTTACGAAGTACACAGGTGGGCTTCAGTTTTTTTTTATTACAGTGCTACTTGAAATAATAACTCATACAACCTTTTAGTTAATAAAATAATACAAAATGGTGGTCTACGACTACGTGCTAAGATAACTCCTTCTCTTCCTCTTGCTGAGAAACAGGAAAAACATCTGTCTTTTTAACATCTGAAAATCAAAAATACATGACGGTAGGCACAGGCTCTACGCTGGGCTACCGCTTCACCTTTTCTCTTTGCCTTTAAAGAAAACGAAAACATAAAAGTAAGAAATGCAAAAGGTTTATCACACTATTCTTGAGTACTGCTCGAGTGTTTGGGATCCGTATCAGGCTGGATTGAAGGAAAACAATTAAGAGGCGGGCTGCTAGATTTGTTACCGGTAGATTCGAACAGTACGTGAGTGTTACAGAGTTGCTGCGGGAACTCCAATGGGAATCCCTGGAGGGAAGGCGACGTTCTTTTCGAGTTACACCTGAGAAAATTTAGAGAACCGTCATTGGAAGCTGAATGCCGAACGACTCTACTGCCAACAACACAAATCGCGCGCAAGGCCCACAAAGATGAGATACGAGAAATTAGGGCTCATACGGAGGCATACAGACAGTCGTTTTTCCTTCGCTCTATTTGCGAGTGAACAGGAAAGGAAATGACAAGTAGTGGTACAGGGTATCATCCGCCAAACACCGTACGGTGTCTTGCGGAGTAGCTATGTAGATGTAGATGCATACGCTACTGTGACAAGTAGCCAGTCAGTACGAACATTGAATCATAGGTAATTCCAGGCAACCACACATGTCATATTTCAGAAAAGCGTTACCAGCCACACACACTAACCGATCAAAAGCAGCCGGACACACCTGTGTATTGCGGAACTGACCACTAGGCGTCACGAGAGGTGCAACTGCTATTATAAAGGAAAGCGTGGAGTTTCGTGTTGTCAGCAACAAAGCAGTAACAGCAGAATGGGTCGTTCGGGAGAGCTCACTGACTTTGAAGGTGACCTGGTCATGCAATGTCACCTGAGCAACATATCGATCAGGGGCATTTCAATGCTTCTAAAGCCGCCCAATGAGACTGTTGGTCATGTGGTTGTGAAGGGAAACGCGAAGGAACAGCCACGGCTGAATCAAGACCAGGCAGGTCTCATGTATTGGTGCACAGAGACTACCGAGCATTGCGCTGGGTGGTTGTACAAAATCGCATGAAATGAGTTGAAGGAATGACTCGTGAGTTCCACAGTGCACCCAGCAGTCCAGCTAGTGCAACGACTGTGTGTAGGAAGTTAAAAAGAATGGGCTACATTGGTCGAACAGCTCCTCATAAACTGCACATTTCTGTAACCACTGCTAAACGACGCTTGAGGTGGCATAAAAGAGGAAGGCGACGGTGGATGACTGGTAACGAGTGATTCGGAGTGATGAATCAAGTTATAAGAGGTGGAATCCAAAATTTTCGGGACTGGTGCTGTCATCTGGAAAGTAGGAGTAGTAGATCTTTGCACCACTAGGTGGCGAGAGCTGCATATCTGATGAGTCAGTGTGCGGAGTGACATTCTGCTGGGAGGGTGTGTTGTGTGTCCACAGCGATTTCCTTAACACTCTGTGTTTGGTGTGTGGCGGTTTTACGATGGATCCGCGAACAGAACAGCGCGTGTGTATCAAATTCTGTGCGAATCTCGGGAAAAGTGGTACAGAGACCCTTGCAATGATTCAACGTTTGGGGGATAGAGCATGAGCCGTACGCGTGTGAGTGGCATGCTCGATTCAGGGCCGGCGGTACAGACGTCGAAGATGATGCTCACACTGGAAGGCCCGTTAACTGCACAACGCCAGACAGTGTTGCCAAACTTCAACAATTGGTTCGTGCGGATCGACGTCGAACCATTCAAAACCTTGCGGATGAAGTGGGTATTGGTTATGGGATATGTCAACGAATGTTGACTGATGAACTGCGCATGCATCGTGTCGCCGCAAAATTTGTGCCAAGGATTTTGACTGACGATCAGAAGGCACAGCATCTTGAAGTGTGCACGGACCTTCGTCAGACCGCATCTGATGATCCAACCTTCTTGTCATGGATTACCACCAGCGATGAGAGCTGGATTTATGTTATGACCCAGAGACAAAGCAACAACCGTCCCAGTGGAAGAGCCCAAGCTCTCCAAGACCCAAAAAAGCGAGACAGGTGAAGAGCAAAGTGAAGAGCATGATCATCGTTTTCTTTGATACCAAGGTAACTGTGCACAAAGAAATCGTCCCACCCAACCAAACAGTGAATTCCGCGTACTACTGTGATGTTTTGCGACGGCTACATGAAAAGGTGCGGCGACAACGGCCCGAACTTTGGCGTCAAGGGAACTGGCTGCTGCATCAAGACAACGCTCCCTGTCACACGTCCTTGCTCATCGGGACCTTTTTGGAAAAAAACAACATAGCAGTTGTACCCCACCCACTGTACTTATCAAATTTGGCACCATGCGACTTCGCGCTATTCACAAAACTGAAACTCAAGTTGAAAGGCCGTCGGTTCGACACTCTAGAGAGGATTCAAGAAGCATCACTGGCGGTGACAAACACCCTCTAAGAACAGGACTTACAGAAAACGTTTGACCAGTGGTAGAAGCGCTGGGACCACTGTGTACGTGTGGATGGGAACTACTTCGAGGGTGATGATGACCATTAGTCCAATGGTAAGGTTTTCAACAGATGGCAGCACCAGTCCCGAAAATTTTGGATAGCACCTCGTACCTGTTGCAGTCCTATGGAAGGGTTGGATTTGGCGACTGCCTTCAGAGCGTTACATCATGGGTAGTGCCAACAGCGAAGTACAGAAGTGATGGTGTTAGGGTATGAAGGTGTGTTTCGTGGTTAGGGAGTGGCTCCTTTATTGGGCTTAAGAAAACTCTAAATAACAAAGGATATGAATACCTTTTACAACGTTGTGTATTACGTAGAATAGAGGAACAGTTCAGAGACGATAACTGTTTATAATGGCAGGAAACTGCATCCTGTCATAAAGTAGAATCCGTGATGTAATGCTTTATTGCACAGTAACATCCCTAAAATGGACTGGCCTGTAGAGTTCCGACCTGAACCCAATGGAAAGCCTTTAGAACGGTCTAGAACGTCGACGTCGCTGCTGAATCTAGAATCACTACCTTCTTTGGATTTGGGTTCTGAGAAAGAATGGGCCACTGTACCACCGCACCTCAAGAGTCATTCAAACACCTCGTTGAACGTATGCTCTGCAGAGTTCATCGTCACAAAGACGAAGTGTGGACACATGTCACGTTGATGTCCACTAGTAGGTCTCCGAAAAATTTTGGTGGACAGTGTATGGTAAAGAACGTGAAAGTCTTCTCCTAAGAACGATGATTACAACTGCCTCCCTGGGTTTCACATTTACTTGACGTATAGGCCATCAATCATGTCAAACATACGCATAGCTGGAACCTTTTCTGCTTCTGTCTGAAAGACGGCGAAACTGACGCTTTTGTCGACTTTCGTGTACTGACATTTGAGATGCAAATTATATAGACTAATATGTAGATCGAATTAATTCTATTTTAAATTAGCGTATTCCTTTAACTTCAGTAATGATTACCCTGCAGTGATTGCCAATACACTTGCAGGGGGTTTTCTTTCTTGGGCATTACGTTTGGCTGGGCTGACAATTTCACAGACAGACAGCACATCAAAGCGGGCCGAGGGGCACCATCAACTTGACGCAGATTGTAAAAAGTTACGCCAACGCCAGGTAGCACAGCTTCGCCGCAGGCCGTGGTGTGTGCTGGAAAGGATGAAGGGACGCCCGTGTGACGACACAATGCCGACAGCCGTCCGAACAGCCACAGAGGAGTCTCTGGAATCTGCACGAGATGACTGCCAATCCCACATTCCCAAAGCGTTTTTCTGCTGTGCGAGCATTGTAAAGTACAGTAAAGGTCCCGGTAAGCGGGAAAAAATGAGCCTTGGCCGGAGAATGCAGAGAAGGCGGCGCCAGTCTGCCGGTAGGAGAGCAATATACCGGTGGACACTATGCAGCCTCTGGGAAAGCCACAGGTATGTGTGGCTGTATGCTCTAGGCACAACACAGCAGGCGAGGTGTGAGGATTCTATAAGTGTGAGACCACAACTTTTTTGTCCCAAAAATACCTGCAGCTGGCCCCTCATATACACTAGTGTCCAAAATTAAAGCAACAAACGGAAATTTTGCAAGGTTGCGTTTATTTTGCCACGAATCAGTGTAAACAGGTGACAATAAAGCAGAAAAAATGTAAAGAACACAGAACGTTAACAACTACAACATGCATCACAGTAGACAAAGATGTTCTTCGTTTTTTTCCAACGTAACTGATTTGCACACACATTCAGACAACTGGTTAACGTGCTCAGCAGGGGGTGTTACCATGTCTGGCTGCAATACAGGCCTGACAAGGGCGATGTATGCTGTGAATGATGTCATCAGTCTCATGTTGAGGCAATAACGGCCATTCTTCCTACAGAGCTACTCGCAAGTCTTGGAGAATGGTTGGTGCATGCTGACGTGATGCAACCTGTCTCCGTACCTTATCCCAGATATGCTCTATGGGATTCAAATCGGGAGAGCGAGCAAGCCACGCCACACATGCAGTATCTTCCGTTTCGAAGAATACTTCGACTACTAGTGCTCTGTAAGGTAGAATATTATCGTCCATCAGTACGAAGTCTGGGCCCACACCACATCGCAACAACCATACATAAGGTCCCAAGATTTCGTCGCGACACACTGCAGCAGCCGGCCGTTGTGACCGAGCAGTTCTAGGCACTTAAGTCTGGAACCGCGCGACCGCTACAGTCGCAGGTTCGAATCCTGACTCGGTATGGATGTGTGTGATGTTCTTAGGTTAGTTAGGTTTAAGTAGTTTTAAGTTCTAGGGGACTGATGAACTCAGATCTTAAGTCCCATAGTGCTCAGAGCCATTTGAACCATTTGAACTTGGCAGCAGTTAAGGGTTTGCGGTTCGGTTCATCCGCACAGTTTCGAGAAGACCTGTTCGAGTGCTCAACATAATCCCTTCCCACACCATTAAGGATCCTTCTAGATATCTAGCTATTTCCAAAATGTTTGGATTCCGAAATCGTGTTCCACGTACCCTCCAGATGCGAATCCATCGAGAATCACTCTCCAGGCCAAATCGGGATTCATCTGCGAAAGGAACATTGGCCGACTTTTCGACCATCCAGGTGGCATGTTGACGCCTCCACTCTAGACGTTCCCTTCTGTGATACAGCAGGTCTCCACTCTGCCGAAGCCTTCTGCACACCGCTTGTCGCGATACAACATGTTTAGTAGATGCTGCGAGGTCAGATGCCAGTTACCGTGCGGTACTAAGGCGGCACCGTCTTGCCCGTACTGCCAAATAACGGTCCTCTCTTTTTCATATCACTCGAAGAAGGGACTAATGTTAGCAGGGAAAACAGGAGAAACCAAGATCAGACACTTCGTTCGCTGTTAGTGCGAGAATCATTTCGAATTCTGCACGCAGATTCGGTGTGAGAAGCAGTACTTTCAAATTGCAGCTCCAACTGGAGAATGATGTAAAGCTTGCTTTATGTAGCTTTTCGGGATTCACAGCCACCGTCCGACACACCTACCGCCGACAGCAGCACTGGCGGACAACACAATGACGCTGTTAAAAAAAAAAGGTAAGACCTGCAATCGGCAGCGTACTCAGTAAACATTAGAGTGTTAATGAATAGGAGAAAGACGCCCTTCTGGCACGCATAATTTTATTAGCTCAATTTTCTTCAATCACAGTCGTCAGATCGCGGAAACTGATCAATGTGCTAATAATGTAGTAATCTACTAATCCGTTCCTTGTCTTGAATATCCGCCAACCCTAGTTACTTGTAACTGTTTCATGTTCTCTTGATAATTTATCAGAGAATAGCATCTTATTAAACGCGTTCGTGTTATACTTCAGTGCAACAAAAGTGCGCGTCATATATCTTGGCGGCCGAGTTTAGGTTCGTTCTGCGCATCTGACGTCACAAAAGACAGTCAGCCAATGAACAGAGAACGACGTTGCCAGATCTCGACAGCAGTGCATAGCACGGACGAGTGTCTTCAGTTTTAGAAACGTTCAGTCATAAATAAAGTAATAGAACAAAAGCAATGTCTTGATAGCAGACTTTCTTTTACAGAAAATTTGGAAAAAGCATTCTTTATACCAATTGCTTCATATTCTATTAATTAATTAAACCAAACTACCAATAAGACTCCTAATTCAGGCGATAGCAAGGAAAGGTGTTTGTTTCAATCTCACGAACTGCTTTTTCGCCATAAAGAACAGCGGTAATTGTCTATTTCCTATTGTACTTCGACGAAGCGTGAGTAATTCATAGTCATACCAACAGTGTTTATAAGTAGTTGCGTGAGCTGTTAGAGTCCTTATGGAGTTACACTGTTCAATGAGCTGAGGTAGTGGAACGGTTAAGGTGTTGGGCTGCTAAGTGAAAGGTTATGAGTTCAAACCTTCTGTGGTGCTTGATATTTTCTTTATTTAAAAACAATATTGGAGTGCCTTACTTCACGAATTTTATTCGTTTGAATGAAATTTCTAGTGCTTTGCCTCTTCATTAACTTTTTAGCTGCTGGAGACACGTGCTCCCCGCATTCCGCGCTGTGCGCGATTTTGTCATCACTGCACTTCTCGCCTGTGCAGACACATGGTGTTCCCACTGCTTTGACACACTTATCATTCGATTTCACAAAAACTATTTGGCCAAAAAATTTGATTTTTACACGTCTTCTTGCCTGATACCTTCCCTCCATAAATGACTTAATTTTGTTTTGATGTGCAGCATTAAATGTAGTAAACCATTGCACGAAATTTTGAAGAGTTTGCAGAGGTAAAAGTCCATAGCGTATACTTTCCGTATGGTCGATTTTAGTTGCCACAATGTTGAGAATGAAATGTGGACAAGATACCTAAATTTCATATAATATTTACTGTATAACAATATCTCATTCAGTTTAAGTACCACATAGGTGTCGTATGTAATATTGAGAAATATTCCGTCTTTCGCGACTGTAATAAAAGTTTTATATACACACGACGCGTTTGGCTTTATTTTAAAGCACTTCCATCGGTGAAAGGTATGGCACATACGCAATGGTATTCATGTTCTATTTCTTGTTTTTGTTCCACAGTCGCAGTTTTACCAATGGTATTGAAATATATCCCTCTTCTGCAACTGTAATAAGCGACTTATTTAGACCAGACGCGTTTCTCTCTTTTGAAGCATCATATGAGGACTGTATTTTGTGTCCTCCGTTGCCAAGTCATCTTTCGTAGTTTTGTGCTGCGGTAGCACAATATTCAACGTTTGTGTTGGCTCATCAGTGTTTTAGCAAATAAATGCTGTTTGTGTGTGCCACACACAAAATTATATTTGACATAGCTCTGAGCACTTCACTGACAGACGGTATATTCAAGTCCTAATGTTTTTGTAAGTCCACAGTTTTGTTTAATGTATTTTGTCTACTTCCTTTTGATTGATTGAAGTGCTTTAAAATAAAGCCAAATGTGCCCAGTGTAAATAAAACTGTTGTTACAGTCGCGAAAGGTGGAATATTTCTCAATATTACATACGACACTTATGTGGTACTTAAATTAAATGAAATATATAGGTATCTTGTCCACATTCCATTCTCAACATTGTGGCAACTAAAATCGACCATACGGAAAGTATACTCTATGGACTTTTACCTCTGCAAACTCTTCAAAATTTCGTGCAAAGGTTTACTATATATGGGGGGAAGGTATCAGTCAAGAAGATGGGTAAAAATCTAATTTTTGAGCCAAATAGTTTTTGTGGAATCGAATGATAAAGAGTGTCAAAGCAGTCAGAACACAATGTGTCTGCACAGGCGAGCAGTGCAGTGACAAAATCGCCCACAGCGCGGAATGCAGGGAGCACGTCTTAGTAGCAGCGAAAGGGTTAATGGGGCCGTGGTGGCTTTACTTCATGAACTGCGCGCTCCCCCCCTACACGTAAGCTTGCGAACTATGCTATACTATGGCGCTGCTTCTATTGGCGCGTGCGTCGTGTGCAACTGGCAACGCAGCAATCTCCAGCGTCTGGGCGGGCATGCGCGAGCCGCCAAGATAAAAGAATTGAACTATAGTGCACTCGTTTTGCGTGAGGATTTAAAGTAAACAATAGAACTTACGGTAACTTTGACTCCTGATCATACGCATCTCATCTGACTACAAAATTAAATTACAGTGTCACTATTCCACCACCCTTTCGAAGTCTGTAGGTCCATAATTTAGCGTTGATAAAAAAGCTGAACGCACGATTTGAGGCGCCATGTCACGGGCTGCGCGGCCCCTGCCGCCGGACGTTCGAGTCCTCCCTCGGGCCTGGGTGTGTGTGTGTTGTTCTTAGCATAAATTAGTTTAAATAGTGTGTATGTCTAGGGACCGATGACCTCAGCAGTTTGGTCCCTTAGGAATTCACACACATTTGAACATTTTGATAAAAAAGCCTAGTGTAACAAATGATCGTTCACAGTCTTCATTGGGCATCTACATGCCGATACAGGTTAATTACCTAAAGCCTTAGGTGGTGGGGTAGTACAAGTCCTCCTGCATACATAATTGATTTGATGCTCTGCAGCCTCACATAGAATGCACCTGATTAGAGGTTCCCTTGAAAGATACCCTTGCCCTCTTTGATTCATGTCACGACATGTAGACTTTTTTACTGCAGTACGTCGGGGATTCACGCCAGTTTGCTTGCTCAAAATCGAAGATATTGTACAGTTCTGTAAGATTGTTCATTACCAGTATCTAATCTTTTTGCACAAAGTTCATTTGAGCCGCAATTAAATTCCTTGGCGCTGCTGTTTTCACAAATATCAGGGTATTTGGAGTAACATGAGTCCTGCGTCATCTCTGTGAGAAACCGGGCCAGATTTCCCAGCACGCAGTTGGCGCCAGCGGACGGTGCTCACCAGGCATCCTTCCAGCCCACACACTTCCAACGAAGTGCGACAAGACACACTGCAACTGGTCGCCCCACAAATCGTCTTTACCGTCTCTCGCTATGCACTGGCATCGTTCCACGCAATACGAATAACATTTATTATTGCGATACTTGGCTCTGTGGCTGTGACTTCTCCTTTACTGGCAAGTTCCCACACGTCACAAGGAACAGTCTTTGAGCTGATACCAATCTATTACGCGAGTGGGGTATGTTTTATCCTTAGTAACATTTGATGCAAAGTAAATCGCTCGTGGGACAGTCATAGTATATAGTTTGCAGAACAGAGAGGAGAAAATTTAGAATTTTAAAAAAAATCTGCAAACCAAAAAATCTACAGTACCATTACACAAATAATAACACATGAAGCTAATGGTTTTAAGCCACGGTCAGGAAGTCCTGTACAGAATAAAAAATGTGCGGCACAGAGAAGGTATTCAAATTAGATTTGAAATTTTTTTCTGCGCGAGACATATTTAAAACGGGATTTCTACATCTTTCTCTACAATCATTCAGGAAGTGTTACTCAGATACAAATCACTTGTCTGTGTAGTCTCACTAGTGTTCACTGAAAGAATGGTGTAGTTCATTTTATATGAATCTATAACATTAATCACCAACCTCGTGACAAAGTTAGGATGGCACTACACTTTAACAACGGTCTGCACGAAAATCGTTAATAATATCACAGATCATTGTGATTGCCATTTCTTGTACTAAAAATACACTGAAGAGCCAAAGGAACTGGTACACCTGCCTAATATCGTGTAGGGCCTCCACGAGCACCTAGAAGTGCTGTAACACGACGTGGCATGGACTCGACTAATGTCTGCAGCAGTGCTGCAAGACTGTCCATAAATCCGTAAGAGTACGAGGGAGTGGAGATCTCTTCTGAACAGCATGTTGCAAGGCAGACGAGATATGCTCAATAATGCTCATGTCTCGGAGTTTGGTGGGCAGTGGAAGTGTTTAAACTCAGAAGAGTGTTTCTGAAGCAACTCTGTATCAATTCTGGACGTGCGGGGTGTCGCATTGTCCTGCTGGAATTGCCCAAGTCCGTCGGAATGCATAATGGACATGAATAGATGTATGTTTTCAGACAGGATGCTTACGTACGTGATGCCTGTCAGAGTCGTATCTACACGTATCAGAGTTCCTATATCACTCAAACTGCATACGCCCCACACCATTACAGAGCCTCCACCAGCTTGAACAGGCCCCTGCTGACATGTAGGGTCCATAGATTCATGAGGTTGTCTCCATACCCGTACACGTCCACTATTTGAAATTTGATACTAGACTCGTCCGACCAGGCAACATGTTTCCAGTCATCAACAGTCCAATGTCGATGTTGACGAGCCCAGGCGAGGCGTAAAGCTATGTGTCGTGCGTTCATCAAGGGTACACGAGTGGGCCTTCGAGTCCGAAAGCCCATATCGATGATGTTTCGTTGAATGGTTCGCACGCTGACACTTGTTGATGGCCCAGCATTGAAATCTGCCGCAATTTACGAAAGCGTTGCACTTCTCTCACGTTGAACGATCCTCTTCAGTTGTCGTTGGTCCCGTTCTTGCAGGATCTTTTTCCGGCCGCAACAGTGTCGGAGATTTGATGTTTTTCCGGGTTCCTGATATTCACGGTACACTTTTGAAATGGTCGTACGGGAAAATCCCCACTTCGCCGCTACGTCGGAGATGCTGTGTCCCTTCGCTCGTGCCCCGACTATAACACGACTTTGAAACTCACTTAAATCTTGACAACCTGCTATTGTAGAAGCAGTAACCGATCTAACAGTTGCGCCAGACACCTGTTGTAGGCGTTGCCGACCGCAGTGCCGTATTCTGCCTGTTTACATATCTCTGTTTTTCGATACGCATACCTATACCTGTTTCTTTGCCGCTTCAGTTTATACTTCATGAATGCACAGTGTTTCCTCAAAATATATCACATGAGATAAGTGAAAGTGATCAAAGAAAACAAATTTTCGCATTTCGGAGTCAATGACAGCTCAGCTTCCAGAAACTGGAGATTGAGACGAAATGTGTCCAATTTTTAAGCAATAGTATTTCTCCATCATGTGAACCTGACGCTGTCAAACCCGAGCTAATTGCAGATTTTTTGCTGCTCACGTGTAAAAAGCAATTTTAGTCATTTTTGGGATTTACTAGTTTTTATCAGCAGTTCATGAACTGACATTGCTTATCTACACTGCCTTTACAAGTATTAGTCGTAAAGAATTTCATTTGTAAATGGGGTACAAGACAGACACAAGCACCCAAACACGTTAAGAAACAACTGCTTAGGTCACCACTCTCATAGCATCCAGATTTACGTCAAACTCTCTGTCTCGGAAGAGACAGTAGCGAGTGTGGAATTTGTGCTTATATGCACCAAACAGTAGATGTCAATGACGTTGAAAGCTTTCACATGATAGCATCTGCAAATCAAGTTCTGTCATCATGGGAAAGTACAGGGTCACAGAGTATGTGGCTGCTACTGTTCTGTCGGGTTTCGATACATTTAGATTGTTTCTATTTGATCATTGTAAAAGCTGGTCCTAAAACTTTATCTCTTCTACTGAAATGCGTGTTAATGCATGACCCACTGACCAGATGGGCAGTAATATGCATTCGATTTCGAAATTCAGTACACGTCTAGAACATTTAACACTATGGCAAACGCACTGTCGTGCCCTCCAATGAATTTGAAGAAAGTCTGCACACAAAGTCCCAAGATCTAAGAGATTTAACTCTACTTTGTCTGTTGTTAACGGAGAATCCCAAACATGTAAGTTCCATCATATTATCAAGACAAAACACGTTACCAAAGAGATTTTCAAAATGGCCAAAACCAAAAAATGGCTAGATGCAGCTAAGAGAAACTTAGAAATTGTTACCTTTTTTATGGAAACGCTTTGCACTGATATGCAGAGCCAAATTCAGAGTTTTGGAGGTTATTGTGTATTTAATTATCGAATTGACAATATTTTTAACCAAGAAATGGTTATAGAAGCTACAAGAACAACCAATATTCGAAAAAATGTGATGAAGTATGCACTGTGTTTGAAAAGTTATGTTGTGCGTCAGTGTTCAAATTTTCCGTGGTACCACATAAATGGTTCCTGTACATTATACCTGAAACAGTAGGCAATATTATCGTTTTGACTACTTATGGTCTTCCGAAGTCGTGATGAAATGTACACGAATGTTGGTTGTTGTCGTGTGCAACATAAAGCAAATAGCAGAAAACTTATTAAAAAATTGGATGAAGAGTATGTCGTCAAATCATTTGATCAGAATGCATCCTTTCGATAACGGTCAAACGGATCCGTCAGATCTATTTCTTGTAATTAAGTCTATATGTTGAGTTATCTCTGTGTTTTGTTGCCTCTATTTGACTGCTTAGACGCAATGGTAGGAAGCCTTGAGATAGGATAATAGTTGTTGTTCACAGTTATTACGTCTATATTTTGTAGACCTGCATTTTTTTCTGTGTCCTGATTCTGTGATTAAGCACAGAAGTGTGATTGTCTGTGATCTGAATGTGTAGTCTGTAATAACAGTTTTTCGAACTTGGGAATGTAAACAGAAAGCCAGAATGTTTCATTGTGTCGACATGATAGGTTGTTGGTCAAGGACATACAGTTACGTGGCGAGGGGCGTATTGTGCCTCTCTGATCAGTTTTCTCGTTTTTCAAAGTGGGACCTCTGGGCAGTGTCCGTTATAAAGCACCCTTTCAGTGGAACTGAGTAAGAACAGATGTGTTTTGGTAGACAACCTGTCGTAGTGTAGCTAGGTGTATTGGAGTGTTTTGTAAGTGAGCTATGATTGTGTTTAATAACTTTGTTTCAGCTTCTGTGTGTTAGTGGGAAATTATGACAGTTATTTCGGGCGTGATTTTATGTGTGCACGAACAATGGCGATTTCTGTGAGAACTGCTTCGTATGTAGATCAAACTGTTACCATGTGTGGTACGAAGAAACCATGTCTTTGCTTAAGGTTAGTAACGTATGAGTCAAATTTACGGGAAATATTTGCACTTAAAGTGGAATTAAATTTCTTTTTGGGAAATGGAAGTTAGCCTCTTTGTTCAGCCACATGCTCACATGACCAGTGCTAGGAGTTAAACCTTGTGCTTTTATACCAGAAATAAATGCTTGCGCCTTCAGTGCCTAATCAGTACACCTGTGAATTTCCGAATTACAATTTATTTTGTGGTGAAACAGATGGGATTTCCGTGTCCAGGAAACTGCTGTGTACACCCTTGTGCTTCTCAGGTGTTCATAGCTATTCAATTTTCCACTTTGAAGGAATAGCTATATGTTTGAACAAATTTTATCCATTTTGTTAATTTTAAATTTGATATATTTTTCATGGTTTCTCGCCTATCCACGAATGAGGTCCCGCTTCTCTACAGAGTTACTCAATAACCTTCGTAGATATTGTTCGTAAGAAAGAATATCGTTTTGCTATGCATATATAATGGCTGACCCTATGTGTTACTACATTGATTTCCTATCCTTACTAATGCAGTATGGTACTGTGAACATTCATGTATACCTAGAAGGGCTTAGCTTCCTTGTATTAGTGTACAACTGTTTTATTTTTGTATCAAAAGTACGGGCCATTTCATTTCTCTGAGATATATTTCGTGTTCACCATAAATCTACTTTTTGTTTTTCAGTAACTCTATTTAGTGAAATGGACGATAAATAGTTTAGAGAAGAAGAGAATAGAAGTTTTTGAAATGTCGTGATACAGAAGAATGCTGAAGATTAGATGGGAAGACCACGTAAGTAATGAGGAGGTACTGAATAGATTTGGGGAGAAGAGGAATTTGTAACACAACTTGACTAGAAGAAGGGATCGTATGATAGGACACATTCTGATGCATCAAGGAATCACCGATTTAATATTGGAGGGAAGCCTGGAGGGTAAAAATCCTAGAGAGAGACCACGAGATGAATACAGTTAGCAGATACTGAAGGATGTTGGTTGCAGTAGGTACTCCGAGATGAAGAGACTTGCTCGGGGAGAGTAGCGTGGAGAGCCGCACCAGACCAGTCTCTGTACTGAAGACCACAACAACAACAACATTTAGTGAAAATGTTAACAACCTAGATATTCTGTTTTACAAACGATGAACAGATGCGCTATCTGTTGTCCAACATTTAAATGTTGGTTGCACTATCCATTGCTTAAATTAAATGTTAATTCAGTGCGTTATCCGATATCAAATTTGGGTACTGAATATTTATTCCTGATTAACATAGCGATGTATTTAGCCAACCCATCTCCAAGCATAATATTTTTGCCTGGCGACCTTCATGTATTATATTTTTTTACTGACCACTTTCAGCTAGCTGACTCTATCAGAATACCTCTTTATATGACGAGACTTAAAAGCAGTATGATCACTTTTACGGTTTGTAGTCTCACTCGAATACTTCGACGTCTTTCATAAGTAAAGAAACGATTCGTCACATTGAAACATTGATATATCATCGGGCATAAAACCCAGTAGAGTATGCCGTGCACAAACTAGGAAGACTTTTTCAGGATTTATGCGGAAAGAGATATGCAAATTAGCTTAATAAATTGACAAATTTTGAGGATGATAATAATAATAAACTGAAGGAAATGAATCGATAGTCTTTTGAAAAGAGGTTCTAAAAGGAAAATCAGTAAAACTCAAATAAGGGTAATCGAATGTAGTCGAATTAAATAATTAAATCAATCGATGCTGAAGTAGTTAGATTCGGAAATGAAACTCTAAAAGTAATAGATGAGTTTTGCTATTTTGGCAGCGCAGTAACTGATTATTGCCGAAGTAGACACAATATAAAATGCATACATGCTATAGCACAACCAGCATTTTTGAAAACCAGGAATTCGTTAACATCGCATGCAAATTAAAGTATTATGAAGTGTTTTTCGAAGACATTTGTCTCGAGTATAGCACTGTTAACAAGTGAAACGTGGGCGATAACCAGGCAACAAGAGAATAGACGCTTCTGAAATGTGTAACTATCCAAGTATAGTGAAGACGGGTAGATCGAAATAAGTAAGGAGAAAATAGTGAATCGAACAGGGTAAAAACGAAATTTGTGCCACAACATGACTAAAAGGTGGGATCAGCTGATATTACACATTCTCAGGCAGTCAGGAATCGTCAGTTTGGTAATAGTGTGGGGGCGGGGGTTTAAAAATTGTAGAGGAAGAGACGAATGCGGCAAACAGAGTCAGATGGTTGTAGGTTGAAGTAGCTATTCAGAGGTGAAAAAGCTTCCACAGGACGAAGTGGAGAGGTGAGTTGCATCAAAGTAGTCTTCAGACTGAAGACGAGAACAACGTCAGTAATCTTTGCCGTGGAAGTAGGGGTCTGCCATCATGCACATGCCTACTGACATATTGGAGGAAGCCACAAATTGTCCACTTCGGCAAGCGCTCACACAGGGTTATAGGCAGCGCATAGGGTTGCTGCAAATGAAAGGGAAGTTTTGGCTCGTAAGTTAGTTTGTGAGCGCCACTTGCATACAGAGTGCGAGATCGTATACTAATGTTTCTATTTTAGTCATCTAAGCCGGAAGTTGAATTTCATAAATTGCTGCTAAAGTATATTGAACCTTTGATGATCAGGTGGGTTGTTCACCCCACATTCTGTGGAGTCTTTAAACAGTGCAGAATTCTGTGAAACCCACCACCTCGGAAACATAAATGTTTATCATCATCACGGAGAGGAGAAGAGTAATCATGTAGCAGTTTGTATTAACTTGTCTGTATGGCAGTCAGATCGGGATGACGCCCTATGATAGTATTAACTGGATGTGCAGGCGATTAAAATAGTAACACCGTGATGACGGTACATAAAGTTGGCATGATATGCGCTACATGTCCAGATATGCAGATGTTTAGTATTGCAGCGTTATCGCACAAAGTAGGCAGGAGTAATTGCATCTACATTGTGTATACAAGGAAAGTTTACACAGCTTGTTTCTCACTAAGAAATTTCATGTAAATGTTGTTCGTTTGTGATAAGAGCGTGTTATGCCTCATATAGAAAGGTGAAACGTCTACCAGGACGTGTCGTAATTCGACAAAAATGCAGTGATGTAGAGGGTGCCGACACTCAGTATCAGCGAGGATGGTCGTTTTCTGCCCGAAAATGTGTAACACTGAAAATGCAGATAAGATACTTTCTGCACCATCCAAAAGTTTTCGCCGTTTAATATCCGTTGACAACTTATACTGTACCTCTGATTCTGAATCTGTAAGCTTTATTACAGAAAATATATTTAATACGTAATCGATGTAATAGTGTATTTATTTCTGACTGTATATAATTGATTGTAATTATAATGAAAATATTGTAAATTGTAGGATAATAGCCAGCGAAATGGCAGTAGCTGTGCCGTTGTTTATCTTTGCGTATGGAGAGTTTGTGTCACGTTGTAAGCAGAGAGGAGGCAGAGCAGCTTGAGTCATGAAAGAGTGCGGAAGTGTTTGTTGGGCGCTCCCGCAGATGCGGTGTGTAGCTATGATAGCGCCAGTGTATACGCACAAAAGTCGTTACCACGCGAGTATTGAGAGCACGAGAGGAGTGGACAGGCCGAGGAAGCTGCAGTTGTAACTATTGCCTGTCCCATAATTATCCGTGGTTCCGGAGACGGCTCGGGGTTCTCAACCAGCATCAGCAACAGCGATAGTTCACCATTCTCGTCGGCTACATTCTTCGTCATCCGTAAGACTGTTAAGTGAAACATTATAAACTTTTATAGGCTTTTTCCAGAGGCATTTCTTTCACAAAGAACGAATAACTTGAATAATAACCCGTAGTAGTCGAAACCTGTATGGCACCTGTGTTGTCATTGTCCTCAAACACTGTTACCAAGCAGGATGTATTTCCTTGCCAGGCAATCACCGAGTGTCGTAAAATTATGAAAATTGATTAACTGTTTATTGACAGTTTTGTGTATTTGCTAATAACTAGTTTCAGTGTAAATTTTCTGACTCAGTAACTATTCATTCTTGTATTGCATAACAGAGGCTTAACTAATTTCCGATTTTCAGTATTAACTTCATCCATTTAAAGTAACGTAAATTTTCACTGGGAAAACTATTAACTAAAGATATAGCACAAATTAAGAGCGCACAATTTCATTTATTCTCTATTTAGCTTAGCGAGTGACTTCTGCTGGCTTGTTATGTATTTTATTGTTGTTATCTTAAAATTAACTGATTTTCTTAAGGGGAATTCAATTCATTCTTTCAATAATCAAAAGTAAATTGCTTGTTCTTTTCTAAATTTTACCTTACGTTACACTGAGGTTACTGAAAATAAGTTTTTTTACATAACACTGTTTTAGTTACATTTATTTAACCAGTAACTCCATTTAAGTTTGCATTCAAAATTTAGTATTTCAGAATAAATAACTGCAAAACTCAGTACTTTCTGATTCATTCATTTTTTCCTGAAGTGTTATGCTTGTGGAAAAGCATGACAACCTTATATTGGCATGCCAGTGATAATTTACTTAAGTTTCTTTCCCATAACCTCCCTTAAAATTCTGTAGATTCATTGCCCTAGCGGGCTGACGACCGTTTAATTATGCCCTTTTTAGCTAGTCAGTGTTTTCTTTGTATTATCAGTAAGTTTTGTAGTAAATATTACGTGGCACTCTTTTCTCCTCTGTGTGGTTCTTGAGCGACTGCAGTATATTCCATCCATTTCAAAATTACCATCAGTATTTAGATTAGGTTTAGAATACATTTTTCCATCAGAAGGGTCTGTTGTGTACTAACTAACCGGTTTTATTTTCCTTCTGTAACGATAGCCATACTCACTGCTAAATTTCGTTAGGCATATGCGATCACGGTCAGTTATATCACAATCCAGTAGGCCGATTAGGAGGAGGGGGGGGGGGAAATGTTACAAATGAAGCATGCGGAAGGTGTCGGTTGTGTTCTACCATTATCACGGCGAGTGAGGAATCAAGAAAGCTCAGTCAGTAATAACACACTTTATTCTACAAGACTACCATATAGAGCGTCATGACGGTGTCTTGACGGTGTGTGTGGTAGTCCAGGCTGCAGTTTCTAACTCAGCTGCGTGCCCAGCTTGCAGCAGTGGGTGTGTACACAAGGCAGTTGTGCTTGCGTCAGCGGAAAGCCACGGCCGGCGTGACAACTGTGCTGATGTAAGGTAGGCGCCCGTGGCGGCCACTGCGCTTACAATGCAGCTGCTGTGGGCAGCAGGCCTGGTTCGCACGTGTGCAGCGCTGAGCCTAGGACCTTCAGAGACGCTTGTAGTACCGGATCAAGACACCCTACAGGAGGTGGCACCGACTCGGCGGCGGCTCCTAGACCAGCGACTTGCTGATGAAAGCTGAAGTTGTTTGGGCTCACGTAGGACCTTCGGCTTCTGTGGAGGTGCAACACACTCTAGTGGGAATTCACAGAACCAGTCGCAGTACCGGGTGATAATACACTGAACCGCCAAATAATAGATATAGGCATGCGTAATAAAATACAGAGATATGTAAACACGCAGAATAAGGTATTGCGGTCGGCAACACCTATATAAGACAGGTGTCTGGCGCAGTTGTTAGATCGGTTACTGCTACTACAATGGCAAATTATCAAGATTTAAGGGAGTTTGAACGTGGTGTTATAGTCAGTGCACGAGCATCTCAGAGGTACCGATGAAGTGGGGACTTTCCTGTACAACCATTTCACTAGTGAACCGTGAATGTCAGGAATGCGGTAAAACATCAAATCTCCGAGATCGCTGTGGCCGGAAAAAGACGACGACTGAAGAGAATCGTTCAACGTGACAGAAGTGCAAACGCTTCCGAAAATTGCTGCAGATTTCAATGCTGGACCATCAACAAGTGTCAGCATGCGAGCCATTCAACGAAACATCATCGATATGGGCTTTCGGAGCTGAAGGCCCACTCGTGTACCCTTGGTGACTGCATGACACAAAGCTTTGCGCCTAGCCTTGGCGCTGATATTGGACTGTTGATGACTGGAAACATGTTGCCTCGTAAGACAAGTCTCGTTTCAGATTGTGTCTAGCGGATGGACGTGTACGAATATGGAGACGACATCATGAGTTCATGGGCCCTGCATGTCACCAGGGGACTGTTTAATCTGGTGGAGGCTCCGTAATAGTGTGGGGCGTGTCCAGTTGGAGTGATATGGGATCCATAATACGTCTAGACAAGACTCTGACAGGTGACACGCACGTAAGCATCCTGTCTAGTCACCTGCATCCATTCATGTCCACTGTGAATTCCGACGGACGTGGGCAATTCCAGCAAGACTATGCGACATCCCACACGTACAGAATTGCTACAGAGCGGCTCCAGGAACTTTCGTCTGAGTTTAAATACCTCCTCCACTGGCCACCAAGCTCCCCAGACATGAACGTTACTGAGCATATCTGGGATGCCTTGCAGAATGCTGTTAATTAGAGATCTCCACGTCCTCGTACTCTTATGGATTTATGGACAGCCCTGCAGGATTCATGGTGTCAGTTCCCTCCAGCACTACTTCAGACATTAATCGAGTCCAGGCCACGTCGTGTTGCGGTACTCCAGTTTGCTGGCGAGGGCCCTATGCGATATAATCACGAGTACCTGTTTCTTTGGCTCTTCAGTGTAATTAAAGTGCAGCTACTCACGGAGACCCAGTGTGGGCTGTAATTATCATACAGCAGCGAAAATTAGTAGATATGGTGAAGCGTTAATGCGGGACCGATTTACGCTGGACAAAGGATTAGTTTCAGTTCTAGCCATGAGACGCAAATCTGGCACTTCACACTGTTTGTAAGAAGATATGAGATCCACAGCGTCGTTGAACAAGGTATGACGTGAGTGAACAGTATGGTTACCTGTTGGGAAAGCAGAAGGATGGCGTAGGTTATCTTCAGTCAGAAAGATTCCCAACAATTAGTAATAAAGTGACATTTATTAAATATGAAGAAATACTATAATTATGCTTTTTCTTGTAAATTATTACATGTCGCCTAAAATATTAAAGTCCTGACGCTGGGTGATGCCTAAGTGGAGTCCAGAGCTAGTAGCCTACGATGCCTACGGAGCCTAAGTCTCGGAGATGACGGGCGAACACTGCAGCTTGTAGACTCGGCGCACCGAGGGGAAGTGTTCGCCACAGCTCCTTCCTCCGGTATTTGGCGAGGCGTTGACCAATGTCTATCCCCACACGTGATGCCTGTGGGTTGGCAACTGCGGCCCCTGGCGCACCTCGGTGTAATTCGTACTGCCAACCCATACAGCTGCTGCGCTACGAGTGTTTCGAGCGCGGCTTATTGATTGTAGTGCGGTACTATCTGGAGTCGTGAGTATCGTCACTACACTGACGAGAAGAGAAACCGTGCGCTGACAGTGAAATTGTTTTATGCGAACGGCACCAATTACAGTCCTGCATTGAGAGAGTATCGCCGACTGAAAGCTCTGGGGGGAGGCCCGATTTCATTAAACGGTTTAAAGAAGACGATACTAGAATTCGAAAACACGGGTGCTCCTGGAAGCGGAAAGCGCCCTATACCGGCGGAAGTTATTGACGAGGTTGCTGTTGCTGTAACTGGCCATACAGTATTGGTGCTAGCGGTCATGCACTGTCAAAAAAAAATGGCTCTGAGCACTATGGGAACTAACTTCTAAGGTCATCAGTCCCCTTGAACTTAGAACTACTTAAACCTAACTAAAGGACACCACACACATCCATGCCCGAGGCAGGGTTCGAACCTGCGACCGTAGCGGTCACTCAAGCGCCTAGAACCGCTCGGCCACCCCGGCCGGCATGCACTGTCAATAGACTTGTCCATCATGTAGTCAACAGTACACAAAATTTTGCTACCTATTTTACACTGGTACCCATACAAGATCCAGATGGTGCAGCAACTGAAACCTCATGATCCGCAGCAACGTTCTGAATTTGTTCTTCGGTTTCTGGAATGGATCGAACTTGATGACATGTGGCCGGGCAACATTCTACAGAGTGAGAAGACGCATTTTATGCTACAAGGTGGTGTGAAAGATCTGCCGAATTTCGGGTATTGTTAATGTGCTGTGTTGTAGCCAGCACACCGGCCAGCAAAGATGAAGCGCGAAGATCGATAAGTAGGCGCAGAATCAGGCGAGCCTATGACGAGAGAGGCCAGAGACACCCTCGAGCAATACGCCGCCAACGCCCTCTCGACAGCAAGTATTTAGGCCACCACCACTGACTGGTGGACCTCACTGACCCAGTCATCCAGTTTCCCGTCTGTCAATTATTTGCAGCGTGGATCACAGTCCACGATAGTATGTAGTGACCAGATTAGTAAATATAGCGGAACCAACTGTGAGACAAAAGTTTGTGATGGCAAGATTACCGATATTATCTGCAAAAGGATTATTACTGAAGAGCTTGTGCCACAAAAATGGATTCTATTCAAGTTAAGTTTCAAGTTCATATAATTAAAGAACCGTATTAATCCACGTGTGCATTTGTGTTGTAAAAAGAGGATACCGGCCACCCATAACAACATCGTCTCCCTTGCGTCTTTCGTACAAGACTCTACAGTTAAACCGCGTGTTTTGCATGAGGATGCATTTTACTCGTCATGAGTAACTGTATGGTTCGGATTCACAACCGCCTTTATTGTCGATCCGTCTCCCTTTGAGGAAAGTACACCCAGAGGCCCTGTCAGGTGTAACGTGACGTCTCCACGTTATCAATACCTGCTTGTATAGCATGTGATTTCTGCTATGCAAGAGTACAACTGTGTCGATACCACTATTTTTACATGCAAGATGGGGCAACGCCTCATTTCACTCACCCAGTAAAAGATCTGCTTAAGGTAACCTCCACACAGATTTTCTGTATGCATGGATTGCATATCACCTGATCTGGGGATATCTAATCGAACGCGTTTACCAGGCGCACGTTCGGTCTCTACTTGATCTGAAGCCAGGGTTGCGCGGAGTGGCTGCACGGTTAGAGGCGCCATGCCACGAATCGAGGGGCCACTGCCGCCGGAGATTCGAGTCCTCCCTTGGCCATGGGTGTGTGTGTTGTCTTTAGCATAAGTTAGTTTAAATAGTGTGTAAGTCTAGGGACCGATGACCTCAGCAGTTTGGTCCCATAGGAATTCACACACATTTGAACATTTGAAAAATGGTTCAAATGGCTCTAAGCACTATGGGTCTTAACATCTGAGGTCATCAGTCCCCTAGACTTAGAACTACTTAAACCTAACTAACCTAAGGACATCACACACATCTATGTCCGAGGCAGGATTCGAACCTGCGACCGTAGCAGCAGTGCGGCTCCGGACTGAAGCGCCTCGAACCGCTCGGCCACGGCGGCCGGCGAACATTTGAACATCTGAAGCCATTGTACAGGTATACGTGGCTCAGATGATTCTTGAACTGCTCCGAGCAACTATTGGTCACGTTACGTAACGGACGCAGCATGTCGTCGATACCTCCGGTTGTCATAAGGGACAAATTCTGTAAGCGGCGGTTAATAATACAATTAATATTATGCCTTTCTCACTTGTCTGACGTTTTCGGCCCACGTCCCGTTGTTAACCCATTAGATACCACATGGAAAAAAATGTAAGCGTCTTACTTGCATTCAGAGCGCCAGATTTGAAGCTGGTGGCTAAAACTGGAACTTTTTTCTTCAGTGATAATCGGTTCCGCGTTAACACGCTAGATTATCTACCAAGTGTCGCTACCATAATAATTACAGCCCACAATGGACTTCTATGAGCAGCTGCACTTTCGTTATAACCACCCAGTATGGACACAACAGCTGCTAGGAGCTGGAGAGCGTGTATTTATAGGCACTCTGCCCGCCTATTTTGTAACAGGACCCCGCCTCCGGTCACGTAGTTGACCACGGATGTGAAGTGTTGTGCCACGGGATGTGAAAATTCGGTCCACCACTGAGGCGGCTAGTAGTCTTGAAGCATACTGTGCGAGCTGTAGTCTAGCACCCAGAGGCATCATTTCGTGCGTAGTTCGCCTGTCCATCTTCAACACTTTGGGAAATCTGGATTGTGGTTGTTGCCGCAACATTTGCAAGACCGTGGACTGCAGTTTATCGTTCCATGATCTTCCTACTTGCATCGTCGGGATCCAATGACAGTCATGTGAATATGGAATGTTCAGGAGGGCCACATTCCGTGTCATTCAGGATCTCAAGGTATCCACATGATGAGTGCCCGAAACTACAAACATATTGTTCGCTTGCTGGTGTGGGACTGTACAGCCACGTCGCGTACCTTGAGTCATAAAATGGGATTGTCTGCAGCAGGACAAGTACACATACGGACAGTTCAACGACGTCTGGAACACCACAGACCGTTAGCACTGCGTTCGCTGTTGTAGCTTCTCTGGACAAGCCAGCACAGTGACGTGTGCCGATATGGTGCGATCAGTAACAACACTGGACATAGGAGAGGCACGGTGTCGTCTTTTCAGACTGCGGCTGGAGTCACGAACGATGGCGGACGAGTTTAGGCTTGTTCTGCGCACCTACGTCACCCGTTCTCCGACATCCGATGGGCGTTCAGTAGCGTTGCAATAGCTCTACTGTGAGCGTTTTTGCGAGGATTAAACAAGATCGCAGCAAGTTGTTTAGTGAATTTTTATTCCATTTGTTGCGAGTTGTTATGGCTGATGGTGGCGATGAGTGACAAATTCTACAAAAACAAGCGAGAAGTAAAATTTCGGAATACACGCTTTGATCAGGTGCAAACCACGTGTATGTGCGTAACGCAACTTTCGCTTGAAACCAGCAACAGTGCAATCCTCCTACTTGTCTCGACCTGCGCGAACCACCATCGTTTGTGGACCAGACTGCAGGCCCAACTCTGCGTACAGCATTATGACGGTTATAGCAATATGGGGAGACTCCAAAGAGAACGAACGTTGCCAGACGACATTTGTTATTGTCATATGGGCCGAGTCGCTAGTGTTACGGTACGGAGTGCCATTGAGTACGCAGCACAGTCATCTCCAGTTAGCATAGCCAGCAATTTGGACAGCAGTCGCCACACTTTTGGCATGTTGAGGCTGCTGTATGTGGCCTATCTTTGAGGTCTCTCTGACATTGTCTTTCAACAAGATCACACTCAGCCTCATATTACCCATGCCATACTGGCCTACCTCGATACAGACGTTCAACGACTCCTATTCTGGCCAGCACGTTATCCTGACGTCTTATTCAATGGAAACATTTGCTTATGGACTGCCGACAGAACTGCACACTACCACTCACCAGCCACTACAATTGAATCGTTTGAAACCAGCTAAATGCACTTTGTGAAGTTTTCGGCAAACCAACTGTTGTTGATAGTAACACATGGTTTGGCTTCAAAAACCATAGAGTATTAGATAACATGCTTATTAGTAGACATTGCCTATAACTAAATTATAATTATTCCTTAATTTAAAAAATGTATGCATAATTACTTCAGTTAACCGTTTTCTTCAATAAAAAATTGTTTTGCTGAGAAAAACATATTTTGAAATGTAGATGATAAATTTTGGTGTTGTATTCGGCCTTTAAAAGAAAAACGAAAAGCTGTAAACAATCCTTAGAGGTTCTTTTATTTGAGCGTCAAGTTTTAGTTGCAACAGCATCAAAGTGACCTTGGTCTTTGTTTGTTTTGACCCTATGATATACTTCTTTACTTCTATTAATGTTTGAAAATATGTATCTTGACTGTATTTAGTACGTAATCCATAAAAATACTTCGAAGGGTTATTATGTGCTTGATCATCAATTGATAAACTGCATTTACGTGGACAGTGACATAATTTCATCAGGAACGAATTTTCTTGGCACTATTTTACCTTTGCATATTGTATAATACTTCGTTCATAATTGTCTTCATTAATAACACCACGTATCCTGAGCTTTATCCTCACAGTTACTACTAGACACTGTAAACAAACTGAGAAACGGAAAAAAATTTAACTACACTACTTTGTATATCGCACTCGTCTAACCTACACACAACAAGTCGATGACGACTGCTGGGGACCGAGCGAGGTGGCGCAGTGGTTAGCGCACTGGACTCGCATTCGGGAGGACGACGGTTCAATCCCGCGTCCGGCCATCCTGATTTAGGTTTTCCGTGATTTCCCTAATGGTTTGCAGACTACTCTCTTGAAGATAGATCTGTACATTGGCAATATTTCAAAATTCTAACGTATGTGAATGGGGAGCACTGCAGCGACGTTTTAAATAGATGAATATTGAATAAAGAATGCCGCTTCTTGAATTTGTATAGCCTTCCCTCCTGTCAACAATATTCCTTAACAAAGAGTTGACCAACTCGAACGATGGGATTTTAGTTTTGTAGACGAGAGCTGAAAGTGAAGAAGATCTTGTAGTCCTACTGAACAGCATGGATAAAGTTAGGGGGGAAGAATATAATATGAGAATTAATAAAGCAAAAACAAAAGTAATAGCATGCGACAAAAAAGATCAAGTGAAAGTCCAAGTTCATGTAGGCAATGAACTGCTTGAACAAGTTGATAAATTTACTTATCTAGGCAGTAATATTACCAGGGATGGAAGGAGCAAGGCAGAAGTGAAAAGTTGAATTGCTCAAGCAAAGGCTGCTTTTAACAAGAAGAAAAACATCTAAACATCTAAGAGCATCAGCCTTGAAATCAGGAAACGTGGACTCTCGGGACAGAGGAAGACCAGAAGCTAAATTCTTTTGAAATGTGGTGCTATAGACGCGTGCTCAAAATAAAATGTATCGACAAGGTCACAAACGAAGTGGTTCTGGAAAGAGCAGGTGAGAAGAGAAGCTTCTGGAGTTTCATTGTTAAAAGAAGAGTGCAAATATACAGGCCATCTATTAAGATATAAAGGACTCCTGAACGCAATCGTAGAGGGATATGTCGAGGGAAAAAGACCAAGGGGAAGACCACAGCTGAGGTACATGGATCAAATCGTGAAAGATGTAGGATGTAACACCTATAAAGAAATGAAGAGAAAAGCTGAAAGACGCAAACAATGGAGACAAGTTGCCATTGTAGCTGTTGCAAACCAATCCTTGGATTGACCACTACAGAAGAAGAAGACGAGAGCATTGACACAGCTAGAATTACACTTGCTTGTATTTTTCTTAATTCAGTTGTATATGTGCTGCTAACTCAACAAATTTTGTCCTGCAGCTCAGATGTTGTCAAACCATCTATGTTATGATCGCACATGACGCTCTCAGCGACAGCAATACGTTGCTTATTTTTGCAATCAGCATCACTGAAATCCCACCGACACCTATGCAAAGCATAGATACCCAAAAAGCGAACATTATTCTCCGTTCCCCACTTCATATTTCAGTTTGTCTAAATTCTACCAACTCACATAACCTCAAAACTCACGCAACTAATGTCGCCAAAGTTGGAACTCGCCGAAAGTGTTTAGTTTCACCAAGGAGTTGCGCTATCGCGCGACGCGCATGCGAAGTGGCCGGTAGCGCAGTTGCCTGCAGCCTAGTGTCGTCGTGTAAACTAGGCTTTATCTTCGTGATACTTGCGCGATATGTCTGTTGGCGGCAGTAGAATCGTTCTGAAGTCAGCTTCAAATGCCGGTTCTCTAAATTTTCTCAGTAGTGTTTCTCGAAAAGAACGTCGAATTCCTTCCAGAGATTCCCATTTCAGTTCCCGAAGCATCTCCGCAACACTTACATCTTGTTCGAATCTATCGGTAACAAATCTAGCCGACCGCCTCTGAATTGCTTCGATGTCTGCCTTCAATCCGACCTTGTGTGGGTCCCAAACACTCGAGCAGTACTCAAGAATAGGTCGTACCTGCGTCCTATATGCGGTCTCCTTTACGAGTGAACCACTCTGTAAAATTCTGCCAATAAACCGAAGTCGACCATTTCCCTTCCCTAGCATGGTTTTCACATGCTCGTTACACCTCATATCACTTTGCAACGTTACATCCTGACATTTAAAAGACTTGACTGTGTCAAGCGGGACACGAGCAAATCCGTATCCGAACGTCACAGGTTTCTTGTTCCTACTCATCCACATTAACTTACATTTTTCCACATTCAGATCTAGCTGCCATTCGCCACACCAACTGGAAATTTTGTGTAAGTCATCTTGTTCTTCCTGCAGTCGCTCAATTCCGATATCTTACCGTACACCACAGCATCATCAGCAAACAACCGCAGATTGCTGCCCATCCCGTCCGACAAATCATTTTTGTATATAGACAACGACAGCGGTCCTTTCACACTTCCCTGGGACACTCCTGGCGATACACTTGTCTCTGATGACACTCGCCGTCGAGAACAACATACTAGGTTCTATTATTTAAGAAGTCTTCAAGCCACTCACTTATCTCTACCTTCGTTAACAGCCTGCAACGGGGCACCGTGTCAAATGCTTTCCGGAAATCTAGAAACATGGAATCTGCCTTTTGCTCTTCACCAATAGTTCTCAGTATACCACCTGAGAAAAGGGAAATCTGAGTTTCGCACGACCGATGCTTTCTAAAACCATGCTCATTCGTGAACATAAGCTTCTGAGTCTCAAGAAAGTTTATTGTATTCCAACTGGGAATATGTTCAACGATTGTGCACCAAACAGAAGTTAGGGATATTGGTCTGTAATCTTGCGGGTCCATTCTTTTATCTTTCTTATATACTGGAGTCACCCGTGCTTTTTTCCAGTATTTCAGTTGTTTTTCTATGCCAGGTATGCTTATTTCTAGGTCGTCCAAACGGGAGTCTGTCCGATGGTCGAATGACGATATGTTTGTACGATTCTCCTGAGTGAACGATTTTTGAACGTGAAATTTAAGACTTCGGCTTTCGTTTTGCTATCTTCAACTGTCACACCAGACTGGCCAACAAGGGACTGAATGGAAGCCTTAGACCCGCTTAGCGATTTTATATCCGACCACAATACTCTCGAATTCTCTGCCAGATCTTTTGCTAATGTGTGACGGTGGTAGTTGTTGTATGCTTCATAGATCTTTTCACAGGTGCACTACTCTATATGTCATGCCATAGGACCAAATTGAGGAGCAAGGCTCCATAGGGAACGAGTCGTACTTGAAATTATAACAGAAGAGAAATAACAGATAAAATGAAACGTATATGAATTCTGTGCAGAGAACAAACCATAAGTTTAGATAAAGATAATCAACAACGTGACATAGGAAATAGCTTTTGTTTAATTTTTACATGAGATCCTCGACAGAATAGAAGACGTGAGCCATCAGTAAAGTCTTCAGTTTGGAATTTAAACTGCGTGGATTACTGCTAAGATTTTTGGATTGTTGTGGCAGGTTATTGAAAATATGTGCAGCAGAATACTGCACGCCTTTCTGCACAAGAGTCAAGGAGGTGCGTTCCAAATGAAGATTGAATTTCTGACTAGTATTAACTCCGTGAAATTCTTGGGAATAGGCTGGTATTGTTAACAACAAACGACATTAAAGAAAATATATATTGAGAGGCCAATGTCAGAATTCCCAGACTACTGAATGGGGGATAGACAAGAGGTCCGCGAATTAATATCACATATTGGTCTAACCACCTGTTTCTGAGCCTTTTTGAACCAGAAGAGTTGCCCCAAAAATACCTTACGTCATAAGCAAATGAAAATAATTCAAGCAGACTAATTTTCGTGTTGAACTATCACTTATTTCAGATACTGTTCTAATGATAAATAAAGCAGCGTTTACTTTTTGAACAAGATCCTGAACACGGAATTTCCACGACAGCTTCCTATCTTTGCGAACGCCTAGGAATTTCAAGTGTTCAGTCTCATTAATCATATGCCCATTCTGTGTAGTCAAAATGTCAGTTTTTACTGAAGCGTATGTTAGGAAGAGTAAAAACTGATTCGTATTGTGATTTAGCGTCAATTTATTTTCTTCAAGTCAGGAAATTATGTCTTGGACTTCGTTATTTGATATTGTGTCAGTTTTGCACACAACATCCTTCACTACCAATCTGGTGTTACCAGCAAACTGTAGAGTTCGCAGAATGACGTTCGTGGTGCCGTCTTACCGCCTCATTTGCGCTCCTTGCTCTAGCTCCATCTCTGCTCTTCGTGAAGCGATGATTTACGAGCTTTGCCCTGCTTTTGCGATACTGGGACTCTTCCTGTGCTCTTATATTATGACTGTGAAATACGGTCTGAATCAGACTTGTTTCTTTTGCGTCCGTGTCAGGCAATAGTTTCGAAAATTTATTAGTGCACCTGGGAACAGGGTGGTTGTGCAAATGAAGAGAGAGGCGCAGAATTCAAGTGGACATCTAAATGGATGTGTATCTGCGTGTGCATACTAACGTATCACGCCAGATGCACCGACTGCTGCAGTTCGCGCGAGTTACCACAGTTTTCATTTTGTTTCAGCAGTTACTGTCCCTAGATAAATTTGTATACACTCATAAAATTATGACTATTGCTTCTTATGGTAATCGTGCTTTTCTATGCTATCTGTGATGAACACTACAGCGACTAAATAGCCTTGTCATACCAAAACTAACGTGAGAATAGATGCTAAATTTCCACACTTACCCCAAAGTTCATGCTGCAAGATGACACGGCAAAATGTCGTTATGCGGCAGATCGTCACATACCGTCTGCTTAGCCCAGCTCCCGTCTTCTTCTGTGCACACCACTACAGCAGTGACAGGAGCAATAGGTGCTGGTTTGGCTAACAGCTTCAGATGACATTGTGTATATATGAGATCTGTCCAAAAAATTCCAGAGCATTTGTAATTTCGCGCCAATGGTGTGTTGGAGCGAAATGCGGTTGGCATCCCTGCACACGCCTATGTCTAATGTGTAACTGCCTAAAATTTCATTGTTGTATCTCTGCTAATTACAGCTCACTACTGTGTTGACTAGGACGTTCTGTCGCACAGTTTGCGAATTTCGAGGTGTCAGAGCTAGAGGTGTAACACGTCTGCATTAAATGTTGCGTCGAACTCAAGAAAATCTTTACAGAGACGCGCGAAATGATTCAAAAAGCCTATGGTGATGAGTGCTTAAGCCGTACTCGGTGTTACGAATGGTTCACCCGGTTTACAAATGGCCAGACGGACGTTAAAGATTACCTTCGACATCTACCGACGACGCTCGTGTCAGGAACGTGTAACGCCGGAAATGCATATCCTCCTATTTCCATCTATTGTACTATAAATTTTTTTCCTTATTTTGTTACCTGAAGATATGACATTTCTGTGTCTTTATATATTGTATTTGGTTTACATTTTATATATATATATATATATATATATATATATATATATATATATATATATATATATGTGTGTGTGTGTGTGTGTGTGTGTGTGTGTGTGTGGATTGATAATTGGTTTGTTTTGTAAATATTATTTGTATTTTTACGCTGGGTCTGGCCTAGGGAAAACTATGCTATCGATCGATAGGTCGTGTGGAGAACCAAAGTGTTTAGGATCTTTGGTAGTGTTAACTCTGCCGCATGGAGCGCGGGCAGAGGGAGTCTGGCGGGAGTAGGGCGGTAGAGCAGGTGTGTTGAGTGACGCTCCCGCGAGTTGCCGCGCTTTCGGGGTTTGGCAGCATGTAATTGCGCTCGACTTGCTATAATAGTTTCTGACACGGTGTCGCGGACGGGAAGCATTAGCTGGTGCACATCAAGAGCCCGTTTCGCCTGGTGACAGGGTCGAGAAGAAGGCGCGCCAACATCCAGCTTCTGTAACAGCGTCAGCCGACAATGAGTGACTGTCGCCACCTCCTCGATCGACGACTTCATCAAACCTTCAATCAACCAACAAGGAAGACTGGAAGCACGTAAAGGTTTAGAACTGTATGGCAGACCTCAGCTTTTAAAATTGTCCCATTTGCCTCACAAAATTACAGCAACTTAGCATGAATCTTTGTTGCTCATTGTCCCAATTGCATTACCAAGCAGGGTCCCTTCCTTTTCCGGAATGAACCCGAGTGTCGCTGAAATTCAAGCGCCAGCATTAAAGTAATATCACTCGATTTCACTGCTTTAATTTCAAAGTTCAGTTAAGGTATGCATAGCTGGCTACAATACTTGGATTACACAAGCACAAATTAAGAGTGCGAGTTTTATTTTAGCTTACCTGTGACTGCAGCTCAGCTTGGTACGTACTAAATTTTACTATTGTTAATTGTTCAGAATCATTTAATTCAAGTTCAAAGTTAAATCTCTCATTTCTAAATTGCGTAAATTCAAGTAGCTTTTGAAATAATTGTTGAGGTAGCCCAACACTAACCTTATTTTACTGAATTTCGTACTGCTTCAGAAACAAAGCTCATTATTAATTTCAGTCACTAAATTAAGTTTCAATTTTCCGGTTTTATTAATTCTTTTGCTAAATTAAATCAGAGTGTAGCGAAATTTATTATTTCTGACAAACATTCAGTTTTCACACAACACGTGTCAACCTTCAGTTGCCATGCTTTTGGTGCTAATTATATGTGCATTAATCTTTCATTTTCAGTTGTTATAGTAGTTGTCCATAGGACTGGCGACCGTAATTTTCTCCAAATCTCAAATATCTAATTAACGCCAATTAATTGTCAACGTAACGACCGCACATTTACTTTCTTTATTAATTTTACCCTTTTCTCAGAATTAATTTCCACCAATTTCATTTGCATTTTTCCTTTCATTTAGATGTAACCCTTTCCTCCCTCTTTACCGACAAATTAACTTCGGTGACGATTGCTTTTCCCAAATTTCCATTAGGTGCACGCGGTTTAATTTTTCACTGTCATTAAGGTCGATAAATGAGGTGGAGGTTACAAACGTCAACCAAACTGTGCATGCCAATGGAAGACTGGGTATCCGAGAGATGGCAGAAGAATGTAACATTTCAGTTCGATCATTTCATGAAACCCTGACACAGCATCTCGGAATGCATCGTGTTGCCGCCAAGTTCGTCCCACGGCCAACGAGTCAAGACCAGAAGGACTTACGGCTCGCAATCTGTGAAGAGATTTTTGGATCGTGCAAATAAGAACGAGATGTTCCTTAAGATAAACGTAACTGGTGATGAGACGTGGTGAGGCGTACCGCCATATACCGATCCTGCCTTGTAGGTGGTTAAGTGTGAGATGTGTCTCAGAGCTGGTTGGTGACAGATGGTGACGCGAGACTGGACGCGCACGTAGTTTATGTATCAGCCGATAGCGGACAATATTGGGTAGGGGGACTGTGATTTTAGTTTCGATTGTGCCCACTAGAGTGCACTAAAGTAACAGAATGTTTTTCATAAACTGTTTCAGTATTTTCATAAAGTGTTATTATGTCTTTTTGTGTATGTAAAATGTTATAAATGTGTTTTAGCAGTATGAATGCTGCGTGAGTGTGGTTTAAGGTTAATATGGAGGTAATTGTTTAATGAGTTATGTAGTAAGATTTAGTGTGGGAACATTTCGAAGAAGTATGGATATGGACAAAGGGGATTTTTGTAGAATCGATTTGTAAAGTAAGTTTATGGTAAAGGGAAAGTTAATTCAGGTATAAATAACAATAGTAAATAACTTTATGCATAAGCAAAACTTCAGCGTATTAGATAATTACGTCGGTAAAAAGTGCAGTCGTTAGGTTTACTATTTTGCGATTGGTTATTGATGAAAAGAGCGGACTGATGCGGGAAAGTGTTGTTTTGCTATTGGCTGTAGAGTAAACTGACCAATGGTAAAGCAATATTCTTCGCACGCCTTTCTCTGTTGGAAAAGATGACAGGGTATTCTAGGAAAGAGTCGGAGCCTAGCCATGAAACAGTTCGGACGTGTGTAGTAGTAGATCCGATGGAAATGATAAGTTGCCGGATCTAACAGTGTTTCATACATCAAAAGTGTGGTAAAGTGACGGCATAATTATTACGATGTGTGTGCAGAAATTTCGGAATTTTTAAGTGATTTTTGTCACGAGAAAAGACATAAGTTCCGCGTGGAGTATTGAGCAGGTCGGTGGCTAAAAACTGCGACTGCATTAGGTACCGACAGACTTAACATTTGGCGAGCATTCTCAATCAAAAATAATCGGTATTTTTGTAGCTATTACGTTTTCATTTCGTGTGAAAACTTTCTCCCGAAACGTAGATTAGTGAATTTAATTGCAGCCTGGTTCACGTTGAAGCACAGTAGGTTTCGCTCGGCTTTCCTACTGATGATCTGCTGAGACAATGTTCACAGGTAGGTGCAGGTTCGTCGTAAAGGGACGGAAAGAACCGCGCCGCCGCAGTGGGTCTACTGTTATGATGTAGAGGCCATGTTCAACCTTCACAATGGGTCGGGAAAGGCTCTCCAGGACAAAAAGAAACTCGTCTGTTCAGGACAAATGTCAAAGCTATGGTGATAGTGATCTTTGACTTTCAAGGATTAGTTTGTAAGGTGGCTATAATTTCGCACCTTACAAGAACTCATCCACATACTTTGCCATGATCTACAAACACAATCACGTATCATGTGATAGGTTGCACATCGTATATACACTCCTGGAAATTGAAATAAGAACACCGTGAATTCATTGTCCCAGGAAGGGGAAACTTTATTGACACATTCCTGGGGTCAGATACATCACATGATCACACTGACAGAACCACAGGCACATAGACACAGGCAACAGAGCATGCACAATGTCGGCACTAGTACAGTGTATATCCACCTTTCGCAGCAATGCAGGCTGCTATTCTCCCATCGAGACGATCGTAGAGATGCTGGGTGTAGTCCTGTGGAACGGCTTGCCATGCCATTTCCACCTGGCGCCTCAGTTGGACCAGCGTTCGCGCTGGACGTGCAGACCGCGTGAGACGACGCTTCATCCAGTCCCAAACATGCTCAATGGGGGACAGATCCGGAGATCTTACTGGCGAGGGTAGTTGACTTACACCTTCTAGAGCACGTTGGGTGGCACGGGATACATGCGGACGTGCATTGTCCTGTTGGAACAGCAAGTTCCCTTGCCGGTCTAGGAATGGTAGAACGATGGGTTCGATGACGGTTTGGATGTAGCGTGCACTATTCAGTGTCCCCTCGACGATCACCAGTGGTGTACGGCCAGTGTAGGAGATCGCTCCCCACACCATGATGCTGGGTGTTGGCCCTGTGTGCCTCGGTCGTATGCAGTCCTGATTGTGGCGCTCACCTGCACGGCGCCAAACACGCATACGACCATCATTGGCACCAAGCCAGAAGCGACTCTCATCGCTGAAGACGACACGTCTCCATTCGTCCCTCCATTCACGCCTGTCGCGACACCACTGGAGGCGGGCTGCACGATGTTGGGGCGTGAGCGGAAGACGGCCTAACGGTGTGCGGGACCGTAGCCCAGCTTCATGGAGACGGTTGCGAATGGTCCTCGCCGATACCCCAGGAGCAACAGTGTCCCTAATTTGCTGGGAAGTGGCGGTGCGGTCCCCTACGGCACTGCGTAGGATCCTACGGTCTTGGCGTGCATCCGTGCGTCGCTGCGGTCCGGTCCCAGGTCGACGGGCACGTGCACCTTCCGCCGACCACTGGCGACAACATCGATGTACTGTGGAGACCTCACGCCCCACATGTTGAGCAATTCGGCGGTACGTCCACCCGGCCTCCCGCATGCCCACTATACGCCCTCGCTCAAAGTCCGTCAACTGCACATACGGCTTACGTCCACGCTGTCGCGGCATGCTACCAGTGTTAAAGACTGCGATGGAGCTCCGTATGCCACGGCAAACTGGCTGACACTGACGGCGGCGGTGCACAAATGCTGCGCAGCTAGCGCCATTCGACGGCCAACACCGCGGTTCCTGGTGTGTCCGCTGTGCCGTGCGTGTGATCATTGCTTGTACAGCTCTCTCGCAGTGTCCGGAGCAAGTATGGTGGGTCTGACACACCGGTGTCAATGTGTTCTTTTTTCCATTTCCAGGAGTGTATGAATATATAAAGGCGACTGACATTGTCACGTACGTCGTGTAAATAATTGTTAACGCTTATTGCATGAAAGGTGACGGAGTGTCTTTATTATAAAAACGGCGTAATGAATGATTGCCTATACTAGTAGAGGTTGGAACGGCAGTGGAGATGAAACGGCAGGCAGAACTCAAGCTGTGGGTGGAAGGCCCGCACAGGTGTTGGTCCTGCTTAAACACAGGAAGTAGTTAGACAGACGTCGTGGCACCTGAGCCCTGGAGCACAATTGGGTGACGGCCGGCCGCTATTGTAGTAGGGGCCGGAAGGATAACCGGATAATACTTCCGAACGCTGAAAATCTTGGACGCAGGTGAGAGGAACGAAGAAGCGGCATCTCGGAAACCACGCAGTCTGGGTTATTGCCAAGGATTTTTCTCAGAAGCGTACCATTGTACGAGTTTTTCCTCGTATACTTTCCGCGCTGGACGACAAGAGACTAAAATATGGTTGGTCGGCGTTCGGATGAATCTGTAGAGAGGGAGAAGATTCCGTGGTTTCGGGAATATGATTCGTTTTCGGAATTACGATAGTGGGGTGCCAAGCCTTGCTGGGAAGCCAGCACTGGAGGGACGGGGTCTTCCGTTGTGAGCGTCCGTCTGTGACGGTCGCTCGGTATCAGCTTTTGTTGGTACAGACGGACCTGCTCTCTTTGCTCTCAGTATAGTTTATAGTTAGAACTGTTAAGAACTGTACTGTTGCGAACGTGTACGATTCTGGACTTCACCTCCGAGTTGGAAGTCGTTGAGTACGCAGCGTTCAATAATTGGGGGCACTTCCTCTGCCTATACTTACGCTGAGGCGTTATCTGAACTCCGTCCTTGTGGTTGAGAGTTCGCGTTCCTCGTCTGTAGAACACAGAGAGGAGAAGACAGTATTAGAATGTATTAGTCAGAGGACCGCCTTCTGCTGTCCTAGTGTTTGGAAGAGTTTATTTGTGGCTGGAGTTCTTCTATCGTCGCAGACGAGTACGAGAACCATCACTTCGACGGACTGGAGGCGGTACATACGGTGAAATCGCTGATTGCTTAGGCTTATTAGGACTATCAAAACTAAACAGCTGTGATCACGTTAGTTTATTTCCATTGAGGTTCCACACCACCGTAGATCATCTTTGAAAGTAGTGTCTTCTAGTGTCTGGTACGTAGATGATGTCAGTCATTTCGCGTTATTGATATTAGACCGCGCAGTCATAATAAGGGACAGTGTTCGGCAATTTATTAGTAATTTTACTTAGGAAATGTAAACGTTGTAATATAAATCATATTCCCGAAACCATGGAATCTTCTCCCTCTCTACAGATTCTTCCGAACGCCGACCAACCATATTTTAGTCTTTTGTCGTCCAGCGCGGAAAGTCTGCGAGGAAAAACCTATACTCTTACAATGGTACGCTTCTGAGTAGAAATAAATACATAAGCAGGAACAGCGTTTATCATTTAGTAGTATTAGTTGCCTTCATCATCCATTTACGTTAAAATTGTAATTTAAATAATTATGAGAGCCTAAGATCTGCTTCAGGGGGTTGTCAGACAGGGCAAAATCATCATTTTAGCGTTTATTATTTTCCGTTGCTGACATTCTTTTACACTTGCCTGGAGTAGCATCTTGGAAGTTCATAATGAATTCGTGCCGCAGGAACAAACTGTTAATCGATGGTACTGTAGGGACGTGTTGCAACATCTGTGAGAAAATGTGAGAAGGAAACGATCTGAAACGTGGCGAGACAACTCGTGGCTCTTGCATCATCATAACTCGGCCGTACACTCATCCCTGTCGGTGCGTGACTGTTGCACAAGAAACGAAATCACTGTGCTCCCTCTTTTTCCGTACTCTCCAGACCTGGCCCCAGCTGACTTTTTTTTCCAAAGTTGGAAACCCTGCTGAAAGGACAAGGATTTGCAACGATAGACGGGATAAAAGAAAATTCGCACACGGCGCTTCGCGCGATCGAGCACGAGGCGCACCAACAGTGCTACCGTAAGTGGAAACGGCGTTGGGAACGGTGTATTAATTGTGGAGGGGACTGTTTCTAAGGACACCATGCACAATAAGTAAAAGGTAAGCGTAGAAAAATTTTGTGGGCAAAGTTCCAGAATTTTTTGAATAGACCTAGTATGGCTTTGAGTAGATGGTACTGCAGAGAGATGGAGCAGATACAAATTTTGTTTTGTTCTGGAGGCTAATAATAACAAACAAAAATTACACAAAGATTCTGTTCGCCATTCAAACGATTCAAATCACATCAGACGTCACAGAGAACAGGAATGTAAAGCAAATAATAGATTTCAGTCATCAGTCGTCCTTTTTAAATTTTATTAACAGATCTATATTTCAGTAGAAACTAGCCATTCTCAATGCACTATCATTTTTGATCAGTGCATGTAATGCCTGTTGGTCAGGCTTCATCCACAGTTCATTGAATACTCAATGAACTGTGGATGAAGCCTGACCAACAGGCAATACATGCCTTGATCAAAAATGATAGTGCATTGAGAATGGCTAGTTTCCAGCTGAAATCTAGATCTGCCAATAACATTTAAAAAGGACGTCAATAACAGTCGCTGTGTGGGACAGCCTTCTGAATGGAAGGTAACCCGAGGAATTTGAAGGATCTCACCGTGAACACCTTGATTGAACTCTGTAATACTGATTCTACAGCATTTCCTTGCCTGTCACTTATAGTGAAGTAAATTTCGTTCTTATGTGAGGTTATTTCCAGTTCTTTTTGTGGATAAAAGGTGTTTCCTACAGGTGAAGAATGATGGGAGTCCATGACGGCAGTTGCATGTGTCAACCGGTACTGTAATTGATCAGGTGCTAGATGATCTTAGGATTGTTCGCCTGTCTCTGACGAACAGACAGATGACAGGCACTGAAATCCAGGCAGAGGTTACAGGCAGGCCTTCACAACCAACTGTGGGGGAGAGATCACTGGAAGCAGGCTTGAAATCTCGAGTTGACATGGCTCGTTTACTGCTGACACCACACGACAGACAACAGAGATTCGTACAACGCACAGCCAGAATCGACTGGAAACACTGAGAGGCGTGCTGTGGTGTTCAGCGATGGGTCTTGCTTCTTCTGTGGCCCTCCTTGACTGGCCTGCCCGGTCCCCTGATCTGTCACTCGTAGAACATACCTGGGATGCGATGCGAAAACGTATACACGGTTATCCGTAACTAACTCCGGGGATTCAGCAGACGAATGCGCAAACACTACGAAACACTCATAAAAATTGTCCAGGTGCGAGTAGGCCTCGCGTTCCTAGGGTTCCGTACGAACTTAATTGTGTATACAGACAGTTCACCCATTCTGGAAGTCGAGAATATCAACAATTGTTGCCTGTTAGCGACATTAATACTGACAATATATCGGTCCTGGGAATTCGAAGATCTGAGAGAATGTTTTAATTTCACATTTGGAGTCAGATAACAGCGGCAAAAAAAGTATTTTCCTCGTGTCATATACACTCATGCTCATAAATTAAGGATAACTGTGGAATGTGGTGCCACACAACGTGGCACTACACAAAACTGGCGCTAATAGCATAGGCGCATAGGGAACACACACGACACAGATCTGTAAGTCCACAGTATTGGTGATAAGTTGAGAAAACCGTCCCGAAACACGTGTGCTACAAAACGCAACTGTTTCCTGCGCATGTAACCCGACATCAATATGGGATGTGTCACCATGCACACGTACACAGGCCGCATAACGGGTTGGTATACCCTACATCAGGTGGTCGAGCAGCTGCTGGGGTATAGCCTCCCACTCTTGCACCAGTGCCTGTCGGAGCTCATGAAGTGTCCTAGGGGTTTGAAGACGTGCAGCGATACGTCGACCGAGAGCATTCCAGACGTGCTCGATGGGGTTTAGGTCTGGAGAACAGGCAGGACACTCCATTCACTTGATATCTTCTGTTTCAAGATACTCCTCCATGATGGCAGCTCAGTGGGGCCGTGCGTTATCATCCATCAGGAGGAAGGTAAAAAAAAAAAATGGCTCTGAGCACTAAGCGACTTAACTTCTGACGTCATCAGTCGCCTAGAACTTAGAACTAATTAAACCTAACTAACCTAAGGACATCACACACATCCATGCCCGAGGCAGGATTCGAACCTGCGACCGTAGCGGCCGCTTGATTCCAGACTGTAGCGCCCAGAACCGCACGGCCACTCCGGCCGGCAGGAAGGTAAAACCCACTGCCTCCCTGAAAAGGCGGACTTCCCAATACACCTGACCTGTTACAGTTCCTCTGTCAAAGACATGCAGGGGTGTACGTGCACCAATCATAATCCCACCCCATACCATCAAACCACGACATCCATACAGGTCTGTATCTGGTTCCTGGTTCACGCCAGATGAAAACCTGGCGAGAATCACTGTTCAGACTATACATGCACTCGTCCGTGAACATAACCTGGGACCACTGTTCCAGTGACCATGTACTGTGTTCTTGACACCAGGCTTTACGGGCTCTCCTGTGACCAGGGGTCAGTAGAATGAATCTTGCAGATCTCCAGGTGAATAAACCATGCCTATTCTGTCGTCTGTAGACGGTGTGTATGGAGACAACTGTTCCAGTGGCTGCGGTAACGTCCCGAGCAAGGCTACCTGCAGTACTCCGTGGCCGTCTGCGGACACTGATGGTGAGATATCGATCTTCTTGTGGTGTTGTACAATGTGGACGTCCCATACTGTAGCGCCTGGACACGTTTCCTGTCTGCTAGAATCGTTGCCATAATCTTGAGATCACACTTTGTGGCACACAGAGAGCCCATGCTACGACCTGCTGTGTTTGACCAGCCTCCAGTCGCCCTAGTATTCTACCCCTCATAACGTCATCAATATGGGTTCTTTGAGGCATTTTGAACACACAGTCACCATTAGCACGTCTGAAAACGTCTGCACACTCACTCGCTGCACCGTACTCTGACATGCACCAACACACCTCTGCGTATGTGGACTGCTGCCAGCACCACCGTGCGACGACCGCAGGTCAGATGCAACGCGTGGTCATACCCCGAGGTGATTTAAACCCGCAACCACCCACCAGAGCGTTGTTTCACCATGTATTAGTATTATCCTTAATTTATGAGCATGAGTCTAATTACAAATTAGTAATTTTCTGATTCTTTTTTTTTCCTTTACTTGTATTGTTAAACCTTTCTTCTTGCTGCGAAATATCCTGATTCTAGGGCAACGTGAAGTACGCTGTAGTTTTTGATGAGTGAGTTTGCGAGTATTAAAATAGGTGACATGGAACCGTAGACCTTGGTATATGACATACATTTCAGCGTGACACCTCTACCAGTTCATTAGAAAAATGTGTCTTAAGAAATGAATTGACAAACAGACAGTCGGGTAACAAATGACAAACATTGCTTCGTATTAAATAATTACAACTTTACAACTTCGGTTTTTTTTCCTTTGATTGTACTGTGGGAAAATGTAACTTAATGCGAATGAGGAGGAAGAATAAAGGTGTAATTTTCGTATACAGTATCACTAGTGTCCTGCTTGATATAGTTAAGTCGCTTAAACATCCGGTAAGGTTTCAGAGCGGTTTGAGGTGGAACGATCATGTGACAACTGCAGTAGGGGAGGCGAACGGTCGACTTCGATTTATTGGGAGAATTTTAGGAAAGTGCGGTTCACCTGTAAAGGAGACGGCATATAGGACGCGAGTGCGACCTAGTCTTGAGTACTGCTCGACTGTTTGGGATCAGAGAAAGAAATCCAAGCAATTCAGAGGCCCGCTGTTAGATTTGTTACCGGTAGGTGCGAACAACGCATTTAAGTGTTACGGAGTTGCTTCGGGAACTCAAATGGGAATCACTGGAGCGAAGACAACGCTGCTTTCGAGGAGCGCTGTTCAGAAAATTTAGAGAACCGGCATTTCAAGCTGACTTCAGAAAAATTCTACTGCCGCCAACATACATTTCGCGTACGGACCACAAAGATAAGATATGAGAAATCAGGGCTCATGCGGAGGCATATAGATAGTCGTTTTTCCCTCGCTATATTTGCGAGTGGAATAGGAAAGGAAAAGAGTAGTAGTGGTACAGGGTACCCCCAGCCACGCACCGTACAGTGGCTTGCGGAGTATGTACGTAAATGTAGATGTAGAAACTTTGCATCGTGGAACATTTCAAGATTCTAGGTCAACGGGAGTGAGTGACAGTATCAAAATATGTGACGTAAATGGCCATATCTTTTGACTGCATTGTCTAACAATCTTCAATGCTTTACACCACCAACGGACCGCAGACCTTAGTATGTGATATAAATTACAGCTTGCTACACCGACCCGTTCCTGAGGAGAAAATGGTTCAAATGGCTCTGAGCACTATGGGACTTACCTGCTGAGGTCATCAGTCCTCTAGAACTTAGAACTACTTAAACCTAACTAACCTAAGGACATCACACACATCCATGCCCGAGGCAGGATTCGAACTTGCGACCGTAGCGGTCACGCGGTTCCAGACTGTAGCGCCTAGAACCGCTCAACCACTCTGGCCGGCAAAATTGTGCTCCTGAGGAGAAGGGTTCTTAACAGTCGAACAGACCGGCAGACGGACAACAAAGCGATACTATAGGGGTTCAGTTTTTACCGAGTGAGATGGGAAACCCTAAATATGACACACATCAGTCGAAGGAGCATCTCTGCAAGTTTAGATTCGTAGCGCAATCAGTGGCGTAGTTACAGAACGCGCCGCTAGGGAGCAGGCTTGTCAGAACACGTAAACAAGTCACCCGGTCCATACTGTAACATAGAATTAGTATGCGCATGCAGATAGGCAAGCCTGTGAACAAATTTCCGAAACACATTGCTGCTGCTGCGGCTGTGCATGCTGACGTTTGCCGCGTCACAACGGTGTCCATACCGTGCACCTGCAACGCGAGTTAAAAGCTTGGAGAGATGCTCTGTCCAGTGATTTAAATGTATTGTCTGTTTCCTATACGTCTTGTAGTTTTCATGCAGTTTCCTTCGGAAACCTCGGAGGTAGTTATGAATAACCCTGTACCGCACCTCCACACAAGGCTCCAGCCAGCAATCTTGACCTGACATAGTATGTGTTTCAGAGCTGGTAACAACTTCCACAAGGTGCCGAACGAAAGTTGTTTCTTAATATCTCTCACCATGAATACAAATGTCCATTATTGCCTGTGGATATTGCACCACCTACTGGTGTCTGTGATGGACGTCAGACTCGAACTGAATGACAGTTTAATCAGGTAAAACCCGTCGAGTAATGAAAATCTCCATAAAGTTTGATAAATATCGCCTTGGTGCTTCATGGTTTTACGTTTTCCGTTCCTGTCGTTGTATGAAGCCGTGCGCCTGCAACTCCGAACGAAACCTCCACAAAAAGTTGAGTACGGTGAAAGGAGTCTACTGAGGCACTCTTATATGTGGCACCCGAATATGATAATAATATTAATGTAAACTAAAATAAAAGTATTATATTATAAACTATGTATGTCTCTGATAGAATTTATGAAGCGGATCGCTGACTCTGCACGACCGCAGAGGCAAAGATATTGCCTCTGGTCTGAGATTGTAGTGTTGGCGTAAGAGAGCGCTTGACGCACGATAGTGGGTAGCTGTCGATAAGCGACAGAGGATGGAGTAGGCAGTTTTTGCGGTGTGATTTGTGAAGCCAGCAAGTGTTAGATTAATGTAGGAATTACGAGAACATAAAAGGAGAAGTCTTCTCGCAAGCGAGGTAAAGACGTTAAATATTTATGACTCTCGTTTTGCCAGCGCGTTGGTGTAGATGAGTTAGCTGATAAGTGTGTAATTGTTGAGTATCTCAAGCATGTACGTAAACTGATTTGATAAAAAGGCTTTTGTAATGGTGCTAAGATTTGTTAACACAACCGTATGTAATTTGATGATTTGTATTTATGCGTTTTTAGTGAGGGTAGATAATACTTGCTGTATAAATCTCATTGTTTGAGGATCAGTTGGTAAATATGATGTAATTTTCTAAGTAATGTAATTTCAATTGTCAGATGTTTTTGAAAAGCCAAACTTAACTTGGAATATAATTCACTAAAAAACCAGTGTTAGTAATTTACCACAATCGGTATCGCCTCCCTGTCTATGTCACATGCGTTTCAAAGACGTTGCAATGTTCTTAAATGATTTCATTTATCAGCCAAAAGAATTTCGTGTACATCCCAAAGTATTACGGTCAGCATTGCACACCGCAGAGCCTGTAGGTAGTATATTTTATTCTTCTTCGTGAGAGACCAGAATATATCACGTTCCACCGTTGCTGCTTTAGAAGTAAGACAATTTAATTTATTTATTATATGCGCAGGGTCCAAAGTTATCAGTTTTGAACGGGGCCAGAGGATTCAGTGTTTAAGGAGCTGAATGTATTTTACGTTGACTGTGTTTCTTTATTGGTATTGGGAGTAGCATTGCCCACTCAAATTGTATAAGTTATTGCTAGCAATAATACAGAGTACGTACGCCACTTGTAGTTACAACACGTTACACGATAATTCCAGTTTATAAGGGAGCAGTTTGTGTTGTTGCCCCGGATGATGATTACACGAATATTTTGTCAGGATTTGTAAGCGGTGTGTCCTTGAGGTACGGCAATACGCGAACACGAGAAGTAAGTTTTAACAGTTTTATTAACAAATGAGGATTATAAAACAAGCACGCTACGCGCGCCCATCATCACTGTGTCTGACATCATAACACCAGCTTATTACGGTCGTATCGAAAGGCTCCATGGAGAGCTAAGAAAAGAGACACATTCGCGCCCGAGGCCGCGCTAGTTAATACCGCGCGCTGTGGACGGCGGCCAGTCGCGTACTCCGAGTCACAGTACGGCCGGGCGCGCGTCTACTGACCAAGCAAATTGTCAGCATTCCAGGCAGGTCGGCTGGCGAGCGCGTGTTAACCTACTGCACGGCTGCGTGGAATCCGTAGACCCTTACAAGTTATGTATCCATTTGTCAGTCTCGCATTCATTCAATAATCTATTTAAAGACAATATTATTTGTATGCACTCACGTATTCAGCCAGTGTGTTAAAAAAATAAGAAAAACATCTTAAAGAACGTTACAACAGTATCTGATCAAAAGTAACTGGGCACACATTAGTGGACATATGCTCTGTGTCCACGCTTCATCTCTCTGTGAGCATGAACTCTGCTGGGAACACTTTCAGAAGGGTGTCTGAATGTCTGTCGAAGAATAACAAGTCCTTCTTCTTGAACAACCAGTACCAGAGGAGATAGTGATGATAGACGCTGGGATTGGAGCGAAACAGACGTTCTCTAACTCATTCCAGAGGTGTTCAGTTCTACTTACGTCGGCATTCCGGGAAGGCCAGTCCATTTCGGAAGTATGATTGTCCTCAGTCTACTGCCACACAGATGCTAATTTATGACACTGTACATTCAAGAATGAGATTTTCACTCTGCAGCGGAGTGTGCGCTGATATGAAACTTCCTGGCAGATTAAAACTGTGTGCCAGACCGAGACTCGGACTCGGGACCTTTGCCTTTCGCGGGAAAGTGCTCTACCATCTGAGCTACCCAAGCACAATTCACGCCCCGTCCTCACAGCTTTACTTCTGCCAGTACCTCGTCTCCTATCTTCCAAACGTTACAGAAGCTCTCCTGCGGACCTTGCAGAACTAGCACTCCTCAAAAAAAGGATATTGCGGAGACATGGCTTAGCCACAGCCTGGGGAATGTTTCCAGAATGAGATTTTCACTCCGCAATATCCTTTCTTTCAGGAGTGCTAGTTCTGCAAGGTCCGCAGGAGAGCTTCTGTAAAGTCTGGAAGGTAGGAAACGAGGTACTGGCAGAAGTAAAGCGGTGAGGACGGGACGTGAGTCGTGCTTGGGTAGCTCAGATGGTAGAGCACTTGTCCGCGAAAGGCAAAGGTCCCGAGTTCGAGTCTCGGTCCGGCACACAGTTTTAATCTGTCAGGAAGTTTCACAGTGTACATTGTCATGCTAATACTAACTCTCATCACTCCGAGCTCTCCCTCTACTGTAAGCAGTACGCAGTGCTGGGAAATGTGTTCGCATCCTCCCGCATTTACCGTTTTCTTAAGCGCCATATGGGGACAACACCCTAACCACGAAAAATACCCCCATACCGTAACGTCACCTAATCCGTACTTCACTCCTGACTGTACACATGCTGGCAGGTAACGCTGTTCTCCAGGCATTCGCCAAACTGTAACCCATCCAACGGATAGCGCCATTCATTACTCCCAATCACTCGTATCCAGCGATTCACTACCCTTGGCGTCGCCCTTTACACCACATCAAGTGTCTAAAAATGGTTCAAATGGCTCTGAGCACTATGGGACTTAACATCTGTGGTCATCAGTCCCCTAGAACTTAGAACTACTTAAACCTAACAAACCTAAGGACATCACACACATCCATGCCCGAGGCAGGATTCGAACCTGCGACCGTAGCGGTCACGAAGTTCCAGACTGAAGCGCCTAGAAACGCACGGCCACACCGGCCGGCTATCAAGTGTATCTACAGAAACATGTGGCTTACGAGGAACTGTTCGAACATTGTACTTAATTCTTTTAAACTCTGCACACACTGTCACTATGCCATCTGGACTGCAGGTATCACTTTCCAGCTCACGAGTGCTTCCTTCCTCTGATTTCATGGGATTTTGTACAACCGCCCTCTGCAACAGTCGATGGTCCGTGGCGGTCCGTGCATAAGGTCGGCCTGGTGATGGTTTATCTTTGGTTCTTCCTTCGTGTTTCCACTTCACAGTCAGATCACCGACAGTCGATTTGGGCAGCTTTAGAAGACTTGAAATTTCCCTCGTGGATTTGTTACTCAGGTGATATCCAAAGGCTATCGATGTACATAGTCACTAAATACTCCTGACTGAGCAAATCTGCTGTAAATGCTTCTCTTCTGGTAACACACTACTCCGTGCCTCCTTGTGTACTGGCTGGTCCGCCAGTCTTGAGATCTAGTCGTCAGTACCGCATTACATTGGAATGTCTGCATTCTTCTGATCAGATAGCGTATATACCCACGAGTTGTGGATTTGAGAAACTGCTGGTTGGCGACTCGAATTGCACTGAGCTGACAAAAGTTGTGGAACACCACCTAATATCGTGCCGCCGGCGCTTCAGTCTGGAACCGCGTGACCGCTACGGTCGTAGGTTCGAATCCTGCCTCGGGCATGGATGTGTGTGATGTCCTTAGGTTAGTTAGGTTTAATTAGTTCTAAGTTCTAGGCGACTGATGACCTCAGAAGTTAAGTCGCATAGTGCTCAGAGCCATTTGAACCATTTGAATATCGTGCCGAAGTTCCTTTTGCCCGGTATAGTGCAGCCACTTGACGTGGCATCAGATGAACAAGTCGTTGGAAGTCCCCTGCAGAAATAATGTGCCATGCTGGCTCCATAGCCGTCCATTATTGCGAAAGTGTTGCCGGTGCAGGATTTTGTGAACGAAGTGACCTCTCGATTCTGTACCATACCTGATCGATGCGATTCATGTTGAACGACCTGGGTGGCCAAATGATTCTCTAGAACTGTCCAGAATGTTCTTCAAACAATTACGAACAATTGTGGCCTGGTGATATGGCGTATTGTCATGCACAATAGTTCCATCGTTGTTTGGGAATATGAAGTTCATGAATGGCTGAAGATGGTCTCCGAGTAGCCAACCATAATCAGAGGACCCAGTCCATTCCACGTAATCACAGCCCACGCCGTTACGGAGCCACCACCAGCTTACACAGTGTCTCGCTGACAACGTGAATCCATGGCTTTGTGGGGTCTGCACCGCACTGGAACCCTAGCATCAGCTATTACCAACTGAAATCAGGGCTCATCTAACCAGATCACGTTTTTCCAGTCGTCTAGCATCCAACCGGTTGGATCACGAGCCCAGGAGAGGCGCTGCAGGCCATTTCGTGCTGTTAGCAAAGGCACTCGCGTCGGCCATCCGCTGCCATAGCCCGTTAATGCCAGATTTCGCCGCACTGTCCTAACGGATACGTTGGCCATACGTCCCACATTGATTTCTGCGATTATTTCACGTAGTGTAGCTTGTCTATTAGCACCGACAAACACAGAGCGAGGCGGCGCAGTGTGTAAGTAGGCTGTTTAGGTTTTCTTATTGGTAACGCCACGTAGCGCTCTGTATGAAATTCACTGGCTGTGCTGTGTGCAGTCTGTGGCTGATTGGCATTATTGCAATACTCGCCATTGTAGTGTTGGGCAGCGGCAGCTGGATGTGAACAGAGCGTAGCGTTGCGCAGGTGGAGGTGAGCCGCCAGCAGTGGTGGATGTGGGGAGAGAGATGGCGGAGTTTTGAAATTTGTAAGACTGGTTGTCATCAACTGCTATATATATTATGACTTTTGATGATATTAAGGTAAATGCATTGTTTGTTCTCTATTAAAATCTTTCATTTGCTAACTATGCCTATCAGTAGTTAGTGCCTTCAGTAGTTTGAATCTTTTATTTAGCTGGCAGTAGTGGCGCTTGCTGTATTGCAGTAGTTCGAGTAACCAAGATTTTTGTGAGGTAAGCGATTTGTGAAACGTATAAATGTTAGTCAGGGCCATTCTTTTGTAGGGATTTTTGAAAGTCAGATTGCGTTGCGCTAAAAATATTGTGTGTCAGTTTAAGCACAGTCTTGTATAATTTTTCTATGGGGACGTTTCATATGTCGACCCTTAGCCGAGGATACCTCTCTGGAATCTTCCGATTTTTTTCTTGTAGTTTGTGTAATTACTGTAGCTTTTGTTTATTGCTAGCTCGTAATTATAAAGAGAATTTCCTTTGTAGTTGTAGTTTTTCATTGTTGTACAGTAAAACAGTTGTGGCATGCATGTAGATTTGCACCAAGTATTTCGCAGCTGCGCTTGCAATTAACGAGATATTATTTTCAGTGCTACGTTAATGTGTTCTCTTATTTTTGCTCTCCAAATTGTGCTTTTCTGTGTTATCGTGTGAAATATTGTGACAATAATGGCGTGTGAAAAACATAATACTAGGCTCCAAAGTAAACTGAGAAATGACAGTGAAGACGAAAGCAGTGTGTTAGCGCCACCGAGTAATGAATTAACTAATGTTCAAAGTAGTAATTTGGTAATTGTACATAGGGAAATGGAGCGGGCTGCAAACAATGGTGTAGACAGTGAAACAATTAGTGAACAGGGAAGCATTATCGATCGATCGGTCGGCAACAGCTTGCCTCAGGAATCCGAAATGACAGGACACAATCTTGCAAATACTGTAGATTCGGGTTTTGTGTCCTCACCGTTTTCTCAAATAAGTCAAGACACATTTTCTGCTTTTCAAACTGCGAATATTTCCGGTTCAAATGCATTGCCGAATAGCACTGAGGAACATGTTTCAGACACCAGTGCATTGTTATTACAATTAATGCAACAAATGGGACAAAAGTTTCAAAAGTTAGACACAATGGAACAAAATCTTCAAAAGTTAGACACAATGGAACAAAATCAGAGACAAACACAGCAACAGTTAGACACAATGGAACAAAATCAGAGACAAACACAGCAAAAGCTTCAAAAGTTAAAACACCACACTTGAACAAACACGTGAAGATTTAACTACTGAGTTACATAACATTGAATCGAAATGTCAAAAAGTCTGTAATGAAGTAAAAACACAAATTTGTGAGCATTTTCAACCTACTTTTTCGCGGCATAAAAATGCATTACAGAATCACGAAGCAGCCGTAAAAGAACTGCAAACCACTGTTCATGAAAATCACGACACCTTGCAAGCTAAAATTGACTCAGTTGCATCTACCGATTCGGTTACGCAACTTGCAAAAACTCAGGAAAACTTAACGGACACAGTAGATACTATGAAACTTGGTTCAGAAAAACACACTGAGGAAATAAGTACACTATCGGAGAAAGTAGCCGAACTTTCGGATCAGTTCTCTAACTTATCTAGAAAGGTAGATGTTGATCTGAATGACACAAGACCTGTAGCCATCACTGACACAGAAGAGTATGAACAAATTAAGAAATTCAAACAAAATCAAAATCAAATCAATACACAGTATAAAAGAGATATCCGGGAAGTACAAGATCAGTTGGCACAAGTAATACAAGAATTACATATTTCAGAGGACACTCGCGCTCCAGTACGGGAAGAGGGACATCGAAATACGGAACAACCACAAAATAATAACACAGGACATTTCGGAAATTATGAAAGAAATTGGCAAGGTGCACCGAATTTTGAAATGGAACCGCCGAAACGACGTAACAATGACCGATATGCGACTCGCCGACGTGATGATTTTGACTATAAGCTGTTCATTACTACACGTAAATTTAAAACATTTAAGAATTCTGGCAACGACATTCATCCACAAGCGTGGCTCCATCAATTCTCTCATTGTTTTCCTCCCAACTGGTCATTGGAGCACAGGTTAGAATATATGTGTGGCTATTTAGAGAATGAACCAAGCGTAAGAATGCGATCAGTCATTCACGATTGCCACAGTGAAGGAGAATTTTATCACGCCTTCCTCTCAGCTTATTGGTCTCAAACTACACAAGACCGAGTAAAACATAGCATCATAATGATGAAACATTTCGAACAATCTGAATTTTCCAGTCTTGTGAAATATTTTGAAGACATGTTGCACATGAATCAGTACCTGTCAAACCCATACAGCCCCTCAGAACTCATCCGCATTTGCTTAATCAAATTACCTGAACATTTACGGCATATTATTTTCGCAGGACGTTGCAAAGACGACATTGAAGCTTTTCAGGGACTCTTATAAGAATTAGAAATTGACACTGACAATCGCGGAACGCGAAAACAGGAACACAACAATTACAGGTCACATCCGTCGCTATTCCGCGATAAAAGAAATAATAACTGGACACGACAAGGCTATTCTCACAACACAAATCGTGACCAAAATAGACATCACCCGTATGACAACCGTTGGCACAAGTGTAATAGTTACAGAGAAAGATCGCATTTCCGTAGTAATGAATATGACAGAGATAATCATAGAAACAGACAATATGGTAACCAGAACTATTATTATCAAGGGAGACAGAATAATTTCAGACGCAACAGTTCAGCGCGCAGTTACGATTCAGGGAGAAGTTCTCCACCACGTGACGGACAAGGAAGAAACTACGGAATCTACCGACATGACGACAGACGATATAATCGTAACGACAGACTTGAATTGCATCCGAACTGGCGAGATTCAAATAAAGTAGGGCACTCTCGACAAGGTGAATTTGTAGAAGTTAGGCCTCCTAATCCCAATAACGACGCGCGCCAACAAAGGGACAGACAGTGACTTGCACCGCAGGCAGCCACGTTCGCCGGCTGGCTGGGAGAAAAATAACATAGCTAACCTTGAGAAAAATTCCAGTATTCTTTACCGACGTATACCGCATGATAATTACGTTCAAGTTGAAACTCTGAGTACTGTGAAGAGTAAAGGATTGCACCACATTTCACATGTAAAACCGTTTATTGAAAGATAATCTGTTTTTTAACTTAGTCTTTGCCATAAAAATTTTCACTTCACGCTACTAGTATGCTTGTCAGACTTAGAATCTGTTAACATGCAACAATGTTTGAAGTTAAATATCCAGTCAAGAACCAAGAGAACTTATTGAAACAGAAATTCCGAATGCATTGTTATAGTGAACAGACGTCACAGTGTTATTGCGTGTGTACATTCTTGCTTGTTAGTTGCACGATTACGTAACGACTATAAGGCTTACATACTTAGAACATATACTGGTACTGCTAATGAGATTTTAATGCAACATTTTGGTTTACTTGAAAATACATTCTGAATTTAAAGCACTTTCTGTGAGATACCAGACGAAACAGTGGTTAGTTTATGGGACAGCTACACGATTTTATTACGACGCTACTAATGAGTGACAATTTACAATGTTGTTTTCGCGGTGTATCTGTTTTATATCTGCACAGGTTTTCTGAATTCTTCTGGAAAGTAAAACATGTTTTAGTAGTAACTTTTGTGGTATAACTACAATGAGACAGCCTTTTTCGTAGCACAACAATACGTTACATTATAGTACTTTCTTCATCATGGCAATAAGCATAATAACTGCGATATCTATACGCAAAGCATTTCACTTTGTTTATGATGAGGTCAGTACATTGACTTCTGCAGAACTTAGCTTTCGGAGGACAATAACTACGACACTTCCACAGAGATTATCTTACAGCAAGACGCACATTTAGCGCTACAGGACACGCATTTCAGTGATTAATTTTGTACTTAAAACATTCATTTTTAAAGATTTTTGAATTACAATGATACAAAGGTTTTCCGTGATACATTTCATTCCATTGCTGTAATCTGTAACACCTGAGGGTATAATTACATTAATCCTCAGGGGGGTACACGCTTACTTTGTGTACCATGTGTGTAGCAAGCACAAGGAGCCCTAGCTAATATGGTATTTGCTTATACAACTTTACACATCGGTAACATATTTCTCTAACACAGAATTACACAGCTATCTGATTATCTAACAGAGAAACAAACATATTTTTTACTACATCAGTGACATGTTTACGCAATTACACAGTTGGATAACTTCACACTTATGACATTGTATTTTGTCTGTACTTTGTGAACTGTTCATATTTTTTCGGAACCATTGTGATACTATGAGAGCTTTGAATGATATATTTGATATGGGATCATGGTTTTTCTAGTACATTTGAGGTAGATGACACTATTTAAATGAACAGAGAATTTTTTTAGGTTTTGAAATAATTGCAGAAAGCTACGACGTTTTTGAGATTTGACTGAGGTATTATGATGTTATTTTTACGACGACCATGTGTATTATGCTGTTGAGGTATGTTTATGATCAATAATCTGAAGCTATATGAGAAATTTGATAATGCTGTGTATTTATTACGATGAAATATTGAAGTGTCGTCGCAAGATTGACGTGTCGACGAATATGTATATGTGTAATAAGGTAAGGAGTAATGAATAGTGGTTAGGACTCTGACTTGTGAAAAAGGATGTTGGAAACCAAGAATCGTACTTTAAGAGTTATGAAATGTGTGTAAATGCGTGAATGTATCACAATGCCGGCGAAAATTTTTTGGACACTGTTATATTCATAAGATTTTGTTTCTACACATTTGCAACGCAAATTCTCGACCCGTGAAATTTTGTACATTAGACTGCCACTGTATTGGAAACTGGTGTTGTAAATATTTCGGTAAGAAAGCTAAGTGACCACCTTCATGTAATGCGTCGTGGGCACCCCGCTGCGCGACAGACGCCTGGAAAAAAGGCATTAGTGTGTGCATTTGATATCTTTCTTACTGTAATTATGAAAAATTTATTCAAATCTGTATTGGCCAGTGCCCAAAACAATTTGTGAAATTTTTTGTGGGGAGCATGGGGGCTATGTAAGTAGGCTGTTTAGGTTTTCTTATTGGTAACGCCACGTAGCGCTCTGTATGAAAATCACTGGCTGTGCTGTGTGCAGTCTGTGGCTGGTTGGCATTGTTGCAATACTCGCCATCGTAGTGTTGGGCAGCGGCAGCTGGATGTGAACAGCGCGTAGCGTTGCGCAGGTGGAGGTGAGCCGCCAGCAGTGGTGGATGTGGGGAGAGAGATGGCGGAGTTTTGAAATTTGTAAGACTGGTTGTCATCAACTGCTATATATATTATGACTTTTGATGATATTAAGGTAAATACATTGTTTGTTCTCTATTAAAATCTTTCATTTGCTAACTATGCCTATCAGTAGTTAGTGCCTTCAGTAGTTTGAATCTTTTATTTAGCTGGCAGTAGTGGCGCTCGCTGTATTGCAGTAGTTCGAGTAACCAAGATTTTTGTGAGGTAAGCGATTTGTGAAACGTATAGGTAAATGTTAGTCAGGGCCATTCTTTTGTAGGGATTTTTGAAAGTCAGATTGCGTTGCGCTAAAAATATTGTGTGTCAGTTTAAGCACAGTCTTGTATAATTGTTCTAAGGGGACGTTTCAAGGAGCTAGCACACTGGACTCACATTCGGGAGAACGACGTTTCAAACCTGCATGCGGCCATCCTGATTAAGGTTTTCCGTGATTCCCCTAAATTGCTTCAGGCAAATGCCGGGATTGTTCCGCTGAAAGTTCACGGCCGACTTCCTTCCCCAACCTTCATCAGTCCGATGCGGCCGATGAGCTCGCTGCTTGATCCCCTCTCCGAAGTCAACCAACCAACCAACCTCTACGAAAACTCCGCTGCTCTCGGCCGTTAAGTGAAGGCCGTCGCCCACTGCGTTGTCCATGGTTACAGGTAATACCTAAAATTTGGTATTCTCGGCAATTTCTTGATACTGTGGATCTCGGATTATTGAAATCTGTAACGATTTCTGAAATGGATAGTCCTATGCGTCTACTTCCAGGTACTACTGCGTCTTCAAAGTCTGTTAGTTCCCGTCGTACGCCCATAATGACGTCGGAAACCTACCCACATGAATCACCTGAGTAAAAATAACAGCACTGCCGGTGCATTGCTCTTTTATACACTACTGGCCGTTAAAATTGCTACACCAAGAAGAAATGCAGATGATAAACGGGTATTCATTGGACAAATATATTATACTAGAACTGACATGTGATTACATTTTCACGCGATTTGAGTGCATAGATTCTGAGAAATCAGAACCCAGAACAACCACCTCTGGCCGTAGTAACGACCTTGATACGCCTGGGCATTGAGTCAAACCGAGCTTGGATGGCGTGTACAGGTACAGCTGCCCATGCACCTTCAACACGATACCACGGTTCATCAAAAGTAATGACTGGCGTATTGTGACGAGCCAGTTGCTCGGCCACCATTAACCAGACGTTTTCAGTTGGTGAGAGATCTGGAGAATGTCTTGGCCAGGGCATCAGTCGAACATTTTCTGTATCCAGAAAGGCCCGTACAGGACCTTCAACATGCGGTCGTGCATTATCCTGCTGAAATGTAGGGTTTCGCAGGGATCGAATGAAGGGTAGAGCCACCGGTCGTAACACATCTGAAATGTAACGTCCACTGTTCAACTGAGCGAGGTGGCGCAGTGGTTAGCACACTGGACTCGCATTCGGGAGGACGACGGTTCAATCCCGCGTCCGGCCATCCTGATTTAGGTTTTCCGTGATTTCCCTAAATCGCTCCAGGCAAATGCCGGGATGGTTCCTCTGAAAGGGCACGGCCAACTTCCTTCCCTGTCCTTCCCTAATCCGATGAGACCGATGACCTCGCTGTTTGGTCTCTTTCCCAAAAACAAACCAACCAACCAATCCACTGTTCAAAGTGCCGTCAATGCGAACAAGAGGTGACCGAGACGTGTAACCAATGGCACCCCATACCATCACGCCGGGTGATACGCCTGTATGGCGATGACGAATACACGCTTCCAATGTGCGTTCACCGCGACGTCGCCAAACACGGATGGGTGGCCAAATGATTCTCTAGAACTGCCCACAATGTTCTTCAAACAATTACAAACAATTGTGGCCTGGTGATATGGCGTATTGTCATACACAATAGTTCCATCGTTGTTTGGGAATATGAAGTTCATGAATGGCTGAAGATGGTCTCCGAGTAGCCAACCATAACCAGAGGACCCAGTCCATTCCACGTAATCACAGCCCACGCCGTTACGGAGCCACCACCAGCTTACACAGTAAACAGAACCTGGATTTATCCGAAAAAATGACGTTTTGCCATTCGTGCACCCACGATCGTCGTTGAGTACACCATCGCAAGCGCTCCTATCTGTGATGCAGCGTCAAGGGTAACCGCAGCCATGGTCTCCGAACTGATAGTCCATGCTGGTGCGAACGTCATCGAACTGTTCGTGCAGATGGTTGTCTTGCAAACGTCCCCATATGTTGACTCAGGTATCGAGACATGACTGCGCGATCCGTTACAGCCATGCGGATAAGATGCCTGTCATCTCGAGTGCTAGTGATACGAGGACGTTTGGATCCAGCACGGCGTTCCGTATTACCCTCCTGAACCCACCGATTCCATATTCTGCTAACAGTCATTGGATCTCGACCAACGCGAGCAGCAATGTCGCGATGCTATAAACCGCAATCGCGATAGTCTACAATCCGACCTTTATCAAAGTCGGAAACGTGATGGTACGCATTTCTCCTCCTTTCACGAGGCATCACAAGAACGTTTCACCAGGCAACGCCGGTCAATTGCTGTTTGTGTATGAGAAATCGGTTGGAAACTTCCCTCATGTCAGCACGTTGTAGGTGTCGCCACCGGCGCCAACCTTGCGTGAATCCTCTGAAAAGCTAATCATTTGCATATCACAGCATCTTGTTCCTGTCGGTTTAATTTCGCGTCTGTAGCTCGTCATCTTCGTGGTGTATCAATTTTAATGGCCAGTAGTGTTTGTTGTGTACGCGATACTATCGCTATTCCGTGACTTCTGTCGCCTCAGTACAGATGCTAAACACTAAACGTAGGTAGAGCACAGCTGACTTCGCATCCCCAGTCGGAGCCATTCTTCGTGTGCACTGGTGCCGGCAGAAACATTATAGCTCAGATGCGGTGAAAAACCTGCCCGGGAGGAGGAGTTTGCCTGGGGACTGGCGCTCCCTGTCCTGTGACGGGGCCCGCTCGCGCCCGCAGCCGATGACCCGGGTCACCGGCTGCCAAGGCTGTCGCCCCCGCGTGGCCCGCAGCAGCGGCGAAGCGCCTGTGGCGTTGTGACGCAGTCCGATGACGCGGGCCGCCGCGCGCAGTTCCGGGAACCGCGAGTCGCTGCGCGCGCCGCGGGGCTAACAAACTGACTGACTGCGCCGCCGCCAGCTGCAGGCTGACAGCGCCCCGGCAAACGGGCGCTGGCCCTCAGACGTATGCGCCCGACGCCAACACCGACTCAAAGGAAGGCCTCGGCGCTTGTTCGTGACGTCACGTCAGCTAGGCACGGCGAACGCCAGGTCTGTTGCAGGCATACTCATAATTGTGGTGTCTCCCTCTCTCACACAGGAAAATGTGAAACTATTGGAGGTAGTTGACCAACACACATTGTTCTGAGAGATTTCTGCAATCAATTACTTGTGCAGTTCATTACACTTCTTAACAAATAGTGTACTCCTGAACTTAAATTTCCACCTGTTTTAAGGATTGACATACAGAAACAACTTCATGGTCCAGCAGCAACAGAATTCGTGCTTCTTACCTTATTTGTAAATCTGAGGAAGTTACGTTTGTACTGGGGTGCTTTTACAAGAAACTGAACATATTGGTGGTCTTCTTTAGATATCTTGGTTGACTATGGGGTGAGGAGCACTGAATGCTAATGAATTAACTTGCGATTGTACACGCTGGGGGAGGGGGTGGGGGACAGAAGAACAGGCAAAACAGAGATACTTGTTTTATCAAATAAATTTTTTTTTTATCTTATAAGGTTTCTCCTTTCAGTTGTAAGAGGGGAATATTTATATTTTCTAATGTGCATGTTTAAAAAAGTTTAAGCTCAGCAGTATTTTCGATGTATGAAGCTATTTTGTTTCCTGTTTACAATTCTTTCGTTGAAAAGGACTGTAATCTAATGACTGGCAACAGTTGGACATTTACACATGTAAATTAGTTCACATTCCCAGTGACGATGTCAAACGAAAATAAATAAATAAAAGAAACGAGTTAATTGTGAGGGGGTTGGGGTAAGTTTCGATGACAAAATGGATCACGTAAATGGGGCAAAGCATCTTCTCATATTGATCTACGTTTGTTTCGACAGGATTCAGTAATACAGAACTATGATCTTCATTTGTAGCTTTACGATAGTAAGAAAATCTTTCACCTAAATAAAACTGCAGAATCGAAAACAATACCAAACATTTTGTCCAAAAATAAGAGATTTATAGCGATAAGCACGCCCAGGCGTTTCTGCCTGCAATAGACCTGGCGTTCGCCTTGCCTAGCTGACGTGACGTCACCAACAAGCGCCGAGGCCTTCCTTTGAGTCGGTGTTGCCGACACCGACTGTTTCTCCAGTCGTCACGCCAATGGCTCCATTCTGCCTGCGATCTGCCTATTCCGCTCGCCATCCTCTTCCCACTTGTCAATTCTGAATACACTTCTTCTATTTCATGTCTACGATTGCGAGTTGCCGGGGCTAGCAATGTATTTAACACTAAATTCTTCTAGACTCTTCATATGGAAATGATGCTCTAAGCCCCCCTGAGGCGTAGCGCCATATACTGATCCTGCCTTGGAGGCGGTTAAGTGGAAGATGTGTCTCAGAGCTGGATAGTGACAGATGGTGACGCGAGACTGGACGCACACGTAGTTTATGTATCAGCCGATAGAGGACAATTTTGGATAGGGGTACTGTGATTTTAGTTTCGATTGTGCCCACTAGAGTGCACGAAAGTAATCGAATGATTTTCATAAACTGTCCTAGTATTTTCATTAAGTGTTATTATGTCTTTTGTGTATGTAAAATGTTATAAACTTGTTTTAGCAGTATGAATGATGCGAGAGTGTGGTTTAAGGTTAATATGAAGATAATTGTTTAACGAGTTATGTAGTAGGATTTAGTGTGGGAACATTTCGAAGAAGTAGGGATATGGACAAAGGGGATTTTTGTAGAATAGATTTGTAAAGTAAGTTTATGGTAAAGGGAAAGTTAATTCAGGTATAAATAACAATAGTAAATAACTTTATGCATAAGCAAAACTTCAGCATATTAGATAATTACGTCGGTAAAAGGTGCGGTCGTTAGGTTTACTATTTTGCGATTGATCATTGATGAAAAGCGCGGATTGACGTGGGAGAATGTTGTTTTGCTATCGGCTGTTGAGTAAACTGACCAATGGTAAAGCAATATTCTTCGCGCGTCTTTTTCTGCTGGTAGAGAAGAAAAAAAAATGGCTCTGAGCACTATGCGACTTAACTTCTGAGGTCATCAGTCGCCTAGAACTTAGAACTAATTAAATCTAACTAACCTAACTAATTAAATCTAACTAACCTAACACACATCAATGCCCGAGGCAGGATTCGAACCTGCGACTGTAACGGTCGCTCGGCGCCAGACTGCAGCGCCTACAACCGCACGGCCACTCACGCCGGCCGGTAGAGAAGACTTACAGTATTGTAGAGAAGAGTGGGAGCCTAGCCATGAAACAGTTCGGACGTGTGTAGTAGTAGTTCCTATGGAAACGATAAGTTGCCGGATCTAGCAGTGTTTCATACAAAAAAAAGTGTGGTAAAATGACGGCATGTCATGGGCGTGTAGAAATTTCGGAAATTTTTAAGTGAATTTTTGAAGAGAAAATACTTATATTCCACGTGGCGTATTGAGCAGGTCGGTGGCTAGAAACTGTGTCTGCATTTGGTACCAACAGACTTAATATTTGGCGAGCATTACCAATCCAAAACAATCAGTATTTTTGTAGATATTACGTTTTCGGGAAATGCAACACCATAAACATGCTAACGTGAGTGAAAGGGATTGTGAGTGACTGTGTTAAGACTAGCACGGGTTTGGCAGTGATACTTGTTCATCTAAGTTTCAGAATATATTAATTGAGGACTAAATTTCCAACCTTTCATTTGTATGAAAACTTTCTCCCGAAACGTAGATTAGTGACTTAAATTGCAGCCTGGTTCACGTCGAAGTACAGTAGGTTTCACTTGGCTTTCCTACTGATGATCTACTGAGACAATGTTCACAGGTAGGTACGTCGCAAAGGGACGGAAAGAACCGCGCCGCCGCACCCGCTTTTTTAACTCCGACTTTTGCTGTTGCACATGGATTAAGAAGAAACGCGAACTGACTGTAATCGACCCTACAAGTGGAGCAGAAAAGACTTTGGCACCTGCAGTAATTTAATTTGATAGAAATTAATTTGATAAAGGAAAGTTTCATTAACGTAGTGAGAAATGAAAGTGTTGCTCTACCGTTCTACAGAATGAAAGTTCTGTACAAAATAACAATATGATTTATTATGACTAAACTCAAAAAAATAAACAAAACACGTGAAACATTTACAATACGTCAAATTGGATACTCAAATAAATGCTGTGAAGGTGAAGTTGCCCATAAACTAGCTTGTGACGTTTATGACCAAGTTGTATGTGGAGCCAATTCCTTGCAACTCAAATCTTAAGAGAAACACCCACCCAACCCAACATTAATTACTGCTACAGTAGTGAGAACTCAGACAATGAACAGCCAAGACAGAACCACGTTAGAAAAGATGGGAACAGGCGCGCTCTGCTGAGCTCTGATTATCACATAGCAAAATTCCCTGATCTGCCGGTGTTGCGGACATACATTACCAAGCTGTCTTCTTAACTGCAAGTGCACGATCTGTCATACTGGAGGCGATGGTCGGTTGCTTCGACGTCCCGTCGTGGTTCAAAATGTTCAGATGTGTGTAAATCTTATGGGACTTAACTTCTAAGGTCATCAGTCCCTAAGCTTACACACTACTTAACCTAAATTATCCTAAGGACAAACACACACACCCATGCCCGTGGGAAAACTCGAACCTCCACCAGGACCAGCCGCACTGTCCATGACTGCAGCGCCCCAAACCGCTCCGCTAATCCCGCGCGGCTGTCCCGTTGTTGTGATGATAACGTCGCGAGTATAGCTCGAAACAAATTATCCTGGTCTGGTCGTTCCAGACTAAAGACTTCCTAGCAATACAAATGCGCCTCTGAGGGAGACGAAGAAAGCTCGCCACACAATCACTGACGGTACAGTGATTGATTTTAACAAGCGAAGTCACACAGTAACTCCGATGCAGTCAATTTTAGCCAAAACTGCTCAAGACGGACAACATAGGCCGCTTGTACGCAGAACGCTCAATTGCAATCTGTACTCGGAAAGTTAGGTTGAACTCGAAACTTCAGCAACTTCGTCAAACAGTTACAATTAAATGAAAGTATATTAGACAGCCAACGGAAGGCAGGCTGTCCAGAGCAGCGAGAGCTCAGTCTTGTAATCTACACCGACCGAAAGGCGAGAGCGGACTCTATCAAGAGCACCCGTACAAGCCAAACACAGAACATTTCGGCCCCCACGACAGTGGCCGTGGTTAAGCGAGCCAATCAGCAACTCGAAAACCGGAGGAAAATTCCACTCTATTGCCGAAGCACTACTATTCCACCAATGGAGATACTTGGCGCCAATTTCTGCGCCGATTTTGCTACGTCATGGAGCTATCCCCTGAGCAAGCCAATCACAGTTATGATTTTGCAGAAAACTCTGGAATTTGCCAGCCAAGACTGCCTGGGAACACAAGTCATTCCCATGCCTCGCTGGTAGCCTGTTAGAAAGTGTTTTCACTAAGTTTCTGCGAAGTAATGGAATCTCTAAACCCAGCCGCTCCTTCAGCCCCCTGTGGGCGTGTCGCCCCCGCTCTTACGACAATGTCGGCGTCTGGACAGCATCCACTCGACTTCCTCACATCCGTCGGCATAACCACACAATTGGTCTGATAGTCCATATGCTCTTTCTTTGTTCATTAAACGACTGTGGGGAACACCACGTTAAAACTCACTTAAATCTTGATAATCTGCCATTGTCGCAGTAGTGACCGATCTAACAACTGCGGCAGACTCTTATTCTCTTATATAAGCGTTGCCGACCGCAGCGCCGTATCCTCCCTGTTAACGTATCTCTGTATTTGAATATGCATGTCTATACCAGTTTCTTTGTCGCTTTGGTGTGTATTAAGGCCATAGTGGCATCGTCAAATGTTAAACATAAAATCAGCATCAGCGTCGTCACACATCTACACGGTGTTTCCGCAAGAGCTTGCAACAATTTAACAGGGCATAGAGCATGCTCCACTGAACAGTTTGTAGAGGATGCTCCACTGAACAACTTGAGGTAGGGTATCTAGGGTCCGAGAAACCAGCTTAAGGAAATAACAGGAATGAAATCACGTTACTGTGTACTTCTGTATTTTCATTTGTTACGCTTAACTGCATATACCATCACTTAGACAGTGAACATACCACATTTGTACTGTATCTTACAAAATGTTCTCAAACTGACGGCCATCAACCTCAATGCAAGCATGACATCTGCGAATAAGATTGTGACGCACCGTGACTGGTGCGTTTCGAATCACATAACAGGCAGCTACAATTCTGACAACTATATCCATCTCCGCATCGACTGGCGCCTCGTACACAAGTAACTTTAGATATCCCCATAGGAAATAATCGTCGGGATTCAGGTCAAGTGATCTCGCAGGCCATGGAATAGGATCTCCCCTTCCAATCCAGAGGATTGGAAATACGGTATTGAGATGGTTGCGAACATCCACACAGAAGTGAGGCGGTGCACCATAATGCTGCAGCCACATATTCTCACAAATATCCAAGGGTACCTCCTCCAACAACTCAGGCAGAGCTCTTTGCACGAACCTCAAGCACATCTGGCTTTTCAGATGGCCAGGTAGAAGATACGGCCCAGCGAGATTGTCGCCTACAATGCGGTCCAGATATTGACAACAAAACGTACTTTGTTGTGTGACTACTACAGCTTGATTATTTTCCTCTCTTCACACGTGGCCATTCCTACTGTTCGACAAGTGCACAGGTCTACATCCACATCTTCTTTAGCTAGCTCGTCCGACCCCAGGTTCCCTATGCCAAATTGTTCAGTGAAGCATTCTCTGTGTCCTGTTAGATTTTTTAACGCTCTTAGGGAAACACCCTGTATAAATTATAGCATACACCGGAGTCACCTTGTTAACAGAGCTAATGTTCAAAATGGTTTGTAATGCTGTTAACAGTATGACTCCAACATATATTATAATTTACATCTGTGTGACGATGCTGGCGCTGACTTTATTTTTAGTACAGGGTGATTATAATTACAGTTAAACTTTCCAAACGCTTTAGAACTAACACCGTCGTTCAGAATGACGTCAAATTGGAACAGAATATTGTCGGAGAAGAGGGAAAACGTATGGCAGAAGAAAAAAAATTGTGTGAAAATTGATCAATAGATGGCGCTGTATGTGTCATAATACGTAAATGAAAACACGTCATGCGCACAACACATTGAAGTTGGTTTAAACACGCCGGGTACACGGCTTTTCCTCCTTTCGCGTCTGCGAGGTTCACCTTGACTGTCTCAATGCAGGATCGCGCACTGCTTGTAAAGGTGTATTACAAGAATGATGACTGTGCACATGTCGCTCTGCAGAAGTTCCGGACACTGGAGGGTTTGAAAAAAGGCTTTGATCCGATGATTGCCATGGGTCTGGAGAAAATGATTCGGAAATTCGAAAATACGGGTTCTTTTTGTGTGCAATCTGGTAGAGGGAGGAAACGAATTGATTCGAGGTCAGTGGAAGCAGTGGCCACGGCAATGCAGGAGGAGACGAGTGGTGGTGCGCAAACGTGTAGTGCACGGAGAATTGCCCGAACATTGGACATACTCGTGAACACGGTGCGTGAAATCCTACGAAACATCCTTCTTTGCTATCCATTCAAAATTACCCATGTGCACGAGTTACTGCCTGTTGACCTGCCAGCAAGAGAGACCTTTGCTTTAGAATTTCTTACTCGCATGGAAGTGGACAATGATAGGGCGTGGAAGATTATGTGGACAGACGAAGCACACTTCCACCTGACAGGATATGTCAATACACAGAATTGTCGGATATGGGCAACATAAATTCCATCGCTAATCAGCCAGTACCACTTCATCATGAAAAGGTCACTGTGTGGTGCGGGTTCACTGCATCATTTATCATAGGGCCACATTTTTTCGAAGAGACAGGTGCTTCCGGTCCTGTTACCTGCACCGTCACTGTACGCGCTATGAGTGTCTTTTGCGCAACCACGTCATTCCAGCTCTCCAACAGTGTGGATGTGTATGGATGGGATCATTTTTGTGCAAGATGGCGCACGTCCGCACATTGGAAATCCTATTAAGCAGCTGCTGAAGCCATCTCGGAAATGCTAGAATTATCACCCGCCATTTTCCTACAGCGTGGCCGTCCCGATCACCTGATCATCCGTGTGACTTCTGGCTGTGGGGCTATCTCAAAGATATTGTGTTCAGTGTTCCAATTGCAACCGAGCGAGGTGGCGCAGTGGTTAGCACACTGGACTCGCATTCGGGAGGACGACGGTTCAATCCCGTCTCCGGCCATCCTGATTTAGGTTTTCCGTGATTTCCCTAAATCGCTTCAGGCAAATGCCGGGATGGTTCCTTTGAAAGGGCACGGCCAATTTCCTTCCCCATCCTTCCCTCACCCGAGCTTGCGCTCCGTCTCTAATGACCTCGTTGTCGACGGGACATTAAACACTAATATCCACCTCCTCCTCCAATTGCAAACTTAGCTGCACTGAAGGCAGACATTGCGCAACACATTCTGAACGTGATCCCGGAAACACTTCGATCAGCGTGGAACATGCTGTTTCTCGATTTCATCTTGTTGCAGAAAACGGTGGCCAGCATATTGAACATGTTTTGCGCCAGTTACATAGATATTAATAATCCGATTTGATCTTGATTGATGCTTTTTATGCGGTTTTTGGCCTCAGGACAATTAGAAACCGATGTGAGTGATGCTTTTTATGCGGTTTTTGGCCTCAAGACAATAAAAAACCGATTTTTCCCATCCGATGTTATCTGACCTTGCCGTGGTGGATGGGCTTACGTAACTAACAGTAACACACCTGTACACCCATGCACACTGAGTAGTACAGTTCGTTTAACGTCAAACGTACACGTTAGGCATTATTGCATGATTCATTTGTAGTGGACCACTATTAAATTATGATGCTTACAGCGCCATCTATTGCTACATTTTGTAACTATTTTTTTTTTTCTTCTGCCATAGTTTATCCCCTTCTCCGATAATATTCCGTTGCAATTTGACGTCATTCTGACCAGTGGTGTTATTTCTACAGCGGTTTGAAAGTTTAACTTTAATTATAATCACCCTATATTTGACAATGCCACTACAGCTCCAGTATATTATGACATACTTTTATAAAACAGATCTGAAGATGGTGACTGCTGACCGAAACCGCTGGTCTGAGGACCTACAAGTTTTTTACCATAGACGTGAAATAAAGAAGTTTATCCTACAATTTCTTGTCACTGTTCCATTCGCGACCATGTCGATCTTGTGAATTCTGAATACACTTGTGCCTAATAAATTTTTCGCATAATTAATTCTGTAGCCATAATTTATCTGTGATCTAATTTCTGTCGTATGTACCTTTCTTCATTTTATTGATGTTGTCATGTAATTAAATGGTAAAAAACTAATTCAAACGAACTAATTAAAAAAGGATATTGTAATTATGATATAGAAAAAACATTGGCCTAGTTAGGGAAGTCTTCTGTTGTACAGAGCAACAGAATACCTTTGAAAGAAGGAGTATTGACGCTGCACGAGTAAGCGCGGAGTCGGATGGAAGTAGTCGGCGGAAAGAGATGCTTGCGACAAGTGTTCACGTTCAGACGCAATCTAAGGAATAAACTGCAACATTCCTGGTTGATTGGTTGGTTTGAGGAGGACCAAACAGCGAGGTCATCGGTACCATCGGATTAGGAAAGAATGGGGAGGGTAGTTGGCCGTGCCCTTTCAAAGGAACCATTCCAGGATTTGCCTAAAGCGATTTAGGGCAATCACGGAAAACCCAAATCAGGATAGTTGGGAGCAGGTTTGAACCGACGTGCTCTCGAACACGAGTCCAGTGTGCGAACCACTGCGCCACCTCGCTCGGCGCAAGATTTTTAATATATGGCCAGGCATATTATGTGATTGTAAGTGAGCACAGTACATTGTCTTCAAGAGGAATTAATATTTAAGAATAGTACTGAAAGCCTAACTTCCTATCTAGAGCGATGATAAAGAAGAGTCTGTTGCCATACACTGTCGACGAATAATGTCTTACATCGCACCTGTAGCAACTCATCAAAATAAGATCCTGTCAGTATCATCTTTAGATTGTACAAGGCTCGCCAGTGCAGTACTTTTTATTAATTGGATAACAGAGTGTGTAGTGCAGCAACTGTTATAGTGTAAATGAAATTTACCTCAATCACTTACCTAAAAGCGTCCTATCCGATCGCCGTGATTGACTCTGAGAATGCCACCAGTGAAAGAACAGTAAAATATTGAAAGTAATGAGCTTATTTAATTTCGGTAACTAAGATGAAGAAGAGCAATTCATAGAACTGAGAACCATCCGAAACAGTCGTTTAACAGCAATGAACTTTGTTGCTTGATACAACAACTAGTTAAGAAATTATGACTAACAGTAAAGGAGTAAAAGTATAATTTTAATGAATGTTGAAAAACTATTGCTGCAAACTAATAGATTTCATGTTTTTTGGGTCAACTGTAAACTCTGCGCACATATGCAAATTACTTAATAGTGTAGTCCAATATTACTTATTCTTCGCTAAAAGAAACGTCAAGAACTTTTCAGAAATAACTTACTATAATAGAAAACAAGTATTTATGAACATTTCCATTTCTAAAATCAGTACCAGTTAATATCAAAGTAAGTAACGCAAAACTGTTCATTAAGTGAACTGCTTTGCAAACAATTAAGTTTTACGTGAATGTGTTCAGTATAAATTATTTTGTTGGTTTCATGACTAACTTTAAGTCATAGTATTAATTGTGTTTTTATTTCTGAGCTCGAGTCAATGTTTTTGGTTCCGTTCTCGCCTGTTTAGAATTCAGCGATTATTTTGTAATTACAGTCTATAAACAATTAATAATCGTACAGTAATTATTGCCCACACAGTTCTTAAGTGATTTGCAATCTAAAATTATAACAGATTCAGTTTACTTATTCCAAATTACACTGTCTATTTCTTATTTTTACCTCTTTTGTCAAAATTTCTTGCGATTGTTATCTGGCGTAAGAAGTCGCGCGTAACGACTAGCTTATAACTGTAGCTGCACTTATCCAGATTTTCATTATTATTCGCAATAGATGCTTTTCCAAGCCAACATAGAATGTTAGACGCACGTCTCATTTAAAAATCCTGATTACCCGGAAGTGTAGGTGCGTTACACACTGTCTGATCAAAAGTAATCGGTGACCCCTATGTAACGCGGAACTGACCACCAGATGTCACTAGAGGCATACCCGCCACTATAAAAGGAAGCGGCGGCAGAATGAGTCGGGCAGGAGAGCTCAGTAATTTCGAACGTACGCTACTCATGTGATATCGCCTGGGTGGTAGAGCGCTTCGGAGATAACTTGCCCAATATCGTTAATAACTTGCCTGATCATGCCGTTGTAATAGTGGGCGACGAAACATTCCAGGCATAGATAGGGAGAGTCATGCCATCAAAGCCTGTGCCAGAGGCAGGGAATTCGTGTGATATTATTCCGAATGTCTTGTCCAAAAATTACATCAAGCACGTAATTAGAGAACCAACTCGTGAAGGCAATGTCTTAGACCTCCTAACAACAGACAGACCTGAACTTTTCGAATCAGTTAACGTACAGTAAGGTGTCAGTGATAATAAGACTTTGACAGAAATTATTACCACAGGTTTTACAAGGAATGTCAAGAAAGACAGGAAGAGGGGTTGTTTCGGTGAAGAGACCAATCAGCGGTCTCATCGGATTGGGGAAGGACGGGGTAGGAACTCGGCCGTGCCCTTTCAAAGGAACCATCCCGCCATTTGCCTGGAGCGATTTAGAGATATCACGGAAAACCTAAATCAGGCTGACCGGACGTGAGATTCAACCGTCGTCCTCCCGAATGCGAGTCCAGCGTGCTAACCACTCCGCCACCTCGCTCGGTAAAGACAGGAAGATCTTCTTGCTTAGCAAGAGTGACAGGATATAAATTCCACAGCGTCCGAGCAGTTATCATCAAATATTCTGTGCTGAGAACGAATATATGGCGCAGAAGTGGGAAGGATTCAAAAACATCTTTCAATACGCCTTAGACAACTATGTTCCGAGGAAGGTCATAATGGATGAGAAAGACTCACCTTGACTTAATAGTCGTGTTAGAAAACTGCTACGTAAACAAAATGAGCTTCATCACAGATTCAAAAGAAGTCAAAACCTAGCTGACAAACAGAAGCTAAACGAAGCGAAATGAGCGTGTGGAGGTTAATGAGACAAACGTTCAATGACTTTGAAAGTAAAGTCTTGTCAACCGGACTGACTAAAAAGCCTAAGAGGTTTTGGTATTACGTAAAATCAGCAAGTGATTCGAAATCTTCTATTCATTCGCACAGTGACGGTACTGACACCGAAACGGAATATAACAGTGGGAAGGGCGAAATACTGAATTCGGTCATCCGGAATTGTTTCACCGCGGAAGATCGTAACACGGTGTCTCCTTTCAGTCATCGTACGATCGCCGAAATGACAGATATTAAGATACCGTGAGACGAAGCGCCTCGCATCATGCGTATTCAGATGGGACGTTACAGCGGTGATTGGACATGCAGTGTGAGTCACGTACAAGACGGGTGGCGTGAGAAAGCTCGAGTGTATATAACTTCTACGCCATACAGCTGACGGACAATGTTGGAGCTGCAGTCAAAATACTGTTAATTTTATTTCCGGTTTTGTTTGTTTGATTTTCTAATTGTTTAATAATTACTACTGTTATTGTGTTTCGTCATGAAAGTGAAAGAAAGGTGTGGATGTGAAATACTGTTTTATGTAAAGTTCCTATACTGTACAGTGAGGTTACTGGTCACGTGAGCAGTGTTCGAGAATGACGTGGGTGTTAGTCATTCATAGCGGGGAATTTGTTATAAACCATTTCGTCACTTTATGGTACTGGGGAACTGAGACTACGATTTCAGTAAAGTAGTTTTCTTAACAGGGAATTAATTTTATATTTGTGGGTTTTCGAAATTTTTTTGTGGTAATTCACTGTCCTGATTCAGTGAGAGATTTTGATTGATTCTGTTTATATGCGCAGGATTGAGCGGTCTTGATGATGCTCTCCAATTGACTGTGATGTTTCTCTGCCAATCAGAAATCAGCATATTCGCGCGTTTTTTGGGGAACTAGAAACTTCTTTTGTGTAGAGAGAGGAACAGAATCGTGGCTTGGATCTCACACTGATCAGACTATTGAAATGTGCTGCGTTGAAAATTATTAATATTGTGATATTTCGGTACTAAAATGTTTGAGAAGTGCCGTAAACTGTGGAAGGGAATTCGAGTTAATTCACAAGGTGAAAATCAGAACATTTGGTACATCGTTTCTGTCTCTGTGCTGTTCATTTTTGGAACACAACCTACGACCAGCTTAGAGATAGAAGTGATGACACTTTCTGCAGGACCTGACCATCATTTTGCAGGACAATGCTTAAGCACGTACAGTGCAGGCTGTTACTGATTTGTTTGACTTTCCCTGCTATGTGCTATACCACCTGCTGAACTCTCCTGACTTAAGCCCTCGTAAGTTCAACACGATTTCTAAACTGGAGGAAACATTTCACGGCATTCGCTTCAGAACTGCTACAAATTCGTCTGGCAATAGACCGCGCCGCTCGAACTGTCAACAAAACTGGCACAGCTAAGAGTATCCTACGGCTTGCACATCGCTGGCAACGAGTTATACACAATGCTGGTAACTACTTTGAAGGTCAGTGAAACTTTGAAACACGTATCTATTTTGCACGAGCTGTAATTAAATAGTTCCCACTATTAAAGTTCCCTCATATATAAGCGATCTAGTAGAAAGTGTCTAAAGCTCTTTAAGATGATGCTGTCGTCTATAACAAAGAAGCAACACCAGAAGACCATACCGCTTTAAAGAATGACCGAGGGTTGAGGAATGGTGCAGGCTCTGGCAATTGACTCTGAACCTCAATAAATGTAACATATTGCACTTACATAGGAAAAGAAATCCACATCTGTACAACTTCGCTATTGATGACAAATTTCTGGAAACAGTATCTACCGTAAAATATCTAGGAGTAAATATGTAGAGAGACCTTAAGTGGAGTGACCACATGAACAAATAAATGTAACTCTTCCACGAAAAAAATGCCTTACAAAGTGCTTGTTGGATCGGTTGTTGAATATCGTCCGTCAGTCTGGGATCCATACGAAGCAGGACTGATAGAAAAGATAGAGAAGATGCAACGAAGAGCTGCGCGTTTCGTTGCAGGCTCGATGGGAGGGCGTGAGAGGGTTACAGAAATGCTCAACAAACTCCAGTGGCAGACTCTGTAAGAGAGGAGTTGTGCGTCGCGGAGAGGTCTACTGTTGAAATTTCCAGAGATTACTTTCCGGGAAGAGTTGGTCAATATATTACTTCCTCCCTCATACATCTCGGAAAATGACCACTACGAGAAATTTGAGAAATTAGAGCTAATACATAGGCTTACCATCAATAATTGCTCCCACGCGCCATTCGCGAATGGAACAGGGAAGGGGGATCAGTTAGTGGCACCAGAAGTACCATCGGCTGCACACTGTCAGATGGCTTGCAGAGTACTGATGTAGACATAGATACATCAAGAATATTTCAAGCCTTCTGTTTGCTGCCGAAACCGCTGCTAGTGATGAGATTATGAAGTGGAAACGTGAATGAACAACCACAGGTAACCCAGGACCAGACTGACCTCATGCTGTACCGGCACCACCGTTTAAGGTGGAAAAAGGTACCGTCAGTGAAATATTTCTGAGCGCACAAGTTACAGCGAGGCGTGGGCGTGTTGACAGTAAGTTACGCTACCAGCAGTTGCAAAGTAGAATGGAGGCCACAGGGCCGCAGACCCACTGAAAAGAGTAAAGGCAGCAGTGTGCATGGCGCAATTTACAGGCCAAAGGGGCCCACTGCCCCAACCCAGGTGTTATGAGTACGTGACTCGGAGCGGCATGTTAGCAAAACAGAGGTGCACAGCCACGTATAAATAGGCGCCGGTTCACTAACAAGGCATTCAAGTGTGACAGCTCTCCTGGACGGCGGGGCGTGGCCCACAACCGGCTACATGCAGCAGCAGATGGGGCGCCAGTGTTCCAGCCCACAGTAGATCGCTGGTTCGACCCTCTGAGGCCAACGCGGGGTCCGCAGCCAGCCAGCGGCGGGCCATGCCGTGGCTTGCTACCGTGGGCAGTTTTGTTGGCTCCCAACACATGCCGGAGGCATCCCGGGGTGAGGGCTGCAGCTTCGGAAGCCGGATCGCGGGTGCTTGTTGTCGCCGTGATCTTAGCCACGCCGGCAAGGAAGCACGCTGTGGGCCGCCTTGCAGCTCCCAGTGGGCGGTGCTGAGGAGGCAGTGACCAAGACCTCTGAGTCGACTGCCGGAGCATCCTGACATCGTCACAACTTCGCGGTCGTACAAGACCGACAAACAGCAGTGCACTGCACAGGTTGCTGAGGCAGCCATTCCGAGCCAAGCCGTTTTGCAGACAGCGACTAGTGTCCTCACCATTGCACGACGCAGACCAAGAGCAATGGTGGCGCTGTAGCTGGAAATAATAAATCACTTGAGAAACTCGGACGAGTTTTAATACGGCGCATCCTGACAGCCCATCCTCATCCAACATTCCTCTACAATGTATTGACAGGCAGCAACTGTCGAACAATGTTGAGGTTGGTTGTAAAAAATCGCGTGAAATCAGGGGAAGGAATCACTCCTGTGTTCCAAAGTGCTACAAGCAGTCCATCTGGCACATCGGCTGTGCGAAGCGTGTTAAAAAAACTGGGTACAATGGTCGAGCAGCTCCTTATAAGCCACACACATCTGTAATCAATGGTAAGTGACACTTGAAAATGGGTAAAGAGAGACAGTGGATGACTGGCAATTTGTAATTTGGAGAGATGAACCACGCTACTCCGTATCAGCCCAATGGAAGGGTTTGGGTTTGGCCAGTAGCTGCAGAACGTCACCTGCCATCATGTGTAGTGCCAGAAACAAAGTACGATGGAGATGGTGTTACGAGACGGGGGAGTTTTTCGTGGCTGGTGCATTGTCGTGGGCTTACGCCTACTGTGCCTGCAACCCTCATTACATCAGAGTTACACTGCCAGCTGGCTTTTGTTGCAACCAACACTCAAGGGCTTCCCCACTACACTCGGCCACGAAACGGCTACTGAGGCGCCAGCGGAGGTCGCTGGCCCACTAACCTCTGTCCTACGTCGGCCACGTGACAGAAAGCAATACCGAATGTATTCTGGCATCAAAGCCCATACTTAGGCCAGTGCACGGGTCCGAAAAGCCAGTTTAGTCCGACTGACCTTAATGGGCTGGGTGGCGAATGTAATATTATTTGTTGGTCAAATACTAGGAATATGAGATCAGTGTATAAAGGAGATTGCTTAAATATTACTCATGTGACTCTACCTAAAACATTGCTCAAGTATATGGGACATGTACCAATTAGAGCTAATGGGGGATATTGAATTTATAGAGAGAAGGGCAGCACTAACTTTCACAGATTTGTTTGACTTGCTGGAGAGTGTTCACAGCGATTCTGAAGAAACTCACCTGGCATTTACTTGAAGATAAATGCAAACTATCCCGAGAGAGCCTAGTTACAAAGGCTTTAAATGATGATTCTAGGATATACTAAAAGCCCATACATATCACTCCTGTGAGGATAATGGGAAGAAGAATAGACTACCTGCAGCATGCACAGAAGCACTTAAACAGTCCTTCTTCCTGTGCTCCATACATCAGTGGAACAAGAAACAATTCTAATAATTCGTACCGTGAGAGGTATCCTCTGCCACTTAACAGTGGTTTGCAGAGTGTGGATGCAGATGTAGATATAGGTCTAGATGAGCGGAAAATGCTCAGTCAAATTGCTTATAGTCAGCTATTGAGTCCGATCAGCTGAATTCCAGGGATGTTACAACAACTTTGCGCAGCAGTTTTGAGGCTCCCGAATGTCGGGAGTAGCTCGGCGGCCCTTGTACGGTTAGGTGGAGTCCGCGCAGAATAATGTGTCTGGTAGATGCGCAATCGGTAGGGCACATGAGGGAAGAGCGGTAGTGGTGGGGGTTGCGGACAGGCACTGTAGGGGAAATGCTGTTCTAAACTGAAGCCTATGCTCACATTTTTTGTATATATTAAGTGGGGCCCCTCCACGTCTACACTTGTATGGTGACCATTCAAACAGATCTGTCACCTCTGCTTTGGTTAGTGCATAAAAAGAATTCTGCTGAAAATGCAACAAAGCAGCGATTTATTTTCGCCTCACTTTTAACTTTCAGAGAAACGTCATGAGTGGCAAATTTTGATTATAAAGCTACACATTCCTCTTGTTGTCATGTTAAAATTTGCTTCTTTTTCCAAAACACAGCAGAGTTTGAACAGTGTCACCTCACTAACATGTCTTGCAGATGCAATTTGCGAGAGAACTCTGGAAATGCGATTTATTAAGAAGAACTGAGGAAAAGTAAGGTCAGTATCTTGTGAGAAAGCATATCCACGGTTCGGAAAAACGTATAATGTTTTTACTTATGTTGTTCCAAAACCCAGAGCATTTCTCGTTTCATCAGCTATCGGTGGCCCTTAAAAGTTACATTAATTCATCAAAAATGTCTGTAGTTGGTAGAATAACACAGTAGATAATGAAGTTTCGCATAATAACTATACGACAAAATACTCTCCTCTTTGTGTGCTATGATTTCCAAAACCTCATTCGACATTTAAAACAGTTTATGAAATATGAGGATGTTATGCATATTTCACTGTGGCTCTATCGCTATCGCGCGCGATAGCAAATGAGCATGCTACATCAGATAAATTTTCTCGAGTTTGGTTACAGATGGAGACCTCCACCCAAGTTTAAAGAAAAATTCTATATGTTAGCTAAATTTCATACACAGCAACATGTTATGTAATATGCACCAAACACAAAATCAAAGCGACCCCTATTTTCCACTTTTTTTTAATTTCGCGCATTGTCTTAGCTTCATGCAAATATCACAATAACTAGAACCATTAACAAAACGATGGCCACATCATCATGAAGCTGACATATAGTGTTCTAAGTAAATCAACATTGAACTCTTTTTAATGGATAGTTCCTGTAAAATCGTTCCGCCATCGCCGACAGGCCGAAAGGGAGAAAACGCTGTCTTCCTCCCCTTCCGAACAAACGAACTCGCCCAGCGCTTTGAACGAAAGCTGGTCACTGCGCATCAGCCACCGTATCCTGCGCGAACTATCGAGGCAAGCAGTGCCCCCTGGGGTGGAGATGGTGTTTCGGAGTATGTTTCCAAAGTCGGTTGTCGGTGATCCGTAGTGTTTAACCCTGCTGTTTTTCAAACGCGAAAAGCTGTACAAGACCTCAAAGTGCGTTCCCGTACGAGGCTGTGAAATTTTGATGTAGTCCTTTGGTTCTCTAGGGGTACGGCGCTTTTAGCGAGCGTCATGGCCAGCAGGCAGAGATTGAAAATTAGTGTAGTGCGGTTTAGCGACGCTGAAGCCAGGAAATTATATTTGTTGCTGTACACACTTTGAGTCCCATATTTTTGCGTGTCTTTTGATCAGCTGACCTTGACGTATATTCTTGTTTCGTTGTTGTGAAGGTGGCGTAATTGCAGTATGCGCCGAGTAAGTGGACTAAGGGTGTAAAAGCCCCACCGTGGTTTAGTAACAAAATTCGTAAAATGTTGAGAAGACAGAGAGTGTTGCGCTGTAAGTTCATGAAGGAACACGGAAACGTCGGCAGGAAAAAGTTAAAATGGTTCAAATGGCTCTGAGCACTATGGGACTTAGCATCTGTGGTCATCAGACCCCTAGACTTAGAACTACTTAAACTTAACTAACATAAGGGCATCGCAGGCATCCATGGCCGAAGCAGGATTCGAACCTGCGACAGCTTCGCTGTTCCGGACTGAAGCGACTAGAATCGCTCGGCCACAGCGACAGGCAGGAAAAAGTTAGTAGAAGTTCGTGTGTCTATAAAAAGATCGATGCGCGAAGCCCACTATGTCTTCCAAAAAAATGGCTCTGAGCACTATGGGACTTAACTTCTGAGGTCATCAGTCCCCTAGAACTTAGAACTACTTAAACCTAACTAACCTAAGGACATCACACACATACATGCCCGAGGCAGGATTCGAACCTGCGACCGTAGCGGTCTTAGTCTGTCTGGTCGGCCTCACACAGCGCGTACTCTGCCACGGCCGATTTCTCCACCTGCCTCAAACTGCAATGCCGGTAATGTTATGTGTTCCTGGTGTTGATTGATCGTCCAGTCATTCCAGCATAAACTTTTCCACGTGTGCATTGTATGCGGTATATTCCAGACATTGCGGATGGGTCCCTTTCCTCCACTGCCTATCTGAGCCACTCTTTGATCTTTGTCGGTTTATAAATACCCTTTACGCCGTGTTTGCGCAGTATGCGGACGATTCTGTCCGTCACGCTGGGAGTTTGCGGCAGGAAGGCAGTAACCGACATTTCTTTTCCGATTTGTCTCTGCACCGAGTGTTTGACTCTGTCACACTTCTTGTACACTCCTGGAAATTGAAATAAGAACACCTTGAATTCATTGTCCCAGGAAGGGGAAACTTTATTGACACATTCCTAGGGTCAGATACATCACATGATCACACTGACAGAACCACAGGCACATAGACACAGGCAACAGAGCATGCACAATGTCGACACTAGTACAGTGTATATCCACCTTTCGCAGCAATGCAGGCTGCTGTTCTCCCATGGAGACGATCGTAGAGATGCTGGATGTAGTCCTGTGGAACGGCTTGCCATGCCATTTCCACCTGGCGCCTCAGTTGGACCAGCGTTCGTGCTGGACGTGCAGACCGCGTGAGACGACGCTTCATCCAGTCCCAAACATGCTCAATGGGGGACAGATCCGGAGATCTTGCTGGCCAGGGTAGTTGACTTACACCTTCTAGAGCACGTTGGGTGGCACGGGATACATGCGGACGTGCATTGTCCTGTTGGAACAGCAAGTTCCCTTGCCGGTCTAGGAATGGTAGAACGATGGGTTCGATGACGGTTTGGGTGTACCGTGCACTATTCAGTGTCCCCTCGACGATCACCAGTGGTGTACGGCCAGTGTAGGAGATCGCTCCCCACACCATGATGCCGGGTGTTGGCCCTGTGTGCCTCGGTCGTATGCAGTCCTGATTGTGGCGCTCACCTGCACGGCGCCAAACACGCATACGACCATCATTGGCACCAAGGCAGAAGCGACTCTCATCGCTGAAGACGACACGTCTCCATTCGTCCCTCCATTCACGCCTGTCGCGACACCACTGGAGGCGGGCTGCACGATGTTGGGGCGTGAGCGGAAGACGGCCTAACGGTGTGCGGGACCGTAGCCCAGCTTCATGGAGACGGTTGCGAATGGTCCTCGCCGATACCCCAGGAGCAACAGTGTCCCTAATTTGCTGGGAAGTGGCGGTGCGGTCCCCTACGGCACTGCGTAGGATCCTACGGTCTTGGCGTGCATCCGTGCGTCGCTGCGGTCCGGTCCCAGGTCGACGGGCACGTGCACCTTCCGCCGACCACTGGCGACAACATCGATGTACTGTGGAGACCTCACGCCCCACGTGTTGAGCAATTCGGCGGTACGTCCACCCGGCCTCCCGCATGCCCACCATACGCCCTCGCTCAAAGTCCGTCAACTGCACATACGGTTCACGTCCACGCTGTCGCGGCATGCTACCAGTGTTAAAGACTGCAATGGAGCTCCGTATGCCACGGCAAACTGGCTGACACTGACGGCGGCGGTGCACAAATGCTGCGCAGCTAGCGCCATTCGACGGCCAACACCGCAGTTCCTGGTGTGTCCGCTGTGCCGTGCGTGTGATCATTGCTTGTACAGCCCTCTCGCAGTGTCCGGAGCAAGTATGGTGGGTCTGACACACCGGTGTCAATGTGTTCTTTTTTCCATTTCCAGGAGTGTATAACTGATGGAGCACTCACTGCTCCTCAGAACGCTTCACACGAGCGTGTTAACCATGCTTCTTTTCTGGCTCGGGTGGTGATTTGACAGTCTGTGCAGGTATTGGTCCGTGTATGTCGGATTTGGACACACTGTGTCCCAGGTTTCCACCATCCCTTGTGACCAACACATCTAGAAAGGGTAGCTGTCTGTCCTTTTCTACTTGCGTGGTAAATTTTATGTTGGCATGGAAGCTGCTCAAGTGTCTTAGGAAGTCACCAAGCTATTCCTCACGATGGCTCCACACAACGAACGTATCCTCAACGTACCTGCACCACACCTTAGGCTTATGAGGTGCCAAGCGTATGCTCCGAAATGTTCCATGATGAAGTTGACCACCGCTGGACTAAGAGGACTATCCATGACAGCGCCTTCCACCTGTTCATAGAAGTTGCCATTCCACATGAAATAACTCGTGGTGAACACAAATGAAACAGCTTGGTGATGTTTTGCGGAAAAATGGAACCTATGTGCTCCAGAGAGTCGGTGAATGGCATTTTGGTAAACAAAGAAACAACATCAAAGCTGACCAGGATGCCGTTTAGTCCAAGTTTTAGTTTCTTCAGCTTCTCAGTGAAATGTCCTGAGTCCTTTATGTATCTGTCAGTCTTTCCCAGGTGCGGCTGGAGCAGAGAGCCCAAGTGTTTTGCCAGATTATACGTCGGTGAGCCAGGAGCGCTAACAATCGGTCCTAATGGAACATTATTCGTATACATCTTTGATAATCCACACACCCAAGGTGGTAGGGCTTCCGTGTTGCGCAGGTTCCTCTGTGTGTCCGCCAGAGAGAATTATTACTATAATCATGCAGTTTTTATAATATGAATTTTTCCTGATAATTACTGTTCGACAGCAGTTTGACAGTTGGGGTCCTTAGATTCCATATGTTTACAAATCTTTTATGTTAGGGAGACGTGTTTGTTGCATAGATATTATAGGTTAGTATTTTTAATTTTATTTTTTGTGTAAGTGTTATCTGTGATTTCGTATGTTTATTCTTTCTCGTGGACGAAAATTTAGATAAAATTTCGTAGCAGGGCTTGTGTTTCAGTTCAGTTTGTTCTTTGACTAAGTCGTCTGGGAAATTTTTCGCATGTGTGTACATCTCCAGTTTTTCCAAAATACTCACAATGTAATATTTTTGGCTTTGCAGCCATCATATTCAGGTACAAGAAGCTCTTCTTAGAATAGCTGAGAAGGCAGCAGTGGGAAGATGACGTAATGTGGTGTCAGGTACCGATGACAAATGGTTTCTTCTTTACGGGTATCGTGAGAAAGACCACCTAAATTGTGATCCTTCTCCGCGATTGACTGCTGCGTTCGAAAGTTGCGCGCCATAATGATAATTTTCTGTTATTAATATTAGCCAAACTAAACAGCAAATTTACTTGGCTTTCGCATTAAAACATCTCGCAGTAGCGTGCCATCGTTCCATTATTTATCAAGTATTAATAACCGGCAGAATAATGAACAACTGCTAAACGAAAAGGCAGACGAAGCAGTTCGGTGATCAGATCGCGCCTAACTTGGATGGCAGGCGAAGTGGCTCTGCTGTAAGATTATAGATGTTTCGCTAGTGTCGGAGGATAGACATGTTCCCTGCAGCGGTTGGTGTCAGTTAACGTTTTATTAGCAATGTATGGTTATTTGGACATATAGTTGAGAACAGTGTGATACTAATTACGGAAATACGCAGTTTATTATTTTGTTGAAGAATGGAAAGTGTTTGTGATTCTAAAGTGGAGTGTAATCGTGCAGTTTCTCGTGTTCTTCTAACAAAAAGCTAGTGGAATCCCGCATAAACAAACTAATTGGAAATTTAATTATTTCTAAAATATTTGTTCCCCGCTAAGAGTTTATTACAGCCTCAAGATAACGGATTCACGACCTACGTGCTGTTTTCTGCACAAGGGACAACAGCTGTAGAAGACTACAGGTTGATGAACATTTATTACCATAGAACTTATGCATTCCACCCAGGGCGGTGGAAGCAAATAGGCACCTCGCGTGTACTGAAATCTTAGTACAAATGAGATCAGTGACACGTCGTCTGTAGTAATACAGAGGAGGTATGAAGGAGAGAAACTTCCTGGCAGATTAAAACTGTGTGCCGCTTCGAGACTCGAAGTCGGGACCTTTGTCTTTCGCGGGAGGTGTTCTATCAACAGAGCTACCCAAGCGCAGCTCACGACGCATACACAGCTTACTTCGGCCAGTACCTCGTCTCATTGCCCGCGAAAGGCGTAGGTCCCGAGTTCGGGTCTCCGCCCAGCACACAGTTTTAATTTGCCAGGCTGTAGAGTGAAAATTTCATACTATGAAGACGAGAAATTTTCGGGGGAAGGAGTTTACAAAATGACTTCCTCTCTGCTTTGCGGTTTTCATTTGTAATCTAATACTGATGTTTCCTCCTGTTTGTCCAAAGTAGGATTTCGTACAATTCTCAAAAAACAATTTGTAGACTTCAGGGTTCGAAAACCCTGGTAAATTCGTGTTTTCAGATTATTAGTCGCGCAAAATGCTAATTTTAGATTTGTCTTGCGTAAGGGTTCGTCCATTTTATTCGTTATCAGATCGAGATAAATTTTTGGCACATTTGTAATTTTTGTTTTAGTTGCAGGCTCTTTTTTCAATGTTATATCCTTATGTATAGATTGTGTTTTAGGTTTTGTTTGTTGGTCGTAAGTCCTGAGCACTATATTTGCGCCGAAACTATTTTTCTGTGCCATGTATTGTAGTGTAGTTATTTCTGTTTGTATTGCATAGAAAAATACACTGCAATACATAACACAGAAAAATAGTTTCCTCCCAAATGTAGTGCTCAGAATGTACAACCAAGAAATAAAACCTAAAATACAAAGCATAGAAATGGATGTAATAGAAAACAAAAATAACATATATACCAAAAAATTATCTGGGCCAGATAACGAATAAAACGAATAAACTTTTACGTAAGATAAACGAAAAATTAGCATTTCACACCATCAATAATCTGAAAATACGATTTCGATCAGAAAAATCAAAATTCCATGAAATTTCGAACCAAGAAGTCTACAGAATTTCTTGTGAAATTTGTACAAAATTCCGCATCTGAGAAACAGGAAGAAACATCATCATTGGGTTCAAAGAACATACGAAAACATATGAAAGCAATCAATCAGTGTTCTACCTACATCTTAAAAATAAAAAATACAAAGTAGAATATATTGAAAACACTGTCAAAATTTTTCACATAATATCTAAAGGACGCACTATGATATTTTGGAAGAATTGGTGATACACACAAAACGAAAAATTTCCCAAACGACGTACTCAGTGACCTGAAGCAAAAGCCCTACTTCGAAAACTGTAATGAAATTCCCGACCAGAAAAACGATAAACATATGAAACCACAGACTCCACATATACAAAAAGTAAAATTAAAAATGTTAATCATGTAATATCTATGCAGCAAACACATTATACCTGATTACCAAAGATAAAAAATCTGTTAACATATAGCATCTAAGGGTCCCAACTGTCAAACAGCAGTCAAACAATTATCACGAAAAATTTCACATTAGATAAACTAAGTGACTGTAATAATAATATTTCATAACAGTAAGTTCACAAGGGCAGATAAGATTAAAAGTAAATGGCGTATTGGTAACAGATGTGTGCAATGTTGCAAAACATATTAACAAGTATTTGGTAACTGTTACTGAAAAGATGGGGCTGTCAGGTACAGTAGATGCTGCCAGGGATTACCTGAGACCAGTCATTACAAATAACTTCTCTAATATGAATATGACCCTGGCTGCAGCAGCAGAAGTAATGTTTACAATAAAATCAAAAAAATTCTAGTGGTTATTGTAAAATAGCAACAGAGTTAATTAAAGTGTATTCTTACGAATTTAGTGCCATATTAATTTTTTGTATAGCCAGTTATTGATCACTGGAATATTTTCTGAATGGTAGAAGTATGCTGAAGTTAAATCTCTGTTTAAGAAAGGAGATAAAGAAACACCCTCAAATTTCCATCCAGTTTCATTTTTGCCAGTATCTTGGGAAAATTTTAGAAAAAGTTATATGCAACCATCTGACAACAAATAAAATATTGTCAGTGTCACAGTTCAAATGTCTAAGGGTCAGATATTGAGAAGACTATCTTCACATACAGTGTGAATATACTTAATTCGCTAGACAATAAATTACTGGCTTCTTGTATATTTTGTGATTTGTTAAAGGCACTTGACTGTGTAAATCACAATATGCTTTTAAGAAAATTACAATATTATGGTGTAACAGGAAATGTTGCAGAATGGTTCAAATCCTGTATTTCTGACAGGAAACAAAAGGGTGTCATTAGAAAAAAGACATGTATTAAGTTATTAGGCATCATTCAACAGGGGACTAATCAATTGCCCCACAACGTTTCATATTAGGGACCTTACTTTTTCTTATGTATATAGATAACTTTTCGTCTCTAACATTAGCAGATGTCAAGTTTGTTTTATTTTGAGATGATACTAAAATTTCAATAAATTTAAAATCAAGTGTAGTCTTAGAAAGATCGGCGAATGAAATTTTCATGGACAGTAATAAACGGTTCCTAGCAAGTTCCCTGTCACTAAACTTCGAAAGGTCACGTAACATATAGTTCAGAACTTCTAGGTAGTTTCCCACCCATATCTGCCTAAAATATGACGACAAACAAATAGAAGGAGTTGGCGGTTTTAAATTCTTGGGATTACAGCTTGATAATAAATTGAATTGGTAGGAGAACCCCACATAATTGCTAAAGCGCCTAAACAAATATTTATTTTGAATGTAAATGCTGTCAGCCACAGGTGATATAAAAATAAAAAACCTAACATACTATATTTATTGACTTTCCATAATGTCTTATAGAATATTTTTTTGGCGTTACTCATCAAGCCAAGCTAAAGTCTTCTGGGTCCAAAAATGAGTAATAAGAATTATTTATAGTGTGAACATCCTGCAGAGGTCTGTTTAGGCAGTCACGGATATTAACTACTGCTTCCCAATATATTTTCCTTAGTGAAATTACTCATTAAAAATATATTTCTTTTTCAGACCAACAGCTCAGTTCATGGAATAAATACTAGAAATAAGAATAATATTCACAAAGATTTAAAGTCACTCAATTTGATCCAAAAAAACGTCCATTATTCAGGAACACGCATTTTCAATAGTTTGCCATCAGCCATACAAATTTTAACTATTAATTAAGTTTAGTTGGAGGGCAACCCAAAGGATTTATTAGTGGCCCACTCCTTTTGCTCCACTGATTAATTTCTTTGTAGAACCAACTGCTGTGTACATGTGACTAATAATATCAAATAATGCGAGTATTTGTACAGTCTGACTTATGTACAAATTCAGTGCAGTAATGCTATGATGATAAATAAGTGTTCTAAAAGGATTTTTTGTTTGATGGTGTGCGGCTACAATAACTTAAGGACTATTGCACATTTACTTGTTTTGTGACAAGTTATTTATTACCTTTCAAGATTTTTTACTTGTTTTATTACCTTTCAAGAGTTTTTACTTGTTCCATGTCCATAATGACTCTGTTACTTGGGATTGTGGAAGGTATATTAGAATTTTTTATTTGTAAATGTTTATTGTGTATTCTTGTTTTTCTGATATGTTCTAAGCAGTGGAGGATGTCCTTACTATCGATCTATTGGAAAGAAAAGCAAATCTAATCTAATATTAAAACAAGCTGGCGGATTAAAACTGTGTGCCCGACCGAGACGCAAACTACAGACGTTTGCCTTTCGTGAGCAAGTACTCTGCCGATCTTTTCTTTTTCATTTTGTTGGTCAGTGTTTCTTGCATTTGGTCGGGGCAGACATCACATTATACCCGTTCAAGTTAGTCGTTGATCCATTCACTCAGCCTTTTTTTTTTTTTTTTTTTTTTTTTTTTTTTTTTTTTTTTGCGGTACCCACGACTCACGTCCCGCCCTAACAGCTTTACTTCCGCCAGTATCTCGTCTGTGAGGAAGGATTGTTAGTCGTGCTTAGGTAGCTCAGTCGGTAGAGCACTTGCCCTCGAAAGGCAAAGGTCCCGAGTCCGAGCTTCTGTCTGGCATGCAGTTCTAATCTGTCAGGAAGTTTCATATCGGCGCACACTCCGCTACAGAACGAAAATTTCATTCTATAATTGTAAGTAGGCTGTTTATGTTTTCTCTATGTAAGTAGGCTGTTTATGTTTTCTTATTGGCAACGTTACGTAGCGCTCAATATGAAAATCACTGGCTGTGCTGTGTGCAGTCTGTGGCTAGTTTACATTGTTGTCTGCCATTGTAGTGTTGGGCAGCGGCAGCTGGCTGTGAACAGCGCGTAGCGTTGCGCAGTTGGAGGTGAGCCGCCAGCAGTGGTGGATGTGGGGAGAGAGATGGCGGAGTTTTGAAATTTGTCATGAACTGCTATATTTATATATGATGATATCAAGGTAAATACATTGTTTGTTCTCTATTAATATCTTTCATTTGCTAACTATCCCTATCAGTAGTTAGTGCCTTCCATAGTTTGAATCTTTTATTTAGCTGGCAGTAGTGGCGCTCGCTGTATTGCAGTAGCTTGAGCAGCGAAGATTTTTGTGAGGTAAGTGATTTGTGAAAGGTATAGTTTAATGTTAGTCAGGGCCATTCTCTTGCAGGGAATTTTGAAAGTCAGATTGCGTTGCGCTAACAAAATATTGTGTGTCAGTTTAAGGACAGTCGTGTAAGAGTTGTTCAAAGGGGACGTTTCATATGTCGACCCTTAGCCGAGGATACCTCACTGGAATCTTCTGATTTTTTTCTTGTAGTTTGTGTAATTAGTGTAGATTCTGTTCATTGCTAGCGCGTAATTATAGAGAGAATTTCCTTTGTAGTTGCAGTCTTTCATTGTTGTACAGTAAAACAGTTGTGGCATGCATGTAGATTTGCACCAAGTATTTCGCAGCTGCGCTTGCAATTGACTAGATATTATTTTCAGTGCTATGTTAATGTGTTCTCTTATTTTTGATCTTCAAATTGTGTTTTTCTGTGTTGTCGTGTGAAATATTGTGACAATTATGGCGTGTGAAAAACGTAATACTAGGCTCCAAAGTAAACTGAGAAATGACAGTGAAGACGAAGGCAGTGTGTTAGCGCCGCAGAGTAATGAATTAACTAATGTTCAAAGTAGTAATTTGGTAATTGCGCATAGGGAAATGGAGGGGGCGGCAAACAATGGTGTAGACAGTGAAACAGGTAGTGAACAGGGAAGCGTTATCGATCGATTGGTCGGCAACAGCTCGCCTCAGGAATCGGAAATGACAGAACACAATATTGCAAATACTGCAGACTCAGGTTTTGGGTTCTCACCGTTTTCTCAAATGAGTCAAGACACATTTTCTGCTTTTCAAAATGTGAATGTTGCCGGTGCAACTTCACTGCCGAAAAGCACTGAGGAACATGTTTCAGACACCAGTGCATTGTTATTACAATTAATGCAACAAATGGGACAAAAGCTTGAAAAGTTAGACACAATGGAACAACACCAGAGACAAACACAGCAACAGTTAGACACAGTGGAACAAAATCTCAAAAAGTTAGACACAATGGAACAAAATCAGAGACAAACACAGCAAAAGTTAGACACAGTGGAACAAAATCTCAAAAAGTTAGACACAATGGAACAAAATCAGAGACAAACACAGCAAAAGTTAGACACAGTGGAACAAAATCTTAAAATCATTGGAACAAACTCTTGAACAAACACGTGAAGATTTAACTACTGAGTTACATAACATTGAATCGAAATGTCAAAAAGTCTGTAATGACGTAAAAACACAAATTTGTGAGCATTTTCAACCTATTTTTTCGCGGCATGAAAATGCATTACAGAATCACGAAGCAGTCATAAAAGAACTGCAAACTATTGTTCATGAAAATCATGAGACCTTGCAAGCTAAATTTGACTCAGTTGCATCTACCGATTCGGTTACGCAACTTGCAAAAACTCAGGAAAACTTAAAGGACACAGTAGATACTCTAAAACTTGGTTCAGAAAAACACACTGAGGAAATAAGTACACTATCGGATAAAGTAGCCGAACTTTCAGATCAGTTCACTAACTTATCTACAAAGGTAGATGATGATCTGAATGACACAACACCTGTAGCCTTCACAGACACAGAAGAGTATGAAGAAATTAGGAAATTCAAACAAAATCAGAATCAAATTAATACGCAACACCAAAGAGAAATCCGGGAAGTACAAGATCAGCTGACACAGGTAATACAAGAATTACGTATTTCAGAGGACACTCGCGCCCCAACACGGGAAGAGGGACTTAGAAATACGGAAAAGACGCAAAATAATAACACAGGGCATTTCGGAAGTTATGAAAGAAACTGGCAATGTGCACCGAATTTTGAGATGGAACGGCCGACACGACCTAACAATGACCGATATGCGACTCGCCGACATGATGATTTTGACTATAAGCTGTTCATTACTACACGTAAATTCAAAACATTTAAGAATTCAGGCAACGACATTCATCCACAAGCATGGCTCCATCAATTCTCTCATTGTTTTCCTCCCAACTGGTCATTAGAGCACAGATTAGAATTTATGTGTGGCTACTTGGAGAATGAACCAGCTGTAAGAATGCGATCGGTAATTCACGATTGCCACAGTGAAGGAGAGTTTTACCATGCCTTCCTCTCAGCATATTGGTCTCAAGCTACACAAGACCGTGTAAAACATAGCATCATGATGATGAAACACTTTGAACAATCTGAATTTTCCAGTCTTGTCAAATATTTTGAAGACATGTTGCATAAGAATCAATATCTTTCAAACCCATACAGCCCCTCAGAACTCATCCGCATTTGCTTACTCAAATTGCCTGAACATTTACGACATATTATTTTAGCAGGACGTTGCAAAGACGACATTGAAGCATTTCAGGGACTGTTACAAGAACTGGAAATTGACACATACCGTCGCGGGATGCGAAAACAGGAAAACAATCACTACAGGTCACATCCGTCACAATTCCGTGACGACAGAAATGATAACTGGACGCGACAAGGCTATTATCACAACACAAATCGTGACCAAAACAGACACCACCCGTATGACAACCGTTGGCAGAGTAGTAATAACTACAGGGAAAGATCACCTCTCCGTGGTAATGACTATCACAGAGACAATAAGAGAAACAGACAATATGGGAACCAAAATAAATACTATCAAGGGAGACAGAATAACTTTAGACGCAACGGTCCAGCGCGCAGTTACGATTCAAGGAGAAATTCTCCACCATGTGACCGACAAGAAAGAAACCATGGAATCTACCGACATGACGACAGACGATATGATCGTAACGACAGACCTGAATTGCATCAGAACTGGCGGGATTCAAACAGAGCAGGGCCCTCTCGTCACGGTGAATTTGTAGAAGTTAGGTCTCCTAATCCCAATAACAACGCGCGGCAACAAAGAGACAGACAATGACTCGCGCCGCAGGCACCCACGTGCGCCGGCTGGCTCAGAGAAAAATAACATTGACGCTAACCCTGTGAAAAATTCCAGTATTCTTCACCGACGTATACTGTATGATAATTGCGTTGAAGTTGAAACTCTGTGCACTAGGAAGAGTAAAGGTTTACACCACATTTCACATGTAAAACCGTTTATTGAAAGATAATCTGTTTTTTAACTTTGTCTTTGCCATATAACTTTTCACTTTACATTGCTAGTAAGCGTTGTCAGACTTAGGATCTGTTAACATACAACAATGTTTGAAGTTAAATATCCAGTCTAGAACCTAGGGAACATTTTTAAACAGAAATTACGAATGCATTGTTATAGTGAACAGACGTCACAGTGTTATTGTGTGTGTACATTCTTGCTTGTTAGTTGCACGATTACGTAATGACTATAAGGCTCACATACTTAGAACATATACCTGCACTGCTAATGAGATTTTAATGCAACATTTTGGGGTACTTGCAAATACATTATGGATTCAAGGCTTTCTGAGAGATACCAGGTGACACAGTGGTTAGTTTATTTGACAGCTACACGATTTTTATCACGACGCTACTAATGAGTGACAGTTTACAATGTTGCTTTTGCGGTGTATCTGTTTTATATCTGCACAGTTTTCTGAATTCTTCTGGAAAGAAAAACATGTTTTAGTAGCAACTTTTGTGGTATAGCTACAATGAGACTGCCTTTTCCGTAGCACAACAATACGTTACAGCACAGTACTTTCTTCATCACGCCAATAAGCATAATAACTACGATATCTATACGCAAAGCACTTCACTTTTGTTTATCATGAGGTAAGTACATTGACTTCAGCAGAACTTAGCTTTAGGAGGACGATAACTACGACACTTCCACAGAATTATCTTACAGCAAGACGCACATTTAGCGCTACAGTACACGTATTTGAGTGATCAATTTTATACTTAAAACATTTATTTTTAAAGATTTTTGAATTACAAAGAAAGTTTTCCGTGATACATTTCATTCCATTGGTGTAATCTGTAACACCTGAGGGTATAATTACATTAATCCTCAGGGGAGTACACGCTTACTTTGTGTACCATGTCTGTGGCAACCACAAGGAACCCTAGCTAATATGGTATTTGCTTATACAACTTTACACATCGGTACCATATTTCTCTAACACACAAATTACACAGCTATCTGATCATTTAACTGAGAGATAAACTTTTTTTATTACATCAGTGACACATGTTTACGCAATTACACAGTTGGGTAACTTCACACTTATGAAACTGTATTTTGTCTGTACTGTGTGATCTGTTCATATTTTTTCGGAACCATTGTGATACTATGAGAGCTTTGAATGATATATTTGGTAAGGGAGCATGATTTTAAAGTACGTTTGAGGTAGATGACACTATTGAAATGAGCAGAGAATTTTTTTTTAGGTTTTGAAATTATTGCAGAAAGCTACGACGATTCTGAGATTTGACTGAGGTGTTATGATGTTATTATTACGACGACAATGTGTATTATGCTGTTGAGATATGTTTATGATCAATAAGATGATGCTATATGAGGAATTTGGTTATGCTATGTATTTATTATGATGAAATATTGAAGTGTCGTCGCAAGATTGACGTGTCGACGAATATATATATGTGTAATAAGGTAAGGAGTAATGAGTAGTGGGTAGGGACTCTTGACTTGTGAAACAGGATGTTGGAAACCAAGAATCGTACTTTAAGAGTTATGAAATGTGTGTATATGCGTGAATGTATCACAATGCTGGCGAAAATTTTTTGAACACTGTTATATTTACAGGATTTTTTTTCTACACATTTGTTACGCAAATTTTCGACCTGTGAAATGTTTATATGAGACTGTCACTGTAGCGGAAACTGCTGTCGTAAATATGTCGGTAAGAAAGGTAAGTGACCGTGACGTAATGCGTTGCGAGCGGCCAGGTGTGCCAGTTGCCTGGAGGAAAAGCCATTATTGCGAGCCCTTTTCAGCGGCACAGGTAAAAAAAAAAATAAAAAATAAAAAAAGGACGCCATTAACCTCGCTTCTGACATTCCTTTGTAGAAAGCATCGCAAAAACGACACGGTCGAACTTGAAAACATATGATTACACTGGATGCCTAATGAAATGACGAGAAATATTTTTATGTCTATACACCTGATTATGACTACTGTCTCTCTAGTTGAGAGATTTTTCTACTAACTTATGAAATGCCACATGGCTATTGAACGATGTTCTTATGCTTTGCTGTGTACATAGTTGCTTATTTCATTTGATATCTAGTTTCTAGCTGCACTGCTGCATTGGTTCAAATAAAATTTTATAGATGTACTAATATAAATATTTTCTGTCTACAGATCCAGTAAATAATAGTTTTGTGATATATTTCAAAAAAATGAGGGATCGCAAAAAGATATTTCCCTTCACAGGAACTGCATACATAATTTTCTTTACAATATTTGGTAATTTATTTCATAGAGTAAGTTATCGTGATGCATCACCTTAGTGTTAAGATGTGACATAGGTATTAGACATGGCCATCTTTAGTGTAATATTTTTTCTGCTTGAGCTTTGTCATGTTTAGGTATATCATTTTCTGCTGCTGTTTGCCAGGCATAGTGTTGCTGAATTTTAATTTGTGTTACTCTGCTAAGCCAGATTTTTTTTTTTTTTTTTTTTTTGCGCATTGCCTCATATTAGTTGTAATGTTGAATTGCTTGGTAATTTAGATTTACTGTAGCTTGCTTTGCAACTTTCCATTTTTTTGTCATTGCTGTTTGTGTTAATTGTTTTGTGCTGCTGCATTGCCTCGTCCCTTAGTTTAATATCTGAGCTCAGTAGATTTAAGTTAGCTTATGAGGGGGTAGACTATATAAGAACCTAACTATGGAGAATAGGGAAATAATGCTTTGAAAGTTATATGAAAACGATTTGGGCCTAAATGAGTATTGTACAATGAGCCATATTTATTTTGAAAGAAATATGGTTAGAATACAGAAAAGAGGTACAGATAGGACTTTTTGGGAATAATGATGAACGAAGGGAGATCTCCAAGAACAAAAAAGGTTTTGTTCGCAAAATACTGCAGTACCAAATGTTACACTGGAAACAAACCCTGTCCTTTTCTCCTGTGTTATTCTGGTATGTGTATATGTACCCTTGTGTATTTGTCTTTTTCCTGTCTTTATGTGTTTAGCTAATAAGATTTATGTTGTAGAATTTTTCAAATACTATGTTATTTTCTTTGTAAAGATGTTTAGACATTATTTATTCTGTTCTGATTTAATGCTCATGTGTGAAATTAATGTTTCGAAAACTATTCTCATTATTTTATATATTCACTTATGTCATAATTCCTGTAACACTGATGTATATGTTATTTCGATTCTTTTGTAAAGTTTGTTACTACAAATGTTATCTGAATTGTTATGTTCTTTAATGATGTATTTTGTACCTTTGTAATTGTATTCTTATGTTATAAAATTGTAATTGACACCAGTTCATCATATTATTAACTTGTAAGTTCCATTTCACTGCACACGTTTCTGTTGGTCATAGTATATGGACAATATGTGAGAAGTTGGGACTGTTAGTGTTTGCACGCGTGTTACTAATTCAGCAAGGGACTGGATAACAGCATTGCTGGTTCTAAGGACAGTTCCGAAAACTTTGTGAGTGCACAAGTGGTGGTTTATGGACTTGCTATATTGTCCGCAAGACTCTGCAATGGTGATTGTGCACCTGCACAGTCACAACAGATGGCTGCTGGCTATCTCTACAAGGACTACAGTGGGTCTGCATCTATGATGACCCACCAACGCCATTATTTCTACAAGGACTACAGTGGGTCTGCATCTATGATGACCCATCAATACCATTATCTCTACAAGGACTACAGTGGGTCTGCACCTCTGGTGGCCCACCAATACCATACTCTCTACCAGGACTACAGTGGGTCTGCTCTGTGATGACCTACCTACCAATATTCTTCCAAACTACGACTGACTCTGCTGTGGGTTTGCTCTGTTGTGGCCCATTATCTGTCAGCATGTCAAGAGTCAGCACTGTCTTTCCGTTGGAAGGACAACGCTACTTCTTCAAGACTGCATGGAAATCCACTACTTCCGTGTGCATTTTCTTTTACTGCTCAGACTTTGAGAAAAACACTGCTATTCTACTGTTATGTACGATTAGGACTGTCTTTATGGACTGTGAGAAAATTTGAGCTTTTGACCAACGTTGTATCAATAAGTGTGTGCATTTGATATCTTTGTTATTGTAATTACGAAAAATTTTTTCAAATCTGTATTGGGCACTGCCCAAACCAATTTGTAAAATTTTTTGTGGGGAGCATGGGGGCTATGTAAGTAGGCTGTTTATGTTTTCTCTATGTAAGTAGGCTGTTTATGTTTTCTTATTGGCAACGTTACGTAGCGCTCAATATGAAAATCTCTGGCTGTGCTGTGTGCAGTCTGTGGCTAGTTTACATTGTTGTCTGCCATTGTAGTGTTGGGCAGCGGCAGCTGGCTGTGAACAGCGCGTAGCGTTGCGCAGTTGGAGGTGAGCCGCCAGCAGTGGTGGATGTGGGGAGAGAGATGGCGGAGTTTTGAAATTTGTCATGAACTGCTATATTTATATATGATGATATCAAGGTAAATACATTGTTTGTTCTCTATTAATATCTTTCATTTGCTAACTATCCCTATCAGTAGTTAGTGCCTTCCATAGTTTGAATCTTTTATTTAGCTGGCAGTAGTGGCGCTCGCTGTATTGCAGTAGCTTGAGCAGCGAAGATTTTTGTGAGGTAAGTGATTTGTGAAAGGTATAGTTTAATGTTAGTCAGGGCCATTCTCTTGCAGGGAATTTTGAAAGTCAGATTGCGTTGCGCTAACAAAATATTGTGTGTCAGTTTAAGGACAGTCGTGTAAGAATTGTTCAAAGGGGACGTTTCATAATCTAATAATGATTATCACAGTAGGCAGATCAGTTGAAGACGAATGGACGTGTGTAAGTAGGTATATCACAGAAACTGGACAGACACACATAGGTACAACAAAAATAATGTGTGAAAAAACCTTCGGTAAGAGAAAAAAACACCTCAACTGTTCGACGAAAGAAGGATGTACATAAATGTTCAGGGTAAGTCAGGACTACAGAAATATTAGTAACTTAGGTTTAAATAAATAGAAAATACAGGGAAGCCAAGGCAAAAGAGCTGCAGCAAAAGAGCCGAATAAACCGCAAAAATAGGGTCTTTGGAAGGACTTATTCAGCGTACAGTAAAGTCGAAACAAAGTTCGGTAAAATTAAAAGCAAGGGCAGCAACGTTACAAGTTCGAGTGAAATTCCACCTTCAACCTTAGAGGAGAGAGCGCATAGATGGAAAGAACGCACTGGAGGCCTCTATGAGGGGAAGGAATGTCTGATGACGTGATAGAAGAAGAAATTGAAATCGATATGGAAGACATAGTGAATCAAGTATTAGAGTCAGAATTTGAAAAATAACATCCATACAGTCCATATGGTCGCAAGGGCAGATAAGTGCGAAAACTATCGCACAGTTTGCTTAACACGTAACGTATCCACATTCCTGATAATAATAGTATACAGCAGAATGAAAAAGAAAATTGAAGATCTGTTAGATGATGATTAGTTTTGCTTTAGGCAAGGTAAAGGCGCTACAGAGGTTGTTATGACGTTGTATATGTTTTTGGAACCAAGACTATACAAAAATGAAGACATATTCATAGGACTTTTCAATGCTGATAAAGCGTTAGACTATGTAAAATGATACAAGATGTTCGAAATTCTGAGAAAAATAAGGAATAAGCTTTAGGGAAAGGGGTATCTATTAAAGTGTACCAGAATGAAGAGAGAACAATAAGAATGGAAGACCAAGAACAAAGTGCTCGGACTAAAAAGGTCGTAAGACAGGGATGCAATCTTTCTCCCTTGCTGTTCACCTTTACTGTTCAATCTATTCATCGAAGAAGTAATGATAGAAATAAAAGAAAGGGTCAGCAGTGGGATTAAAATTCAGCGTGAAAGGATATCAGTGGTAATCTTCGCTGATGACATTTCTGTCTTCAGTGGAAATGAAGAAGTAGAGAACCTCTTGTATGGGATGAAATTAACATTCAACTGAGTAAAGAACATGGATTGCGAGTAAACCGAACAAAGACGAAAGTAATGGAGTGTAGAGGAAATGAAATTATTGATAAAGTTAAAACAAAAACTGGTGATGTCAAAGTAGACGAAGTTACGGAATTCTGCTGCCGTGGAAGCAAACTGACACATTACGAAAAAAGCAAACTAGCACAGGCGAAGAGGGCATTATTGGCTAAATGTAGTACATTAGTATCAAAGATAGACATTGATTTGAGAACGAGATTTTTGAGATTGTAAGTTTGAAGCACTGCATCATGTGGTAGTGAATCATGGACTGTGGAAAGCTGGAAAACAAGAGAATCAAAGCGTTTGAGATGTGTTGCTACAGAAGGATGTTGAAAATTAGGTGGACTGATAAGATAAGAAATGAAGACGTCCTCCGCAGAGTCGATGAGGAAAGGAATACATGGGAAACGCTGACAAGACGAAGGTCAGAATGATAGAACATCTGGTAAGACATAAGGGAATAACTTCTATGGTACTAGAGGGAAGCTGTAGAGGGTGAAAACTGTAGAGGAAGACAGAGCTTGGAATACATCCAGAAAATAACTGAGGACTTACGTTGCAAGTGCTACTCGAGATGACGAGGCTGGCAGAGGAGAGGAATTTGTAGCAGGATGCCTCAAACAGCTTTGTGAGGAGAAAAAAACATTCATGTAAGACAATCTCAGAGGTACCACGATAACCCATCCCCCCCCCCCCCCCCAGTAACACAAGATTACTTGCAGAGCACAGAAGCAAATGCAGATACAATCAGTTATACAGTAAACGGTAGAAATTGATAAGACTGATCGGTGGGCAGAGGGTTGAGTATTCTCGATGACACCCACAACCGAAAGATGGTAGAACCAGTAATTTTAGTTTCTTCCTGGCTTGTTACATATCTGAATTCTTGTAATTCTTGTCAGTTAACTATATGCTTGCACTTTACCTCTGCTCTTTGCTTTCATGTCGGTACCTGACATCAAACATTTGCTTCCCGTCAATCACAGTTCTACAGTGTCTTTGTCTATGTTATCATTACATTTTACCCCTGGCCTACCTATCTTACCCAAGATCTCCCACATCTCCTGCTGTCGTCCAACGCTCCATGTAACTTTTCTCCATCAGACATCCCCAGTACCTGTCCTGCCTATCTGAGGCTTCTCTTCTTCACTTTATTCACAACATTGAATCTTGAGCACTGATCCATTACTTCGTTGTTGTACTTATCAAAAAACTGTGAGGCACCCAAGACAGGCCACCCCCTATGGATCCAGATTAAGTAAGTATATCGAGATACTGTTTTCGCTATAGCTGACATTGTGGCAACTTTTGTGACATACGAAAGTAACTTTCAACATTTATAGTTGCCAAGTCATGACTCTGATTTTTCTTTTGTTTTCTTTCTTTTTTATTGTACTATTTGCTTTTAATTTTACAGTTCATGGTGAAATTCAGTGGGATTGTTTTCAGACAAATGTTAACAAATTAATGAATAAGTTTTTTCTTGCAAAAAGGAAAAGAATTAATTCTCTCGTACAGAAACTTCAGTGCAAAGTCCAGCTTTGCACAACAAGTGAAAGTAGTTGTCCGAATACCATTGGTCTGGAGATGTTTGTAGAATTATTTTCGTTCTGGTCTGGAGTGTTGCTCACATGAGCCGGTCTGCAGTGGGAGTTGTCTCAGGGTGGCGGAACTCATGTATGGACTTCCAGTAACACGACCTTGGTTTACTTCCAGGCCGTTTAGAACACTGAAAGTTTATTAATCCTTCATCATCTCGTTTTTTGACTGGATGATTTAACGTCATCCGTATCTGTTTTAGTTTGATAGTACACAGAAGCTGGGTTCATGGTATTGTGTTCCTGATTGTGATTTCTTGTGTGTATTCCACTTTTTAGATTGCAAAGTAAATATGTTCCTCATATTCTGCTTGATTTTTGTTCACATGTAATGTTGGGTGTAGTAAATGATTCCATATTTTTTTTCCCTATAGAACAGAAGCAGGTTTTGTTGCGTGGTGTTCTGTGGACTCACTTATATTTGTTCCTGTTCATTAATCCAGGTGTGAACTGCTCCATTTGACTGTGTTGTAAGTATATTGCTTGATTCTACTTTATTTTTATTCACATCCATTTCTTGTACTTTCTCACGCTTAACGGAGAACCGCATGTTAGCAACTTTAAACGGAATCATTATTCAACTTTATTACATGTTGTCACGGATTGAGTACGGTATGTCATTCTGCTTTTAACGGTGTTGCTTTTTGCCACCAAGTATGCTTTGTAGTCTTAGCAGTGCTGGCTCGTGAGTATACATTCTGGGTCCTCACAAATGTTTAGATTCAGATAAATATGAGAGTGTGAAATTAATGGCATCAGCTGTATAATAGTTATACACTACTGGCCATTAAAATTGCTACACCAAGAAGAAATGCAGATGATAAACGGGTATTCATTGAACAAATATATTATACTAGAACTGACATGTGATTACATGTGCATAGATCCGGAGAAATCAGTACCCAGAACAACCACCTCTGGCTGTAATAACGACCTTGATACGCCTGGGCATTGAGTCAAACAGAGCTTGAATGGCATGTACAGGTACAGGTACCCATGCAGCTTCAACACGATACCACAGTTCATCAAGAGTAGTGACTGGCGTATTGTGACGAGCCAGTTACTCGACCACCATTGACCAGACGTTTCCAATTGGTGAGAGATCTGGAGAATCTGCTGGCCAGGGTAGCAGTCGAACATTTTCTGTATCCAGAAAGGCCCGTACAGGACTTGCAACATGCGGTCGTGCATTATCCTGCTGAAATGTAGGGTTTCGCAGGGATCGAATGAAGGGTAGAGCCACGGGTCGTAACACATCTGAAATGTAACGTCCACTGTTCAATGTGCCGTCAATGCGAACAAGAGGTGACCGAGACGTGTAACTAATGGCACCCCATACCATCGCGCCGGATGATACGTCAGTGTGCGTTCACTGCGATGTCGCCAAACACGGATGAGACCATCATGATGCTGTAAACAGAACCTGGATTCATCCGAAAAAATGACGTTTTGCCATTCGTGCACCCACGTTCGTCGTTGAGTACACCATCGCAGGCGCTCCTGTCTGTGATGCAGCGTCAAGGGTAACCGCAGCCATGGTCTCCGAGCTGATAGTCCATGCTGCTGCAAACGTCGTCGAACTGTTCGTGCAGATGGTTGTCGTCTTGCAAAATTTCCCATATGTTGACTCAGGGATCGAGACGTGGCTGCACGATCCGTTACAGCCATGCGGATAAGATGCCTGCCATCTCGACTGCTAGTGATACGAGGACGTTGGGATCCAGAACGGAGTTCCGTATTACCCTCCTGAACCCACCGATTCCATATTCTGCTAACAGTCATTGGATCTCGACCAACGCGAGCAGCAATGTCGCGATACGATAAACCGCAATCGCGACAGGCTACAATCCGACCTTTATCAAAGTCGGAAACGTGATGGTACGCATTTCTCCTCCTTATACGAGGCATCACAACAACGTTTCACCAGGCAACGCCGATCATCTGCTATTTGTGTATGAGAAATCGGTTGGAAACTTTCCTCATGTCAGCACGTTGTAGGTGTCGCCGGCGGCTATCTGATTTGGTGAAGACTGCCAGTCTCGCTAGCGGGATGAAAGCAGAGCTCACCATCTGCAGCATCGTCGACAGGACTGACTGCGGACCTTTGGTACAGAGCCGAGTGGAGGGCCTGAGTCAGTGGCTGAGACGGTTCTGCGACCGTGTGGGCTGCAGATTCCTCGACTTGCGCCATAGGGTGGTGGGGTTTCGGGTTCCGCTGGATAGGTCAGGAGTCCACTACACGCAAAAGCGGCTACACGGGTAGCAGGGGTTGTGTGGCGTCGGCTGGGCGGTTTTTTAGGTTAGATGGCCTTGGGCAAGTACGGAAAGGGCAACAGCCTCAACGGGTGCGGGGCAAAGTCAGGACATGCGGGGACCAAGCAGCAATCGGTATTGTAATTGTCAACTGTCGAAGCTGCGTTGGTAAAGTACCAGAACTTCAAGCGCTGATAGAAAGCACCGAAGCTGAAATCGTTATAGGCACAGAAAGCTGGCTTAAGCCAGAGATAAATTCTGGCGAAATTTTTACAAAGGTACAGACGGTGTTTAGAAAGGATAGATTGCATGCAACCGGTGGTGGAGTGTTCGTCGCTGTTAGTAGTAGTTTATCCTGTAGTGAAGTAGAAGTGGATAGTTCCTGTGAATTATTATGGGTGGAGGTTACACTCAACAACCGAACTAGGTTAATAATTGGCTCCTTTTACCGACCTCCCGACTCAGCAGCATTAGTGGCAGAACAACTGAGAGAAAATTTGGAATACATTTCACATCAATTTTCTCAGCATGTTATAGTCTTAGGTGGAGATTTCAATTTACTAGATATAGACTGGGACACTCAGATGTTTAGGACGGGTGGTAGGAACAGAGCATCGAGTGACATTATACTGAGTGCACTATCCGGAAATTACCTCGAGCAATTAAACAGAGAACCGACTCGTGGAGATAACATCTTGGACCTACCGATAACAAACAGACCCGAACTTTTCGACTCTGTATGTACAGAACAGGGAATCAGTGATCATAAGGCCGTTGCAGCATCCCTGAATATGGAAGTTAATTGGAATATAAAAAAAGGGAGGAAGGTTTATCTGTTTAGCAAGAGTAATAGAAGGCAGATTTCAGACTACCTAACAGATCAAAACGAAAATTTCTGTTTCGACACTGACAATGTTGAGTGTTTATGGAAAAAGTTCAAGGCAATCGTAAAATGCGTTTTAGACAGGTACGTGCCGAGTAAAACTGTGAGGGACGGGAAAAACCCACCGTGGTACAACAACAAAGTTAGGAAACTACTGCGAAAGCAAAGAGAGCTCCACTCCAAGTTTAAACGCAGCCAAAACCTCTCTGACAAACAGAAGCTAAACGATGTCAAAGTTAGCGTAAGGAGGGCTATGCGTGAAGCGTTCAGTGAATTCGAAAGTAAAATTCTATGTACCGACTTGACAGAAAATCCTAGGAAGTTCTGGTCTTACGTTAAATCAGTAAGTGGCTCGAAACAGCATATCCAGACACTCTGGGATGATGATGGCATTGAAACAGAGGATGACACGCGTAAAGCTGAAATACTAAACACCTTTTTCCAAAGCTGTTTCACAGAGGAAGACCGCACTGCAGTTCCTTCTCTAAATCCTCGCACAAACGAGAAAATGGCTGACATCGAAATAGGTGTCCAAGGAATAGAAAAGCAACTGGAATCACTCAATAGAGGAAAGTCCACTGGACCTGACGCGATACCAATTCGATTCTACACAGAGTACGCGAAAGAACTTGCCCCCCTTCTAACAGCCGTGTACCGCAAGTCTCTAGAGGAACGGAGGGTTCCAAATGATTGGAAAAGAGCACAGATAGTCCCAGTCTTCAAGAAGGGTCGTCGAGCAGATGCGCAAAACTATAGACCTATATCTCTTACGTCGATCTCTTGTAGAATTTTAGAACATGTTTTTTGCTCGAGTATCATGTCGTTTTTGGAAACCCAGAATCTACTATGTAGGAATCAACATGGATTCCGGAAACAGCGATCGTGTGAGACCCAACTCGCTTTATTTGTTCATGAGACCCAGAAAATATTAGATACAGGCTCCCAGGTAGATGCTATTTTTCTTGACTTCCGGAAGGCGTTCGATACAGTTCCGCACTGTCGCCTGATAAACAAAGTAAGAGCCTACGGAATATCAGACCAGCTGTGTGGCTGGATTGAAGAGTTTTTAGCAAACAGAACACAGCATGTTGTTATCAATGGAGAGACGTCTACAGACGTTAAAGTAACCTCTGGCGTGCCACAGGGGAGTGTTATGGGACCATTGCTTTTCACAATATATATAAATGACCTAGTAGATAGTGTCGGAAGTTCCATGCGGCTTTTCGCGGATGATGCTGTAGTATACAGAGAAGTTGCAGCATTAGAAAATTGTTGCGAAATGCAGGAAGATCTGCAGCGGATAGGCACTTGGTGCAGGGAGTGGCAACTGACCCTTAACATAGACAAATGTAATGTATTGCGAATACATAGAAAGAAGGATCCTTTATTGTATGATTATATGATAGCGGAACAAACACTGGTAGCAGTTACTTCTGTAAAATATCTGGGAGTATGCGTGCGGAACGATTTGAAGTGGAATGATCATATAAAATTAATTGTTGGTAAGGCGGGTACCAGGTTGAGATTCATTGGGAGAGTGCTTAGAAAATGTAGTCCATCAACAAAGGAGGTGGCTTACAAAACACTCGTTCGACCAATACTTGAGTATTGCTCATCAGTGTGGGATCCGTACCAGATCGGTCTGACGGAGGGGATAGAGAAGATCCAAAGAAGAGCGGCGCGTTTCGTCACAGGGTTATTCGGTAACCGTGATAGCGTTACGGAGATGTTTAATAAACTCAAGTGGCAGACTCTGCAAGAGAGGCGCTCTGCATCGCGGTGTAGCTTGCTCGCCAGGTTTCGAGAGGGTGCGTTTCTGGATGAGGTATCGAATATACTGCTTCCCCCTACTTATACCTCCCGAGGAGATCACGAATGTAAAATTAGAGAGATTAGAGCGCGCGCGGAGGCATTCAGACAGTCGTTCTTCCCGCGAACCATACGCGACTGGAACAGGAAAGGGAGGTAATGACAGTGGCACGTAAAGTGCCCTCCGCCACACACCGTTGGGTGGCTTGCGGACTATAAATGTAGATGTAGATGTAGATGTAGAACCTTGTGCGAATGCTCTGAAAAGCTAATCATTTGCATATCACAGCATCTACTTCCTGTCGGTTTAATTTCGCGTCTGTAGCACGTCATCTCCGTGGTGTAGCAATTTTAATGGCCAGTAGTGTACATATCTTGTCTGAAAAAAGAAAGAATTATTTTTGTGGAATTTTGTTATTTTGCATATAATAATAAGCCAGCACTGAAGAAAAAGGATGTCGTGGAGATACCGCGGAAGCGAGAGGACATGGGCGCTCTTCCACCCAAAGGAACATCCGCCTTCTGACACCATGACAGCACAGCTTCGGCCACGCAACTGACAACAGGCAACCAACTCGAAGATCGTACCTGGGCCCCGCCGCAAAGTCGCGACTGCCGATGAGGACAGCCAACCCGTGCAGCACAGCCCGAACGCCACGCCCAGCACCGACACAGCGCCTGCCGCTAACAGCAGTATATGACGAACGATAACGAAGAGTGGTGAGACAATTCGCTCCCTCCTCCTTCCCCTTAATAACTGAGCCGTGTCCACGCCCAGTCAAGTCGGCCCTGAGATTTATAATTTTGTTTTGCTTTGTCTAAACAGCACGAAAATATATACATTCCTTTCATGTTTTGATCATACAAGAAATCTTTTACATTCGTAAATGAACTCCTTAATTTTGTACCCTTTGTGTTTGATTTCATTTAATTTCTCGACTTCACTACATCTGTGGTGCCAAACGTGGGGCGTCCTCAGCCGGCCACTGTGGCCGAGCGGTTCTAGGCGCTTCAGTCCAGAACCGCGCTGCTGCTACGATCGCTGGTTCGAATCCTGTCTCGGGCATGGATGTGTGTGATGTCCTTAGGTTAGTTAAGTTTAAGTACTTCTAAGTGTAGGGGACTGATGACCTCAGATGTTAAGTCCCATAGTGCTTAGGGCCATTTGAATTTTGGGGCGACCCCTATGATAATTTTCTTGGTATCACATGTCACAAAATAATTTCTCTACTATATTTTTGGCGCCCAGCGTGGGGCACGGTTTGACTTCATTCTCACGTTGTTGTTAGTGAGAGAACTTCTAAGTTTCGAGACATAACTCAGAAAGAATCCCCATTCTATTATTAGCGTATGTTAACCTCATTGTGTGAGATGGCAGGCGCACAGATGGTGTGTTTGTGTGTGCTAAGTGCGTTGCAAATGAGCATATAAATTAGATACAGCGGTAGTTAGTGTTGTCAGTTTTGGCTCCCATAGCCTTCTCGTAATTTTTTATGTAGTTTTAGAATGTGTAGGTTGTTGTTGCGAATATTCTGTTCCACGATTTCCATTGTTCTGTTTGCTGTTACCAGTGTTCTCATCAGCGTTGTACTGTCTCTGTTCGTTCTGTGAAGTGCTTTTAGTTTTTAGTTTAGTTTCTCTATGCAACTGAGGTCTGGAACACTGTTAAATATGGAAACAGTCAAGCCAGTTGAGAAAAGTTCGGGGGGAGTACGAGGAAACATAAGGCACGTTTGTGGGGGATACGCAGAGTCCACTAGATCGGATTCTCGCGATACTAGAAAAATAAGCCGCGCGGGATTAGCCGAGCGGTCTTAGGCGCTGCAGTCATGGACTGTGCGGCTGGTCCCGGCGGAGGTTCGAGTCCTCCCTCGGGCATGGGTGTGTGTGCTTGTCCTTAGGATAATTTAGGTTAATTAGTGTGTAAGCTTAGGGACTGATAACCTTAGCAGTTAAGTCCCATAAGATTTCACACACATTTGAACAGTTAACCGTTGTTTGAAAGACTCGAAACGGAGCTGAAACTTCCCAATCAAAAGCTTGATCGGCAGATTGCTGACGTTAGGCACGAACTGCAGACCGAAACTGAAAAGACACGGACGGAGGTCATCAACAATCAAAACGAAGTGAGGAAAGGTTGTGAAACGAAGGGTGACAACTTGAAAACGCGGGTAAACGCAAAGATGACTGAGATCTCTGTGCGACTAGATGCAGAAGGTAAATCATCCAAGGAAACACGACCAAGAAGTGTCTGAAATGCGACAAGGTAATGGCCTTGTACCGCAGGTCACGCCAACGAATTAGCAACCCGCACTACCGATGTCTGGGATGGACACACCACGGCCCAAGTTCGTCCGAACGCGCAGCGCTCACCCGAAGGCATACTTAAAGAATTTAGACGCGTATCTGCGTGCGAAAGGAGTGGCGGATTGTAACGCTTTACTCGTTGCGAGCCAAACGCTCGATCAGGAGGAGGCTGCCTAGTTTGACGTTCAAACAATGTGTGTGGATTCCTAAGGGACCAAACTGCTGTGGTCGTCGGTCCCTAGACTTACACACTACTTAAACTAACTTATGCTAAGAAAGACACATACACCCATGCCCGAGGGAGGACTCGAACGTCCGGCGGGAGGGGCCGCGCAGTCCGTGACATGACGCTTTAAACCGCGCGGCCACCCCGTGCGGCTGACAGTTTGACATTAGAATTTGAGAGAATAGTAGTTACAAGGAATTCTGCACTAAGTTTCTGGCAACATATTGGAACCTGGCCGCACAGGTGAGTGCAAAGATGAGTATATATCGGGGACAGTATGCGCCACTATCACGCCAATCCATGGCAACCTATGTTGCTCACTTTGTCGTTGTGCCGAGATACTTGGATGACAAAATGTCAGATGAGGAATGGTGCAGCGCGACGCGATCACGTTTTCCTGCTCATGTGCAACGTGCGCTCGTCGGGGCACTGTCAAGAGAACAGTTCCTCGATGTTTTAAGATCCTTGGACGAAATCGAAGAGCAGGAGAAGCAAAGTACAGCAAATGGGCACGCAATTAGGACAGAAAATGGGGCGCCGCAAGGGTTTGTGCACCACAATGACAGACAGAATTGGCGCAATTACGGACGAACGAGAGAAGAGGGGAATAGGCGAGAACGAGATAGACGTCATGGTCCACACCATGGAGAGAAAGCCAAAACAAAGACGCCACGTGAGGTGCGTCCAGGCGTCGCATTATTGGAGAGACCGTCAGAACAACGCAGGCTCCACCTCTGACCCCACCTCAGGTAGAGGAGCGTGAGGTCACACAAATGAATGATCAGAGAAAATGAGATATTGCAGGGGACGCCACGGTGGAGAAGGGCCATCACATACGCAATGTGCGGTACTGGCAATCACAAGCGCAAGACGACTTTGGCCAGTACTGCGATAAACCAGAATTTCCAGAAAAAGCGGACAATCGGTGTCCTCTCATTGAAACAATTGTGGAAGGAATTAAGACGAGAGTATGGATTATGGGTCGGAACTGACAGCACTTTCAACGTCATTTTACTCAAAGCTGGTAGAAAGTGGTAGTTAATTAGCTGAGATACGCGTAAAAGGAATCTCACTAATTCCCGCTTTTGGGGCGAAAAAAAAGAAGATAGAGAAACAGGTCTTGGTGTCGTCAAGCGATGGAAGAAGTACCATCCAGGTGAATGCAATTGTCACCTGTGGGTTGTCGCTCGATTTTATAATCAGGAATGAGAGGACATGGGCGATCTTCCACCCAGAGGAACATCTGCCTTCTGACACCGTGACAGCACAGCTTCGGCCATGCAACCGACAAAGAGCAACCAACCCGGAGATCGTACCTGGGCCCCACCCCAAAGCTCCGATTGCTGATGAGGGCAGCCAACCAGTGCAGCACAGCTCCAACGCCACGCCACGCACCAACGCCTGCCGCTGACAGCAATATATGAAGAACGATAACGAAGAGTGGTGAGACGATTCGTCCCCTCCTCCTTCCCCTTAATAACAGAGTCGTGTCCACGCCCAGTCAAATCGGTCCTGAGATTTATAACTTTGTTTTGTTTTGTCTAAACAGCACGAAAATAAATACATCCCTTTCATGTTTTAATCATATAAGGAATCTTTTACATTCATAAATGAACTTCTTAATTTTGTACCCTTTGTGTTTGATTTCATTTAATTTCTCGTGTTCACTACATTTTTGGTGCCCAATGTGGGGCGACCTCATTGATAAATTTTATGGTATCACATGTCACAAAATAATTTCTCCAGAGTCTACTATAATACAGCACTGTCTGTCTTCGTGGTCTATGTACAAATGTCTGGCAGTCGATAGCTATACGAATGATCCAAACCGGACGATTTTGTATGGCACAGGATACGAATTGTATGTTTAGTTCATCGACACGGTACACTGTGATATAATGCCAAGTTGGAGATCGGCTTCGAGCTCTAATATTCAGGCTTCCATCCTCAGTGGCAGAGCAGTGTAATTGAGTAAGAGTCTTTCTGTATTTGACGATCTGTAGGCCACTTTGCATGGTTTAACTGTCAGTGAAATATGGTGACCTGTACAAAATAGTTTTGCACAAAAAAGTCTCGTCTGCAGACAGAAAAAGGCGGACAGTGCTTCCACATTGGTAGCATCAGTAATTTGGCGGGTAAATTCAGTAAGAGTCGATCATAATGCTCCATTCATTCAAAAGACATCCTTCGTGATGGGGCATAGGAGCCTCTATGTAGCAGTGAGAACGTTTGCATTTCGGAGATGTTTGTTGAAAGCAGGACTTAACGATTTCCAGGAAGGGTAACACATGATGGACAAGGTGCCACGTTAGGACTATCAGGAGGAATGCATTCAGCGTTATTCTGGGCTATTTTCATAAACAGGTTCTGTTAGGCCAAGAATTCCATGTGTAAAAGATGAGACATCACGAAAGTTCCTACAAAAGCGACCATTAACTATTTATGCAACTCTTTGCAATTTCCGAGAGAGTGACTTGGCTCTCATTTACATAGCCATGTGACGTCAGAGTAACATTGAGAACCTTTTTGATTCGTCTGTGTGGGTGAGCCGCTATGTAGACATCTCTCTCTTGACACTGGACTGGCAGGTAGATGTCAATCACAGTAAACATGTGCGCGACTGGAGGTGTCTCACATGTCCCATCAGGATCTCTAGGTACAATGCACCCTGTGCTACTCTGAGAAGCATGGAACAGATTTCTATAGTGCAACCTGTGATGGCAGTACCCATAGGTAGAGAAGTATAGCGCCAGCAACATAAACACGCGCGCACGGCCCAGAGGGCCGTCAGTATAACACTCGAAGAACTCTAACTGTATACCCGTAAATAGAGGCGACTTTCACCTGCTGGCTGTAGGCAATAGCGGCCTGAGAGCAGTGGCTCACGCCCCTGCATTCGTCTGTCTGGCAGAGACTCACAGCGTCGGCATGTGTGCGCCTTGGAGCCTCTGAAATATTATGGTTGACGATGGTTTGAAAGCGTTTTTTTACGTGTACTGAGTGTTTGTGCACTACATTATTTTCGGCTGTTTAACCGTTGTGAGCGTGTTGGCAGAGCGATATATATGCATTATTTCGGTTATTTACGAGTAGTTTACACGTCTGAAGGCTATGTACTGCATTATTTTGACAGTTTAGAATTAAAGAGCGTGTCTGCAGAGCGTTTTGCATGCGTTATTTTGATAATTTACGACTTGTTTTTGTGTCTGCACATCAGCGTACTGCATTGTTTCGGTGATTTACGAGCTGTTTGCAGGTCTGTATGGTATGTACTGCATTATTTCGGTAATTTAAGAGTTGTTTTCCTGTGTGTACATCAGTGTACTGTATTATTTCAGTGATTTATGAGTTGTTTGCATGTCTGTATGGTATGTACTGCATTATTTCGGTAATTTAAGAGTTGTTTTCGTGTGTGTACATCAGTGTATTGTATTATTTCAGTGATTTATGAGTTGTTTGCATGTCTGTATGTCAGTGTACTGTATTATTTCGGTAATTTACGAGTTGTTTGCGTGTCTGTGCATCAGTGTACTGTATTATTTCGGTAATTTACGAGTTGTTTGCGTGTCTGTGCATCAGTGTACTGCATTATTTAGATAATTTATGAGTAGTTTGCAGGGTTGTGTATTGTGGCTCCAAGCATGTCTGAGTGAGTGTTTTGTTGCAGTGTAATAAATAAACTACGTAAAATCCATCGGTAAATAAATTGTTCCAAAATATAGTACACACCTTCCTTCTCTCCCGCAGCCAAGAAGAGGCCGAGTCCTTTTCCTGTCATTTCCCCCCACCAGACCGCTATGGGACGACAGCGCCCTCTGGTGGCAGTACTGTGTACTATGTCAGTTGGACTCCGGACCTCATGGTGAACACACAAGATGGAGCTACTGCTTAAAAATTGTTTAAAGGAACACTGCATGCAAAATAAGGACTTATATCCATCCTATCCAGCACAGGCTGAGTCCTTTTCCCACCAGTTCCTAGGAAGAGGTGGCTGTCAGATGACTTAGGTTAGTGGAGGTAGCCCAAGTGCCTTTTTTCCGCCATTTTCTTGGGTTAGTGGAGGTAGCCGTGGTGTGTTGCATTGTCCTGCTGGAATTTGAACTTCCCACCATTTTCTGGTGGAGGGGATAGGGAGGGAGGAGAGGAGGGGGTTAGGTTAGTGAAGGTAGCCCAGTTGACCTATTTTCCCCCAAAATTTGAACTTCCCACCATGACGTCATTGTGAAGTTGCCATATCTATCGCTGCCATCTTGGATCTGCCATCTTGGATGGGCCATCTTGAATAAATTTGGCACTAATGCAATATGGGGCCGTGTCTCTTTGTCCCACTACTCTTATCTCCCTAGTGCATCCCAAACATGCCCTATGGGATTGAAATTGGGATAGTGAGCAGCCCACACTATGCATGCAATATCTTGTGTTTCCTAAGAAACATCAACCACCTGTGCTCTATGAGCTCGAGGATTATCGTCCATCAACTCTAATTCTGGGCATGAGATTCCATAATCGCCTCACAGTACCTGACAACAGTTAAATCTAGCTGATTCACTCGTAGTTTCATGAAGAGGTGTGAACATAATCCTGGCCCTCACCATTATGTGTCCTCCCCAATAACAGTCTCTTTCCAAAATGTTTGGGTAGAGAAATCGTGTTCCACTTGCCCTCCAGAAGCGAATTCGTCGAGAATCACTGTCCAGACAGAATGGGGACTCATCTGTAAAAAGAACATTGGCCCTCTATTCGACTGTCCAGATGGCATATTGACAGATCCACTCTAGACATTCCCTTCTGTGAAGACATGCCAGAGATAAGCAGACGGCAGGTCTCCAACAATAAATATTACTGTGCTGAAGCCTTCTGTACACCACTTGCCTCGCTACAACACGTCCTGAGGGTGCTGCGAGGTCAGATCCCAGTTGCTATGCAGCACTAAGGCGATGCTGTCGTGCCCTTGTGGCCAAATAACGGTCCACTCTTTCTGATGTCACACGTGGTCGGCCCTGTCCTGGTCTCCAGGATACGGTTTTGGTCTCTACAAACTGTCGCCTCATCCGAGCAACAACAGAACGATTCACATTAAGCCATAGGGCCACACCAGTTTGTAACACTCCTGCTTCCATTCTTCCTTTGTCCCTCCACACCAGAGTCTGTAGGCGTCTTCTCTGTGCCATACTGCACCGTCTGTGACTGTGTCCACAGCAGTTGTGGATATGGGACTACCCTGCAAACACCACCCTGCTTGATAGGTGCCCTGACGTCATTGCTGCTGTAGATGTCCGTTGATTGGTATGCCATCTTCCGTGCAGAACACGATCATAACGACATCTGTTGACATTTTGTATGATTATATCGTGAATTAGACACAGGACAGGGAAAGAGCAGTTTGTTGCTTTAATTTTGGACCCCAGCGTATAATGTGAAGCGGTATTTCCAACTCCTTCATGAGGACCGCGTGAGCTGGTTGGATACTCAGGAAAGGATCTGAAACAGAAGAGAGATAAAGAAGAAATTCGAATAGATATATACCACTTCTTGAAAATATTATTTATAAAGCATTATGTGGGTTTGCCCTCGATTTCACCTATGCCTTCAGTGCCTCCTTTCAGCGACGGACATTTTGTTAAAGAGTGTTTTGTAGCTATCTCAGCAATATTGTATCCAGCGACTCTTCCGGTTTTCGAAACGGTTTCTCTTTCACGGAGAACAGTTTGCAGAGGCGACGAAGAAACGGCAAACGACGTGGAAATGCAACTGAAATATAAGAGTAAATATTTAGCTTTATCTCCTTGGCCGTCGACATATTGCTTAAGAAACATTATTGACAAATATGACCTTCGTCGGGAAAAACTTTCATTGATTGCGACAGATGGAGCTCCTGTAACGGTTGGACAGCTGTCAGGTGTAGTAGCTTTGATAAGGAACAAGGTGAAATAATATATAAGACAGTAAATATTCTCGAAAGAACAGATACCATTGATGACCGTGCAGCTTCTCTAGACTAAACGATAATAAATTGAAACCCTCAGCTGCCGACAGGTGTTAGTGATATACCTCGATGGGGACAGCTGAAAATGTGTGCCCCGACCGGGACTCGAACCCGAGCTCTCCTGCTTACAAGGCAGAGGCTCTACCCATCTGGGCCACCGAGGACACAGATGAACAGCGCGACTGCAGGGACTTATCCCTTGCGCGCTTCACGTGAGACCCACGTTCCCAACTGTCCACAGTCTACAAACGTAATGCTCGTAATAGATATTTGCCCATCCACTCATTATTCGCGCACAGTAAGGTGACTATTCCGGTAAGAAACTTCCTGACAGGTTGAAACTGTGTGCCGGACCGAGACTCGAACTCGGGACCTTTGCCTTTAGCGGGCAAGTGCTCTACCAACTGAACTACCCAAGCACGACTCAAGCCCCGTCCTCACAGCGTTACTTCTGCCAGTACCTCGTCTCCTCTGGAATCATTCTGGAATATTCTCGTAAGAGTTAGGGCAACCTGTGCGCGTTCGCACAGGCGAAGGTCAATGCCGGGTAGCCAGTTAACTATATATGAAGACAGTAAATTTCTCGAAAGAACAGATACCATTGATGACCGTGCAGCTTCTCTAGAGTAAATGATAATTAATTGAAACCCTCAGCTGCCGACAGATATTGTTGAGATACCTGGATGAGGACAGCTGAAAATGTGTGGCCCTGACCGGGACTCGGACCCGGGCTCTCCTGCTGTCCCCATCCAGGTATATCAACAACACCTGTTGGCAGCTGGGGGTTTCAATTAATTATCATTTAAGATGAAATAAGTTGATAGCCAACAAGAAATACCAGCGATATACTGCGCCCTATAATGCGTTAATCTGCTGCCAAAATATGGCACAATAAGTGGTGTAATTTACTCCGTTGCAAAAACAGTTAACGAACTGAGATCGCACAGTTTGGGACATCCGCAGTTTAAATCCTTCAGCGAGTTGCTGACGTCAGATTACCACGTTGTTCTGTACTTTTTTTAAGTGCGCTGATCGTCTGAAAGAGTTGTATTAAAACGTTTTTTCAACTTACGTAAAGATGTAGCATCATTTATGGACATTAAAGGAACGCCAAGAAAAGAAAAGACTTTTATGACCACCAGTGCATATTTATTAGATCTTCATTTCTAACTGACCTTACGAGACACTTGAATGTCGTGAGTACAACTTTGTAGGGTAGACATTAACTAATTAAAGATGTTTTTGACATCGGCTTTGCGTTTTAAAAGAGTATTGCTATGTGGATAAAGCAACTTTCAGAAAAGTAATTTATGCACTTTTCAAGTTATAAATTAAACAGATCTTGAATAGAAGACATTCAGTGAACGTTTTGATGAGTTTGTTACGGTGCCACAGACATTGTTACTAAACTTTGGCAGATTTTTGTGACTAAATCGATTGGAACTTTATTTTAGTTTTTGCAACTCCATTTGCAACGGACGTTGAAAGTGCACCTCTCGAAATTCAGTTGGAGGTCATTGACTTTCACTTTAGTACCGTGCTCACAGACATGTTTCGCATTTTACGTGAACAACCCCTGAAACTAATTTCCGCATTTGTTGAAATTAACAAAATTGAATGTTACTATTTATCTGCCAAGTGCAATGCGTTTGATGACTGTAATCTAACTCGAAACATTGTGATGCTAGTTAAAAATATTTGAAGACAAAAGTAGTGTGACTAAAAGAGATGCTCATTTATTTTTCATGAGTAGCAGGCCACCTCCGAACTTAACACATCTCATTAAGATTAGATCTGATAACTTAACAGATGTTTGACAAAAAAAATTGTTATTTGCTTATTACTTTATACAGGGTGTTAGAAAAAGGTACGGCCAAACTTTCAGGAAACATTCCTCACACACAAAGAAATAAAATATGTTATGTGAACATGTGTCCGGAAACGCTTACTTTCCATGTTAGAGCTCATTTTATTATTTCTCTTCAAATCACATTAATCATGGAATGGAAACACACAGCAACAGAACATACCAGCGTGACTTCACACACTTTGTTACAGGAGATGTTCAAAATGTCCTCCGTTAGCGAGGATACATGCATCCACCCTCCGTCGTATGGAATCCCTGATGCGCTAATGCAGCCCTGGAGAATGGCGTATTGTATCACAGCCGTCCACAATACGAGCACGTGGAGTCTCTACATTTGGTACTGGGGTTGCGTAGACAAGAGCTTTCAAATGCCCCCATAAATGAAAGTCAAGAGGGTTGAGGTCAGGAGAGCATGGATGCCATGGAATTGATCCGCCTCTACCAATCCATCGGTCACCGAATCTGTTGTTGAGAGCGTACGAACACTTCGACTGAAATGTGCAGGAGCTCCATCGTGAATGAACCACATGTTGTGTCGTACTTTTAAAGGCACATGTTCTAGCAGCACAGGTAGAGTATCCCGTATGAAATCATGGCGGTGAATCGAGGAAGTTCAATACATACTGACGAAAATAAAATGAGCTCTAACATGGAAATTAAGCGTTTCCGGACACATGTCCACATAACATCTTTTCTTTATTTGTGTGTGAGGAATGTTTCCTGAAAGTTTGGCCGTACCTTTTTTGTAACGCCCTGTATATGTGTTGTATTTATGACCACAAACTTAAGTCGACGGTAGTGGTATTTAATCTCTTTTTCTTGAGCCCTGAGCCCTGTACTGTCTAACTCCCCTCCCCCCCCGCCACCAACATTTCCCGTTCTCTATTGAACTGAACGCCAGAATTTGGAACGTTTCTTACTGCCTGAAATTGTTGTCAACTTAAGCAACGTATCACTTTGTGGTGCTGCAGTACTCTTTAGGGACGGCAATACGCAATGAAAAGTTAATTATATCTTTCTCTGTCTCTACATTGTGCTTCTATCGAACTGCACACTATCAACAGCGTTTCTACAGTCTATAGTGTACTCTGAACGAAGCTGGAAAGATTCATTCGTGCTGGTCGCACAGCGAAACAAATCAAAAATAAAATTTCACTCACTGACAAACTCAAGGTAACATGCCGAGAGCAGCGACAGCGATGGGCGACAATCGACAGAGACAGGCGGCAGAGACAGATGTCGCCCATGACAGCGACATGTTGTTGCCGTACCCAGCGACACACTCTGCAGTGTGTCGTTCGAATTCGAAGACGACAATTGTTTGCGAAAACATGTCGACTAATGAAATTGTGCGTTTACTTTTTGAAGAGAAGGAAGACGATGATTTGTTTTTGTACCAATATTTAAAGAGGAGACGCTCTTTTAACTCGATGTTCAAGGAACGACGCAAGTAAGGTTTCTACATGTTAGAAAAACGTTTACGAAGTGATGAAGAAAAATTTAGATCTTATTGCAGATTAAATAAAAAACAATTTAATTTTATTTTGAATTTAATTCGTGAAGAATTACAACCAAGAACTACAAGAGATGTCATTACAGTCGACGAAAAATTATTCTTAACGTTAAGGTATTGTATTTGTATCGTCTTGTATCACATTTTCCATTTCTTCTACACTGAAATTACGCTGTTCTTGAACAGGTGGTAGTGTCAAATCAGTAGGCTCCTGGGGCGAGTATACATGGCAACGAAATTGGTAGAAAAAGAAGGCTTTCAAATTATGTAATCAGGAGTGCTCACAGTTTGACTTGGGGAATTTGAGTGACATGAACTAGAGTTAAATGACACTTCGGTACTGAACTGCTGAATAAAAGAATCAGGATTATCAGCTCCCATCATTTGATACTTAATCAGGATGTTAAAAATTTCTTGCTTCTCTTTTAGTTTGTAAATTTGTGGTAGTGAGCCCAAAACATCTCCGACGTGATTACAAAATAAATGTATTTCAGTATCATGTTTATGTGTTATTTTATTGAACAATGTCTGCTGACTGTCATCCTTCTTTTTTAAGTAATTGAGAATGGTATCGTCATTTTTGTTTCGGAGTCGTCGTTTAGTATTAGTAGCCACAGTACTTGTTGTAGGTTGCCAGTCTGTAAGAGTTTCATTTGCAGCTCCTTCCTCATTCCCCTCCCTGTAAGCGACAATACTCTCACCCCCAGATTGCTCAGCAGTATCATCTCTGTCTACCCTGTCTTTCACCATGCTAGTGCTGCCAATTCTACGCTCAGATACAGTCTCAAGAAAACTCATCTGTTTATGTATTGTCCATTTAGAGTTCTTAGGTGCAGAAGATCCTGTTCCTGATTTATTGTTGCGCTTGAATCTATTGTAGGAGTCTTTTGGTGTTTCCACCATCTTTTACAATCTTCGCCAGTAACGAAAATTATGACATGCATTTTACATGTTAACATTCAAATACTAATCACAGTTTCTTACGTATGTCATGTACATTTACAAAACACATATTGTCTATATAAATAATGATAAGGAATTCTTTTCCCTTTTTACAGATTCATGGCCACAGGGGAAACATTTAAGTCCTTGTCATATGCCTATCGCATATCAGATGGCTATATCTCCCGGGTCATTAGGAAAGTTTTGAATGTATTGAGAACAAAACTGATGCCAATAGTATTGCCCGTGCCAAATGAAAATACTTTTAAACACGTTCAACAAGATTTCTGGCAGAAATGGAATATACCAAACTGTATGGGTAGCGGATCTCGTTTTTTTTTTTCAACTATAAAAATTACTTTTCCATTGTTCTGCTTGCAATAGTTTACGCCAATTACAAATTCATTGTTGTAGCTGTTGGTTCCTATGGCAAAGAAGGTGACAGCCGTATTTTTCAAAAATCCGAGATGGGGAAAAAGATTGTCACAAACAATTTTAATTTCCCTGCATCTCAATGCCTTCCCAACACTGATATTTTAATGCCGCACTTCATAATCGGCTATTAAGCATTTGCACTTAGTAATTACATGTTGAAGCCATACTCACGAAGAAATGCACGAATGGATAGGGAAAAAGAAATTTTTAAATACCGTTTGTGTCGTGCTCGTAGAGTAGTAGAAAACGCCTTTGGGTTATTGTCCCACGTATTTAGAGTGATTTATACACCAATTGCAATTTTACTTGAATTAGTTGATGACCTGATTATAACAGCTTGTTGCCTACATAATATTCTGCGAGATGCTTATCTTGAAGATCAACCAATTCCCTTCTATCAATGTGAAACATCGACTCAGTCAACAAGTATGATAGAATTGGCGCATAATGGAGGTTTTACAAACAGTGTTGGATTTGAGGTGAGAGACAAGCTTAAATGGTTATTTTGTAGTACACAGGGTGGAGTACCATACTGAGATAATGCTGTAAATAATGGTAATTGATCTTCATTGAACTTGGCAATGAAATGTGTAGTTAAATAAATAACATTCACTGTTTTTATTGAACTCCTTCCCTACATCTTTCCATACATTGTCCTTCGCAAGTGTATTTTTGTATGCATCTAATTTGACGTAATATAGCTGGGGGTTGACACAGACCAAATTGATCAGTTTCTCGTCTTCCTCTCGGGAAAAATCCATATTTACGCTCGGCGACACGCGATAGTACTGGCCTGGGAGCAGCAGTGTCGCCCGTCATGTGTGCGACAGATGCAGGCACGACATGCAGCGCGACACTTGTCACGCCCTGTGAACGAGCTCACATCAGAAATAATAGAGATCAGTTGTGTCGCTGTCACCAGGCAACACTTCTCTCTGTTGCCTGTCTCTGTTGACTGTCGCTGTCGCTGCGCTCGGAATGTTACCTTCAGGAAAACAATGTGGCTGTTTTACAACATAATAATTGATGTGCAAAGTCATAAGTGAAGAGGTTTCTTATAAAAGCGTGCACACGAAGAGACACCTCATAAAAGTATGCACACTAATGTAAATTCGTCTGCTTTTCTTCACCATAGAATTGTTAGAAGTTAACCATTATTACTTTTTCATTCAATGACACTTTAGAGTAGCACAGGATGGGTCTGTATTGCTACACTTCCGCATTACTAAGCAAATCACATTTTATATTGTGCAATGAATATTCATTGCGTTGTTGTACTATAAACATTACGACAATGCAAAGAAAACTAACATGACCACAAAGTCATCTATCGATCGCGTGTTATCGGCAGTTCTCAGTACCATTCACAAGCGAGATGCGCGCCCATCGTTGCCGCACCGCGATACACAATACCACGGTGCTCACGGGCAGCTAAGGATGCCCAGTCCTGGTCTAGAGCATTTTTCCTTGTAAATGCTTGAAATACACCAGTAGTTACACAAATGTATTTACGTGTTATTAACAGGTACTATGAACAATACATTTAAACATAAAACAATGCACTAGAATCATCCTCCCACTCCAGTGAAAATTTCAAAGTAAATAATACACACTACCATGCTTTGTTTAGTTTATTCTGTGTAACTAGAGTTGACCAAATGCAGTACCATTCGATATGATGGAAGTACATTCAAACTAAATCATACAATACCATGTACAAATATGCGCTTCGATGTAGAATATTTTTTCTGTGTAATAGCAATATTTTATCATTAAGACTATAAAGCATATTCAGTGGCAAGAAACAGCACCATTCAAAGCAGAATTACATATTCACTGTGTGACAAGATGTAATAAAGTCAAATACCAGTACTGTCAAAAGCTTTTAACGTGGAATTCTTCCATTAAATGAAAGTACAAAAAATGGAAGTGAACAAAAATTAAAACAGAAACGAGCAAAAGTCGAATGGCAGCATGTCGAATGCTTTGAACATGGATCTCTCCATTAAATGAAAGTACAAAAAATGGAAGTGAACAAAAATAAACTAGAATATGAGCAATACACTTATAATGCAATTAAATCATGTAGTTCACATGTGGGTTCACAAGCAGGAACACATATAAACAAATATATATCAGCCTGTAGAACACAATGTAAAGAAACCAGCTTCTGTTTATATGTACCAGCAGTAGTAGTAGTTTATTCATTCATAGACAATTTACGTTGCATGGTTTTCATCAGAAAGTACATAGTAAATAAACTAAACTAAATAAATATATACATACACTTATAAGTATTCACCGTATCCTACAGATACAAGGGTGCATAATACCCCACACAATCTCACATTAAAATTGCATATGCAATTTTGATTAATTACATAAAAGATATTGTACATAGAATATTTAGTTGAGATTTAAATAAAGACACATAATAGTTGTGACAATTCTGTTCAAAATATTAATTCGAGTCATAGCAAACATTTGACTGAAAATACTTTTGACATTGACTACATCATATAGTACACAAATATAATTATTTACTACTAGGTTGTTGAAGATATTCGTTTATACTGCAATAGCAGTTGTGTGTTATATGTATGCAGATCTCAGTTGATTTTGAAATTATCACTGCACCTTTTTATATTAATTATACTTTTTCCTTTGTAGAGGCATGGTGAAGGTAGAACATTTAGCTGTTGGAATAACAACTTGGAGGGCGTTAGCCTTGAACCATTGGTAATTATTCTAACACCTCATTTCTGTAGTCTAAACATGATTTTTAGATTTGTCTTATTATGACCCCAGACAATGACATTATAGTTAACAGCAGTGTGAATATAAGCAAAGCGGATACTTCTGCTACACAGTTTACTGGACACATTACTAACTGTGCATAGTGCAAAGCAAGCGGAACATAACTTGTTACCGAGATAGTGGATGTGGGCTTTCCAGTGTAAATTTTCATCTACGTGGACACCTAAAAATCTTATGATAGCCACTCTTTTAACTTCTTTATTTTGTTGGCGTTTATCTGGTGATAAATATGCAACCAGTCGCTTTTTTACGATTTATTCAACCATGAACATGTTTTCAAGCCACTGTAGGGTCATCATCTGATGGAGATGTTACAAAAACATTATGTTGTGGACCAAGTATATCTAGATGGAGTGCTGGTGCTGAGTGCAGTGCCATGTAGTATCCATATCATATTGCTTCTTATAACGTACATTATTAAGCTATGTACACAAAGTATTTAGCTACACTTGGTTTTACAGTTTATTTTGCATTCCGAGGGCCAGGTCATTTTGTGACTTTGTTTTCCTGTAATGGATATAATTAGTATTTAAAATATTTAGGGTTAACTTGTTCGTTTCAAACCAAACTCATGAATATTCCCAAACTCTAGTTACAGATAATGGCAATATTTCGCTTGCATTAGTGACAACATTCGTATCATCAGCAACCTCAGTTATATGTGTGCCATTCATTGGATTTTCGATGTCATTTACATAAATAAAAAATAAGAGAGGTCGTAGAACACTTCCCTATGGTACCCTAACTGGTGCACTGTAAAAATCAGACCTGTAAGCTGTACCTTGATTTTTAATGTTGGGTGAAGTGATTTCTACTATCTGTTTTCTACTTTGGAGATAAGACTGAAACCATTTTTTCGCAACTCCTTATATACCAACAGTTTCTAATTTGTTTAGCAAGACATCATGTTGGACAGTATCAAATGCCTTTAATAAGTCCCAATTTATTCCTATTGTATTATTGTTTCTGTCTAGTCCCATTATGATATTTTCAGTGAAATGGGTGATAGCTGATTCTGTACTCAGTCCTTCACGAAAAGTGTTAGTTGACAGACAAGGAATTGAATTTTTCGAGATTTCATAACTGTCTCTATTACTTTTTAAAATACAGATAACAAAGCTGTTGGTCTATAATTTCCCACTTCATATACAGGGTGAGTCACCTAACGTTACCGCTGGATATATTTCGTAAACCACATCAAATACTGACGAATCGATTCCACAGACCGAACGTGAGGAGAGGGGCTAGTGTAATTGGTTAATACAAACCATAAAAAAAATTCACGGCAGTATGTTTTTTAACACAAACCTACGTTTTTTTTAAAATGGAGCCCCATTAGTTTTGTTAGCACATCTGAAAATATAAACAAATACTTAATCAGTGCCGTTTGTTGCATTGTAAAATGTTCATTACATCTGGAAATATTGTAACCTAAAGTTGACGCTTGAGTACCACTCCTCCGCTGTTCGATCGTGTGTATCGGAGAGCACCGAATTATACAGGGATCCAAAGGGAACGGTGATGGACCTTAGGTACAGAAGAGACTGGAACAGCACATTACGTCCACATGGTAACTCCTTTTTATTGGTCTTTTTCACTGACGCACATGTACGTTACCATGAGGGGTGAGGTACACGTACACACGTGGTTTCCGTTTTCAATTACGGAGTGGAATAGAGTGTGTCCCAACATGTCAGGCCAATAGATGTTCAATGTGGTGGCCATCATTTGCTGCACACAATTGCAATCTCTGGCGTAATGAATGTCGTACACGCCGCAGTACATCTGGTGTATTGTCGCCGAAGGCTGCCACAATACGTTGTTTCATATCATCTGGGGTTGTAGGCACATCACAGTACACGTTCTCCTTTAACGTACCCCACAGAAAGAAGTCCAGAGGTGTAAGATCAGGAGAAAGGGCTGGCCAATTTATGCGTCCTCCACGTCCTATGAAACGCCCATCGAACGTGTACCTCACCTCTCATGGTAATGTACATGTGCGTCAGCGAAAAAGTCCTATAAAAAGGTGTTAGCATGTGGACGTAATGTGCTGTTCCAGTCTCTTCTGTACCTAAGGTCCATCACTGTTCCCTTTGGAACCCTATGTAATTCGGTGCTCTCCGATACACACGATCGAACAGCGGAGGAGTGGTACTCAAGCGTCAACTTTAGGTTACAATATCTCCGGATGTAATTAACATTTTACAATGCAACAAATGGCACTGATTACGTATTTGTTTATATGTTCAGATGTGCTAACAAAACTAACGGGGTTCCATTTAAAAAGACGTAGGTTTGTGTTTAAAAACATACTTCCGTTCATTTTTTTATGGTTTGTATTAACCAGTTACACTAGCCCCTCTCCTCACGTTCGGTCTGTGGAATCGATCCGTCAGTATTTGATGTGGTTTACGAAATATATCCAGCGGTAATGTTAGGTGACTCACCCTGTATATTGCTGTTTTTATACAGTGGCTTTATTTTTGAAATTATCAATCTTTGAAGGAAGACTCCTTCTGATAATGACATGTTTATGAAATGTGAGAGTGGTTCTGATATGACACTAGCACATTTTATTGTAACTGAACCATTTACCTCATGAGTCTGAGGACATTTTATTCTTCACTGTTTTTGTTATTCTGAGTGCTTCTGATTTATGTGTGGGCATAGCAATCTTGAGTTGACACTTTGTTCTCCTGGAACAGAGGTTTCATCATTCATAAGACAATTTTTACTCAGATTGACTGGACTATTTGCGAAGTACTCATTTATGTAGTTTGCCAGATCAAGATTTTGGAGTAACACACTGTGATAATCTTCTACTAAAATGTGATTTTGACTTTTAACATGTCTGTTTATTTATTTTTTACTACACTTTACATTGATTTTTATGTGTTTACTGACCCTAAAATTACTTTGTCATTGTGCATTGTTTTAGTTTTTCAGTCACCTGCCTACAAATGTTCTTATATGTCTTAACATAGCTTGCTAAGTGTTCATCTTTGTTGTCCTTATTGATTTGACTGAGATGTGTTAGGGTTTGACTCGACACGTTCATAGCAGGTGATATCCACTGGCAATTGTTCCTTGGCATGACATTGATTTTTGTAAGTTTTTGTTGGAATGCACATCTCAATTAGGGACTTGAAAGTACCAGAAAAAACATTGTATGAGTCATTAGCTGTTGTTTTCGAAAATACATTGTAACCTTCCCACAAAATTGTTTCTCCAATGTAAGCTCAAAACAGAAAAAATCCTAAACCTCTCAACAGTAAAAATTATAATTATGTCGTTCACATTCAGTGTAGCGTCCCAACAAAAAATAAGTTCAGTAACCTGGTAATAATACAATGTAACTAACCTCTCAATTAAATTGTCGCTCACTTATAACTTTTGAATAATTGACTGTGAATTTAACCTGGTAAATTTTGGACGTCAGCAGTGCTGCGTCATGGCCCTGAAAGATCATTCTGAATAAAAAAGAGAAAAATTCTTACCTCAATGAAGTCGCCAGATAACGCATATATATCTGCTCTTACAATAATTTTTTTTATATGAGAAAGATTATTATTATGACATTTTTAAAACATTTACATGGGACTTCAGATAACATTACTACATATCCGCGAGGCTGCTTTTTTACCTTATACAATAATCCTCAGGCTCCAACATCGCTGCACCGCGACCGGGCCACCCAACACGATACACCAGACCAGACCACAGCAGACAGCAGACTAGCAACAACTTACTGCTACAGCTACACAGTTCCTACTGCAGTCAACACCGCTCTCTGGTCAGAGATTCTCTTATACCTTGCATATCGCAGGCAGCGCATGAGCAATACATCGAAATTACATCTGCTTGGACCTCTTACATAACCCTCCACTGGGAGGGCAAAAATTTGGCAGCGATGGTGAGTCAATTGGACTTGCCATGAGCAACAAATTTTTCTATAATCTACTTAATTAACTAAGTCTACAGTCACAGAGTATATACATATATATAAGTGCAGAACATGAAATGAAATAGAGTGCACATGCACTGAGTACAGAACATATCAATAAATGACAAAATGTATACTCAATGAGTACAAAACATATTAACAAATGACATAAAGTGGACACGCACTGTATATATTTTTACCATTTTACAAGAATTAGGATATGCAATGAGTACAAAACATATTAACAAATGACATAAAGTGCACACATACTGTATACATTTTTACCATTTTACAAGAACTAGGAAAGTGAAGGATTGCATCATGGTTGTAGCACAGTAGGTTGCATGTAGCTGCACTGAAAGTCCATATCTTTCTACAGAAGCACAACACCAAGTGAGACAATCTGAAGTTCTTTTCCGTGAAGTATTATTCAGTGTAGCCAAGACACTGAAATGTTGTATTAATATTCAATGTTATCATTTTGGTACTACATTAGGTACACCAAACAGTAGGACCATAATAACATCTCCATCGTTCAAGGTGGTGGACAGCATGATGTGTCAACACCACATTCTTGTAGAATCCATACTCTTTCACCAACGTAGAATTAGTGCAAAAACCAAATATAGTGCTCCATGATCATGAGGATGGACAGGACAAACGGATATTGCAGTAATTTCTGGTAATTAGGTCAGAAGGTGAAGGACATTAAGTCTTATGCTAGTTATCATTGAGAATTACACTAGTCTATCAACCGATTTGAGTAATTGTTGGCACTCATTGCCTAGTTACTAAACATTTCTGTACTGTGTATGGAGTATTACAGAAGATTATTCATAAGTCATCTGATTACAGTAAATATGGGCACTCGTTGGCCAGTTACAAACCATTTTTATACATTATTCAGAAGTGATCATTCAAAGCAAGAGTTCATTAATGGCATAGCATTTACATAATTCATATAATTATAGTAATCATTGGCGCTCATTGGCCAGTTACAAACCAGTATTATGCATTGTTCAGAAGTCATCATTCAAAACAAGAGTTAATTATTGGCATAGAATTTATAGAGTATAACAAAAATATTATTTACAGAAATTATTGACATAGCATTTATGCATTATTACAGAACATCATTCAGTATTACTCAGAACTCATCATTCAAGTGACATAGGACATATGTAAAATGTAACACACAATAACTATTACTCAAGGTCTGTGGTCCAATAATACATAGACATAATGGATTCAATACATCTGAGAAATTTGCATTATATTTAGAACTAGAAATATCTCTTAAACTGGTTGCATTATTTGGGACTGGTAATACTTTTTTTGTGCTAGTAATGCATTGCGTTGAGATCGATAATTAATTGCTGGGGGAAGAAAATATTTGCTTTTGACTTATTGCTGGAAATAAGGATTAATAACGTCATTCGTCATGAGTCAGCTGTAGCAAGGTCATGAAACAAGTAGAGTATATATGATCACATTCATGAATGACATACAAATGGGTAAAAAAAATGCAAGTACTAGAACAGGTTTAATGACTAACTGCTTATAGCACATTAATTTCATGAATAGATTCTCCTGGAAAAAATATAAGACGGATTATGAGCTGAAAGAAGAAATGCATATTATGCTGAAAAGTAGTGAACTTCGAATTAACAGGTAATGAAACGTGTACTCAATATGTATGTACTCTAGCTGTCCTTTCCAAAACATTCAGTCATTATACCATGCGACATAAGACATACTGTCAAAACGAACTGCAACAAATACTTGAATAACTACATAGCATCTCTTAACTAATAGTAAATATATAAACTCCATCATTATTCTCATCTGCAAAGAAAAACTTCATTATTCATATTACCATAACTTCATTACTATCATCACCTGCAAAGAAAAACTTCATTATTCATATTAGCATAATTTCATTACTATCATCACCTGCAAAGAAAAACTTCATTATTCATATTAGCATATTCTTCATATAACTATTCACCATCATACATTATCATCTGCAAAAAAGACTCTTCATTATTCATTATTCATATTGCCATTTACTTCATACAACTATTCATAGTATAGAGTTTCTTATTTCTAGCATATTTCATCACTAAAATTAAGATGTGTAGTTCTGTCTGACAGCCGGCATCAATCGCTTCTTATTCTGAAAGAAAAATAATTAGTTAAGACTGCTATCATACGATGTGTATAGCATATTCTTGTTAATGCTTGTTAATTCTGATCCATTTACTCTTCATGACAAGGTATTGCATTTTCTTTCATTCATTCCGAAGGTGAAATTCCCATTTCATAGTAATCCACTGTGGTTTGTTTAAGTTATTTCTTTTACACGTTATTGCTTTCTGAAAATGATGAATAGGGATTAATATCTTGCATTTAAATCATATACTCATTAAATAAAAATTTTTTTCTAGTGATATAACTAAGCATACAGCATAGCATGACAGAAAACGTATTATGTCAAAAACATGGACAGTTTTCAAGTGCAAAAAATGTACACAGAGTATCATAATGTAGTGGCAAAAACTGTAGAATAGTCAAGATATTGAGATATCATAAGGAAAAATGTCAAAGTCAACTGGTGTTTGTTATATCTTAAAGATTTAGTAGTGCATGCATACAAACAAAACAGGAAAATAATCATACCTACACGAAAAATGGAAAATGTGCACGGTCTGATATATAACGACAAGAAAAGCGACCTGCTAACCTTACCTTGCCGGGCACTTGCCAAGAAAAAATATGATAATCATCAGTAAGTAATCACATAGATAGAATTGCATAATTGGTCATAAAATATGTAAGTTTATCTGAAAAAATGTGCACGGTCTGATGTGTAACGACAAGAAAAGCTACCTGCTAACCTTACCTTGCCGGGCACTTGCCAAGAAAAAATATGATAATCATCAGTAAGTGTTCATACAAATATAATTGCGTAAGTGGTCATATAAAATTCAGGAAATGGCATTACAGTGTGATAAATCATAAAGTATATTCATTCAATAAAGGGTTTAATATTGGAGACATGGTGATTGCCTTTGCTTTTTCTGGTTCTCAAAGTTTTGACGTGTACTACATTGGGGTGAGGAATGCTGCGAATTCTATATGGACCTGCGTATAGAAGCTCAAATTTACTGCATCTACTCTTTCCTCTGTTGGATAAGTAGTGTGTACGTACTAATATCTTCTGTCCTATGTGAAAGTCACGGCGTGTACAAACCTATTTTTGCTGTCTTCTCCGACGCTCTGCGGCACGTTTGATGCTGAGCGCAATGTCAATTATTTCATGGTGGCGTAGTCGACGAGATGTAGGAAAAGATACTAGTTCTTTAATTTTGTTGGGTGGTTCAACATTTTTCAATATAACAGTCGGAGATAGCATAGTAGATTCATTTGGTATCGAGTTAATTACATCCTGGAATGACAGTATGTGTGTATCCCAATTCAATATGTTTTTTATGGCAGTATATTCTACATAGTTTACCAATTTCTTTCATTAGTCGTTCACAAGGGTTCGAAGAAGCGTGGTACTTGGATATATAGATCAGAGAAATGTTTCTTGTTCGTAACATAGGTGTCCATATAGCAGATCGAAACTGTGGTCCATTGTCGGAAATTACTTTCAATACATGCCCTACATGAAATAAAAATTGTTTTACAAATGCTTTCGAAATCGATTTAGCGGTAGCTTTGCATAACGGAGTGAAGGTAACAAATTTCGAAGTGAGTTCAACAGCGACAAAGATGTAACGAAAACCTCTATTAGATCTGGGAATCGGACCAAAAATGTCTATAGCGGCCATGTGTCTCAATTTAACAGGTACAATGGGATGTAAGGGAGGAATATGTGAAGTCGTGTCTGACTTAGCATTCTGGCAGATTTTAAATGACGCTAAAACTCGTCGTATACGTTTCTCCATGTTGGCAAAATAACGGTTCTGACTCAGTATAAGAAAACATTTTCTGGCTCCGTAATGTGCATAACTTAAATGAGTATACCAAATTAATTTGTTAACAAGCTCGTCAGGAATGCATAGTAACCAGTTGTTGCTGTCAGGATGAGAGCGGCGAAACAGAATGTTATTGCGTACAGTGTAATGGTTTCTAATGGTAACATTATTCCTATCTTGCCAAAGGTGTTTAATTTCTTTCCATATGTTGTCTTTACTCTGCTCTTGTGCTATATCTCGTAATGACGCCGGAATAAAATTTTCGAATGCGACTTGCTGAATATACATGACGCTAGGATTTGCTTGGCAGAAGTTGGTTGCGATGTCTTGCTGATTGTTGCTGAGAGAACGGGATAGTGCGCCTGCTACAATATTTTGCGTACCGGGAATATGAACAATTGTAAAATTAAATTCCTGTAAATAAAGTTTCCATCTGCTTAATCTGTCGTGTGTAAATTTAGCGGAAAGTAAAACTGGATAGCTCTATGATCTGTGTAAACGGTCGTATGTCTTCCATAAAGAAAATGCCGAAATCTCGTAAATGCTCATACAACACATAATGTTTCAAGTTCTGTAATAGAATAATCGCGTTCAGCAGGTGACAGAATGCGACTCGCAAAGGCGATGTTTTTAATTACTGTAGAACCATCTTCTTCAATTTCCTGAAAAATGTGTACGCCTAAAGCGGTGTTAGAACTGTCGGTGGTAATGGAAAAATTTCTAGTAAGATCTGGATGTGATAAAAGTGGTGCATTCAACAAAGCTTGTTTCAGATTGACAAATTCAGACTGCGCTTGGCTATCCCAGGACCAAATAGTGTTTTTACCTGTCAATTGACATAATCTAGGGGTGTCTAAAGCAGAGTAATGAATATATTTACGTCCGCATCTCGTGGTCGTGCGGTAGCGTTCTCGCTTCCCACGCCCGGGTTCCCGGGTTCGATTCCCGACGGGGTCAGGGATTTTCTCTGCCTCGTGATGGCTGGGTGTTGTGTGCTGTCCTTAGGTTAGTTAGGTTTAAGTAGTTCTAAGTTCTAGGGGACTGATGACCATACATGTTAAGTCCCATAGTGCTCAGAGCCATTTTTTTGAATAAATTTACGAAAGAAGTTAATTAAACCCAGAAAGCTGCGTAGTTGTTTCTTCGTCGTAGGAACAGTAATGTCACGTAAAGCTTGAAGTTTTTCCAGGTCAGGCGCAATGCCTTCTGCTGAAATTACATGTCCAAGAAATTTTATTGAAGTTTTGCCAAAGTGTGATTTGCTAAGATTAACTGTGAGTCCTTGTGCACGAAAAGTTTGCAACAGTTGTTCAAGAATCAGATTGTGTTCAGACCAGTTAGCTTCTGCAATAAGAATGTCGTCTACATACGTTGTGATTCTGTCATTCATGCAAAAGTGTGTATAATATGCCGTCAAAACTAATAACATTTTCGTGAACAAGATTCTGTGTGTCTGAAGTATTGCTTACATTGCTGGAGGATGCAACCTGTACTGTATCTAGTCAAATTCTATCTTACGTGCTGTTATTTTCGGGAGGATGCTGCGGCATCTCGACTATTTGTACTGTTCTGTTATTTCTTCCTGACGTATTACGTTCGGGATGAACCCGCTGTCTGGTTAATTCATGATTATCTGTTGTTGTGGTTGATTCTGCTGCTGGTAAGACCGACTGTTATTAAATGTACGCTGAAATCTGTCCTCATTAGTTTTACGTCTGTCATAATAATCATTGCTATACGGCGCGTTGCGGTACGAGTCAAAATTATGTGCTTTCTGTACGTAGTTATTTCCTTGTTGCTGTGCGTTACTATTTGGTGGAGCCGACGTTAGACGTGTAGGCGGCGAAACATTAAAGCTTGGTTGACCTTGCAAATTACATTGTTGGTTAGGTATGCTAACGGGCTGGTTTTGTTGTTGTTGTGGGGAAAACCCTCTCTTGTTACCAAAATGTGGTTCCCGTTGTTGATAATTTTGACGATACTGATAATTAAAATTTTGTCTGTTATTGAAGTTCTGGTGGTTGTCGTTCCTGGAGCGTCTATTACCTTTGCTATTGAAATAGCGTGGCTGATCGTAATTACTGTATGTTGGTTGGCCTTGGTTATGATGTGAAAAATTATTGTTTATGAAGGAATAATCTGATTGCTGAACTTCCAAAAGCTGTAACAGATCTCTGAATGCCGAAATATTTTCTTTCTGCTGACCCGTTAAAAGTGATACTCTTTAACGATAGTGGTAATTTAGAAATACATAATTGGATAAGTGCAGATTCACTATATGGCTCACTTAAGTACTGGTTTTGTTGGACCATGTGTTCAAAAAATTGCGTCACAGTAGGAAAATTTGAGTTCTCATAATTCGATAAACTAATTAATTGATCCTTGATTCCGCACTGTGTCGTCTTCAAACCAATACGCTGACAGAAAAGCATTCTGAAATTCTTCTACCGAATAACATTGTCTCGCGATCTGTCTCATACGAGTTGCCGGTTCACCTTCCAAAAAACTTTCAAATAAATTCAAGTTTGTGTGTTACGGGCCAAGTTGGTGGAAAAGCAAAGCTAAATTGTTGTATCCAATCCAAGGGGTGAATCTGTGTTCTGTCATTCTTAAATATCTTACATTTTCTCACGGATAGAAAGTGCTTGTAATCAAAATTTTCGTCTCTAAATGTCTGAACAGGTTCATGATCGTATGCTAGTCTGTTTGTCTGTGACTGTTTGGAATCTAAGTCACGTACTCTCTGTAAATTACCTAAATTATACTGGCTGTGTGAGTGTGAGAAATGTTCCGAATGTGGCGCATGCTGTGCCGTGTTAGAGGCTGAAATATTTTTCATCTCCATCAATTCGTGCTGTAAAGTTGACAATTTTCTACGTAATGTATTATTGGACGAACTTATCTCACTGATTGTCTGCTGTAAATTTTGGAATTCGGGTGTTTGATTAAACGAAACTGGTGACTCATCGTCTGATTTGGTGTCATTATTATTTTCAATAACATCAATATGACTGGCCAATTCATAATATTTTTCAGTCAGTGCTTTTACCTGATCATCGTTTTTAGTATCACAAGCATTAATTTGTTTTTGTATTTTACGTGTGGTTTTGTTCAATTTTTTAACATCTGCTTTGATGGCATCGGAATCCTGTATTATTCCAACTTTTCAAGTCTGTTGGTCATTGTCTGAAAGTCTAATGTGTGTGTGTCTGTTTTTGTTTTAAGATCGGAGATTTCATCATGCAATTCGGTGTTCAACTGTTTGATTTCGTATGATAGTGTAGCAATATTGTTGTCTATGTATGTTTTTGCTTTCATAAACAATTTATGCTTATCTTCCTGTCTCTGTACAGTAATTGTTTCCATTTCTTGTTGCTTTACTTTATTCTGTTCCTGTATAAATTTACGGTAACGCGTTTCACTGTTTTGTAGGCGGTGATCAAAACGTTCGTCAATTTGGCTGTTCTGTTGGTCAAATTTCACGTCGACTTTCGCATCCAGTGTGCGTGAAAGTTCTGCTGACATTAATTTAAACTCGTCGCGTAACTGTGTTGCGTTTTCAGAACATTGTTTAGCGACTGCACTAATTTCATCTCTAAGTAATTTAGTTGTGGCTGCATGAGTATTACTTAATTCTTGTGCCACAGATCTAATTTCTTCACTACTGTTCCTAGCACAAGCCTTAATTTCCTCACGTAATTGTTCTTTAGTATCATGACATTGCGCGGCAACAGCTGTAATCTGTTCACTAAGTTGTTTATTCTGTTCATTAAGTTGTTTGAAATTTTCATTAAGGTTGTCTTCTTTTTCATTAAGTTGTTTGTTCGATTCATTAAGGTTGTCGTATTTTTCATTCAATTGTTTAAGATTTTCATTAAGTTGTTTGAAGTTGTTGTTTTGTCTTTCATTCTGTTGTAGCAATACTGCCATAACTTGATCCAAGCCAAAATTAGCGACTCTATTTTCTATGCTGTGTAATGGTGTATGTGCATTTGTCACGTTTTGTGTAATCATTTGGTCATTTTCTGATTCTTGAAAAGGTTCGCCAATTGGATGTGTACTGTTAGTCACTACCTCGGAATCAAATAAATCTGACGTATTCTGACCACATTGTTCATCTTCGTGAGAAAAATTTATATGTTAACAATTGAAATTTTGCAAACTGGGTCTGTCAAACTGGGAAGCGTTCATTGTATCGGAACATGCCGCATCATCAATTGTTAAATTTACTGTGGACATAATTGAATTTGTTTGCCCATCATTAGGATTTAACTCAATACTAGTGATCGGCAGGCACTGATTATCTGTAATTAGACGATTATCACTATTACACTGATTGTCGCAAGAATTATCGGTCAAATTATTCGAGTCGGCTATTTCACTCATTGCACATCGCGATGTACTGTTAACAGTTTTTCGTGGCATTTTTCACAAATCAAAATTAAGCACAAAATGAAACAAAGACGAAGCAAAAATGGAACAAACACAATTACAACAAAGAGCAATAAATTGCCGATGATCTGTGAAAGAAAGAGTGACAAATTAATAAATGTGTTGCGCCAGATACAAACTACAGTTAAAATTGAGTAAATAAGAGCAGATATATGACCACTTTTCAGAAATTCACAAAGAAAATACGATCCTGGCCGGTTGTCGACAAGTGTAACCTCCCCACAAAATTGTTTCTCCAATGTAAGCTCAAAACAGTAAAATTCCTAAACCTCTCAACAGTAAAAATTATAATTATGTCGTTCACATTCAGTATAATGTCCCAACAAAAAATAAATTCAGGAACCTGGTAATAACACAATGTAACTAACCTCTCAATTAAATTGTCGCTCACTTATAACTTTTGAATAATTGACTGTGAATTTAACCTGGTAAATTTTGGACGTCAGCAGTGCTGCGTCATGGCCCTGAAAGATCATTCTGAATAAAAAAGAGAAAAATTCTTACCTCAATGAAGTCGCCGGATAACGCATATATATCTGCTCTTACAATAATTTTTTTTATATGAGAAAGATTATTATTATGACATTTTTAAAACATTTACATGGGACTTCAGATAACATTACTACATATGCGCGAGGCTGCTTTTTTACCTTATACAATAATCCTCAGGCTCCAACATCGCTGCACCGCGACCGGGCCACCCAACACGATACACTAGACCAGACCACAGCAGACAGCAGACTAGCAACAACTTACTGCTACAGCTACACAGTTCCTACTGCAGTCAACACTGCTCTCTGGTCAGAGATTCTCTTATACCTTGCATATCGCAGGCAGCGCATGAGCAATACATCGAAATTACATCTGCTCAGACCTCTTACATCATTTTCCCGGGTTTCTTTTGTTATCATCTGAATAAAAGTATTTACTTTTCCATTGCAGAAGCTCCTTTTATATCCCTACTTATATTTTATTAGCTCAGGTATAGAAAAATTTACATGTGTGATGAGTGTGTTCTGATTTGAAACACTTAAGTTTACATTTAGTGCCTCAGTGGAGCAATTTTCCATATTTATGAAGATATTATCTAATAGGAAAGATGACAGCTCTGTTATTCTGCCGGGGTCTGGAAAGAGTGATTTCATGTGAAAGCTGTTTAGAAGTTGTCTCTTTCCTCCAATTTCAATTAATATGTTAACGTTGAAACGCCCCTTGAAAATAATTTCACTTCATTATTACATAAAGTGGTTAACAGTAGTTCCATCTTTTTAAAAATGTGTTTTTATCACCCATTGGTGAGCTATACATTGATGTGACAATTAGTTTTTACTCTCCTCCTCAGTTTTTACTCTATGGCACATGATTCACGATGTTTTTCAGTATTTAGATGATCCACTTCTGTTTTTGCTTTCAACTGTAATCCTGCTCTTGTATAAATGCATAGTCCACCAGTTTTACATACACTGTGGCAGTAATGAGATGATTGTTTAAATTTGCTTATATTTATACGACTTGATTCACTGCCCTTGCACCAAGCAAGGTGGCGCAGTGGTTAGCACACTGGACTCGCATTCGGGAGGATGAGGGTTCAGTTCTGTGTCCAGCCATCCTGATTTAAGTTTTCCGTGATTTCCCCATCCCTCCCTAATCTGATGAGACTGATAACCTCACTGTTTGGTCTCTTCCACTAAATCAACCAACTGCCCTTGCACTAGTGTTCAGATAAACACGTACATGACACACCAGCAAAATTATTTAAAGCTACTTTTAGATCTAACTCTCTGTTCTTGAGGCACTGTATATTTTGACACATTATCCTAAACACTTCGCAAGTATTTTCATTGTCGTCATTACCTGATAATGTGCTGCTTTTTTTCCTGATGCTTGTCACTTATCTGCAAGTTTTCAGACTGATTTGTCACAATATTTTCCTTTTCATTGTTTGAAGCCATAAAAAAATTCTCATTAAGTGGAGCAGATGTACCTTGCCTTGGCATCATTTATTCCACCCAACATTACGGATGCAAGCAAAAATCCTTCAGAATCCGAACGGCATACTTACAACACAGTTCAAAGAGTGCAATACACACAAGAAGTCGTAATCAAGAACACGGTGTAATTAAGCCAGTTTCTGTGTCATGTCAGACGATTTTTAGGTTTTGCAATGTGATAAAGGGCAGTTATTTCCAAACAGTCAAAACTGCAATGTAAGTTTTCATAAATATATAATTTTACGCTCATAAGGCGACCCCGATGTCATTTATAAAATATTACATCAGTGTGAATCCCAGCTACGAAAAGTTAATCTTATTTTTTGATTGAGATTTCTGGAATATATTACTTTGTTACGTCACGAAAACGTTCCCAGTCACTCACTTTACCACTAGCCTATGAGGCCGACCATAAAGTATAAATGAAAAATATTGCCAATAATACACGTGTTTCGAAAAGCAAGAATACGCGTTTTCGCGCCAAATTTTGTAGTATTCGAAGTTCACTGGCATGGCACCAGGGGCGCTTCTGTCATTCTATGCTTCCATACGGAACTGTATATTCGATACTACCAGACAGTTAGTCGATAGTTACAGGTGTTTGTTGCGAGTCGGCTTTTCGATATATTGTTATCGATTGTTGTCAGTGTTTACTCGAATGTTATTGGCTTGGATCCGAGCTAGAAAGTAAATAATTTGGGGGCTGTGAGGAATACAGTGCTGGTGTATGGCGCATAATTCTGAATTATCGAACTTATTTTTGTTTTAAAGGCGTGTTTTACATATTTATTGAGCATTCACAATCGTCTTAAACAATGCTGCGCCTTTTGCAAAGAAGTGTAAGTACATTGCTTTCTCTTTAATAATACAAACACTACACAGTTTTACCTAATAATTTTTTGTGAGCTTTGCCTTGGACAAATTAATTTGGAGTAGATTGTTCTTTTTTTTTTTTTTTCATTGCTATGCTTCTGTGTGCGGTTCCATCGTAGTTTATATATGCTTCTTAGTGATAATGTGTGGTGTCCACTCTAGAACCTAATGCGACAGGTGTTTAAACAGGCGGACTTACTGACAACATGCTCGTCGTACATTTACTCTCATTGAGTTTGACGTCTACAATCAATCCCCCCACGGACTACGTTACAAGTATGTCTGTCACTACAGCCAGTTTGACAGGGAGATGCACTGCACAGTCTAGCCAAAACAACAGTGGCAACAGTAAATATAATCCTAGAAGGAGAAATTATTTACTCTGTCCATCTATCAGCTTTAGTTTGGCCTTGTATGTAAAGAATTTTAATTTTAAAATTACCTTGTTCACTATGTTGCCAGTGTACTGTAATTGTAAAACTGATCTATTATGCTTCCTAGTGACATGTCACAAATATTATCCAAGGAACATTCAAATAACCAATGCCAAGCTTATTTTATTCCTTTGTATGTATTTAAATGAGTAGAATTATCATTGAAGTATAGAAGACTGGCAATAGGCTTTCTGGGAGTCAGGATACATTATTTATTTGAAGCACCATATATTCTAAGACTTAAGTCAATTACATCATTACAAGGCCATGTATTCTTTCTTAGCTCAGACTACAAAATATGACAGAACTTTTGGATTTTGGAACTTAGGAGTGGGAAGCAATAGTGAACTGACATTCCAGATTCAATTTTCAGAGTACTGCTGTTAAGTTTCAGTGCATATGGAATTCAAAAGTGAATGTAAGAACTGCCCGGCAACCACCCACTGTGAAATTTACGTGCAGAGGAAGGGAGAGGTACCAGAATTACAAAGAATGCAAATACAGAGAAAGAATATGAGGCCGTGTAGCTGCCAGTTTTCTTATTGTCATTAACTTCTGTTGTAAAACTTTATTAAAACATCTGGGCTGAAGACCAGGATTGATGTACAAAATTATTTTCTAACATTTTGTCCCCATCTGTGGAAAAGGCAACTGATGCAAGTTGAGACAAAATGTTCATAAATACTTTTATAAGTCAGCGATGGCCTGCCATATCAGAAGTTTCAACAGGACTAAACAGTGACCATGGAGCAGTCATCTGTGCATTATTCTGTTGAAGAAATTAGTCTTTAGATAGTATTCCCCAGTGAAGACACTTTTATGTGAATTATTTGCAGCTGAGTAACCACAGAATGAATGATGTATGTACAAAATATTCATCAAAATTATCAGTGATTTGTTTCTTATTTAATACAGCTTTCCTAGAAGTACTTTGTAGTTTTAGTTACTTACAATGAAAACTGCATTAAATGTGGAACTAATGTAGAAGCCAGTGTATGCTGTTTCCACAACCTTTATTTTGCATTCACATTCATTGCCTTTGCCAACTCACAACAAAATTGTCAGTGACCAACCTAACCTGGACCTGAAGCTACACTATACGTGAGTGTCTCACCAAAGCCGTGATTTAAAAAGGGTACACTATCAGACTCAACATTGTTTCTCCTTTAACATGCAAGCTGCAGAAAAGAGTATGGAAACAATACAAATCAAAGAAATATAAAATTCGAAAATGCTGTTTTTAGCTGGTAGCAGTTTCCTCTTGAAGTTCCCTTTTATACCACATGGAATGCTGCAAATTGTCTGAACCCTTCTTTCATCTATCCACTACTTACTGGACAGGCATATTTAAGAAATGTCGTTTCTATACCCGTACTGAAGTGTCTCAAGAAATTTTTTCATTAGCACAAATTGAGAGAAGGTAGAAATTGAAAGAAAAATCCAGTCTATTGCAACCTTAATTGGGGAGAGTTAAAATCAAACTGATAAGAGTAGCTAGTTACAAATGAGTAAATTAATACTGTAGGTGCAGGCTGCATGTGCCCCAAAAAATAGCATCTAACAGACAATCGGTAAAAGAAAGAAAAAAATTAATAAAATTATGCTACGTAAACTTACAAGAAATTGAATATTTTTATTTTGAAATTCCTGCCACATTATGCCATTCTCTCCACTCTCATTGGTCCATCCTTTCTTTTTCTAAGTATATTATGTGCAGTCCAGAAATACTTGGGGTTCCCCCCCCCCCCCCCCCTCCCCAAAGTGGCCCAAGCAAACTAATAGGTTGAACACCACGGTTTTAAACCCTCATATTCAAGTTGTGTTGGTTTAGCTTTGATCTACAGCATTCTTAAGTCTATAATATTTTATTTGACAAAGCTAACCTTTACATTTGTATGACGAAGAGAGACCCAAAGATTTTGGATGGTTTGTTCTTGCACAAATCATTGTGCTGGAACATGAACAGGTAAAGGATCTTTTTCAGATTGATGCTTCTAAATATTGTGCTTATAATAAACATAAATTTTCATTATGTAACACGGAACTTGAAATCTCTTGTTAGAGTGCAAGGAAAAAAAATCACTGCAATAATATACTTTTTGGGCAAGAGTGACAATATCATATGTGCCACATAAAAAGAGTGTGATCAGTCAGAATTATTCATATCACTTTTGGGAGTTTTATTTCAGTCTAGTGGGACCAGACAAGCAAACTATTCAACACTTTTGTTGAACATACGTGCTTAGTAAATAGAAAAATAATGCAATCTCTCACTGCAACATTCAGCATTGACTATTTTTCTTTTAGTTATAAACCGTGTTCATCTTCCTTATTCCGAACCAGGAACATAATATATAGCTAAAATTGTAATAATAAAACAATGCAAACTCAAAGCTGGGATGTCAACAATATAAGGAAAAGATAGATTGCTACTTACTGTAAAGATGACACAGTAGGTTTCAAACAGGCACAACGAAAAGACACTTACACAACAGCCTTCATCTAGCCTTTGTCAGATAAGGAAAAACCAACACACACATACCCATTCATGCAAGCAAGCACGCACGCACGCCTGACGCACAAATGAACGCCATCTCACACCACAGCTTGGGAACTGCCAGTCCTGTGTGTGTGAGGTGTGCTTGCTTGTGTGAATTGGTGTGTGTGTGTGTGTGTGTGTGTGTGTGTGTGCACGCATTTCCTTTTCTGATGAAGGCTGTGGCTGAAAGCTATTGTGTAAGTGTCTTTTCATTGTGCCTGTCTGCAGCTTAATGTCATCTTTACGGTTAGTAGCAATCTATTTCTTACTTATATTATTGTAATAATAAAATAATTCTATGTTGTATGACTGGGTCTAAGTGTCCAATGGCCACAATATTTTGGCCAACAACCATGTTGCCATCATCAAGTGTAACTTCCAATGCCTTACTAAGGCTACAGTCACAATTTATCAGCTGGTCACCTTTTTCTATCTTGGTGGATTCCACAGTGATACAGTTCTATTATTTTGCCATCTGTGTGAGAACCTTAGTGCTGCTGTAACCCATTTCATGTAATTCCGATAGAAAGTGCTGTGCAACTGCGGACTTGTTGGGCACAGTAGTCAGGTATGCCATTGATATTCACTGTAGCCATCTCTGATGGTATGTATGTTGTGCCTTGTTGACCGGATATTTAATAAGCATTAGATTTCCATATTATGAGGCTGCCCATGACTCTACAAGTAGGTCTCGTGTTTTGACGATGGGTGGGAAAAGTCTTTCTTGGAACAAGTACAGCAGCTACAGCCTTCTTCAACTTTACATTTATGCCAGTTGTACTGTTGGTGGAGGGCTCACTGAATCTGCCATCCTCTGAAGCCATTTTTATGGAAAACTGTCCTCAGGAGAGACTCTCCATATCTGAGAGGTTGTGGGCCCTGTATTCCCATGGTTTGAGGCCTCTGTTCCTCAGCACTGTGTGGTCCTAGCTGTCTGTGTGTAAGTACAAGTTGGTGCACATCTTCTGCAGTTCTCCTCTTCATCAAGACATACAGAAAGGGAAGCACTCCATCCACTTCGATTTCCACGCCAAAGTTGATGTTCAGATATTTAGAGTTGAGTTGTCTAAGGAATTCATCCAGCTTGCCTCTTCCATGTGGCCACATTACAAAATTGTAGTCAACATAATGAAAGAAACAAGTCGGTTTCCATTGACCTGTTTCAGGGCTTCCTCCTTGAAGTGTTCCAAGTGCCAGCAGTGCTGAGCTAGTAAGCCCCATCGAAAAGACAGTATGGCAGAGTATGACTTGCATGAATCAGGTGAAGGCCTCCCAGTTACACATCTGTGCGATAAGCTTCAAGGATTTGTGTAAATTAACTCTGGTAAAAAGAGACACAACATCAGAACTAACAAGAATGTTGGGATTCTTTAGCCTCTGACTGTTGAAATGTTCCACAACATACACAGATTTGTGAATATGTGGACATTTACCAGCATAATGATTAAGCATGTTCTTCAGGAACTGGGTGGTTAATATTAAAGTGCAGCTACTCACAGAGGTCCACTGTGGCCTCTTGTTATGACAATGAAAGTTGGTAGATCTGCTGATGCAGTAATGCAGAACTGATTTATACGGAAAAAATAGTTCCAGTTTTGGCCACCAGGTGCAAATCTGCTGCTGTACTGTGTTTGTATGACAGTACAACATACACGCTGTCATTTGACAAGCCATGACATGAGAGAACAGCATGGCTATTGAGAAGAACCATCATGTGCTGTTAGTGAAACTGCTGTCCGCGAACAACAGCAATTACAGCGCTGCATAGAGTATCACTGGCTGAAAGGTCAAAGGAGAGGCTCAGTGTCATTAAGTGGTTTATACAAGATGATGATGAGATTTGGAAACACGGGTGACCTTGGTGTGGCACCTGGAAGAGGAAGTGTCCTATCCCAATGGAAGTTATTGATGCGTTTGCTGTTGCTTTAACTGATCATGCAACACATGCCTCCAGGTAGTGGAGTTCCATGAGAATTAACATCCCAAGGTCAACATCACAGAAAGTTTTGCAGTCTGTTCTACACAGGTACCCAAACAAGATCCAGGTGGTGCAGCAACTAAAACATCATGATCCGCAGCAATGTTCTGAATTTGCTCTTTGGTTTCTGGCACAGATTGAAGTTGATGACATGTGGACGGGCAATATTCTGTGGACAGATGAAGCACATTTTACACTACAGGGTGCAGTGAATACACAAATTCAGGATACCGTTAAACCATCTGTTGTGCACAAAGAGCCATTGCATTTGTTTTATGTTACTGTGTGGTGTGGATACACAATCACCTTTTATTCCCATCGCAAGTACCTTTTATTCTTGGTTGGTTGTTCTTTGAAGAGAGCACACCCAGAGGGTCTGTCAGCTGTACCACAGCATCGGCACATTATCAAAATCTCCTTGTATAGCATGTGATTCCTGCTTTGGAAGAGCACAACTGTGTGGAAACAACTTTCCTCAGCCAAGATGGGACAAAACTTCCATGTTGTTTGCTCAGTGAAAGATTTGCTTACTGCAACCTTCCACAAACATGTTATCTCCAGAGGTTTCCCAGATGAGTGACCTGCAAGATCACGTAATCTTGACTGGGGGTATCTAAAAAAACACATTCACCAGGGATATGTTCAGTCTCTACCTGATCTGAAGGCCAGTATTACTCAGACTCCACTAGAACATTTGAGAGCAACTGCTGATCACATTGTTTTATGGATGCAGCATATCATCAACTTCTCTGGTGCTCATATTGAACAAATTGTGTAAGTGGCAATTAATAATAATACAAACATTATGTTCTTTCTCACGTGTTTGACCTTTTTGGCTATATCCCGTTCTTAGTCCATTAAATACAGAAACATTTCAATATGCCTTTCTTGCATTCACAGCACAGAATTTGCATCTGGTGGCCAAAATTGGAACTAATTTTTTTCCATCTAAATTGGTTCCGCATTAACACAGTAGTATACCTGCCAAGTTTTGCTGGCATATGATAATTACAGCCCACAGTAGATCTCTGTGAGTAGCTGAATTTTAATTATAACAATCTTATACTTCCTGTTAATGGGTAAGTGCTGCTAACATCTGAATGCAGTTTGCAGGTGCGTTCATTGTTACTTTAGCTAATACATTGATCTTAGTAGAAACCTGCAGACAATATTTTGTTTGCACCTAGACTAAAATAGAAAGAATTGGTTGTACCTCAATCTGTGAAACAGTAGTGACCACATTTTTCATGTTTGCATCCACTCAACCTCAGTAGCTGCATGATAAACACAAGTAATGAGTAAAGCAAAAAAAAAAAAAAAAAAATTGGGACAACACGGATATAATGCACTGCGCAACACAATTAAAGGATCACTTTTCCAAAATCCTGTAATTGTCTCCCATTGCGACACGTAAGTTTAAAATCAGGCTCAGATGTGCGTAGAAAATTCCTATGTAAAGGTGCAAAAGCATGGCACCCTGCAGTGTCGTGCTTGGACTTGGCTACGTTTTAAACAGTAAGAGTGCGAAAAAAAGGCTACAGCTCAGAACTCCATGGGGGGGGGGGGGGGTGTAAGGTGGGTTAGTGATGTCCATTTGGTACCGAATTTCGTGACAATTCTACTCAGTGGCACCTTGGGCGTGCCACATACGTGAGAAGGTCATCATAGCCCTCTTACCTACATTTCATCCCTTCTTTTGACACCTCTCCTATGGAGGTCAGAATCTTGCCACCAACATTGAAATTGTGTGATTTGTTATGGGTGACCAAGGAAAACATTTCAGACCCACCATCACTCTGAATCTGACCAACATGAAAAGGCCTCAGTGGATGTCATAAAGAGTGTCAACGAAACTACCCTTTCCCTGGGGTGTTGGTTCCCGCATATTTCATAGCTGAAAACAACAGGTCGCAGTACGATAACCAAGAGGGAGATGCTCTTGACAACCTTTGACGTTGCTAACTCCCTCACATGTCTTGACCCTTCTTGAAGACAGTGCGGGGCTGCACCCCTATTGAATGTGGTTGCAACCCTTTGGAGTGCAATGCTCTCATGTACAGGTTGGAACCACTAGAGACCACCCAAAACCATTCAACAAAATTTGAATGTTATCTGATGCAGCAAAAGGTACTTGTGCTTTTGCAGCTATCCTGGTTTGTGCCCTCTGTGGTGTGATCACGTGGGAATGCAACATTAACATGTGCATCAGTAAAACGGCAAAGGGTCCCACTAGTGATAATAGTTTCCAAGCTTCCATGTTGAGCCCCTCCTCAAACTTCTTAATTATTCAGAGATGCTGCTCAGATTTGTGCTTGCATAATTTGTAGTGGAGAATCTGTAACTCATATCCCAACTGCTGTTGACTCAGCATAAGATTATCCCTGACTGCTTGAAGTGCTGTTGCCAGCTTTCAAGTGCAAAGCACCAAGGACTGCAAGTGAAAACAATAACCATCTATGGAGCTCTGGCAATACTGAGACATTACCATAGAGACATTTACAAAATCACTTTAAGTGACTGATTGAGGTAGGTGCATACAGCAGCCACACCCAGTCCACTGCAATTGCCAGGAGTCCTCTCACACACATTTTTCTTTGTAGTTCAGTTATTTGCGTGCTCCTTGGATCATAATTGTGACCTCTTGCTATGACATGGAATGAGTCTGTTTTACAATTATGTTACACTTTCTCCGTGAAAAATATGGCAGCAAGCTGACCATTTGCATGATTTCTTAAGTTGTGTGCCCCCTCTCGTCCCTTTCCAGTGATCAGTAGTATCTTTTAAATTCTTTGCACCACTGGGTAGATGATCAAAGATGTTCCTTTCTGTGCTACATTAATGCTGAGTGATGGTTAATTTAAATCATTTCATCTTCTAGTATTGTATTTATCAATGTTACTGGTGTTTCCACACCGTGGCTGGTTGTTGCTAACAAACTTCACAGAGGAGTAAATGAATGGTGAATGTGCTGTGTCAACTGTTTAGAGAGTTGTCAATTACATGCTCTAGAGTAGAGAGAACACCACACATTATCCTTATTGCACATTACTGTGAAACACACAGTTCTTCCTCAGTGACAAGTTAGCCCAGAATATGATGCTATATGTCATTAGATCATGAAAATAGGAAAGTCAACTTTTTGACATTTTCATCTCCAAACTATATTATACGTAATGCAAAAGTTGTTTAACTTAGACATTTAAGAATATCTGTATCATTTGACTTCACACTAAGGTTCTTATCAATTAAATAAATCAGAATATTCTGTTTCATATATTGATTTACTCTTGTTTATTATTTTTAGAGGTGTGGCCAGAGACCCTGCACAGTACTGAATTGCATGCTTTGTGCTTTACCTAAATTCAGTGGCAGACCATTTGCAGAGAACCCATTATCAATTTTCAAGAAAATGTTATTTACATTTTCAAACAGTGGAAAATCCAGGATGGAATAATGACAATATTATGAAAACGATAGACTGTGAGGCAAGTTATTTACATTTTCAAGTGTTGAAGTTACTTGTTTAGGCTTAATTATAATACTTGCATTAATAGCAAAGACAACTGCCGTTACCTCCGGTGCCCTGCTGTAATGGAAAGAGAGAAGCATGATAGGTGGTGGTGATCCTACAGATCCAGTTATACAGTGCCACTTCAGTGATTTCAGGAGTCATGTGGAGGAACTTATCTCATGTGCAGGATGGTATAAGAAGATGTCTTTGTAAATGTTTTTGAAATGTCATCTTAAAATGCTCTGTCCACAAGTGCTGTCAGTTTTTGTACCTAATGACTGGTGAAAACTGTACAAGATAATTGACATGTGTATGGCAGCCCATTTAGATGCTTAAAAAAAAAAAATAATAATAATAATAATAATAATAATATGTATTTTGATCACAAGGAAACTTACTTTGACTTGCTGTAGTGTTGATCCATGAGTAAGGAAATTGTCTTCTGCAAATGGTCTGTCACTGAATTTAGATAAAAGACAATACATGTATTTCAAAACTGCATGGTGCCTGACAAAAACTTTTTTGCAATATTGATGAGGAATTGTATATTTGGAGTAGTCCTATATAGTTATTGCTTCTTTTGCAGGTCACAAGATCATCTCACCTTAATGACTGTTTGCAGAAGTTCTCATTGGCACAGAATCTGAGAGGAAGAGCCCAGAATTACAGCATATATGAACCGGATTACTTAGATGTTAGATGAAATGCTTTGCGTAAATAGTTATTTTCTTGTTAATAAATTTGAGAAAAATTATAAGTAAAAGCGTCCTACACATTCTTTTCTTGTGTTGATGACAATAAATTAAAACTTTGTGAAGAGAATATTTTAACTAAGATTAAGCATATATTAGTTTATATGCATAATGTGCTCACAATTTTTGTGTGTGTTGATGTCAGTAACAGTTGCAGTAGATCCTCATTTATCCATATTACAAGGGACATTCTAGGTAACCCGCAAAAAAATTAGAATGAAATGGGATAAAGACTGCAAACAAACGTGTTGTATATATTATTTTCACATAAATTTTCATTTTTGTAACCAGATTTCTATGTCATTTATGTACAGTTCATTGATGCTGACATTTCACCAGCATTTGTTCAGCCAAACTTGTTTCTTCCTAGCATCCCAAATAAACCATTACTTTGTCGATGGTTTGTTGTTGCCTCTGTACACATCATAGTGTCTTCTGGTTGAGTGTCAACGTCTTCGCCGAATCCACTATCACTATTGCCGTTGACTGCAAGTGAACAATTGGTGATAATTTCATCATCAGAAATCATACTGTAGCAACATCATTATCACTCTGCAGCCAGTCATTTACACAGTTACTATGGCAAAAACAAAAATATTAAAAAAGACCTGATTTAATCAGGGACAGAGAAATGAGGTTCCACTGTAAGCATGCTCCCATTTTACATATAAAGCAAAGTTGTTTTCATTTGAATGTGGGAGATTGGTTAGCAAAAATGGCCATAAAGAAATGTAAGCACCTCTGCAAGCATTGTGTAGTTAAACAAGTAACCTACGTGAATTAGCCTTCACAACATTGTCAGTTGAATATTCATTTTGTTTTCCCAGGAACATGTTTGAGATAACGTGTTAGTTTTGAACACATCCATGCCTGTTCATTTTTCCTGCCTACGAAGAATTGTAAAACTTTGCAGATGTCACACTTACAAATAATTCGTTGGGGACAGGCACTAGATGCAAGGCAGAAATTTAAACTGGTTATCCTTATTGTTTCCTGTAGTGCAGATAAACTTCAACACTGATTGGAAGAACTTAACCCTTTCAGACCCTCTGGTAGCAATTGTGTATGCGTTAACTTTTATTGTGTCTTAACTGCAACAGATAATTTTTTTCTCAATGGAAACCTGAGGTACTCTTTTGTTAATGTTCAGTCCTTTCTTCATGTGCAAGTGCTGCCAACTGTTGGGCATCACTATAAAAGCATCAGCAGTTCAGTGTAGCAGTGCACAGCAGTATGTGACCACCAGACTCACAGGCATGGTTGCTTCTCTGTATTCCACTGTATAATTGAATACTGTTGTTGTTATTTTTCATGGTAGTTAATGAAAGATCATTTTACTATTTCTTACAACAGAGAATATTTTGTAACCAAATTAGTTATTTTAGTCCATAAAATGAAATCAAGCGTACAAAGTATTTTTTGAAAATTGATACATATTTTCGTATAAATCTTGCATCTGCAATGATTAAAAAATCACCTACGAACATTACCACATAAAGAAAAATTTTCCTTCCTCCAGAAAAAATTCTGGTCTGAGAAGGTTAAAAGAAGTAGTCTCAAAATAGGCCAGAAAATTAATTATCGTAAGACTACAATAATGTATAAACAGTGTTTCCAAAATAAAAAATAAATAAAAACAGTTAGCAATGCAGTCTTAGAACCAGTTGAGTTTTTGTATTTAGGACAGCTGAAGACAATGAGTGGATGGACAGCAAAAGAAATGAAATAAAAGACTAAAAATGGCCTGGGATGCTTTTACTAAAATAAATAGGATTTGTCAAAGCCAAGCTTCTGCTGTGCCTGAAAAGGAAAGTCTGCAGTCTGCGTGTATTCCCGCTGCTGACTTATTCCAATGAGACAGCCTTACTTTTAGTGTGAAACCTGTTCCAAAAACTGGAGGTGGCTCAGCGAGTAATGGAGAGATGCCAGTTAGCAGTTATCGTAAGAGACAGGAAAACAAGTAAACAGATCAATAAAATGACTGAAGAGGAAGATGTAATTAAGATTATAGTGAGAAAGAAATATAGACAGGCCAGTTAAGGTCTCTGCTGGATTATAAGAGAGATGGAAAGGTAGCGATGACAACCTAAGGGAAGGGAAGTTATTGCCCTTAGTAAACATGCATGAACGATGAGGATGTATAAAGCTCAAGACCATAATGCATCAAAAAGTCTACAGGAGTCCTTTATCCAGCAGAGTATGTCAAACGTATCATGATAATCCACAGAAACAGTTCATATCAAATTCCTACAAGGTATTTAATTGGTCAGCAGTTTTGAACATTGAGATACTGGACAGCCATACATGAAACACAAAGTAGTTCATGTTTTGCCATCACAATAGCATCAAGTTCAAAGAATTTGTTGCTGGAATATAAATTAATGGGAGGGTTAAAAATGACAACTCACGGTATGGTGCTCAGGCATTGAGTGGACAACTGCCACATAAACAAAACAAAATGTTGCTAAACTTATGGGTGATGTTCTCCTTCAGTGTTAACTAGCATTGTGGCAGTGCCAGTTACTGTCTCAATTGTCATTGTTTTCTGCCATTATCAGTCTGCACTGTTTGCATCTATACCAATTTTCCTGAAATAAAAGTGTACCTTGATCTAAATGTATTTTGCCATACACCAAAATACTCTGTAAGCCAATATGTGGCAGTTGGTACATCATAGTAATTTTATCAATTTGTATGTGCCCTAATCTTGCTTACCTTATTCTCATTATTCCTATGTGAGATATACAATGGTGGAAGTATAATGATCATACAGTCTTCTTCAGATACATGTTCTCCTAAATTTACCCAGCAGGGTTGCATGAAAATTACTTCACCTTTCTTCCAACAATTGCCATTTCATTTCTGTTCTCTGAGCATGTCTGTCACATTTTTGTAAGGGATATATCAACTTGTTATAATCCTAGCTGTGCCTGCTTATTTGATGAGGACCCCAAACACTGGAAAAATATTCTAGATTTGTCATGCTATTGTCTTGTATGCAATTTCCTTTACTGATGCATTGCATTTTCCCAGGATCCTTCCAACAAATCTAATACTTCAGTTTGTTTCTCCTAATGCTGATTTCATGTGATACCACATTTCATATTGTTTCTTCGTGTTACCACGAAATATTTATATGAATGAGATGCATTCAAGATGTTCACCACTAACCTTGTATTCCGCTACTATCATTTACCCACATTTAAAAAGCACTGCCATTCATTACACCAAACTGAAATTTTGTTGAAGTTCCTTGCAGTTGTCCAATCACAGTACTTTCCTGTACATAATATCACCTTCGTTTAACATCTTATACTGCTGCAGATCTCTCTCTCTCTCTCTCTCTCTCTCTCTCTCTCTCTCTCTCTCTCTCTCTCTCTCTTTCTTTTAGTTTGTGTTAAGTTCTTATGGGACCAAGCTGCTGAAGTCATTGGTCCCTAGCCTTACACACTACTTAATCTAACTTATGCTAAGGACAACATGCACATTCATGCCCGAGGAAGTACTCAAACCATCCAACGGGAGGAGCCACGCAAACCGTGGCAAGGCGCCCTAGACCACGGAGGGATTGTGTTTGATAAATAGTTTATGTATACTGAAAACATTGGTCCTATCACACTTACGTGCAGCTCAATTGAACATTTGCCATTCACTATAGCAGACTGGGTTCTATTGGTCAAATATTCTTCAAGCCACTCACTTTTTTGTGAATATAATTCATGTGATCATAACATGGTTAGTGGTGAACGATTTGGTACACTGTTAAACACTTTTCAGAATTCTAGAAGACAGAATCTGCCTATTCATCTACATCTGTTGTTTGCAGCAGGTATAAATAAAGCAAGCTGTGTTTCACAAGACTGGTTTTTCTCGAATCCACACTGAGTATTTGAGAGACGTTTGTTTTCCTCCAGGAACGTCGTAATGTTTATAGTATCTCCCAGGAATGTTGCAGCAAACAGGTGTCAACTGACACCCAATCTTTTACTTTTCTTGTAAACAGGGCTGACCTGCATTCTTTTCCTGTCACATGCGGCTATTTGCTGCACAAGAGATTCTCGACAAATATGAGCTGGGAAAGGAGCTGATTCTGTGGTGTATTCAATGTAATATCTAACTGGGATTCTGTCAGGGCTGGTGCCTTGTCCGCTTTAAATAGTCATCATTGTATTTCAATACTGGGGGTGGCAAACTCATTATATCTCATTTGTGAGTTGTGCAGTTTGTCGGAAATTGGGGCTCCTGTGTGTGAATACATTTTTAAATTTCTGTGTTCCCTCTGATGCCTTCAGTTTCAACACCAGATGGATACTGAATGGAAGGTTTGGACACATTCATTGGCTTGTGACCAGAAATTCACAAGATTCTCTGATAGATCTTTCCTCAGGATCCGATTGTGAAAATTACAGTAGGCTTCATGTACCCCTCCTCACGGATGTACAAGTTGCTGTTAACTTCCCTCTGATAGTTACCCTGCATAGCAAGAGTAGTAGTAGTCACCTCTGTTTTCGCAACATTCTCAGAGTGGTGCCATTAAAACAATGTGGGTATTTGCAGTCTATAATTATTCTTCTTGGAACATATTATCCAGACTGCAGTTTATATCGCCAGACTGCAGTGTATATCGCCTTTCAGCTTTAAATACAACTGATATGCATTTGCCAGATCTCAACTAAATAATCAGCTTCACCCTTTAAATAAGTTGATAGTGATCCTTTATCAGTTTGACTAAACACAAGTTTACATCTCACTTTTTAAATATGTCACTGTATCTGCACATGCACTGAGATTTTGTGTAGCTTATAGAGTACATCATTTATAATTTGTCCACAGAATCTTGTTACCTTATTTTAGACTGCAAAATTTTTTCTCTACATTGCTACCCTTAATTATTGGATAACACATATTTACCCAACAGATGAGAGCAATAAGTTCCCTTTCAGTTGAATGTCCAAAATCTGGAACATAAACACTTTGCTGAATTTGATTGCAAATATTTAGTACCCAACATCAACATACAGGGAAGGTGCACTTCCATTACACTTTTTCCATATATGATGAGTTCCACATTGTTACAAAAATTAGGGACTTCGACTTTCTCATTCACATAATCTTCAAGAGAGGTGATCTTCCTCCTCCTCCTCCTCCTCCTCCTCTCTCTCTCTCTCTCTCTCTCTCTCTCTCTCTCTCTCTCTCTCTCTCTCTCTCTCTCTCCCCCCCCCCCCCTCACACACACACACACACACACACACACCACACACACACACACACACAAAGAAAGAAAAGAGATTACATGTGTGGGGTTTTCACCCTAAAAATACAATAATTAGAATTGGTAGCAAAATCATCAGCATGTTAACTTGTCAAATCAAGCTTCAAATATAAAAAACTGCATATAAGTTAGATTTTGTACTTGTGAAAAGAAATTGTATAACTGTATAATGTCAAACATTAAATATTTCAGGCCTTAAAACCAAAAATTCCAGTTTATGATGCTATCAACATTCAGATAAAAGGCTATGATTATCCTGTTTTGGAACACTATCAAAAATTTATTCACAATCTCTCAGAAAATATGAACATAGAAGTAGAAGATGGGTAAGTAATACTTATAATGCCGTGCAGATAACTGACATCTAAAACTAAACCTAAATTGAGTCTGTTTCTTCCAGGTGGGCTTTGCCAGCTCAGACACAAACAGTGCAGCGATTCAAACCCCAGAGCACTGTTGTTGATTCAGAATATAAACTATCCATTTACGAGAGAAATGTGCAGGTAACAGGGTTTTACATTTCATGAGCACATGGTGTTATAAATAACAACTTAGTTTTTACACTGTGTTATTTTACATGGTATTCTGTGTGTAAGTTATGAAATGCAATCAAAATACATATTGCTCAATCACATAAAATTTTACTTTTGGGTCTAGCTGCAAGGAGGATTGTTGGCTGATTGGGTAGTATCAGACTAGTAACTCAAACGTTCAAGGTTCAATCTCCAGTTGGTTCTTAGATTTTTTTTCCTGTTGCTCACTTCTTTCACTTTTGGCAACAAGTTGCTGTGGTGTTGAAATGAACTTTTGAGGTAATGATCACCTTACTTTATAACACTTTACCAGCTGTATATTGTATAAAAAGGAAAATTCACTTTATGAATACTATCAAATTACAAAGAAGCAGAATGGCTGGTTAGTACTTACCTTGCAGGCAAAATTCTGAGTACTGTCAGTAGCAATTAGTACAGACAATACATTCGTACTTTCTTGCACTAGTACTTAGCAGTTTCTCCTTAGTACCCTGAACCTGAGTGGTGTGCAGGCATAAGATCCAAAAGCTATGAATTACTAATCTTATTGTGTGTCCATGCATATCATGCATGTTGGATGTATAGGTGGGTGGTTACTTGCTTGTCCTCATTTTATTGGCTTTTGGTTTAAACAAATATTTTCTCAGGTATAACCTTTACAAGACCTTTGCACAAAGCACAGAATGAGAGTAATTGCTGCTTTTATGCAAAATTAGGTGAAAGAGTGCTTATGGAAAGGATGACATTTTGTTGTCAGAGTATTTGATTGACTAAATTGTTAACACTTTTGAAGTGTTTTTTGGTGGTGTGAAGTGAAAATAAATAGTTAAGAGAGAGTTTAACAATCTCCCTTCCCTCTGCAACACTGTTAGTGCCTGGTGGATGTTATACTGAAAATGTCAAAACTATCGTGGGCAGCTAAGTGATGTATGGAAAGAGGCCCAAGATAGGTTCCTGCAATTTTTAAGTTTCTTGTGGAAATTACTGCCACCGTGTCAGTAGTCAGTCCATTACACAGTTAAATGCCACTGTGAAATATGTTTTGAGAACGAGTAGTCAAGACTGAAAGGCAAGAATGGCTCACCTGCGCAAAATTTAATCAGAGCTTTGACAGACAATTAATCACATCTTAGGGGAAGGGAAATAGCAACATTAGTGGGGAAAATAAAAGAAGTCTCCAGAAAACAACTAAAATGAAAAAAAAAAAACAAATAATCCATAGAAACAACAAACTAACACATACTAGAACAGGCTCATCCAAGAATTGGGAGCAGCATGCCCTGTGGGCGCAAGGCAGTGTAGTTCAGCGTCCGTATGCGACCCTGTGTCGTTAGTGTTGGCATAGGAGCGAGAGAGTTAGCTGCGGAGTGAGTGAGACTGCACAGCACTGCTCTGCACTGGACTGTTCTGCGGTCAGATCCAATGTAAACAAAATAACATAGGAAGCGCAGCTCTGTACAACTGGTCGATTAGCGGTAAAACAAGCAAACCATTTACTGTTTAGGTAACAATTAGTGTTCGTGTGGAAGAATTACTACACAAAGCTTTAGAAAACAATATCCAAAACAAGAATCAAAGAACAACTTAGTAGTTGATTCTATTTGTATTGTACATGAACACTCATCATATGTCCAGTATGCATCTTCTGAAAGATATATCAATTTCTTAAATGAACTAGTTTTGGAAATACTTTACGTAAGGGATATAGAGTCTCATTCTTCCTATTTGCAGTTACAAGTAAGTTGTTGTTGTTGTTGTTTTTTTTTTTTTTTTTTTTTTTTTTTACCTACCCCTTTTCAAAGTTTAGACATCAGATCCTTAGTTTGCTGTTTTTACGCAATAATTTTAACTGATCAAGTTTGAAAACCTATTAAAAATAGTATTAAGGTCGTAAAAACCTTTAATCCTTACAGTCAATATTCCAGAAGACTGCTAACCTCAAAGAATTAGTCAAATTATTATCGCTAAGTGGAACCAAACAGTGAGAGGACTTTGGTGGCATGCTTGTACAAAAGGGGATACTTCTCTCGTGGAAAAGAGCTATAAAAGTCGTCCAAAGTTTTACCCATAAGAAAACGGTCCTTCAGGCGGATATCGCATTGCAGGCCAATCAGCTCTAATTTAAATACTTGTGAGACATCCTCTGCCCGAAGGGAAAACAGGCAATCAAATATATCTAAGGTCATTTGAAGCTCACTTATCTCCAAAAATTTGTTTTCAAACTCTTCTTGTAACTTGCAAATGATTTGAACATAATCTGAAAAATACACATCTTCTTTAATGCTGTCTAATGCAGGGAAGTGTCCACAATTCTCCTCGCGCAACTGTTTTACCCACAAAATAAGGGTTTTTTAATACTTGAATCATCTGCCCTAAATCAATAACAGAATGATTTTCACCTTGGAGTGAAATGTTCAAAGTATTTAAATGACCAGTTAGGTCACTCTAAAAACGTCAAATTCGCCACCCACTTAGGATCATGAAGTAATTCTTATGGACGTCCTTTCATTTCCAAAAAGGTATTGATTTCATACCTCACGGAGAAAAACCGACTGAAGCACCTTCCCTCTGCTCAGCCATCTTGCTTCGGCGTGGTAGGGATGTCCGGATATTATGCTTTGATATCAGCCAAAAATAGTTTAAATTGGCGATGTGTGAGTCAGTGCGGGCAAATATAATTAACCGTTGGAACAACTGTGTCCATAACATTTTTTATGTTGACAATCTTCGCACGTGGTCCCTACTGGTGTATCAGACAACGGTCTGCCACAAACAAGGAACAAACGACTTCAGCCATTTTTGACCTGACATAACCCAGGAATCCAGTGTGTATCCCTCATAGCGCAGGGGCTCCGTCCATTGTTACACTGGTCAGGCGTTGCCATTTTAAACCCACTGACTTGAACACATTTTCCACAGCTAGAAAAATGTCCAAACCCATGGTTGTGTCTTTTTAATGATTAGGTCGAGAAATTCTTCGGTGACACGCAGATTGTCATCGACACCGCGAATGAATATGATGAGCTGAGATATGTCCGCAACAGACTCTTCAAGAACGATATAAAATGAAATGAAGTTTGCCGCTCTCTCCGTTAATTACTGTTCCATATCGGAGGCCACATCTTCAACTCGGTGAGCAACAGTTTGAGGGACTCGGTGAGCAACAGTTTGAGGCGAAAGAGCTATTTTTGAAATTATTCCTTGAGGTCTGTAGGGCAAATACAAGCCGCCGAATCGACCACGCAATCCTTGGTGTGATTCCCAGCCGCAAAAGGTTTCCTGCTTTCACAATTCTCAGCGAGCATTTGTAACTTGCGCGTAAACTTTGCCCATCTATTTCCTGCTTCTACCACAGCCATAAAGAAAAGCCCTTGCAGTTAATTTTGTACAATCCTGTTTTTAAAAATTTTTTATAATTTTAACAATTAATTGTTTCATTCATTGAAAACCAAATAAAAAACTAACAACAAAGATTAGTTTTAGCTGTGTCTTTCCCCAGTTCCTCTGAAAATCTGTCATAGACGCTAACAAGGAAAGCGAAATGTGGTCGCAAAATAAATTTTTATCTATTGGAATATTTGTGTTTTAATTAATTATAAACATAGCTCAAACTACAACATATGTCTTCCCATACATCAAAACACAAATACATAAAAACAAAGAATGACACTTTGCTGTCCAAGAGAGCGTTTGTGACATCTTTTCAGAAAGTGGAAAAAAGTAACCCAATTTAAACTTTTTCTTATGTCTGTGCAACGCAATTTAATGCAACCCAGATATAAAAATTAATTGAAAAGAAATGTTCCTTGTTGCTGACAATCTGAAATTCGATAACTGGCACATTGCTAAGTGACATGCCAGATTATAAAATATAGTTTTATTTATCATCTTTATAAATAATAGAGTCATACAATAGGAAACACTTACTTCACTGTAGTGCTGCTTAAAATTTTCTTTTAGTTCTTCAAGCTTTGACTGGCATTCCTCTTGCAACAAATTTTCGATCTGGTCTATGTGATAGGTACTAAAGTGCCATTCAATTGAGTACTTTTTTTTGAATACTTGAGGTTCTGATGACTAGTTAAACATTTGGAGTGATTTTTAACAGCAGTACAAAAAAAACTTAACTTCCTACTCGGGTTTAAATAGTGTGGACGTGCCCCTCCTTCGCTTTTTGTCTGCTGCTGTTGACCATTCATCTCAATGCACTGTAGCCTTATCTCTGTTGACTAACATCTGTGTGTCATATCAATGCTGGTGATAGCACCCCAGGGGCACTGTTTGGACAAGCCTGTACTAGAAAATCCAGGATGGAATGTAACAATATTATAAAAAGGAAATTCACACACACACACACACACACAAATGATTGCAGCCTCTGGCAGATGAAGCCACACTCAGTGGCTTCAGCTGCCAGAGGCTGCAGTCATGTGCGTGGGTGCATGCACGCATGTGCGCCTGTGCCTGTCATCCATTTTCAACGAAGGCCTTGTTGGCCGAAAGCTTATATTGTGACGGTCTTTTTGTTGTGCCTATCTGCAACTCAGCACCTCCACTAAATGGTGAGCAGCAGGCTTCCTTTTCATAATACTGAAACATGTACTAGAGAAAGATAAAAAGGTAGTAGGCAGCAGCAAGAAGATGAGACCATGTTGAGTATATGCAGAAGGTAGAACTCGGGGGAAGACTCACATGGTGGCAGCTTCAAAACTATGAAGCTCTGAAATCCTAAGAGTAGTGACTGTATCTTACTTGTATGGTAAAGCAGGCGCTTAAGATTACTGTTGCAGTCTTAAATGGTGTCACCTGCAAGAAGTCATTGCTGGTTTCTACAGGAGACATAAAAACTTTTCTCAACCCTGTCAATCCACTTCTGTCTCTGTTTTTATTTCTAAATTTAATCTATTGCACTCCGTTGTGAACTTTTAAGTCCTTCTTGACAAACAGTCCAAGACTTTTATTTGGTGGCAGTTTCTGACTTCTTACTCCTCCCAGCTCAAAACTCTTTTAATATAAATATATCGTATGTCTGCTATGTTTGTTTCAGTAGTTATTTACTTTCCTTAGTATGCTTCCCTGCTGTAAACATAGACAATAATTCTTACATTAATGAGTGGTGTTTTGTGTCAATTGTGGTGAAAACTCTTCCAAAAGGGGGGGGGGGGGGTTGCTGAATTTTTAAAAGTAACAAATCTTTGCCACTGTTTACAGTGTACCATATTTTCAATGACTGCACTACTTTTACAGATAGTCGATGTACCTTCTACTACACTGGCAGTTCTTCTTAATATCCTGAGAGCTACATTACCAGAGGGAGTCAATCTCAGTGTTCATGAGCATTCGCCAGAACACGAAGAAATTCGTTATGTACCAGATCAAGAATTACTTGAGTTGAAAAGCCAATTAGAAGCTCTTGGGGGACCAAGAAAGAAATAATAACAGAATGAGGTATTCACTTTTAATATATGTACAAAATTTATAAAGTTGTAAAAAATATAAGTTTTTTGTAAAAATATACATTCTAAAAAAATTACTTTTTCTCTTTTTGATACATTAAGTAATGTAAACTGAAACACAACACTTTCAGAACTACATGTGCTCTTCTCAGTTTAAGGAATATGCTGTTTCTGCCCTTAGTGTCATTCACACTAAAATCTGTCTACCTCAATCATAGACTTAAACAGAACTATGCTCTGTTGCCACAGACTGAACTGACTTTTTTTTGGAAGCTTTTGCACAATGATCAGGTACAGTGGACTGCCACATCCTTTAACTCTTTCACTACAGTGAACTACAGAGTCAAGAGTCACTCAGCCGGTGGACTGCTGTAGCATCATATTTGTCCACTTCACTATTGTGTGAAGTTTGACCAATGCACCATCTAGTGGATTTGTTCAAAGTCCTTAGTTAACAATAGAGTAACTTTCAAAACATTGGTTTCACTTGAGTTGGACTGCTCATTTCCCACCTTGTTTCCAATCTGAAGTGAGGTTGTTAACCTCAGTTAGTTTCTACTAGAAGTAATATGGCAGATAAGCAATATACTGTTGAGGAAGCACTTTCTCTCATACAGGGTAGTGACTTTGAAGATGAAAGCGAATCGTCATCCAAATCTGACGATGAACATGAAACACCTATTATAGATCTTCTACATCCGGTACACGTGCTACTTCAGCTGTTCCATTGATATCACCAGACTTGGATTTGTGCATGGAAGATGAATCTACAGACAGTGATGAAGAGGCATCAGAATTGCCGAACAAGACAAAAATGACAACTTGAATCTGAAGAAACATGCGTTCGACGCAGCTACTTCTGGACTGAGAGGTATCATAAACAATGACAGCACGATCAGTTTCTTTCAGTTGTTCTTTAACATGGCTATCACAAAACATTTTGTGTGAGGAAACTAACAGAAACTTTTCTCAAATGGTGGCTGCTGGTCGTGTTCCAGAAAGGATCCAAGGAGTACGGAGTGACGTAAATATCATTTACATTCAATTCTTTATTGCCACTATGTTTATCATGACAAGAGTAAAGAAACTGAGCCTGTCTGAATATTGATCTATGAATCCAGTTATTTTCTTAACTGCTACCTAGAAACCGATTTCAACATATCTTGCAGTTTTTACATTTCGCCAATAACGAAAAGCCTCATGACAATAACTATTTGAACAAGCTATGGCCAGTAACTTACCACTTTAGAAAACAATATAAGGAAAATTTCTATTCTTATGAAAAGTTATGCATAGATGAAAGTCTCCTATTATTCAAAGGCAGGCTAAAAATCAAGCAGTAATACCTGCTAAACATAGCCGTTTTGGGATTAAGATATTTGTTATCTGCGATGTCCACAAAAATTATATTTTAGATTTTATTGTCTACTGTGGCTCACATACAGGTATTGAAAACTATGACCTTGGTATCTCAGGAAATGTTGTAGCTATATTGGTAGAGCCATATTTACAGAAGGGATACACCCTGTACTGTGACAATTAGTATACAAGTCCTGCCCTGTTCTGGTGGTTGTCTGACTGAGCAACTAATGCTTGTGGTACAGTCAGACACACAAGAAAAGGTATGTCTAATATTCCTAAGAAACTAAAGAAAGGAGAGCTTACTTTCCATTCTGCATCGGAATTTCTGTTAGCACTAAAATGGTGTGACGAAAAAGATGTATGCATGCTTTCGACAGTCCACTTTGCAGAAATGGTCAAAACATCGAAGGTGGATCGTCCAACATGCTAGAAACAATTGAAACATTCAGTAGTATTAGACTACAATAAATCAATGGGACCTGAGGATAAAAGTGGCACAGTAATAAAGACCTTGGAAAGCATCAGAAAATCCACTAAATGGTATCACAAACTGTTTATTCACATCATGCACATGTCCCTTTTCAATGCTTACTGCTTATATAAGAAAATTGTAATGAACATTAGCTATGCCAACTTTCAAATGGTAGTTATACGGGGAACCCTGGAAAAATATAAAGTAGAAAAAAGAAGATCCAGCAGAGGAAAAATATCAGCACGTCCCTTGAGACTGGCAGCATGGCCTCACCTACCTGACGAGTGGAGCAGCTACAGAACTTACGTTGTCTGCAGAGCGCACAAGAAGCGGAAGCAGACTGAAATGTGTTGTAAGGAATGCAATTAGACACTTTGCGCCTTTCCCTGCTTCATGATTTACCACACACAAAAGACTCTTGAAATGTAACACAGTGCAATGATATTCTCGTAATGTAATCCTACTGGAATGTAATGCAAACCAATTATAAATAAATATTATTGAAGTAGTGAAAACAAAACTACTATTCAATAATGTTTTAAATAATAAAGCACCCTCCCCACCAGAGCTGAATCAAAACACGGATCTTATAGAATGTAAGAAAAAATCTAAAAAACTCCAAGAAAACTGTTTTTATTCAAAATGAATATCAAAAACATGTGATTTGGATAAATATTTTCCCAAACAAATATCTAGTATACAGTCCAATAACTGCAATAACACTACTAGTATGAAAGCAGGGCAGAGTAGAGCCGCGGGGAGTGCGAAAAATGCAGTGGGCAGGGCCGGGCGGGACTGGTGCTCGTCCACAGTGCATGACGCAACAATCAGCGCCAACACGAACGGGTTAATAGCTTCTGTCCAAGTACAAATATTAAATTTAGACAGTATTTTATAATGTTTTCAGTTAAAAACAGTAGGAACGAGAAGGAATATTTGCTCCATACTGTAGGGATAAAATGAGGGAAGTATTTTCAACAAGTATAACAATTTATCAAAGTGCACTAGATACATATTTAAGTCATATTTTCTTTAAAGTACCCCAAACTGTGCAGTTCAGACAGAAATCATCCACAGTTGACACGATTTAGTTTCATTAGATATGTGGAGGTTAAAATTGGACCTTTGGGATTCACATCAATAAATGTCAGCAATGGTGAGTACCGGAGTTATAACATCTCACAACAGATATACAGCAGTAATATGCAAAAACAAATAACTTGTTCATCCCTGGGCTGTAAGGGCTCCTACATTAGACCTATCAGTCCGTTTGGAAAGGTATACTCCGCAAAGAATAAACACAGTACTTGACAGGTATATACCAGGTGTGCATTTAGTGAATTAATACCGCAACAAGAGAAGTGAGTGGTTGTCCACAGTACCTAGAGCATTGAAAATATCACCAAGAACAGCATATTCACATTATTTGGAAAATGCAGTGAGAAGGGATAAATAAAAATTATTTCTATAAATATATTGTGCAAAATACTGAATAAATGAAACATTTACTTTGGCACACAGATGAGTAAGGCACATCATAAAGCTACTTGGCTACAACTGCACACTGGTAAGGCACTTGAAATGTTGGCTTGAAAATCCAAATGAGAGTTTTTTTTTTTTTTTTTTTTTTTTTTTTTTTTTTTTTTTTTTTTTTTTTTTTTTTTTTTATACAACACCAAAATGGACAACTTTAATGGTGCCATTTCCATTGTCCTCTTCCTCAGATATATCTGTAAAACAATTTAAAATGTGTATAAAATTTTAAACCACATAAAATATAGTGTTAATCTGTTTGTAATCAGAAACCTGCTACCTGCACTGGTTGAAAAATCTTTCAAGTAGTCTTTGTTGCCAAGGCACAGTGGCAGACTGTCAGCAAGTTCCTGCTGCGTGTCTGGAATGTAAACATGCTGTCTCTTGGAGTGGTCTTTCTGCAACTGTAAAGCACTGCCAGATGGTTTCACATTCAGGCAAAAATCCTCCTCTTCTGTCAATGATGGTCTTGAATCCTAAATATTTCATTTTTAATCAAACAATGGAAAGTCCAAGGTGGAATAAAAACAATATTATGAAAAAGATAGGTTGCTACCCACCACACACAGAAGCAAACAGGTGCAATGACAGGACTGCTAAAAATTTTGGACAAAAATGTCATCCTTCAGAAATAGAAAAACACACGCACACATGGCCACTGCCTGCAGCCAATGTGGCTCAACTTGGGCCACATTGGCTGGAGACAGTAGCCGTGTGTGTGTGTGTGTGTGTGTGTGTGTGTGTGTGTGTGTGTGTGTTTGTGTGTTTTCTGTTTCCAAGAAAAGACTTTTCTGTTGACACTGTGACTGTCTAAAACTAATTTTTTATTTTTAGAACACATGAATATGATTCACCTATTAAATGAACTTACTGTAAAATTCACTTTTAATGGAAAATAGATTGAACACATTTTAGAATATATCTGTGCTATGTGTAACAGCATATTGAACAGCAGGTCTCAGCAGACTTGCATGCAACACCTTAGATACTATACTGGAAGACCCTTCAGAGAGAAGGGAGAACTGCAAGACGCCAGTAAATACCTCGTCACAGAAAAGAAAATGAAATGTGCATACGGCATTATTCACAACAAGATCACCTCTGGGATGTTGGACACCTAGTACAAGTATTTTATTTGGCGCCAATTCGGCAACTTGTGCATCGATGTAGATCAGGACAATGCACACACCTTAGTCATGTGTGGAGAAAATCCTCAACCTCGCCAGGAACTGAACCCAGTGCCATGTGGCCAAGAAACTGGAACCCTAACCAGAAGACCATGACCTGGTGGCAGAAAGTTATTGACATCCAGCAGTTCTCTAAAAATGTCATAGATCACACCATAGGCAAGGAATGTTTTAAATATCACAAGATATATTAAACGTCAAAAACACATCTCCCAATTTTCCCTTCCACATTCAAGAAAATTCCCCTCCCTTTCCTGTTGAATCCCAATTTTTGGCTTACACACTAAAGTCTGACATTGTAGCAATCAACAAAAGAACAGAGCTGACCATTTCATACAGTAATTTGCTGAAATGAAGCTGGATGAGCAGTATATTACCGTATTTACTCGAATCTAAGCCGCACTTTTTTTCCGATTTTTGTAATCCAAAAAACCACCTGCGGCTTAGAATTGAGTGCAAAGTAAGCGGAAGTTCTGAAAAATGTTGGTAGGTGCCGCCACAACTAACTTCTGCTGTTGAATATATGTAGCGCTACACAGGCATGCTTTGCAGGGACAAAGAATAAATACTGGCGCAAAAACCTCTGCGTCAGTAAATAAATTTAAAAAAAAGGTGGAAGACGAGCTCTTTTCTCCGCACCGTGTTTCGACCACTGCATTTTCATACATTATCCAACAAAGTAAATACAAATTCCGTATTGTTCATCTTCGAATGTAGCAACATTTCAATGTACTACGAAAATCCGACTGGCAAAACTGTTTGGGATGTTTGTCAATATGGCCAACTCTACGTTCTGAATTTTTTCCTAGCTGTGAGAAGAGATGGTTGCTAATAGGAACTTTTATGAATTGTGAATCACATGCAGTATTCTCTTCAACATAAGAATAATATGAATATAAACATTTTGCCATGTATTCTTTCATGTTTGCTGCTATCTCATTTAAATCCTGTCTGCCTAATAAACTACGAAACTAGAGTGAGACAACAGCAAACGTGGAAGAATATACATATCATGTCATGTTTATATTCGTATTATTTATGCCTAATAGCGATACAGTCAGAAATGAAGCACGGCAGTTGACCAGATTTTTAAATCTAAGAAACTCTAATTTCTGTGCAGAGTGTAATGTACTAAAGAGGCGTCTAAAGATTTTCAAATGGAGAAAAATTTTCGCTAAACTCTCGTGCAGAACATCTTCTATCATACGCAGTCTATTATTTGGTTCTTGTTGATCATTATCAAAGAAAGCAGCAGTGTAAGTAACAACAAATAGCACTCTCTTGCCATTGTTTCGCTAATCAGACGATTCTCCCCCCCCTCTCCCCCCCCCCCCCCCCTCTCTCTCTTCTTCTTCTTCCTTTTTTTTTTTTTTTTTTTTTTACCGTGAGCGGCAACATGTCGTTAGCACTCATTATCACAATGCATGATACAGTACAATAATGCATTTTCAGCTTAGAGTGACGTAAACACCTATAACAAAGAGAACGGCACTTATCAGATCAAAGAAAAATAAGCAATCAATTCAAACTAGACGAAGCACATGAAAAAGGAAGGGTACCCGTATAAATACAGACGGAACGCTTGACGCATAGCAATGGCTACCTGGTAAAGCTTAACTGCTAAGCTTACGACTCGAACCAAACTACTGTAGCTGTATCGTCATTCATTCGACCTAAATTGTGTCTCATATTACAATGGACCAACTTTGTTACGATATGGAGGTGGGGCCTAAAACTTTTCTCTCTCTTTGAATTTCGAGTCTCAAATTTCAGGTGCGGCTTAGATTCGGGAAATTTTTTATTCCTTGATTTCGAGTCTCATTTTCCAGGTGTGGCTTGGATTCGAGTAAACACGGTATACACTGCAACACTGGCAGTTTTCTATCTGAGTACCCCACAATATCTTACAGTGACTTCAACTGGCACATGCCTACATGTGAGTACTCAGTTTCTGCATATAGTCTCTAACACACTTTCATTGTAGCCCAATAAATTATGTGATAGTTGACACTTCATGTGCTGGAGCTGGTTTTGTCCACTCATAGTGCTCAATGTCACACCTGAATCATTCGCTGTTGCAAAGCTGCCACAATGATGGGCCACTTAATTTCCTTTTACTTCTCCGTCTTTCTTTCCTGATGAGTTCAGATCCCGAATCATGGGTATGCCAGTTTTATTTTGTAGTTCATCGCACATGATAACCACGCCAAAAACAACAAACACACACAACAATGTTAATGAAATACATGTGTTTCAAAACACAGCACTAAGCAAACACTACTGGATACTTCCGCACAAGATGTGATTCAGTGTCACACATACAGTTATCATAATCACAGAGATCGGCTTACATTAGATAAGCTTTGCAAAACATTGTGTGAAGCCATATTTTTGTAAGCTGCAATTCATTGTTGTGATTGCGTCACCACAGTTACAAATATAGCTATTTAACATAGCGTTGTGGCACAGTGCAACGGTTAGCGTGTAAACCTAACGTATTGAAGGTCACAGGTTTGGATCTCATCAAAAGCAGTGAAAATTTTTTTATTTATAAATCTAATTAAAAGGGTTTGATTACAACTGTTATTCAGTCAATTGAGTAAATGAATTTTTTAATTTCTAATACAAGAGGTTAGCTTTAATCACCATGAACAAAGCGATCACAATTTTAGTTCAGCCACAGATTGTTGATTGCCGTTCTCTGGGACACATTGCATATAACAAGGTTGTGGTTAGCTTAGAGGACGAGTTTAAATTCAGGGCTATAAAAATGCATCATCTGTCGCAGTTTAGCCACTGGTCACTTAAAACCAGCTGTCAGCAGAGCATCTCGCATTTACAACATCCCTCGCATCGGCCACTTCCAACATTACTCCACATAACTCCTTAAAAGCATTCGTAAAGTGGTCTGCCATGTTCGTGTCACCTGTAACTGAGAGGTAACCAGCAGCCGATGTGGCAACACTGTAGGAGCAAGTGACACACATCAACTATCAGGTAATTTTAATCTGACTACAGTTAATGTGCATCTCCCACTGCCTCCCTTCATATATCCAGATCAATTCAACCAACCCAGTCAAAAGCAATTACAGTTGCCATCAGGCACATAGTTCATGAGCTTGGCACTATGAGACTGTTTACATAAAGTGTGTCCTGTTACAAAGGGGCGTAAGAGATTTCATATGTCCCATCAGCATATACAGTCATTTTTGCATCTAGAGTGCCGATAATGAAGGTTCCAGTTTCAAAATGCTGTAGAAAGATGATGTCAAGTTTGAACTGCATATTATTGACATGGTTTGAGCTGCACATTACACTATCCATTCTGCTCAATGTGCAAGACTGCACAAGTTTGGGAGTAAACAGCTGTGGCACTGTTGGTTAGGTAAGCCAACCCACCACAGCAAGGTTGTAATACATCGGATGGGAAAAATTGGTTTTTAATTGTCCTGGGGCCAAAAACTGTATAAAAAGCAAAATGACACTGGTTTTTAATTTCCTGGAACCAAAAATCACATAAAAAGCAAAACAATATCAGTTTCTAACTATCATGAGACTAGCACAAGACATTCAATATGCTGTCCACCATTTTCTACCACAAGCTGAAATCAAGCATATTCCACAACCGATTGGAGTGTCTCAGGGGTCACATTCAGCCATGTCCACAACTGGAGCATTGAACACATCTTTCAGATAACCCCATCTGATGAAGATGCATAACATCCACACTGTTGAAGGGTTGTAATGACATCAGTGTGCAAAAGATATGCATAGCATTTATGAGTGATGCTAGTAGTATCAAAATCCACAGTACTCCTCTCCTCGAAAAAATATGATCCTAAGATAAACGATGCCATCAACATGCCCCACGAAGTCACCTTTCCACAATGAGTGGTACCAGTTGATGATGTGTGTGCATATTTTCTGTTGCCCTTATTCTGCATACTGACATGTCCTTGGATGTGGAAATGGGCTTTGTCTATCCACACAATGTTCCATGGCCATTTATTGTCCACTTCCATGACAGCAAGAAATTCCAGAGCAAATGTTTGTCTTGCTTTCAGGTCATCAGGAAGCAGCTCCTGTATATGGGTGATTCCGTATGGATATCGATGCAGGACGTTCATTAGGATTTTATAAGAGGTTCATTCAAATGAAACCTGATCAGTGCGTCTACCTTTGGCTTACACATAAGGTGGCTCCACGTAACTGCGGGTATGATGGCACCATCTATTGGTAGAGAGACTGATCCGTGCACACCGTTTGATGTTGCATAGCGCCAGTGTGGTTTCAAGCCAAAGAGAAGGTTGTCTCACAAGTTATCGTCCACTACTGAACCTACAGGCAAGTACGTAGGAACAATGAGGAGTGATTCAATTTTTGGCGGCAGAGGGAGTTGGAAGCCATGAAATGTATCGACTGATAAAGGCTGTGTATGGTCTGAGTCATTCAAGTGCTGTGGAATAGCTCAAACGATTCCTTGAGGGGCGCGAGTCACTGGAAGACGATGCTCATCCTGGACAAGCTCATCGTGTCAACACACGGAAATGGCTGCGAAAGTGAATGCTTTTGTCTTGGACAGCTGCAGAATCACCGTGGATGAGATCCATTGGTTATTGGGTATTAGCATGGGCACCGCCCACACCATACTGCATCAACAATGGAACTTTCGAACAATCTGTGTGCACTGGGTTGCCGAACAGCGCAATACTCGAATGGCGCTTTCTTTGAGTCATCTGCAACGCTATCATGAGGAGGAATATGGAGTTCTGTCATGTATTGTCACAGGTGACGAAACATGGTGTCACCATTTTGATCGAGAAAGCAAGCGTCAGAGCAAGCAGTGGAAACATGCGACTTCACCACCTCCAAAGAAACCAAAGGCTGTGCACATCAATTATGGTAAGGTCATGATGTCCTCCTTTTTTTACCACAAGGACCCACTGCTTGTCGAGTTCCTGGAACGGGGAACCACCATCATTGCCCACAGTTATCAAGCCACTTCACAGAACCTTAGTCGAGCCATCAAGTCAAAACACCGAGGCATGTTGTCCAATGGTGTTATCCTCCTGCATGATAATGCCTACCCACACACGACCAATGCGATGAAGACGACATTGCAGCAGTTTCCGTGGGAAACACTGGAACATCCACTGTACAGCCCCAACCTTTCGCCATGTGACTTTCATGTGTCTGGACCTCTAATACAAGAAGCTATTCGCAAACATCGATTTGCAACGGACGACGAAGTGTGTGACTGGGTTCAGGCTTGGATCCGACAGCAGCCTACTAGCTTCTTCAAGGATGGATTCAACTGGCTAGTGTTGCAATGGGATAAATGTGACCATTTTTGAGTATGTGTACTGTGTATAACTACATTTTTGAGTTAATAAAATCATTAGCGTTACTTTACTCCACTGACCAGGTTTCATTTGAATGTCCCTTTTACAACGTGCTTGCAGCCACATCCAGTATTCCAGCAATTCTCTGTGCACTGAATGTTCACACACCTACAGTCAACCACTCTTGTGATGCTGTACCACATCTTTTGACAGAGATCAGATCAACTGATTTCCTCCTTCTGCCATACTGCACCTCGAAAGGATCCACGTCTTCGAATTTTGTAATCCTTTCTCCAAACCCTTAACAGGCCTCCCGCTAATGCCTTTTTTCATACCCTTAAGTGTACGAAACTACTGCACGGCTACTGGTGCACAGTCACCATTCTTGTTAAAGAGCTAACCAGCAGTGTGTGATAATTCATGGACACAGTCATGTTGAGCGTCTCGGACACAAACTGAGGAACAGCTGCATGGCTTGTGTCTGTTGGTGCGCATATTCTGACACTTACAGTACTATCTATTGGTCAAATTTTTGTTTATTATTATTCTGCTTGATATTTCCCCCTGCATCAATATGCTGCTCAAATTTTATGTCATTCTGAGCAATGGTTCTCTTTCTACAGCATTTTTAAACTGGAACTTTAAGTATGGACACCCTGTATTTCCTCACATGACCATCCTCCCACTTTATTATAACAAAAATATCTACCTCATTAAATGAACCATACAACTTTCAACTATCTCTAGTTTTGCTGAAGCTTACAAGGTAAAAACCACTTTGGCTCTTGTGGGTGGTACAATCTTGGCAGTGCAATTACTGTAAAGTTGAGGATGTAAAATATTGCAGTTGATGTGAACCACAGATTTCTCCTCTAAAGTGAGGACAGAGAGCTGTGGAAAGGGGTGAGGGAGACAGTTCACTCCATTTACAGACTGAAAGAGACTTATGAAACTTCAGGAGAGAAGGAGGCCAAGATAGAGGAAAGGGTGCTTGAGGAACTGAGGCATCATGTGATTCTATTTTTGACCTCTCAATCATTTTAACACCTTTTCCTTCACCTTTGCCTATCTCCCCATACCTCAAAGGTATAGGAAGATAGCAGGAACATTACACGCAAATAAAGTTCATGAATATAACAATACTGAATACGTTCACAGCTCAACCTGAATGAAATGGCCATCAAGATGTTACCGTAGTTACACATGTGAGGTCAAAGCAGAAATAAGAGAGCATTAGAAACCAAAACATGTGTGGGAGGTATAGGCAGCAACAATATATTGCATCATGTTTTTAATACTCACAGGCACAAGAATGTGAGTGACAGTGTCAGAGAACTTCACTTTTGGTTTCTCTCCAGGTGTTCTCACTGAACTCCCTTGCTGTCTTGGTACTGGCAGAGGAGGTGGCGGCTGAGGTGGTGGTTCTGGTGAGTCGTCACTCGTTGTATCACGGCTATCACAACCAGAGCATCCAGAACAACAGGAACGAGAACACTGAGATGAATCTGAAAAATATTAAACCTGGCCGTGGAGTTGCTTGACACAAACAAAAATAGGTTACACATTTATTAATAAGAATGTAATTGTCTTAAGGCAGTTGTAAACATTATAAACACTGACAAATGATACTTTACAACTCAAGCACATTCTGCAGTGGCCACAAAGATGATGAACACCCTTATTTGTGCAGTCCATCCAAGTTACACAAAAAAGATCATCTGTAGTGACTCTGGCCTTACTGACACGAACAATTGCAACAGTAACCCAATTTTGACTACGATGAGCATCAGTATAAGTTACAGCGAAATCAAACTTGAATTCACAACACACATCAGGTGAGATTTCCTTGAAATACACAAAATTGATTTGTTTCCAAGAAGATTACAAGAAAATTCTGTATTTCATTTTAGCCTCCCTCCCCTCCCCACTTTTGTTCATATGGAGCCTGCTCGCTGCATTCACTAAATTTTCTTCTCATCTTACTTCTGCCTACTTAACTTTCATTTTCAGTCAGCAATTTCTATTTGTTTCTCATCTTTGGTGCATTGATTACCGGCAGGTCACTAATCAGTGATACTCTGGATTCTCAGTATTGCCTTTATTTTGTGACTCTAGTAATCCGAGATTTGAAAGAACATTTTCTTCTCTCAAGAGCACATATTTCTTATGCATTCTTTCCTCATTTCCTGACTTCCTCATTCTCCTCTCAAGAAATTAGTTAAAAGTTCTGAAAACTGTAGATTTGATCATATTTTTAATTTATGTATTTATCATGTATCAGTTGCCCGTATATTGGCATCTGAAAAGAAAGCATCCTATTTCTGATCAACGTACAGTTAATTTAGTTTTTCATTGTGCTAAAGGCCAACTAATGACCATGTCAAGACAGTTATTTACTTCTCCTTTCCTTTTTCGTCCTCCTTCAGGACACTTTCATTTTCTCAGATGAGCTCTAATCATCAACCATTTGACACCACTTGCTTCTCATTTGTTTTCTTTGTCTCCGTTGAGTAATTTCTCCTGTTCAATATGCAGTTCTTCCAAGTTTGTTTTTCTCTTGTCTTCATATGTTTTCCTGGTTTGCAAGATTGTATGGATCTTTATTGTTAATTTTTCATCTTCCATTCTCTCTAGATGTTCACTGAGTGTAACATGTCTTTCCCTGAGATTATGTTATTTTGGCATGTAATGACTTCCTTATTTGGCCTCAAAACCGAATTGTCATCTTTGTTCTTGATTGGACCTAATATCTTTTGGACACTTCTTTCTATCTTTTCTGAATCTTCTTTTGTCATTTTGCTTCTAGATAAATGTGGTGTTTCTAATTCATACGGGGCTTCTGGTTTTACAACTGTATTATAATGCCTTAATTTAACACCTTTAGAAAAAACATTTTTTATTGTACTGGTTTCTCAGTTTCATGTATTTTCATTTTTTCAGTTCTGATTTTAATTGTTTCTTTTTCACTTTTTGTGTTTATATTTTCATCCAGATATTTTAAGTTGCTTGTTTTCTTGATGTTGCCATACTTGGTTCTCTAATTTCTTGGTCATATACTCTGTCTTTGCAAACAATATTTGTAAACCTGCCTTCTCAGCCGGTTCTTTCAGAATTTCTAGTCTTTTCATTGCATTCTCTGAGATTCCAATCTAGTATTACAAGATAATCTGTGGAGGCCAAAAACTTTATTGCTTCTTTCAATCTATTCAACTTAATGCAGTTAACTTTTTATTTTCCTTCTTATATTTTTCATTCTCTTATAACTTTTTCCAACACTCAGTTGAATAACAATGGAGTCAAACCGTCTATTTGTGTGACTCCTGGTACAATTTGAAAGAGCCTAGAAGTTATTCAAAGAAATTTAACTTTGGATACTGTATTTGTTTAGCCATTTCTAGAATTTTCCCTTCTACTGAAACTTTCTTCAGGATTTTGCAGAAGGAGTCTGCTAATTTTATAGTTTACTTCTTTAGTTAGTCTTGTAGGGTGTGTGCTTGCTGTGTGCGCACAGAGGAGGAGCTGGCCGCAGTTCGCGAACAGTTGAATGCACTTTTGGCTATGGTCAGTCGCCTTCAGGCTGCTACCTCGGGGTGCAGCGCTGCCACAGAATGTGTCGTGTTGCTTGGGACATCTCAGGTGTTGCTTGTTTTGTCCACTGGCTCTGCTTCCGAGACACCTCCTAGTGCTCCCGACGCTGTGGATCTGCCCTCACAGTAGGGTGAGTGGCGGGCGGTAATGCATTCATGTCGCTCGAGGCAGAGGGCCAATGTGGAGACAGGCCACCTGGCCTCACCCATTCACCCTGTGAGTGGACAGATGGCCACTCCTCCAGCAGGGTCTAAGCAGGCACCTGGGGGGAAGCATTTACTAGTTATTGGGAGCTCCTCTGTTGGGCACGTTTGGAGCCCCTTAGGCACATAGTGTTCAGGGCTGGAAAGAAAGCCAATGTGCACTTGGTATGTCTGCTGGGGGGCCTCATCCAAAATGTGGAGGCGGCCTTGCCTGCGGCTACCAAGCATGCTGTGTGCAGTAGTCTGCAAGTTGTTACATCGGCACCAACGACACCCGTTGCATGCATTCTGAGGCCATCCTCAGTTCGTACGGGTGGCTGGCAGAAGTGGTGAAGGCTGCTGGCCTTGCATGTGGGGTGCAAGCAGAGCTTGTAATTTGCAGCATTGTTCACAGTGTTGATCGGGGTCCTTTGGTTTGGAGCTGAATGGAGAGTCTCAACCAAAGAGTTCATCAACTCCATGACTATCTTAGCTGCAGATTGCTAGATCTATCTGGGGATTTGTAGCACACCTCTTGATAGGTCAAGGGTGCACTACACAAAGGGAGCAGCTACTCTGGTAAACCAGACTACTTGTGGAGTGCACATGAGAGCTTTTTAGGCTAGGCAGTAATCTGAGGTGCTCTGATGAAAATTGACAGTCGATTTGCAGCAAGGGAAGTTAAACAGCTTCGACTATCATAATTTTATCAGTAAACTGTCAAAGTATTTGTGATAAGGTTCGTGAATTTACTGCTCTCCAGGAAAGTTCTCATGCTCAAATTATTCTTGGGACCGAGAGCCAGCTGAAGACCAAAGTGGAAGGCTCTGAGGTATTTAGCGAGCCATGGAATGTACATTGGAAAGACAGATTAGAAACCATAGGAGAGGGGGGTGCTCATTCAAATGGACAAAAACATTGTCTCTACTGAGGTGCAAGTTGAGTATGACAGTGAAGTTATCTGGACACGTATAACAGATGTAGGCGAAACCAAGTTAATTGTTGGACATATTTACTGGCCACGCGATTATGCTGTGACAGTTCTAGAGTCATTCAAAGAAAGTCTAGGGTCAATAGTGTGTAAATACCCAGTACATGCAATATTAGTTGGAGGCGACTTTAACCTAATAAGTAGAAACTGGGATGTCTATGGATTCATTGCGGGGGATACAGGCAGACAGTCTTTCAAAATACTTTTGAACGCGTTTTCTGAGAACTGTCTTGAACAGCTAGCTCGGCAGCTCACATGCAATGGAAATATCTTAGATCTTGTAGCTACAAACAGGCTGGACCTTATCGACAAAGTCAGTATAGAGATGGGGATTAGCAAATATGATGTCATTATAGCAACTATCATTATGGAAGTTTATCAGTTGAGAAGGCTAGGAGGGTGTTTCTGCTAGATAGGGCGATAAGCAGTTAGTATTTCACTTAGTGAATTGGCATTTGTCTTAGTTACAGTTAGATGGCTGTAGAGGTATTACTGGCAAAGTTTACGCACATTATAAGTCGTGATCTGGTGAGTTATGAGCCAAATAAGTGGATAAAGGATGGAGAAGGCCCACTACAGCTTAATAACTAAAATTGGAGGATGCTGAGGTAGCAGAGGCTGTTGCACTCACAGTTCAAAAGGGAATGCATTAGGTGTCTGTGAAAAGATCTGTGCGTGAAGCATACAACTACTACCATCACACCTTAGCAAGAGATCTGTCAGAGAACCTGAGGATCTTAAGTACAATCAAAGTTTGTGGCTTCCATTCAATCCCTTGTTGACCAGTCTGGTGTGGGAGTCAAAGATAGCAAAACAAAAGCCGAAGTTTAAATTTCATGTTCAAGAAATCTTTCACACAGGAAAATCGCTTACCATCATTTGAGAATTGGAGAGACTCCTATATGGACAACATAGTAATAACCACCCTTGCTGTACGCAAACTGAAAGATTTGTAAGTAAATAAATCACCAGTTCCAGATGGAATCCCACTTAGATTTTACAAAGAATCTATCACCCAGCACAAAGTACAAGCAACTCGAAAAAAGCGTAGGTGACTCCAGTATGTAAGAAGGGTAAAAGAATGGACCTGCAAAATGACAGACCAATATCACTAACCTCTATTTGCTACAGAATCCTTGAACCTATTCTTAGTTCAAATATAATAAATTTGCTCGATACTGAGAAGCTTACGTCCACGAATAAGCATGGTTTTAGAAGTACTGTGAACTATGGACGAAGGGCAACAGGCAGATTCCATATTTCTAGATTTCCAGAAAGCATTTGCCATGGCACCCCCTGCAGGCTGTTAAGGAAGGTACAAGCATATGGAATCATTTCACAGATATATGAGTGGCTCGAAGACTTCTTAAATAATAGAACCCAGTACTTGGTCCTTGACGGCGAGTGTTCACTGCTTCTTTAGTTAGTCTTGCTAGGACGTGTGCTTGCTTTGTGCGGACAAAGGAGGAGCTGGCCACAGTTCGCGAACAGCTGAATGAACTTTTGGCTATGGTCAGTCACCTTCAGGCTGCTACCTCAGAGTGTAGCGCTGGCAGAGAGTGTGGCGCAATCTGCGGTTGTTTGCTGATGATGCCATGGTGTACAGTAAGGTGTCGAAGTTGAGTGACAGTAGGAAGATGCAAGACGACTTAGACAAAATTTCCAGTTGGTGTGACAAATGTCAGCTAGTCCTAAATGTGGAAAAATGTAAGTTAATGCAGATTAGTAGGGAGATCAAACCTGTAATGTTACTAGTGTCCTGCTTGAGACAGTCAAGTCATTTAAATATCTGGGCGTAACATTGCAAACTCATATGAGATGGAACAAGCATGTGAGAACTGTGTTAGGAAAGTCAAATGGGCGACTTCGGTTTATTGGGAGAATTTTAGGAAAGAGTGGTTCACCTTTACAAGAGAACGCATGAATCACACTCTGTTCCCACTCTTCGCAATGATATAGTTTCATTCATTTGACTGAATCATTCATTCATCTGCCACTTATTTTCTTGTAACAGTGTAGCTGTGAATTTGTATCTACAAATGTGTTAGTGGGATTTCATAATAAATATGTCAGCCGATGGAACTAATGTGAAGTGCTCCACAAGCAGGTGAGGAGGATTATTTACCCCATTTATAAATTTTTCAAATGTGTATCTAAAAGTGGGACTCCTGTGCTGATATTCTGAAGACACAAGAATGGACTGCAGAAGCATGTGGTTTGAGCAAGAGAACTATACAACAAATTGTAGACGAAAGTGTCAGAGTTGTAGAAATCTCAGGAAAAATAGGTTTTGTGTCACCTGAAAAGGACTGAAATCACAAGAAACCTATAACACGAATGGGTAGTTTGGCAAGGATGTTTTAAGGCACTCTGTGTATGAAATGTATAGAGATGGTGACCATCCAACACCACAAAAACTTGTGACAATTTCACAATTGAATTCAACAGTGCACATCATCAGTGCAAAGATTTTTAAAAGACAATGGTTTCAAATATGTTAAAATTAATGATGGAAGAAAGTTTTTAATGGAAAGAAGTGACATAGCTGCAGTACAAGCCACATTCCTGAGAAAGATGAATGAAATAAGAGAGTGCCACACTGAAAAACTTCAGAAAGAAGACTTTGATAGGGAGGTGAAGATGGATGTAAGCCTTGAACCTATCACCATAAATTTACGATCATATGATTGGACAGAGTTGGTTGCAGTGACGATGGTATTACGCTGTAGACTTTGAAACAAACTAATGTAATAATACCAGGTGATTCAAAAAGAAAGAACAGATTTCAGTTGTTTATGGCTAACTATAAAAGACGGAAACACATTGCACATGTCACTGGACAGAGGAAGGTTCAAAGTTTTGACATAGCTGCGCAGTTGTTTGTTTGTAGTAACATGGCGACTACACCACAACAGAGATAATTTTCTGTGTTGGCATTTGTGCAAAGTCAATCAATTGTTCACGTGCAACATACATTCCACTGTCGATTCAGCAAGAAGGCAACTCTGCACAAGCAGATTCATGACTGGCATACAAAATTCTTGGGAGTTGGTTGCATATAGGAAAGGAAGAGCACTGATCGGTCACGCACATCTGAAGAAAATGTCGAGCATATCTGATCCGTGGTTTTAAAAAATGATTTTGTTAGTCAACAGATCAACTGCATAAATACTTGTGAGAACTTCCTAGCCTTTACTGATTGGTAATTTGTATCCTAAGAATTATGCAGACAATCACTTGTTACAATTTTCAACATATTGTCCACGGAGAACCAGCTAGCACGGTAGTTGTGAAATTTGAGCTTTTCCAAATGTGTTCTATACTCTAATAACTCACCAGAATGTGGCTGGATAAATTCATCAAAACATAAATTGGAAAAAATGACCTTAAAATAACCGGGAGCATTATCCCTGCCGAGATATTGGTGGTTTTCGACATCATCCAGCAGCATTCCTTTGAGATAATCAAAGATGGTTAGTTGTTTGCTTCGTCAGTGTATCAAAAATTGGTCTGTCACGGTAATGTCGAACAATTTAGTTCTTTTACAGCAAAAAATATGACAATGTACTGATCATTTATACAATAATCTTATGCAAATGTCTTTGCTATCAGTAATTCTTCTTTTGCACACAGTGATTTATACTTATAAATTTATTTTATACTTATTACAATTCTCAGACGCTAAACAGTGTGGACATCAGTGCCCTTTCACAAGATCATGGGGCACAGGAATGAGCATTACTCCTAGTACAGTCCATATGATAACTACAGTAATGGAAAATGTCACAACAATTTCCAGTACGTTTAGTCATACCATTGTCACATATTAAAAGAATTCATAAAACAACAAAAGTCTTTAAGAAGGCTAGTTGATTGACTGACATCAGTTTTAAAAATTATTATTCTCCTCTTAGATTTGAATGTGTATAATGTACCATAGGCAAATGAACCTGAGTGTTGTCCATGGCAACACGGTTTGACAACGTGGGCTTTCTTTGCCTGGTCTCTTCTGCCGCACTTTCACAAACCTTCATGCTTCCCTATCACTCCGGTTCTCTAAGCATGGACTATAGTAGTGTGCAGCATAACTTTCCAACCTGATAGTGATGTGGTATATTTACACTTATTTGAAATAACAGTACATTTATTTTTGCATCTATTTTAAATAAGAATATACATAACACATCACTATCTGGATGAAAGGTTATGCTACACACCACTAGGCAGCTGTCCCAACTTAACTGCTCGTAAGTGTAGTCGAATACAGAAAGGAAAATAAATTTTTAGGTACAGGTGACTACAGACATGGAAACATCTGAAATAGGGAGAATAGTAGATTAGGAAGGTAGAGAACCTAAGTTTTATGTTATTACAAAAGCATTTTTTCCTACAATGGTTAAACCTATTGACACATAAATTATATCAAATTCATTTGAAATTGTGGCTTATTTACTGAGAACTTTAAATTTTACTTTAAGTTAGTTTATGTTATACAGACAGATTCAAGAAAAACATGATGTGGAAAGTGTTCGTTGAACAAAAACTGCTTGTATTTGCTTTGTAAATGGCTGTGCACTAGCCTATTCATATCTGTAAATCAATACGTATATTTAATCTAGAAGTTCTCTATGATGAAAGAGTTGCAGGAAGTAACAATTTTAATCTGCATTTGAAAATATTAACAATACCTGTACCATTTGTAAAATGATTTTTTTTTTTTTTTTTTTTCAAATCAAATGGGGAATCATCAGTATTGAGCAAGAACAGTAATGGATCCATGATCAAACCCTGTAAATGCCCACTGTAATTTCTCACTGATGTGAATTTCGAGGAGAGCCTCAATGTAACATTTTGCATCCTGTTGCTTACTTATTAAGGAATAAACAAATCAGAGCTGAACCATGAATTCCCCTCTGTTTTAGAGTAGTAAGTAAACCAAATAATTTTAAAGTGGTATTTACTGGGGTAAGGTGGGGCTTACACAAGAAAAGAAAAATAAAGAAACAAAAATTTACAGGAACAGACCTGAGTGTGAGCTCGACCGGCTGCTACAGCGGCTAAATATCAGACGTGCACGTTCGCGGGCAGCATCAGCTATAACAGTCTCACCCATTCCTTTGGCACAGTGCCATATATCAGAAAACAGATCACCATCATCCAAGTCAATGGCCAGTCTGAAAGCCTTATCAAGTAGCCGATGGCGCAGCAGGTGGTGAAAGAAACGTCTTGCCAAATCACGTACAGTGCTTCCAAACTCCTCCTCAGTAGCGTGGCAAAGGGGCCGTGGAGGCAAAAGAAAGCTGCCTAAAGCTGTCTGAAGCTGCACTGTAGAGAGACCAGTGATAATATTAAATGATAGCAGGTAAAAATAAATAAAGTTATAAAGAAAGTGTTCTGTAGTGACTGTAACAAATTACGAATGTTACAACCTAACCAGGAGTATGAACGGAGAACAACTCACTAACAATAAACAAGAACAATCATCAGTTACTACTTATTTCAAAATTAATCTTGGTCTGTAATGGAAATAAAATTTTGAGGCCATTCAAAATAGCATGCAGACAAGTACACTATTTTCTCAATACTGTAAACGTTCCAGAATAATATGCCTAGTTGTTGTTACACTTCCACTACTTGTACAAGCTGTTAATCAACAGTCCTGAAGCTAAATCACACAGTTCCACTGCAAGTAAACTGGGTAGGAGTTATAAAGACACAGGAATACGTTCTGTTGGAAAGAATACATAGCACACTTAGACTGATGAGTACAGCAAGACCCATTTGAGAAGTTATGTAAGTTTATTTAGAATTAACAGTACTACAGTTCTGGCAGCTGCAAATATGAAGCACACAGCTTTAGCAGAGAGGAAAAGAAGTCATCTGCATTGGCCTGACACAACTGCAACATACCCGCTGTTGCTGAAAATAAATTACCATACAATACTCCGCTTTATCATTTGGCTGCACCATTTTGTTTTAGTTCAATTTTCTCATGCTGAGAAATTAGAAGGGGCAATCTGTTTTACTTGGTAAAAGCTTTCTACAGCCAATACTGCATAAACAATTCTCTATTTACAAACAACCAATTTCAACAGACTTTGATGCCGCCGGCCGGTGTGGCTGAGCGGTTCTAGACACTTCAGTCTGGAACTGCGCGACCACTTCGGTCGCAGGTTCGAATCCTACCTCGGGCATGGATGTTTGTCATGTCCTTAGGTTAGTTAGGTTTAAGTAGTTCTAAGTTCTAGGGGACTGATGACCTCAAATGTTAAGTCCCATAGTGCTCAGAGCCATTTGAACATTTCAACTTTGCTGCCATCTTCAGGTCTTCAAAAATGTTATGTCATAAAATGTGTTCTTTTTGAGTTGGACCTCATGCCAAATTGTCATTCAGATAAAAAGTAGCACATAATATCAAGATCCATCATAAATAAAACATTTAAAATCAAAAAGCACCTTGTGCACATGGTCATGTGCATATAAGTAGCATTCACGGATGATTGCTATGTCAAAAAAAAACACGGTACACAATAAAATGCACAGTAGCACATCTGCTAATGTTAGCTGGATATGTTCTAAGCATTGAAGATCCGCCTTAGGTGGCATATAGCTACACCTTATATACCATCTAAGGTGGATCTTCAATGATTAGAACATATCCAGTTAATGTTAACAAATGTGCTACTCTGCATTTTATTGTGTACTGTGTTTTTTATGACATAACAATCATCCGTGAACACTATGTATATGGACATAGCCATGTGCTGCATTTTATCTACATGACAATATGGCACAAGATCCAACTCAAAATGAAAACATTTTGAAATATAAAATTTCTGAAGACATGAAAGTGACAACAAAGTCTGTCGAAACCAGTTGTTTGTAAATAAAGAGGTTTAAGGAACTAACTAAGTGTACATCTGTAGTGATTCAGGGAAACTTAGGGAATCTGAATGGGGATGGACAGGTGAAGATTTGAATTTCATACCTCATCAAAACGAATACAGTGTGCTAACCAGTACCTAGTTTCATTCAGCATGTATTCTGCGTGCTGAATGAAAAGAACAAGAATCGAACGCTAATTACTGTATAGATGACAGAACCTTATATGCAGATTACTACTGTCTTTTCTTGTTTGTTTCATAGATAAGAAGACAAATGGCTGTTCCCCACATACTCTATATTATACATTCACATACAGACATTAATACTGTAGGAGAGTGTTTTGAAATTTTCTTACAGTTATGTTTATTATATCTACAGCTTATTTAATGGAAATGCACAAGAGAAAGGTAAGTATTTTATAGAAAAATATTCGCAAATTCTACAAATGAGAGGCAAATGTTATGAGGCAAGTGATGCCTCAAACTATTGCATATTGACATGGCAAACATGTTGGTACCAATTCCATACTGAACTAACAGTTTTGTACACTAAAAATACAGTAAAGAAAAGTTCATTCACCTTCTCTTTCTGGTGTGAGTGGTTGCCGGAAGAGGTAATTAATGATACGGTTGAGACAAGAAATACACTGCTGACCATACGAATCCCAGTTGAGACTTAGCAACAAATTGATTGCCCGGTCAACCTGATTGAACATCAGGTACTTTGCAACCATAGTGTCTGCAGTGAGACCACTTCCATGAAGATCTCCGATAAGGCCACCACCCCCAACCAACTGAACAACAGCTAGTGGTCCCCTGAAAAAAAAAAAAATTAACTATCTCAAAACAAACTGGACACATAATTCATCAGAATAATTCATAAATGGCAAAAATAAGAAAAAAAAACTTATTTCAGGTTACTCAATATATAGAAGAGTTGGAAGAGGTTATAGGGAGTCATACTACTAGAATAAGTCAGAAAGAGAAGGAACTTATTTTTCATCTTCTTTATTTTTCAGAAGTCGTACGTTAAATTTACCCAAAAGAGGTCATAACCTTGTCTGAGAATGCATTACAATTCAAAGTAACTATCAGCTTCTAGTATTGTTTCAGTACATCACAGAACTGAGCTGTATATCAGTGTCTTGCATAATGCTGATATGGTTATTACCTAAGTATGGAATTTGCCCTGCATTTTTCATTATGTATGTTCCTTAACTACTACATCACAGGCAGCCCACTACACATCTGTCAACAGTATCTGCATGAGCACTGAGTAGATTTTGTGCATATGTGGATTGGCAAGTGCTCACCTAAATGGACTTCAGTCTTTGGGTCCGTATTGTATATAATTTATTAAAACAGCTTCATTTTATCATGAATGAGGATGCAAATAGAAAATGTTCTCCAGGATTTCAGAAGATCATTATATCTCACACAAAGCCTCTCAATTGTCCTTTGGCATAAAGGTGAATATTACGTGGAAATTGATTACAAGGCTTTGACAGTAGGTCATGCTTGAAATGCACTTACGTCACTGCTTATCCACTTTAATGAGAATGATTTAATGCACTCACTCTCCCAAACAGATCACGAAGAATGTCTTATCTTCTATCCGTATATTTTCTGTGGGGAACCTGTACACGGTTCCTCTCTTTTGTATCTGCAGTCTGTGGAATATATTCCCAAGATCATGAATACGTATCTATTGGCACCGAATGCACCTTTCATTCGGACTGATTTTTTCTGGACTTTAAAGCCAGATGAGAAACCAAGATACTGACAGAGCCCTTATCTTTTGATTGTAATGTTATTTATCCTGATAATGGGATTACCTGCCATAAACAGCCTATCTTCCAGGAGTACATAAGTTGTTTTATTTACTGCCACCTGTATTTTATTGCACAAGAATCCGATCTACACCATGACTAAAAGCTTTTAGAATTTCTTCTAGAATATCAAGATGATATTCTGTCACTCACTCTCAGAACATAAGCCCAAACAAAAGTATTAGAAATGTGCATTATGAATCTCAGTAATCAACATTAAAGTTCTTCACAAACTACCTGGTCTTTTTTGAATAGCCAAAATGTTAGAATTGTTGTACTAAATCCTGTTGTAAATATCCAATTCATCAGGATTATTATAACATAGTGCCTCATTCATCCATTCACCAAAAATATTATAAACTGACCCGTTTTCTTTTATGAGGAGGTTCAGGGACACTGCTATCAATTGTGATGGCCCATACTTTGCTTAGAAGTTCTCTTACTACAAGATCTCTTTGGTATCGATTACAGGGTGTATACGTGGACAAGGAAAAAAAATTTCCCGGATTTTCCGGTTAAAAATTACACTTTCTCCCAGGTGAAAATACACTTTTTCCATGTTGAGTGACAGTATACTTTCCCTCGGGATCATAAAACTTATCAGTCCTTTGAATGGTAAAGGTTTCATAGACCAGTGTAGAACCTCCCGCCACCTTAGGAAACGAACCCCAGAAAAAAAAAAAAAAAAAATGTGTTTTGGAAAGATCTTTGATTTGCAGCAACATGTACGCTGCATATTTTCATGTTACGAAAGTATATAGTCGATTTCCACCAAACGCAGAACATTAGTTTCCGAAGCATTGAAATCAAGATCGCCATGCGCTTTTGTAAGCCAATCATAGCTCATGTCACATGATCTCGCCAGCCGAGCGTTTACATGGGGCTCCCAAAACCTGATTTTGTAAATCAATCTCCCAATACCGCTCGATTCTGGAAATTCGATTTTCGGAATGCTGATTTTCTTGAAGTATCAGTACTGTATTATCTCATGTTTAGTTCTATGGCATAATGCCATATGTGCACTTGACAGTAGCCAATAGTGTTTCAAATAAATTGACAACCTCTGCAGAAAAGATTAATTAAGCACTACTTTTTTAGCAAATCAACAAAAATAACTTCACTGTTCTGGAAGGCAATTAATACCCGGCCGCCAAAAACCTGGAAATAAAATAAAATCAGAAAACTGTATTTTAGCCTTCCATAATTATGTTAATATTTTAATTCACTTTATAGCCCAGTCACAGAAATCCGTTTTGTTTTTGAGAGCTGTAAACCAAGAGGAAACAGCAAAATCACTAAACATAAACATGGTTCATGTGGAGACTCCCGCTCATCCCGTTACAACTCCGACTGTTCTGCGCATGCGCGAATCTGGTAGCTTGGGTGCGTCAGAAAAATACTTCCGAGTAGCATCTGGCTGCTTGTTGCTACTGCTGATACAGCTAACAGCCACACTTCTTCAAGTAGCCAGAAGCGTGAGAAGGTACTGCTCACATGCGACTCAACTGTGCATGCGCATAAGCCTGCTGGCAACTTCTCAAACAAACCTAATGTTAACTGTTGTGACATCACGCCCGTCAGAATCAGTTCATTGTTATAAATTATTGCATAGTCTTTGTCCAAAAGGCTTCAACACATTTTGCTATTGGCAGGCGCTTGTGTGTGCACTGTGCTTTTTCGCTGCAAATGGTGCATTTCCTTCGCAACTTAAGTTTTATTATTATTTTTTCCTCATTTATGTTTTACTGGTGCAGTATTATATTGCAGTAACGGGCTAAAGTAAAATTCTTTGTTAGAGTATCAGTTATTACCAATCAAAACTACAAAAATTTAACTGAAAACTAAAACAACAAAAAATTCCCAGAATTCTTAAAAATTCCTGTGTTTTTCCCCGTTTTATCCCGGATGAAAAATTCCCGGGTTTTTCCTGCATTTTCCGGTTGTCCCGGAGCATATACACCCTGGAATAATTGTCTTCATGTCTCTGAAAAATGGTGTGATAAATATGGCAAGACATTATCTTTTTGGATAACTTAATTTCTTTCATGACAAAAAAGTTCATTGTACAATTTTAGTGATCAGTCCATACTTTTTTTTTTCTTTTCCATGATGTTGACAATATTTATTTTTAGACGGAATATATTGTTGGCATGTCAGCTGCTTGTTGGGCTGAAGATTGTTGAGCTGTTCTTGAAATGGTTACAGGAAAATATTGCATTTGTACCAGTTTCTAGTCAGTGCATTCAATTTTATCAGTTTGTCCTTTCTCCTGTTACAGTTCCTTTATTCAGTTCCACTGATCCACACAGACCATTTGATAATTATCTTAAGAAAACAACAAATGGAATAACATCATAGAAAAAACTTGGAAGTAGGCCTGATAATCAATTATGTTATGATTAACACAATGTATACACAACAAAATGAAAAGAAAATAGCACAAATTGACAATTAAGTAACAGAAACAATCAATGAATATTTGTATTCTGATTAGTTAAAGAGAACATCTGTATGGTCGGCAAGAGAAATGAACGGAGTAATAAAAACACCGTGGAATGCTTCTGGTAGACCAAACACAGTTTTCAAAACTAAGTCAACACCGTGGAATGCTTCTGGTAGACCAAACACAGTTTTCAAAACTAAGTCTACATCTACATCTACATCCATACTCCGCAAGCCACCTGACGGTGTGTGGCGGAGGGTACCCTGAGTACCTCTATCGGTTCTCCCTTCTATTCCAGTCTCGTATTGTTCGTAGAAAGAAGGATTGTCGGTATGCTTGTGTGTGGGCTCTAATCTCTCTGATTTTATCCTCATGGTCTCTTCGTGAGATATACGTAGGAGGGAGCAATATACTGCTTGACTCTTCAGTGAAGGTATGTTCTCAAAACTTTAACAAAAGCCCGTACCGAGCTACTGAGCGTCTCTCCTGCAGAGTCTTCCACTGGAGTTTATCTATCATCTCCGTAACGCTTTCACGATTACTAAATGATCCTGTAACAAAGTGCGCTGCTCTCTGTTGGATCTTCTCTATCTCTTCTGTCAACCCTATCTGGTACGGATCCCACACTGTTGAGCAGTATTCAAGCAGTGGGCGAACAAGCGTACTGTAACCTACTTCCTTTGTTTTCGGATTGCATTTCCTTAGAATTCTTCCAATGAATCCCAGTCTGGCATCTGCTTTACCGACAATCAACTTCATACGATCATTCCATTTTAAATCACTCCTAATGCGTACTCCCAGATAATTTATGGAATTAACTGCTTCCAGTTGCTGACCTGCTATTTTGTAGCTAAATGATAAGGGATCTTTCTTTCTATGTATTCGCAGCACATTACACTTGTCTACATTGAGATTCAATTGCCGTTGCCTGCACCGTGCATCAATTCGTTGCAGATCCTCCTGCATTTCAGTACAATTTTCCATTGTTACAACCTCTCGATATTATCCGCAAAAAGCCTCAGTGAACTTCCGATGTTATCCACAAGGTCATTTATATATATTGTGAATAGCAACAGTCCTACGACACTCCCCTGAGGCACACCTGAAATCACTCTTACTTCAGAAGACTTCTCTCCATTGAGAATGACATGCTGCGTTCTGTTACCTAGGAACTCTTCAATCCAATCACACAATTGGTCTGATAGTCCATATGCTCTTACTTTGTTCATTAAACGACTGTGGGGAACTGTATCGAATGCCTTGCGGAAGTCAAGAAACATGGCATCTACCTGGGAACCCGTGTCTATGGCTCTCTGAGTCTCGTGGACGAATAGCGCGAGCTGGGTTTCACACGACCATCTTTTTCGAAACCCATGCTGATTCCTACAGAGTAGATTTCTAGTCTCCAGAAAAGTCATTATACTCGAACATAATACGTGTTCCAAAATTCTACAACTGATCGACGTTAGAGATATAGGTCTATAGTTCTGCACATTTGTTCGACGTCCCTTCTTGAAAACGGGAATGACCTGTGCCCTTTTCCAATCCCTTGGAACGCTACGCTCTTCTAGAGACCTACGGTACACTGCTGCAAGAAGGGGGGCAAGTTCCTTCGCGTACTCTGTGTAAAATCGAACTGGTATCCCATCAGGTACAGGGGCCTTTCCTCTTTTGAGCGATTTTAATTGTTTCTCTATCCCTCTGTCGTCTATTTCGATATCTACCATTTTGTCATCTGTGCGACAATCTAGAGAAGAAACTACAGTGCAGTCTTCCTCTGTGAAACAGCTTTGGAAGAAGACATTTAGTATTTCGGCCTTTAGTCTGTCATCCTCTGTTTCAGTACCATTTTGGTCACAGAGTGTCTGGACATTTTGTTTTGATCCACCTACCGCTTTGACACAAGACCAAAATTTCTTAGGATTTTCTGCCAAGTCAGTACATAGAACTTTACTTTCAAATTCATCGAATGCCTCTCGCATAGCCCTCCTCACACTACATTTTGCTTCATGTAATTTTTGTTTGTCTGCAAGGCTTTGGCTTGTTTATGTTTGCTGTGAAGTTCCCTTTGCTTCCGTAGCAGTTTTCTAACTTGGTTGTTGTACCACGGTGGCTCTTTTCCATCTCTTACGATCTTGCTTGGCACATACTCATCTAATGCATATTGTACCATGGTTTTGAACTTTGTCCACTGATCCTCAACACTATCTGTACTTGAGACAAAACTTTTTTGTTGGGCCATCAGGTACTCTGTAATCTGCTTTTTGTCACTTTTGCTAAACAGAAAAATCTTCCTACCTTTTTTAATATTTCTATTTACGGCTGAAATCATCGATGCAGTAACCGCTTTATGATTGCCGATTCCCTGTTCTGCGTTAACTGTTGCAAATAGTTCGGGTCTGTTTGTCACCAGGTCTAATATGTTATCGCCATGAGTCAGTTCTCTGTTTAACTGCTTAAGGTAGTTTACAGATAAAGCACTTAAAAAAATTTCACTGGATTCTTTGTCCCTGCCATCCATTATGAATGTTTGAGTCTCCCAGTCTATATCCGGCAAATTAAAATCTCCACCCAGAACTATAACATGGTGGGGAAATCTACTCGAAATATTATCCAAATTATCCTTCAGGTGCTCAGCCACAACAGCTGCTGAGCCAAGGGGCCTATAGAGACACCCAATTACCACGTCTGAGCCTGCTGTGATTTGTATAAAAAACAAAATTTAGCATTATCAGTCTTGAATTAGGTCAGAGAGAAATAGACTTTTAATGCAAAAGCTTTCAAAAATTGGGGGTTGTAATCAAGAGCATATCCAGTACCTGAGGTAGTAGGGAATGGAGAGGGAGACAGAGAGGGGGGTGGGGGGAGACTCATGTTTAGTTTTTGAGGTGAATAAAAAAATAGTTTTAAATTTCATAGCATGTAGCTCTAGGTAACTTACTATTGAGGGTTTTTTCCCCTGTGCCTTACTGGGTATGCCTTTGATTGTATGAAAACAGATTGGATTAAAGTAGGACATGTTAGGCTATTGGATGGTAGATGAGACAAGAGAGAGTAAATGCACCAAAAAAGTTCTTTGCTAGATTCTGAGATAGTTGAAAACATTGAGGCAATGATAAAATGGAATGTGGGTACAAGACATTAAAAGAACATGCAGATGATAATGCAGGAAGAGATTTGAAAGACATCTTTATCCAGTACAGATGTCAAATGGCTGATGATAATGTTGATGATGGTGATGATGATGAAGAAGAAGAAGGAAGAAGAAGAAAAAGGTGATGGTGATGGTGATTATGAAATTTCAATGCCACTAGCTGGCTTTTTACATTGCTGAGATCAGAAGGCTTGTCTTTGACTTAGTAAATGCATTTACACTGATAAATACAGGGGATATACAATGGAGAGGAAAATTTAATTGTGATTGAGGACTGGAATTCAATAGTAGAAAAAGGAAGAGAAGGAAAAAAAGTTGGGAGAATATGGATTGGAATGAAAGAAGAAGCCAATAGGCAGAATATGGCACACACCATGTCTAATCATCACTAACATTTGATATAAGAAACTGCAAAACGGTGGAAAATTAAGGTGGTGGAATCTGGATAAGATGAAAGAACCAGAGGTTGTTGAGAGTTTCAAAGGGAGCATTAGGCAACAACTGACTGAAACAGGGGAAAGGAATACAGTATAAGACAAATGGGTAGCTTTGAGTGATGAAACAGTGAGCATCAGGATCAAATAGATAGAAAGACAAGGCATAGTAGAAATCATTGGATATCACAGGAGATATTGAATTTAATTGATTAAAGGAGAAAATATAAAAATGCAAACAAATGAAGCAGGTAAAAGGGAATACAAATGCTTAAAAAATGAGACTGATGGGAAGTCTAAAATGGCTAAACAGGAGTAGCTAGACAACAAACATAAGTTTATTAGGAGCATGTATAACTAGGAGAAAGGTAGATACTGCCTAAAAGAAAATTAAACAGACCTTTGGAGAAAAGAGAAACAGTTGTATGAGTATCAGGAGCTGAGATGAAAAGCTACTACTAAACAAAGAATGGAAAGCTGAAATGTGGAAGAATCATATAGAGGGACTATACAAAGGAAATTAACTTGAAGGCAGTATTATAGAAATGGAAGAGGAAGTAGACGAGGATGAGATGGGAGATATGACACAGCAAGAAGAATTTGATAGAGCACTAAAAGACTTAAGTCAAAATAAATCCCTTGGAGTAGATATCCTTGGGAGAGCCAGCCATGACAAACCTATTCCAACTTGTGCACAACATGTATGAGACAAGCAAAATACCCTCAGACTCCAAGAAGAATTTAAGAATTCCAATTCCAAAGGAGACAAGTACTGACAGGTATGAATACTACTGAACTATCAGTTTAATTAGCCATGATTTCAAAAAACTTACCCTAATTATTTACAAAAGAATGGAAAAACTGGTAGAAGTCAACCTTGGGGAAGATTAGTTTGGGTTCCAGACAAATGTGGGAACATGCAAAGCATACTGATCCAAAGACTTATCTCAGAAGACAGAGAAAGACAATCCCACCATTTGTAAACTTAGAGAAAGCTTCTGAGAATAAAGACAAATACATCTGAAATTCTGGAGGTAGCAGAGGTAAATTACAGGGGTTGAAAGGTCACATGTAAATTTTACAGGAAGCAGACAGCAGTTATAAGAGTCTATGGACATAAAAGGAAAGCAGTGGTTAAGAAGGGAGTGGTAACAGCATTGTAGCCTATCCCTAACGTTATTTAATCTGTACCTTGAGCAAGCAGTGAACAAAGAGAAAAAAATCCAAAAGGAATTTATGTTTAGGGAGAAGAAACAAAAACTTTGAGGTTTGCCAATGACACTGTACTTCTGTCAGAGAGAGAATGGTACTGAAAGTGTCTTGAAAGGAAGGTATGAGATGAACAAGAAAAATCACACAACGGTAATAGAACACAGTCAAATTAAATCCAGCAATGCTGAGGAAGTTCAATCAGGAAATGAGACACTGAAAGTAGTATGTGAGTTTTGCTATTTGGGTACTAAACGACTGATGATGGCCATAGTAGAGAGGATATCAAATGTACACTGGCATTGGCAAGAAAAGTGTTTCTGACAAAGAAAAATTTGATAACATAGAATACAAATTCATCAACTGAAAGCCCAGGAGGGAATAACAACAATATGGAAAGGATAGATTGTTACTTACCACACAGAGGAGGCTATGAGACACAGACAGGCACAACGAAATGGTAGAAGTATTTCAGGTTTTGGATGAAGTCCTTCTTAGAAAACACACACATATTCACACAACAAAAACTCACATACATGACTCCTGTCTCCGAGCATTAAGGTCCTACTGCAGCGGCATCTGTTGAGATCAGTAATTAAGCTGAGATGGATAGTGGGGGTAAGAAAGAAGCACGTGGAAAGGGGAGGGGTTGAGGGTAGGAGGGACAGAAGGATAGGTGTGGGGAGGGGGGAAGGAGAAGCTAGTGCTGGCTGAGAGAGCGTGCAGGGGCATGGTGGGATGGATAGTGCTGCTAGCGGCAACATCGGGAGGTTGGAGGTTGTACTGGGGAGATTTGGGGGACGGGGGGGGGGGATTTAAGTGTTGGGGAGGTTTCCTCAAGTTATCTGCTTGCAGTGTACACTTGTGCTGAAGTGAAATATGGCCAATAATAGTTCAGACAAGATCATAGAAGCTTTTACAGAAGAATGCTGAAGCTTAGGTGGCTAGATCATGTAACTAATCAAGAAGCACTGAATAGAAATGGAGAGAATAGAAATTTATGACATAACTTGACTAAAAGAAGGGATCAGTTGACAGGACAAATTTGCGACATCAAGGAATCATCAAATTAGTATTCGAGGGATGTGCAGGGAGTAAAATTGTAGAGGAAGACCAAAAAGCAAATACAGTAAGCAGTTACAAATGAATGTAGATTGCACGAGTTATTCAGAGATGATGAGATTTGCACAGGATACAGTATTGTGAAGAGCTGCATCAAACCAGTCACCGGACTGATGACCACAATAACAACAACAACAACAACAACAACATTTAACAGATGATTAAGGAATGCCATCTGCAAGAAATTGCTATACAAAAATCTCGAGAGACTGCACATAAACAGAGAACTGACAGGTTAGGTGGAGTTGCTGCTCTCAGTCCTAAAAGTGTTATGCTGTTTGGAGGGTTGAGACTGATCAAAGCGCTTGTCACTCAACGGAATATCAGCTGGCATGCTTGAAATCTGTCAGCAAAAGACAACCACTCACCTACAGCTGACTGGTGTGTGTGATGCAAGGAACATGCAACAAAAAAGATTATTTGCATTAGCTTTTGCGCTCTTTCCCCTTCTCTAGTGAAAATTACATGCATCCACACACACAACCACACAGACACACAAATGTATACACCCACAGCTACAGCAAGACTAAGGCAGGTACTATAGAGGAGGAGAAAGTTTAGACATTTTAAGGAATAAATAATGGACCAATGAGTTGTAGATACGTAAAGAATGACAGCAACAAATATAAAAGGGAATGGGATGGAAGAGATCTGGAACAGCAATGTATAACAGTAATAGAATTGGCTGGATGGGATCATATGTAAAATTAATGAAGCACAATCTCTGGCCTATGGCTGACATACGACGTGCTTAGAAACATGCAAAAGAAAAGGATTATTTGCGCCAGCTTTTGAGCTCTTGTTCTTCCTCGAGCAAAAGTACACACATTTGCCATGGCCGCAGATGGGTATGTTGTGTGCTTTCGCTAGAAAAAGAACACGCACTAAAAAGCTAGTGCAAATAATCCTCTCTGCTGCATGTTTCTATGCACCACACATCAATCAGCTACAGGCGAATGGCTGCTTTTCCTTAATTTTATCTATTTTCCGAGAAATTACAAATGTCATTAGTATCAGACTGGGGGTAAATCACTGTAGCAGTCTAAATGAGTTTTCCATAGTGGAAATATATTAGATATGTGTGGTGAAAGTCATATGCACTTTAATACATTAGCAAAATGGAGCAAGTCAGACCCTTCAAAATAAAACAGCATATTTTGATTAAGGGATTATTTTTGTTGTTCTTAGTTTAAGTAACTTCCTGCTCTGTTTCTGAAAGATAAACAGCAAGTCACAAAAGTTTTTGTGGTGCACATTCATCCAAAAACTGAACCGAGAGAATCTCCAGTAGATATAGCAAGACTATCACCAAATTTATTTTCCTGACTCACCAAGTTTTTAGTGACATTGGTGAACCTTTAACAGTCTTTTCATTGTGCGTGTCTGCGACTCAATGTGTCATCATTACAGCAAATAGCAATCCATCCTTTTCTTAATATTATTAATAAGTGCTTAGTTAAATTGCAGGACTTCATAATCACTCATCGTCATGCCCAACATGTGGACGCAAGTGAAGTAGCTGATACAGGATTGACTGTTAGGAGGTACTACACACAATGGTATAATCAACCTAACCCCCCATAACAACAGATAGATGAGTTAGGGATTGAGATGTTCACAGTTGTTAACACACAGTTTAATTTTCCTAAGATAAACCATAGTACCAAGGTGTACCTCTATTTCAAATATACATCATATTATTAATTTATTTCATCAAACTGATTATGTTTCAAAGTTCTGTAAGTTTCAAAAACTTGTTGATAACAAGTTTCTAAATATATCTCCACACACATGGAGACAGAGAAGAAAACAAAATTAGGATAGAATCTGAACATAGTATTTCGCATTATCAGGAGAAAGAAAACTGGCATTCTACGGATCGGAGCATGGAATGTAAGATCCCTTAATCGGGCAGGTAGGTTAGAAAATTTAAAAAGGGTAATGGATAGGTTAAAGTTAGATATAGTGGGAATTAGTGAAATTCGGTGGCAGAAGGAGCAAGACTTTTGGTCATTATTATATTCTTCTTGAAGTCTGAGGGTATTTCACCTGTCTCTTACATCTTGCTCACCAGATGGTAGAGTTTTGTCATGACTGGCTCTCCCAAGGCCGTCAGCAGTTCTAATGGAATGTTGTCTACTCCCAGGGCCTTGTTTCAACTCAGGTCTTTCAGTGCTCTGTCAAACTCTTCACGCAGTATCCTATCTCCCATTTCATCTTCATCTACATCCTGTTCCATTTCCATAATATTGTTCTAAAGTACATCACACTTGTATAGACCCTCTATATACTCCTTCCACCTTTCCGCTTTCCCTTCTTTGCTTAGAACTGGGTTTCCATCTGAGCCCTTGATATTCATACAAGTGGTTCTCTTTTCTCCAAAGGTCTCTTTAATTTTCCAGTATCTATCTTACCCCTAGTGAGATAAGCCTCTACATCCTTACATTTGTCCTCTAGCCATCCCTGATTAGCCATTTTGCACTTCCTGTCGATCTCGTTTTTGGGACGTTTGTATTCCTTTTTGCCTACTTCATTTACTGCATTTTTATATTTTCTCCTTTCATCAATTATATTCAATATTTCTTCAATTACCCAAGGATTTCTACTAGACCTCGTCTTTTTACCTACTTGATCCTCTGCTGCCTTCACTACTTCATCCCTCAGAGCTACCCATTCTTCTTCTACTGTATTTCTTTCCCCCATTCCCGTCAATTGTTACCTTATGCTCTCCCTGAAACTCTGTACAACTTCTGGTTTAGTCTTTATAGATGAATGGAAAATCTGGTAGAAGCCGACCTCGGGGAAGATCAGTTTGGATTCCGTAGAAATATTGCAACACATGAGGCAATACTGACATTATGACTTATCTTAGGAGAAAGATTAAGGAAAGGCAAACCTACGTTTCTAGCATTTGTAGACTTAGAGAATGCTTTTGACAATGTTGACTGGAATACTCTCTTTCAAATTCTAAAGGTGGCAGGGGTAAAATACGGGGAGCGAAAGGCTATTTACAATTTGTACAGAAACCAGATGGCAGTCGAGGGGCATGAAAGGGAAGCAGTGGTTGGGAAGGGAGTGAGACAGGGTTGTAGCCTCTCCCTGATGTTATTGGTTGGTTGGTTTGGGAAAGGAGACCAGACAGCGTGGTCATCGGTCTCATCGGATTAGGGAAGGAAGTCGGCCGTGCCCTTTCAGAGGAACCATCCCGGCATTTGCCTGGAGTGATTTAGGGAAATCACGGAAAACCTAAATCAGGATGGCCGGACGCGGGATTGAACCGTCGTCCTCCCGAATGCGAGTCCAGTGTCGAACCACTGCGCCACCTCACTCGGTCTCCTGATGTTATTCAATCTGTATGTTGAGCAAGCAGTAAAGGAAACAAAAGGAAAATTCGGAGTAGGTATTAAAATAACATGGAGAAGAAATAAAAACTTTGAGGTCCACCAATGACATTGTAATTCTGTCAGAGACAGCAAAGGACTTGGAAGAGCAGTTGAACGGAATGGACAGTGTCTTGGAAGGAGGATATAAGATGAACATCAACAAAAGCAAAACGAGGATAATGGAATGTAGTCGAATTAAGTCAGGTGATGCTGAGAGAATTAGATTAGGAAATGAGACACTTAAAGTAGTAAAGGAGTTTAGCTATTTGGGGAGCAAAATAACTGATGATGGTCGAAGTAGAGAGGATATAAATTGTAGACTGGCAATGGCAAGGAAATTGTTTCTGAAGAAGAGAAATTTGTTAACATCGAGTATTGATTTAAGTGTCAGGAAGTCGTTTCTGAAAATATTTGTACGGAGTGTAGCCATGTATGGAAGTGGAACATGGACGATAAATAGTTTGGACAAGAAGAGAATAGAAGCTTTCGAAATGTGGTGCTACAGAAGAATGCTGAAGATTAGATGGGTAGATCACATAACTAACGAGGAGGTATTGAATAGAATTGAGGAGAAGAGGAGTTTGTGGCACAACTTGACAAGAAGAAGGGACCAGTTGGTAGGACATGTTCTGAGGCATCAAGGGATGACAAATTTAGCATTGGAGGGCAGCGTGGAGGGTAAAACTCATAGAGGGAGACCTAGAGATGAATACACTAAGCAGATTCAGAAGGATGTAGGTTGCAGTAAGTACTGGGAGATGACGAAGCTTGCACAGGATAGAGTAGCATGGAAAGCTACATCAAACCAGTCTCAGGACTGAAGCCCACAACAACAACATTTTGCATTTCTAACATCTACTTATAAAATGAATGCTTGGTTCAAACAATTCTCCATTTGATCTCATAAACATTAGTACAACACTATCTGAACTGAAATTTTATGGATGTACCATTAACTAAACGTGCAACTTTGATTTGGTAGTTAGTTACAGTAGCCATTATACTACAAAGGCTGACATTTTTATACACACATCTTTACTAACCCTCCTTTCAAATATTTACTGTTAAAAGACTATTTAGTTAGAAACAGAGATGTTATGTTAAAGGACCAGTGGAAGAACAAACATTGTATTCAGTGATATGGCTTATTACAAGTTATGCTGTTATTGCAAATAAGAAAGTTTGTATAACTAGTGCTAGCAGTAAGTAAAATATTTAGTAAGTCTGCTCTGAAGGCTGCCACAAAAGCAAAGGGAAAAGCCAAACCTCATTTTAAATGTGGAGTGTTAAAAACGCAGGTCTTTGGCAGGTGAAAGAAACAATGCACCTTTGGATGACTCAGCACTGCAAGTATACAATTCCCGTCCTACAATTCACTTACTCATAATACTTTCCAACAGTTAATTTCCAGCATTTACAAACAAGTATTTCTCTTATAAGTTACTGGTCTGACCTGTTGATGCAAGTGGATATTTCTTTCAACACTTTTAGACATGAAACTGCTCAAACATTATCAAACATGGAACATAATTTTTTGATGATATGAAATACACTACAGGCAACTACCATGTTGGGCACTTAACCTAATTATTCTTTAAATACTAATCTGTTTTTATGATCTACTCTCAATAATAAAATTGTCCTACACAGCCTTACCTTTCGAACTGAAGTAAAAGGAACCCATCCGTCTGGCAAAAGTTTTCTGCATATTGGCTGACATCTGTCTTCTTATTCCATTCCATGTGCAGAAGAGTCGGCTGAGTCCTAAAGTAGGATCCGAGGTCCAACAAACTCGATGGTGTAATATCTTCACTCACCAATTGATTCCTGATACAGCCCAGTGCTGTGTCGAAACACTGTAGCTGGCACCTTTCATTGGCAACTACAACTAACATACCATCAGGATGCCAAGATACTGTTGTGGATATCTAGAACAATATAGTATTTACATAATCAATTAAATGAAAGGGGGCCCAGCAAATATGGTGCATAATATAAAAAAACGCAAAGATGAAAACCACACTCAAACAGCCCTTGTTAAGATAGGTCTGCAGTGTCTACCACATATCTTTTATTTTTTAAGTTACATAAATAAAGTTTTTTGGACATATATTCAGAATGGATAACAACAGACTAACCAAGCGGATATTCACATTACTCAATAGCTACAAATCCAAGCCAGCATGGTTCATAGAGACTGAAAAGGACATTGAAAATGCTGGAGTTACAATAGACACAATAGAAAACAGAACACATTTCAGAAACGCAGTTCAAAAGGCAGAATTTCAGGAGAGAAAGAAAATAACTAGACAAAAGTGGACTCAAGAAGAAAGGGAACAACACTCTAAAAGGATGAAGGAAATTTGGAAACTGAAGAAATCTAATACAATGAAAAGTAGCCAAAGTTGATTCATCGTACCCTCCAAATGGGTTATTCGAAAGAAAAAAAATAAATAAAGAAGAGCACTGAGGTTTGATACAGGAATAAACGTGCACTGTAACACGCTACACTGGCTACATGCTTTCTTCCGCCATGATTTTTATTGTGTAGTACCAACAGACTTCAAATCATTTACCAATTACAGATGACTGTAGGTAAATAATAAACTATAGTTTTTGACAATGTTATAATTTTTTTTAAAAAAGGTAAAATTAAAAACACCTTCAGCTGTCTATATTTTGAATGTAATTTATTTATGGAACCAGTTTCAGCACTTCACTATGCCATCTTTCGGCCCAGTGACCAACATGTAGGAGGAACCCAACCTTACTTACAGTGAAATGCCAACACTGGTCACATTAATAATGAGATATAACTTATTAGTAAACACTTTTAACAATTAGAAACATTTGCACATGCATTAAATATATCCTTTCTCTTGCTAGAACTACTGTAAGTCCAATATGTAATACATGTATGAAAATACATAAAATTCACTTGAAATACAATAAAGGCCCCTTCTCTGTTCCCATTCCAGCACTAGACACCCATCTTTCCACCATCACATGCAGTCTTTTTACTTCTCCCTTTCTTCCGCTACATGCCCCCCCCCCCTCCCCACCTCTCCCCTGCCCTCAGTCTAACCTGCAGTACTTCACTGTCCATCACCCCTACCCTACTATCCCTCCCCCTCCATGCCCCAGTCTCCTTCTTACCTCCACCCAATCGCCACTCCCATCATGCAATGGTGTTAAGACTGCAGTCATATGTGCAACTTGCATTTGTTTGTTTTTTTGTTTTTGTGTGTGTGTGTGTGTGTGTGTGTGTGTGTGTGTGTGTGTGCGTCATCTATTGGTGACAAAAGCCTTACTTTCCGGAAACTTTATTTGTCAGTCTTTTTGTTGTGCCTATCTTGAGCAAGCAGTAAAGGAAACAAAAGAAAAATTCAGTATAGGAATTAAAATCCAAGGAGAAGAAATAAAAACCTTGAGGTTTGCCGATGAAATTGTAATTCTGTCAGAGGCAGCAAAGGACCTGGAATAGCAGTTGAACGGGATGGACAGCGTCTTGAAAGGGGGACATAAGATGAACATCAACAAAAGCAAAACGAGGATAATGGAATGTAGTTGAATTAAATCGGGTGATGCTGAGGGAATTAGATTAGGAAATGAGACGTTTAAAGTAGTAAATGAGTATTGCTATTTGGGGAGCAAAATAACTGATAATGATCTGAGTAGAGAGGACATAAAATGTAGACTGGCAATGACAAGGAAAGCGTTTCTGAAGAAGAGAAATTTGTTAACATCGAGTATAGATTTAAGTGTCAGGCAGTCATTTCTGAAAGTATTTGTAAGGAATGTAGCCATGTATGGAAGTGAAACGTGGGCGATAAATAGTTTAGACAAGAAGGGAATAGAAGCTTTCGAAATGTGGTGCTACAGAAGAATGCTGAAGATTACATTACAGAATGTAGAATGTTGTCTACTCCCAGGGCCTTGTTTCGACTTAGGTCTTTCAGTGCTCTGTCAAACTCTTCACGCAGTATCATATCTCCCATTTCATCATCATCTACATCCTCTTCCATTTCCATAATATTGTCCTCAAGAGCATCGCCCTGGTATGACCCTCTATATACTCCTTCCACCTTTCTGCTTTCCCTTCTTTGCTTAGAACTGGGTTTCCATCTGAGCTCTTGATATTCATACAAGTGCTTCTCTTTTCTCCAAAGGTCTCTCTAATTTTCCTGAAGGCAGTATCTATCTTACCCCTAGTGAGATAAGCCTTTACATCCTTACATTTGCCCTCTAGCCATCCCTACTTAGCCATTTTGCACTTCCTGTCAATCTCATTTTTGAGATGTTTGTATTCCTTTTTTCCTGCTTCATTTACTGCAGGTAAGAAAATTTAGAAAGGGTAATGGATAGGTTAAAGTTATATATAGTGGTAATTAGTGAAGTTTGGTGGCAGGAGGAACAAGTCTTTTGGTCAGGTGGATACAGGGTTATAAGTACAAAATCAAATAGGGGTAATGCAGGAGTAGGTTTAATAATGAATAAAAAATAGGAGTGCGGGTAAGCTACTACAAACAGCATAGTGAATGCATTATTGTGGCCAAGATAGACACGAAGCCCACACCTACTACAGTAGTACAAGTTTCTATGCCAACTATCTCTGCAGATGATGATGAAATTGATGAAATGTATGATGACAAAAACAAATTATTCAGGTAGTGAAGGGAGACGAAAATTTAATAGTCATGGGTGTCTGTAATCCAAGAGTAGGAAAAGGGAGAGAAGGATACATAGTAGGTGAACATGGACTGGGGGTAAGAAATGAAAGAGGAAGCCGCCTGCTAGAATTTTGCACAGAGCACAACTTAATCATAGCTAACACTTCGTTCAGGAATCATAAAAGAAGGTTGTATACAGGGAAGAATCCTGCAGATACTAGAAGGTTTCAGATAGATTATATAATGGTAAGACAGAGATTTAGGTACCAGGTTTTTAATTGTAAGACAATTCCAGGGGCAAATGTGGACTCTGACCGCAATCTATGTGTTATGAACTGTAGATTAAAACTGAAGAAACTGGGAAAAGGTGGGAATTTAAGAAGATGGGACCTGGATAAACTGAAAGGACCAGAGGTTGTAGAGAGTTTCAGGGAGAGCATAAGGGAACAATTGACAGGAATGGGGGAAAGGAACACAGTAGAAGAAGCATGGTTAGCTCTGAGGGATGAAGTAGTGAAGGCAGCAGTAGGTAAAAAGACGAGGTCTAGTAGAAATCCTTGGGTAACAGAAGAAATATTGAATTTAAGTGATGAAAGGAGAAAATATAAAAATGAAGTAAATCAAGCAGGAAAAAAGGAATACAAACGTCTCAAAAATGAGATCGACAGGAAGTGCAAAATGGCTAAGCAGGGATGGCTAGAGGACAAATGTAAGGATGTAGAGGCTTACCTCACTAGGGGTAAGATAGATACTGCGTACAGGAAAATTAAAGAGACCTTTGGAGAAAAGAGAACCACTTGTATGAATATCAAGGGCTCAGATAGAAACCCAGTTCTAAGCAAAGAAGGGAAAGCAGAACGGTGGAAGGAGTATATAGAGGGCCTATACAAGGGCGATGTACTTGAGGACAATATTATGGAAATGGAAGAGGATGTAGATGAAGATGAAATGTGCGATACAATACTGCGTGAAAGAGTTTGACAGAGCACTGAAAGACCTGAGTCGAAACAAGGTACCGGGAGTAGACAACAATCCATTAGAACTACTGATGGCCTTCGGAGAGCCACTCATGACAAAACTCTACCATCTGGTGAGCAAGATGTATGAGACAGGCAAAATACCCTCAGACTTCAAGAAGAATATAATAATTCCAATACCAAAGAAAACAGGTGTCGCCACATGTGAAAATTACCGAACTATTAGTTTAATAAGTCACAGCTGCAAAATACTAACATGAATTCCTTACAGATGAATGGAAAAACTGGTAGAAGCCGACCTCGGGGAAGTTCAGTTTGGATTCCATAGAAATATTGGAACACGTGAGGCAGTACCGACTTTACGACTTATCTTAGAAACTAGATTAAGGAAAGGCAAACCTATGTTTCTAGCATTTGTAGACTTAGAGAAAGCTTTTGACAATGTTGACTGGAATACTCTCTTTCAAATTCTAAAGGTGGCAGGGGTAAAATACAGGGAGCAAAAGACTATTTACAATTTGTACAGAAACCAGATGGCAGTTATAAGAGTCGATGGGCGTGAAAGGGAAGAAGTGGTTGGGAAGGGAGTGAGACAGGGTTGTAGCCTCTCCCCGATGTTATTCAATCTGTATATTGAGCAAGCAGTAAAGGAAACAAAAGAAAAATTTGGAGTAGGTATTAAAATCCATGGAGAAGAAATGAAAACTTTGAGGTTCGCCGATGACATTGTAATTCTGTCAGAGACAGCAAAGGACTTGGAAGAGCAGTTGAATGGAAGGGACAGTGTCTTGAAAGGAGGATATAAGATGAACATCAACAAAAGCAAAACGAGGATAATGGAATGTAGTCAAATTAAGTCGGGTGATGCTGAGGGAATTAGATTAGGAAATGAGACACTTAAAGTAGTAAAGGAGTTTTGCTATTTGGGGAGCAAAATAACTGATGATGGTCGAAGTAGAGAGTATATAAATTGTAGACTGGCAATGGCAAGGAAATTGTTTCTGAAGAAGAGAAATTTGTTAACATCGAGTATTGATTTAAGTGTCAGGAAGTCGTTTCTGAAAGTATTTGTATGGAGTGTGGCTATGTATGGAAGTGAAACATGGACGATAAATAGTTTGGACAAGAAGAGAATAGAAGCTTTCGAAATGTGGTGCTACAGAAGAATGCTGAAGATTAGATGGGTAGATCACATAACTAATGAGGGGGTATTGAATAGAATTGGGGGGAAGAGTTGTGGCACAACTCGACAAGAAGAAGGGACCGGTTGGTAGGATATGTTCTGAGGCATCAAGGGATCACAAATTCAGCATTGGAGGGCAGCATGGAGAGTAAAAATCGTAGAGGGAGACCAAGAGATGAATACACTAAGCATATTCAGAAGGATGCAGGTTGCAGTAAGAACTGGGAGATGAAGAAGCTTGCACAGGATAGAGTAGCATGGAGAGCTGCATCAAACCAGTCTCAGAACTGAAGACCACAACAACAACAATATTTACTGCATTTTTGTATATTCTCCTTTCATCAATTAAATTCAATATCTCTTCCTTTACCCAAGGACTTCTATTAGCCCTTGTCGTTTTACCTACCTGATCCTCTGCTGCCTTCGTATTTCATCTCTCAAAGCTACCCATCCTTCTTCTACTGTATTTCTTTCCCCCGTTCTTGTCAATCGTTCCCAAATGCTCTTCCTGAAACCCTGTAAAACCTCTGGTTCTGTCAGTTTATCCAGGTCCCATCTCCTTAAATTCCTACCTTTTTGCAGTTCCTTCAGTTTTAATCTACAGTTTATAGCCAATAGATTGTAGTCAGAGTCCACATCTGCCTCTGGAAATGTCTTACATGTTAAAGTCTGGTCCCTAAATCTCTGTCTTACCATTATATAATCTATCTGAAAACTTCCAGTATCTCCAGGCTTCTTCTATGTATACAACCTTCTTTCATGATTCTTGAACCAAGTGTTAGCTATGATTAAGTTATGCTCTGTGCAAAATTCTACCAGGCAGCTTCCTCTTTCATTCCTTACCCCCATTCCCTATTCACCTGCTATGTTTCCTTCTCTTCCTTTTCCTACTATCGAATTCCAGTCACCCATGACTATTAAATTTTCGTCTCCCTTCACGATCTGAATAATTTATTTTATCTCATCATACATTTCATCGTCATCTCTTCATCATCTGCGGAGCTAGTTGGCATATAAACTTGTACTACTGTGGTAGGCGTGGGCTTCGTATCTATATTGGCCACAATAAAGCGTTCACTACTCTGTTTGTAGTAGTTTACCTGCATTCCTTTTTTTTTTTTTTTTTTATTCATTATTAAACTTACTCCTGAACTACCCCTATTTGATTTGTATTTATAACCCTGTATTCACCTGACCAGAAGTCTAGATCCTCCTGCCACTGAACTTCACTAATTCCCACTATATCTAACTTTAACCTATCCATTTCCCTTTTTAAATTTTCTAACTTACCTGCCCGATTACGGGATCTGACATTCCACGCTCCGACCCGTAGAATGTCAATTTTCTCTCTCCTGATAACAACGTCCTCCTGAGTAGTCCCCTCCCAGAGATCCAAATGGAGGACTATTTTACGTCCGGAATATTTTACCCAAGATGACGCCATCATCATTTAACCATACAGTAAAGCTGCATGCCTTCGGGAAAAATTACAGCTGTAGTTTTCCCTTGCTTTCAGCCGTTCGCAGTACCAGCACAGCAAGGCCGTTTTGGTAAGTGTTACAAGGCCAGATCAGTCAATCATCCAGACTGTTGCCCCTTCAACCACTGAAAAGGCTGCTGCCCCTCTTCAGAAACCACACATTTGTCTGGCCTCTCAACAGATACCCCTCCATTGTGGTTGCACCTATGGTACCGCTATCTGTATCGCTGAGGCACACAAGCCTCCCCACCAACGGCAAGGTCCATGGTTCATGGGGGGAACAGGATGTGTATACATGCCCAAAGCAGCAAAATTGTTAACAGTGATACCCAGCATTTTGGATAGGTTTAATGATAAAGAATTGCTTGAAATGTCACACGTGCATTGTTAGTTCACTGAATTCATTGAAAGAGTGGCACTATGACACTACACTCAGCTGGTACCAAAGTGACAGGAGCCATATCATACGACTTTTTAGTCTGTACATAGGTGCCTAAGAGAGAGCAGACCCTTCATTGTTAAAATGGGAGGCACTAGTCGAGCAATATATGGCAGTATACACGATACTTAATCTACAATAATCAGCACCATTAGAGTTGATAATTTCCCACAATGGATATAACACTCACAAATGCTGCCTTTACTGTATGTGTAACTCCTCTTCCCTCATCAAACAGCACCAGGGAGCCATCAATACAGCCAAGCAAAAGCTTCTCTTCATCCGGACTGAAACTGTGGCAGCAAACTTGAGTCTGTAGAGGGACAGAAGTAACTGCTGTTCGCTGTAAACGTGATTTACTTATCTCGTACGTGCAGCTCTCCACTGTCACTTCGCCCTAAGAATGAATGGACATTTATTATTGTTGAAGGCTTGTTAATATGACTGCAGGAAATAGAACATAAAGATAAGACAACAGTAAGACTCACTTTTCTTGACACCTTCTGCTCTACTGAATGAATGACATTTGGCTGTATACAGCTGAAAGATACACTGACTGGATCAAATTCTGTTCTATAGTAGCACAGCAGCTCGAATTTTGTCCTAAAAAAATAAATAAATAAATAAAAAATGTTTTTATAAAATTAAACACCACACGCACAGAATAAAATAAAAAAACATTGGTTACATAAGCATAACGTTAAGTGAAGTTGTTCTGACTTTTCTGTGAGACAAACTATAAAAGACAACATAATGAAAACTTCACGAACGCCACGAAAAGTTTGAGCTTTCATCAGGTAACTGCAAATGAAATTTGACTAAACAATTCAGCCTTGTCTCTCACATTTACTTCTTGAAGACTAACATGCTGGAAAACCCCTTATTTCCTTGCTAAGTGTGTGTGTGTGTGTGTGTGTGTGTGTGTGTGTGTGTGTGTGTCTGTGTGTGTGTGTGTGTGGGTGTGGGTGGGTGGGGGGGGGGGGGGGGGGGGGAAGGTGCATGTGCACACTGTACTTTTTCCACATGTGTCATCACCCCACTGTCTGAAGTGTCACTGAGCCTGAGGGTGACACTGCAGGCTGTCACATTTTTGTACCATCACAAAGGAAGGTTGTAGACACTCTATGTCAAAATTCAAACTTATCCATCATAATGGGAGACAAGTATGGGGTTTTGCACAGTCGGTACTGAACTAACCAATGTCATGAAAACCACGACCAAACTTACTGTTAAGAATACCCTGTAATATACTCAAAAGGAAAAGGGTAAAAAGTTAAAGTAAGATGGTCACAAAAGGAACCAGCCAAAGTTGGCTTTATGCAGTATATCCTGTGCAAAATGGTTACTTAATAAATAACAATGGAATTAAAATCACACTCCAACTTCTTCTTATTGTAGAACTTCTGATAGCCAGTTGTCTAAATAAGCAGTCTGTCAACACGCCAGGATGATTCACAAAAAAATAACATGTTTTAGGAGCACAGGAGATTGATCTGCTAGTAAAAAATATCCAAAAAATACTGAGCCTGGTATCTCAAGGCAGCAGGGTGTCTTTCAGTGAATGGTGAAGTGTAGATGATATTTAAAGTAGTAACACAGAGCTTTACCGTCTCAACATTCTGCCAACATTTAGATCTGAGGATGGCCATTACTGATACGACACTGATAGTACTCCGCATATTTTCCCCTCCTTCGTACCCACTCCTTAATTTTTATTAAAAAGCATGGCTGTCAAACTTTATTGGAAGTTAAACTTTATTGGAAGTTTCTTCCTTCTCAAAACTTGTAGAACTTCTGATAGCCAGTTGTCTAAATAAGCAGTCTGTCAACACGCCAGGATGATTCACAAAAAAATAACATGTTTTAGGAGCACAGGAGATTGATCTGCTAGTAAAAAATATCCAAAAAATACTGAGCCTGGTATCTCAAGGCAGCAGGGTGTCTTTCAGTGAATGGTGAAGTGTAGATGATATTTAAAGTAGTAACACAGAGCTTTACCGCCTCAACATTCTGCCAACATTTAGATCTGAGGATGGCCATTACTGATACGACACTGATAGTACTCCGCATATTTTCCCCTCCTTCGTAACCACTCCTTAATTTTTATTAAAAAGCATGGCTGTCAAACTTTATTGGAAGTTAAACTTTATTGGAAGTTTCTTCCTTCTCAAAACAAAAAAAAAAGGAGGGAAATGTAACAACAATAAAAGAAAAACAATGCAGAGTACAGTGAATGAAGCAAGACTGTGAAAGGAGCATAGACACATAATGACTTACCCAGTGACCATATACACATGAACATTTGCTCTGTCCTGATCTTTAACGACTGGACTCCACGGATAAACTTCATCACGAGTGCACCGCCACCAAATAAGTATCTGCAATTCAGAACAGATATAAGCTAAATAATTCCATTAATTGTATGGCTTTTATTATCTTAACATCAAAGTTCTGAGAGTAGATTAAACACACAGCAATTTTTGTGGTGGCACGCAAATTTCAAGAAATTACACTAAATGGCAGAATTCAGTACACTAATCCAATAATAAATAGATAATTTGAAAGATCCTGTACAAAAATCTTGGGCCAATATTTTTGTTGCCAATATGTTTCTTCCACCAACAGCCATTTGAATTAACGCTGCTAGAAAGCTTTACTTAGGAAACCCAAATAAGAAGCAATTATAGTTTTGATCCAGAAGCATCATCAGGCTATTCTCAAATAACATAGCAGATCACATACTTAACTTTTGAGGCCAGAAGGGTGAAATGAACACATTCTCTTCATTCACCTGTCTGACACACTGTATATCCTGATGTTTGGAAATTTTCTCTATACAATTTACTAACATAATTTTCTTATTTCCTGTTTCTGACTCAAATATGGTGGTATCAGACAACATAATGGAAAGGACATATTCACATTACACATCAATAGATGATTCAAATCTCCCTTACCCATTATCCCTTAACAATAATCATTCAGACAGAATTGTACTCCAGATTGGTAGATCAGCAACAAGAACAATCAGTGCTGGGTATAAGAGTATGTACATGTAAGAAAGTATGTGTGTTCGCTAACAGCAGAACTGTATGAATTTTGTGTTCCAATTCTGTTAATCAAATGTACTTATTTACGTCATGTCATACATATATTATAATCAAAGAATGGAAAGTCTGGGATAAAATAAAAATAATATTATGGAAATGACAGATTACTGCTAAACATTTTAATTTTGGCCAAAAGGCCTTCTTATGAAACAGAAAACCCACACAAGCACAACTGACACATATATGATCACTGTCTCTGGCCACTGTGAGCATATCCATAATCTTATAATTATCTTATTATATTATCTCATATAATTATAGTGTGGAAATGAAAATCCCAGTGACTCTTACTTACATTCAGATAAACAATGAGAAGACTTGGGTCGAACAATAATTATTAATTCTTTATGATGATTTATCTAACTCAAATGACGGCTCATCATATAAATTAATTTTTTCAATGCAAACTTTATTGATTTTATGACAATTTGTGTGTTGATCAGACTCCTACAATGGTTTAAATCACAGCCATAATAGACAGAAAGAGCCTAAGTGGACATATATTGATAATATACTAATGCCAGTTGTTAAGTTATTTCACATATTTGTTTGAGAGACAAATATCAGATTTACTTGCAGAAAAACATGTCATTCAATGACTCAGCACAAGTATTGTAGTACATGGCTGTTGGGATAGATTCTATTTTGACCCGAAGAAACTAGAGCAGAACATCAAGTACATATTATATATGGTCTTTTTTGCAAGTAATCTTTGTATATACCTATTAAACAACAACCACTGTCTTAATGTGATTTCATATGTTTAATGGAATGTGATCCGTGCCTTTCCTAATTTCAAATTTTCTTCTGGGTTTAAAATATTAATCGACTGAGTGGAATACATTAGACCTCTTTTGAGAGAAATTGTGAACTTTAAACAATTACAATGGACACATCTGTCCTTTGTTTGGATTTACATGCATTTCTCATACTCCTATTTAAATGATACTTTCAAATACGGTCTATGCTTTCAATTAAGAGGAGGGGGGTCGTATTACCCTAGAGAAGGAGTTGAGCTCACTATCTGTGGAATTTCATTTCAGTTTTTGTCATTTTGGGTGTGGGCCCTTACTTTGGGTTTCGTCACTGTCCTAAATAGAATACTTCACTGTTGTAATACGGCAATATCACAATCCTGGAAAGCAAAAGTGAAGAGGAAATGTCTGTGGAAACCAGGGAAGTAAGAGTGAAGAAGTTCCAAATTAGGATAGATCAAGAGTCAAAAGATTGAATGGACAAGTGACATCAAGGGGAAATATTGGTTTTTGTTAGTCAAGGAACTTGAAGAAATCATTAACTAAACGTTCTCTTATTCTTTAAACTGATTATAACATTTTCATTTGATTATTAGAAAATTTCTCCATAATAAACTCATACTGTTACTGTCAACTGTATGTTTAAACATATTTATACTCTTTTAAAATTTTTGAGAACAGTAGGCCTATTCTCATTCAAAAATATCATTCTCAAATTTCACTGTATAATTCCATGAGAAATAGGTTATTCTTGAGAATTTTTGCATGCTTACAGAGCTATATTTTCGAAAATTTTCTTAAGTCTGTGGTACAAGTGTTGTGAATAACTTGTTTCATAGCAAATCAGCATTTATGAGACACAGTTACTGCCAAATAATAGATCACCCCAAATTTAAGTGTATACACTCCTGGAAATTGAAATAAGAACACCGTGAATTCATTGTCCCAGGAATGGGAAACTTTATTGACACATTCCTGGGGTCAGATACATCACATGATCACACTGACAGAACCACAGGCACATAGACACAGGCAACAGAGCATGCACAATGTCGCCACTAGTACAGTGTATATCCACCTTTCGCAGCAATGCAGGCTGCTATTCTCCCATGGAGACGATCGTAGAGATGCTGGATATAGTCCTGTGGAACGGCTTGCCATGCCATTTCCACCTGGCGCCTCAGTTGGACCAGCGTTCGTGCTGGACGTGCAGACCGTGTGAGACGACGCTTCATCCAGTCCCAAACATGCTCAATGGGGGACAGATCCGGAGATCTTGCTGGCCAGGGTAGTTGACTTACACCTTCTAGAGCACGTTGGGTGGCACGGGATACATGCGGACGTGCATTGTCCTGTTGGAACAGCAAGTTCCCTTGCCGGTCTAGGAATGGTAGAACGATGGGTTCGATGACGGTTTGGATGTACCGTGCACTATTCAGTGTCCCCTGGACGATCACCAGTGGTGTACGGCCAGTGTAGGAGATCGCTCCCCACACCATGATGCCGGGTGTTGGCCCTGTGTGCCTCGGTCGTATGGAGTCCTGATTGTGGCGCTCACCTGCACGGCGCCAAACACGCATACGACCATCATTGGCACCAAGGCAGAAGCGACTCTCATCGCTGAAGACGACACGTCTCCATTCGTCCATCCATTCACGCCTGTCGCGACACCACTGGAGGCGGGCTGCACGATGTTGGGGCGTGAGCGGAAGACGGCCTAACGGTGTGCGGGACCGTAGCCCAGCTTCATGGAGACGGTTGCGAATGGTCCTCGCCAATACCCCAGGAGCAACAGTGTCCCTAATTTGCTGGGAAGTGGCGGTGCGGTCCCCTACGGCACTGCGTAGGATCCTACGGTCTTGGCGTGCATCCGTGCGTCGCTGCGGTCCGGTCCCAGGTCGACGGGCACGTGCACCTTCCGCCGACCACTGGCGACAACATCGATGTACTGTGGAGACCTCACGCCCCACGTGTTGAGCAATTCGGCGGTACGTCCACCCGGCCTCCCGCATGCCCACTATATGCCCTCGCTCAAAGTCCGTCAACTGCACATACGGTTCACGTCCACGCTGTCGCGGCATGCTACCAGTGTTAAAGACTGCGATGGAGCTCCGTATGCCACGGCAAACTGGCTGACACTGACGGCGGCGGTGCACAAATGCTGCGCAGCTAGCGCCATTCGACGGCCAACACCGCGGTTCCAGGTCTGTCCGCTGTGCCGTGCGTGTGATCATTGCTTGTACAGCCCTCTCGCAGTGTCCGGAGCAAGTATGGTGGGTCTGACACACCGGTGTCAATGTGTTCTTTTTTCCATTTCCAGGAGTGTATCAACACAAATAAATTAACATTTCTGAGAATATTCGGAAGTTATTATTGTCCCGTGCATAACCTAATTCCCAGTAAATCCACATTTGTGATTAATTACTGTAACAGACATTGTAACTTACACATTAAGTTACATCTGGTTTTCCCGGCAAGAAGAGTGTTTATTGTTGTTGTTGTTTTGGTCTTCAGTCCTGTGACTGGTTTGATGCAGCTCTCCATGCTACTCTATCCTGTGCAAGCTTCTTCATATCCCAGTACCTACTGCAACCTACATCCTTCTGAATCTGCTTGGTGTATTCATCTCTTGGTCTCCCTCTACGATTTTTACCCTATACGCTGCCCTCCAATACTAAACTGGTGATCCCTTGATGCCTCAGAACATGTCCTACCAACCGATCCCTTCTTCTAGTCAAGTTATGCCACAAACTCCTCTTCTCCTCGATTCTATTCAATACCTCCTCGTTAGTTATGTGATCTACCCATCTAATCTTCAGCATTCTTCTGTAGCACCACATTTCGAAGCTTCTATTCTCTTCTTGTCCAAACTATTTATCGTCCATGTTCCACTTCCATACATGGCTACACTCCGTACAAATATTTTCAGAAACGACTTCCTGACACTTAAATCAATACTCGATGTTAACAAATTTCTCTTCTTCAGAAACAATTTCCTTGCCATTGCCAGTCTACATTTTATATCCTCTCTACTTCGGCCATCATCAGTTATTTTGCTCCCCAAATAGCAAAACTCCTTTACTACTTTAAGTGTTTCATTTCCTAATCTAATACAGTCAGCATCACCCGACTTAATTCCATTATCCTCATTTTGCTTTTGTTGATGTTCATCTTATATCCTCCTTTCAAGACATTGTTCAACTGCTCTTCCAAGTCCTTTGCTGTCTCTGACAGAATTACAATGTCATCGGCGAACCTCAAAGTTTTTATTTCGTCTCCGTGGATTTTAATACCTCCTCCAAATTTTTCTTTTGTTTCCTTTGCTGCTTGCTCAATATACAGATTGAATAACATCGGGGAGAGGCTACAACCCTGTCTCACTCCCTTCCCAACCACTGCTTCCCTTTCATGCCCCTCAACTCTTATAACTGCCATTTGGTTTCTATACAAATTGTAAATAGCCTTTCGCTCCCTGTATTTTACCCCTGCCACCTTCAGAATTTGAAAGAGAGTATTCCAGTCAACATTGTCAAATGCTTTCTCCAAGTCTACAAATGCTAGAAACATAGGTTTGCCTTTCCTTAATCTATTTTCTAAGATAAGTCGTAGGGTCAGTATTGCCTCACGTGTTCCAATATTTCTACGGAATCCAAACTGATCTTCCCCTAGGTCAGCTTCTACTACTTTTTCGATTCGTCTGTAAAGAATTTGCGTTAGTAGTTTGCAGCCGTGACTTATTAAACTGATAGTTCGGTAATTTTCACATCTGTCTACACCTGCTTTCTTTGGGATTGGAATTATTATATTCTTCTTGAAGTCTGAGGGTACTTCACCTGTCTCATACATCTTGCTCACCAGATGGTAGAGTTTTGTCAGGACTGACTCACCCGAGGCTGTCAGTAGTTCTAATGGAATGTTGTCTACTCCCAGGGTCTTGTTTCGACTCAGGTCTTTCAGTGCTCTGTCAAACTCTTCACGCAGTATCCTATCCCCCATTTCATCTTCATCTACATCCTCTTCCATTTCCATAATATTGTCCTCAAGTACATCGCCCCTGTATAGACCCTGTATATACTCCTTCCACCCTTCTGCTTTCCCTTCTTTGCTTAGAATTGGGTTCCCATCTGAGCTCTTGATACTCATGCAAGTGGTTCTCATTTCTCCAAAGGTCTCTTTAATTTTCCTGTAGGCAGTATCTATCTTACCCCTAGTGAGATAAGCCTCTACATCCCTACATTTATCCTCTAGCCATCCCTGCTTAGCCATTTTGCACTTCCTGTCGATCTCATTTTTGAGACGTTTGTATTTCTTTTTGCCTGCTTCATTTACTGCATTTTTATATTTTCTCCTTTCATCAATTAAATTCAATATTTCTTCCGTTCTTCCGTGTTTATTATTAACAGTAATTGTAAATTAACTCTTATTTTTGAGTTTGTTAACGACTATAACTAACCTCAAATAGTTTTAGGAAACTAGTAATTTTTATCACAGGTTTAGCTGTTGCCTTAACAGAAATCTCAACTTCTGTGTTTGCTTCAATTTTTATAGGGAATTAGTAATTTTTAGCTCAAAGGATTAAAATATAGTCAGTAGGCTTATTTTAATGTTATCTGTTCACTGTCGTGACCTGTAATACACTGCATGAGCCATAATGCAGCCGTATTGTGAATACTGTTCTCAAACACAGGTCAATTTGGTTGATGTTCAAAAGCATCTGGAAATCACTGTGTCTACAGTCAAATGAATGGCACCTGCTGCAAATCACCTCCCCGGTACCTGTGGTACTAGTATCTAATGGACTTCAAGTACTATCCTCTCCTATGGACACTGTCTCCTCTATATGAAGTACAGGATCTTTCATTACTCATCCACTTGATCATGAGTGACATGTCAGTTGTAGATTCATGCGTAATTTAGAGGGTAGATAAGGAACAGAGAGAACTAAGGGTGTTTACTGATCCCCCTAACCAACAACCCTCCTCATCCCTCCTGACTGCATCCAGCTGCCCTACACTGCCCCCACCACATCCCTGCACACTCCCACAAGCAGTGTTACACCCTTCCCCAACCCTACCCTACTATTTCTCCCCCTCCCAACCATAGTCTCCTCCATACCCCAACAACCACAGAGTTCTTCTACTATCATTCGAAGATGCTCGCAGTCTAGTCCCATTGGCCAAAGACAACACTGGTCGTGTGTGTGAGTTGCACTTGTGTGAATACTGTGAGTATTTTACTTTAGAAGAAGGCCTTTTGGTCGAAAGCTCAAATGCATAGCAGTCTTTATGTTGTGCCTGTCTGCGACTCAACATGTCCTCTATAAGGTGTGTAGCAACCTATCATCTTCGTAATAATGTCTTTAATGGTCACATAGGGTCAGTCATTATTTATAGGTAGAATAAGGGGGAAATGCAATCAGTACCAAACAGGACTAGCAGAGGTTACTCAACATACAGAGAGAAAGGTGGCATGAACAGTCACAGGTTTCTCTGACCTACAGGAAGTGTCACAGAGATGATGAGACAACTGAACTGGCAGACTCTTGAAGATAGATGGAAACTATCCCAAGAAAATCTACTGACAAACTTTCACACACCGGCTTTAAAAGATGACTCTTGGAATATACTAGAACCACCTACATATCACTCCCATAGGGATCGTGAGGATCAGATTAGCTTAATAATAGCATATAATCATTCTTCCCACACGTCATACATGAATGATTTGCGAAAAAGCCATAATAACTGGTAAGTGGGACATACCCTCTGCCATGCACTTCACAGAGTATAGATGTAGATGTAAACATAGAACTCCTCTCTTCACACAACTGACATCTCCAATCGAAGTAAGTATCTCTCTACAATATTTATTCTTTGGGAAGTCATGGTAATCAACATTCTCCCTATAGGAATGCTTTAAGAAACGGCAAGTCTCAGCCGCCTTGTGGTACTGTTTAGTCAGGAGAGCTAGTATTGATGAATGGAGCAGAATCATCTGTCTCTACAAACCTGACCCTGTTTAACAGTGACTACTTCAAGTGTGAGGACTTTCAGTGCAGTGCAGCTATGGCTACATACTCTACTCACCTTCTCTTTCTGTATTTCACAGTTATGCTTTAATGACTTTTACCGTATAATATTGTATTTTTTCATTATTTGATGTGTTACAAGCCATTTTTGTGAGACAAAACAGCCAAAAACAATTAAGCACGCATTCTGTAATAAGGAGTGCCAATAAAGTTCTATATAGTCTATAAATAAATATCATGTTTCCAAGTAGAGAAGGAATTAGTGAATTTCATCAAAATGCAAGAGGTATTACAGAAAAAGTTAGTGAACTGCTTATAGATGGTGACTCTGAAATTATTGGTATATCGGAGCACCACTTAAATAATTTGACAATTTAGAGGCTTCCTATACCAAGATACAGATTAGCTGGCTGTTTTTCAAGGAGTTCCTTGCGGGGTGGAGGAGTGGCTGTGTACGCTAAAAACAGTATTCTATTTGAGTCCATAGACATATCATGACACTGCACTGAACAGATATTTGAATGTTGTGCAGGGGCAGATGAATTTAGTGAAACTAAACTTCTAATCATTGTTGTTTCTAGGTCCCCTAACTCTGACTTCAGAGCATTTCTGCTCAAGCTACAGTGGGTTCTTGATTCACTTTGTAGAAAGTATCTGAAGTTAGTTATATGTAGTGACTTCAATACAAATTTTGTATATGATGGTGCAAGGAAAAGGATGTTGGTAGATCTCCTAAATTCATGTGATCTGATGCAGACTGTGTTTTTTCCATCTAGGGTGCAAGGGAATAGTAGCACATCCATAGACAATATTTTTATTCATTCTTCACTACTAAATGGGCCTTCTGTTAGTAAAAGAGTGAATGGCCTTTCAGACCATGATGCACAAATGTTACCACTAAAAGGCTTTTGTACTCTAACAAATGTCACATATAATTACAAACTATGTGGGAAGTTAATCCAATAACAGTAGACATTTTTTAAATCTTGTCAAGGAACAAGAGTGGCAGGATGTTTACAATGCTAATACCACAAATGATAAATATAATTCTTTCCTTGCTCTTTGCTCATGCTCTTTGAGAGCTGCTTTCCATTAAAACGTTCTAAACGGGGGCCCAGGTGGCTGACTAGTGGGATAAGGATATCATGTAGAACAAAGTGGGAATTATACCAAAATGTTTGGAGTAGTCACAATCAAGTTACAGAAGCCCCAATACAAACAGTATTCTAAGGTGCTTAAAATATTATTAGGAGAGCAAAAAGGATGTTGTATGCAAATAGAATAGCTAATTCACAGGATAAAATTAGAACCATATGGTCAGCTGCAAAGGAAGTGTCTGGTCAGCAGTACAAGGTTGACAATTTAAAGTCAGTTCGTATTAAAAATATTTCTGTTACCGATAAATCAGATATATGTGCAGTATCTAACAATCATTTTCTGAGCATTGCTGATGAATTAAATAAAAATTTAGTTTCTACGGGGAATCACATAACTTTCTTGGCAAATGTCTTTCCGAGATTGATGTCTGAAATACCCCTGTGTGACACATACAAGGTGGAGATTGAGTCATTAATTAAATCACTGAAGACTAAGGACTCTCGTGGATATAATGGAGTGCCTAGCAGAATATAAAAGTACTGTGCTGCCCATGTTAGCCCTGTATTTAGCCATATTTGTAATTTTTCCTTTAGGAATGGTCAGTTTCCTGAACAATTAAAGTACTCAGTAGTAAAGCCACTTTATAAAAAGGGAAAAAGGGGTAATTTAGAAAATTTTAGGCCTATTTCTATGCCATCAGTGTTTGCTAAAGTTATTGAAAAGGCTGTGCATGTAAGGATAACTGAGCATTTTATATCACGATCTGCTATCAAATGTACAGGTCGGCTTTAGAAATCGTTTAACAACTGAAAATGCTATATTCTCTTTTCTCTGTGAGATACTGGATGGGTTAAACAAAAGGTTTCGAATGCTACCCATATTTTTTGATTTAACTAAGGTGTTTGATTGTGTTGATCACAAGATATTGCTCCAGTGCAATTGGTTCACCTCTTACTTTAGCAACAGACAGCAATAGGTCATTATCCACGATGTTGAGAATGACTGTGATGTGGGGTCTGAGTGAGTACAGTCAAGTGGGGGGTTCCTCAGGGATCAGTGTTGGGACCACTCCTGTTCCTTATTTATATAAATGGTATGACCACTAATATTACGGGTAACTAAAATATTTCTGTTTGCTGATGACACTAGCTTGGTAGTAAGGGATGTTGTGTACAACATTGGTTCAGTTTCAAATAGTGCAGTTCATGACCTAAGTTCATGGCTTGTAATAAATAAACAAACACTAAATCACAGTAACACTCAGTTTTTACAATTTCTAACACAGAATTCAATAAAACCTGATGTTTTGATTTCACAGAATGGGCATATGATTAGTGAAACTGAACAGTTCAAATTTCTTGGTGTTTAGATAGATAGTAAACTGTCATGGAAAGCCCACATGCAGGATCTTGCTCAAAGACCTAATGCTGTCATTTGTGCTATTCGTGAATGGTATGTGAAGTGAGTGATCGTTCAACACGAAAATTAGTCTACTTTGCTTATTTTCATGTCGTATGGTATTACATTTTGGGGTAACTCTTCCCATTCTAAAAGGATATTTTTGGCACACAAATGGGCGGTTCGGGCAGTAATTGGTGTAAGTTCACGAACCTCTTGTCGACCCCTGTTCACGAGTCTGGGTATTTTGACATTGGCCTCTCAATATATATATTCCTTACTGTCATTTCTCGTTAACAATATTAGCTTATTCCGAAGAATTAGCAGCTTCCACTCAGTTAACAGTCGGCAGAAATCAAACCTGCATTTGGATCGGACTTCCTTAACACTTGGGCAGAGAGGTGGGCAGTATACTGCTGCATCCATTTTCAATAAGCTACCACTCGAATTCAAAAATCTTAGCAGTAATCCACGTGCTTTCAAGTTGAAACTGAAGAGTTTCCTCATGGTTCACTCCTATTCTGTCAAGGAGTTTTTTGAAAAATTAAGCTGATTTATGTTGTATTGTTGATTGCGTTTACTTAAACTTATGCATTGACTTTTTTCGGGTTCATAAACATTATATTTTTATCTGTTATTACTTTTATGTTGTAATTTCATGTACTGACATGTTTCATGACCTTGGATATTTGCTCCTCAATTGACGTGTAAATAAAAAATAAATAGAGGACTCAAAGACCTGGCTTTATTACAAATTTCAATAAATCTGAATCTTCTGATATGGACGGCTCTTCCCTCAGTTGTGTCATAAATGATGTGAAAACCAGAAAATTTATTTGTAACAGCACCCAAAATTAATAATAAATGTTAATTTCAGACACATTGCAATAAACAGAAACACACCACTAGATATTAAAATAATTTCCACCGGATTTCACAGCCCTGTGTAAGAGTCGGAGTAGTGTTCTGTTTCTCGGGGTGGTGTGTTTATTATTGGGTCATTGTGTGAGAGAGTGTGTGCATGCGCATGTGTGTGTCTATTGTCGACAAAGGCCATTGGTCAAAAGCTTTAAGTGTAAAAATCTTTTTGTTGTGCCTATCTGTGACTCAGCATCTCCACTATATGGTGAGCAGGAACTTCCCTTCTCATAATATTGTTACATTCCATCCTGGATTTTCCATTGTTTGCTAATTAAACAGATTGACTTCATACTGGTAGCATTTGCATCTAAAAAGCAGTTTGTAGTTTCTGCAGTTACACCTTAAAGCATCCTGCAGCACTGATCTGATGACCCTCTTAGTTAATGTGTGCATGGTTTTTTTTTTTTTTTTTTCCTGAGTTGATGGTTTGGGTGGGTGGGGGAAACCAAATAGTAGGATATAAGATTGGAAGTGGTGCTGGCCCAATAATACACACACCACCCTGCGAAAGGTTACTTCAAAAAAAAAAAATATATATATATATATATATATATAAAAAAAAACAAAGATGAGGTGACTTACCGAACAAAAGCGCTGGCAGGTCGATAGACACACAAACAAACACAAACATACACACAAAATTCAAGCTTTCGCAACAAACTGTTGCCTCATCAGGAAAGAGGGAAGGAGAGGGGAAGACGAAAGGAAGTGGGTTTTAAGGGAGAGGGTAAGGAGTCATTCCAATCCCGGGAGCGGAAAGACTTACCTTAGGGGGAAAAAAGGACAGGTATACACTCGCACGCACGCACATATCCATCCACACATACAGACACAAGCAGACATATTTAAAGACAAAGAGTTTGGGCAGAGATGTCAGTCGAGGCAGAAGTGTAGAGGCAAAGAAGTTGTTGAAAGACAGGTGAGGTATGAGTGGCGGCAACTTGAAATTAGCGGAGATTGAGGCCTGGCGGATGACGAGAAGAGAGGATATACTGAAGGGCAAGTTCCCATCTCCGGAGTTCGGATAGGTTGGTGTTGGTGGGAAGTATCCAGATAACCCGGACGGTGTAACACTGAGCCAAGATGTGCTGGCTGTGCACCAAGGCATGTTTAGCCACAGGGTGATCCTCATTACCAACAAACACTGTCTGCCTGTGTCCATTCATGCGAATGGACAGTCCAGTCCTGTAACCCGGAAGGTGTACACGATCAGAGGCAGAGCCACGACCCACGTGATTTACCAGCTGACCTGCCTACACTGTGATGCATTCTATGTGGGAATGACCAGCAACAAACTGTATATATATTTCAGACATATTACAATAAACAGAAACACACCACTAGATATTAAAATAATTTCCACTGGATTTCACAGCCCTGTGTAAGAGTTGTAGTAGTGTTCTGTTTCAGTGCAAAAAAAAAAAAAAATATATATATATATATATATATATATATATATATATATATATATATATATATATATATTTTTTTTTTTTTTTTTTTTTTTTTTTTTTTTTTTTTTTTTTTTTTTTTCACTGAAACAGAACACTACTACAACTCTTACACAGGGCTGTGAAATCCAGTGGAAATTATTTTAATATCTAGTGGTGTGTTTCTGTTTATTGTAATATGTCTGAAATTAACATTTATTATTAATTTTGAGTGCTATTACAAATACATTTACTGGTTTTTACATCATTTATGACACAAGTAAGGGAAGATCTGTCCGTATCAGAAGATTCCGATTTATTGAAATTTTTAATAAATCCAGGTCCTTGAGTCCTTTATTTATTTTTTATTTACACATCAAGTTCCGTCCAACCAAATTGAGGAGCAAATATGCAAGGTCATGAAACATGCCAGTACATGAAATTACAACATAAAAGTAATAACAGATAAAAATAAAATGTTTATGAACAAGCAAGAAATTTCTGAACATTTAGCCAATGTTTGCATCACATTGAAATCTTATCAAGATCTGACTGAATATTTATGCAGCCTCTTTCAGATAGTACTTCATTATAGATAACTGCATTATCTGCAAAAAGTCTGAGGTTATATTAATATTGCCTGCAAGGTCATTAATATACAACATGAACAGCAAAATTCCAACACAATTCCCTGAGACACAACTACAATAACTTGTATATCTGACAATGGCTCTCTATCCAAGATAACATGCTGCATCCTCCCTACCAAGCGGTCCTCAATCCAGTCACAAATTTCATTTGATACCCCATATAACTGTACTTTTGACAATAAGTGTAGGCATGGTACTAAGTCAAATGCTTTTCAGATATCAAGAAATACTGCGTCTATCTGACTGCCTTGATCTGAAGATTTCAAGTATGTCATGTCAGTTGGGTTTCACTGATCGATGTCATTGGGATAAGAAAATATCTGCACTACTACACTGTCATATACATGTGAAATATACAATGTAATACAGGAGGCACAGTTAAAATTAGCATCCCTCCTCTCTGAATGTGAATGCAGTTTTCAACTTCTGAAATGGAGGAAACAGCTGCAACAATGGACAGTTTTATGCAATAATCAATTGTTAACATTCTTCTGTCAGCATTTCAGTTTGTTTCATCAGTGAAGTTAGATGTTTCTCTTAGCGGTCTGCAAAATGGCTTTCTCAATAGAAGAAATAATTGAAATTGTGCAAGCATATGTGGGAACAGATTAAGGAAACTCACAAAATTTTCAGGGTCAAGTATCCGCAAAGAGAGCAATACAGAGTCTGTATAAAAATTGGCGCACCTGCAGTCAATACAAAATGTAGAATGACAAAGATTTCATTCAGTTCACACACCAGAAGTTATTGCAGACATTCACCAAAGAATTTTCAGAGCCCAAAGAACTCTGAGACACGTAAATTGGCCCAACAGGTGCATGTAAATAGGAGGAGTAGCCAGTGGGTATTTAAAAGTCTTGATTTGAAGTCATATTGTGTGACAGTTGTGCAGTAATTATGGAAGGATGAACAGTCAGGAATGTGGAGATTAATGCACATGGCTTTTGAATAACATCAATCATGGTTTAATATATCTAAAAACAAAGATGATGTGACTTACCAAATGAAAGTGCTGGCAGGTCGACAGACACACAAACATACACACAAAATTCTAGCTTTCGCAACCGACGGTTGCTTCGTCAGGAAAGAGGGAAGGAGAAGGAAAGATGAAAGGATGTGGGTTTTTAGGGAAAGGGTAAGGAGTCATTCCAATCCCGGAAGCGGAAAGACTTACCTTGGGAGGAAAAAAGGACAGGTATACACTCGCACACACACATATCCATCCGCACATACACAGACACAAGCAGACATTTGCTTGTGTCTGTGTATGTGCGGATGGATATGTGTGTGTGCGAGTGTATACCTGTCCTTTCTTCCCCCCAAGGTAAGTCTTTCCGCTCCCAGGATTGGAATGACTCCTTACCCTTTCCCTAAAAACCCACATCCTTTCATCTTTCCTTCTCCTTCCCTCTTTCCTGACGAAGCAACCGTCGGTTGCGAAAGCTAGAATTTTGTGTGTATGTTTGTGTTTGTTTGTGTGTCTGTCGACCTGCCAGCACTTTCATTTGGTAAGTCACATCATCTTTGTTTTTAGATATATTTTTCCTACGTGGAATGTTTCCCTCTATTATATTCATATCAATCATGGTTTGTTAGATTCTTTCAGATACATCTTGAGTGATAAAGCATGGTTTCAACTTTCCAGTCATGGGAATTCAAAGAACACGTGGTACTGGGCAATAGCAAAGAAATTTTCATCAAACAGAAGAAGCTCTAGTTGCAGTCAACAAGAATTTTGCATAGCCTGACAGAACCTATTTTTCTGATGGGATGAGAAAGCTGCAGGATCACTGGACCAAGTGTATATAAATCAAAGCAGACTATGTTAAGAAGTAGGTGAGTTGCTTATTTCGATGCAAAGTTCAACAGGTTTCTTTCGTGCTGGTTACTGATTCACATAATGTCACTACTACAAACAAAGGGTGCATGCAACCAACTAACACCCAGTTTTTTTTATGAGTTTTAGTGCATTTAATAACAGTAAGAAGTGATGAGCAACCAAGATAATCATAATCCCTTCTCGAAGAATACGCAAACTTACCGAGCAACCAAGACAATCATAATCCCTTCTTGAAGAATACGCAAACTTACCATGTCTCCATTAACATTAGATGACAATTTTCTCTCCAAGCGCCGGCCAGATGGTCCAGCCAACTCCAGATTTTGTACTTTTGGTTCCAAACGACTAATTTTTTCTGATACATTGCAGTTTGTTAGTGGTTTCACAAAGTAAACAAGTGTTACCTGGTTATCATTGTATGAAAAAATTAAGTGCGTTTTTGTGAAAATAGCTGAAAAATAAAACATATAACAGTTAATTCTCTTCTGTGGAAAAGTAACTGCAATTGGCTTTTATTACACACACATGCAATGTTGATAAAGTGGGAGTTGTTACATTCATGAAACACGAGCATAAATTCAAAAAGTAGCCTACACTACTTGGAAGATTCCGTATACTTTGGCCTACACAAAACTTATATTAATACCGGAAATTTAAATGTCAGTAATGTAATATACAGATCTTCAATTAGGAAGTGGGAGCTTTCATGAAAAAAGTTGATACATTTTTATGCTGTTGATCAGACAGAAAGATATAATGACATAAATGTTATTGTTTTGATCTGAATTTCTTAAAGGAGTATTTCAGAATTAACTTTTTGTCTCAGTCACACAGTTCCCTACTCAACTGGCTAGTGATAGTAGTATTGTGACTAGGCAACAAATTAATACAACCATCTGAAATTAAATGTCTTTCCCGTGAAAACCTGATAGCTCATGATCTACAGTGAGATATATTACATAAATTAGTATAATGCATGGTTCCAAAATAAAAAAGAAAATCATGAAAGGTGGCAAATAACAGGGCAATTTGAAGAATATACTGTATATTTCTGAGTCCTTAATGATAAATTTCTAGGTGTCTAATTGCATTCACATAGGAAGCACGTCTTCCATCAATTATTTCCAGATAATCTCAGAAATTACATTATTAAAGAAAATGTAAGAACTTTGACAGGTGAATTTTGCAAAAAGCCTAATAATAGTACTAAAATCAACAGAACTATCTATTCTTCAGGGGAGGGGAGGTGTTAGGGATAGGTCTACCAGCTCAGAGGAAAGCACCAGGTTTGCAGGATAAGCATGTGGAAGGGAAGGATGGTAGTTGTTGCATGAGCTAGGCATGTGACGGATGGGTGCTGATGAAGTGTAATGCATGATGATGATGATATGGAAGCTTGGTTTGGGAGGAGGTGACAGGACAAAAGGAAGGGAAACTGTTCGATAGAGGATGTGGGGGCAGTTTTTATCAGAGGTTGATGTCAGAAGGATTACAGCAGTGAAGGATGAGTTGAAAGGATAACTCCCAGTTACATAGTTCAGAAAACCTGGTGCTAAAGGGAAGTATCAGATGAGGGCATAAAATAATAAATGGATCATTTTGTCAGCCGCCACACGCATCTCCTAATGTAACCAAAAATTTTAGAGAAAACCTCAGTTCACTTGTATGTAAGTTATCCAAACATACTGTATTCATTGGTGGAGACTTTCAGTCAACAATTAATTGGGAAAATTACAGTTTTGTTAGTGGTGGGAGTGATAACACATCCTGAAAAACATTACTAATGCCTCCTCTGAAAACTCCCTAGAACAGATAGTTAGGAATCCTACTCATGACAGAAATATATTGGGTGCAAGAAATAGACCTGACCTCTCTGAGAACGCCCACATGGAAAGCAATATCAGTGACCACGATGCGGTTGTGGCAACAACGATTACTAAAGTACAAAGGACAACTAAACCAAGCAGAAAGATATATATGTTCAGGAAACTAGATAAAAAATCAGTAGCGCCACATCTAAATGAGGAACTGAAACTTTCAGCACAGTGCACAAGTATCCTGACAAACTATGGCTGAAGTTTAAAAGAATAGTAGACCATGCACAGTATAGATATGAACCTGGTAAAACATTCCATAATAGGAGGAAATCTCCATGGTACTCAATCACTGTAAAGAAACTTCTGAGGGAGCAGAGATTACTGCGTAACAGGTGCAAAACAAAGCATAGGACTGTAGACAGAGAGATGCTGAATGAAATACGTTTGGCTGTCAAGAGAGCGATGGGTGACGCCTCCAATGACTACTGGAGTAGAATGTTGTCAAATGATCTTTCAAAGAACCCAAAGAAATTCTGGTCGTATGTAAAGGCTGTTAGTGGCACCAAAGATATTGTCCAGTGGCTAGCAAATGATAGAGATTAGTAAAGCAAAACCTGAAATGTTTAAACAATTTTCAAATGTTCCTTTACAAAGGAAAAACCAAAAAATTTGCCCCAATTTAATCCTCATACCGTTGAAAAGATGAATGAAATAATTATCACTGTCAGTAGTGTTGAGAAACAATTGAAATCATTAAAACTGAACGAAGCTCCAGGGCCCGATGAAATCTCTGTCAGACTCTATACTGAATTTGCGACTGAGTTAGCCACCCTTCTATCTATAATGTATCGTAGATCACTCAAACAAAAGACCATGTCCAGTTCTTGAAAAAAAAGTACAGGTCCCACCTGTCTACAAGAAGGTCAGTTGACACAAAAAATACCGTACTATATCCTTGACACCAATATGCCGTAGAATCTCAGAAGATTTTCTGAGATCAAACCTGAGATATCTTGAACTTCATGACCTTCTCAGTGACAACCAGCACGGATTCAAAAAACACTGATCATGTAAAACCCAACTTGCACTTTTCTCACATATCATACCAAAAGCTTTGGATCAGGGCAATCAGGTAGATGCAGTATTTCTTGATTTCCAAAAAGCATTTGACTCAGTACCACATCTATACTTACTGTCACTATCAAATAAATTTGAGACTGGATTGAGGTCCTCTTGCTAAGGAGCATGCAGCACATTTTCTTGCATGGAGAGCCATCATCAGATGTAGAAGTAACTTCACATGTGCACTAGGGAAGTTTGTTGGGACCCCTGCCATTTATAGTATACACGAATGACCTTGGAGACAATAGTAACTTCAGACTTTTTGCAGATTGTGAAGTTATCTATAATGAAGTACTATCTGAAAGAAGCTGCACAATATTCAGTCAGGTCTTGATAAGGTTTCAACGTGATACAACGATTGGCTACTTGTTCAGAGATGTAAAACTGTGCAGTTCACAAAACAAAAAAACTTAGTATCCTGTGACTATAAACTCAATGAGTCACTATTGGGAACGATCAACTCATACATATACCTGGAAATAACACTTTGGAGGAATGTGAGATACAATGATCACATAGACTCAGTCGTGCATAAAGCTGGTGGTAGAATCTGGTTTATTGGTAGAATACTGGGGAAGTTAAATCAGTCTACAAAGGAGATTGCTTACAAACCACTCGTGAGTGGTTCTAGAATGTTGCTCAAATGTGTGGGGGCTGTACCACATAGGACTTACAGGGGATACTGAATGTATACAGAGATGGGCAGCACAAATGGTCACAGGTTTGTTTGGTCCATTGGAGAGTGTCACAGAGATACTGAAGGAAATGAACTGGAAGACTCCTGAAGACAGACGTAAACTATTGCAAGAGAGTTTCAAGAACCGGCTTTAAGTGATGACTCTAGGAATATACTACAATCGCCTAAATGTCACTTACATACAGGTAATGAGGATAAGGTTAGAATAATTACTGCACGCACAGAAGCATTGAAACAATCATTCTTCCCATGCTCCATATGTGAACAGAACCTACTAACAGGTACAATGGGACATACCCTCTCCCATGCACTTCATGGTTGTTTGCAGATCTAGATGTAGATCCTGGTAGTGCAAGTTGTGAAGCAGCCACTGGACTTGAGAATGTTGTGTCACTGGGTGGTCACCTTTGTTTTTGGCCACAGTTCAGCAGTGGTCATTCATTCAGGTGGAGAGCTGAGTGGTTGTCATACCAATATAAAAAAATTGAGCAGTGACTGCAGAACAGTTGATACACGATGTGGCAGCTTCCACAGGTGGCCTTGCAACCTGCTGCTGCCCTCCAAGTGGCAATTACCCACCCCCAACCGTCTTCCTGCTTGATTTAAAAATAACAACAGCTGTTGATTAGATACCAAAAGATACAGCAACCCCCCCCCCCTCTCCCCCTTTGAAAAATGTCTCATGGTGGGGGTACATTTCAATCAGTTTCCTTATACAAATTGCCGAATATACAATTAACTATCAGTGTTAATAATTAAAAATTATGATTTACCATCTTCCCATGAACCATGTACTCCCTCTCCCCACAACCATGACTGATATGGAAAGTGTACAAGCAATATGTATTACCAATTTTGACTTATGGCAGTGAGACATGGACTTTGATACAGAAACGTCTTCAAAAACTTAATGTTGTTCAGCAAGCAATGAGGAGATGCATGCTGGGAATTAGAGAGAGAGTAAAACATAAAATCAGATCATGGACAGATAATAGTGGAAGACTATGACTGCAATGTAATAGCAACGGTTATACAATTTGATTGCCACCCCCCACACAACATTTACTGCAAGTAAGCATTAGGTCTACAATCCAATTTCATTTTTTAAAATTACTACTACTAATGTCACAGTTACTCACCACACTTCAATAGTTTGCATAACTTAAACAACACAACATAAACAACATGCAAAACTTACCATCAGCAATATACTCAGAAAGAAGTTTTCCAACAAGATACTTGTCAAATGAAATTTTTAGTATGTCACCAGTAAAAATGTTTATACATATTTTAGCAATAAGCCCAGAACTGAAAATCAGTTGCAAGAGGCTGTTGTCCCTCCAGTGACAATAGATCACTTTATGCTGAATCAAATGTTCCTGTAACAAAGTAACCTATGTATTTCACAAAATGTTTAAAATGGATATACAACTTAGTATTTTTCCACAGTTACCTCTAAATCTTTAATTGACTCTCTTAACTTGTTTGGTCTTTTATTTCGGACCACGCATGTGATTCCTCTTTGTTCCGCAAATGAACGCTTCCCTTCATTGTAGGGCGAATCAGACACGTCCTTTTTTTCTAAATACCTGAAACAAATTTCGAGCTATATATTTATTGTATGCATATGGTTAGCGACGAAGATGAAATAACGTTAAATCAATAACTACCTGAAAGCACCGAAGTCTGTGTCTTTAATAACTATTTCATCTTTCAGTGTCCAGAATCGAGCTTGACTTAACAACGTTAACATCCTTCATCGGGACATACATACAAATGTCCAGTTACTGCTACATACATTCTGACAATGATTTAGCACAAATAAATGCTGAGTTTATTTTATCATCCATTATTAACTATGACTGTGAAACAGCTCGTACACTCAAACACAACACATAACAATCCATCGCATGGCCAACTTAGTAAACATAAACATTGGCATCTCCGTCATTATTGTCACTTGAAAGGTATAACATCTGTGATCTTCGGATAAATAACAGCATCTGCGATTAGTGTTCGGCGATGCTATGAAATATCGACATTCTTGGCATTTCTAGTTGTATGTAGGCATCTTCCAGGTTAGCAGTTGCCAGGGAAAAACACCCACATTTGTAAATATGTCACAATAAAGCCCTATCATGTTCGAAATGGTTTCAGAGACGCGTAGCCTAATGACAGGATATTAAACACTTGACAAATTATTTTAGTGTTATTGTTAATATGTTATTTTTACACCCTTATTGAAACATAGCTCCAAATAAGTGAGACATAAACAGTTTGAAATCAACTTTAAACAGTCATTCAAGGAAAGCAAAATGATAACTCAGTCGCCAAATTAAACAATAAAAATTAGGATGACCACACATGCACATTTTCTCCTTAAATAGAAAGAGAGAGGTGTTTGAAATTTAACTAGAGACTTGTGACTCGAAAAATCCATGTCTTTACCACTACTGGACCCATAACCGAAAAAAGTTGTTCTTTAAATGAAGCACCAGTACTTTATTTTTCATCTTTCGTTTACTTATTCAACTGCATGATTGTTGCTGACAGTGCGAAACGAAAGAGTTCATTGAAAAGTGATCTATGAAAGACGGCCGTTCTATATGTGGAAATATTCAGCATAAGAAGCCCAACGGTAGGTCAAATTGAAAAACAAAAGCTGAACAGCGGAAAACACAGATAGATATAGAAATGTTATCCTCAAAAGGACAGAAAGTAGTCAATATTACTTCATCGACTTCATGAAAGGTAGACAGAATTAGAAGTCTGTCACTAACTCTTTATGTAATGTCATAGACTTTTCGGCAATTCGTCGTCATCTCGTTGAGATTATGTATGCTGCCAGTGGTCTGCTTCTTCACTATGGGAAGATGCAGACCACTGGCAGAGCACCTGATCGGAACGAGATCGCAGCTCTCAAAACTTTCAAATTACTGTTGTTTAAATATACGTAAATTAAAATGCGTTTCCTTCGGTACAAAAGGAATATTATTTAAATATGCTAAAAGGGGAACCACCGAATTAGTGTGGTCGAATCGGCATGGTTATAGATCTCAGTTGGTTGTGTTAGTGGAGTTAATAAATTAATTCTTCATTTGCTCCTTTCCATATCTGCGATCTCTTTCTGTCATGAGTAACATGTAAAGTTAGTTCATAAATGTAATAAATTCTCTTAATGACAACTTTTATAATATGCTGATAATTTACACGACTGCCTTTTACAAAAATCTTAAGCCAAGTGCAATCTCAAATACACACAGAAGATTTTGCTATGGAGCAGAAGGTATTGTCAACTAGATATTATTTCAGTCTGTGTTCCAAGTTAATTTTATTATCTATAACATTCTTCACATAACTGGGTGAATGGTCAAAGAATTTTATAGTTGAGTACCTCAATTTCTTCTACATTTACATCAGTACTCCACAAACCATCTGATGGTGTGTAAGCATATGGTACTTCGGGTACAACTAAATGATCCCTCTACCCTGGCCCACTCCCGAATGGCGCGTGGGAAGAATGATTCTCGGTAAGCCTCTGTATTGTCTTTAATTTCTGGAGTTCATTGTGGTCATTTGGCAAGATGTATGTGAAAGGATGTAATAAATTATGTTGTCCGACGGTTTTCCGGAAAGTACCTTCTCGAAATTACAATAGTAAACCTCTCTGTGATGCACAACGCCCCTCTTGTAGTGTCTGGCACTGGAGTTTGTTGAGCATCTGTGTAACGCTCTCGTGCCGACTAAACGACCCTGTTACGAAACGTGCCGCTGATCATTGAATCTTATCTACCTCTTCTATTAATCCATCCTGCTAAGGGCGCCAGACTAATGGACAATACTCAGGAATCGGCCGAATAAGCGTCTTGTAAACCACTTCCTTTGTGCAGGAGTTACATTTCCTTAAGATTCTTCCTATGAGTCTGTTGTCTGCTTTTTCCACTGCGTGTGCTACACTGTCATCCCACTTAAGGTCGCTCTGGGTAGTTATGCCTAGATGTTTTACGGTATACATTGTTTCCAGCAATTTGTCGTCAACAGTGTACTTGTACAGTAGCGGATATCTTTTCCCAATTATGAGCAATTTGTTACATTTATTTAGGTTCAGGGTCAACTGGCAGAAACTTCACCATTCATCACACCTCCGCAGATAATTCTACAAGTCGATACTGTTTTCTGTCTTTTCTTATAGACAACCACATCATCTGTGAACAGCCCTAAAGAGCTTCGAATGCTTTCTACTACAGCATTTATGCACATTGTGAACAGTACCACTACTATCCTACTTCCTTGGGTACTCCGAAATCACCTTTACATCTGCAGATTTTATTCCGTTAAGAGCGACATTTTGAGTTCTATCTGCAAGGAAGTCCTCAATCAATTCCCAAAATTTGGTCTGATAGTCAGTAAGCTCGTTTTTTTTTTTTCAACTGACAGCACTGCAAGATGGTGTCAAATGCCTTCTTAAAGTCAAGTAACATGGCATTCAACCTGAGCGCTGTTGTCTACAGCGATATGGATCTCATTGAAAAACAGAGCGATCTGAGTATCGCAAAATCTCTGTCTGTAGAATCCATATTGATTTTTATAGAGGAGATATTCGTTCCTCAGAAACGTCACAATTCTTGAGCATTAAACATGTTCCATAATTCTACAAAAGACTGACATCATGATGTAGGCCTGCAGTTATGTACATCTGCCCTACGACCCTTATTGACAACAGGAATGACATGCGCTTTTTTCCAGCAGCTAGGCACGCTTCATGGTTCCATTAAACAAAAACAAACTACTAATAGAATGGAGGCAAGTTCTTTCGCATAGTCTTTGTAGAATCTTACAGGTATCTCATCTGGTCCTAATGCCTTTTAACTATTAAGCGATTGTAGTTGCATTTCTATTCTGTGGTTGGTTATCTCATTACCTGTCATTTCAACATTCGTATGATGATTAAGAGGAGAGACTTTATTACGATTTTCCGTGGTGAAACAATTTCGTAAGACTGAACTCAGTATTTAAGCGTTCTCGCTCCTTTGTCTTCTGTTTCGGTCTCTGTATGGTCACTGAGTGACTGAACAGATGATTTTGCCTCCCTCACTGATTTTATGTACGACCAAAACCTGTTAGGGTTCTCAGTCAGATCGGTTGACGAAATTTTACTTTCAAAGTCATTGAATGCGTCTCTCATTGCTCTCCCTACGCTCAGTTTAGCTCTGTTCAGTTGCTGTTTGTCTGAATCTCTTGAATTTGTGATGAAGCTCTCTTCGATTATATAGCATATTTCTAACATGGCTATTAAACCACAGTGGGACTTTTCCATCCCTTAAGACGTTGCTCAGAACGTGTTTGTCGAAGGCTTATCGAATTATGCTTTTGAATTTTTTCATTTGTGCTTCTCATCTTCGTCATCAACACTGAATATCTGTAGTTGAGCACTCAGATACCTGTCAATTTGTATCTGGTCACTTTCGGTAAGCAAAAATATTTTACTTCCTTCCTTAACATTCATAGTAACACCTGTAATCAAAGTTGCTATCACAGTCATATGATAACTTATACCTTCCTCTAGGTCAGTTGATTCGACATTTGCAGTTCTGTTCGTAAGTAGGAAGTCCAAGCATTTTCTTCTCGATTTGGTTTTCTAATTATTTGCTTGAAGTAATTTTAAGATGAGACGTTCAGAATAACGCCATCTAATCCCGGTCTGTGGCACCAATTTTGACAGAATGACTCTCCCAGTCTATACCTGGCAAGTTGAAGGCACCTCCTATTACAATGGTATGATGAGGAAAGTTATTAACAATCTTCTGTGACACATTAGGCTAAGTGATGGAGAGTGTAAGTTATTTCTTCTCTGAGTATTAATTTATGAATGTCACTATTGTATTCCATCAGTGATTACTTGTTGACTATTAACATCATAAGGGACTAAATCTACTGTTTTAAGAACTACCTACAAGAGGTTCTAAAATGGTCACCACATATTAATTTCTTAAACCCTTACATGCAATTAACACTTTCTTCAGTGAAAAGTTGTGCCATTTGCGTTATTGAGTGAGAAAAGAAAAAGTAAGTAAACTTTTTGAAATTTTTCATCTCCAAAAGCTGTTATTATCGTTAATGTGAATGTTGCAGGACTTACAGATTTAATAACATCTGCAAAATGTGACTTCCATTTCAGACCGGTATCAATAAAAAAGCACCAGTTTCGAATATTCTGTTTAATTTAATAATTTTGCTTGATTGGTTATTTTTAATGTTGTGGTCAAGCCTAGTAAAATACAGAAGTACATTTATTCTGTTGTATCTAAGTTCAGTGATGGTCTATTTGGAGAAACCCAGTTAATAATTTTAAAGGAAATTTTATTTACATTTGCAGTTGTTGAAGTTTCTTTATTAGCTTTGGTTATAAATCTTGCATCATCAGCAAACAGAATTATGGAATTTTGGCTTCCTGGAAAAGATAACAGATTAGTTATATACTGGGTGGCTTAAGGGAAATGGAGCTTTCTAGACTGGCTAGTACACCACTGTCAGTAGTGGGAGGGATATAGCACATACATAAGTCACTTTGGGATTGTCCTCCATCTTAATAGCAATGGAACAGAGGGTGCACATTTGCGTATGAAAATTTTGTCCTAAATGCTGAGTCGATTACTGCAACTTGCTGGATACTTAGTCGCTAGTTTAATTGTCCAGCTCGAAGTTGCAAAATTATGGTGGGCTGCAGCTTTTAAAACAACATAAAATATTCTTAGGAAAAAACTGACAGCTCCTGACAAAAGTGCTAGGATATCGCCATTCTGAAAGAGACAATCATTAGTGGTCCAGGTAGTTCAGCTATCAACATGTTCACTGTTTAAGCATGAACTATGAGTCGGTAAGGCTTGGTTTTAAATTCCACCTATATAAAATGCTGCTGGTTCATTATCTCAAAGACAGGGATTTTACAACCAGAAGACTTCGCTGTAAGTGATCTTTGAAGATGCAGTAGTACTTGTTAGTGATGAAGTGCATTTTCACTTGAATGGTTTATTTAACAGAGCTATTGTTTTTGGGCCCCTGAAGTGGCTTGTGTAGCTCATGAGAGACCTCATCACTCTCCACAAGTGATTGTGTGATGTGCTGCAGTTGCTGTCGGTGTAATCAAGACTTTTTTTTCAGGACAGTGTAACAGTGACAGTGAACTCTGACTGTACGATACACATGCTAATACGTCCTTTATGGCAGAACTGTGTAGATGATGGATAATCACTAGGAGTGTTGATTTTTAACAGGATAGTACAACACTGCACCCTGTTAATGAATCCATGGCAGTTGTAAGGAATATTTTCCTTGGACATTTTATTTCTCTTTTTGCTGCTGTGCCAGATTTCTCCCATTGCGACTTTTTATTGTGGGAGTATTTGAAGGAAAGTGTTTTTGTTGCCAAAGCGTGAAGTTTAATGTTTTGGAAAGCGGCCATTAAAGAAGAGTTGGGTTTGTTTGACAAACACCTGTTGCCGCAAGTTGTGAATAAGTACTGGCATAGAGCTGAAAATTATATTCAGGATAATGGCCACCATGTGAAAACATTCTTTTCGATGGGCCCATGTAAATTAAGTAGTGGATGTTAACGTTTCATTTTGTGTAAATAAAAATGTTTTTTCTTAAAAAAATCTACCTTTGACTGTTCATTTGAAAACTGTTTTTAGTACGGTCACCACATAAAATTTGACGATACCTCTGTCGTGGCTCTCACTAACGGCTTCTGGGACAGTTTAATACAAGAAGCTATTGAAATATAAATTACCGCAAACATCCTGAACAGAGATGGTGGCTTGCAGCTCAGCGCTGCGTGGGATCCAGCGATCGCGCGGTTGAAGAGGGCACATCAAAAGCCGTATCAAAACATGCCCATGTATGGCAATGTCACGGGCACCAGTGGCGTCACAGCCGGCAGCTAGCGTATTTAAGGGCGCACCAACAGCTCACTGGCAGTCATAACACTTCACAATGACCAAGGAGTGCTTGGCCAAAAGCTCTTGTAGATTTAAGCAATTTGATGCGGTTGGAAAGCCGAGAACATTTTATTCAATGTTATCGCCGCGAAACTCTGCATTCATACAGCTCGCTTTTTTGTACCCCCGACGCCATCACAAGCATTCTTCCCATGGCATGAAGCGAAAAAGTGCCGTTCTACATCAAACCCGAAATCTTATTTATGAAAGGAGATGTTGATAAATTTTTTTTGTTTTATATTTACTTGCTGCCCCATCCGAAAAGTAAATCAGTTTTTTGTGGAAGGGTGGTGCTGTTTAATGTAGTTTGTTAATTTTAGTTGAAAAATGTGCACTGCTGTAGTGTTGTGTTCAAGGTTGTCACTTATGACACAAAAGCTGTGGCTTATTAGTTTATCTTCATCTCTATAATAGAATACAAATGGATGAACTGTGGCCTGTTTGTTTACCCAGTGGTGCCCTTGTACTTTATCTTGAACAACAAAGGAATAATTTTCCGAAAAGTTGGCAAGAACTAAGCATTTATTAGTTGCCAAGGTTTGCTTTTTGTCTTTCAAAAATTTACTTTGAGCTTTTGCAATAAAATGATGCATTTTCAGATTTTCAAGATTGGCCACCAACATTTCAAAAACTATCCTCGTGATTTTATCAGTGTCACCAATTCAGTTCTGTCTTGTGTCACCCATTGTTTGTATTTTATATTGTCAGGCATCCAATCGTCTTCTTTGGATTATTCAAACATGTCAAGTAAGGCTTGTTTGCCTAGACAATCTTCATATTTTCCCTTGATCATACAATTGTAACTGTCAATATCGCATACCATAACTTCCAAAAGGTCTTTATAGTCAACTCTAAGACTGGCCCCATCTATCATCAACTTTATGTTCTGATGATACAAACAAACACAAACATTATGGGTGCCAGATGCCCCTGCAACAATACACCATCTCGCAAAACTTTGATCTTCCAATTTTAATGTCAGGATTTTCTTTTTTGAATTCAGTGAATAGTTCATTTAAATTACACAATATTAACATTTTTGTCTCTGAATCTTAGAACCAATTTCTTTCACAGAAACACAGTCTTTTTTGCCAGACATCAAATGGCTGTTATTGTCATCATCATAATACTTAATATCTTTATTGATTGTGTTTTCAAATTAGATGTACTTTTCTTTTGTAATGCTGGTAAAATTCCCTATTCTTTTACTAATTGCCTTGTTAACTTAACAAGATGTTCTGACACATTAAATTCGTCATTAACTTTTGTTCAACTCCAAGAATTCGGCAGTAAACTGATAATCTTAATTATATCCTCTTTCTTTGAACTACTGTATCTAGTTTTTAGTTTTTCTATCAAATCATCATATTTGGTTTGTGGAGTTTTAGAACATTCATCTGTTTTAGTACAAGTTGTATTTTGAAATGAAACTCCCAAATTCTTTTTGATTGTAGCTGCTACTTCCTCTATTTTTGTATTCAAGACACTTGGTCTTTTATCTTGACTTAGTTTTCTAATTTTACTAGCAGGTGATATATCCAGGATTTCACAAGCTATTATCTACTTTTTTAATTGTTGCTGATAAGTCACAAAACTCTGTATCTGAGGTTTCACTATCCTTTCTCTTGTGAATTACAAATACCTTAGAGTAACATGTTGGACACAACCATTTTCCTGATATGAGATTGTCAAAAGGGCTTTTATTTTTAGAAAAAATGATCAAATGTTATTTCATGCAAACCTTTTGTTATAGGTTTCTTGTTTCTCAAAAGTGTCCATGCAAAACTGACCAAAAAGGTGATGAAATTTTTTAAGTATTTCATTTCATGGCGCTTGCATGTTGATTTGACCTCTGGGCCGACTCGTAAGCAAAACAACACTTTCTCTTCTTCACTGTAATCTTCGATTAAAGTAATGTATTTCGGATACACTCCATACACACTTTTATGACTTGCTTCATTAATAATAACACCAATAGAACACTGAGACACCATTTTTCAACTCCACCCTTCAAGAACTTCGAACTAAAAAAGTGCGAGCAGACAATTGTTGGTGTAAGGGGGAAGACAAAAATCAGACTTGTACAGGCATGCAGATGCAATTGTCAGTGTGCTGAAACAATTATCACAGCATTGTTTCGACAAATAATCATTAGCTAGTGTAATGTGGTGTGTTACATTATGCAACTGGTGTACTTTATTTGATTACCGTACCAGATATCGCAGATGTTAAAAAACGTATTTTTGACTAATGTATGTAATCTTTTTTCCAGAACTTTCAATTGAATCTAAAAGTTGAAACTTATACTGAAGTTTGATATCATAAAGGTCTTTTATCTGTGAAATTTTCAGATTTTCATCTGTTTCCCTGACAAAGATATTGCAGGCCTCGAAATGGAAAAATTTAAAAAATCCATTTTTAAAAACAGTGTATTTTTTAAGTGTAAGCTGCTCACCATTGATACTCTGTATAAAGTAACTATACTATATAGTGTAATAGCAGAAAAAATATTAAAGCTGAGAAATTAATCTTTCTTTGGAAAACTATTGTTCAAAAATTGAGTTTTTTTATTTGTGGCTGATAACTTTGAACTATTAAAAATATATTAAAGAATACATTCAGCTAGTGATAATGATGTTAATTTGTAGCCCAGAGTGTGTTGGACTAAATGTATTTTATCTGAAAGGCTTAGGACAATCTACTACTGAATAATTGTAAAAAATGTAGATGTTTGCAAATACGAAAAAACACATGTGGCCTGGAACAAATATGGCCTCCATTTCAAAATAATGAACAATTAATTTTTTTAAAAAATTTGTGACTACTAAACATTAGGGAATTCACCCAGCAAATATAAAATATTTCTGAGATGGTCAAGCAACCAGTTATTTTTTTCTTGAACCACTTGGTATGGATTGACCCTATTTTGTCTGTTCTAGAAACCCTGTGAAATTCTACATCTACATCTGTAGTCTGCAAAGCACCGTGAGGTGCATGGTCCTCGAAGTTCTTCGATATACTTTTTACACTCGAAATGTGATACACATTGATGATGTGGTCATTAGTACAGCGTGAAGCTATATCTTCAGCATAAGGAATAATCACTACAAGCTTGCCACAGGGATCGATATTTGATCTGATTTCGGTCTTGCTATATAGGGTGATCTACTGGATGTACTAAAAACAGTTTTCAAATGAACAGTGGAAGGTAGATTTTTTAAGAAAAAACATTTTTATTTACACAAAATGAGACGTTAACATCCACTACTTAATTTACATGGGCCCATCGAAAAGAATGTTTTCACATGGTGGCCATTATCCAGAATATAATTTTCAGTGCTATGCCAGTACTTATTCACAACTTGCACCAACAGGCGTTTGTCAAACAAACCCAACTCTTCTTTAATGGCAGCTTTCAAAAATATTAAACTTCATACTTTGGTAACAAAAACACTTTCCTTCAAATGCTCCCACAAGAAAAAGTCGCAATCGGAGAAATCTGGCACAGCAGCAAAAAGAGAAATAAAATGTCTGAGGAAATACATTCAGCTAAGTGATAACGATGTTAATTTGTAGCTCAGAGTGTGTTGAACTAAATGCATTTTATCTGAAAGGCTTAGGACAATCCACTACTGAATAATTGTAAAAAATGTAGATGCTTGCAAATACGAAAAAACGCATGTGGCCTGGAACAAATATGGCCGTCATTTTAAAATAATATAGAATAATTTTTTTAAAAAAATTTTTTTGTGACTACTCAACATTGGGAAATTCATGCAGCAAATATAAAATTTTTCTGAGATGGTCAAGCAACCAGTGCTGGACCACTTGGTATGGATTGACCCAGTAGGGATAGAAACCCATATCCAGGAAAGTCATTAAACTATGCTGCACAGCCACGAAGTTGGAAGGTCTTATTCTTCCCACTAGCCATTCATCCAGCAGCAAATGTGGGCTCATACCTCGACGATCGACGCCTCTGCTGCTGTTGTGCTTAATGATCTCTTGAGTGTTGTTATGACAAACAGACACAAGCTGCAGCCCAGTGAACTAACCCTGCAGAGTGAAGCCCAGGATGCTGCCAGCCCAGATAGAGCAGAACATGGAAACACCAAAACCAGAGTTAGCTTAGCACACTACGCAAGCTAACTTCTCTGAGACGAGTTAGAAGAGGCTGTTAGCGTCTGATGCATGTCTCTGGGTGTGGGGTAGGGGTGTCCTAGAAATACCACAGGGTGGAAATCATAATTCGTCACCGCCACAGCAAGTGTCAGAGTTGACAGGACCTCAACCATCCTACAGAGAGCTACATACCTCATTCCAAAATGCAGCTGCTGTGAATGCACATATACCCTAGGCACTGCACACTGGATGAAAATAGGAAACTAAATTATGTCTACTGCAGAGTTTCCCACTCTGCTATATCGTACAAATGTTCAAAACGACGTTAAAGAGGCGGAACATACTGACCAGTAGCTGAAAGCGTTGACGTTCGCGCTTGGAAACTTTCTCCAATATCGGAGATGCGGCGCCTGAGAATGTTTCAAATTCGTCACACTATCACAAACATTAGGCCCAGCTACTACACAGTGCTAGGAACCTAACGATCTTCACACATCACAGTTATCCAAACCAGTAGAAACCATGGAGCATAGTTACAGAGCAAAATAACTAACCTCCTACTCGTCAGTGCTGCTGGATGGCGACTTCTACATCTACACTGTGCAAGCTATTTTATGGTTTATAGAGGAGTTCTTTATATAACACTGCCATTTCTCCACCTCTCCTCCCCCTTATTCCCCAGTCCAGTTCAAGCCGAGAATGTGTTGGTAAGCCCCCATATGACCTCGATCTCCCTACACAAAGACAAAATGACTCCTATACAAAACAGGGACAACATAGCAGAGAAGGTGTAGCCCTTTTTATGACAGTTGAGGACTACACCAAAACGCTCGCTGATGGGAGTCCTCAATACATGACATGACCTTGTGGGCGACACTGCGACAAACAAACAAATGACTACTACACCACTTCCCGAAAACAAAGAAAATAAGCGGACTGCCACTTACGACATAAACTTTCATCACCTATGGGGGCAACTCTCTACCTGATCTTGTGTCATTGAGTTCATGCTTAACAGATTATGTGACCAAGGTAGTGTTAGGTCATAGCATTACAAGCGACCAACTCCTCACCATATTGAAGGACAGCTACTGTCTATGCAAACTAAGTTGACACTCAGTGCACTGTCTGGTGGCTGCGATAGTAAATGGGAAATGCCTTTATGGTCGCTACAAACAGCCACCAGGCCTAGTGTCAGTTTATTTTGTGCGAACAGTATTCGAGCTCCGTCACCAAATCAAACTCCCAGAACCATAAATCACTAGTTTGCAGCTGACTGGACGAAATATCAGACAATAATTGACAACAAGTTCATTGCTCCCCTGACTACAGTTGACCATAAAGACATAAATCTCATAAATGACGTAACAGGAGAGATGCATAGAACCGCTACTGATGTAGACATATAATGATGATCCAACGTTATCATCACTGGTCACTGAGTGACAGAAAGCCAGCTGGTGGTCCTCTGAGAGTGTGAGGCGGTAAGGAAAATACGTAAGCAAAGCAGAGAAGAATGGGGTATCATTCTGGAGACAAGAGAGCCTCAAAATGGAGAAATACATTGACATAACTGATTTTGACAGAAGGGCAGACTCTGGGAACGAGAGAACATAAACAGCAAAGTTTGGTGGTTACAGGCGATCATCACCAGTGTGTTAAAAACATGCTTCGTGAACTCAAATAGGGATACTTGAAGGGAATGGGCTGTTCTTTCTGCGGAATATTGCGAAAATTTAGAGAACCGGCATTTGAAGCTGATTCCAGACTGATTTTTCTGCTGCCAGTTACATGTTGAGTAAGGACCACAAAGATAAGATAAAAGAAACTCGGGGGTGTATGAGGCATATAGACAGGCGTTTTGCCCTCTCTCTATTTGTGGAGCAGGAAAGGCAGACAATGATTAGTCATGCACAATGCGGTAGCTTGCAGATTATGTATGTAGATGTAGATGAAGATGTAAATGTTGGACATTCATGTGTCACCAAAGAATATGTTGATCAGAGGCTTACCCCCTCCGTAAAGCAGTTTAGGTGGCGATCTGCAGCAAGTCTAACGTCAGAGTAAAATCGAGGTACAGGCACAAGTGTTTCAGAGCGAACCATGCAGACCACATTTTTGAACTTGAGGCTCCACAGCGGTCAACCATCATCAGTTCACTTGTTCACTCAAAGACATCTTTAGTTAGGCCTGCAGTGTGCACAAGGTCAACTAGGTCGCTGCACTGATCAGATGAAACGTGTCGCTCGGTCGGCTGATCCACGTTTCTTGTTAGACCAGATCAATGGTTGTATCCAGATACGCCATTACTCAGGTGAAAAAGCTGCTCTGGTATCCCTTGATGTTCAAACTTGATGTCTTTCCCGATGACGATGACATCTCCCAACAGAATAAATATCCATATTGCAAGTTGAGAATCGTGCTACAGTGTAGTTTGAGGAGTATGACAGCGAACGCACCTTCGTATCTTGGCCACCACATTCGAGAGATCTGAATCCAATTGAAGATATCTGGGACGCTATCGGGCGCCAGCCCCACGTCCACAAACGATCAGACCGTTATTTACGGGAATTTACTTGACCTGTGCGTCGTCATCTGGTGTCACATATCTTCAGAAGCCTTCCAATGACTTCTCGGTTGCATGTCATGTAGAATCCTTTGTATATAGCGTTCTAACAGGACCCAAAACTTCATTAAGCAAGTGATTATAATGATTTGGCTCCTCAAAGACCATTAAAAACTGGAAACTCTGTCTTCTTCCGTCCCCCTCCCCCCTCTGATGCACTGCTAGTTACAATCTAAACACGCCTCTTGTTGGTAATAAGTGAATGCTATGGTTGCATTGTCTGCACGATTCCACTTAGTGTGTCAAATACAGTTTGAACACAGTCTGTAAGGATATGTGCTATTGCTCACCAAGGGTTTAGACTTCAGAAGTATAGCTGCCATGAATGTTCCAAAAATATTCCAGTGAGGTAGGAAGGGAACCTCTATCTTAGAACAGGCAACAACTATTCCCTGTAATGGTATTTATTGGAATCACTTTTGCACATGTTGGGCCATTACAAAGCACAAGCCTAATCTCAGGTATCGCCTGTTCAAACAAGGAGAACCTGGTATTAAATTCCTCAAATAACATAAAATATAAAAGATCAATGCCGGCGACTGTGGCCGAGCGGTTCTAGGCGCTTCAGTCCAGAACCACGCTGCTGCTACATTCGCAGGTTCGAATCCTGGCTCGGGCATGGATGTGTGTGATGTCCTTAGGTTAGTTAGGTTTAAGTAGTTCTACGTCTAGGGAACTGATGACCTCAGATGTTAAGTCCCATAGTGGTTAGAGCCATTTGAACCATTTAAAAGCTCAATAATATCACAAAATTCAGGACAGTTAATTATTTTTACTGAGAGAGAGGGACTCTCTGGTGGAAGACTATCCTAATGTCGAGCTGAACACTGTTACAGGCTCTAACAAATTTTATTCTTTCCCCACTAATGTTAACCAAACGTGGCCATCGAGCACATGAAGGAAACACGTTAATTTCAGGGAATAATACAAGGGGGACAAGCCTTCCTACTTTGAGCTTCGTATCACTGGAGCAAAAACTGGCTTCTGACATGACATTTACATTTCATGGCATGCAGCGGTCTTTACCTTGTGTTGCACAGCATTGCTGGCTTAGCTGCTGCTGTGTGTCCTCGGATCTGTAAATCTCTCCTAGTCAGCTTTTGATGGCTAAAGATACGCGCAAACCTGGTGCGCCGTGTGTAACTCTGTCGTCGCTATTCTTGCAAGTATTTAATATATTGACTCTCTTCGTTCTCCACTCAGGAGATTTACGAAAAGAATTCAGCCAGCTCTTGACTGAATTTTGAAACAGGGTGAACAAAGTGTTCACACCAATACATCTCCTTTCCCTGTCGTCACGTCAGAGAGGGAAGCCCTCCGACCACACTTGATGACATTTCAAGGGAAAGTGCCTGTCCTGCTGGGCAGTTTTGTGTCTCCTCAGCCTAGCTTCCCTTCCTTCTACAGTGGGGTTGGACACTGGATGGAACAGCCAATGGCAGTCGCTCTTTCATTTCTAGGCTGCCCAATTAGTAAATGGCTTAATAAGTACAGTGTTGTATAATTGGCTGGCTTTCAAGTGAACAGCCTGGTCTCTTAACCCATCTTTAACACTCCAGCATCCACAAGAGAGGTTAGTTACGTCCTCACGTGCTGCTCACGTGATATAGTGCTCTTCCCCCAGTTCTCTGCCATGACCGTCACCTGTGCTTGACCTTGACTAGGCTGCGGATCTGCAGGCCATTGTGTCGTGTCGTGGCTAACTCAAACTGGCTTCCCCTCCAGTGATGCTTCCACCCTGTTTTTACCTAACTTAAACATGCAAATTTACATAAGGGAGTTATTCTCATAACTCTCGATGTCACGTGTATTAAATCTCAAACAAGTGAAACATACACACACAAAAACCATCCTATGTTGCAAAACCAGTGCCTCGCAACACTATAAATGACATGTAAAACTGAGGCACTCGACATGTAAGGTGTCCAAAATCCCAATGTCTTACAACAAGAGAAACAAAAAGACTTCACACCAAAATTCAACACACTAACAACCGATACACCAACAAGCCTGTATGGAATAGACTGAACTTTAAGATAAGCGTGGAAGTCTCAAAGAATCGCCAAACCTGGAGGTTAGATGACTGAAGAAATATTAACTGCAGACAGGAATGCAACTTCTGGACCAAGTTGTGACAGAACATCATTCAAGAATATAAACTGTAAGCCATTTTCCAGCTACAAATGACACAGAAACAGCTGAAGCATTTCGACGCATGCTAGTGTAGACCACTAGGTTCTAATAAGAGAGCATATTTGAAAACCAATTATGACAGTCCCTTGAAGAGCTCAGGTAAGTATGCTGAGACCCATGCAGCTCATTTTGTATGTTAATGACCTAGCAGTCAGTATTATAAGAGGCATTCAATAAACAATGTAACACATTTTTTCTGAAAGCAGGTTGGTTTTATTCAGAATTCCAGTACACCATATTGTTTTCCATTCTTTTGGCTACAAATCCCATTTTTCAATGTCTCTGTTCAGTGTGATGGCCTTACACCACCTCACTGGGAGGGCATGTATGCCCACATGGCACCACTGTAATTGTTGACGTCAGAGGCAATGTCTTGCTGTGTCAGTAACCTCCCTATCACTCACATACTGCTTCCCATGGAGCGCAGCCTCCATTTGGTCAAATAGGTGGTCCTTGATTGCTGTCTATCGTCTTCTGTTAGTTGGCGAGGAAACCAGTGCGCACACACCTTTGAGCACATCAACCTGTGGACAAGTGTGTAAGTACTACCAATAGAGAGGTCCAGTTGTGCAGCCTTGTGTTTGAATGTGATCCATCAATCACTTTGAATGACAGTATGCACACATTCCAACATTTTAGGGGTCACAGTTGTGTGATGCCAGCCATCATGCTGAAGATCAAACAGGTTCACATGACCTTGTGATGGTGATAGACCACTCGCCCAACAACTCACTATGTTTTTGTTCACTGTCAGGTCTCTGTAGACATTTGCAAGAGCCTGTGAGTATCTGTAATGATCTTGTTTTCCGCCAGATGAAACTCAATAACAGTTCACTGCTAGAAACACAACCCCGTTACAACTGCTAGAAACACAACTCCGTTACAGAAGCCATTTCGAAGGCTACACATAGCTCTGCCGCCTATTGGATCTTTATGGAACTATAGGGACTGAAGCGGGAAGTTTTATCATAATGTCTTGCAACAAATTACACATTTTTTCAACCGAAATTGGCCGAGAAAAAATATATGTTGCATTACTTATTAAACACCCCTCGTAACAGCAAACTCGTACTTTCTGCGTATGATACTGTTACATATAATGAAGTACTGCCTGAAAAAAGCAACGCAACTGTCCTCTCTTGCAGAAGTGATAATCCTGCAAGGTATGCAGGAGAATTTCTGTGAAGTTTGTGGGGTAGAAGATAGGTATTGGCGGAAAGCAGGAAGGGCGTGTCATCAGTCGTGCTTGTACAGCTTGGACACTTTCAATAGTCATAAATGTAAAATTGTGTGCTTCACAAAAGCTATGGTTATAATTTCAACAGGGCACTGTTGGAGTCAGACCACTCGTAGAAAGAGCGGAATGTAGAAGTTTATGGAGATATCAAACGAAATTATCACATAGGCTCAATTTTAGGTAAAGCATACTTTGGTTTGTTGGTAGGATGTTGGTAAATTGCAGTCAGTGTACAAAGAAAATTGCTTATAAAACACTTCTGTGACCAATCCCAGAATATTGGTCACTCAAACCAGATGTAACTAATACGGGATACTGAATGTACTGTAAATGACTGATGCATGAATACAATTCCCAAAGTTTGTGTCATGCCCACCAGCTGACATTACAAGTGCTGTGATTTGACAAAATGGCAATAGAACAAGAAAGAGGAGATTTCACCTCCAAGCTGATATTCAATGACTCAACAACCTTCCATTTATGTGCAAATGTTAATCGTCATAATATGAGGGAGTGAGGCACAGAAAATCCTCTTTGTCAGCGACTTACGCGTCTTTGTGATGGTGATGAGACGAAATTATTGGGAGAAAACAAACATCTAGTGCCCAAGCGAAGAAAACATCTGACACAGCCAGGAATCGAACTTTTTTGTAACTAATACATATTTTATTTAGAATTAAAAACGAGAATACATTTTATATAGTTACAAATTATATGTTATTTTTCATTATTCTTTCAACATTTCCCTCACTTAATGTCTTTTGTTCTCTTTTCCACTTGTAAACCAGTGAAATAGATTATGTTTGAGTTCCGATTTTAATAGTCATTTTTCCATATATTGTAGACCCAGTCAAGACTTGACTGACAATCAGACAACCTGTGGACAAGCATTTAGTACGAATAGGTAGATAAATATATGTAGGTAACTAACGTTTCATGCTTTGCATTAAACTACATGATGGATTTATGCTGTTCACTATAAACTAAATTATACAACTATTTTAATCGTCATATGCTATGCAGTTAAAGAAGAAGGTAGACACATAATACGTGAAATGCACATAATAAACAAAAACAGAAGAACAAAACAGAGGACTCAGTTGTATGCAGTATGGTGTGATAAGTATGAAGACATATTTGGTTTATAGGTAAGATCTAAACAAACAGATTTCAAATGCAGCAAGGAGACGCCTACAAATGAGAAACAAAAAAGCTAACACAATAGTTAGACTTTGTGTATGTTGCAGGCACAATAATGGTGTATGGATGCACAAGAGTAAGTGGGAAATGATTTTACTGCAGCACTTTTCACTTTTCTTACACCAAAACAATCACTTTTACTGTGTGTGTAACGAAAATGGTGGCGAGATAGAGAGAGCAGGTCATAAAGAGACAGGAAACACTTTCTCACTTAATCACTTGATTCACTGCACTTTTCTTTTCTTCTTGCCTTTGACAAGAAGATGTACATATACATGTGTGTGTAGATGGGGAGTGATATTACTGCTGGACCCATATGGCAGGGAGAGTTGTCTGCAGGTTATAGAAGTTTTCTTGGTATGTTCTGTGCTCCCTGGCTTTCTTGTGTTCTTCCCAGAGGTCCATCAGGAAGTCCAGTAGGTCCATTTGTTTTTTTACTGTGATGGCTAGATTTGTCATTGTGAGGATCAATAATGTTGTCAATCGTTTTGGACATGGAAATGGTTTAGTACCTGGGACGGCAAGGGTGCAACTCTGTGTTCTGTTTATTTGCACTAGTAGTTGCTTACGTGTTCCCCATATTTTACATCTATTTTTGCACATGAAGTGATGTTCCAAGGTGTCCTTGCTACTGCATGTTTCGTATTAGTCTGTTGCTATGAGGATCATTTGGCCAGCGTTTAGTTTGTTGGTCCATTCTGTTAATAATTTGGTATCAAGTCTGTTTGACGTCCTTTGGCAGAGCGGTTTTGGAAACGTGTGTCCTTTTACGACCAATTATAGATAGGAAATGTGGTTCCGGTTTCGTTCCTTGCTAGCGTCATGTTTACAGCCCTATATATTTGCTGTAATGTCCTTTGTTTGGGATTAGCCACGATGGTAAATGTGTAATTTTTGTCGAGGTAGTGGTGCCTGATGAGTCGCAGTCTGCATGGGATTTGTTTGGCTTAAATTGGCACTTTCTCCAACAGAGGTCTGAATTTTTTCAGCACTGTGGCCATGAGGCTTCCTGTGTGTCGTCTTGAATGGCGAGAGGCCGTCATAACAGCAGTGATGCACATTTTGTTTTTATGTCAACGAGTCTACTCCCACTTCTCCCAGCAGTGAGGACGTTTCTTGCACTACCTTGACGATTTCCCTTCACTGTTTCCACTGTGATGCTGAGGATTTGCGCCACATACCAGGCTTCGTTTTTTTTATGAACTCTATTTCCTGGTAAAGATTTAATTTTCTTCGATAATAATAGAAGCTGAACGAATGTTGGCGTGTATCCTAGTGAGATCCCGTAGGGTGTGTAATACATCTCTCCAGATGTATGTAGCCAATTTTAGAGAACAATGCTGTATGAAAATGCCGACTATATTTGCGCAACCCATCAGCTGGTTCTAGGTTTATGTTCGTAATCTTCATTAGCACAGTTTTTGTATTGTTTATTTTGTTGTTTTTGTGCCTGACGCTTCTTTGAACGTTTTCAGTATCGCTTCTGTCTTCTTTATGTCTTGTTGGTCTTCAATGAAAATTCCCATTTCAGAAGTGTATGCTGTACAGCCCCCCCCCCCTCATGAACCATGGACCTTACCGTGGGTGGGGAGGCTTGCGTGCCTCAGCGATACAGATAGCCGTACCAGAGGTGCAGCCACAACGGAGGGGTATCTGTCAAGAGGCCGGACAAACGTGTGGTTCCTGAAGAGGGGCAGAAGCCTTTTTAGTAGTTGCAAGGGCAACAGTCTGGATGATTGACTGATCTGGCCCTGTAACACTACCCAAAATGGCCTTGCTGTGCTGGTACTGCGAACAGCTGAAAGCAAGGGAAAACTACGGCCGTAATTTTTCCTGAGGGCATGCAGCTTTACTGTGTGGTTAAATGATGATGGCGTCCTCTTGGGTAAAATATTCCGGAGGTAAAATAGTACCCCATTCGGATCTCCGGGCAGGGACTACTCAAGAGGATGTCGTTATCAGGAGAAAGAAAACTGGCGTTCTACGGATCGGAGCGTGGAATGTCAGATCCCTTAATCGAGCAGGTAGGTTAGAAAATTTAAAAAGGGAAATGGATAGGTTAAAGTTAGATATTGTGGAAATTAGTGAAGTTCGGTGGCAGGAGGAACAAGACTTCTGGTCAGGTGACTACAGGGTTATAAACACAAAATCAAATAGGGGTAATGCAGGAGTAAGTTTAATAATGAATAGGAAAATAGGAATGCGGGTAAGCTACTTCAAACAGCATAGTGAACGCATTATTGTGGCCAAGATAGATACGAAGCCCACGCCTACTACAGTAGTACAAGTTTATATGCCAACTAGCTCTGCAGATGACGAAGAAATTAAAGAAATGTATGATGAAATACAAGAAATTATTCAGATAGTGAAGGGTGACGAAAATTTAATAGTCATGGGTAACTGGAATTCGAGAGTAGGAAAAGGGCGAGAAGGAAACGTAGTAGGTGAATATGGATTGGGGCTAAGAAATGAAAGGGGAAGCTGCCTGGTACAATTTTGCACAGAGCACAACTTAATCATAGCTAACACTTGGTTCAAGAATCATAAAAGAAGGCTGTATACATGGAAGAAGCCTGGAGATACTGATTGGTTTCAGATAGATTATCTAGTGGTAAGACAGAGATTAGAAACCAGGTTTTAAATTGTAAGACATTTCCAGGGGCAGATGTGGACTCTGACCACAATGTATTGGTTATGACCTGTAGATTAAAACTGAAGACACTGCAAAAAGGTGGGCATTTAAGGAGATGGGACCTGGATAAACTGAAAGAATCAGAGGTTGTACAGAGTTTCAGGGAGAGCATAAGGGAACAATTGACAGGAATAGGGGAAAGAAATACAGTAGAAGAAGAATGGGTAGCTTTGAGAGATGAAGTAGTGAAGGCAGCAGAGGATCAAGTAGGTAAAAAGACAAGGCCTAGCAGAAATCCTTGGGTAACAGAAGATACATTGAATTTAACTGATGAAAGGAGAAAATATAAAATTGCAGTAAATGAAGCAGGCAAAAAGGAATACAAACGTCTCAAAAATGAGATCGACAGAAAGTGCAAAATGGCTAAGCAGGGATGGCTAGAGGACAAATGTAAGGACGTAGAGGCTTACCTCACTAGGGGGAAGATAGATACTGCGTACAGGAAAATTAAAGAGACCTTTGGAGACAAGAGAACCGCTTGCAAAAACATCAAGAGCACAGATGGAAACCCAGTTCTAAGCAAAGAAGGGAAAGCAGAACGGTGGATGGAGTATATAGAAGGTCTATACAAGGGCGATGTACTTGAGGACAATATTATGGAAATGGAAGAGGATGTAGATGAAGATGAAATGGGAGATAAGATACTGCGTGAAGAGTTTGACAGAGCACTGAAAGGCCTGAGTCGAAACAAAGCCCACGGAGTAAACAACATTCCATTAGAACTACAGACAGCCTTGGCAGAGCCAGTCCTGACAAAACTCTACCATCTGGTGAGCAAGATGTATGAGACAGGCGAAATACCCTCAGACTTCAAGAAGAATATAATAATTCCAATCCCAAAGAAAGAAGGTGTTGACAGATGTGAAAATTACCGAACTGTCAGTTTAATAAGTCACAGCTGCAAAATACTAACACTAATTATTTACAGGCAAATGGAAAAACTGATAGAAGCCGACCTCGGGGAAGATCAGTTTGGATTCTGTAGTAATGGTGGAACACGTGAGGCAATACTGACTCTATGACTTATGTTAGAAAATAGATTAACGAAAGGCAAACCTACGTTTCTAGTACTTGTAGACTTAGAGAAAGCTTTTGACAATGTTGACTGGACTACTCTCTTTCAAATTCTAAAGGTGGCAGGGGTAAAATACAGGGAGCGAAAGGCTATTTAAAATTTGTACAGAAACCAGATGGCAGTTATAAGAATCGAGGGGTATGAAAGGGAAGCAATGGTTGGGAAGGGAGTGAGACAGGGCTGTAGCCTATCCCCAATGTTATTCAATCTGTAGATTGAGCAAGCAGTAAAGGAAACAAAAGAAAAATTCGGTGTAGGTATTAAAATCCATGGAGAAGAAATAAAAACTTTGAGGTTCGTTGACGACATTGTAATTCTGTCAGAGACAGCAAAGGACTTGGAAGAGCAGTTGAACGGAATGGACAGTGTCTTGAAAGGAGGATATAAGATGAACATCAACAAAAGCGAAACGAGGCTAATGGAATGTAGCCGAATTAAGTCGGGTGATGCTGAGGGAATTAGATTAGGAAATGAGACACTTAAAGTAGTAAAGGAGTTTTGCTATTTGGGGAGCAAAATAACTGATGATGGTCGAAGTAGAGAGGATATAAAATGTAGACGGGCAATGGCAAGGAAAGCGTTTCTGAAGAAGAGAAATTTGTTAACATCGAATATAGATTTAAGTGTCAGGAAGTCATTTCTGAAAGTATTTGTATGGAGTGTAGCCATGTACGGAAGTGAAAAATGGACGATAAATAGTTTGGACAAGAAGAGATTTTGAAATGTGGTGCTACAGAAGAATGCTGAAGATTAGATGGGTAGATCACATAGCTAATGAGGAAGTATTGAATAGGATTGGGGAGAAGAGAAGTTTGTGGCACAACTTGACTAGAAGAAGGGATCGGTTGGTAGGACATGTTCTGAGGCATCAAGGGATCACCAATTTAGTATTGGAGGGCAGCGTGGAGGGTAAAAATCGTAGAGGGAGACCAAGAGATGAATACACTAAGCAGATTCAGAAGGATGTAGGTTGCGGTAGGTACTGGGAGATAAAGAGGCTTGCACAGGATAGAGTAGCATGGAGAGCTGCATCAAACCAGTCTCAGGACTGAAGACCACAACAACAACAACAACAACAACAAGCTGTATGTTCTACAGTCTTGTCTC